>NC_091936.1:4872500-6347500 GCF_041260155.1 Ptychodera flava
TCCAATTTTCCTGTTTCACTGTTTTGGAAAACATAATGCCGTATAACGTCTGGTGATAGCTTAGCCAACTAAGTGAATCTTTAAGCATGATGTCATCATTGGCAGTACTTACAGCTATTAATGATGATAGTGATTTATGATTTGATAAGGTGATTTGTATCTTATATAGAAACATCGTGATACAGCTGCATGTCATCAATGTCAAATCAAGACACAAAGTCGTCGCCGTGACCTTGAACGTCGGAAAATACCCATGCCATTTGTCACGTCCCGTGTTTCATTAATACCTAGTTTCTTAAAATTCGATCAATAACACATACCGCTATCTAATCACACCAATATTTGTATTTAACTGTGAAAATTGACACATCGTTATTTCAGTAGAGCATTTAGTAAACAATGAGTAGACAAAAACATCGCCGTTAAAACCTTGAGATCAGACTCTTGTGTAAATTATTTTGATCCAATACGTCCATTTCGGAGAAAAAAATATTGTTTTTAAATAACAGATATATCAGCATGATCAGGAAGATAAAATTTTACCGCTCTGCGATTGTTGTGACATTTGGAACTACTTGCTGTTAAATCTTACCATTATCTATTTCCAAGGTATTTCAAGTCTTCCGCTTTCACTGTGTAAGGGATGTAACGGTTTTTGCCAAAACATGTAATGGTTGGATGACAATAGTCGCAAAAGTCTACCTTAAATTTATTGACGGTGTGTCAACGTAAACATGTAAGGTTGTATATCTGTGTTATTCTAATCAATGGATGCGATCCCTACTTAATACAGATACTCAGCACTTTCTTTCCATTTCGTTTTTACTCGATATAAATCGAGATGCAAGTAGAAACGTCTTCCAATCTCAAATCTGGCCCAGCCTACATTCAAGTCACAGAACTGAATAGTGATAACCTAAATACATAGGTATGACAGTCATATACAGTGCTATCAGGGAACGTATACGTATGAAAAAGTACACATACAATGTCCAATATCGACACTAAGGTACAGTGGAAGCGTTTAGAAAATGCAGCACTGTTTTGTATTTTGTTTGAGTGTAAAGCCACATTCGTATGTGTACACATATCAGACATGTCCCAATATCCACTACCATTTTACATCTGGATAGAATAATTTCATTAACCTCACCTTCAATAACACTACCGTACGTGAGCACACTGTTCAGTACATGTAGTCCACAAGATTTGTTGGTTAATGCAGTAATGAAATCATCTTCAGCGCCGACGGTAAATTTTGACAGAATATTGCATGCCCTGTCGTCGTTGTACCTTGCCTGACAAACACACAGGCATGGCAATATGAGCACTAGCAAAGCGGTGGTATGAACGATCTTCATTCTGTGGAAATGCCCATGAAAATCACTCGGAGTTGAGATATTTGCCGTTACCAATAGCCAGGTATAGATGACAGAGTACAGTAGACCACAACTCTGATACGTCACAGACTAGGACGCGACTTGGAATTTCTCAAGGGATGCAAAACGATAAGGGAGACGCCTCGAAGCACGATGGACGATATTCAATCACCTGATAGATTCGAATAAATCGAATAACTAGAGGACAGCTGAGAGCAATATTCAACTGTTGGAAGCCTGGTTGAATTCAGCAGGCACATTTCAATATGGAAGCGAGGCTCGTTTCCCCTCGAGGTTTAGCGATGAACTGAGTTTCATGACGTTCTGCATTTAAGAGGAATGCGGGCTATTGGGAGCAAAAATGACTCAAAACTGACACGTGACACAGAGACTAAGGTTAAACACACAGGAATCAGCTTTCGACATAAGTGTAATTGGTACACAGTGTAGCTTGAAACAATTCCCTTTGCGCCGATATCGCACATTTGTTTTCCACGGTAAAGTAACATGGTTGTTTTGTTTTCCATATAACATACTACTTCTCTGCTGTCCCTGTACGGCTTTTTCTGTATGTCTGTCTATTCGTCTGTCTCTCCCGAACATGCTTATTCTTCATTAATATTAATATAGTGCAATATATATATATATATATATATATATATATATATATATATATATATATATATATATATATATATATATATATATATATATATATATATATATATATATATATATAATCAGTGGCTTGGTGTCAATTCAGGCAATGTATAGTGCTCGATGCGTTTCCGCAGGGCATAGGTATTGCTAGACTTGGAACTTGTCGTGATTACTCTACAGACTGTTTCATGCGCTTGGCAATCGTCAGGAGTGATGTTGGCGGGCTCGTTGCTACCTATATATAGGGTCAGGTGTATATGCAAACGAGGCGGTTGTTCTGGCGCGTTCAAGTGTTAATGAGAAGGAATTTGCTTCTGTGTCTACATTTCGAAAGAAATTCTGTACGTTTGTTTAGCAGTGTTGACTTGTCTGAGTTGATAATGTGAAATTTCTCCGTGATGCAGAGGTTACAGCGTTTTGTCTTGGTTGAGTAAGGCTGGGCTCTGTCAATGATAGACCATGTGACGTTGTATTTTGTGTTGCTGTCCTTGAGGGTCCATATGTATTTTGAGAGTTCCGTGCTGTTCCTGTGTTTTGATGTTTTGAAAGTATATTTGTGATATGTGTATCTTGTTTTGAAAGCTGAGTCCGTGAGTCCGATATAGTGCTTTGTATCATTGCTTATATTTACGGTGGCTTGTATACTACTGAGGGCGTGAGACAGTTTCCGGACAATGGGCAATCTTCTTTTTTGCGGCAGTTACATGACTTGGTTGGCTTGTTGACGTTGTGTAGGAGGTGGTTGTTATGGGCTCTGATGATACTGCCCAATGGTATTTCTTGTACAGCTATAGCTGACTTTCACATTGTTTTTATTGAATATCTTGTGTAATGGATGTCCTTGCGGGAAGTGTAATTTAATGAGGTTCAGGAATCTTCTGCCAATGTTCGTTTTTACTGCTTTGTTGAATGGTGGGTTATACCAGATTATCTGCCTGCTTCGTGATCTTTTGGGGGCGCTGCCGGTCGATGGTTGATTATATTTCATGTTGTGTTGATGGCCGCTCCTCTTGAGTGCTGTTTCGTATTCAGGGGCGGCCTTTTTGAATGAAGCTTCACAGTCCGATATGGTTGATATTCTTTTGTTGACGGAGATTGGAATTTGCTTTAGGATGGGTGGTGGATGGTTGGATCTTTTATCAACGTAAAGCAGCTGGTTATTTTCTTTGCTGTAAGGTTGGAATGTTCCATTTTGCAGGTTGAGTGTTACGTCGAGAAAATTTGTGGTCTTGATGTTTACTTGTATGGTGATGCGTAGGTCAAATGAATGGAACATGGAAACGATTTCTTTCTTCATTTTGTCGCTCTGTCTTGGTGATCTGGTGTATGTGACTGCAAGGCCGTCGTCTCGGTAGAGGCCGACATTGGTTTTTCAAAGTATATCGCTGAGTGATGACAGGATGTATGCTCCGCCCAGTTCGCATATCTCGGCCCCGTCAAAACTACCCATTGTCACGTCGAACATGTCGCCGGCAGAGCTTTTCTTGGACCATGCCGATTCGTTGTTATGTAGGATGGACTTTCTTGAATGCATAATGATGTTCAACTCTTCGTCTGTGATGTTGGTATATTTTTGTGCGTGGTGGATTGCGTCTGCTAGCAACTTCTTGGTGATCGAAGGGTAAAAGTCTATGATGTCAAAGGCGATGAATGTGCTGTGTTCTCTCCGATTGATGCATTTGAACCAGTTCGTGACGTCATTTGTGTTCTTCCATTGATTCAGGTGTGTCTTACGCAGTATGTCTCGGTTTACACGGTCCAGGATGGTTTTGCTTATGATGCCTATTTCTGACTTCGATGGGTTGATTAGCCTGCAGGTGGGCTTGTTTGCAAAATTTTCCTTGTGATCTTTTAAAGTTACAAAAGCTTCTTTTTCTGCCACGGACTCAGCTTTCAAAACAAGATACACATATCACAAATATACTTTCAAAACATCAAAACACAGGAACAGCACGAAACTCTCAAAATACATATGGACCCTCAAGGACAGCAACACAAAATACAACGTCACATGGTCTATCATTGACAGAGCCCAGCCTTACTCAACCAAGACAAAACGCTGTAACCTCTGCATCACGGAGAAATTTCACATTATCAACTCAGACAAGTCAACACTGCTAAACAAACGTACAGAATTTCTTTCGAAATGTAGACACAGAAGCAAATTCCTTCTCATTAACACTTGAACGCGCCAGAACAACCGCCTCGTTTGCATACACACCTGACCCTATATATAGGTAGCAACGAGCCCGCCAACATCACTCCTGACGATTGCCAAGCGCATGAAACAGTCTGTAGAGTAATCACGACAAGTTCCACGTCTAGCAATATATATATATATATATATATATATATATATATATATATATATATATATATATATATATATATATATATATATAATATATATAATATTTTATATCAGGTTACCTACGATCTAGGAATTGCTGCCCTTTGATAAAAACATTTCGTTTACATAGTGCCAAGATTCAAAGTGTCATCCCTGTCTATATGTTGGATTAGATCTTAATATTGCAACATCACAGTGGTTGTTATATAGAATAGCCTCTCAAAGATTATCATAGCCATACTATCTAGCTTCTCAAAGATTATCAAAGCCACACTATCCGTCTGGTAGGAAGCTTTCCATCCTTAAATATTTGCAGAGTGTTCAGCTACACACAAACTCTATCAATCCATAAAGTATAATTTCTATGGTAACACGATAAGATTCAAGCGAATGCAATTTTCAAAAGTGGAATGTGACTATGTCGTAACCAGAATTGTACACCATTAGAGAAAAATAAAAAAGTACTGTGACAAACCAAGCACAATATCATTTCAATCAATTTTGATTAAAGAAATATGACGTCACTTTTGCAGTATTTTTAATTTCATAGCATTGATTAGTTTTACAAAGAAATTGCAACAGAGACACAACTCCTATACAGTCTAATGTGATACAAATATCTCAAGCAATTGTTTTTCCTTTTCTCCGAACGAACCGGCTAAGTTTATACATGTACCTGTTTTTTTCTAGCCTTAATTGTAAAACTAAGCTTAGAAAGTGAAAGATAGGGTTGAGATTATTGAAACACGTCTTGCTTCTTAGAAGTAGAAGGAGAGAATGTGTGCATATGTCAGCACTTTATGATGAATATTCTTAGGGTGATATAAATATGGTATTCGATTCCATATATAATCTATCATAGATATTGTCAATGGGGACATATAGCCAGAACACGATAAAACACTCCAATATTTATATATCATGCAGCAATTAATTATGAACAAGTGAAGCAGGTGTAGGTAAATCATAATTAATGACACCCTGAGAGAATTTCATACACTGAATCTCATTCCGGTTGTCTGATTTGCCTTACTCATTAGTTCAATGACAAGTTTATGCAGTAATCTTCTAGCCCTTTCCAGCGGATCCAATCTCCCCTAAAACAGTCATATTTTTCGTAAAGATAGTACACAGCTGTGACTGGGTGTAATGTAATTTCATAAACGTACATTAAGGTAGGACGCGAAAGTTTGCTCAGGGAAATAACTTTCGAAATGCCTTTCTATATTTACAAACAAAATCGACATCAATATTTTCACGCGAAAGTATAGCATGATCATTCGTCCACTCAAAGTGTACAGATAGAGACAAAGAGAGTCTGACTGAGTGAAATCAATTGATCCATTGGGCTCGTATTCACAGACAATTCGTCTTAAAATTTTCGATCTTTATTTCTCAACAACAACAAGAAGACACACATCAAGTCCAAGGTCGATGAAAACTACAAATAAATTTTATGATAGTCGTAGAAGTGACCTCGAGTTTGTCATGTTGAAAAGTGCTTTCCTAGCTTGCAGTTTGCAGTGACTTACTGGTCACATTGTAAACGAATGACATATTGGAACGAACTTGGTTATCATCATCATCATCATCATCATCATCATCATCATCATCATCATCAAATGACGCACGGCAATAGCTGGAAACACAAGACTTATAGTATATCTTTTGGAGGAAGTCAAGACACCTGTTTACGGCTGACCGGTCATGTGCATACAAGCTTTAACACTTTGATATCACTTTAGAATGATTTGTCATGTCGTTTTACTGTCGTGAAGATATGACGAGAATTCTGTGAAGTTTCATTACATTGCAACTTAGACACGATGAAGTTAACATCTGCTCACGAAATTATTAATGCATTGTTTGAAGCAATCGCACATAAATGTCGTATAAAATTCATGGTGATTAGTCAAAAGAGATTAAACACGAATTATAAGGGAAACATAATGATAAATGTATTATAATTTACACTTCATGAAACAGACATGGAAAATTGTTATACACACTCCGATCGTTTCGACTTGAACTTTGACGATCCACATTGAATGTAAATATTAAAATTAAGTATCGCTTTGTAGGCAGTCAATTGTTTCAAAAGCTTGATTGAAGCAAACAAGATTAGTAGAGTTAGATCAATATGAACAAAAATTTCATAAAATATTAGATTGAAAAAAGGTATATTCATTCAATAGGGTAGCCATGATTGTCACATGAAGAAAACGCTAAATGGAACATCGATATATGCTAGAGGTAATCCCCTCATACTTTTGTTTGTGATGACCTACTGCAATGCACAAAGACAAACACTTATTCATGAAATCGAGAAGTTGGTGAGCGATAATAAAGTAGCGATGGGTTTGCAGTCTATGTATGTACCTCGCCATTCGACCATGTTTCCAATTTTACATTTACTGCCAAATATTTCGATCTTCGGCGTCGATAATAAAATCTACGAGATCGGGCCTCCCAATTCTTCGGAAGGCGTCGCACAACGCACCGACTTTATCTTTTAAGCGGCGTTCGCCATTTCTCCATGAGACAAGGAGATCAAATACTTGATTTTCCTGTTTATCCGGGTTGTCTCGTTTTATCCGCTGAATTTTCACCCTGTTAAAACCAAGCTGTAGAGCCAATGGCTCCATATCTTCTGCCACTCTCTGCGAGACACTACGCAGCCCCTCCTCGCTGAAAAGTCCTGGCGAACGAAAAAAGCGTGAGTGTACGTTACACGTTGAACACATACATAATTTTATTGCAAAAGTTATTGCGTTTTGAGGCCTGTCAGATGACAGAAATTTCAGTAGTTGTACAGCACTGCGTGAAAGACGTACACGCTGATCATACTCATATGCCTTGAGTACAAAGAGCTGTTATTACCACAAGGTGCCGAGGGTTATGTACCTTTGATAAGCTCATTGCAGTATATTAATCATGGGATCAGACCGTTCAGTATTAAAGCAGTCAGATTTTGTAGTCAAGTCTCTCGAGTTTAAAAGTTATTAGGACTTTTGGTATTTATAATAGACATTTGACACATCGCAAATCGACACATCGACATACGTACCTTCTCCTTTTACCATAGCTTTACATGAAGATCTTGGGCGTGGGGGCGCTGTTTCCAACTGGAAGAGAAGGCATTGGAAGCACGGGTGAGCTAACGCGTCAAAAAGTCCAGCAGAATATCATGTTAAACCAAGTTTGCATAAATATAGATTCACTTCTGTAAGTATAGTCTGACTCCTATTACTCTTTTAAAGATATGTAACATTTTATGATTGTATAGTGTAAACCTACCTTAGGTAAGTTGACTGAAAATTTCACCAAGAATCTCCATTTTTCATCGCTGTTGTCCATATCATCATTTACATAAAATTTCGCTGTTCCCACGTGACTATCAGAAGAGAAATTGCGGTATGGATTCAGTTCCTTAATTTTGAACTCCACCCTATTTGGCCGCCCTCGGTAGAAACGCAATCTGATATCGTCACGATCCACGATGCCTAAATTTCCTGAGAACTCTAGCTTGACTGTTTGACCTTCGAGAAGTTGCACTTCGTTGCTAGGGGCGCCCTCAAACCCGCGTTCGATAAGTTTGTCGTCAATGATCTCGCTTTGATCTTGGTGTGCAAGCTGAACAATGATGCGGTCTTTCTGTTTCGCGTGTTGGTACAAAAGAACGTTTACTAGAGATGTGCTGGTCCATTGCTCCAACATTGTTGCCATTTTCGGTCTGGGACATTGTCCACTGTCCAGTGATGATAACATGATCAGCCTGTAATTGAGAAATAGGAAAGACAACGAAATAAAACAATCGTAAATTACTCATCAAACGTCTTAAAGAGACAACTTAGATATAAATCCCTGCATTATGTAGCATCGGCGTTTATTTACCAAGTAGAGCATAAAAGGGGACACTTTATGCATGAAGTTCCTGTGAGAGTTGCAAGTGTAATATATCGATAAAACAGTTTAATAAACTGGATGAAAACGATGAAAATGGACAGTTGCTTACTTGTCTACTGGTTTTTGTAAACGGACTTCAATAACGTCATTTTTCAAATAGGCTAACTTGGCGGACTCGCGAGTGACTTCTTTCCAGACGTCCCCTTCGTTTCTGCACAGTATTTGTGGCATCAGCTCATCGGCTGGCCTAGCTCTGCACCCCATCGCTGACATTGGACGCTCCGTCTTTGCCGAATCGGTCCTTGAGCTACTGGATCCACCAATGGCTGTCTTCGGTCTATTGTTGCTGGTCGTTTTCTTAACAACGTTGTTGAGTGTCAATGGTACACGTACTATCATTGGTTTGACGAAATCAGGCTTGACTGTGTAGTTGAAGGTCAACATCGGACTAGCTGCATCAATGTCTTTGGTGTCGTCCGGATAGTGTTCCTTCAGAGATGGCACAGCATTGGAGTCTATTAATTGTACCTAAGAAAGCAAAAATCATACAGCTTAATTAACTAATTAATTAATTAATTAATTGAAATCAAATTATCTATTCAAATACTAAAAAGTTACCATACAGAAGAAGCTAAACTTTACTCGGCGGAGGAATGTTGTTATTTCTTACCTCCAACGATAACTTGGTACGCTCTGATACTGAACCCGCGGGATATACAACGCTTACTCGACGTTCTACTGATGAACACAGAGAAGCTATTTTCTTCGCACTTCCAAGTTTAAGATTTTCCTTGATCGCTCTTGAAACGACGAAATATGTGGAGAACTTTGTCACCATTATTTCAGCGAACATTCTTCCCTAAGTAGAGATGTGATGAGATGACATACAACTTTAAACATTTTGATAACATATATCGACATCCGGTTAATATTCCGCAAGGTCAACTGCTCACTGGCTTTAGTCTTTCGTGTATTTTTCAGTCCTTTGGGTCTCTCTAATACAACATTTTCTTGTTCTATTCCTTGAGTCTGTTGAAATGTTTCGTGTTCGAAGTGTCAACAGAGAAATTGAGGGATTTGTCATTGTATTGTTGACAGCTGAGTTTAAGTCGGTACTAGAATTATTTTTGTTTACTGGACACACGACAAGGCTAGCGGGAAGAACAATACAGTAAAAGTTACGAAAGCATTGTCAAAAGTTACAGCTATGATCACTTTAATCTGCGAATTGTTCTCACATTGCATTGTATTCGATGATATCGACATCTGCCCTGTATGTTTTTCTGGCATTCTTTATCAAAACGTTAAGTGATAGCAAGTAAAATGACGGCTCAAAGGTCGCACTGAAACTAAATTAATGACATTTTTCTATAGAACGAAATGTTCAAAGTTACTCAGTGATTTGATTTGGCAAATACATGACTACTAAAGAAACTGTAGGGTCACACAAAGGGACGATCGTATGAGTTCGTGGAGGGACTGTCATACAGGCGTTACATTGCTTGTTTTATTCAATTCATCTCTGTGAGACTTTTGAACTAAAAGCGTTGATAAATCTGTTTTTAGTTCTTCAAGAAGATCAGGACCAAGACTACTGTAATTGCAATCTCCATTTAATATCACGTGATCTCTGTTGACTAGAAACCAAACTGCAGGGTAAGTTACGACATTTACCTTGTAATCTTCAAAAACTCTTTCTGTCGCATTTGTTTTCATGACTTGCCATGTCTCGTCGTCGGTTGTACATTTTACGGCAATTTCACGATCTCTGCTTCGCTGATACATGTCGTATGGGAAAGAAACTAATGCAGGCTCGTCTAGGGTAAAAGTTTGAGGTTCAACACGGATCACGTGACTGAATGGCAGCTCGTCATTGGAGAAAGCGCTGTCCATGATATCATCGTTTATGCTACACGTAACAAACAGCGCACCCAGAACACCTTGAGGAGCTCTTATCACGCACAGAAGTTCGTCGTCAGCTTCTTCAGTGGAGCTGTAAAATCTGAAGTGGAAATAAAAAAGCAAACAGTTGAAGCGGGACGCGATATAAATCGATCCACTTGTGAATATAGTATTTCTCTGTACAATATCGAAGAAGGATTCACACTGACATGAAGCGGGAAGACTCGTAACAAGTGACATAACATTATTCTGCATAAAAGTGACCCTCGTAGTATCTTTCGCACTACCACAACACTATCATGGTCTTGTCAGAAAGTAATATATGTAAATGTTAGTCTCAAAACGAAGACAGAAACTAAACCTATTTTAAAATAAGGCCAGACAAAAATACCGTTTCTCTGATCTTTCTGGCAAAACAACATTGATGAATCATATCAAATAATATCATCACAATGAATGGTGATTAAATATATGTCACAAGAGAGAGAAGACAATTTTTCGGTGAATGCACATCTGATTCATATAAACTATATACAGGTAGTGTTTACAAAGAGTGCTGAGCAATAATGATTTTCAGAGTAGAACATGAAAGAGTAAAAATGACATACGGAACAAAAGTTCTGAAAAAGTAGAATTATACAACTGTTGACGTTTAAACTTTCTGAATGGAGGAGCCTAATGTTTGAGCTATGGCATTTGGCGCCCTCACCAATGAACCGACAGAAGCATTTTACACAGTCTATCTGACAACGCCGATATCTGAGTTATTTTGTAAAGTATTCATCAATCTGGCACTCTGAAATAGAAACTGCATAAAGTTTTTAAATGATTCAGTTGTTGCCCTTTAATAAGTCGTGTCTACGAAATCTATGCGAGTTCAAGGTTGTTGTAGAAGAAGACTATTATGCAATCCATGGTTGGTTGGGGAAAAAACTAGATTTAAAAAACATTCTGAATGGGAAATATCAGAAGCTTCGATACCCAGGGAACAATATCCTATTTCATGTAACCTAAACAACTCCTACATTTCGACAAAATGGATATTTGCTACTACGATGTGGAATCATACACGTGGAAATAGATGGGATGTGAATTAAATATATTTGTCCCTTATGAGCGTCCATGGCGAGGATTGATAAGAATTTTCAACACAGACAATATATCTCTGAAATGGCGCAGCCTTCTTATCGATGAAAATTCAAAAAGAAATGGATGAGTGTACCCTAATGAAAATCAATATTTCAGTTTTAAAGCGAATACCATGAGAGCTGAACCGTGTGCACTTTATATTCTAAAGTAGAAATATTTGCTATGCACTGTCACGCAATAATGGCTAAAAAGACAAAATGTAAGAAAATCTTACTGATATGTGGACTTTATAAAGACAGTAAAACATACTCCATTAAACTTTAAGGTCACACCAGACTTTGCCGACGGAACATCAATTACGATTTGTTATATTGAGAAATCATTTAACCAAGCATATGTCAACTTATGTCATCTTAAATCTACAGAAAATGAACCAAGTACACATGTGATAATAAAGAGGCCTTAATTACACATGGAACGAAGGTCAACATGTAGAGTTGTTTCTAATCGATATTTCATTTGTTTCTATTCAAATTAAGTCAAACCACTTTAATTGCATTGTATGGCCTCGATAAAGGACAAAGGACACTGGGCAAATCGATTCTACTTGAAACACCTGTTCGAATAGGGAGGAAAATGCCGATTAAAGATAATGAGTGCATCCCCATCGTCCAATGTTTGCTGAAGAAAATACATATCTTGTTTACAATATGACTTACTTGAATGATTCCCAATGTTTTGGGTTTTTCGAATTGACATCATCGACCACGTCATAGGCTGCTTTAGCAGCTTCAGTTGCCTTTTTGTTGGCTTCATGCATTGCGACGATTGATCGATCCACATTCCGAGCCACCTCACTGATTTTTTCACCGGCGAATCTTTCCTGTCTCATCATCATCTCTATATCTTTGATGAGATTTATTCCTTCTTCATACGCTTTTATAGCTTCATCATGAGCTTCTTTTGCCACCCTAGCAGCTTCCAAAGCATTGTCAATGGCCAGTCTAGCTTCCTCGGTATCTCTTCCACACTCATCGGCAGCCTTGGCTGCCATGTCCGAAGCTTTTCCGGCGTCTTCTCCGATATTGAGGCAATCCTCTGCTATTTGTTTGCCTATCCTCACAACATCAACGGCTGAAGCGATCGAGGTTTTCCTGTTGCACTGTTTCACTGTGATTTTCACCCCTCCGCACACTTCCCGGCATTCCTCAAGAACGGTATCAATTTCCGATGTGAACTCATCTATTTCCTCCTTTATTTTTTTGAGAGATTTTATTTTCTCCGCTGTCTCTTCCACTGAAGACGCACCTTCAAATATTTCTGTCATTTCTTCCTTGAGCTCCTGTTCTTGTTTAGTGAGTTCTTGATTCGATCTCTCGCATGCTGATTCTGCCTTCGCCCGCGCTTCCTTCAGATCCTCTCGCATTTTCTCTAACTCAAGGTCAAGTTTGTTCAGGTCCGTTGTGACCGCTTCTGCTTCGTCAAACATTTCTTTCGCATCTTTCGCAGTCTGTCGAAGTTTCTCCAGCGTATCTTGTGTCTCCTTGGCAACCGTCAGTAACTCCCTGTGTTTCTTATAAATATCAAGTGATGCGATCACTTCGGATGTACATTGTTTAACAACTTCAAAGGCAGCTTTAGCTTCTTCGTGATGTTTTTGTAAAGCACTGAAATTGCTTTCAGATTTTCCGAATAACTCCTCTACTTTCTCTGCTGATGCGTTGGTATCATATGCCTGTTTTGTCTCCATAGCAACTGTGTTTGCTTCTTCTGTCAGACTTTCCAATTCGTTGACATTCGATTCACACTTTTCACTTGATTTCTCTGCAGTCGTTACTAGCTCCTCGGAATTGTCCCGCTGTTGATTCTTAGGGACAGCTTGTTTGATTTGTTCACAATCTAAGACTTCATCACGCATGTTTTTAATTTTTTCGCTTCCTTCCTCCACGAAAGACTTGCCTTCCTCGGTCAAACTTTCAGCTTCCCTGGCCCACTGTTCAGATTGTTCTACGGCATGTTGCTTTTTGGCAAGAATTCTGGCTCTTTCAAGTACGGTGTGATAGTCAGCTATAACCTTTCCCGACTTCTCAACTTTATCATCGGCATCAGCCAAAGCTTTCTCAGAATTCCTAATCTGTGATTGTATCGCCTTTTTCTTTGCTTGGTCAGCTCTGAGTTTTTTTAATTTACTAATTCCTGTCTCAACTTGATTGATAGATGTTGTAGCATCGCCATAGATATTATCCATTTTCTCACACGTCTGTTCAATGTCTTTTACTACCTGTGTACTATCTTCTCTGTCCTTTTTTATTACATTTGCCAGGTTCCGGAATTCTTCAATAGATGCAGCCACCTCGCTGGCATTGACTTTAATGGCTGACAGTGTCTCCTCCATGGCATTGATGGCTTTCCAGATTTCGTCCTTCAAGACGGCAGCGATTGTCTTGTCCTTACTTTCTTGAATAGCTTTAAACATCTTGTCGGACACTCCCTTTGCTTCATCAAAAGCCTTCTTGGCCTTTTTCTTTTCTGAAACCACTAGATTTCCAACTTTGTTGATTTCCTTCAACGTTGATTTCTTTTGGTCGACGAGAGTCTTCATCTTCTCGAAATGTTGAAGTGCTTTTTGTACAGGATCATTGATTTTTGGCACCAAGTTAACAAACTTATTGAGACCAATAGTTCCTTCTTTGATAAGTCGTTTTGCATCGGGATTGTCGATACCGCTACCACTAGCTTGCTCCTCGGCTTCAGCAAGATTTGTTTTTCCTCTCTGTTGGATGTCCTCTACAGTGGTTTTAATTTTCTCAACCTCAGCTGCTGTCTTCTCAGTTTCTGCAAGCGCTGCTATCTTAGTTTCCTTTTCTTCCTTGTGTACGTCAATGACACGTTGAGCGTTTTCTATTCCCTCAAATTTGAGATCTTGGACCTCTTTGTTCCAGCATTCGACCTTTGATCCAATGTCTTCTACTTTTGTAAAATGGTTCTCAGTTTCTTCAAGTGACGATTTCTCCTCTGCAGCAAGAGTTTCTACATTGAGAGCCAATTGTTGAACTTCTTCGATCACACCAGCAATCTGATCAACCAGCCCTTGACACTTATCTTTTCTGTCCTCTGCCTCCTTCATATGTTGCCTTATCTCTTCTGTTTCCCCGCTCAAACTTTCCAGCGCAAGTTTTGCTTCCTCTGCTTTGTCCTTCAATTCGTTAGCGCCTTCTCTAGCACTTACAAGCCATCCACTCACGTTGTCGACAGTTTCTCTCGCCTTGGTGAGGAATTTGTCCTTTTCGTCCATGTAAATTTCCTCCAGAGTTGCGTTGATGTCGCTCACAGTTAGATGTGTTACGGCGCTAGCGTCAAGTGCTGCGGTGGAGATTTGTTGTGCCCCGAGCTCAGCCTGCTTACCGGCTTCGATGATACCGCTGAGAGTTTTGTCCATCTTGTGAAGCTGTACCAGGATTTTACCTGAGGATAGAGAGACATATGGCATTAATGTTTTATAACAAACGGACGAATTACAAATCTCTCAATACAAGTTTTCGTTAAATCAATCTAGTATTTCTTAATTCTTCAGAACAGGAATTCACAGTAATGCCATCTGATATTACTATCGTCTTACGTCAGTACGAGTTTGTTTGCTCAACATGAAAAAGTCTTGCTGGTGAAAAATAATTTATCAGTTACACTTATCTGCTGCGGCTTACAGTGCGCAGTTTCATACCTTGGTCACTTGAACCTCCAGATATTATGCCTGAAATAAAAAATAAGAAAGTTCAAAGGGAAACATAATGTTAACATAATGTTTTCGGGAAACTAAGATAAATATATTTAATGGCATTACAAAAATACCGCCATGAAGTAGGGTTTTGTAGAGATTCTCATTAAAGGGAATAAATTCACATTATTCCCTTCAATAAAATTGAATATCAAGCCGGCATCACTTTACTTGACCCTAAATGAAGTGTTCTCGAATAACGGATGATTTAATCGCCGAGTGTTATGTAATAATGTTGTAAGCAAGTATTTGAATTATCGATTTACTATCTCATCTCAAGGGTATCAAACTATCTCAGTATTGAAGAAAGTTTGTGTCGAATTGTACGCTGTGTCGAGCAATGTCTATTCGAGTATAGGTTCTGTGCCCACCTAGACTTAAAATACCCGATAACTCTTCACGTCACTGCTAATACACGCAAGCGGTATATTGCAAGACTTGCCTTATAAATTATTCTCAGTGGTTCATGAGAAAGGAAGAAATCGAGAATATCGATCCGAATCGCCTGATAGTCGGCTTTTGTTTTGAATCAAATGAAAGAGTTGTATTGACAATCTCTTGGATTAAACTAGCGTTATGCTAGCCGTCTCTAAGCAAATACTGCCTGACTACCAACACATGGACAGTTGTCATACACGAAATTCACCAGATTGTTCATCTATTACAATTCCTTATTTGAGGTCCAACCGACCTATGAATCACATATTCACATCAGACGGAGCTGAAACCGTGTTGTTCAAAAATATATTCATCCGAGCCAGTTATTAGGAGACGGAGGGACAGACTCAGTTCATACATAGTTTATTCACATTCAGAGAGCAAAATACTCAGAAGGTTGATCTAGCTTAAAACAACATTTTGCTATAATTCCTACATATCAGCCGTGTCTGTTCTGTGAGTGTTCATTGTCAGAGAGCTATATCTGGCCACAGTGACATACCTTTATGTTTTAGTTTATTCTTCCATTTGCGAATGACAGATTGGCTATCTCCCAACGCGTGAGTTAACTCCTGCATACTTTCAGCTAATGTTCGGCACATTTCTTCCCCCGTTGCTATGGTATCACCGCAGTCGCGCATTAACTTTTGCGTTCCATCTAAGATATTGTTCTCGATACACTCTTTCACTATGTTGTCGACATTACGAACCCGTTGACTTTCTTTCTTCACTTCTTCAGCCAATAACACCATCTTGGATGTTGGAGTTTCGTCGTCACTTGTTCCTTCGCTTGCCATCTTGGATAAAACCTCAAGTGTACAATATTCCCTCTCGAAGTGTCACCTACCCTGACAAACGGTAGCCAGGTAAAAAATATCCAAGTCCGGTCATTAACTGTGTCGTTCTTATTTGAAACATATAGACTGATAAATAATGCACTCCCGGTCTATATATGCAAATTAAAAAGCTTTGTCTGCCAAGGCAAGGTCGATATAATTGTCGAGTTTTATTGGTCAAACAGAGCACGTCACGTCTTTGATATGCAAATGAAAGACTGGAGAGCAAAACGGCTTTGGCACTCCAGTATATTATTAGCGTATGATAAAATCTTCACTTAAATATAAATCATTGCCACAATTTTTTTGGTGGTTTGGAAAGTGAACACGCCATACCTATGTAGTTTCATTCGGGCAGCTGCATCTGGATAAAAAACGAATTTCTTACCGAATTGCATCTGTCATGGATCGGATTGAAGTGTATGGCAGAATACAGTATCATTTTAAATGCAAAAAAGGGTTAAATACATAAATATATGAATGAATAAATAATTGTCTAGTCAGAACATTTAGATCCTTGCCCGCTACCACAACTTTGACATCTTGCAGAACTTTAATTAATTGCCATTGGTGTTGTAAACTAAGCGTAACAGTTGATTTGAAACCATTGTATGTCACGTGATTACCGGTCCAATACTGCTGATTCGCATCGCTATCGATTCAAACAATAAGTCCTATACATCATCACTTTGTATGTTTGCTTTGCTTAATATTTTATTTTCAACGGTTTGCAATCAAGTCAACCATAATAAGTATTATTTTTATTTGACTTTGTAGATGCCATATCTGATAGTGATACTGGAGAAGATTACAGTAAGATCTCATCTAAATAGTTTAACACTGTTACAATACACCTCGTAAAACTGAGATTACACATTACTCTAATGAGGGCAAAACTGTCAACAAATCGAATTTCAGGATAATAGCGTAAGAAGCAGGCTCGGCGCTTTTATCTTGAATATCCACAGACAGAGACATTGAAAGAGAAAGAGAAAGAGAAAGAAGAGGGATGCAAGATACAGATAGACGGAGAAGATAGTAATAATTTGACATACACGACAACTCAGTATCTTAGCTGAAACAGTTGATTGAAGAAGTAAACAAAGTTTAGAAGACCAAAGAACTATAGTAAACACCTGTCGCCATCTTCCTTGAAATAGTACGTTAGAGATTGTTATAGATAAAGAGATGAGTATATGCATAGATATACATAGACACATGTATCATACCGACACAAACACTCACATACACACACAAACGCACACACTATCTATCGATCTATCTATCTATTTATCTATCTATCTATCTATCTATCTATCTATCTATCTATCTATCTATCTATCTATCCGTATAATGTATATGTATACACACATAAATATATATATATATATATATATATATATATATATATATATATATATATAATAGAATAAAATATATACATCACTTACTACTACTTTCGATTTACATCCGTTACCCTACATTTTTAACTATTATCGCAATTAGCATTCTAACGAGATTAGTTTTCCGCTGATTCTTTTTAATAGACAAATTTTGCCGGCCTCCATCCCCACCACCCCACCCCACCTCCCTCGCAAACATATGGATTCTGCGACTGGAAGTAAATCTCATAATTGTTCCCTAAAGTTCGGAATACCACATACACCCCATAAGATTAAATCTAGTGAGAGAGCAAGTCAAAATCATGAGGTCGCGTTCATACTAATATTAACACGGTACCGTAAATTTTAAAACTTACGATAGAATATAGGTTATAAATTCTTTGAAGGACTGCCTTAAGTCTCTTGGAAGGTTGTCTGTAATTGGTTTATTTATCTACGTTTTACTGTCTGACTAATTCGTGAATTTGTTGAACAGGTGTGTCGAGTCAATAACCAAAGATATTGTACCTTCCGACAAGCTGCGGGTCGGCCTTAAGTCCTCATTAAATAACAAGGTTAATAAAAAATGTTCCGTAGTTCAGTTTCTGTATGCCGACGGCCTCCGTTTGGAAACTAAAATACTAGATTGACCAATATCAACACTCTGTATGCGTCAGATATAGGGTCTAAATATATCACTTAGTTTCGTTTCCAATCGTCAATCTGGTGGCCAAGTTTGTTGAACTCGTAACTCAAAAGCTACTGAGACAAACACGATCAGTTTAAGTGTGTGGAATGATCAGGAGATTATCAAAATTTGAATGAACTTTTGTAGATGTGGCCTGAACAAGTAAGAAAATTTTGGTAATTATTATTTATAACTGACAAAAACATCGTGTAGCAAAGGAACGTACTTCAATGCAACAATTAACATTCGCTCAATTTCTATTTTTAGAATCATTTCATAATTTGTTCATAAAGAATTTACATAACCTAAAACACTTTTCATTGTTTTCAAATTTCCTTGAGTTTTCTTATTAAGATTTGTCAAAAAGATGATGAAATTTGTTTATTGAGATTCATAGTAAAGTTTCATATCGTGGTCAACAGGTCTGGAAACTATTAATCAAATGCCTTCAAATTGGTTGATACGTTCATGGGTTGACTTAATTCAGCTTACTACATTTACAAAACGTACATTTTCGGACCGACTTTCACATTAATCACTATAGCTATTTATAAGTGCTTGCAGAATACCAGGGATAAATTCATGCTAATTTGTTGACATTGTGTTTTTATTCTGCAGACCAGAAAGATAGACTGAGCCAGACTCTACGAGCGCAGCATATAAAAAAGATGGCATTTCCATCATAAATATTACAACAGCACAAGCATGCAAATTTAAGACCTCGGAGGAGGAACGAAAAATAATTCTCTGCAGATCTAGTTCCAGTCAATTTTATCATTTAACGATGCGAGGCAGTAATTTGATGTTATTATTGTAAAGTAAGTATGAGAACTCCATGGGACAGTTCTTATGGTGTTACATGGACACAATTTTATAAAGCATTACTACATTTACCTTCCTGAATATTTTGAAGCCCTGCCGACAGAATCCTTTTCAAATATGAGGGCGATTTTGTCAAGGTACTCCGCGCCTCGAGAAGTAAACGACATAAAAATTTGTTCAAACTTTCCTCGAGACATCGTTCAACCATTCTCTTTCAAAATAAAGAAACCAAGTAACTAAAATTTACCGATATTTCAAATTCAAAATGGTCACACTCCCTTCTTTAATTCTATGACGAACATTTAAATTTTTGATTTTCACAATGCTAAGATGGTGAAAATTTCACTTACTGCGAGAACTTCAAAATCAGCCCACACAAGTGGTAGATCAGAAACTTATTTTTAAAATGTGAGAGCCCGAATATCTTTCGCCTAGACACATTCTATCTTAAGTCAAGAAACTTGATATTATATTGAATCTATGAACATGCTATCAGCGAAAAAAAACTTAAACGCTGAGGATACAGGTTTTCTTGTCGAATGCTATGCTATGCTTCTAAATCAGAAAGGTGGATGTACTACCTTGATTTTAATAATACCGTTTTGGTATAGCTTCAAACCTATATTACCAAAATTACACATGCATTCTATCAAGTATTCTATCAAGTATTAGGTCATCTGTGAAATGAGCTTTGCCAAGTTATAGTCATTCATCGCTGTCAAGAGATTGCCAGCCTAGGTATATTAAATGTAAACAGCTACTTTGGGTCCTTTGTGCAATCATGCATTGCACTGAATTGACTTTCATAACAAACGAGGAGGTTTCCATGGCTACATTGCTTTTTGGATCGATTTTTATATTTTAAAATCAAAACAATTGAAATATCTGAGTTTATGGAAATAATTACTTGACGAATTCAAATCATTGATTGTCCACATGTGGAAGACACAAACTTATCTTGACATATTCCCTTGCATATAATACACATAACTTTTGTTCTTTGTTTCAAATCCATAGGATTGTATTAGTTCACTGTATAAAAGAAATATTCACATGCCCTTCAAACCTTGCATTATATCATTCATTGTGTATGCGCATTCTCTTTAATTCACGCTTACTCCTTCCAAGTGAATATGCCGAATATTGACTTCGTTGATCGATCTCAGCTTTCAGTCGCCAAAATGTCAATACACGTATTTAGCTTCTCCCATGTCAACAAAATTATCAACGTCAATCCCCAGTACCACACTAGTGTTAAAATCTGAATTGCTAACCTACCTGTCGATCTATCTAATTACTGATTTCTTTATAAAATCACAAATTATCATCTCGTCAAAAGCAAATGAATTGCAGACAGTAGAAAATATTTGAAGTAAAAATACACACCATAACAAAGTCATGAAAGCACACAAAGAGGATATAATAGTATAAATCTATAACTTACTGCAAGCAAAAGCGAGACATTTTTTACCTTCGTATGAAACAAATGAATGTGAATCCAAAATCCATACCGTATCCAAAATTCTACATACACATACATACATAGATACATACATAGATACATAGATACATACATACATACATACATACATACATACATACATACATACATACATACATACATACATACATACATACATACATACATACATACATACATACATACATACATACATACATACATACATACATACATACATACATACATACATATGCGTCAAAAACTACATAAATATCTGTTAGCGTCACTGTTACACATATGAACCGAGTGATTTGAAATGACAATAACTTAACCAACTTAAGATTGCGGTATTACCTTCAGCCGTAAAATCGCATTTTCTTTGTAAAACTCCACTACTCGATCATACATGCTCTTGGCAACCAGGTTGTTTGCTCCATTGTTACTCCAGTAAAGATCGTTGGTAGACAGATTGAGTGATATCCTACGGTCGATGCAAACAGCACGGCACTATTGACAACGACACGAAAACCCTGGTGGAAACGGGATACAGAAAAATTTGGTTTTATTCAAACGGCATCACGTGTTGTTGGTAAGTAGACAAGCTTATGGGATAATGCTATACTTCATGTCAGTACATGTATTCCTCTTAAAGTTGGTTGTGCCGACAAACGTCGATGATTGAATAGTATACTTGTAAAAATCCTCGCCCTATATTTGATTTTAAAATACATACCTTTGCGTCATCTCCGATAGCTCTAGTTTGAATGCATAATCGATCATCTCGCAAGGAAGGTCATGTCATGCCATGTCAAGGAACACGGCCATAAGAACGGGGTTATGAACAGACCAATTACACACCAGTTCTCCAGGTTTTTAATTCAAAAAGTCTGGTTTACTTGAAAATACACGAAGACATTTTATTGATACAATTGGCTGCTAGGAAATAAACTAATACACCAACTTGGACATAGATAGATAGATAGATAGATAGATAGATAGATAGATAGATAGATAGATAGATAGATAGATAGATAGATAGATAGATAGATAGATAGATACCGTAGGGTAGATAGATACATAGATACGTACATACATAGATACATAGATACATACATAGATACATACATACATACATACATACATACATACATACATACATACATACATACATACATACATACATACATACATACATACATACATACATACATACATACATACATACATACATACATACATACATACATACATACATACATACAAACAAACAAACAAACAATATCCAGGTAGGCGGGTAGGTATCTAGGCAGACAAGCCGGGAGCTGAGACGAGCGATCATTGCCCGGTACACTGCTTCGGGGTTTTCTGGTATCTCCTCAATCTCAGTGACTATATATCTTGTTTCTCAAGATGACTTTCTGTAGTGTATTTTATTTCTTTGTCGTCCTAGTCTTTACTTCTTTGGTCCTACTCTGACATATAATGACAATGAGCGGATTAAAAGCCGTTACGGGTAGTCCGTGACAAAAATAATCTTGTTGCTATCAAAGGAAGAGTTTATGACACGGTATGTGTGGTGTGGTGTGGTGTGCAAACTGGTAAAGTTAGAACGTCCACGGTCGAAGTACACATGTAATATGAACCATGCGCAAAATTGTTCATACCATGTACGCAGGCGCTCACCTGCATGACTGGTAGGGTTGTGCGCGAAGTGAAAGAGACATACGTGTCCGACCTGAAGATTCATCGCTTAAAGGTATACAGTCACTTGTAATATAAATATTCCCATATATGGTCAAAGGGACGTTCCTTGGTATTCAAAATGCCCATGTGAGGGCGCTGTTTTTAAAACGCGGCCATCGGCTTAAAACTGTGATTGGTTAGATTTTCTCTTTCCATGTTAACTGTGGCAAAATTGGAACAGGTGACAGTATACCTTTAAGTCGCAAGGATCCTACAAATGACTGACGACTGCCAGAATGATAGCTATACGAATTCAGTGTAGAGATCGTTTCGCCTCATTTCGATTGGTACACGTTATCAACTGCCTAGTTCTTTTATTGTCTATCATTATATTAAGCATTCAGGATAATTAGATTACTGATATTAAAACGGTAAACATTTAAAGAAATAAAAAGAACCACAAAAGTGATTTTCAACTTAAATTTTTGAATGTAAATCAATCACATATAAATGTAAATTTAACGGAGAAATAATAAACAACAATACGTTTTCCAAGTTTATCTGGTACCTGATAGATTTGCTATACCAGATAGGTTTTTATCCGTAAACATGACTTTTAAATGTAATAGACCTAGTCTGGGGATATTTGCGTGTCAAAACCAACAGTCAGGTTTGGCAGAATGTCGAATGATATAGAATAATCAGAATATGAGATAATTCTTTGAGTCATCGCATTTAGGTACAACGTTACTGGAATAAACCTTTAGTTCGACTTTGTATAAGACTGGGTTTGAAGTAATTTCTCGTATACTTCTGATCGTTCATGTGAAAATGTGAAAGTAGGATGAACGCAACACATTATATTCTATTTTATTCATAGACTTGATGGCTATGTTCACACCACGATTTGGACATACGCCTTAGACTCAGTCACTTACACTGAAGCATTCGATTTAGACAATGCGTAATTCTTTGAAAAGCTATTGAATTACAGTGTTATTGGTTGTTTGTCTGCAGCAAAATGCAAACAATTCATATATTATCTTGTTTACAGATGTTAATATAGAAATACCGCTATCTGTCGAGGGAAGTCGAATGTAAACAACGCGTGACATTCGTTAGGTGGCGCACTTCAATGTGAGGCAACCACCTGTTGATTTAACAACGCATTAAATTCAATCTCATCACGGGTGATTTCCGCGTCTTTAGAAGCCCCTTCCGTTCACCGATTTATAATATTGTAAAATTCATGACCAAAGATCGGGAGAACGATTCTTTATTCTAAAAGACTATCAAACTGGAAATTGTGCGATATGTTGATTTAAACGCAGTTGTGACTAAAAAGTTTGTGACAAATTGTTAGTTCTTTTCTTTGTAAATTACATCATAGGCTCTAATAGACTTTAAATAAGCTGTATTTTTCTCGTCCAAAAATCTTAATTGTGGAGAAGAATGTTACTAGACAGTCAATGAGAATGGCCAAGACCTCATGTGTGTAAAATTAATGACTTTAAAATGTTACATCCGTTGATCCTCTTTGATAATCTGGTCATCGAACTTTTATTATGCAAATACTGCCTTCGTGGTGAAATCGACCATGGTGCTCATGGCGTCCATGTATTCGCTTTTACCTTGTCGACGTTTTTCTCAACTAGAAGGCTTAAGACACATGTTCAATTTTATTAATAGTTATGTAAATGTTTACCACGGATATTATTAGTTATATAAAAAATCAAATAATAAAAAGACCTGACCTGATGCTGACCATATTTGGTTCTCCTGCCAAAGAACGTCACTATTTTACATTAGGCCTAATATGCAAAAACAGATATCTGTCAGAACTGTTTAAATGTCTTTCGAAAATAAAGAGTACAAAAACAATGAAAGCAGTAATGTCACAATCGAAATGGTATCTTGAAGCATAGACAGTGGAGGGGGAAGTCCCCCCCTACTGTCTATGCTTGAAGGAAGCCTTTGTATTATCTTTATTAAGAAAACCAGTAGCAAACAGGTAACCAGTGGCGACAATGAACGCACTAAATACAATTTTTAAAAAATTGAGCTGGTATTGAAGGATAAAATCCCCAGTAACTCTGTCTATTGAAATGGGGGCGTGCCGTGCAAACAAAGTCAACGAAAAAACCTACTTACATGCCCAAGACAACTCTCATAGCAGCAGGAACGAACTATTTTATCCACAGTTTTAGCTCTAATTTTGTTTCACCGGTAAATCGATTCGACTAGTTTGTAAACTTTTATATTTGTTGCCAGTGTCGATGACTTTCAAGTTGGCAAACTGTTCTTTTGTCGAAATTTACGAACTAGTCAGACTAGTCATCAATTACTGGGCGTTTACTTTAGATGCTTTAAACGGTAGAATATCTCATGTCCCTCACTGCACTGTCTATGCAATACTGCCTAATCCTTTCGCTAGTAAATATACCATAAGTAATGAATCATGACGTTGCCAAATTAGCGACTCTCCCTATCAAGCTCTCTGTGTGAGATGCGCCCTGGGTGAGGGTACAGCATTATGCCGGCGCGGCACCGACAAGTAGACTTTGTCTTTGGTGGCGGAGAATAGAGCTAGCTGTGTAGCAATATCTCCATGGCTGATATCGTTGCCTTGTACACACTTAGCAGTCCGCTTTTTAATATGTACAGATAAGCTTATCGATATAAACATTAAATCTGTCTAGTCTGGGTTCACGTCAGATAGACGCGGTCAAATAAAATCACCATTATGATAAATTTAAACCAGTCTGGTAGGCAGACTTGATAAGTAACAAAGTTCACAGACAGTCACACCTACTGTCATGCAGGTTTAAGTACAGATATGCCTATTGTCATGCAGGTTAAAACACAGAAGCGGATTTGAGCTAGTATGCGCCTCGAAAGAGAAAGACGTGAACTTTTGCCCAAACTTTCCTCAATGAAACTTGCAACAATTCTAGATCTCTTACCAAATCAACAATAAAAGCCAGGGGTCGCCGTACAAAGTTAAGGCTACAAAATGAGCTTTACGTTTACCAATAGTTCAAATTCAAAATTGCCGCCATCCCTATGTTAATCCTATGAGAAATAATTAAATTTCGATAATCTAAGACATGGTAATTGTTCTCATTTAAACCTTTCAAATAGCGTCCCCCCCCCCCAATACACACAAATGATAGATCAGAAAAAGACTTGCACCCGTCCCTGAGGCGCATATTCCTTTAATTGTTGATGTAATGTATTTTTGATCACAACGCACCAAATTTTCATTTGCTGATCGCTACTTATGTGACTGTATGTGACGTAGTGATCAGCAAATTGGTTGCAACGTGTTTAGTTCTACTGGTTTAAATGTTACTGAAATTTCACGTATTTGTACATAGACAAAACCAAGTATCCAATCGCATGTCGTCATAAGAGTAACAGATGGCCTGTCAGCCAGCTGTTACAGTTCATTATAAATATTGGCAGTTTTGGAAGAACAGCAAACAATGTATGCAGAATGATTACTGAAATAATTACAACTAACGAGACATACGTTACTGAAATGAATTTTAACCTTTCCAACAGAGTGTGAATGTATGATACATATAACAGTCTCAAAATATAGCTCCAGGATTAACTTTACTTTGTGTGTACTGGTATCGTCCAAGTGGAGAAAAGCCCATACCAACATATTAGCATTTTGATAGAATCCAGGTATAGTGTCGCAAATTAACTATATTGTGATATGACATTTTATTCAAGAAATGTTGATATAATTGAAGCAAATACATGATTATTTTCACAATATTTTAGTGTGCACATCGACATTGTTTCGTTGTCCAGGAAAAGTCCAGCGTTATTCGCTTGAGTCACTTTACTACTAGGCAATAGCGTGGAACACTTAACTTGATATTTATTCTTCATACCATACATATGCTCCGCGGAACACTGAACAAAACCACGGTCGCTGGAGGGACAGTGACAAAATAAAGAAGGGTTGACAATGTTTTACCATTATTGCAAAAAATACTCATTCATACAATTACACAGCAATAGCGGCAAAATTGAAAAGATATCTATAGAGTCAAAGCCGGCATAATTTCTGATCTCAATATCTTAAACAACATCTGTAGTTATATTGTAGTTGTTGTAGTGTTCCCCAATATTCGTTTGCAATATTCTCCACTGGAATGAATAAAACGCAAATTTTCTCATTATGAATCATGCTAATAAGGCATTTTGTCATGATTTAAATATTTGATTCTATGCGTCAGGGTCAGTCCGTTGTTGACGGCGTAGCAGCTGGTTGTACCTCACGTGTCATCTAATTAACTCAGGGCCCTGTGGTATATCACGTGACCAACCACGAGATTTTGACCAGTTCACGACAAACTGGCCAAAACCGAGAAAACAGTGGTTTATTGCTCGTATATCATTACAGTATATTGAAATCTGGTGTGAAACATTAAAAGGGCATTTTCCTTAAGATAGGAGCTCGCGCGTGTTACAACCGTGTTATATCGCTAATACTGCACGGGTATTTTCACGCCTTGACCAATCAAATCACTTTAATTGCTCCAGCAATATATTGGTATGATGTAATAATACATTTATCAAAGAGGGGCCATTTAATTTGCACGCCGGATATATTTATCGTTTTGCTAATAGTATCAGAAATACAACGACATATTAGTCTCGATATATCTATCCAACCAGCATGTACACTGTGAGTCAAAGGTAAATTAATGGGAACTTTATGAGGGTGTAAAACAAGCAGCAACTTCCGTACTCCCCTGCCCCCCCCCCTCCAACAAGTTGTGTTATTGAAATACTTCTGCAGTGAACAAAAAGAGCTCGAGTATTATTTTGATTATGCCGTTTCTTCGAATACTTTCTGTCTTCAAATTCCCTGGTACGTAATTTTGCACATCGATAGAAATTTATCCGTACACACTGACACAGTGGCCTTCTTTAATATTCCGAGGGATATGATGGTTAATATGTGCAGCAAAATAATTAAATATGCCTTTCAAACATTCAACCTATAATAATCGATGTTAGCGTATCAAATAGAAGAATAAACCTTTACCGAGATATTGGCTTGCAAATGTTAAATTGTCGTACATTTAGAGAGGATGAGACCTCGCTTTGTAGCCATAATAGATGTCACCCGCTTGAAGACAAGCCGTCAATATTGATAGTCGCACAGATAAAGACATCAGCACTTGGTTTGCCTATACCACGTAGTAACTGTTCAAAAGGCTCGGATTCTTGCATAATTTCAACGCGTTACGGATCTATCTCATGCTGATATCCTACACAGAATTTTGAGTTCGCACCTATTTGGTAATGGTTTAGTCCGCCCATCTGTGACACTCTCAATTGAGCGATGCACTATTGTTAGCGATGGTGCTGCTAGAAAACATCCGCAAGGGTAAATCTGTGTCGTTATCAGACAGGCCTCAGCACAATGCGGTCAAGAAATCTCCTGCCCCTAAGTATTGGTCTAATTGTCTTCTACATGTTCTTTCTTACCGGGATTCAACTAGGCAGACTCGACGTGTTGCTATCGAGACGGGCCCAGTCACGTGACCTACTCAATCAGTGAGTATCTGTAGATTGGCATACTATGTCACCATTGAACATAAGCTTACACAACCACGTCTGAACTGTGATCAATGATCACTATTTCACAGAATTAACAACAATTTCAAAGTGGTATGTTTCCAAATCTGTTATAACTAATTCCGCTAACGAGACCACCAGCAAAGCTAACGGTGCACTATGCATACACCAGAAAATGTCTGTCGAAGGAATTGACCTGCCAGCTATTGCCCCGGAAATGTCAATAGTAAAGCAACATGTGCATTGACTAGTTGCATACAGAATTACGACAGGCGATTTGAAATTACTCACCAGGTCCCAGAGGTTGTAATACTGTACTCTGTTCATATCAGTGATCCGAAGTTTTAAGTTGATCAATGATCCTGATCTACGGATGATTGCTTGGCTTGAACAATGCATAAATGATTGAATTGGTTTGTTGCTACGCCGGACGTAGTTCAACAAATAAGCACAAAAATGTTCATTCAGACTAGTTGCAGCTGGTACCCATTCGTTCATACGTTACGTGACACTACATCCACTGATTTCATTAAACAAAACTGGTATCAGTGCTTATAAGGTACATTGGTGTCCATGTTCATCTCGACAAGAGCACGTATAATTAACCGAGTCGCGACTTACACGATTGACGGAAGTTGTCACGAATTTATCAAAATATGTGTCGACGAAGAAAATGATTGTCATAATAAAATGATAACCGTGGAATTTAATGTGATTAGCGACAGAAAGACAACAAATACCATCTAAATATTTAAGACAGTTGTACATCGTTAATAAGTTACGGTTTACTGGTAAGTTTAAAGCAGACCTAGCAAATACAGGCTACCCGTTTCTCCTCAGTTGCAGCCAACGAACAAAGTACTTTTAAAGGGGTCCTTTTATCATAAAATATATTGTACGGAACAAGTAAAATGAACTTACGAATTTTAAGTCCACGGGGTAATTAATTAGCAGTTCATAATTTACCCTCCAACGGAAAATTTTTCGACTTACCCTCCCGCACTCAAACTTCATTTTTACCCACTTCCCACATAGTTCCCCCTCCTCATTGTGAATTTTTGAAGCTCACCAGCCCTGTGGCGAAAAAAAACTTGTAGATTTCCCCTGCCCTGAAAAAATATATTCCAGTAAAATTTTATCATTCCCTGCAGACATAAAGCTCCCCTGCCTTGTGATGAAAAAACCTGTCGATTTACCCCATGTTTAATTTTATAAACAGGCTCAACTTCCCCTGTCCCCGTTTTACAAGTTACTTCCCCTCTCCTCGTTTTCCCCAATCTCGGACCCCAGGTCAATCAACCGGTATCTGCCCTGCCCGACAAAAAAAAAACTAAATATGTTCCCTGCCAGCTAAAAAAATATGCCCCTCCCCTGCCCTAGCAAAATTAAAATTGTCTCTGCCCTCAAAAAGTTGCTCTCGGAATAGCTTTTTCGATGAATAACTCCGATGGCTGCACCTGTCTCCTTCCTTTTGCATAATAAGAACTTCTCTCATTGTTATGCCAATATAACTGTTTGCCATCTCTAAGAAAATTGCCGGGGTTAAAGATAACGCTACAAGTAGACAATACTTACAGGATAAAGATAGACTGGAAAGGTAACTAAGTTGGTAATTTTGCTTGATCCATGTAAACTTTGTTTCGTTGCTAATACAGTATATACTCTTTATTGCATTTTCGACTTCCTACACAGAGAGTTCAAGCTTTTAAGATGCAAATACAGCGGAGGAACGTCTTGCCAGACTACGGTTGCAGGGGATTACAGCATCGACCGAGTTGTAGCCGCATTGCAAGACACAACTACGAGTACTGAGCCAACAGCTACTGTGAAAACATGCAGAGCAGACGAAAACCGTGACTGCACAGAAACCAAAAAAATTGTTTTCATAAAGACCCACAAGACGGGCAGCACAACCCTTGCATCAATTATCGAACGTTTTGGTTACACCAGAAATTTATCTTTTGTGGTACCGCCAAACAGAAAATTTGGACCCCATATTTTATCCTCTACGCAAATGTTTCAAAGGAAAATGTTGAAGAACTCGCCGCCGCCCCTGAATGGCGGTAAATATTATGATATGCTCACAAACCACGTGCGTTACAATCGCCGGGAAATGAATGCTGTTATTCCAAACGCCACATATCTTACGATAATACGTCATCCTGTTAAACATTTTGAATCTTCGTTCGCGTATTTTGTCTGGGACCGCATTGTTACCAAGTTGGAGGGTGACATAGACGACCCTATCGGTGCTTTCATGGAAAATCCAAATAAATTCTTAAAGGAGAAATTTTATTTCTGGTGGCAAGCTCATAACGGGCAGCTGTTCGATTTAGGGATTCAACCATCTAGAGTTGACGACGAGGCAGTGGTGGATGCGAAAATTCGTGCCTTGAACGAGGAGATGGATATGGTTCTTATAAGTGACTATTTTGACGAATCTCTACTTGTAATGAAAAGACAATTATGTTGGACGATGGATGATATTCTCTACATTCCTAATGCTATAAGAAGTCAACAGTTCAGGCGGTATGTTTCCAAAGAGTCGGAAGAAGAAATTTTAGACTGGAATAAATCTGATTTCAAACTATATCAACATTTCAATAGGACGCTTTGGCGAAAGATTAGGGAATATGGGCCTTGTTTCGATGAGGATTTGAAAATATTCAGGGAAAGACGACAACAAGTGATGGAGCAGTGTATCGCTAAAGGGAAGTTTGATCGCAAAGACCCACGGGAGACAAGATATGTCCTTAAACCAAAAGCGTCGGAACTATGTAAAAATTTATGGCGTGGTGACGTCACTTTCACCAAACTCTTGAGGAATAAACAGCTAAATGGTCGAATATTGCACATTCCAAAGGAGCAATAAATACACTGATCGCGTGTCTGGTATCGACACAGCTCCTCTAATAGGGCTTTGCTTTTCTTACATTTACAGACTGACCGTCCTCATGTGAATTAAAGCTATCATTGGTACCCTTAAGTTTGTGTCATGTCTTTTTAATTGAACAGTGAGACAGTTTTCAGAAACATTTTCATGACATTGTTGTCCACGTAGTCCCCTAGTTGCTTGTAGAAACAGTTTAAAAATTGTTTAAAAAATATCTTTGTCATGTGACATTGGCATTCTCCAAACACGATTGCAACTACTTTGGGATAATTAGCTGTTGAAGTAATAACGGTTTAATCTGCAAATGTAAGCTCATCTGCTTTTCTTGAGCAATTTTTAAGTTAAACCCAACATTCAGCTATAGAGCACCTAACACTTTTAGGACAAATTTGAAAAATATGAAGATCCAATTATCAGTTCCCATCGTGTTTCCGTTGTTGTTCGCCAAACCTTGAAAACTTGTTTTTCAGTATATAGCAGCCAATTCTTTCAATTAACTTTCTCCATTATGCAATTAAAAAATAAGTGACCTATGGTTTTATGGTGGTCCACTGTTTTGTCAATTCTTTTGATTTGTAGCTTTCTTTCAGAATATATTCTTCTACATCATGCAAACAAAGGAAATAAAACCTGTATTTCCATTATCTAATAAAACTAAATGACCATCGGTTTAACGCAGAATCAGTTCGAGTTACCATGCAGGGTCGGGGCCGCCGCTCCGTTCTGAGGCCCTGTGCTCGCCATCCTCTATTACTGGCATGAATGAGGTAATGGATACGCTTCAGTTGTCCGTGATGTATCTAGTGACTAATCCTGGTCTTTAACTCGGTATGCAGGGTATGCTCGGCCTCGTGTCTACTGGCAGACTATAGTTCGGGAGTTTATCAGTGTACCACTGCGCCATGATCTTTTGCTCGTCTGTTTACTTTTTTATCACTTTTCACGAAATTGATGTTTTCTTTTGATTTCACCATTCATCTTTCAATTGAATATTGTAACAGTGACAACTGAAAGTCCTGGGTTTTATCGCAGTTCAAGTTGGCCGGGCTGTTTTTACTTTCATCTTAGTGAGGATTTACTGAAGGTGTTCCAAATCGCAATGTCTTATAATTGCTTTCGTGGAAAACTCAGACACCTTTAAAAGTATCTAAGTGGGTCCCGCACGAGTGTAGCCGTTTTGATCTTCATAGTAAACATTGTGGGAATAGGTTATCGGTACATAGTACCAGCTTTCGGAGACTAGAAGTCTCGTCAGATAACAGTTCTTCCACTGTGATCAAATATCGGAATGGAAGCAACTTTAAGACTGAATCACATTACTATAGCAGAATCAAAGTACCGATAAAATTATTCACTGTAAAAACGTGTATAGACTGGAGAACAAAAGAGAAAGAGGTGTGAAAAAACAACAAGATTCTGTGGGCATATGAACATCAAAACAGTAATTTTAAGGAATACTTCGGCAGACTAGGCTGTTGCGTATATCATGAGTTGAACACGATAGCCCATAGATTTGTGAATTTTTCAGGGTTGCTATAAATAATATATCATGATGCCAGCGACGGGGGCAAGTCTAGATTAACAACGACAACAAGCCAAACATGGAAACAGAGACTAAAGTAATCTGGTTTATAGCTCCATGTTTATAGTGTACAATCATCGACAGTATTGGGGGAACTATCTACGGTGCAAGAAACGAAATGTCTAGATGATCAGTCCCCTAGACTAGATTCTCAGATCTTCACTTATGATATCATCAGTACATCACCTTTCTCGTCTTTCAAGTTGACCAGTGCCGAATAAATAAAACATCTCACCGTGCAGTCATTTTCCTAAAGCAAGTCACCTTGACCCCTTCCCACAACTTTGTTGAAGAAATGCCTGATTATGTTACTTCTGCACATAAACTTAATTGTTAATCTCTCAATTCAGTCTGGGGGTGATATAGGAACAGTACATTATTTCACTCAGCTGATGTCTCCCCTACTCAAAAGTTAATCGTTTCGTGACAGCAACAATCCAAAAAAATATTGTCCATATCAAATTCGGCGACATACATGACAGAAGTCAGTGCACGTTTTATAAATTCTAATGATGCATGAAATGCATTTATTACATTCAATATGCAAGAAATACATTTAACTATCGGGATTTCCACTTTGGTTCCGTCAAAACGGGTTACCTTAACAATCATTACCTGTACAGTTTACACAAATCATACAATTTATCACCAATTTCAGAACCTTGAATCAAATGATTGGCCTCACACAAACAAAAAGTACCCGGTTCCAAGGTCATGTAAAGATCTCTTAAAATAACAATTGTCATCACGTGACTTGTTTCTGTAGCTTACCTCTATCAGACTGTGAACATTGCATGCATGTTGGCTTCTCACTTATAATGTGATGGCAAAACGTTCTCGTTTATAACTCATCTTTTTGAAATGTTCGAACATGCTAAGATGACAGTCTGCAAGAACATAAACTCACGTCAACAGACACACAGACAAAGCATCAAAACCTGATTTCAAACTATAGCAAGCAATTTAGAGCACTATTGCGAGACGCAATGGATCAGAAATTAACCCTAGAAGAACCTGTAGCAGAAAGCAAAATGCTTTCTGAACTTAGAAACACCCAACGTGCTTTCATCTACGAGATGGGATCAGCCAACTTGAAGCAGGCAGTGAGTGCATTTCCCAATGAAACCGAAGATGAACTTCCCGCCACATACACACAGATGTTCTTCATAGTACTGCCAGAGACTAACTAAGGGATAAAGCAGAGGAAGGGATTCCAATACGAGCTGACGGTGTTCTGTGGAGAGGAAGTCAACCGTCACGTGGCACAGCAGTGCAGATGTTCGGACGTGTACCCCGACAGTTGTCAAGGAGCATGGCGTGAGCTGTGGTGGTTTTGACTTTATCGTCGTCGATGTTAATATTGGAAGCATTTTCACTCAATTCGTCAAAGATTAAAGTCCTGAAGAACCTCATTTCCCGGAAGTAAAAATAATTATTTTTTTTTCACTAAACACCGCGGTTGAAAGTGGCTTAATAATTTGCAGTGATTAACGGCGGGAGATATGCAAAACAATGCTTCAGTTATTTCTCAGAGCACGGCGTATAGATAGGGAAAAACATAACGTATGGAAATTAACAAACATCATTTGGCAAATAGAAAGCTAACAACAGAATGATACTTTAAGGATTATTGTTGACAAATATTCTGCACAGATCTGACAGGAGACAACCCAAATTACAAATAGTAATTTTGAAAACTTTGGTGACCATAATATCACAAACAGTGTGACAGGTGAGTTATGACCAAAAGTCGACAATTTATTACTGTACATACATTCCTTGCCGTCGAAATCAATTTGTTGAATCGTTAAAGTGGTTTGCATTGTGTCAGGGCACTTACTCCTTATATTGCAATGTGTCAAATATTCAGATTCTTTTTATTTTTTGTGATTTTTTACTGCTATCTTAAGATGTGATTATTTTAACAATCTTTAAAGTTAGCCGTTACAGATTATTCATACAAAGTAATACAAACTCATGATTATAGTGTAATAAGTGACTTGAAGGAAAAATTTCCCTAGATCTACTTCTACTCGACAAATATTGGATGAGTACAAATTTATGACAACAAATATCATCTTTGTACTAGGTCAAATAATAAAATATTATTCCGTGTGAAATGTACAAAGATTACAACTATAGGATTAGCTAAGTTTCTTTAAACAGCTGTGTAGAGGTGTTTTTGATGCCTATACCAGCACAGCAGTAGTATCGGACAATTTTGTAGTTGCATCAATCACAGGATGGAGCCTGCTAAAATGAAGGCACTAATGAAAACGATAACCTTGATAGAGAGTTGAAACTTACATCATCATTCATTTGTGCCACTGTGAGCCTGACAAAACAACAATGGAGAAACACATTCTGTCAGAAATTCGAGAAATGATTGATTCGAACAAGGTACCAAGGTTAATCTTGTTATTCTCACTTTAATTATGCCAATTATTTGCTGAAAAAGAAATTCAATTTACCATTCTTGTTAATATGATTGTTCTGCAATAAAATGAAATATCCAGCATTGTAACAGAGAACTCCACACACATTTTATCCGGGTTATATACTAATTATAATCATTACAGTGTTTCATTGCATGTCATCAAATCATGCAAATGAGAAAATTTTTCACTGTGTTGTTTGCATTACCTTACGTGCCAAGTGACAATACTGTAAACCAAAACTTGATGGTCTCGTAAAGCATTCGATTACTCATTGTTCAAATAACCAAAGCTATTTTCACTGATTTTATGGATGACGTTTAACGTATCCTCTTCAAGTTGTTCCCTGACGAAACCCGGGCTCTATTTGCTTACCTCTTTCTTACGTGACCAGAACTACTTGCCAGAAAGAATGCCCTTTATGTTATATGTAGAAAGGACGGGAAATGGACATTATTATTTGTAACAGTATATTGTCTTTATGGTTTACAGATGCTGTAATTTTGTCGGTTAGCATTGACGCTGCGATATTTGGGTAGCGAGGTCTTTCTTTCAGAGTGACAACATGTTCAATTACCTTCTTCAGTTACAGTCGAACTGATGACGCACCTGTGACTGAAATACACAAACTTTGAAAGAGAAGGTGTGTTGTTTGCTGATATGCGAGGAAGAATGCTGTAATTTTGATTAACTGGTTTATACTTTCTGTTACACGAAAACTTACGGATATCTGTAACATACGTTAGACTCTCTCTGGAAATTGACACAAATTAAATTATCAATATGCAATGTTATCATACACCTATGTCAGCAACCTATGGAGTTTCATCGTACAGTAGGTCTCGGTATGGAGGACACATAGTCCACTTAACATTGACGCGGAATACATTAACTCGTGTTATTGGACTCAATTTGACATTTGACCCCATAAAAGTTTGTGTCAACGCAGTGATTTATGGCCGGTCCCGAATCTATCAGTTTATGATGTGAAATCATGCTGCCGAACTTCTATTTCTAGCATGTGAACTGCAATGGCGGTTGACTTCCCGCTCTGCTTGTGATCGCGAAACGCGGTGTACGACAGGGCATTCTCAAAACCGTATACTTTTCCAGTAAAACAGAGTAGGAAAGGTGTATAATAATAAGGTTATTCACAAAATACCGGGATGCTTCAGCATTGTCTTCCACGCAACGCGAAGTTCCAGACAACACCTCCGCCGCACGATGTACGAGGACATAAGTCCCGGTATTTTTGGGACAAGATTATATTATTTTCATGGATAGATTTTGATGACAAATTATAAGAATTGTGTATTGTCAGCCCATCACGGTGTTCCTGAATCGATATTGGACTCGTTGATAATCGAACCGAGGCGTTCAACTTGGAACATACCAGGAATACAACAAACTGAAATAGAATATTTGATCACAGGATGGTCTTTTTTCATGACTCGTGCGTAAAGATGACTACTAGTACCCAAACACCGAACACTACATTATTGAAAATGAACCACTGAAGAGACAATATCATAAGTCTTTTCATTAAAAATGTTGACAGTACTTAGGCCATAAACCCTGGTCTCGCTCCAGGGTCTATGCTTAGGCTAACTTTTGACAAATTAATGTCAACTCATCTCTTCGCCCATTTCTTTCTTGCCTTTGTTGATTTTTCATCAGATAACACATTAATCTTCATCCTGGTATATGCCACAACATCAGGGCTTATGAATCTGGAATTTTAAAGTGGCACTCCCACTTGGTAACATTTTTAAAACATTTTTTTAGTGCCAACGGTCGATATTTGACGTGGCGACTGCGCGCGAATCGCGAGATATCGATAAAAACATGTCTTCAAAAAAGTAAAAGTTTGAATTCCGGTGGCCCACCTAAATTCAGCTTCCGAACATCGAACGTTCGGCACTGGGGCCACTGTCAACTAAGCTATGGAGTACGAGTCTACACTGACGCTGCTGTACGCCACAGTACCACTTGCGTCGGTGATCGGTCATGCCCCGTGGGAGAAAGCTGAGTCTTACTGACTTGGTGAAAAAACGAAAAACAATTTTTGCTGATTCCACCAGAATTTGCATAGGTGACTAGCCCAGTTACGTGCGGTTGATACATAGCGGCCACCGCGTGGTATGCATAGACGCATACCACGCGCGCAGCGAACCACACGTTCTGTGTGGCAGACGACAAAATGTAGTCATCGGAGGCGGCTAATATTTTACACGTAAAAACTGATGTTTATGTGGTATTGTTTAAAATATAACACAACTAATTTAGAATAATGAAAATGACAAAACCTAAGAAGACGTTTTCAAAACTGACCTGTGGTAAAGGCATAATGCTGTATTCTTGACCGCGGACATCCGGGAACTTGCGGTTTTTTACGTCATTTTTGCGTCACACTGCCGTGAGAACAAAATATTGAAGTGTGGATTTTTCAACCTTTACACCAGTATTCAAAGTTTCAACATTGTGTCAATGATAAACACTAAGTTCTGTCCTTTGTCACATAATTTCTGCATTGTTCACTGTCCTGTATAGTCAAATCCCAATTCACCTCACTCGCGTGCGTGAGGTGAAAGTGACGTCACTCCGCGGTCAAGAATATAAAGTCTTCGCAGTGGGATGTAAAATTGCGTCGTTCGTACTTATTATGGACTCCCTAGAATATCGTCAATCAGCACAACAACAAACCTTCGGGGGATTTCGCGTCATAATCAGAAACGATCGTAAAACTTCGGGATGTGAAAAATACGCTCGGGAAATGACATTTTTTTATCGATATCTCGCGATCCGCACGCAGTCGCCACGTCAAATATCGACCGTTGGCATTAAAAAAATGTGTTTTAAAAATGTTACCAAGTGGGAGTGCCTCTTTAAAGTACCGTACTTCGTCGATCGAGTTTATAATGTTAATCATTAAAACCACACAGGTACTGCATACATTGCATTAGCAATGCATGACGAGACGAGCGCAAAAGAATATCTCGATACGTAATGTTGAGTTAACTTCAACCCGTGCTTACAAGTCTCTATACTAATTGTGGCTTAATTCCTTCTATTTCCCCCACCAATGACGTCATTAATAGCATTGTAGAAATCAATCTACCTACAGAGTTTGTAGCGCGGCATGGATAATTCTAACCTAGCTATAGAGACTATCTCACGGAGTGGTTGACTGCGAGTCAATTAGTGTGGCTTTCAGTTAGACGTTTTTGCTATAAATATCTCCGCAGCGCAACAATCTCTGTGCCGAGATTGTGCATAAACAATACCGAAAGCTGTGATATTGTTTGGAGAGTAAGATTTAGGGACGTCTGCACATTGTCCTGAACCAAAGTTCACTTTAAATCGGTACTCTTAGATCTGCGTTCCCGAAAGAAAGTCTTTCGCCTCTCTGTGCTTTCAATTCATTTCAGACTTGAAATTTAGGTTTGAATAACGTCATTTCCTACTTGCAAAAGAAACTGTATGACCCTGAGAGTTTGTGATTATGGTGCTATCTGCTGCACCTTACGAGGCAGGTTAATACACAGGCGCATGGGGTGTCCAATGTGCACACTGTGTACTGAACTCTGCAGGCACTTGTGTGTTAATACTGTAAAAATATCATTTGCGATGGCACAAACCCCCTTTTCGAAAATAGTGCAGTCCAAGTAGCGGTAAGATTCCAGCGGCCAACATCGATGAATAAGTCATAGCAACATTTCGCAGCACACTGCAAGCCCATGGCTGCGAAAACATACCTACGAGCGATCGTGATATGTTTTAGTGTTTACGGAGTGTACTGGGTTGGATTTGAAGCAGGGAGATACGCTAAGGAAGAACATTTGAATGGATGCCGACCATCAGAACACGAGAAACGTCTTGAAGAACTAGAGTGAGTAAAACGGCCCATATGCCGGTATGCAAGAGTTTCTTTTTCTTAACCCATTGCATTGTGGTTAAACTGATTACTTGATGTTTTAGAGGCCACAAGGTACTGTAACGTACTCACGATTCATATGGATGTTAAGCAATACGATTATATCCACATAATATCTTGTAATTTCATAAGGGGTGGCACATTTGTTTTCGGGGGGACTGGAGGTTTTTTGAAAAAAAATGTTGCTGTCCATTTCTAGGAAAACAAATTGTCTACCCAGTGGATAGGGAAAAACATTTGCTTCAAGAAAGGCTGTAAAATATAAGTTGTTGTCATGTATCCCAAGACAACAGACTGTGTCTCCAGTAGTCTCCGGAGCTGCTGCCGACGGTGGTAAATTACCACCCAGCTCTCATAGATTGTGTAGTAATTAATCTTCTGCACTGGATAATATGGTATGAATAGGTTAGTGGAAATATACAAAAAGAAACCTGAGTATGCATGGATGTGTTCTTGTTTACTGTTACTTGCAAGTTGTTTACAAATACATCACTGCTATGCGTCAGATAATGCATTGCAAATGGTTGTCACGCATATGTATGTTAAATTTTAACATTTGCTCTTGAACGATGTTTATAAAAAACAAAACTTCCACTGTAACTCAAATCTCAGTAGCTAATTTGGTTTTTTTCACAGCCCATGTTATTACATTCACTCCAGTGTTCTGCCAAGCATGTTGACATTGACTTGTTTTTTTAAACAATGGTGGTGGTAAGGTATGGCCTGTAAAAATTTTAACGCCCTAACAGTTTAAAAATAAATGGCATATATTACTCTGCATCATAGACACACCTCTTAATTTAGCTGATATTGCGCGTTGCAAACACTGGTGAAAACTTTGAGGCAATGAAAGAACAATAACAAGCATAAATCCTTACAAATAACCATAAAGTAGAACTTTATATGAAAGCAAATCTTTGCTGAACCCAAAAACTATTTCTGTTTAATTGCTTTCTATAAAAGTTTTATAAAACAGCAAATTTCGTGTAATGCTTTGTATCTAAAAACCAAAGCTCAAATTTGAAGCAATCAGAAAAGCATTTTCTGCAGAATAGCCGCCATACGTGGCAAGTGTGGATGTGTGCATGGAGTAAACTATTGCCAATTTTTTTTTACTTTTAACGTTTGTAGGCTTGTCACAATAGAGGAATAATCATTTGAAGCCATTTGTGATCGTCTGAGGTAGATTATTTTACGTCTGATAGTTTATTCTGTTTGTTTCTGATGTATCGTACGCTGAGCGTGTCCTACGACGTCTTGTTTTGGCATATTGCTTTTCTGTCATCGATCATTTCAAAAGATTATGGTGGGTTGGGGATAGGAAATACATTTGGCCTAATAATGGTATTCACACTCCTGTAATCAGCACAAATCTGTTCTCATGAGATAATTTCCTCACAGGTGCTGTAGACTAGAAAATTGAAAAGTGCTTGGGGAAATGATAAGCCCAAGCCAGTGAATTATCAATTTCTTTCTCTATGACCTTCTGTTTTGGGATGCCAATGCTGTATCGCAACATATTTGACAGGTTGAGCCTCTGGGACCAAATCAATTCCGTGTTATCGCATCGCGATAAACAAATCTGTTGGTACCATCAACAAACGTCTTGTATACTTCTTGCAAACTCTTTATTTGTTTACGGTGAATCACGAAAATAAATTTACTCAAGGACCGATCGGCGTTTTCATTCATTGTGTGGTTCTTATATTTAATTATCAACTTTAAACATCCGAATTATTAATAGTAGACAACCCCTCTCAGGAAGAAGGTGACAAGTCCTTAATTTGATCATATTTTATATAAACACCGAATCGCTCGCATTGCTGCACCCAATACCAATCTTGTCCGAATTATGCCCCTCTTTATCGTAGATAAATTCGAGAGGTCATCTTTTGTCCGAGATTTTACAAAGATTGCTGCACCCAATTCCAATCACTGTTAAGTGTCAGAACGTTTTCGATACTCTTAAACCACAAGGTATTGCAGAAAAGCCCACTGCCTTTACAAACTGTCGAAGAACATGTAAACACACACACACACGTGCGCGCACACACACACACACACACACACACACACACACACACACACATACACACACACACACACATAAACACACACACACACGTGCGCGCGCGCGCATTAACACACGCACGCACTGAACTTAAGGTCGGCCTTATAAATTTGTAGAACGTAACCTATTATTTAACACTTTAAAAACTTCTATTTTATTTATATTTATCATTTTATGATTCAGTAAAGCATAACATGTACATTATAAGGTAACCGAGACATTTTGATATAGATACAGAAATCATTAAAGTCTGTAACTGATATATGTAAATAGGCCACAACAGAAACAATTGCGTTACTCAACTTTACTGATCGCACATCCTAACATTTTTGCATCAAATTGGTCTTGTTATATTGAAAATTCATTATATCGCAATATTAATTTATCGATCTTTACTCATATATTGTTTCTGTTCTGTTGCAGAATTTTCGACCAAAATAGAAGGAAACACACCGTAAAAAGTGGTAATCATGATCGAGTGAAGATAACATCAACTGAAGGGGAAACGTGTGAACCCGTGAAAAAAATTGTGTTTATAAAAACTCACAAGACAGCCAGTACCACTCTCGCATCAATTATTGAGCGATTTGGGTATACAACAACCTGTCATTTGTGGTACCCCCTGATAGGGTGAATGCACCACACATCCTGTCATTGTATGACAGATTTTCTCGGTCAATGCTAAAGAACAGTCCATTGCCTCTGAACAGCGGGAAATATTATGATATGCTGACCAATCACGTGCGATATAATCGCCCTGAAATGGATGCGGTCATACCGAATGCCACTTACGTCACAATTTTACGTCATCCAGTCAAACATTTTGAGTCTGCTTTTTCGTACTTCCATTGGGCCAGATTAATCAAAGATTCGAATGATAAAATCGCAAAATTCATGGAAAATCCTCAAACATACCTGGACAAGAAGGTGTACTTTTGGCACCAGATTCATAATGGTCAACTCTTTGACCTGGGCATGGATACAGCTGACACTAACGACGATAAGAAAGTTGATGCTTATATTCAAAAATTAAATTCAGAGATGGATCTTGTTCTTCTTGCTGATTATTTTGACCAATCATTGTTGGTGTTGAAAAGACAACTTTGTTGGACAATGAATGATATTCTGTACATTCCAAATGGTGTCAGAAGCGAAACGCAACGCAGACACGTTACGGATGATACTCGACAAAAGATTGTTGCGTGGAACAAATCGGATTTCAAGCTATACCAACATTTTAACAGAACACTTTGGCAGAAAATCGATCAATACGGAACGACATTCGAGCAAGATTTACAAGAATTTAGACAAAGGCAACAGAAGGCGATGAACGAGTGCACTGACAACATGTCAGTTCTTCAAAACGACCCTAGAGAAACAAGATACAAATTGAAAGCAAATGCTTCAGACTTGTGTCAAAATCTTTGGCGAGGTGACGTCACTTTCACAGCCTTGTTGCGGAATAGACAGCTTGAAGGCAGAGTACTTGAACCCCCACACAACCAACAAAACAATTGACATTCTTTTCAATAGCCAGTTTGTCACTAATTGGATCATGGTTTTTAGTATAACAATGTTGGAAGGGGTCAGTATATCACCTCAGTGCATCACTTAATTGAGATGGGAATAAAATGACTACCAATATCAAATCACAAATAATGTTCTCTTTATTTATCGAATGTAGAACAATAAGAGGACACCACACTTGAACTCAAAATACGATTTGAACTCTGTCCCATGTTATGAATCTTATCAATTGAAACAAGCTTGATTTCTAAGTTCTCTCCACACGTATTACACTATGACACAAAAAATAAATGTCCAATGTGTTGCACCCATACGTTGCAATAAAATTATGATATTAAACTCGTGACACATCTCAAACTCTAAGGGGTGCTCTCATCTACCGACAATGTGTCTCTCGATACTATTCGGTGTATTTTAGATTGGGCGCAGTTTACGAAGAATACAATTTCTATTCAGTTAAAGCAACTCACTTTTTAAAAGCAGTATTTGTCATCAAAGATCGCAAGAAATCCCTCTCTACCTAATATTTTCAAAAAAATCAGATGATGTCATTTCACTATGGTAACAATACTTTACTCGAACGATGAAGGTATATATTTTTAATGAAGAAGTTACATATTTTGGACTTCCATTCAGATTTTGATAATGACACTTTAATATCTCATTTGAAATTAAAGGTTATGTAGTCGACAACGACTGTTTATTTTGCACTATTTATTTTCATTCGTAAATAGCAGGAATCAGAAGACTGACATTGAAAAAAGTAATAAAAAGCAAAATTGAAAACAGTCTTAGAGTAAAACAAAATAAATTTTCACAGCCAGAATGAAGTTTTTTTTTACCAACAACATAGAATTGTATTCATTCTCAACACAGTATTTTGTGAATAAATATTGAACAAATTGATATTTTAAAAATGAAATGATGGGTTTGTAGGATATGATTCACTTATCATGTCACAGCAAGCTACGTATGTAGAAGGCGTATACAACATTTAAATACTCACCTGTTAATGTGACTGTACGTCTACCTGAAGGTCAGTCATGTAACGATTGACAACTTCAAAATTCAGAGCAGAGGACGATTTCATTTCTGTCACAGTACATTAATAGACAAATTTTAATTTAAGCTACGCCTTATTTTCATACATATACATAGTGCATTTGTTAGGCCTAGACTAGTGAAAATGTTTCTTCTAAAACGTACACGTTGCACATATCCGGGCGACGTGAGTTAAGGTAGTAGACTAACCAGGGCCATTTACGCTGTGATATTTCGTGCCAGGATCTGCTATTTAGGATTTCGGGCGAAAGCATTTTTACTCACTTATCAATTACACACAACCCAGTAACACACAGTAAAAAACAAAAACTTATAAATAGAGGAAGTGTGTTCCGTAGATACCTTATGCGAGGAAGAAAGCTGTATATTGGGTTCACTGGAGTAACATTTGTGTAATATTTCTTGTTCTAACACTTATCTAATACTGCATGGAAAGTTACACACTTCTATATACAATGTTATTTTCAAGGACAGATTTTGGCAACACATTTTGGTGACAAATGACGGTGTTTTCAAGCGGTGGTTGCCCCGTGTTTAATTGCACGGAAGCGCTGTAAAATACCAGACGCACAAGGAACTTGAGTGGAGTATTTGATGAGGTTGTAGTTGTTATAGAATGTACATTATGACGAATACTCAACTCCAAACACTAAATTACCAACTTACCAAAAATTGATCAAGTAAATAAGGAATATTAAAAATGTTCCTCACTAGTTGACTCTATTTCTTACCGAACCTGATATCTTCTTCTTCAGGTGCAGCCAACGGAGCTATTCACTGAAAAAGCTATTCCGGGAGCAATTTTTGAGGGCAGGGGAATTTTTAATTTTGCTTGGGCAGGGGACATATTTTTAGATGGCGGGGGAGCACATTTTAGGGTTTTTTTGTCGGGCAGGGCAGATATCGGTTGATTGTCCCGGTGACAGGGCTTGGCGACACAAGAGGAGAGAAGGGAAGCTACTTTTAAAACGAGGCAGGGTAAGTTGAGCCATGGTGTTTTCGGGAGAAGGCCACTACAGTATGTTTCTGCATGGGAATGTTAATTTTCAGGGGATATTTTTTCTCAGGGCAGGGGAAAATCGACAGGTTTTTTCATCTCAGGGTAGGGTAGCTTCATGTCTGCAGGGGAAATAGAATGACAAATATTGAGGGGAATTTTTTTCCAGGGCAAGGGAAATCGGCAAGTTTTTTTCGCCACAGGGATGGGGAGCTTCAAAAATTGACAGTGGAGAGGGGAAACAGGCAAATATAAGTGGGGAGTGGGTAAAAATGAAGTTTGAGTGCGGGAAGGGCAAGTCGAAAAACTTTCAGTGGGAGGGCAAATTATGAACAGCTTATTAATTACCCTCATGACTTAAAATTGATCAGTTCACATTACTTGTCATGCACAATATATCTTGTCATAGTAAAGACCCCTTTAAAAGTGCAATGTTCGTTGGCTGCACCTGCTTCTTCTTATCTTTGTTAACATTTCACGAATTCAGACATCACATAAATCTTCACACTGCAGTATATGATAGCACGTCATGGCCTGTAGACTTGAAACGCTATAGTACTGTCGCCGTTTTTACATTTTAATCAGTGAAACACAAGTACTGTATGCAGTGCGTACAAGCCCTGCATAACAAGTCGACAGCAGATATACAACTCTTTGCTAAACACTGAGTGACCTCCAACCTGGCGATACAAGATTATATGCGGATTGTGGCTACAATTGTAAATGAACGTTTGTCTGTTCCATTTTTCTATCAATAGTGTCATTAATGGCATTGTACAAACAATAACGAATTGTGTAATATTGCTTAGAGAATAACATTTGCGGTAACATATGGTTTAAGGATGTCTACACTCAGCCCACAGACAGAGGATGTTCACTTGAAGCCAATACCGTTGGTGCGCGAACGACAGTCGTTTTCGTATCTATACTCTTGGTCGATTTCGGACTGGAAACTTATATTTTCAGTAATTAATCAACAGTTAATTGAATTGTCCCTTTCTTTCAGAAGATATTGCATGTGAATCGTTGATATTACTAATTCTACACCATACGAAGCTGATTAATAGTGTATGCGTATTCAACCTCATAATGACACAAACCCCCGTCACAAAATCGTGCAGTCCAATTTGGCGTGACAAAATTGTCGTGGTCATCTTCCATCGTGTACGTTACAACAACATTTCGCGGCATACTGCAAGCCCATGGCTGCGAAAACATATCTGCGAGCGATCGTGATATTTTTTAGTGTTTACGTAGTGTACTGGATTGGCTTTGAAGCAGGAAGATACGCTAAGGAGGAACATTTGAATGAACGCCGACTAATAGGAAATGAACATGGTCCGGGAAAACTCGAGTAAGTAAAACAGCTTATATTATATGTTGCGTTTTGCTTTTTACCAAACCAGTAGCATTTTGGGAAACTTGAACAGGGGTCTACTCCATAAAAGCTGAATTATCGTAAGCCTATGCAAAAGAAAAAAGTCACGCTACTGATCGGACGTACCGCGTTTGATCCTAGAATCCCATAATTTTATCATGTTTCAGGCGTTCATTGTTAGGAAGCCGTCATTAACTTACGACCGGGGGTCGGAGGAATTTCATCGGAAACTCCAAAATTTAGAGAACCACCCCCCTGCCAATCATGATGAATTTGAGTAATCCCCCCCCCCCTCTGACTCAGAAATTTTGATTGACCCCCTCACTTAGAAAAGTTAAATACCAATACATGTATTTGTAAAATTTACAAAAATACAACAATAGTAAAGACTTTTCAAATCCTGATGTATCGGCTAGATTATCATCGGTTATCTCATGACGGTTGTGAAAGGTGAAACCAACAAAATGAAATTCAAAGTGACAGATACAGATATAGAAGCTCACGCTATAACCAGTATCCAACCATATAGTATTATTTAATTTGGATGGGTATCATGACAGGGTTTTCACTAGGATATCTGACTGGGCAGAATTTGAAGTACAGGGGGAGAATACGTGAGAGGCTGAGGGGAAGTGTCAGAGGGAGTGTCCCCTTTCTTGTGTGGAAAATTTTGAGAAATTGATGTGCGCAATGCTGCAGTCTGGTACAATCTGAGATGTTTAATTTGCTTCTTTACTAGTAAAATACAAGGGGAAGGGAGCACGAGATTGGTGCCCCCTTCTCGGACTGAAAATTTTGAGAAATTGCTGTGTGAAATGGTGCAGTCTGAGAGGTATTTCAATTTATTTCGCTCCAAAAATTGAGTAACCCCTTCTCCCTCTCCACTGCCATATTTTGAGCAACCTCCTCGAGGTTTTCAATGTTTTGAGTGACCCCCCCCCCCTCGCCTTCCTCCAACCCCTAGGCCGTATATAATGACGGCTCCCTTAATGAATGTTGCATATGATGTCTCTGAATATATGGCGACAAAACTTGAGTCGAAATAAACGCTTATGTTTCAAAAGTGTGTTCCCTGTACGATCGTTGGAACCCTCTTTGTAAATGTTACAAAAGTGCCAATCATGATTCTTCACATTTATCATCCGGCCAAAGCGATGTTTACTGGCAAGCTGGTCGAAGCAAATATGGCGGACGGAGGTATCAGTCTGAAAGGTTCCAATCAGCAAGGTACCTTTCTTTCTGTAGGCGCACGGTTTTTTCAATCGTAACAAATGATGAAAATGACGTACGCCATTTCAGCGGAAGTTCATGTAAGCTATATACATACCAATGACGATGTCGACGGACCAAAGTTTGGCAGTGATCGTATAATCGTCTTCGGTAATTGTCGAGAAAATCCTTTGGGAATATGTCTATTTTGACTTTGTTTAGTGCTGCATTTCATTTTATCACAAATGAGTTGTAGATAAGTTTTTTCCGCATACTTCAGACCTTGGGTAATCGGTTAATCATTAAATTCACACGCTATCTAAGCCATTTTGTTTGTGTGCGTCGATCACAGGCAGTCGATTAGTGACGAATATTACAAGCGATTGGCGAAAGACGAGAGCAACAAGCATCTGACTTTCGGAGCTGCTCGATGGCCTTTCGCAACTGTTATAAAGTTTATAACAGTGTCTATAGGCCATGCGAATTTTCGTCTCTAGATAAGCGTAGAAGGCCAAACAGCACAAACGGACAAGCGTCTTTCAAGAGCATAGACTTTTCTTGACCGCGAAGTATCTGGTTAATCACGGCTTCATTCATCACAACGAGGCGAAACTAAATCATCGGAGTTCGGATTTGTTATCCACTTGTCCTACATTCAAAGTTTCAGTATACATGAATAACACAACTTTAAGTTCTGCTTTTTGTCACATAATATCTTAATTATTTGCTCTCCTGTATCGTATGCAGTCAAGTTCACCTTCATACGTACATGTCACCATAGATGTGATGTTACCTCTCTTCTGAAGCGGATGTCGGGTCACCTTGGCATACTCTGCCGAATTGCGGCAGGTTGTCGGACGCTGCCAGTGTCCGATATTGCCAAATAGCAGGCGAAAATGTTGTTCATGAGTCATTCATTCAATGCAACAACTAAACTTGGCATAAATATAACTGCAATCATAATGTAGTATTATAACGAAGCTGTCTTTCCGCTCGGTGTTCGTCCTGACTGTCAGGCAGACGCGACGGTGCAGGGAATTTACTATAGTTCTCCCGGGTATGGACTATAATCGTGTTCAGTGGAGACTGCGATTTTGATATCCAGACAGGTGATTATTGAAAGCTGAAAATCCTCTAGTGTGTAGCAGTTAGTGTTTACGCCCTGATAAACAATTGTTTACATGAGAATTCAAAAACCCAGCCCAGTGTATGCAAATTGTTGCGTCATCAGCAATCTTGTACCTTATCGAAAGAGAAAGTGACAAAACACCTAACTCTCATGATAAAATTATTATCGATTTTCACGTGACCGATACTGTATGTGATTAGAAATGTGGTGTAATATTTGAACGCTTGGATACGCATTGTTTTTTTTCCATTTTAACCAAATGTCGGTATTGCTTTAATTTATTTGTTCATCCATGCATCAATAAATTGGGGCTTATAAATTGGGCTCGAATTTGACCCCATGGGAATGAGCTCAACTAAGAAATGAGGCCACTTTGACTTGAGTAACACTGTTTCACTTCTCTAAAGTGATTTCAGTCCGACCTTTCCATTAAAACAATTAGTTTCTAGGCTTGCTCCAATTTGCACTGATGATTTTTCACTCAATATGTCTTTTGCCAGAGAGACTGTTACTGAAATCGTTCGCAATATTGACCCATGTATTGTTGATGTCAGGTCTTAGTTGTCAGCAGATTTTTGTTTATAAATGACGACAAAACTGGATTTTGTTACATTTTTGCCACTTCTTCTTATTCATTCCAAAGTTTCTATCCACGTCGCTCCTCGTCTGTATCACTTGCATTATCTACCGGTTTTTCAACAACCCATATTCAAAAATTTAGTTCCTATTTCAAGTGCAACTATTTTCCTGCTCTAACGTATCTTTCGCACATGATAACTTTGTACGTACCAAATTGAAATGTAAAGTAAGCCAGTAAGATGAAACTCCAACTGAAGCAATCTTGCATCGATAAATTTGGAGAATGTGCTTTTAGTGTTACAGCTCTTTGCAACGTCCATTTGCCATTCGCTATTCTTCTATAATTCAACAAAGTAGTATATTTTTTCTTGAAGATCTTGAGAAAATACAAATTAATAATCGAATACTTCATGCACCAAGTATTCAGTGAAAGTGACGAGCAAAGCAGACGCTTTCGGGCGTTCCATGAATGCAGCGAATTTTACTTGCAGAATAATATTTACTTTGTTATCTGGGTGTGAACAAAGAAATCCACGCTTGGATAATTTGTTTGACAGATCAGCCATTATAAGACACATGACACTGGGTTTTCACGCTTTTCACACACACAATTTTCTTTAAGGATGTAAGCCAACAACAGCGCAAATACTTTAACGTTTCTCCTTACATCACAGGAAAATCACTTTTGCCCCTGTCATCATTTTCATGAAATTTTGCACAGAACTCAGTGAAAAGAAATGAAATTCAACGTCATCATAATATCTTCCATCTAACGTGCTCAATATTCTGAGAACATGTCATTTAAACAACTGAAAAACATTTTAAAAACCATCGTGAAAAAATGTCATTTCAGAGCTGTATTTGCATTCATGGCCATAATATACAGTACATTTTATAGTAAGATGACAACGTTATTTTATATGGATATCAATAAAACCAGCCAAGACAATGTGAAAATCCACAGTAGAAAGTAATAATATTACTTTCATCTTTACTAATCTGACACGCTCACTTTAAAGTTGACATCAATTTTTTCAGTCACACTGAAAAAGATGTTATCAATATATTCCAATTTACTGAATTATCAATGTTTTGTCAACCATTTTCCGTTGCAGAATATTCACCAAAAATATCAGGGAAGACACCGTCGAAGGTAGCAGTCGTGGTGGAGGGAAGATGGCATCAACTGAAGTGGAAACCTGTGAACCTGTGAAAAAAATTGTGTTTATAAAAACTCACAAGACAGCTAGTACAACTCTCGCATCAATTATTGAACGATTTGGGTATACAAGAAACCTGTCATTTGTGGTACCCCCTGATAGGAAGTACGGACCACACATCTTGTCGAGCAGCAGCAGATTTACACGAGCAATGCTGAAGAATAGTCCGTTACCGTTGAATGGCGGGAAATATTATGATATGCTGACCAATCATGTGCGATATAATCGCCCTGAAATGGATGACGTCATACCAAATGCCACCTATGTCACAATTATTCGTCATCCAGTCAAACATTTTGAGTCTGCTTTTTCGTACTTTCAGTGGGGCAGATTAATCAAAGATTCGAATGATAAAATCGCAAAATTCATGGAAAATCCTCAAACATACCTGGACAAGAAGGTGTACTTTTGGTACCAGAGTCATAACGGTCAACTATTCGACTTGGGCATGGATACAGCTGACACTAACGACGATAAGAAAGTTGATGCTTATATTCAAAAATTAAATTCAGAGATGGATCTGGTTCTCGTTGCTGATTATTTTGACCAATCATTGTTGGTGTTGAAAAAACAACTTTGTTGGACAATGGATGATATTCTGTACATTCCAAATGGCGTCAGAAGCGAAACGCAACGCAGACACATTACGGATAATACTCGACAAAAGATTGTTGCATGGAACAAATCAGATTTCAAGCTATACCAACATTTTAACAGAACACTTTGGCAGAAAATTGATCAATACGGAACGACATTCGAGCAAGATTTACAAGAATTTAGACAAAGGCGACAGAAGGCGATGAACGAGTGCACTGACAACATGTCAGTTCTTCAAAACGACCCTAGAGAAACAAGATACAAATTAAAAGCCAATGCTTCAGATTTGTGTCAAAATCTTTGGCGAGGTGACGTCACTTTCACAGCCTTGTTGCGGAATAGACAGCTTGAAGGCAGAGTACTTGAACCCCCACACAACCAACAAAACAATTGACATTCTTTTTAATAGCCAGTTTGTCACTAATTGGATCGTAGTTTTTAGTGGAACAGTGTTGGAAGGGATCAGTATACCATCAGACTTCAATAAAAACCGAATCGATTTCATAATCACAAACAATGTCCTCTTTGTTTACTCAAGTGAGAACAATAGGAAGACACCAAACGTAAAGGCCTGTGTTGGCACCAGATTGTCTCATCAGAAAATTTACCCACCAGATTACAATTTCAATGGAAAACAAAAGGCTATCACACCTCCATAATCCTCTTACAGACTAGAACAAAGGAGATCCCAGGGATCGCCAACGGTGCCTTTAAGCTCAGCTTTAACAAAACGTTGAGATGAATGGAACATCTCTACTACCTCGATGAATGGAAGCACTGTTGTTGAGTCAAATGATGACATCTCTCGTTAGACAGGTAAAATGCACCTCGGAGACCAATTTTCTCACTGTCAAACTTTTACTTGATTTGTCTACCACTTATTAGAGCTATTTTTGAAGCTCATGGAGTAACTAAAGTTTTCACAAGCTTGCCTTTATGGAATGAATATATAATTCTTCCCCATAGAGTTATCACAAGGATGTGTCTGTATATTTTGTGTCATTTGTTTCACTGGTACCAGATTTTGCGTCTTTACCCCTGATTTGTCTATAATTATAAAGGGAACAGGTTAAAGATTGTTTTATGGAAAATTTGAACAAAACTTTGAGTCTTCCAGCTTCGAGGTGCAAACTGCCTTAATTGAAAGTATCCAAATAATATGCTTCCTTGTCCATTTTTTTATCTAATATCAAGAGAAGACGGATGTAGAAGGAAAGAGACCATCCAAACGATGTTATGTAATAGTTACATTGAGCGTTAACGTTATAAAGTGTTTCGAAGAAACTCAAATTATGACTGTTTAACTGTATACCGTGTCGTAGGAACTAATCACTTGAGTCAGAAAATAAAGCTGGGTTTCTAGATACACTTCAAGAGGACAATAAAACATGAAATGACCATAGAATATTTATATATACACTTTAATATATTATACAATGAAATGTACGGGTAATGAGCGCTTGATCGAGATTACTATGACTCAACTCAAACTCTAAGGGGCGCTCTTCTCTTCTTTTGTTAACCAATCCATCATCAAACAGGCGAAAGCCCAATGACAGGATGAGGTGCCTATAACCCTCTACCCAACGGAGCAATGGGGATTAAAGTGCCTTGCTCAAGGGCACAACTTCGTGTTAGAGTCTCAAACTCACCATCCCCCGACAATGAGTCCGATACTCTGGACTTACTGGGTCTCGAACTCACAACACTCTGATAATGAGACCGCTAACCTATGGCTACAAATATTATAGGGGAGGGGAGGCATTCAGAGGGATTTGAAAATCTGGGATCCGATCAAATCTTTTGCAACAGTTTTTCCCAAAATTTTAATCAAAAACTGTAGCCAGTAAAACGTGATGTCCTTTTGACCAAAAATTATCGAAAACAACACAAAAACAATCATAAAAATTGGTAAAATATTCCACTAAAAGTTTGGTTGGAAAAATTGCAGTGGTCATGTTATCATGCTTGATTTTCTACAAACGTACAATGAAAAGTCACTGTATTTCACGAAAATCACTGAAAATCAAAATAATATAAAACCATTCATTTCAAGCTCACTGAATGAAATGTTCATATTCTCATTGTACAATAACACAAAAGAAAAATTTTGAACGACATATATTCAACTCTAAATGAAAAGTTATATAATCTAAACGAAAAAATGTGTGAATAAATTGACATTGTTTTTTATTTTTCACCAAATTTGCCATTATTACTCCCAAAATTTCAGAGATTTAAAAAGTTCTATTTGATGGAATATTTCAACCTAAAGTATTGTCAATTTTATAAAACTTTTATAAGTAGTACTCAGGTCATACATATCTTGTACTTTTTTTCTATGTGTTTATTTTTTCTGTGAATAAATCAATTGTGAATATGCAACTATATGATATATATAGATATGGGTATCTGGATTTTTTAGGGTATTGAGGGGGATCCGAAAAAATTAAGATTTCATCGCGATTCTTCTAGCCCCCCTCCCCCGCCCCATCATTATAATTTGTGAAAGCAACCTAACCATACTTTAGATATGGCGCAGTTCACGAAAAATGCAGTGACTGGCAGGGAGATTGGAGAATCAGTATTAATTTTTTTACAAATCTTTTCTTTTTCTCATCGTCAGCATGGGCTTTTTCTATATATTGCTTGAATAAATCTTAAATAAATCTTATCAAAATGAAGTTATTGGACGATATGACCCATTTGTACCACACACGAGACATACACAAATGTCTACCGGTCCATCGTATATGAACAGCCATTCCAACGATATAGAGCTACAAATTGATTTCGGTTACAGCCAATTAAAAGCTAATTTTAATTTAAAGCTGCTCTGGTTGAAAAACACAAAGAGTGGACGTATCGGATCCATTAGACCAATACATAATCAAACAGATGAGGGCTAAGTGGGTCAAAATAAACCAATAACAAGCAGATTGTACAGTTACTCATGTTAATGGCATTGTAAGCTGAGCGGCATTGTGCATCCTAAGGTAGCTTAGCATTACGGCCTTGACTACATGGCAACAAATCGTGTACATTATTTATGCCGATTTAATATTCCAACACTGTGTTATATTAACTAGTTTAACTCGTTGAAGTTAAAGGTCACGCTTAGGTCATCCCACATTGACTGATCACGCTCCATAAGCCCTTGTCAGGAGATCAACTTTGTCGAGATGCTAGGCTTTGTCCATATATCCTAAATGACGTGTCACACATTCCAACCGTCATAGGATTGAATAGGGTTTACATCTCCAGGTTTAGCACATTTCAATTCAAGTGGTATTAAACACACCCCCAGACTTACATGTATTCAGTTGGACAGGCATATAGGCCTATACCTCTCTGCACTATAAATCGTTATGCCTGACACATTTTGGTTTACATCAGTACGCAGGAGTGCGCCTCCTACCTTAACAACCCTGCCAGGGGGAATGATCGCCCAGTCCAATCTTAAGCCAAACAAGCGAATCAATTTTGTTTTGGCAACAGCTGACCCAGTTTGTGAGAGGTTTCGGGCGAAGTTACCATACTGACTTATTTTGCAGAACGTTGCAAAACATACTGCTCTTACGTGTTCAAGAAACACTCGTCTGTACTGAAGACTTCATTTGCTTCGAGTGCAGAGGTAAGTTTTTGGGATGTTTGTTTGTTGCAAAATTTGAACTTGACGTAGTAACTAGTTACATATACCTGTTGAGTTATCATAGACGTCGAGGAAACTTTTGTTTATCAATTCCATCAACAAAGCTAAGAAAAATCCAAACGTAATAAATGTGACATGTAAAAACACTTTGTCAGTGTTACTCACAGTTAAAACATGAAAACAAATCTAGGACTGTAAGTTTGTCGATCGAAGTTGATGGGCGGAATTCTATGTGATCTTTTCTTCGGCAACTAGTTTTACTTGAGCGGAGTACACGAGACCGGGTTCGTTCGAACAACAAAGTTAATCATGGGTAACGATTGTCTATTCATCCTAACTTCTGGAGGAACTTTGACTCCCAAATGCATTCTTTTGATCAAAATGCTCTTTATAAAGCCATAGGCTGAGATAAAAACCCCGACTTTACAACAGGTGCTACACATTGTGAGAACCGACCTGCGATGACCTTTGCACCCAATGAAGTCTTTGTACAAGTTCTGTCGACAAGAGAATGGAATGTTAGTGCTTTAAAATGAACAACAATATGTTGCGAAATGAACACTAGGCTACACCGCCTACACGTACTTTAAGTTAGTAAAACCGCGGCTCTTTCACTCCCTGTACAGAAACGCTGACACGCATGCGTATGTACACGTATGTATTCGCTCTATCATACGGCTACACTCAAGAAGCTGCAGAGATTGTTTCAATCATCTGTGGGCCACTTTTTATAGAATAGGATTTGTGTTTTCTATAGTTTATGTCATCAAATTAAAAGGAAATTGAACGTGATTTTAGTCGTCCATATGTAATTTTATATAAACAACAGGATTGGAACTAATGTTGGATAATTGATTCTTTATATTTTTCAAATTTCTCAAAAGTGTTAGGTGCCCTATACCTGAATGTTGCGATATTACAATTTACTCATAAATAAGTGTGTAACTTAAAAAGAAAAGCAGCTGAGGTGACATTTGCAGATTAAATCGACTTTACTTCACCATGCAATTATCCCAAATAAGTTCCAATCGTGTTACACATTTCAATACTCTCGATGCAGGAAACAACCGAGTTGAGTTTGATGCACTAGACAATTTAAATTCACCGAGAAAAATATGTCACATGGGCCAATACAATGAAACTGAATTCCACTCTTTGGTTTCCCTTCTTTATCAACCTTTAAAATATTTTTGTAATGAAAATTGTCGAATGCTATGGGGAACAATGACATTTTGTAGTACTTTGATAAATTTGTCCAAGTTTATTGTCTATGTTATTAGGATATATCATGTAGATGCCGATAGTTCTTCACCTATTCTTTATCATATAATCGCCGGTGGTTAATATTTCTGAGTAGACTACATGTTATCATTGTAAATTGGGAATTTGCAGTCAAGTGTTAAATGTTTGTATTTGGTGAACACTGAGTTTTGCACACCGATGTGATGGAATAATAGCAACCGATACAACGAAACCAATACAGAACGGGATTCATGTACACAGGCGGTCCATGAATTCAATACTTTTTATCCTGTTTGTTCATGTATATTTTTCATAATTCACTGCAGAGGGAAACATCGGTAGTTTCGCGAGATCTGAAACTTTACAGTGTTGTGTTGATTGTCGTGTGCTTATGGACTGGTATTTTCATCGATCATATCTAGTAAAAAAGTGATGACACTGTCTTCCATGACAAAATTGTATATTTGTGCAAAGACTGTGTTATCCTGCTGTGACATTTGATGTAAATTTTCATCAAAGTTTCAGATATTGAAATGAGGTACTGTTCCTGTAATGATGATGGCATTGGCAGGACCACTTTGAACGTTGTGACTTGCAAGGTTTTCAACCAATAACTTGTCATTTACAAATCTGACTTGAATCCGTTCAGGCGTTCTTGAGATATCGTGTAAACAGACAGACTGACAGACAGACAGACAGACAGACAGACACGACGTCAGCTCACATGTGTGAAAACGTGAGCTAAAAAACCACTGTAAATGCAATTATTTTGTCCTCTCAAAATCAAAATTGATAGAAATTTAAATCTTGTTTCATTATTTATGACGTTAGTGTCTTCCAAAGTGACAGCATCGATACCAAATACGATGTTGTACATGGGAGCAGTGGTTATGTCTGATTTTCAGTTCTAGATTTTCTTGTCCTTTTACCAATAGGTAGCTTTGAAGAGTCTACACTGAGATTTGTCAGAGTCAACACTACGTGGTGTGATCATAATGGCGCCAAGTGCAAAGGACTTGGTTGACGTCAATGGCAACCAACGTGACAACATCGCATGTAAGGTTAAGATGGAATTATACTGTGACTCATTCCGAAAGGAAACCGAAAGATTAGAAAATACTGACGATCTAGTCACAGACTTTGATGACTCGTCTTTGCAGAAGACGATCGGCGACGCCAACTTAGCTTTGAACATCGCCAGTTTCATCTGTAACACACTTGCCGATGGAATCAAGGAATTGCCCGAGGCAATGGCTGGTACTGCTGCTGCCATTAGAAACAGAATTCAAATCGTCCCACCCTGGGTAAAAATTGATAATGGTAATATGAACTACTTTTCTGCCACTTTTTTATGTCTTTAGAGTTTAAGATTTCGTCCACAGAAGAAATAATAGACAACAATAATCATACAATTCAAAGCAAATTTAAGCAATAACACAATTGGAACTAATTTGGGATAATTGGATCTTCGTATTTTTCAAATTCCTCAAAAATGGTAGGAGCCCTACAGCTGAATGTTGCGATATTACAAATTACTCATAAAAACAAGTGTGTAACGTAAAAAGAAAAGCAAATGAGCTCACATTTGCAGATTTTAAAGACATTAGTTCACCATCCAATTATCCAACATTAGTTCCAATCGTGTTCAATGTGAAAAATGAAGATACCTTCATTCCTGTGCAATGACTGATCTGCATGCCGCATTTAATCCTAGGAAATCACATTGTATCGTGCACCTCAATGCAAATTTAGACAGGGAAATAACTAACTGCTTTGACAATTGTTGTGTCTGCTTTTCGCTTTGTTTATGGGTTTTCCTAGAGCAGTAGTGTAGTTTATTTCATAATCAAGTACGATGCCATTGTTGACTAGCCATGCGCACTGTCTCACAAGCTTACATGGCAAGGTTAGAGGAAAATGTCAGGCGTAGTTAACTAGTGTTTGGTGCGAAGATTAATCAATTATTAAGTTGGTTCTATAAGAGACTGTTTGAGATGTAATGCTGAACGGGAAATTGAAACGAAAAAAATACTTATTCACAAAAAGCTTTCAATGTTATGTTCTTCGTCGCCGTTTGGATACTTTCAAGCCGTGGTTACAAAAGTGTTCAATCCATCTCGAAGGTCTGGCTAGTATCCTCTTAATGTGCAATTGTTCAGAGTTACAATAGATTTCAATTAGTGATCTTAGGCCGACAATTCAATTTACTTGTACGTAGTCACAAACAAAAAATCGACAAACTTTTCAGCATAACCAAAAATCCACATTTCGCAAAGTAAACAGAGAAATTGACGTCAAGTCAAATTTACGACTTCAAGCGAGGTTGCATTCGCCAAACCTAATAAACAAACAAGCTATAAATCTGGAACGATATATTAATCAGTGGCTATCGATCGACTCTCAGGTACTCCACCCCAGCATACTGCTGTATCGCCTGCAGTGTTGAATGTCGAGCTTTGTATTCTTTACACTGCAGTATCTCTCAATACACCTGTGTCCAGAATTTTTAGACCGAGAAAATAGTTTTCATCAGACGCGATACCCCGCAGAAATCTCCATGGACCACTGAACACGCAAATACTTGCATTGTTCAGTGGTTTGCTGTTTGTGTCGTACACCAAGGTGTGTCCGGGTCCAACATTACTAAAGCTACTTAACGGGTGACCCCTTAGATACCCTGTGATAAAAGTGTGTAAGGTGGCACGCACGATTAGACGGAACATTTCTGCTGGAGCTGTTTATCCAAGTTTTATTGAGAAATCGATAACAACGCTGAGATCTTCTAAAATTCACAAATACCTTGGCTCATAATGACTAGGAGCCGAAACTCCTATGTCATGTTACTTACCGACTATCAAATACAGTCAAACATCACTGTACATGCAGAATCAAACTCCTGAATACTGTGGGTTAAATTTGATATATTGAGCGAAATAAGACACCTTGCAAGTACCGACAAGAATATATTCCACTTCTTGGTGGATGCAGATACTTTTGAAACAAGTTAGCGTCCTCAGCTTGACCCCGGTATATCTATTCAGAAAAAGAAAGTAAATATCATTCTCATAACCCATCTCGACGACGGCAAACTGCTTCTGCAGTCATTATTGAAACCAATGATTTTGGCAGTTCATTAATGGGCTCTCCAAACACTGTAGTTGTATTGAATATATTCATTCTATCTATGAAAGCGAGACTGTCAAGAGTGCATGCGGAACAAACTCAAAAGACTGAGTAGTTCAAAAGTGTAACGGTAGCATTTCACTGCCTTGTGATTTTTAACATCTAATACTGTTTATATATGACAAGACGACACTGAATCAATGAAAGTACTCGTGTGTTATACATAAAACATTTTCAAGAAAATTATTCAAGTGTTATCTACAGCTTCATGGTCTGATAGGAGAACATACTAACGAAATGGAGGTGTGGTCATCTCCACCGTGGCAGGCAGGGGGAAAGAGGGAGGTAGATGACAGATAGATAGGTAGGTATATAGGTAGGTAGGTACGGTAGACGCAGGGTAAGCTTAAGGAACATTAGAGAGGTGGAGATACGTTATTTCAGACCATTTGATTCCATGGAGTGCCGTTGTACGTAAAGAGATTACGAAAAATTGTCCTGAAGCAAGGAGTGAAATGCAAGCAGAAATAGTAGAGGGGTAGAAAATATTAAATTGGCTTTTGAGAAAATAAATATCAGGAATACGTCATACGAGCGATCAAATGTTCTGCAAACTGCAATAAATGGCACAGTATTCCGAACGAGTAAAACACAAGTTGACTTAGGGATGATCTTTATTCATGTTGTTACTATTTGAACAGACGCAGTATTGGTTCGACTTTGGAAGGCCGCAAACGTAATGGATGATCTGATGGCATACGCCAAAGAAACTGAGAAGCTGGCGAGAAAAACTGCAGAGATGGCCAGCGAAGCAGCAGCCAGAACGGAAATGACGTCAGCCGACATAGCCGCTGCCATGAAGGAGTTACAGAAAGCCCAAAAGGAAACAATAGCAGCAGAAAAGAAAAAGAAGGAAGCGGAGGAAAAATCGCAAAAAGAAAGCATCGAAATAGAGGGGAAAAGGGCTTCGAAAAAGGCCCAAAAAGAGGCAGATGATACCAACGGCATCGTAAATAAGGCAAAAGAAGTTGTGAAAAAGGCACAAGGCCTAGCAAGACAGAGTAGCGGACAGAACCCGGATGTACAGTCTAAGATGGAAGAGGCACAGGAAGCTCTGCGCGTTGCCATAGAATCAGCAATAGAAACCAAGAAGGCCTCTGATGAAGCTGAGAAAGCGCAGACGAAAATAAACCAGCTGGTTAGTAGCAAGTCATCGTCTGTTGAAGCCGTGCAAAAAATCGAAGAGGAAATACAAAAATACAGTGAAGAAACAGACAAACACGCTGTAGAGGCAAAGTCACAAGCCGGAATTGCAGAGAAATCTGCAAAGAGGGTGATCGATATCGTTGAAGAGGAGAAAGCTAGAGACAAAGCATGGAAGACGGCCAAAGAAGCTAAAAAAGTCTCTGAAAGCGTGAAGAAAGACGCCGAAGCGGCGAGAGACGCTGCCTCTGACACCAAAGATTTGGCAGACTCGATTGTGACAGACACGGAAGAGGCAAGCGCCTCGGAAGGAGAACTGAGAAAACTGAGCGAAGAGACTCAAGCAACAGCGGATGAAGTGATAGCCGCAGCCGAGAAAGCAGAAACTCTGTCTGAAACCATAGAAAAAATGAAAACAGAAGATGGAGAAGCGGACCAAATTTTGGAAGTCTTATCCGAGACCAAAGACACTATTAAGGAGGCAAAAGATGCTGCAGAGAAAGCACGGAGTCTGACAGCGAAGTGCAAGGAAGCATGTGAACATGGCAAGGTTCTTGTCGAGAAACAAAACACAGTGAACGAGAGTAAAAAATACAGTGAAGAGGCAAAATATTTGGTTGATGAAGTCATGCAAGCCACAAGTGATTCGTCTGAAATTCTGGTACAAGCTAACGAATTCGCCGCTGAGGAAAGAGAACGAGAAAGCTCTACAAGCAAAGACGGCAAAGCATTACAGGGGGTTACTGTCACCCAGACGTCCAATGCCGATGAAGAGGTCGAAATCGTAGATGTCGATGCAACACTAAAAGAAGCAAAGGTCGTGATCGAGGAAGCTAAAGACTTGCAGAATGAAGTGATCAAAGCGGCTGATGCAACCCAGGATGCAGCTGGAGAGATAGAAGATAAGTACCAGGCCCGTGTAGGCTTGGAAGATCTGTTAAAACATTTGGAGCGGGCTACCAGATCCATGGAACAGACCAGAACGGTGTCTGCAAAAGCTATAGACCGTGCCGGACAAGCTGGATCGTCCGGCAAACAGGTAATCAATCAAATCGACGACAAGCGAACAAAGCAAGATGCCAACCTCGCTTTACAACAAGCCAGTAAATTGGCAAAATCCCTGAATGAAGAGATTGCCGCAGCGAATGCCATTTCCAAGGAGGCGGATGATACTGTACCGAAGATAAACACAGAGATGGATGATAGCGACACTGTCCAGCAAGAGTTGTCCGAGGCTGGCCAATTGGCAAAAACGAAAGCAGATGAACTGCAGATAAAAGCAGATCGTCTGGAGGGGAAAATTTCCATCCTGGAAGCACAGTTTCAAGAGAAAGAAGACAAGGAAAAATTGAAAGAGAGCATTCAAAGTTTGAAAGATGAAATGGCAGAAACACAGAAAGTTTACGATGAAGCTAAAGATGTGATCAAAACGTGCGGCCATAAAACAAAGACAAGGAGTGACCAAGTTGCCTCAAGCGAGAAACAAGAGGCTGCTAAATCAACCAACGCTCTGATTGAGGAAGCCAAGAGGGTCGCTCGAGAAGCCAGAGATCTTGTAAAAGATGTAAAACAGTCAGCCAAGGACACTCAACATGCATCTGACGACTGTGGAAGAGACACCGACGAGGCAAGACGTGCCATACAAATCGCAGAGGAAGCCGCACAGGAGACTAAGAGAGCAGGTTTCGAGGTAACAAGGACAGCAGAATCAATCGATAGAGCCATTGATGATCTGACCAGCGTTATCAAGGCAGACCGATCTACAGCATCAGATGTGAAGGTGTCTGAAAGCAAGTTATCTAAATGCATTGAAAATGCTGAAAAGGCTGCTGAGAAGGCCAAGTCTTGCATGGATAGATCCACCAAAGCTGTCGAAGATATGGCGTCTAAGAATCCAAAGGGCTGGAAATCTGTCAAGTAAGTAAAATCTCCCATCGAACAAAAAATAAAATATGACAACAATTCCTATGTGATTTCGTTTACGGTGGCATTGGTTCGGGTAACTATACAGATAGTGATTCTTTTACTTTATGACAACATGGCAATGAGAAAAGCCATGTCTTGTTTTGGGGAGTTGCAATTACGGCGTTTATGAAATTTCCTTTATAGTGAAGAAACCGTATAATATATAAAAATTTGAGGGAAAATATGCTGTCAAAGTAAGGTACAGCATATTATTAAGGTATACTGATGTTATCTCTCATAGTCACTCCTGGGTTCTAACTCTCCCATATATATAATACGCGGTTATGGTCAACCAGTAAAGATGTTGCCCACAAATTACTATATATAATACGCGGTTATGGTCAACCAGTAAAGATGTTGCCCACAAATTACTTTACTATTGTTATTCCTATAGATATACATCCCATGATGAAGACGTTCTAAGCGTAGTTCGCGCACCAGATGGCGCCTTTGAAGGAATCACCATCGTTTGCAAGGAAAACGAAAGCCTTGCCAAAACGGTCGTTGGAGAACATGAAGAGTTATTGAGCAACGTGGTGTCCATGGAGCCTCAAGATGTTAAACTTAAGAAATCGGCCCTGATTGGCATCAGATACATCCCACCTAACACACGCATTGCAGGCTATGAAGTGGTTGTCAAGGCCAGGGATCAGAATGGAGACTGGAAAGTCATTCCCACCAATTCAACAGAGAGATCATACGATGAATATCGAGTGAGTCAAGACAATATCATAGCTATAGATTAAGTGCTATGTCACCTGTACAGAGAATAGATAAATATATTGCTGTGTGTACAGACATGCAGTCACCACCATCAATGCAACCTGTGTTTTGAGTTAACGAGTTATTTTGACATTTACATTTAACATTTTCCATGATAAGCGTGTCAACCTATATAGTTTTACACTGGTTTTACGTGCAAATAGTTGTAAATCTCTGATTGCAAGTCATACACAGTCATGTTGACCTAAACCAGTGTTCTTAATGTGAAGACTAAGCTTATTTTCTTCGTGTAAATTTTGTGACGGTGATATAACTCAGTAAAAATATAAATATGCTCATTATGCTTGTTATGAGGTTATCATGGTAAAGAATATATATATATATATATATATATATATATATATATATATATATATATATATATATATATATATATAAATATTATTATAAACTTTATTTCGGACTCATTGTCCATATAACAACAAAAGAAAATCTGGTGATAAATATACACAGCTTGGTTAAGTTATACAAAAAGAAGCTTATTCCATAACTTTATCATTTCAGAGTTTAAATATAATGAGTCATACACACATCGTACAATATCATTACTGCTTCTTAGAAGTCTTTGCTTTAAACCATAAATTTGCCTTCGCAGCAAGGCATCAAAGTTATTGATTCTGTTAGATATAACATAGAGCTTGCACTACTACGTTTATCATAACCCAATAAAAGACGAGCAGCATTATTATAAGCAACTTTCAATTTCCTCATAATATTAACAGAATATTTCATCCAAATTGGACCGCCATACAATTGATAACAATATGTTTTGAAAAGAACACTCTTGACTTCAAAGGTACATCGAGAAAATTTTCTCATAAGCATATTAGCTGATATATAAAGCATCTCATCTGTCGCTCGATATCGTCATCATCACGAAAGTGATAGTTGAGAACAAAACCCAAATGTGTCTTCTTTGTGACAAATACTAATTTAACTCCATTGAGATACACAGAAGGAATGTGACGAATCATAGAAGAATCGCATCTCACACACATACATTTGGTCTTTTTGCTATTAAATAAAATATCATGAGTATCACCATAGTCACTACAAATATTGACTAACTTCTGAGTTCCCTTGACAGAAGGACTAATCAGACAAATATCATCAGCATACATTAAATGATTGACGAAAAGTCCTCCAATGTTACAACCTGTTTTGGAATTAGACAGCATAAAGCTCAAATGATCAATATAGATATTAAAAAGCTTTGGTGACAAGATCCCACCTTGCTTTACACCATTGGAGACAGTAAAACCACTGGAGGTTCATGCACCCCAGCGAATAAAAGTCTGTTGAGTTCGATACCATCTCAGGAGAAATCTGACAAAATACACTGGTACTTTGCGATCAATCAACTTTTTGAAGAGAACCCAATGGTTGACTCTGTCAAATGCCTTGGAGGCGTCCATGAAAGTGACAATGACATTACTACCATGCTTTCTATAGTAGATTGATTACTTCTTTAAGTACAAAGACACACATATCGGTCGAGTGACCAGATTTGAAACCAAACTGGTAATGTGACGTTTCAAGAGAACATTCAATATTTCTAAGTAAAATTAATTCCATAAGCTTAGAAGCAACAGTCGAAACTGCAATCGGACGATAGTTACTTTGTCATTGATATTGTTGTTTTTGTCCTTTATGATGGGAACTAAAACAGTATCGGAAAGGCGACTAGGGCAAACATTATGCCAAACATCGCCGTAAAACACATACTGAGTAAAATGGAAACTTTACTGCTAGCATACATAAAATGCTCAGCTGAGAGATAGTCAGGGCCAGCAGATTTACCAGCCTGTAGTTTCCCTATGGCATCACTAATGTCACTGGGGTAAACAATGAAATCATTATCGAGAGTACACTTTCAACAACATCTAACACAAACTTCTGGTCATGTGTCGTATTCACTGAGTTGTAAACGCCATAGTAATGGTTACGCCACATATCAGCAATATTAGCTTCGCCAGTACAGCCACCCACATTGTTTGGCCTGGAAGAACACTTTTTACTATTAATGGAATGCCAAAATTTTTGTGATTTCCACCAAAAAGATTTTTGGCCATAGCATCTGCTTTCATTTGTTCTTCATTAGCTCGACACGCCCGTAACGCATACTTAAAGCGAGCATGAGTACAACGTTTAAAATCATACAGTGGACCATGCTTGGGTTTACCAGACTCACGCCATAATTTAAATGCGTCACGGGCAATTTCATGAATCTCTTTTAAATGGTCATTCCACCAACAACTGCACATCCTTTACTATATTCTGTACTTGAGCTAATTCGAGTGCCAGCAAAATGTAAACTATTAATGATATTGTCATAAAAATCAGAAATACTGTCAGCATGATTCTTGTCTTTACAGTGAATATCTTTACAGCATAGTGAATCAGTAGGAATATTAATATCTGCAAGAAGTCTGTCTGAGACAGCAGTGTACATATCACGTTGTTTGATGCTGACCCTAGACCAGTTTAAATTCAACCCTGGTTTGCAATAGGGAATATCTGAGCTACTAGAGTCACACGATGGCAAGATAGCAACATTGCATGTAATACTAAGTGGAAAATGATCTGATAACATCATGTCGTACAAGATTTCCATAGACTTTATACATTGGTGACTGCTATAGGTAGATATACAATGATCTAACCATGACGTGGAGCCATGCATATCACTAACATATGTAAAGGAATTATCAGGCAAAAAGAGCTTGTCGGAAATACAGTAATTATAGTCATTACATATAATATCTATATATATATATATATATATATATATAAATATATATATATATATATATATATATATATATATTCACACACAAAATACTTATAATTTGTATTTAATCCATTAATGTCTAATCATTAATGTTTATGTTTGTGACATATTAGCTTGGCTGTACGTCAGGTCAACTTCCTTGCATAGAATGAAGGCAGTGGTCACCATAATTCTTGAAGACGGGTCTAAAAACGTGTTATCAAGATAACGGATTTAAATATAGCGGGGAGGAACTATAAACAGTGGACCAACTTATTATACTAAAAACAATAATTTTTCGCCTAAATATAACATATTACATGTTGACACTTTCTCCTAGGGGTTAACTTTTGCCGAGGTGAAAGTTGACAATTTTTCTACCTACGTAGTAGTGAGGCGAGTTGTGAGAGACAGGCACAGCGTGGGAAAGAGAGGAGGGGCGGTGACGTCATCGATCGATCCTCGTGTGGCCATTGCATATGCTAAGGATACACTATCTTCACAAACTGACGTCACATTGCAGGTAATATATGATATATCGTCATCAAAAGTGTCACTGCATTCGACGGAAATGCACAATACATGTTTTATTTTCATCAAACCGCTGTCGGTTGATATAAATGACTGCATTTCGAGTTTCGTCGATAAATAATCAGACGTTTTGCAGCACTCCACAAATCCATTATGCGACCGATCTGACTGACTAGGTTGCTGAAATTCGCGTGATTTGTTCATATATGTTGACTGACAATGTTCGAAATCTCAATATCGACCTTAGTGAATGTCTTAAAATAAACACATTAGAGTTTGCATATACAAAGAGTCCCCTTTATATGCGTTTAACATCAAGTAAAAATCAGATACGTCATGTCACAACCCTGCCTAAAGTTTCTTGCTTGTTACTCATTGCTGTTACTCGCTGCACCGCCGTCGTTCCTTTGGTGTGGATCAGCGGAATTGACTACTACAAGCTAATTGTGCCCTCTATCAATCCTCAATTACAGGTGATACCGTCGGATACTACTCAACTCAACGTCAGACGTAACAAATGGGAATCGCTTCGTCATCTGGTGTCGACGTCACCTGTGCTGCATTTCTCCCACGCGCGAAACGTGAAGATAAAGAAAGCCATGACAATCACCTTGCCAATCCTGCTGGTATCTCAAGAAGATGAAGATCACGACAGAACCACAACGACCAACACCACTTCTTCGTCCACACAATCAGGCGATTTGATCATTCCGGGTGTAGGATCTTTCTCCAGTGGCGGCGGAGATCAAAAACAGAAGAGAAGAAAAGAGGGCGCTAAGAATACTGGAGAAGTATTGCTGATGGGAAGAGATAAAAAGGGATCTTGGCGAAAAGTCAGTGGTGCAGATGTACAGTATAAGAAGAGTGGTTTAATCGAAGCCAAAGTTAACGAGGGCGTTGACAGGTGAGAGTTTTCAATTAGTATGCACTACCACAAAAGTGAGTATTGTCATAATCCCGGAATGTATAAATTTCGAATCTCTCTATCTCCATAACCTTTTTTCACTGCATCTTCTGACCATACATTATCAATGGGCTTACTAGCAGCTTTTATCGATAAAATTATCCATAATAGTGAATTGAAGCACTTCGAAAGTTCGTGTACAGCAGCATTGAAGTAAACTTAAATTATCTTGACGAAATTCCCAGTGAGGGGTGAGGAGGCCTGTGATATCTGAGTAAAAAATTTACGTTTGAACTATTGCATGTACTCACACTATTATTTGAAGAAACAGCTCAATTACTCTTGAAAAATTGACGGTTCTCTCACTCACAAGGATATGTTACAGAATCGTTTAGATGTAGGTGGTGTCTTGTCATGCCATTCACATTAAATAAAAAGACCGATGTTTTAAGTTACTCGGTACAATATTTATGATCCTCCAGTTCAAACTGACACAGAATAGACTTAACCGATATTACTGTCATTCACATTTTAACTTTTTTCTGTCTTTCAGAGTCCTTGCGATTCAAATGAAGGAGGGTTCTACAACACCGCCGAGCCAAACAGCAGCTGCCGTTGAAATGAGTAGTCTCGTCAAAGTAGCCAACATTATACTTCATCATTACGTTGATGACCGAGCACGTGTTATCATCCAGGTAGTACCATCTCATAGATGCGACGAAACCGTCAAGGAGCTCCACAAGAAGGGCTACGAAGGTCCCCCGTCTCCTAGCAACGAAATAGAGATCAGGGAAGAGCAAGAATTTACGGTCAAGTTTAAACAAAACATAAAGTTGATGGATCAAGAGGCCTATGGCGAACACGAGCAGAAGATAATTTTCCGCGAAGCTTTCTCGAATAGGATGGAGCTGTTTTTGGAAGCGGCTGACCCATTCAGAAATCACAGCTCCGACTTCGACCGCGGGAGTGCTCATTTTTACAAGAAAGATTCAGAAACATCGAAAATTAATATTGATTCATCTGTTCTGGAGGAGACTTGGAACCATCTCACAGATTTGCCCGTATCACTACCAAAGGTAAACGGAATAGTTTGGTGTTATTTTCATGATGATAGAGTTTTAGAAGTATTTCTCTGTGAATTTTTGTATTATCAATATTCACGAGGAGTGCAATATAATACATCTTGTAGTGACTTATTCTCTTTTGCAAAGTTTATATCAAGAGCGTGCATCAAATCCACATGTCTCAATTAATACTTTTGTACCATCATTTTCTTCCCTGGAGTTTCACTACCGATCACGATCATGAACAGAAATCGAGCACAATTAAATGACACTCTCTTACGTCATATACTGTTTCAGGTTGAAAAGGAATTTAGAGCACGACAAACAAAGAAGGACGCTGTCGACGCAGAAGGTGTGTATATTTCCTGCCGTTTTTACTTCGCACTTGATCACCTTTCGTTACATTTACCAGTTTACAAATATCCCTTTTCAAATCAAATTGCCGATTGGAAAGGCGAACACGAAAACGTCATGTGTGCGATGAGAGAATTCGCAAAACAACTTGTGAACCAGGTTGGATATTTACAACAGAGTTGATGACATTAATTGATGTACAATTTTATACAAACATGTATAAATTTGTAACATGGAAAACTCGAAAGAAAAAAATCATTGAAAAATATGTCACCGGAAAGTCTATGCCAGAGATTGCTTAAGCAGTATACAATCGCCTTATACTTAACATTCTTATTTTACTATGTATTCTACGTCTGTCTTTTTTCTCAACAGTGCCTTTGAGCAATGCTTCTTTGCGTGATCTTGCCCAGGAGATCGGAGATGAGTTCGAGAAACTTGCCAACTATCTGGAGATGCCAAACAGTCAATTGCAACGCGTAAAGCGAGACCACCCATACAACACTGAAGAACAAATCTTTGATTTATTGATCTCATGGAGAAACAAAACAAAAAGATCGCTGAATAAAGTTGAAATCTTGGCAAATGCACTGAAAAAATGCGGGCGCACAGATCTTGGCGAAAAAATTCTCGAGATGCCAAAATAAGTATCTGTTTTAAAAGTTGAAAAAGAGCATTTTACATTTTATAACCACAGAAGATACTTTTAATAAACATAAATACAATAATAAGACACACACACACACACACACACACACACACACACACACACACACACACACACACACATATATATATATATATATATATATATGTATATATATACATATATATAATATATATATAATATTTGCCAGTATCATTTATACCGTCCACACACTTTTAACAAATATATATATAGTCTGTATACCGTCCCTTTTAATTTTACACCCCAAATAATAGACAGGTATTTGGTGTTTTCTGAGACTGTCCTGTTCCTGTTCAAGTTACAATTGATGTCAGACACTTTCTACCCTGAAAAGTGGATATTTAACACCTTCTCCCGTAGAATGAGGATATTCACACAATCAAATTTCCAATATTGAACGGTTTGTATCGAGGACCGAACATATTGTAACAGCATACCATAGAACATTTGTCAAATACATTACATCATCAGCAATGAAACAATAAGGCAATGGTAGGATTCTTCTCAGTCACCCACCATGCACTTGGTGAAGGATTGTTGATTAGACTTGTAAGCATTCTCAAGTGATCAAACAGTAATATGATTTATATCAAACTATTCATACGTGTCATTTCGCTTTTGATAGGTTAAAAATTTTCTTCCGTTACTTTTTAGAGTTGTATATCTTACAGGAAAATTAGTTTGTTTATGTCACCTCCATCATCTCTTTTATTTCGATAAACTATGCAAGTATACACACCACTAAAAATCGTAGGTAAAAAGTCTGGACAATTTCATCAAATGTAAATACTCAATAATATTAAGAATGGTGGTGGCAAGACATTTCTTATCTTTTCAGAGGGAGCTAAGGTACTACGGGAGTGTAGAAAATATTATCTCTAATCTCTGTGTCACAGGTCACAGAAAAAGTTGCACGTAGGATATCAGATACGATGTTATGTCCGTATTTGACGGTATATCGATGTACTTACAAGTTTTGTACTTCAATAAATTACATATTCAAGGACGTTTTCTGAGTCTGCTTGTACTGTATTTGCTGCAGGAAGTGTTGGCCTACAAATATATCAAACCAAACTGCTGATTTATAGAATAGGTGTGATGACGTTTAACAGCAATATAACAATGTTCAATGTCAATTTCATTCAATATACACCACTCTTGATATTCCGACTAGCCAGCTTCTTGTGACTTTTCAAAAGTCTTGGACTTTTTATATTCACATCTAAGAGACTTGTTTTCATTGTATTGTTTCTTTATATAGCCAGGATTTTTCCATTTGAGTCGGCAATACAGGCACCGTGTTCCATGGTAAAGCTTGAAAATTATTCAGGAAATATAACATCTTTTCTTTCTTGTGATTTCCGTCTGATTTCTTGATCACATGAATGACCATGAGTGAACGTAACAGCTACTTAAGTAGACAAACGCGTTAACTTTTGATCATATTTTCATTATTTAAATGGACAAAAGCGTTAGCTATTAATAATACTTTCATTTCTTTTCTTCTAAAACTGACGTTTGCTTTTATATTCGTCTCCGTAACGTATTAGCCTCACCAACAAGAGCCAAGTTTTTTGACGAATGAATAGTAGTCCTGACTTAAGTTCGTTTGTGAATAATAACATTGAACAACACACGTACATACATGACCGTTGAACTTTGAATGAATAATCGTCACGCTATAAACTGACCGGATGGGCCTTTTATCTTTTGTAGATTCATTTTGACTAGCGATATCACAGACCACCTCTTACCGCATTCCTGGCCTCTTGAACTAAACCAGGCTGACATACAGCTGGTCGCAAGAGATAACATCATCGGTCTGATCTCCAGCTTGTTTGTGGAACGGTGTCGAAATTTGACCTTTGTGTCCTGAGAGCTAGTATAATACCTGTTGGGGGGGGGGGGCGTGCATATACATTTGGCTGCTGTTGTGATTTCAATGATGAAAGGGCTCGCTGTGACATGTACATATTCATGACTCATGTTTACATCATATTCAATAAATGTTTATCGAAGTTCTTGATTTGTATAATAAGGTTTTGAAGGCTGCAAGAAATCGTTAAGGAAACCTGGAACATACATAATATGCCACTTTTCATCGTACCTTTGATCAAACCACTAAGGTTCATTTCTAGATACAAATATTATTTTCATAAATAACACAATTTGAACTAATTTGGGATAATTGTCATTGAAGTAATGTCGGTTTAATCTGCAAATATAAGCTCATCTGCTTTTCTTTTCTTTTTAAGTTATACACTTGTTTTTGAGTAATTTGTAATATTGTAACATTCAGCTATAGGGCACCTAACACTTTTGAGAAGTTTGAATAATGTGAAGATCCAATTATCCCAAATTAGTTCCAATCGTGTTAAATATTGTTCTCATTATAATATGGATACACCAATGAAGGCAAATGAAACTGTGATATCATATGCATGGGAAATATCTTATTCAACAATGGTTTATTTTTTTGCATTAATAGTCAGTATTTCCAAGACCAGAAGTTTGCATTTGAGCCGGAATGCTGCCCCAAGTAAACCATTCGTGAATCTCCCTTAAAAGTGACCTGCTAACACTTTCTCTCCAAAACCCCTTTCACTGGTCAAATCGACGTCAATTTTCACCGTTAGAGCAAAAGTGGCAAATAATCTTCAAAAGTGATATCGTGTGAACAAAAAGGTCACGAATGTTTTAAAAACATGTAATGATCAGATAGATGAGTCTGGTAATAGTAACCACTATTTTATTACTGAAATCCAAACTTTCGAGACAAACATTTACATTACAAACCAACTTTGCTCCAGCTATATTAAAAAACAATCATAAACTCAAGTTTTCTCAGAAATCATGAGAAAGGTCCCATTCAGTAAACTCACGTGACAAGGGTCACAGTCGTGCAGGATGTGTCGACCTTTGTAGATATTTATAATTGCAACCACATACTTTCTTGATAGTATCACCTCTTAGTTTTATCAAGCTCATAATTTTCAAGATTTGTGTCGTGTAAGAAAACAACTCTAATTGTATGAGAAACTCATACAGACTTTACATAACAAATAGTGTCGTTGTAATACTGCCACTCTTGATTACAATAACCTGTTTTATTTTCTTTCACACTAATTTCAATAAAAACTAATAATTCAAACTCTTAATATCTATCAATGTGACATAGAGAGATGACTCCCGGGACGGCTTTGATGTTCCTTCATATATTCAGTCAAATCAATTCGGCCTGACCTTCTCAAGGCATTGCAAAGTTTGGAGATTTTATCGGCTGATCGTCGTTCACTGTTCCTCCAGGAGATCAGCATATCGAACACTTGATCTTCTACACTGTTTGGATTATCACGTTTTATTCTCTGTATTTTAGGTTGATCGAAACCAAGATATGCCCCGATCGTTTCGAAATCTGGACCAATCCTCTGAGAGAGATTTCGAAGGTTGTCTTCACTCATGGATCCTATAAGGCAAAATGAGAACGGAAAACTGATTGTCTTTCCATAATTTATTGACAATACACATTTATGCACGTTTATCCGTTTACCTACCGATTATAATAAATGAACCCATATACAACACACACACACACACACACACACACACACACACACACACATATATATATATATACAATATATATATATATATATATATATATATATATATATATATATATATATATATATATATATATATATATATATATAAGACGAATGTCTATCTGACACTGAAAGTTTTGACTGTCAGCATTCTCAGTTCTGTGATCCGAATCACAGGCATATTGTAACAGGGGATCTCAGGATTGTTGAAAATGCCAGGTTAAGGAAATTGTTATGCAAGGGACCTAATTTTAGGGAGCCAAGGACAGTGAACTATTCTCAGTGTGTTAGGTTTATTGAGTCATCTCTCAAGGACTTCATTCCATCCATGGCCGCCAAATATGATGTTGACATCACAACTTTCGATGAATGGAAAAGTAAGGTGATGGATGCGGTAAATGCAAATGTTCAAAAATTGAAGAAACGTAAAAAACCAAGGAAAACATCTCCAGTTCTTAAAGACCCTACGGCAGTCGCCTGTCTCGAAAACCTACACCGTAAATATGTTGTGGTACCAATAGATAAAGCTGCAAACAATATTGCATTTGTGTGCAAATCATTCTATATAAAGCGTCTCCTTACTGAAGTGGGTATCATGAACGGAGGGTCAGACACATACACAATATCAACAAAAGATGTGACATCTGTTATCACGAACAACATTGCAGTATGTGACAGATTTGGACTTAAAGTATCAGAGAAAGAACAAAAACTACCACTAATGTACTGGATGCCCAAGATGCATAAGAACCCATCCGGAGCTCGCTTTATTGTAGCATCAAGCACTTGCAGCACTAAACCGCTCAGTAAAGCGGTTTCTAGTGTCTTTAAATTAATTTTTGAACAAGTACACAGATTCCATCTAAAAAGTAAATTTTACAGCAACATCAAAACTTTCTGGGTTGTGAAAAATTATTTTCCAGTAATTGAAAAGTTGAACGTCATCAACACTAGGAAAAAGGCCAAATGCATCTCAACATTCGATTTCAGTACACTATACACCAAAATTGAACATAAGGACCTACTGAAAGAATTGTATAATGTAGTTGACTTTGTATTTGAGGGTGGAACTAAACGATATATTGATTTCTCTTTTTCTAAAGCATTTTGGCGCAAAGAGAAACAAAGCCTTTGTTTTTCTCAGGCATCACTAAAGTCTGCTATAAAACATCTCATAGTTGAAAGCTATTTCCAGATAGGCAACAGACTCCTTTTACAAAACACAGGCATTCCTATGGGTATTGATCCAGCACCATTTTGGGCAAATTTATATCTACACAGGCATGAGTGTAGATTCATGTCAAAACTCATTCATACCGATATAGCTCGTGCTCGGAAATTTCATGGATGCGCACATTTCATCGATGACATATGTCTTATAAATGATGGTGGAGAGTTTTGTAGATCATACGAGCAAATATAAATCCTGCAGAGCTCACGTTGAAGTGTGAGCATAATGGACAACATAATTACTACATTTCTCGGATTGGACATATCTATAGTAGATGGAATATTCGTCTATACACTCTTTGACAAGCGCGATGATTTAAGTTTTCTATAGTGCGAATGCCAGATCGCGAATGTAACATCTCTTCGTATATTTTCTATGTCAGAATATCTTCGCATTGCTCGCGCAACACTTAGAAGATTTTCTTCCAAAAGTTGCCAGCCTGTACAACAGGATGTTGTCTCAAGGAGGACAACAACCTAAAATCATCAGACAGTTTCACAAAGCTATGTCAAGATATCCTCATTTTTTTGAAAAATTCAATACAACACCGAATCGAAAGACATCATATATAACATCAGACTCAGAATAACTTAAGGTGTGGTGGTACCTGATCAGTACTGCTTGGGGAGCCAAGGCAGTTGACTGTATTGTTTTCAAATCCCCGAAACAGTCGCCTTGGTAAATAACTGATGAACACCTACGAGATTTTGATGATGTTATTTCTTTGCTGTATATTAATTGTTATAAACTAATCCTGCTGACATCATATCTTCATCATAGAGAACCCATAATGATCTATTGCTTGCACTTGCACGACGTTATCTTACATCATTGCTGTATTTATTTCCATCCGAGTGAATTTAAGTTGTTTAACTACTTTTGAATATATATATATACATACATACATACATACATACATACATACATACATACATACATACATACATACATACATACATACATACATACATACATACATACATATCATTTCGGAAAGCATAGCATTTGGTGAATACTGGCATTTATATTTTGCAATCATTGTTTGCATTACGATCACAGTTAAATAATCTCTAAAAATAGTTTTTCCTTCCCCTATACAAACGCTGCAGCGTTTCCGGTTGAAATTTGCATGATCAAAAGTCGTTGTATCAATATTGGAAAGTATGTCTGTGATATTTGTTCGAGGCTCTAGATCATTTTCCATGACACGAAATTTTTTCAGCTGGTTATTTATCAATGGTCTCGCACCTTGAGGAGGCCATAGCGAAAAAACTTGAACAGATGAAAGATATTTAGGGAACTCTTTTTGAGTTTATTATTCTTTAAATCGTCGGTGCTAATTTCATAGGAAGCACAGTAGCGTTTGTATAGGGGAAACTAAAAACCGGTTTTTAGCGGTTATTAAAATTATCTAACGGGGTCAAGAGTTTTTTGCTGAGATTTCAAAGTTCGGAATGGCCTAATACTTGCCCTGTAGATTCATTCATGTTAGTGTCTTAATTACCTTCAATTTTCACTGCAGTCTTACATGATGTCTTCGGCCTTGGCGGTCCCTGGTCCAGCTGCCGTTTTTTGAGAGAAAAACACAATTTGTGACCAACTTACCATGTAACATAAGAGAAAACATTTTGGGAAATGAATTGGAAGATGTTTATGCAGTAAATATGAGAGACAATATAACTACTGGGTCACCGTTACTTGGTGTATCAATAGACTCATGAATTTTTTAACAATGGCCACTTCAATGACAAAAAATGTTATTATGTTTGTTTTTGTTTGTTTGTTTTTACGGGGTTTTGGTACGTTTCTGTCCAGTGTGATGTTCATTCGCTTTCTCTTTTCTACGTCATTGATGCACAGTGATGAGATTGTCAATTTAGTCTGTACATGTGTAGACTGCATTTTATTGTTGACAAGTGAATTCTGGTCCGGACTAGAATTCAATTGTAAACATTAACAGTGCGTTTACACGTATAGACGTGATATGACAAACTAAATAGCGGGTGTTACAACACGATTTGGGGAGTTACAATTAACGATGTAATTAAACTGACAATGGGGACACTATTTGGTAGTTGCAATTAAGACACAAAAATAGGTCAAAAATCATCAAAAGATACAGCTATTTGCCCTCTAATAAAAGTAAATTATGATCCAACATTGTAACAGCAATAGTCTTACCTTGGGCAGGAATATCGGGAGCTTATCAAGGAATCTTTCGGTTTCTTTCACTTCCGCCTGGTCTGTGTTTGAATACATTATGTCAGATTCCTTGGCATAAAATTCTACTGTTCCAATATGGCTGTCGGAGGCGAAGTTGCGATACTGATTTACCTCTTTGATTCGGAATTCCAGTCTTGTGGGGCGCCCTCTGTAGAAAGTGAATTTCGTTTCTTCTTCGTCTACGCGACAAATGTTGCCATTGAATTTCATGCAGATTTCCTGTTCTTCCTGAAGCTCGATGATTTTGCTTGGATCAGGAGGACCAACAAAGCCGTGTTTCATTAGCCTTTCCACAGTCTGATAGCACTGATCTTCTTGAACGAGCTGAACCAACGCACGGTCTCTCTCGTATTCGTACTGGTGAAAGATGATGTTGACAAGAGATGTTTTTGTCAATCGCTCCAATGCAGCTGCGATCTTTGGTCGATGCATCTGACCTCCAGTTGGGGACATTATCAGCAACAACCTTTAAAAAATTGAATAAATACATTTGTAGTTTGTCATGAATTAATCGTGAAAGGCTAATACTACACTTACAATCTCAAAGAAGATTTCAAAACATTCTTTCTCCTAAATAATCGCACTGAATGACAAATAACTTTTGTAAGGAGATAGGCCCTAAGCGACATAACATCGTTAACAAATTATAATTGTCTAGACTTCATTTTCTCACAAAAACAAAATACATGAACTCAGTGAAAAAGCGTCCATATTGTCGTTCATATAGTATATTATTAAATTCTTACATATCTATTGGCTTCTCCAACTGAAATTCGATGACGTCATTCTTCAGTATGGCTGTATTAATAAGGTTACCAGAAAATTCCTTCCACGGTTCTTTTCCAGTTCGACCCATTACGTGGGGAACGTAATCTACTGCCTGACTGTCTTTGCTTCTGCTTCGTAACCCTGGTTCCATGGACGTAGAGGGCCTGCTTTGTTGCGATGGTGGTCTACCGTGGGCTGACGCTTTCTCTTTTTCTTCTTGTCGACTGGTGCTGTTCGGTAGAGGTATTCTAACCGTCATCGCTTTGTAGAATTTCGGTGATGAGAAGTAAGACACATAGACAATGGGACTGCAGGACTCTATATCGCCGTATCTGTCACAGATTCTATCTCTTAACTGTGCCACAGTAGTAGCGTCCACCATCTGCACCTGTAAAAGTGTTTTCCATTTGTTTTTGTTGTTGTTTTTTCAAACTTACAATAAATAGTTTGTGGACCGAAAGACGGGTATTTCAAATACATGGAAATATGATTTGAGCAGATTATAGTCTCAACTGAAGCACAAGTTAAAAGGTCAAGTCATTGTCTTATGTATACAATACTTTCGTTTCAGGTGATTATTATATGAAGCTTAGCATACATGTGGGTTGAGTGCGTGGTTGTAAAATGAACAAATGCACCTTGGGCTGCGTTCACAAATAACGATGGGGGAGGGGGCTGGAGGAATCGCGATTGAAATCTTATTTTTTTCAGATTCCCCCTCAATACCCTAATTTTAACTTTTCAAGTCCCCCTCAACTATCACAAGTCCGCATATTTGTAAAGGATGTGCATGCAGAAAAAATCACGTATTGCGGTGTTCCGCTCGCAGGTGTTCAACACTACCTTATATTAGCACTTTTTAAAGTCATATTCCTCAGACAAGTTCTTAAATTGATTCATTTTAAAGGCATCAGATAACTTTTTGGATTTGTCAGTCTAAGCCAACTTGAGTTAATCCAACTCTGGCAGGGTCAATTGATCCTGCCGAAAAGCACACAAAATGACGATCATGAGAGAGAAGGCAAATTGTGAATTCTGGCTAATTGTCATATTGTAAAAAACTGTGTACAGTGACCTACCGAAGATTTCTTTCAATAGTGTAAGACATATATGAATTAGATGCTACTCAAAATTGACAATACTGGAAGGCTAAAATATTCCATCAAATAAATGTTTTAATCTCTGAAATTTTGGGTGTAATAACGGCAAATTTGGTTAAAAAATAAATAATTCCATTTGTTCACATATTTTTTCATTTAGTCTTTACTGTTCAAAGTTTTACTTTTGTATTATTTTTATGACAAGAATGTGAAAATTTAGAAAATCAAGCATGGTGACCCCTTTTTTTCTTTAATATTTGATTATTCTCATATGCCAGACTTCAAAAATTCGCGATAACTTTTCAAGTCTCTGATCTTCCATGTGTTGCTCTCTGGCCTGTATGTTTCACTGTCATGAGTGTCATTTGACCCAAACTCTTCTTCAACTACCGTGTACATCATGTTGAACTGTCCAGTATTCAGCTTGCTATCACAGCCAGTGTATGTATGCCATGCATTTGTATCACTGACAACTGACTGTCAGTCTGGACTCTAATTAAATTCTCACCGAACACATATTTATACATACAGGCTTTGTCGACAAACTGAATATTGTGTGTTTGAGCATGCTCTAGGAAGACAACAGGAAACTGTAGTTGATATATTGCATAGAAATATTGCAAAAATCATCAACATTTGCAGCTTCTGCCCTGTTATTTATAGGCTTGTTTGTTTGTTTACGACAAATCACACATGTTTAGATTTTTTTGAGATAAAAGTCATTAAATGTAACAAAATGGTTCTAGATTATGTTAAACTTTTACAAACATTACAACAATTGGATGACATAAAAATGGTATTCATTTTTCATTGAATTACCTACACGAATTTGAATCGAAAATAGTAAAACATATTTAAAAAGGGAAACAACAAAATTTCAAGTCCCCCGAGGTAGAGCCCCCTCCCCCCTCTACTACCCCCAAAATTTCGAATCCCCCCTGAATTCCTCCAGCCCCCTAACCGTTTTTTATGAACGCATCCTTGGGAAATATTAATAGTTATCAGCAAACCACCGACCACGATGAATATATTTATGCTAATTACTTTAGGAACGGATGTCAAGTAAGAGCGCTATTTACTTTAATGTGGCAATGGGCAAGTTTGTACCGCCGCCATTCCAGTCTAAAATGGCGCTGGAAAGATGAGAGGGAAATATGAACGGGCAGCTGGTCGAAACAGACCCGCTGTGATAACTTACCTCAATGGAAACCTCTGTGGGTGACCGGAATGTCTGTACTGGATACGTGATACTCACTCGTCTTTCTACTGATGACGTCAGAGTACCGCCCCGTCGATCCATTCTCGCATGATCCCGTACCATCCGCGATATCGCAACAAAGGTGGAGAATTTGTTTATCCTCACTTCTGCAAAAGCTTTTCCCTGATAAAAGAGTATGAAATAATTTTGCTGTATTCTCCACAAGTGACCAAAGTTTCGCTAGCATTTTCAATGAAACTTCAAAATAAGTACTAGCCTGCCGTCCCTGCATCAGTCGCAATCTGTTTATTGAAACTCTCCCTCGTAAAACGTAAAAGCGAGGGAACATGCTCTCATTATCATCATCATCATCATCATCACCATCATCCCACTTCCACCACCACCACCACCACAACCACCACCACCACCACCATCATCATCATCATCATCATCATCATCATCATCATCAGTGAATTGGTGATCTCACCTTATATTCGTCAAAGGTTCGGTCCGTAGAATTAGTCGACATCAGTCTCCAGTTCTTACCAGTAGCGGTAGTCTTGACAACAATTTCCCTATCTCTACTGCGCAGTGACCCGTCGTATGGAATTGCGACCAATGCAAACTTAGAGAGTGTGATGTTCTGTGGTTCGAGTTTGACCACGTGACTGAACGGCATTTCTCTCATGCCTACGGCGCCCTTCAGAAGATGATCCTCTTCTGAACACACGATTTCTACACCGTCTAGCACACCGTGCGGAGCTCTTATTACACAGAGCAGCTGATCTTCATTCTCATCGTTCCCGATGTAACATCTAAGAAACAAAGAGAAAAGAAAGAGGTTAAAATATCTTCTACTTCTTGCACAGTGACGCAGTTCTTCTTAAAGAGGCACCCCCACTTGGTAACATTTTTAAAACACATTTTTTTAATGCCAACGGTCGATATTTGACGTGGCGACTCCGCGCGGATCATGAGATATCGATAAAAACATGTCATTTCCCGAGCGTATTTTTCACATCCCGAAGTTTTACGATCGTTTCTGGTTACGACCCGAAATCCCCCGAAAGTGTGTTGTTGTGCTGATTGACGATATTCTAGGGAGTCCAAAAACGTTCGAATGACGCAATTAATTTACTTCCTACTGCGAAGACTTTATATACATCATTATCAATGCCCTTACCTCAGGTATTTCTTTTTTAAAACTTCTCCTTAGTTTTTGTCGTTTTCATTATTCTAAATCAGTTGTATTAGATTTTTAAACAATACCACATAGATATCAGTTTTTACGTGTAAAATATTAGTTGCCTCTGATGACTACATTTTGTTGTCTGCCACACAGTTACGCGTGACTCGATACATAGCGGCTGCCGCGTGTGGTATGCGCGCATACCACGCGGTGGCCGCTATTTATCAACCGCACGTATCTGTGCTAGTCACCTATGCAAATTCTGGTGGAATCGGCAAACTTTGTTTTTCGTTTTTTCCCGAGTCAGTAAGACTCAGCTTTCTCCCACGGGACATGACCGATCACCGACGCGAGTGGTACTGCTGTGGCGTACAGAAGCGTCAGCGTAGACTCGTACTCCATAGCTTAGTTGACAATGGCCCCAGTGTCGAACGTTCTATGTTCGGAAGCTGAATTCAGGTGGGCCACCGGAACTCAAACTTTAACTTTTTTGAGGACATGTTTTTATCGATATCTCGCGATCCGCGCGCAGTCGTCATGTCAAATATCGACCGTTGGCATTAAAAAAATGTATCTTAAAAATGTTACCAAGTGGGAGTGCCTCTTTAAGATGAGTATTGCTACATTTTATCTTAAATTTAGATAAGTGAGAGTTTGGGTATTGCAAACTCAATTGCTTTTTACTTAATTGGTACTTTCGTTCGTATTTGTTTAAAACAGACAAATAGTCTACTTTGTTATATAAAATGTTGATCTTGTGTGCAAAATGAAATATTATTGTAGATGAACAAATTCAAGTCCAGAGTAGAAAGCAGTCGTCAACTTTAACATTAGGCATTATAAATATACAGCACTTTTACATGGTGGAAGATGTTTTCTAAAAACAGAATAAAAACAGTGGAAAATTCATCAAAAGTTAAAACTCGTGGAACTTTTAAGGTTTATCTATCTGTTTCGTTGTGGTTTAGTTTCCTGTCAGTTTTATTACAAGGATCTCTTTGTTTGAAGAATCAGTATGAGTATATCATTGAGCAATTTGACATCAACTCTTATGTATAGGATAAAGCCCGAGTACGAGGGCTCTTCTGGTATATAAAGTCCAACCCAATGATAAAATGTCGAGGCCGCAGGCCGAGACATTTTATCGTAGGGTTGGACTTTATATACCAGAAGAGCCCGAGTATGAGGGTTTTATCCGACTTAAAAACTATCGCCCCTAACTGATATATTTTCGTTTTCAATGTGTCTACGTCAACCGTCCCCTTTGTCGATGTAACATGTTTAGGATATGAATTAAAACTTTTATTTATGAAATAGCCTTCCAATGTAATGGAACATCCTATAAATGCCCTAGGGCACATTATATAAATGCCCTAGGGCACAGCAGATTTTGTGTTGCAGCTGGTTTCCGCTGTGTTACCAAATTTGAATATTGAAACGTACCAGATGTCTACAGAATATGACATGTTCACTTTTGATTGGACAGTACTTTACTACGGCGCTGTCATTCGTTTCTGGAATTTGGTGACCAAGGCTTTATGAGTAGATAAAAACACCCTGAATTGAGCACTCTGATTGGTCAATCAACATAGATGGTTTTATGTGTGATTCTAATCTACGTTTATCGTTTTTGCAACGGTTGGCGATAGTGTATGTAGGAATTATTGAATCCATTGCTTTGTCTTGAAATTGTAATTACCTTCTGCAATCCCACTTTTTGGGGTTTTTGTTGTCCATTTCACCAATACATTTATGGAGTCGTTTAGACAATTCATCTAGCTTTGAGATCGCACTTTTCATTTCCGTTGTACAACGTTTCACATCATCAGCCGCCTCATCAATTTCATCCGCTCCGTATTTTTCCTGCCTTGTCATTAGGTAGAGTTGGTCGATGGTTTTAGCACTGTTTTTCTGTGTCTTCACAGCGGCCTCCGTCTTTTCCTTGAAAACCTTCATCACCTCTAAGACGTGTTCTATAGCCTTCCTTGCTTCATCAGTGTCCCGTCCACAGTCATCCACCGCAGTGTTCGTCGTATCTATCGAATCAGTCGCGTCTTTACCCGCCTTACCGCACTCTTCTGCCATTTCTTTCGCCATCTGTAGAATCTCCCGAGCTCTTTCCACGGCTTGCGTTCGTTTTTGACTGTTTATCATCTTTTGAGCTTGGGCATTATACTTGTGACAGCTCTCAACTTCCGCTTCAACTTCGGACGTCAACTTCAAGATCTCCTCGGCAAGTTTTTCTAACTTTACTTCTTGCTCTCTCAACTCGCCCTCTGACAGATGTGAATCCAAGATAAGAGTTCGAGTACTGGTTAACGTCTCTGATGTACTGTCTGCTTCGACTCTGGCTTTTTCTGCTTTAGCTTTGGCTCTAGTACTTCCACTTTTCAGATTTTCTTTACCCTCATCATCTCCCAATCCAAAACTCTGCAATTCGTCTACGATACGGCTTGCTCGACTCGCCGTCTCTTCTGCAGCCCCAACGCACTTCAGCAACCATTCCATTGCGTCTTCTACCTTTTTAGCGCACCACGCGGCTTCTTGTCTCGCTTTTTTTGCAGCAAGTCCCGCCAAAAATTCAGCTATCACCTTTTTTATTTCTTCAGAAGTTGAGGTGACCAGCTCTCGATATTTTGTAACTTCTTGAAAATTGTCGGCGGACTTTGTACAGATATTTTGCATCTCTTCGTTGCTCTCTCGTCTCTTGTATTTATCTTCTGCCTCTTGGAGTATGTTTCCCGCCAATTCCATTAATTCTTTCGCTTTATTTGTGTTGTCTCTGCTACTCTTCTCCATCTTTTCAACTTGGCGGTAAATTTCAGGATTGACAGGCACCACGGAGCGATCGACGTCATTTTCATACTGGGACTGGGTCGCATTGCTGCCTCTTGTCGAACCCGGAACTGTGGTGGACGGTTTTCTGGAAGAGCCGCGATCTGGTATTTCCGGTTGTAAAATCATATTTACGATGGATGATCTTCTGGAAGTTTGCTTCGTGAGGGTTGAACCCTTTGTTCCATCGACAACACTAGATTTAATTCTTGTGGTGTCTTCCACTTCTCGTTTGAATGCATCGACGTCTTTACAGAGTCGTTTGTGTAACCTGTTTGCATGATCTACAGCAGAATGACATTCCTTGGCATGAGACCGAATTTTTTCTAGGGCCTTCTGTTTCTCCAAAATATCTGATGCAACTGTTAAAATGCCTTTACATTCCGCTATGGTGGTTCTGGTCTTACCAACTGCATTCTGGGATTCTTTCGTAAGAGAATGTACATTACTGACCAGTTCTTGCTCTACCTCGGAGGCAACGTGTTCTGTCTTAGCTTTCTCTAAGTTTCTAATACTTTCTTCCAGTTTTTTCGTCACTTTTTCTGTCTCTTTTGAAGACTTGGACAAACTTTCGCCCATTTTTTTCAGATCGTGTGCAAGTTTTGAGCTTTCATCCATGTCTTGCTTGATTACCTCGACCATTTTGTTGCATTCCAGGGCGGCTTCGTCTGATTTCTTTGCATCCTCCAGGAATCTAGGCAACGTCTCATCCGTCTCTTTAATCAGTTTCCAACTCTCGTCATTTTCCAGTTCTTTCTCAACAAGAATTTGGAGTTCATTCGCATGCTTCTGTACAACTTCGAACGCAGCGTCCCATTTATTTACGCTTGCGTCGACATCTTTGCTTAACTCAGTTACACTGAATACAGCAACTTGCAGATCACCAACAGAGCTTGTACTCTCCAACATGGATTTAATATCGTGGAATTTTGCTTGCAGGAGACTATTCTTGTCGCGCGTTGTCACTGATAAATCCTGCAATATTTCCCTGGCCTTGTTTATTTCCTGTAAAGCAGGTGAGAACTCCTCTTCTTCAAGATTACTCCCTCGAACTTTTGGTTCCAGCTCGTCGATTAACGAAGCACAGGATGTCATTCTCGTTTCTATATCCTCTGCAGAAAGTCTACATTTCTCCGCAAATTGCTCCGCTTCGTCAAACAGGCGTTTCTTCTTTTCCCTGTCCTCCTGGATGACACTTTTTGCTTTCTCAGTCAACGTCATCGCTTCATTTGCATCCCTCATCACTTTTTCCTCTGCATCTCTGACATCCTTCTTCAGAGCTGATACCCTTTCGAACGGATCACTGGCCTCGTTAAAAGTAAACGACTCTTGGGGCGTTCCCTTCACCTTATCGACTAAATTTTTGAGTTCATCACGTGACAGCCTAGCCTTTGTTGAGAATTCACCGATAGAACTTGCCAATTTGTCTGCATCTCCCAAATATTCATTAATTACTCCATCATCGGCCACTAATCTGGCGCCATCTTTTGCTTCAGAGATTTCTTTGTCAATTTCGTTTTCCTTTACTTTGATTTTCTCAACTATGGCCTCCATTTTATCTAACGTCTCTTTACCCTTATCCAACACGTCTTGCCTCTGTTGTTTGTAGAAATCAGTCAGTATCGACCCTACTTCAGATGCGGACATATCGACTATTTTAGTGACGGCAGACGCGGCTTCTGTGATTTTCTCGGCAGCGGCGAGACTTTGGTTACCTTCGGCGATCAAAGCGGACAAGACTTGGTCCATTTTATGAAGTTCTGCCAGAACCGTAGCTTTGAAAACCAAAAGATAAGAAAATGTCGAATACTTGATCCTTACGGAACGGTTGCAACAGAAAACAGATCAAACGGTGTTTATCTACTTTTTGAAATGTAGGACATATTTAATCGGAAAATTGAAAATTATTGTATTGTACAAAATAAAAACATGTTTGTTAAAACTTGTACGATTTGCTCTGTAACTTACGGGTAAAATCAAGATATTATATGTTGATGGAGAGGCTGAGATTCTACGGTAGGCCAAAGTAGATTGAAATTTTCGGGTGAGAATGGTTTGCTTGTAACCATAAAGTTGACATGACTCTTAAAGGTTAAACACTTACCTTCCGGAGATGAATTCTGTGACGTGTCGTCTGACTCATCCCATTTCTCTGTTTAAAAATTTAAAAAAGCGCAAATATGGGACAGTCAGCCAGACAGTACATTTCATGCTTGATGAGATTATTATAATCCTCAATATCGACTAGTTTTATATACGTCTTCCTTAAAGCAACTTTTAAAGTCTACTTGTCGCATTTGATAAGTTATTTTTATTCCCGGATCTAACATGGTTTTGAATTGTGTCGTATATTGTATGCTTATTAAACTTTACACATGCTCTACAATACAGTGATTTATTATGTCTCGGCTCGCAAACTGCCGCTTCGAATGCTGTAAAACATTTAAAACACAAAGAGTAGACATTTGATTATATATCAATGGCAATTATGAAGAATTTTTATTAATGAATTATTCATGTTAACTCTAATTTGTATTAATTTTATCCACATGCAACGCATGTATCAATCTGGTCTACTCGGTGAAAACTCTACATTATCCCGTAATATAATAATAATAATTTATTCATTTATAAAGCGACTAAATCCACACAAATAGTGTGATCAGAGACGCTGGGTAAAATACAATCAATTTTAAAAAGGTTACAAGAATTAAAAACAAAACAAAACAAAAAAATATAATGAATGAGTTCAGTTAAAAGCAGAATTAAAAAGAAATGTTTTAGACTTGATTAAAAACCTGGCAGTCTTGGGGAGCGACGAACCTAAATGTGGAAGATTGTTCCATAAAAAGGGGGCGGCAATACTGAACACACGGTCTCCGTAAGCGTGATGAGTTAATGAAAAGTCAATGTACATGAATTACCCGTGTTTTCCTTTGTTTTGGGGGTTTTTTTTGGGGGGGGGTTGTTTGTTTGTTTGTTTTTTCGTTTTTTGTTGTGTTATTCTTGACTACATTACACTGTATTTACAACGTCACTATCTACAGTTTAAGGACTGACTGTTAAAGCGAGACTGTCTATAGCACAGCATTGGCTGATTACTATCTTTTGCATTTTTTTTCAGTTCGGAACAACATGTTGTAACGCCAATCGAACTGACGTCTTTTCCTAAACGGACAGAAACAACAGTTAACCAAAATGCATATAAATCCTTGTACTAATGCAAAGTAAGTATATACCAAGCTGAGTGTTTAGCGGGGAGGTAGAGCGACATATGGAAGAGCGTACACTGCTTGAGGTGTAGCCTCTTGTATAGAAAGATGAACGCAGAAACTGTGGTCACACCGTACAATTTATATATAGACTGTAATTCGAGCTGTTTGTCACAATGGCTTTATCCAGGTGGAGTGATCGATTGACATGTATTATTTTCTAACTACTGTCCAGACAAATATCGCCTTGCAAATTAATGAAGTTACTGGGGGTAGAGTATTTCTCATGGACACTTTCAAATACTATTTTCGCTGCAGATTGAGATCACTTTCTTGGTTGTTGTCGACAAGTAAAGTTTGCCTTGTCCATCTGTTTATCAAGGCAACTGATGTGAAAGTCGAAATATTCAATAAGTTACTTTTTGCTGGTGCCTGCACTTTACTGCACTCAAAGCTATACCTTACGACATTAACTTACAATTGGATAGTTTCGTGTGTACACATCCGTTTATTTCGTGCGAACAAAGCTTAATGATCCACAAATTAAGGTCTATTGAAAATCACGCTCATCTTGAAATGAAAGACGTCGCCAGACTGACTATACGATTAATGGAAATGCATCTGTTAGCACTGTAAATTTGACATAACACTTAGGTACCTAGCTCTGTACAACGTTTGTGGATACAAATTGAAGCCTACGGGTGAAAATTTAAAGCAATCACCATAAATTACCAAAAGCAACTCTCTGCTGCCGAATCAATAGAATTGGGTTAACGTTTGCTTACAGTTGTCACATCTCACCTCGGTAAGTTTCGTTTCCACAAGTTTTATGTTGAACAGATAGACACTTTTCAAGTTGTTATCAGCTTGTGTGTTATTCCCATGCTACTCTACACACAATCTTGGTTCAAATACAGTCATGACATCACATCAAAGTCCTGTACATTCACTTAACACACTCATAAAAGTGCTTCTGAAGCGAACATTACCGAGTACGCTTTTGCTAAAGCCACACTTTAAAGAGGAAATCTACGTCTCTTAAAATCCTTCACAAAGACTAGTTTCATACATTACCCTGGAACTTTAATTCCCCTTTTCTTTGGTTGATGGTGTGTTGACTTGCTGACATAGCCTGGGTGATTTGTTTAATTGCCGTGGCTAAAGCCTGGCACATACTCGATGCGGTCCGCAATCCTGATTCCGAAATCTGTATGAGCTCTTGCGTGGTAACAAGGAGATTTTGCTCTCGACAGTCCTTGACAAACTCGGAGGATTTTTTCATCTTTTCACATTCAGCTATCAGCTCCTCCGACCATTTCATCAATTTTCCTTTGCAGGCGATGTTATCTCGCCGACTATCGTCTTCGTCATACAGAGGTTCCTCGCTCGGTGGCATTTTGAATTATCTGATGTGACCTGTTACTCGGTGTTTTCCTTTCTGAAGCCGATAAAACTTACTGCTCAGTATTCGCCGTCACTTACGGTCACTATGCGACCGATTCGCTTCAATGGAAGTCACAGACGCAAAATAGGGTGTTCTTACACTCTTACGTTCCCGCGCTTTCACGTGTGATTGACAAAACACAATGAAAAAGGTAACATAAACGTTTGAAAGTCAAGATACTATTTAAGGTTCTAATATATCACCTTTTTACGTTATAGAAAAAACGTCCCCTGTGTCTCACCAGGAAAGTGCCGGCGGTGTTTTGTTTACGACAACCAGTTGTTACTCTGTAGGTTTGATACGCTTGTTGGCAATAACTGGCTGCTACCTGAGCTTGTTTGCTTTGGGACTTGTCGTCCAGTTACCATGGTGCAGTAAAACAACCCAGAACAAACCTCCCTACATGCAATGTATACAACAATATTTTCTGTCGAACTATTTCCGTTTTAGATGACTTGTCTACAATATGAAATATCAGTCCCAATACGCATTATTTCGTATATATCCTTCCGTTATGTATTTGGCCTTGACATTTGAAACGCAAGATGTGTGTTACTGTTCGGTCGAATGATTGCCCTTTCTTGAGGACCTATAGAGGGCGGAATTTTCGAGGTGAACCTTTTCCCCTGATTGAAGTTATGGGGTAGACAATTTATCAGATGATAATTTCACTTAGTTTTACGAAGAATGTCTTATTCTGAATTCTTGAGGCCATACATGTATGTATAAATCAAAGGATGGACATCGACAGAATTAGATTCGCTTTACTGGATGGGTCATTGTTATCTATGGGAGGAAACATCGCGCACTAAGTACAGTGCACTCGCAGGGCAGTTGTTTTTTTCACACAGCACATAACATGGATTTCGTTAAAGAAAATGAAGAGTTGAACTTGAACGAGAGTGCCCTCGTTTGCTCTCGAATTTCTAGCGATAATAGTGTTAAATATCAACATTGATACTCTATTCAACCACATTGACCGAATAAATATTACTAAATTCGAACAACTAATATAAAATTTAAAATTTTATTTATTTATTAAACTTTTTGCAACAAGTACAGACAGGTTGAATTCTTACAATTAGAAATTTACACAATTTAAAAGGTGCACACTAAAAGTCATAAAAAGACAATAAGTGGTTCTAAAAGCACATACATATGAAAAGGAAAGCTATCTGTGATAATTGTAAAGAGCGTAGGGGATGATACTATTCTTAAACCTTTGTGTACGACACCTAGGAGTAGCATATTGTTTGGAGTGACGAGTCTTTTCGGTGGAGACTGGATTGATTAATAGTTCAACTTGTCAGTATCAATACAAATTTTATGAAAGAAAGAATGACATAACTTCTCTCTTCTCTGATGCAATGTGTTGCATTTATTTGTAATAGCTTCTTGGTAAGACTTCCCTGGATATATGATTCGAAATGCTCTCTTTTGAACTGATTCAAGAAGGGTGCTTTGGTCTGATGTGAGGCCATTATGCCATAAGGGACATGCATACTCGACCACGGGTCTTATGATTGACATTTAGTATGTTTGTAAATGATTTGTGCTCAACCTTGGTCTTTTGAAGAGGTTGAGAAAATACAGACATCTTGAAGCCTTGTTGTAAATGTAGTCAATATGATCAGACCAAGCTAGACAGTGTATCATTAATCATAAAACAGTGTATCGTTTATCATATCATAAAATACGTATTTGTACGATCAAAAATTGAAGCAAATGTTGATTTTTGCAATTGGAAACTGAGAGGGCAGAGAAAATTATACCACATATGTGATTAGGTTTTATTTGCATTCCAAGGCCACCGGCCCATATACAAAGGGGATAAATTAAGTATTAAAATACAAATAAATGTAAGCTACAAAGATGTGATAAGTACAGGAATAACATGTCAGTATATACTTTGTAATGCATACAAAGAGTTAATTTAAAACAGGTTTGACTTGATAACATGTCAGCAAATTTCAGCAATTCCACTAGCTCTTTCTCTAAGTTTAAGAGCTCTATAAACAAAATTACACAGACTGAGCATAACATCTGATTCATTTGATTTCATAGCATTAATAAATTTCTGAAAGTTTGGTTCCAAAAATAGGTCTGTAGGTAAGTATTTCAAACTCAGGTTGTTGTATAGAGGACATATTACAATAAAATGGTATTCGTCTTCGACAGTTTCTGTATTACAAATTGTACAATATCTATTTGTAGAAGCAACACCATGTCTTCTGCCTTCCTCTATCGCTAGAGGAAGCGCAGAAAAACGAAGACATGCTAATGCATGGCATGGCAATGCCATGCCATGTCTTCGTTGTTCTGCGTTGAAAATTATACCATAGATTAAATGTAGTTCCTATCTACAGTAAGTCATAAGTTCGGGGTGAAAGGAATAATGCCATTGTATGTGAGTAGAAAGCTTAGGACAAGTGATGGCTTTCTGCATTGTCCGTTGTATTCTTTCGTGGAAAATTGATTTTCACTGATCGAAAGTCAGTCGTACTACATAGCATGTCGATTCTTTCACCGACTCTCCACGACATTTGTGAGCGTTGATGACACATCTTTGACGAAAAAGCAGTTCTAATGTACCTTACCTGGGTGTATATGTCTTAAATTGTGTGTCTATCTGTCTGACATATATGTGTGTATTATCAGTGAAAGTGTTTGGTTTTCCACCAACAATACTGCAAATAAATTACTAAAAGCGCATGTGCAGACGTTCTCCTTGCCATTAATACGTTAACAAAAATAACATTTTTGACCCACGCACAAACGTTCTGTAGTGGTTGTAGAATTGTCGTCAGTAGTTTGTAGAGCCATATTCCTCAGGCAAGTTCTTAAATTGATTCATTATTAAATGCATCAGTGGGATTTGGGGATCAATAAGTCTAGGCCAACTTGAGTTCATCCAAATCTTGCCAGGTCAATTGAACCTGCTGAAAAGCACATGAAATGACGATCATGAGAGAGTATGAAAATTGTGAATTCTTGGCTACATTTTACCAAATAGTTAAAAACTGAGTGACCTACACAGTGACCTACCGAATTGTTTTTATTAAAAAGACAAGACATGTATGACCTACATGTATCAGGGTTTTTTTTTTAAATTGACAATACTGGAAGGTTGAAATATTCCATCAAATAAAACTTTGAATCTCTGAAATTTTGGGTTTAATAATGGCAAATTTGGTGAAAAATGAAAATTCCACTCACACATATTTTCATTTAAAGGGATACAGTCGTCGGAACTGCGCTCAAAGGTCGTAGTAGACCCACACAACCAATGTAAACACTGTATCTAAGGTACAATGGTGATTGATGAAAGTTAAAACATGTCTGTCATAATCTATCATCGTATAATTTAAATGTTGCAGCTATGATGATGAGGTGCATCTAGATATCATGGAAGAAATACATTGTTTGTAAACAAGAAACTCGCACAGGCTCAGTTCCGACGACAGTTTCCATTTAAATTAGAATCTTTAGTGTTCAAAGTTTTATTTTCGTGTTATTGTATATGTACGATGAGAATGTGAACATTTCATTCAATGCATGAACTTGAAATAAATGCTTTTGTATATTGATTTTAAGGAATTTTTATGAAAAAAGTGACTTTCCATCCGACGTTTGTAGAAAATCAAGCATGGTGACCCCATCTTTTTTAATGTTTGATTATTCTAATATACCAGAACGAAAAAAATCCCTAATTCAAAAGTATAACAATTACCAAAATTTTCCTGATCATACACCCTTAAGCAAATAATATTGCAACCATAAAATTCTGATACTTTAAAGTATATTTGCTCTTTGTATTTACTCCAATCTCTTGTTTTATTTCTTATTATGATGAAGTATTCATCCTATCAACACTATCTACATATGTGTTAAGCACACTTATATTGCTGTCAGTTGCATTTCATGTACATCGAAAAGTGTCAATATACCATACGACTGCCGCGTATTAATACTCAATCTGTGTGAATAAGTTTAAAGTAATTCAACATGATTTTTAAAAAGCAACGACAAAAAATGATGTCAATACACAATAAAATGTTTAAAAAAATCAAGTTTAGCATACTTACTGCTCACTAAAATCTTTGTTGCATTCTGTGGACAATGCATTCATTGTAAAAAATGACAAATACAGGTAGCCATATAAGAATAGAAGTAAACCGTACCATTACATTCAAGGAGATGCACTCTTTTTGTGTTCCACAGTCAACACTATTTTGTGAACAGTGATACACCTATTGTTCCCGGTTTAGCCACTGTTTATTGATAACTGTCAAGTCTTCTGGTTTTCCATGAGTTGCTCTCCGGCCTGATCTTGTGTACAAGTAGGTTTCACTGTCATGTGAGTCAAATGACCCAAACTCTTCTTCAACTACATCACAGTCAAATCTACCCCTGTCACTGCCGGTATGTAGTGACGCTGCCCGTAAGCATGGCAGTAGCTGTATGAAATTTGATAATTTTGACAATATATTTGTTCATTTTATTCGACTGCGTTCTTGTTCTACTCCCTACAGCATCTTGAACCGCCGGGAACTGTAGGTATTATTCGTGCAGAAGTTATGAATATGATTAATAACACAATTGGAACTATTTTGTGATTATAAGATCTTGAGCATTTTGTTATAATCTATTTAAAAATCATCAATCTAACAGTGTTTTTGTGTGAAGACGAGGGCAAATTTTATAAATTGTTGATAATTGCACAATCATCAAATACATCTCTAACAAATTTTACATTTTTGTCTAGCTTTTCGCACTCTCAGGAAAGGAGAACCCAGTAAATGTAACTGATTTGTCAATTTTGTTTAGGTTTAAGTGAAAATACAAATTCCCTTTCCGAGGTTGATTTGTAGGCATTTGCTTTTCTCACCGAACGATGCATGATAAAATTTTAAATTTTCGATGGTAAAATGGCCTTCTACCTCTACCCAAATCAGTTCTGCTGTAGTGTATGTTTTTTTGGTGATCTCTCTTTCAAATGATTTGGTAGATGTTAAGAAAATGACTTGTACATTTATTTATTTCATATACAAGGAAATGAGACCTGGTAAATTTGATAAAACTACCCTTTTCTTGTGCGTGTGCTAATTAATGCTGGAAAATTTTTAAAAATCACTTAACTATTTCAGCCCTTCTATTAAAAATGAACTCTTTTTGGTAGATGCAAAGAAATTCAAGCGGGCGTTCCACAAGGCTCTATTTTAGGACCGCTCTTATTCACACTTTTTATTAATGATTTATCATTATCTGTAGTTTCTTCTCATTTACATATGTACGCAGACGATCAGACGTTGCTTGCACGTGGGAAATCCATAGATGATTTAAACAATACTATAAATAATGATGCTGTACCTATCAAGAGCTGGATTTCTGCAAATTCTATGCGCCTTAATGTTAAGAAAACAAAGAGTCTTTTGGTTACAACTCCTTATAGGTTAAATCGTTTAAATGATCGAGATGTATCGTTATCTGTAAACATTCATGGATTTTCTGTACCATGTGTTTCATCTGCAAAGGTTTTAGGTGTAACTCTTGATGAAAGCTTATCTTGGAATGATCATATAAATTGCATGTGTACATCGTTGAGCAAAAGAATTGGCCTTTTACGCAGGGTACGTTCTTTTATACCCATTGATTATCGTATCGTTTTATACTATGGTTTAATTCAAAGCACATTAGATTATTGTTGCGTAGTATGGGGTAACACGACTGAGAAAAATCTAGAGAAACTTTTTACACTGCAGAAGAGAGCTTTGCGTGTACTTTTTGAATTGCCCTATGATTTTCCTTCTGTAGAATTGTTTTCTTTTTTCAATGTTATGTCAGTAAGACAAAGAATTTATTATTTCCTTGCAATTTTAACATTTAACTGTGTGATAGGTAATGCTCCACAATATCTTTCAGATATGTTAATCTTCCGAAGTAGAATTCATCAATATTATACACGTTCTGTAGAAAAAATGGATTTTAACATTCCAAAAGCAAATTTATGTATGGGTCAGAGAAGTTTTAAATATCGTTCATCGCAAGTATGGAATTCTTTACCCGGTGCATTAAGACATGCTCCAAATATAACAACGTTTAAGGTGAAAGTGAAACAATTTATAAAAGAAAATGTTCCTCTGTAATTAGTAATTAGCTTTGTTGTTTTTTGAGATTTTTGCTCTTATTTGAGCCCCGACGAAAATTACTCCTTGAGTAACTCGGTCGCTCAGTAAAAGTGTAAATAAAAAATAAATAAATAAAATGTAATGAATATCATCTGTCTGTTGAAACCTTAAAATATTAACGGCAATTAACGGCAAAAACTAACAGTTTTTGTCTGGAATTTTTAGGGACTGTGCAGAGATGTCTTTGCAGCTTTCAGGGACCACTCCGAGGAGACCCTAAATCTTTTAGAGACCACACTGACATGACCTGGAAAATTTCAGGGACCACCCAGATGAGTCCTTGAAACTTTTAGGGACCACCGAGATGAGTCCTTGAAACTTTTAGGGACCACCCAGATGTGACCCTGAATCTTTCAAGGACTATCCTGATGTGACATTGAAACTTTCAGGGACCACCCAGATGAGTCCTTAAAATTTTCAGGACCACCCAGATGTGACCCTGAATCTTTCAAGGACTATCCTGATGTGACATTGAAACTTTCAGGGACCACCCAGATGAGTCCTTAAAACTTTCAGGGACCACCCAGATGAGTCCTTAAAACTTTCAGGGACCACCCAGATGAGTCCTTGAAACTTTCAGGGACCACCCAGATGTGACCCTGAATCGTTCAAGGACTATCCTGGTGTGACCTCGAAACTTTCAGGGACCACCCGGATGAGTCCTTGAAACTTTCAGGGACCACCAAGATGAGACCCTGAACCTTTCAAGGACTATCCTGATGTGACCTTCGCTCGTCAGCTTGTGCATTCACAAGCATTACTTGGTAAAGCTGACAGGCAGACGAATCACAGAAAAGATTTGGTCCAACTTCCTGCACATACAGCGTCAATATTCATGACGGTCGAAGTTAAGATTATGTAGGCCTAATGGCTTAACACAGCGTCCTCATCGCTCCCATGTGTGACTGGTCGGCCGGCTCCAAAACACGTCTTTGCATATTTATCACGCGACGAGATCTACAAGGCATGTTCTTCCCGGCATAAATGTGATAAACTGGGCAGTGCTGAACCTTCAGTCGACTTAGACGAGCAGTCCTTGACGATTAATGGTAATTTACTCGCTGGTTGAAGTATGCTGTCACTAGCCGACGCGCCGCTGGTCTGAACAATAAACAATTAATTATTCGCAAACAATCAGTTCATGATGGCATATTCCATTTTAACCTACAGGGGCATCTAGGATTGTGCGATTGTGTAAGGTCCCGGGTAAGGTACATGTTGCTCTTTTATGCTGTAAAGTTTTCCCACCATTTAAAATACTATGGTTGTATGTTACAGTCTTCATGATTAATTTGGAGATGTAGTCGATGATACTTTTCTCATTAAGCGAGACACTGAATCGTACACTAATAAATATGGTCTTTGCTAATTTACATAGTAAAGGTCACGGGTCACATTGTTGTGAGGCTCTGCATTGTTTCAAGCATAGGCGCCAAATAGGTTCTGAGTTTTTCACACTGTTTTCTCTGTCATTTTCTTCTTTCTTCATTCTCTGAATGATCGGAATAAATAAAATAAATGGTTTATATAACCTAACCTAGCCTCTGTGACTCTTTATTTATTTTACACTCCATTACAAGGACGTATATCTCTCATACACACATGCTGTAATTAATTAGTCAACACAACTAATTATGCTAATCCGTGGACTTATCAGGGGTTGGTCAACATCGGAAAGATAGTGATGTTAATGAAAAAGGGGCCCGTTTTAGTAACCATTCCTATCTTTCGCGATGTTGACCAACCCGTAAAATCCCTGATAAGTCCACGGATTAGCATAATTAGTTGTGTTGACTAATTAATTACAGCATGTGTGTATGAGAGATATACGTCCTTGTAATGGAGTGTAAAATAAATAAGAGTCACAGAGGCTAGGTTAGGTTATATAAACCATTTATTTTATTTATTCCGATCATTCAGAGCATGAAGAAAGAAGAGAAAATGATAGAGAAAACAGTGTGAAAAACTCAGAACCTATTGGGTCGCCTGTGTTTCAAGTCGAGTGTGTAAACAGTTCGAATGGATTTTGACTACTGCACTAATTCCTTCGTCGGGAAAGGTTTATTTATTTAATGACAGGACTACATGGAAAGCAACGGAATACTGGATATCTCCGACGAATTTGATGTCTGTTACCACGGTCCTTTGTGGAGTGACACTGACAGTGCTGTTCCCGATCTCGACAATGATGTCAGCGACTGTGATTGTAGCGTGAACATGACTAAGACTATGAGTCCTTGAAACTTTCAGAGACCAACCTGAGGTGTCCCCGAATCTTTCAAGGACTATCCTAATGTGACCTTGAATCTTTCAAAAACCGCCATTGCAAGACGAGTCCTTGAAACATTCAGGGACCACCCTGATGTGTCCCTGGATCTTTTAGAGACCACTCTGATGTGACCTTGAAACTTCCAGGGACCACCCGGATGAGTCCTTGAAACTTTCAGGGACCACCCGGATGAGTCCCTGGATCTTTTAGAGACCACTCTGATGTGACCTTGAAACTTCCAGGGACCACCCGGATGAGTCCTTGAAACTTTCAGGGACCAACCTGAGGTGCCCCTGAATTTTTCAAGGACTATCCTAATGTGACCTGGAAACTTTCAGGGACCACCCAGATGAGTCCTTGAAACTTTCGGGGACCACCCTGATGTGTCCCTTAATCTTTTTAAGGGACCACTTAGATATGACCCCTTAACATTTTTTAAGGACTGGCCTAGAGAGGCACTTTGAAATAGTAAAGAACAGATATGATCAGATATGATCCCGAAACCTTCAAATGCATCCAGGTCCTCTAAACAATACAGCAATCATCAAGTTTTGACCTCTAATCTTGACATTTTCAAGAATGTGTATCAATGAGATAAATTATCCTTAAGAAATTGTCAAAAAGGATAAATTTACAATTTTTGAAAAGCAGATGGCTTTAAATACTACAATTTTTTTAATACTACTTTAACATTTAATTCAATAATTACAGTTTTGATGTTTTCACTAGAAAAATTGATAATTACTAAATGCTTTGAGTAAACCCTCTCTTAGAGAGCACATTCTGTGACTTTTACTGTTCATCTTATAATCACAAAATAGTTCCAATTGTGTTATTAATAAATGTAATGGATTAAAACAGTGCATATCTCTTAATTACCTCCCTAATCCCCTTCATTAATTTGTTCTGCCAATCACCAACTCCGGGGCTTATCGCCCCTAGCCTGTCCAAATAAGCATCTCATAAGGTAAGGTAAAAGATGGAATACATCCATTTGGACTCTAATGTCATTATTACCAATAGCGTTTACATATACAGGTTTTTTCGACAAAGCGAATATTGTGTGTTTCAGCATGCTGTGGGGAGACAGCACGAAACTGTATTTGATATATTGTACAGAATTATTGCTTATTGATTTTGATTATTACTAACATTAGAACCATGGGATGATATAAAAATGTTATTCATTTTTCTTTGAGTTACTTACCAAACTATGGAATCTGAAATGAAAAGATTAATAGGGAACCAAAATATTTTCAGTCCCCCCTTATACGCAGAGCAAAACTTTCAAGTCTCTCCCTCTCCTACCCCCAGAATTTTCAAATCCCCTCTGAATTTCTCTAGCGCCCCTCCCTATAAGACACACAAGTATTTGTGAACGCAGGTATATAGCAAAATGAAAGACTTTGAGCTCGGTACATAATACAAGTAAAGCGTATTCGTTAATGCCAATATTGTTGGATTGTCGCCTGGTGAACGCAAATGTCACCAATTAATTAAATAAAGAATACAAAGTTCAAAGTCCAGACACTTTAGGATTCTGATTTATACAGTAACTTCGATATGTCAGAAGTAACAGTCGGTAAAATATCGATTATATTCACAACTTTGTTTGCCCATTCTTCATAGTCCTATGACCTTTAGCCCCGAGTTTCTATAGTCTGGTTACATTGGTTTGTCACTGAAATGAAAATAATTTGTCTTACACCAAATGCCCTCCACTTCATAATCTTATGTTTTTTTTAAAAAAATAATCGACGAAATGTGAATATGAATGCCACAAGTACTTTACCAGAACCACAGGTGTGGAGGGACTCGATAGACCAATGGATTATTTAGTAAATCATGGATTTTTTCATGGCTGTAGCTATGCAGCGCTCGTGCGTTTGTGTTTCATTCCGGTGTTAGTAAGGGATTAGTCCTAGACTGTTTGATTGTATCGACGTAAAATAATATCATCGTTTAAAATGCTGAATATGGTATGCAACTTCACCTTAGATCTGAAAGTGTAGATTTTAACCGTCGAAGTTGAGGGCGACCTGCGTTGAGAATGGTTCAATCGTACAGAACCTGGGTGTGATTTCCAGTGCGTTAGCTTTTCAAACGATAGACAATTGTGAGTTGAGGCATTCCTGGGACAATGTGACCAATGATCTGCTCAAAGTATGGCGTTTGAAGTTTTGTAAAGCTTTGTTGAAGTGAATACCTCTCCTGCAACCCCGACTTGTGTCCTCAAATCTTTTTACCTTGTCAAATGATCGAAACCGCCGGAGGGCGTGAATGCTACAGATCATTTGCATTCCACCTGTTGTGTGTTGAACTCGGCTAGGTACTTAACACGCATGTATAAGCACAGCAACCGCAGTCACTGCGATAGAGTTAACACCGTTTAAACGGAACTTAATCGCCGCAAAATGTCTGGACCGGACGCAAAGCAATTTGACGAGGACTACCGCAAGAAGGATAATCTCAGCTGCAAAGCTAAACTGTCCAGAGCGGGGAAAGAGCTGCCTAAGATAACAGACAGAATCTTGAAGAGTTCCTTCAAAGAATTCGAAGAAAAGGGGTTTTTGGATGACCTTCAACAGTTAGTCAAGGAGTCTACGAACGAAATCGCCGCCGCCGAAGCCATATGCAATGCACTCAGTCAGGAAATTCAGACATTTTCTATCTCTGTTATGCGAAGTGTGGAAGTGTTCCGAGAAAAACGGCAAGAGTTGATGACACAGATCGGTAAGAAACTTATTAAATATGCTGATTCACATATCAGTCCCCTGTCTGTTGTTGCCATGGTGATGTAAACTAACGGTGGGGTTGACAGGGGCATTTAAGATCAGATAAGTTCGGATTACGTCATGGCATCTTTAAAACTTTGATAAATGTCAGCTTTGGAAGCATGTCTTACATACGTCTTTCCGTGCAAAAAGTCTTCTATTTTTCGTTTGTTTATTTACTATTCTTTGCTTGGCGTACGATGGACCTTGATCCAAGGCTTCGTGACGATTGAGTCGACTCCTCTACATTATCAGACAAACAGACAGCGATGACATGGCAGATAGTAAAATGCAAGACTCGAAATTTGTGAACAAAGGGCGAGGTTTACCTTTACTCTCTCACATAAAAAGCACTGGTTTTAGGGGATTGGTATGCGTTGACCTGAATAACCTGTCGTCGACGATGATTATTATGGTAGGATCATATGCATCGCAGAGTTGTACAATGTCCCTATTACTATAAGATTCATGACACAATGCACGGATTGAGGTACCTCCTTAAAGTTTATGGCAATTCCCGGCATCGTTTCTTCTTTTTCTGTCGTGTATATCACAATGGATGCAAATTTCACTATGCCCTCTCACATACATCCTGACATTTAAACTGCTGGCAGCTAACCTTTTGTATGCACTTTTCTTGTAAAAATGTCGACAATGAAAACGAGCAGAACACACTAGTAATGGGACATCTGGCAATTCCAGTTGTCAAGCAGATGCAGCGTTGTTTTGGATGACAATACCCTCATCATCTTGCATTATTCTCTTAAAGCCAAGAAGATTTACCAAGGTGTTTCTGTGAATCTGCTCGAACAAAGTGAATCCATACAACCAAATTGATGAGTAATATACTCAATACGGCATTGGATACGATAGTGTTTCATTTTATATGTATCATTGACAATCAATGGTGACATCTCGTTGTCTGGGAATTAGCAAAGTTTTAAAATGATGATTGTAATTGCACCGCCCTAACGGTGAAATGTTTCACTTCTATAATTGGTACGTGTAAGATACTGCCATCGATTTTTCCGAAAAATAATAATAAATTGATCAACTCCAAAAAATAGCCCATTCGTCTACCTAATAGTGGCGTTATGAGGTCGCAGGTCACACTAAGCCAACGAGGGCAACCATTTCACAGGTGACTGCCCGTAATAAGATGACAATCAAGACAATTGTTATTCTGTATAGGACAGCTGACGTGATGAAATTTTAAATCACGCAAAGTGATGGCCGTGCATTAAGTTTCTGGGTCCCAGGTAATCGGAGAGGTATGTCCCTGAGCTATATTTACTCGATATTTTTAGAATTGCTTCGAAGTTTAAAAAGTTCAACCATTATTATCCCCTTACAGCTTGAGCAGCGTTTATTTTTACAATATGGTATCCTAAGTTGAGTTTTACATATTCAACTCTTTACACAAGGGAATATATTCTATCAAGCCTAAGCTTATCAATTTTTTTTATCACTTCGTCGTTCCTTTCAACGTCATTGTTTTTAGACGTATGCTCGTCCCTTTTTTCTGATACATAAGTTGTTTAACTGGGAACAGAAAATCAATTTGATACAAACCACATTTATTGATTTGTTCTTTACATACATTATCCATTCTTACATTTTGCCATGGCAACAGAAATGTTGATTCATGATGGATCATGTGTTCTCATAGGTCACTGTTAAGTTTCGAAACAATCCTATTCAATTTCCTAAAAAAATTAATGATTAATAATTTTCGGTAACAGACAGGTATTGAGTCCTGATCGTTTTAATTATCGAGAAATGTCTGCACAAACGACACTTATTTAAGGAAGATGATATTATCAAGAAACGTAGCCTATCGGTTATTCCCAAATATGAATTGTCTCCATGTAAATTGATCATACTCTACATTGTTAAGTCTTCTCATCGACCCTCGTTTTTCTCGAGGGTCTATGGATTTCTCCAGATATCAGTATTGAAGGTTCTAATAGTCTCCAAGGTTGATTATTTTTTAGGATTAATAAAATAACATTTAATGTCACGTTTTTCTAGATCCGTAAAAAAATTATTCCTAAAATGGAAAAGTTGTGAATTCAATCTAAAACTTATTTTTCATTTTAAATGTTTCATGATTTTGAAACTGACACTGACTCATCTCGAGAGGCGATTGCGTCTTCAGACTCATTTTCTTGTGACATGACCGGTGTCTCTTTTTCTATAAACGTGTTAAAATAATCCGCTGAACATTTAAGGCACCATTGGCTTTAAAGATGATTCCAAGGGTCCTTGGTAAAGTTTTGAGAACTTAAGCACTCAGAGAAAAGCGAGAATCTCGAGCAGAAAAATGCAGTTGTGCATACAGTAGTATAAAATAAATTCCTGTGTTTGTTTCGAGAAAGTTATCGTTCTAGAGGGGAACTGCTCTAGGTTTGTACAAACTTTACAACATTTAACCACTATTATTAAAAAAGAATAACTGATTTTCTGGAATGTGGGTTTTCTACTTCATCCTCAACTGGATAGACTAAGTCAATATACCATTTACTGGATAGCATTTTTGGACAGACTAAGTCAATATAGCATTTACTAGATAGACTAAGTCAATATAGCATTTACTGGATAGACTAAGTCAATATAGCATTTACTGGATAGACTAAGTCAACATAGCATTTACTGGATAGACTATAGAAGTCAATATAGCATTTACTGGATAGACTAAGTCAATATACAATTTACTGGATAGACTACGTCAACATACAATTTACTGGATAGACTAAGTCAATATAGCATTTACTGGATAGACTAAGTCAATATAGCATTTACTGGATAGACTAAGTTAATGTATCATTTACTGGATAGACTAAGTCAATTTACCATTTACTGGATAGATTTTGTCTTTCAATTTGAGGGAAGGGTCAAGCTACAATAAGATTCCACACTGCGCCAAAAGACCATTATATATTTTCACAATACACGAGAACATAAATGGCGCACTTCTTCAGTAACTTGACAAGCTCAAACACATTAATCTTCATTGGGTATAGCGCAAAGACAATCACGATTTGCGTCGCCTTGTGAGCAATGTTACCCATAGCAGGGTACGTCCGTAAGTCCAATTTGACAAGTTTCGAACATGCTTGGCGTGCAGTGTCTGGAAAATTTGAAAGGTAATCGATAGAGAATTCTATTTATGATAATTTTGAATTTACCCAGTGTTGAGGACAACAAGTAATGGCAACAAAGCAGGATACGTAGTCGGCAGTAATAGGCAGTTAATCTCAATTTGATTTTGAAATGTAGCAAATCGGTGAACGTGTCTAAACTTCATTTGTTATCTCATTGGGACGAATCGATAATTAATTAACCAAGTTTGTAAAGAGACGAATCCAAATAACGCTATCAGACACTATTCTTGTTCAGTGAACTGTAACCTTGTTTTTCCCTGTAGAAACCCAATTTGCAAAGTAACAGTCCCTTTGGCGAAAATCGATATACTTTTCCCTCTCTCAACTTTGTGTAGCCTGGGGATTAAGGAGAAACGTTTCACTTGCACTTAAGGTTTAACCAAAGCTACCTTATATATATATATATATATATATATATATATCATATATATATATATATATATATATATATATATATATATATATATATATATATATATATATATATATATCCTATATATATATCCTATATATATCATATATATATATATATATATATATATATATATATATATATATATATATATATATATATATATATATATCGCCTTATGCGTCACAAAATCGTCGACAATGTCAGTCGTAGGCTGCACACTATCGTCAATCAAATCTTCATCGGACGAGTGTCTTCGCCTTTTCAATTGGCTTTTGAAATTTGTAAACCTGGCATGAACCAAGACTCTGTGTCACAGGCGCTCCTTAGCTGGTTAGTCTGCTAAGTAGATCGATACAGTGGCGGGCATATCGACTACGGGATCGATAAATCGAGCCGAAAATCGATCTACTTAGCAGACTAACCAGCTAAGGAGCGCCTGTGCTCTGTGTACATGATGCCACAGCATTAACTCAGCGCACTTGCTCTACGAATCCAATCATTATGATCATTTTCTGGAAGGATGCACTTGAATATCCTAGACAACTTGCACTATCGCGGTAACAAGTCAGAAAAAATGTGCGCATGTCATAAATTACTGACCCACTTTCTGTTCGCCTAAATCAATTCTGTTTTTACTTTCCAGAAGAGAAAGAGAAAAAGCAAAAACAAGACGACGAAACGAGAGGAGATTCGACCACAAAGACTCGTAAAAGAAAAGGTGAGCTGTACGGTAGACTTTGGAAAACGTTTTTTGTTCTTTGAAAAAATATATTGGGGAACATACGTCACTGCGCCCTCAATGAGCATACCTCGCTAACGTTAAGGGACTGTTCAGTTTCTTCGCCCGGGGGGCGGTTGATTCATGGGGGGTCACCCTGTTTTTGACTTTTGAGATAGGGGGTCACCATATTTTTGAAATGCCCAATAGGGGGTGGGGTCAGTGTGTTTTTGAATTTAGACACAGTCTCATCATTGCCTAAAATGCATCGTGCCAGCCTCAAATTTCATCATTCAGTTGCATTTTTCGGCGCGCTCTTCTGGCGCGTAACTTTAATAATCAGACATATTTTTCAGCACGCCCAACTTTAACATATCAGGCATACATATATCAGAGATATCTGTATGTTCAACATGCTCTTTGAGGGCATTACTTTATATATATCAGACATTTTTCAGCTCGCCCTTTCTGTGCATGACTTTAATGTACAAGACATATATATCAGAGATATCAGGATGTTTCATATTTTTCTCCGCGCCCTTCGGGTGCCATACTTTAATAAATCAGAGATATATGCCAGAGATATCTTGATGTTTGCTAAGTGAAAGTGTACCGTTATGAAATCTGCATTTCATATGATAAGCAAGACAAATTCCTGATCTTTTCTGTTCTCTCTATGAGAATTCAGTATGAGAAAGCAACATGCACAAATACTTCACAATATATATTTGATACAGTGACTTATTTTAGAGATAGAAAAATGACAAGATATCTTTCGTTCTCATTGATGCAACTGTTTTCCTTTGTGTCACAGGTTTTCTGTAGAATGATGCTTTTTTATGACCAAAATAACAGTTAAAAACGGCAGTTTTTGTCATTATTAGCTGTGCTTTTATGGTTTCAATGTTACAAGAAAAGGTCATCTCAGACACTGCACACATCAGATTTGGCTAAAATGCCTCTCTATGGCTCCTCAGGAGATTTAATTGGATGACTGGCAAATCTTAACACCCATCAAAATTTTTGAAGTACTGCTTTTTCCTCTTCGATATTAATAATTGACATCCATTTCTGTACAACAGTCCAGGACGTCTGGTTAAGCACAGAAAGTGTGAAATACATTCACAGCTCATTCAAAATGTACTGTATTCAAACTTTAAGATTGACACGTTGAAATTCCTACCTTACAACTGACATGTCAACAATTTCTTTAAAACACAGAATGACTGTTAAAATATAAATCCATCCCCCCCCGGCCGAAGAAACTGACCAGTCCCTAACATCGACATGGTACAATCACTGTATAAAGAAGTGATTTCTGTTAGCCTATGTAAAAACGTCAACTTTGTCAAACATCTCACCAAAATCATTGAACCAATGCAAAATATGCTTGTCAACATAGTAATATCTAATATCACAGTTTGGCTGTCCCTACAATTTCAATGCTCACTAATATAACGCATATAGGAAAATAATTGCTCTATCCAATAATTGATCTGTTTTTAAATGTTTCTATATACAAAGACTTTGCACCGGAGCTGATATTCTACTTATTATGATGTATGCCTTGAGAGTTTTTTTCTGTCGAATAAAAATGTAACTATTCTAATTTTACTGACTGTGCAGGTATTGGTCTTGAAGATCTCTACCTGCAATTGAATAAAGTCCAGATGGCCCTTGAAGGAGTAGATCGAAAGGATCAGGACAGTGAAGATCACAGGAGGGTGAATATGATCTTGGAAAATGCCAAAGAAGCAGACAGAGAAAAAAAGAAAAATCAAATCGAGACAAAAGTCAAGTCAAAGGTCAAAGCCATTGAAAAGGTGGTTGCAAATCTACAGAAAGATTACCAGCGTGCTGAAAACGCGGCCGATGAGTGTAAACGACTGTGTGAAAAAATCAAACCAGATACGCCTGAAAATCAACGAATGGTAGAAGAATTGACGGTAAAAATCAGAGAAACGGAAGACATCAAAGCTAGAGTAGAAGAAGTTACAAAGATGTTGGAAGAGGTGGGGGACGAGCTGAAATCGCAGACAATTAGTGGTGATGAATCGTCGGCTGAAAATGTTGATGGCACACTTACAAGACTTGAGGAAAGAAAACAGGAAGCCACTGTGGTGAGCGACAGACTTAAGATGTTAATGGAGACGAATGAAGATATGGTTGCCATGGGGAAAGAGTACATAGAAAATGCCACACAGATAGAAGATGTCGATGCAATTTTGGTGGAAACCACAAAATTAGTTGAGGACTCAAATTCAGACTTTACTCGAATGTCAGAAGAAGTCGCCAGATTTCAAGAGGAATTCAAACAGATGGTGAAGGGCAATCTGAGTGAATTGAGGGCAGCAAGGTCACTAAATGGTCAAACACCGGAAGAATATGCAATTGACATTGGTAAACAGGTGGATGTCAAGAAAGACAAGTGCAAGATCTGTCTTGACGAAATCAAGGAACTTTCGAAGAAAGTAGAAGAAAGTTCTTCACAGCTGAAAATCGTCACTAAAGAGCCAAATTCCAAAGACAAAATTCCGAAAATAGCGAATAGAATCAAACGACAAAACAAAGAGATGGGGAAGGCAAGGGAAAACTTCGGTAAACAAGTGGAGGAAATAAACAATCTTGTCCAGGACTCCACAAGTGATGTCCAGCGAAAATGCACGATTGGAAAGGGGGCGCTGTCTATTGACAAACTGAAAAAAGACGTCAAGGCCGTCGAGACCAGCACGGATCAATTGAAACAAATCGCGGAAAGGATGGACAACTTCTTTGAAGACATCAAATACGATGAAGAAAACTCTAAAGAAATGATTGACGAGTATCGCATCGCTGCAAAGGAAGTACAAACCGCCATAGAGGGCGCTCTGGAGCAGATCAGTCAATCAGAAGAAGTTATCAGGAATTTCACGTCTCTTCTTCAAACTGATGAAGTCGAGGATGAGGAATTCGTCGAACAGATGGAGGTTGTCAAGAAAACGGGCGACGACATTGCAGACATGTCGAAAATGATAGACACGGAAAAGGTAAAACGACGTCGGTGGACCAATGAAGCTGAAACTCGATTCAAGAGCCAACGAAGGAGCAAGATCAACGACAGCATAACGGAATTTTTGAAACGCGTCGAAACAAGTATGGATGAGTATAGCAGAGTCGAAGAAGAAACCACAACTGCAGTTGAAAGAGCAGAAACTGCCGCCAAAAACTGCTGTCGCGACACGAACGAAGCACGAAAGGCTATTCAACATGTTACTGAAAACACCGACCGCGTCAAGAAATCTCTCCAAACAGGCAAAACAAACTATGACAAAACCCAAGCCCTGACAGCAAAATTACAGGCTGAAGCTAAAAAGGACGAACCTTCCATCGACGAAATCAGTGAAGTCAAAGAAACTATCGACAAGAATGTTGAACATCTTACTAAGACTGCTGAAACTGTGAAGGGTGCTGTGGGCAAATTGAACGCCAGCGTAGAAGAAATGGAACTGAAAAATCCAACAAACTGGGACATTTTCAAGTAAGTCGTGTGATTTTGGAAGAAAAAAGTTTTCAAATAAGGGCATGCAGAAAGGAGAAATAAAATTTTACCAAGTTTTGTACACTTTCCGTTCTTATGCAAAATCGTTCAGAAGCATCATCACCTGTTTCATTCAATGAAAATCTTTGAATAAATTGAAATGAAAAGTTAAAACTTCAAAAAGCTAAGGTAATATGCGCCTTGAAAGTGAAGGACTTTGCTCAAACTTTCCTCAATGAAACTTTCGACCATTGTTTTACTAGAGCAAGAATAAAAATCAGGGGTCACCATGCAAAATTTGGTACAAGCGAGACAACTTATTTAAAATTTTGAGATATTTGGAATTGAAAATGACTGCAATGGCAGTGTTAAATCTAAGGGAGGGGAATAAAACATTTTAAAAACTAAGACGGTGAAAACTTTTCTTCCACAAAGAGCTTTAAAATAAGCCCAACACAAGTGGTAGATCAGAAGAGAATTGATAAAATTTGAAAGCCCGAATTTCTGTCCCCGAGGCGCGTTCTACCGTAATTTAGGCTTTCTTGTTTTCCTCGATGAGCACAGTAACCTAACTAATCATCGAGCGTTGTTAACAAACGCGTTCACTTGGAGAAGTTGATGCCATGGCCTTTGTAGGACGATGCAAAGACCTGGACACTGGAATGCATTGATCTATCGGAGACATGAAATCAAGCACACTTAACAAACAAAGGTCTCCTAATGTTAAAAAGTACGACAGTATCATTTGACGTTTGACTTACACTTACAGGTTTTACCATGGAGGTGAAGAAGTCGATGATGAATTGCTGTGTGTCATCAGATCACCACCAGGAATCTTGGATGACGTATCCATCCAATGCAACATAGCAGATGACTTACTGCACAGCGCCCTCGGACCTCATGATCGTGTCTTTAGTCCCGTCATCAAAATCGAACCACAAGACAAACTTTTCGCCAAGTTCGTTCTTGTTGGCATACCATACTCAAAATACGACCCACAGCGTAAACGAGACCGCAGCATCATGGTGAAAAATACAGTGGATGGTTCCAAATGGCATGTAGCTCATACAAACTCAACAGACAGATCCATCAATCAATTTAAGGTATAACTAAGAAACTTGAAGATACTGTGTAGAATCTACTTGCTACTATATCTATAGATTCAGAATTTTTGTCATTGAACTGATCTGTCTTTTTTTGCTCTGAGGAAAAATGAAACTGAAAGTCAGCCCGTCGAACAATAAATAACATAAATTCTTATGAAACAAATTCAAAAATAAAGGCCAAGAGACTCAAATGCTTTTGGGGCAATCCCTTAGAGACTACTCTCCTTCTTTTCTAGTTTTGAATTGGCACCTTGATAAACAAAATAGTATTTTTCTTTTCGTCAATACCGTGAATATGCTAAAGTAAATGTTCTATCAATCAAATTGACTACAATGCCCGGTCTCTTTTGCTGACCTCAAAACCTTTTAGAATCTGCAAATCGATACGTTTACCTTAAATCGCCTACATAAAGTGTCATTCCGTTTACCATTTTGGCAATTCCAGGGTTTAGTGTTTGCAGAACTTGCAACCAAACAGCTATCAACGTACGTAGTGATATCACGAGTGGTCGAAGACAATGCCACGATCGACAAGAAGGGGGAAACGATAACGTCATCAGTTGAACAAAGAGTTTGTCTGGAGTATCTTAGTGGAACCATGAAATCTGCCGTTGACGTTGCATTGAAGGTACATCATCATAATCGGACTATTTTTATCTGCCAGAAACTTACAAAATTGCTGCTTTCTTGTTATTTTACAAGCCTTTTTCAAGTATCTTAAAATTATATCATGAACCCACTTGGATCGTATGGGGGAGGAAATGCAACATATGAAATCCCGTAGATTTCTTTGCCCTCTGACTCGCCACAAAATTAAAATTATATTTGACAAGCTACAAAGCCTCTCTTTCCCCAAGACGACCATTTGACACAGGGATGGCGGCCATTTTGAATTTTAAGTGTTGGGAATTTTTGGCAATTGTTTTAGTACCAAATTTTGCACTATGAAACAAAACGTTATTCTTGATTTTGAAGGAGAATATTTTCTTCCTTACGGAAAGTTTTAGCAAAAGTTTTAAGTCTTTCAATTTCGAGGTGAGTACTTTCAATGTTCCTCAATCCATGGAAATCCTTGTCTCTAACAAGTTCGTAACATCCAAATTCCAGGTGCAACTTGTTGAACAAGCAAGTTTCAATCAGTTAAAAGAACGACACAGAGTACAAGTAGCCGACCTTGAATCAAGCAGTCCCATCATTAACGTTACCTACTCGCCTATACCTACTTTGGGGAAACCAGTGACAATGGCAGTTCCACTACCAAACGCTTCAAAAGCGCCTCCTATGCCGAACACCTTGCCTGTTCCAGGTCATGGCAAGCGACAATCCGAGGACCAGGGCCAAGGCGGAGCCATTCATGTCATGGTTAAGAACACTGAAGAAAAGTGGCAAGAACTGGCGCTAAAAGATGACGACATTATCATCAATAAAAATGATGTAGTGACGTTTGATGTGACTCAGCCATATCCAAAGTGAGTGTACATACATACATACATACATACATACATACATACATACATACATACATACATACATACATACAGAGGCGCATTTGCTGTCTTTTCATTTTTACATCATTATTGGTTGTACATACCTCATACCCGGTACTTTCTTGTCCTATACTTGCCTTCTCTAGTTTTACCCGATGATGTCCCGTTGACGTGTCTTCTATGGGGAGCAAGTAAATAAAATCGCAAATTCTCTTGTAGAAGCATAAAACCCAAGCAGGGATATTCTGTGTACTTGATGCAGAGTGTTTCTATAAATTGATTGACAAAGCTGAATGTTCTTGCTTCCTTGTAAAGATTGCTGGTGTTAAAATCGTCAGGGAACGAGCGTTCTTCAAAAACAGAGATGGCGAGGGAAGTCGAAGAATGGACTGAAACAGTCTCTGTCGTCAATTTTGTCTTTCACCACCACGACGAAGACAGAACCAACGTCATTGCTCAAATCGTGCCACAAAATGGTTGCCAGCAGCTGGTAGACGACCTATCAAAATCGGGTTACAATGGACCACCTGAGCCGAGTAACGAATTCGAACTCAGAGAAGAACAAGAAGTTTCGATTAGGTTCAAAAACAACGGTAATGTCGAGTTTTGCGAAGGAGTTGAGAAACGACTAAAGTTTTACCGAGGACGTTCAAACAAAGTTCAGTTTTGGATCAAGGAAAAGGATCCGTATCGCAACAAGGGAGACTTCAATAAAGGCGTGGTAGAGATACATGCCAAGGCAGTTCGACAAGCGACGAAATACGATACAACGATTGAAGAGAAGTTTGAATTGCAAGAGTCTCTTCCTGTTATGATTCCAAAGGTAAGTGTCAATAGAAATATTGAAATACATACCTTTTGTGTTTTGATAACTCCTTAGTCAACTAGCACCGATCCTATTTACATACATACATACATACATACACACACACATACATACATACATACATACATACATACGTGTGTGTGTGTGTGTGTGTGTGTGTGTGTGTGTGTGAATGGATAAGTGGGATCGGTACTAGTACAACCCATATTTATTTAACATCTTATTCATTTATAACAAAATTAATATTCATGTTCTATGTTTCTACAGTTTTTCTGACCAACTTTTTCATTCAAATTCCAGAAAGAAATAAAGCACATGACTCGAGAGAGGACGTTCTGCGAGACAGATTACAAAGGTAAACGAGGTTTTGCAATCATTTATCCTCGATACGAAGTGAATTCTCAAATTACAATGCAACTACTTATGAATGAAAACATATAGTCTTTTCAATGGATTCATCTATTCCATTGCATTAAACATGGTGTACCCGCCAGCAAGAAGAAAAGTGATCATGAATGTCCTTGAACTTAAACTGGTTCATGACAGCTTAAACCTCTTTCTCACCATCATTCATCAGGTACACTCAGCGATGCAGGACTACGGGACCTTGCACAGCATATTGGACTCGAATTCAGGAAGCTTGCGTCTCACCTCGGAATCAAGCACGCCCGCATGCAACGAATAATGAAAGATCACGCCGGCAATACAGAAGATCAAATATTTGAGATGCTTGTCACTTGGAGACAGAGCCAACCAAGATCTGCTGACAAGCTAAAACTCCTGAAGAAGGCCTTAACGAAAGCTGAACGGGTCGATTTGGCTGAAAAAATTGAAAGTTCGTAATATTTAATGATGGCATGCTACGGCCTGTAATATAAATTAATGTCTTTCAATATTATTCAAATTTTGCTTGTTTTCCGTGTGGCTTGTTTACTTACCTTGTGTGCTGAAACATTACTGTTATTGTTTGATCTCACATTTGTGATATAAGAAAATAGAAATTATCGAATTCCATTGTCACAGAGATGAACTTATGTAAACATTATTAAGTAGATGTGTACTGCAGATAGGAGTAAAAGATGCAATATTTTTAATACTCACACAGTGGAGCAGTGTAGACAGATATTCCGTTTTTAAAACAAAAATTCAATTTCAAGTATCGGTCAAGTTGAGGGGCGTGGCTTCTCGAATTAAAAGAATCGTACTGTGGCCTCTGATTTTTTCTTGATAATCTTAGCAGGTTTATTTTTCTCGGACTAAGATCAAACATGAGTAAAAGTTTTACACTTTCGTATATCTGATGTATCTTGACATAGTGTAATTTGATGGTTTAAGGAAAGTATCACAAAAAAGGCAAACTTTGAATATCATTGAGTCACACACAAACACATGAAGGACTGTTTACAGGTAGATTCATCAATGCCATCGACGACGCCTTATATACCATTTGTATCGTTTACAGTATAAGATGCAGATGACTCGTCCACGAGACTTATTTTCGAAATTGAATAGAATATATCAAATGTCTCTTTAATAAATATCTTTTGTATTCTATTCTTCCATGTTTCTTCCATTCAAATGTTTTCTCTTCGATAAGTTTGTCATAATCTTCCAAATTAGCGCAAAAGTAAATATTTCTTTGGACGCAATCAATCCCGTCGCAATTCCTCTCGATTTGGACTATAACAATACTGACGTCACGAAATACCAACACGGAATCAACTCGTTTACACATTGAACATTTTACCCAGTAACGTATCCTTCTCATGGAGATAACCCCGATTAAATGATGAGACGACTTCTACAAAATAAATCATTTAGCAATTGTAATATATCAACAACATAATTATGACAGAACCTTGGGAAGTTAACTTTTGAAAAACTGTATTTGTCAAGAGCAGAGAAAAAAAATATTACCGCGTCGTTTCTTTGGTTCGTCTTGAATAAAGTGTAAGGATACCTTTTGTTTTTAGTTTTGTTATTGTTGTTCGTTTATGTTTAATTTTTTGCTGTAATAATGAATATTGTTTTTGTTGTGAGTGCATGTCAATTAATATAATAACCATAGAGCCCTCGATCTCCGATGATGATGATGATGATGATGATGATGATGATGATGATGATGATTAAATATTTAAAAAGTGAAGAAAATAAAAAATATTTGGACTCAGTAAATTTGTTGTTATCATTATTATTATTATTGTACTTGGGCCTCAGCCAAAGTACATTTTTGTACTTGGGCCTCAGCCCAAGTACATTTGTTTTCATTCCGTGGGAAAAACTCTGTAAGGTATAACCATTCCTGGCTGAGACCAGGGAGGGCAAAATGTCTTGGCTTCATCTTTCTTGGCATAATAAATGGCGTAATGATGTTAACTGAATGGAAGTGCTGCTCTCAGCCAGTCTTGAATAAGTGAGATGTGAATATTAATGCTTCTCTATCTGAGTTTTTGCCACAAAATCTTCTGAATATAATCAAAATGTGCATCGAAATGCAACAATTAATGCACCCTCCGTTTCCTAGGCGATGGCACGACCCTTGTTACACACCACTGGACGAGCCAAAGTGGGAGGGGTAATTTCGGTTTTGGTCGAACAGGAGGGCTCGAGACCAGAATTTAACATTTAAACTTGAAACATGTTTAATCGCTGACAAGATGTGGACTAGTGTTAATCGAAGTAAAATTGTGAAAAGGAAAGGTTTTATATCCCGGACACAATGAAAAACATTACGACTGGAAACTGTACCCCCAGTTGAGAATAGTAATGCCCACAGCGATGGAGAACACTTATCCTTGAGCTGAGAAAACCAGACCATCATTTCGAAATAGAGCTGCAGATTCGAGAAGCTCGTTCAAAATAGCTATGTACACCCCAAGGCGTGGTTTCGAGTTTTGAGGGCAAATTTCGCCTCCTTCATATAGAAATCGTACGTTTGTTTTTCCAGGAGAACACACCATTTGACACAAAATTTGCATGTAAAGGGGTCGCCAGTAAGCACGTGGTCAAATCTGGCATAAGAAACAATATGAAATGTTGGGTAAAGCCAGTCCAAAATAAACTGATTTGAACTTTTGTGTTTTGTAATTTATACCACTGCAGTAACATTACCTTTTTTGACAACATCACACAATGTAATACGTTTTGAAACTGAATATTCCGACGTACAGGTATTCTGTGTCTCCTTTGCTAAAAAATACGGTATGCCGATTACCATGTAAGGAGATGATGACGTCAAGACAGATTTGTAGTGTGTTTGGTCCTGGATGGTGCACGAAGTTTTGTCAAGGTAGCTTGTGTATTTATTTCCCAAATGGGAGCTAGAGATTAGGGTCGATCTAAACGAAGGCCGAAGAATGTTATGATCCTCTAAGCGAGCTGAACTCTAACGCCAATGGTTGGATAATTTGGAGGATGTCTAGAATGATCTCGTCTCATTAAGATTATTTGGCGGTCAGTATTGAATTTCAACTGCGTCACAAGTTTGCGAAATGAGTATTCCGTCGAACGGTCAACGAACGATATTTTAGAAATCTGGAGACATGGCACATCGCATTTTTATTTTAATATTTTATATTTTACAAAAGATGTAAGAAGCAATGATTTTGTCGAAAATTCTGAAAAAAATATAGGAAGATTTGATCGCGAACACATTTTCACTTGGGGTCAACTAGCTCTGCGTACAATGCTGTGTGTTCCGCTACAGCTAATCGCCCCGCTCACCACAGCCCTGCAAAGACCCGTACGCGTACGTAGGGTCGCTGACTTCAAATCCGTTTTGGGACTTGACGAAAAAAGCCAAATTACTGCTGAAATTCAGCGTTCTTGGGCCCAAGTCGTATCCCAGCGTACCTCAGCTACTCGATCGCTTCCAAAAATGACAGTCTTTTATTCACTTCTCGTAAATAACCGTCGATGTCGGCAACTCTCTCGCTAGCCCTGCGTACGATGCTGTGTGTTAGCTGTAGCACATAGCATCGTACGCAGGGCTAGGGGTCAACATGGGGTCGCAGCCATGTTGCCTCAAAACTTATTTCTGTCTGCACTCAAAACTCAAAAATGTCGGATATGAACCTGAAAAATCGATGCAATTTTGTCAAACTTCGGCGAAATTTCAGCATATAGACAAAATTTCATCTAGGTAAGGTAAATTTACTGAAATTTGATCGACAAATAATCCTGAGCTTGAACGTGACAGCTCGCCTTCTCCGGGAAGTCAAGTATCCAGCTGCTCATACACAATTGCCCAAAAGACCAGGTTTATGAGATTATTTTCAAGCGACGGCGGCAGACCGTATGGGGCTCTGGATATGAACCTACCGCCGGTGTAGCTGTAATAACTGTTGCGTTGTTTTTAGTGCCCACGGACGAAGTCCTGGGGGAGTTACAGGTTTGGTCATGTCAGTCCGTCCGTCCGTCCGTTCACGCAGATATCTCAGACATGCCCTGGTCAATTTCTTTCAAACTTTGCACAAGAATAGTACCCAACCCCATACAGATGCACGTCGATTTGTTTCACAATGCGATCGAATTTGGCCGTGTTAGAGGACTTTTTAGTTTACACCTCCATAGACTCCCATGTATAAGGCAGTTCTCCATAGACTTTCATGTATAAGGCCAAGAAAAATAAAAATTTAGTTTCTCATCGTATTCATATTGCCTAAAGGATGCAGTGACACAGTTTTTTTTTTGTCCCCACGGATAAAGTCCAGGGGGCTTATATGTTGGGTCATATCCGTCCGTGAGTCCATCAGTGAGTCCATCGGTTCACGCATATATCTCAGACATTTTGACAAAATATCATGTGACCTTGGTGACCTTTGACCTCAAATATACATTATTGTCCATAACTCAGTAACCACAAGTGCTAAACCTTTCATATTTGGTATGATGGGACACCTTATGACGCCACATATTGTACCTCATTAATTATGCGAATATCTAATTTTGAGCGAGCCAATAGAGCTAGAGGTCTGATTTTTGGTATATAGGGATAAGTTAACAATATAATTTTGTTTGACAAAACGTCACGTGACCTCAATGACCTTTGACCTCAAATATACATATTTGTCCACAACTCAGTAACCACAAGTGCTACACCCTTCATATTTGGTATGATAGGACACCTTATGACACCATATATTGTACCTCATTAATTATGCGCATATCTTATTTTGAGCGAGCCAATAGAGCTAGAGGTCTGATTTTTGGTATATAGGAATAACTTAGCAATACAATTATTATGACAAAATGTGACGTGACCTCAATGACCTTTGACCTCAAATATATATATTTGTCCACAACTCAGTAACCACAAGTGCTACATCCTTCATATTTGGTATGATAAGACACCTAACGACACCACATATTGTACCTTATTAATTATGTGCATATCTAATTTTGAGCGAGCCAATAGAGCTAGAGGTCTGATTTTTGGTATATAGGAATAACTTAGCAATACAATTATTTTGACAAAATGTCATGTGACCTCAATGACCTTTGACCTCAAATATATATATTTGTCCACAACTCAGTAACCACAAGTGCTACACCCTTCATATTTGGTATGATGGGACACCTTATGACACCACATATTGTACCTCATTAATTATTTGCATATCTAATTCTGAGCAAGCCAATAGAGCTAGATGTCCGATTTTTGGTATATAGGGATAACTATAGGGTAGAAATCTAAATATGCCCATCTAAATATTAGACATCTACCATCGAGAACAAAAGAAATTTGCTGTAATTTGAATATTTAAGGAGTTTAAGCAATTTCACTATAAATAAAGAACCCCTGCCTCAAACTCCACAAAAGTTGCTAGACATATTTTGCCGTTGTCATGCGATTGCTTCGTTAATAACCAGTTAATCAAATGCCTAATTGACAGGAGGAAATTCAAGACCATATTTGAATAGTAGTATATATTGTCCTCAAAATTACTCTATCTCGGCCCAAGTACTCATTGCCTTCAGCAATACTGCCTTGTTATTATTATTATTATTATTATTATTATTATTATTATTATCGTTGTTGTTGTTGTTGTTGTTGTTTTTGTTTTTGTTGTTTTTGATAGTATTTGCAGAAAAGAACAAAGTATGTGCTGCAAAATTCAACACAGCCATATTGCAGCGCATGTGTATAATTAGGCTGTATTGAATTTTACAGCGCATACTTTGTTCTTTTCCGCAAATACTATCAACAACAACAACAACAACAACAACAACAACAACAACAACAACAACAGCAACAATAATAATAATAATAATAATAATAATAATAACAAATTTACTGTCCTAATACATTTTTATTTTTCTTCATTTTTTAAATATCTAATCATCATCATCATCATCATCATCATCATCATCATCATCATCACCATTATCATCGTCACCATTATCATCATCATCATCATCATCGGAGATCGAGGGCCCTGTTGGTATTTCGTGACTTGGCTTCCGTGACTTTGTCTGTCAAGAGCTAAGCTGACTTCCCGACGCTAATACTCGTAATCCCCATAAGCACGCACATACTTATTCACAAAGAAGAACACAAACAACGCTGACCATAGACCTTCCTCTCTTTTTGTTCCAGTGTTCGAGAGTACAGATCAAAGGGTATCGATACAGCGAAGTAGACTTATATCACTATATCATTTTAACAGGTCCGTTCAATCAACAGGATCAATACACCAATATTTCCGCGAGCAATTATGTCCCTATTGCTCGATCAGATGACGAAAAATACAGAACCGTTGATGGCCCTTTTCGTAGATTTTCTCTGTTACCTCCTTGATGTAAGACCTCAAAACATGGTACCTTGCCCAACTCCATAGTTCTATAAAATATTTACACCTGATGACATGAAGACAATCGATGATTCTGCTAATAGCAACTGCCTATTGCTTATATCAGTCAGGGTACGGGTTTATTGTTTTTCTAGGCCTCCGGCCCAAATGCAAAAGAGATACACGACTACTAGCGAAATAATAATTACAGGTGATGCGCAGGTAATTACATAACACAAACAGATTACGCAGATATAACAAGTGAAGATCTCAACTCCAAGGCTTTGAATACATATTTGCAAAGGTCGATGAGTGTCTTATTATCTGACATAGACATTAGTGCTCGAAATTTGTTATTGTTTGATTCAACAAACATATGTACATCGCGGTAATAACTTGATTCTGAGGAGATTATGCATTTGACAAATTAAGAGAAAGTGGTACTCATCTTCGATGTCCCCTGTGTTACAAATCTACTTATTCTGAGGTGTGGGGCTATACCTTCACGTCTACCAACCTCGATTGCTAAATCAGAGGACGAACAACGAAAACGTGCAAAAGCTTGGATAAATTTACAATTACAATTCAGGAAAAGGTACTTCTCTGGTTCCAGTAAGCTCTTGAAAACTCTATACGAGCGCATCTTTGACTTTTCTACAAGTTTTTCAGACCAGCTTTGTTTGCAGATATCTGACACTCTGGTATACATCAAGTTTAAAAAATTGGTTTCATCTCCGACTTACTGTGCTACCCATGCATATCCAAGACCATGTGAAAATAGAAAATGTTTGACTGATGTTGCCCAAGTATGTCTCCCTAATAAATCGAGGTTAAATAACATGATATATGCCTGACGAGACAATTTGTCAGGAGACATGTGCAGCAACTTTAACCAATAACTAATATAACGTTTGACTGTAGAAACGAAAATAGGAAGCCGTCCACATTCTCCGAGCACTGCCTCGTTTGTCTTGGCCTTACTGACTGATAGTAAACGTCGACACCACTTTCTTTGAACTCTTTCAATTACATCATAATATTGCAATCTCTATACCTCAGATCCATAAAATAAAATTGGCATAATAAAAGAATCGAAGATTTTAAAATGACACTTAAATGGGAACTGCCCAATTCTATGACTTGCACTAAGAAACTGTATAAGGGATTTGTTAGCTTGCCATGCCAACGTTGAAACTGCTTTAGACCAGATGTTACGAGATGACAAAACCAGGCCCAAATATTTATAGTGAGAAACAACTTCAATTTTGGAATTGTTAAAAAGCCAATTTTCGTGAGCCGTTTGGTGTCCCCTTTGCGGAAAATGACAATTTTAGATTTTTCAAGGTTGACAGACATACACCATTTTTGGCAGCATCGGGATAGCAAGTCTATGAGTGCCTGTAATTATGGACAGAATCGGCAAAAATTACGATGTCTGTCATCAGCATAGAGCAAGCAAAAAAGGTCATAAATGTCTTGAGTTAGTTGTATGCCCATTCTGCCAGCATTTGAAATCAGGGAATTAAGCTCCTCAATAAAGAAAGAAAACAGTATTGGGCTTAGTATGCACCCTTGTCTGACACCTGATGGACATTTAAAATATTCTGAAGTAACATTTCTGGATCTGACACAGCCTTTCAAATCACTATACATGGAGTGTAAAATTCTGTACATCTTTCGATTTACACCAAGGCATTTCAATTTATACAGTAAGACAGCATGATTTACCCGATCAAATGCCTTTGAGAAATCCACAAAAAATGCAGTAAAGTTTTCCATGTCTGGAACTAAGATATTTCTGAATAATTGCATATGGTACAAAAATATTATCTAAAGTGCTATGGTCTTTACGAAATCCGGCCTGGCAGTCAGAAGGACATTTGTAGCCTCAGACCAATTGAAAAGCCGGCGGTTTAGAATGGCGGTGAAATTTTTCCCAGAGTGTTTAAAAGTGATATTCCACTGTAGTTGTTAACATCAGATTTGTCACCTTTTTTAAACAAAGGAATGATAACAGCTGTGGTCCACTCAGAAGGGAAACACCAGAATCCATAATAAAATTGAACAGTTCAACTAAGATTGGCACGATAACATCAGAGGAGAATTTAAAGAACTCATTTGGAACTCCATCAGGTCCGGGAGAATCTCCATTTGTTAACTTAGCAAGACTAAATAGAACTTCTTCCTCTGTGATTCTAGAGTTAATAAAATCACTGATGTCAACATTGCCATTATCCAAGTCATTATCCAAGTCATTATCCAAGTCATTATCCAAGTCACCTTGGTTATTTAGTATGTAGTTATTCACTTCTTCTTTCACGCTATTCAGAAAGATGTTATCATTCTCAGAACCATAAACATTGTTAAACAAATTGTGAAAATGATTATACTATGATTGAATGTGGATATCAACGGATACATTATCCCCTCGTTTGACAACTTTTTTCAAAATCGACCAACAATCTTTGGAAGTGTTAGAGGCTGCATCAAGTAGTTGGTTTCTGATAGCTTTCTGGTATTCTCCTTTTGATTTCTTACAAGTGTTTTTAAAATACTTTTTAGCATCCAAATATGCCGACAAAGCAATAGCAGAACTGATTTTTCTCAAATACTTCAATTTCTGGTACATTTCCGTTTTTGCATTCAGACATGGTTCATGAAACCAGGTCGGTTGGTTTTGTGGGTTTTTTTATTGCCCATTGAAATAAAAAAAATTTTGACTTTGTGCAGTATGTTTAGAAGATTTAACATTTTATAGAAAACAGAAAAACAAAATTGATATACAGGTATAGAGAAGTTGGGGAAAACTTACAAAATTAGACCCAATAGTTAGCCAGTAGCAAGTTTTTGTCTTCACAAATTTGTCTTGTACAACAATTCATGTAATATTCTTTTGTGACAGCACTGGATTTATCTTTCTTAGAAAAGACCCGAATAAAAGGTTTATAAGTCACAACAGTTTACAAGTACAAAAGCTACTATGGATTAAGAACTGCAGAAAAGAGACGGACGTAATGGAGCAGCTCTGTTTGGTCGCTAGGCGGCGCTCGACTAAAAACGATATTTTAAAGTTGGCGAAGGATGGCTGCGACATTGAATTTCACAAGAGTTGGTCTATAAACACTTTAAAAATGAAATTTTCTTTCTTCTTAACCAAAATATCAAAACACAGTATTCTTATTGTTTCATATCCCGGTAATTCTATTTTTTGTCATTGAACTGGAAAGTCCCTCCACTATAACCGTGAGACATTTAGATTGATGTCATTGAGTCGAGCATTTTTTGTTCTTTCCCGGTATCTCCTGCTCTCTTTGAAGACAGAAAGTTGTGTCAATGGCTTGAACAGCATAACAGTACCAACTTTTGCCGAGTACTTATTGGGTAAATATGGCAGTTTTGATGAAGATCTGTTACTAACAATTAATATTTGTTTATTTTCTCAAGGCAGGAACATATTGAAAGAAAGATACGGGTAAGAACCAGGGCACTTTTTGAAGGATGTTGTTTTTGAAGGAAAAATGGTGTTTTGAGGAAAAAAATCAAGATATTTATTGAAGGAGGATATGGCAGGGATGGATCTACTGAATAAGTGGAAACGTAGAGTTGGCTCATATCACATGCTACAATGACAAACCTAATTAACAAAATTAGATTGCAGGCTTCTACAATTTAAAGCATACCTTGAAAAGGCTACATATTCCACTTGTATTACCTTCATGGTAGTATTCATTTTAATATTGTTGATTGTGCTTTCATTTCAATGAATCTGAACATGTTTTCTTGCAGCATTCCGTCACATTCATTGCATACCATAGATAACTTGATTTGCAGAACATGTAATGCATATTGCTCCGTATTGGTGCCTATCATAGGCAAATTGAAAGTGTGTGGTAAAAATTATTACAAACGCTAGTTTGCTATTTTAGCTAAAAATAATTCACATGAATTGACAGCAGGAAAAAGATTCGAAATCTGAGATAATAGAATGTATCTTTGTGTATACTTGGCCCTGGAGAAAGATGTTAGATCATGATAAGTGAAAAATTTGCATATCTTATGGTGAATCCCCAAACCTGTTCACCCCAATTCCCTGTAAACTCGTCCAAACTCACCATTAATAACAATAGGTTTGGGTCAAACCATGGTGCTGAAAGGGTTAAAACAGGCAACCACAATGGCAGCAAACAAAATCACCACAACTAATTTCACATCTTTTATACATAATCTTTTTATTTTTATTGTATGAATGTAATACCATGTAATACAGACAAGTTTCAGTGAACAAATACAGTTGTATAAAATATGAAAGGAAGGCATTTTTTGTGCATTTCAGTATTACATTAATACAAATAATGTTATGACTACCAAAAAACTGGGCCATCACATGAGAGGTGGCACATCAAAAATAAAATGTTAAATCACAATATGCGATTGCAAAGTTACATTAGTTACAAGACAATAAACAATTTGGCAATTTTTTTGAATGACTGCAAATCCAACATTTGACCATGAAGAACTTTCATAAACAATGTACACAATCTGCATATTTTTCTGGACACGAACGTTACGTTCATGAATGTAAAGGAGCACCCATAGAGACCATCTTCAGTCAAACACACACAGAAATTTGTAAAAGTTCTCTTTTTTAACCACCATTGCCCCTGCCAACCATATTGAAAAACAGGAGAATACAATATTGGCAACACTGAAAATATAAATGGCAATAATTAACCATGGAAATAACAATGTACGTTGATATCTTTCAGCTTGAATATGAATAAGACACTTTTAAATTTTGGATGATGACTAATAAATTACAGAGTTTTAAGGAAAGTCTTGGTGCTTTAGTTAAGGATTTTGAATAAATGTAACTTTGTTAATCCTACATTGGAATATCATGACCAAGTACCTGCTCCGTAAAACAAATCTTGATTTCCATAGCTAACATGTCATCAGACACAATCTCACAATCCTGAGAAAAAATGTGTGAAACATTTAGAAGACAGTTTTTACGGAACAAAGTCACCGTATGCATTAATGAATACATGAGAAGCTCCAGTTGAAATAAGTCTTGTAAATTATTTTGCGTCTGTTGATTGATTATCAGAGAGAAGATTGTGACCTTGAAATGTCTGTGTGCATGTACATTACAATGTTGTCTTTGTTCGTGAGTCAAATTTACAATAATTCTGAATTGAGACTAGGTCTGCTTGCTAGACATACTACATAAGGTGGTGTTATAATGTATTACCACCAAAATCAATACCAGTTCCATATTTGGGCAGTTTTTACAACTTTTCTGGTGTTATAAACCAGCGTATTACAAAAAATGAATATTACTACAGATACTGTCTTACTAGTAAAGCTAAAAAGAGTAAAGCAACAAACTTTTGTTGAGATCTGAAAGAAATTTCATTTTCAATATTTTTCTTTTTAATCGTGGGTCAGGTGGAAACTTTGTAGAAAGATGGATTCACTGCATGTTTTGATGTGTTTTTATCATTCAGAAGTAATATCACAGCTTTGATAAGACTGGAAACTGGTTCTGAACACACGGTACATGATTCAGTATTCTAATTAGACACAATCAAATCAAATCTGATCAAATCTGTAATCAACACCGGTAAACTAACTCTATCACCAAAATTGGGCCACTGAGTTTAAATGGACAGAAAATTACTCTATAAGAAAATCAAGATATGTTGAAAAAATAAGCTATACAATGTTGTTTTCAGTGTAATATTATGTCTTGACTTGTAAAAAAAATGAGCTTAACTCTGTTGGAATCTGTGGGAAGACGAAGCTGTCTTAAAGAATTCTTTCACATTAATAGCAATCATTGGAAGTTACAGTAATGTTGTGATGTGTCACTCAAAGTGGACTTGTGTTTAGTATATAATTACAGTAAATGCTTTAAAAATATACAACATCATAACGGGAAAGTTAAATCTAATATAAAGTATCATTTCAAGTTTATAGTGTGTGCATTGTTGAATATGCCCAGATACACTGTATCCTAACACAGACCAGCAGAATTATCGGTCAGTCTTGGTCAGGATAAGCACAATGTCTAAATTGTACACTTACTATATACAAGGTAAAGTGACTACAAAAAATTAACTTATACAGGCAGACTTAAATGTTTTGATTCATGCGCAGCAAGCCCTGACTTCCTGAGAAGTCCAGCATCCTTTGATTTTGGCTTGAGTACGCACACATTAAAAGGAGCACTCTGCCAGAGCATGGGGGTAAACAATCATATTTCAGTGCCCTGCAGTAGAAACAATCTCACTTCAGTGGAAATATAATCACTCAGAAGGCATCAATCTAGCATTAAACCACTGATAACATGTACATTTTTCAGCATTTTGAGAGACTTATCTCATTCAGGCAATGTCTTTATGACATACCAGCTGAGTTCATATGCTTTATCTGTGATGATAGCATTCCCAGAATTCAACACTCTCTCTTGGATGCAGTGTATATCTCTTTCATGAATACTGTTTGTTGGCAAAATAACCCACTAATACTTTATCATTAAAAAAATACTTCAAAGTTATATTGATGATCATCATCCAATCAGCAAGATGGTTTAACTTTCTGTTCAACTGACATGTTCATTTCCCACGGTGTTTTAGTCTGAGTTGAATTCCATGGCAAGCTTGGCCGGTCTTGATCATATATCCAACTGTTCAGAACACCTTGAAATTGGCATGACACAACGGAAGTTCCTATCCCATTTTGGCAGGACTTATCTACAAGTGAACATCTAACCGGCAACAAGTCTGTGAACCCAGCAAGTGTCAATCATTGCAAACGTTGCCATGTTTTCACAAGATTACTTAGCAGAATACTGTAAAACACTGCCCTCTTTACAGAAAATTGGCTGTTCAACCCCCCCTTACACGAAATGGACTGACCCTACATACTCTACAAAGTTTATCTAAAGCATCAAAGGTGCACATGCAATGATATCTTATCCAGTCATTTGTAAATTCTAATATCATTCATTGCAGACTGTTAAAAATATTCAAGTTTAAAAATAGAATCATAGATAGTTAGCACTAGGAAAGAAACCAGCGCAAGATTTTGTCAGCCCAACCCCTATATGTAGAGCCAAAATTGTCAATATTTCAAGATGAGCAGTATCCATTGTACACTTACTATCACTACAAAATTAAAGCTACTGTCACTAACTGTTAACTAACTACCGGTACTGTACATAAGTACCTGTTGCAGGAACAGAACTTGTTAAAATTTTATACTTTTTTGCCAAGAAAAAATACATTGAAAACTACAACGAACACGTTGCATGTTATAACTGAAGACCATTACATTTCACATGTCACAGAAAAGAAACTGAATTTTCAAATGTTTGCAGGCCAATCATTGAATTAGAATTATCTATGCACAAAAAAAAACAGGCTTAGACAAGGCAGATGTTTAATTTTAAATCTGGTATTTCAATGGGATGAGACACTGATGTTCTGAACAAGATCTCCTGTCCATCCATGCTACATCATTGATATCAAATTGATGGTAGAGTGTCAGTGATAGAGACGCTTGCATTTGTACAACAAATTGGACAGATATTCAAAAACTAGTTGAAATTGATAACTTTGTCTTCAATATATTGTATGTCCTCTGAGGTTTGTTAAGTCAGTGTTTACAACTGAGTGACTGACATTCACGTGTCAGTGTCAATCTTTTCCACAGATGTAGTACACTATTAATGTCCCTAGGCATTTTGCCCAGGTTCAGAACAATAATTGTCCCACATCTAGTCTCTTTATATGAGGTTAGGTGACAGGGTAGGTGATAGTGGGTTGTACTGATATCAAAACTGTCTTTTTTCCTGACACTTAGCTGATTAACATCTGACTGATTGGATCTGAATACTGTACATTGATGTCTAAGTACAAGGCACAGCAATAAATATCAGTGTCTTGAATGGCCATACAATTCCCCAAACCCCCAAACAAACCAATCAAATTTCACATCGTCAAAATAATTTACTGTTCTGAAAATAATTTTCTAAAACTTTGATGACAAAATATTCTAGCATTTTAAATCTAGATTCACATTATCACTTGTTACCTCCAAATCACAATATATACTACAGTAAATGATTTTGTATTTTATTCTTGGAAGTTCATCAGTTTCAATTTTGTGATCATCTTTTTTTTATCAAAATGCACTTAACATGAAATAATGACAAAGAATCAATACATGTACATATTGAAAGAAAAGGTACAAACGAGGTTTAAAAAGTTCCCATCCCTGGCACCCATACTAAAATAACTTAACTTTTAGACGTTTTTGAAAAAGACTGTGTAAACGAACATTAGATCAAGATTTGTTTGGCAATGGCTGATTAGACAATCCCATTGTCTAAGGTCCATCAGGTTTAGTACTATAGTGAAGCATTATTTCACAGGTTAAAAAAATTTTGCAGAAGAAGCCCCTAGCCCGCCCCAATGAAGTTGCTGTATGTTAGTTGTATCTCTCATCTTGGTAAGCTTGTTCATATTTATACGAAGGTTTTCTTTCCATACTTCCATTCCGTGAATTCCTACTTGCTCCTCTGAAGCTGGTGCTGTTATGTCCGACACGCTTCCTCTTGAAGAAACCACACTGTGGATAGCAGAGAAATGAGACAGATTGTCAGTTATCAAGATTGTCTGTGATGATGAAGAAAAGAGACTGCAGTATACTTTCTGTACAAGCAAAGGGTACTGGATTAAAGCCCAGAATTCAAATTGACCATGGTACAGACAAAACCACATGCACAATTCTGCACAGAAATACATGTATGTGTTTTTTACACTTTGGTTGGTTTGTACCATCATCACAAGATCTCTTGGACATACTGAGAGTGTATCCACCATGTGTAATTTCTATGACTGAGTAGTAGCTCCCATCATGCCATTTGCTTGTGTGACTAAATAGAAATATTCACCAATCTGATTGGTCACTTGCAATTTTCCTGCACTTCTGATTGGCTGCTTGAGGTTCATGTGATTTTTATTAACATTCACAGAAACATGCTAATGGAGGTCTTGTAATCAAGTCTAGACTAGTAGCTTACAGTAAGATTATGTTTAATTTTCATCCCTCCAAAAATCAGTGGTAAAGTGTGCACTTGCAAGTACAACATTTTGTATGTTTCATAAACAAATGATACCAACTGTGCACAGAAGTGAGTACACTGTTCATACCTTAGCAATCAACACTTACAGATTTCAAAATCATGCAAAACAGCAACAGATAATAGAGTGTGACAAAACAGTTACATTGCATCATTATACCACCACCAGTAGGACACACTGGTATTGACCTGAAACCATCTTGTCATTGTTACACTACATCCCTTAGTGTATTTATACAGGCACATATCAATAGACAATAATGCAATATGCAGGGGCTACATTACAGAAACATTTGTTTCTACTCTTCAAGTACCTGCATTATCATTCAAATCAGAAGACAAAAAACACAAGCTCAGTATATTAATGTCGGTACATTTTACTGTAATACTGGAAAGCATTAACCTGTGCCAAAGATACCTGGTCTATCTTTAATATCTGTTATCATTTTCTAGAACAATGACTCAATGAAGCTATCTCTCCGATGCAACAAAATATAATATAATGCAGAAACTTCATGAAATTCCTGATTAGTAGCATGCTTTGATTTAAAAACAGTGAACCTCAAGACAAACCAGAGAGTGAAAGAAATTTGAAGGAGTACCAGTATACTGTTTTCTCACCAAACAAGACAAAGACAGTTACAAGACAGATACATTTCTCCACAGACCTGTTGATGAATCACTAGTGCATGCATATAACACTGATCTATGACAATGTCTACAGGACAATATTATTGGCATGCAACACTGTGAATATGAATATAGACTTTGGTAATGTTCTAGTTTTCTGGGCTGATCATATGAAGGTACAATGTGCCTCAGGAAAACATTCTGCTTCTCAAATTTTTTCCAATTCTTTTATGGTTTGCTGCATGATTGGGTTTATTTTGAAGCCTGTTAGGTAAGCAATTGTTTTTCTGTCTTTTGTTTGTGAAAATTGAAAATTTGATTTTCCCCATAAAGTAAACATGGTATAAAGTAACAATCTTGAGTTTCAAATATTAGTTGTTTGATTCTTCGACCCCTAAACTTTACAAGGTGACACCTGATTTCACACTAGATTATGAAAACAATGGTTTAAAGATGGTTTAAATTTTCCGAGAGAAAGGTTTGATAAAGAGTTGAATCTTTTGTTTTCAAGGCACACATTACCCTCAAGACCATATTGATTAATTCATGATTCCCTGCTTTGCAGACTTTCTCTATAGTCAATTTACCATCATGAAAAAAACATATTTATTATCATAAAATCATAAAATGAAAACTTAATTGAGTATTCTTAAACGTACAACTTTACATTGTCAGATTCAAATTTGTGCAAAATTAAACATTTACTTTAATCATAAACTGTCCAGAATAGAAATCGTGGATGGGGGCACAATGGGGAAACAATGCCATCTGTCTACATTAATTTCATTACTTTTCCTTTCATAGGAGAAAAAAATGTATTATTCTACAGACTAAAACATGGTTTGAGAGAGTCAATCAGAACCAGGCTGTCTGCCAGCTATTGACTGTAAAACATTGATGATATACTTCAATAATACTATTTCAGATACATCATTGAAGAATCTAGCTTTTATGTCTGGAAGCAGGGTTAGAGTATATGCTTGAATATCAACTATGTTATCAATTTCTGTATGTTTAATACCATGAAAACTACTGTGAAAAGATAAAGGGTTGACCTAAACCTATTCACTCCGAATTTCCAGTAGACAGGTCCACGATGATAATTGATAACAATGGGTTTGGGCCAAACCATGGTGGTGAAGGGGTCATAGCTGCAGCTCAGGGAATCATGAGATAAAGGACATAATGCAACCCAGAAATCTAGTTGATAATTGCAACCTTGGAATTGGATATCAGGATGAAGTGTTTGCCAAGTGAGCATTGGGCATGGTTATCCAATACTTCTCTCTTCGTGGATGCAGCTCCATTTCACTTTGATGATGACGTTTGAAAAAGCCAGCCTTTATTAAACCATTGCCATGAAATGCAACGCAGCCATTGGCAAGAAACAGCAAAAATTGTTAATATGTTAGTCTACTGGGTTGTGTAAAATGTAAGGAGGTGAGTATGTAAATAAAAGCAAGTTTACTAAGTGTGGACTGAATGAATATAGTGTGCAGATGATGACATAACTATGATCCTATGGCACCTATTTGCTTTCCATAGAATGAACCACTTCAATGGCAATGACTGGATTGCTCCAAATGATTTAATTGTGTGGGGAGGTATTATGGATATCTCTGCAATGTGCATCTTGGTGTGCAAATCTACCTGGTGAAAAATGCTGGTGTCAATGGGAATGCTGGGTAATTTGTTGAGAATATCATCATGCATAAGAGATGTACATGTATATCAATATGGGTCTAGACTGATGCTGTAGAGTGCATAGGAGCATCTTATAATGTCCATACAATCAGTATTGAATGTAAAATTTTACACACCATAAAATGGGAAGATTGTCTACAGTGAGACTCTAAATCACAACTGGAACACAGGTTTATTGTGGACCTCTACATTTCTTGAATTCTGGTGCAACTATCCAACACGAGGGAACTCAGATGAAGTCAACTGATGAATGGTTAAATGTGTACGGAACAGACTAGACAATGCTTTCATGCACAAGAGGTGATACAGCAGATGATGGAATGGTGATAATGGTGGAATGATAACTTATGAAGGAACTGATTGCATTCATTCAACTGACATCTTATTTATCATACTTCATTGAGCAGGCAATGTCAGTGTATATTGGTGTATGTTTGCCTTGTGTCATTTACCAGATAAATGTGACATGAAATGTTAGTGTTTAAACTCTATTTTGAGGTTGACTTTGTATTTACTGTGAAAAGTGATCAGGAGTTTAACATCCCCATAAAATGAATACTGGTCACAGACACAATAAAGTATGAATACATGTGGCCTGCTTAGCCAGTCAAAACGCTGCTATTACACTACAACACAATTACACATGTGACAGTTGATCACAGCAAGGGCCACCATCATACACCACACTGATCTCACAGAATTCACTCGGCTGAAACTCTTTAATATACTTGGTAAAGAAGATCTGCAAGTAATACTCACCCGCCAAAGGATTAAAACAACAATTATAAGAAGGAAAAGGCCAGCTAATGCTGCTACAATGTATATCCACATAGGTATTCCCTTCTTTGCTATTATAATACCAATGTCTGGTGAGGCCTCTGTTGTCACCTGTACACAAAGTGAATACAAAGTGAATACCATGGGTTATACATCAATGACATCTAACACAGTGAAATTATGGACATACTTATACTATACCAATCATGACAGCAATTTGCTAGACAGAATGATAAGTCAAGAAACATAGACCAAATACAAGATTACTCCTGGGAAATAGTAATACAGCCTTTCACTAAAGTGAACTGGATATCATAAAATACTGAAATACATATTCTGCCGTAGCATTTAGTCAAGGCATTGAAACATGTCAACAGTTTTACAAATCTTTACATACCATTAGATTATTACGAAAATATCGCAAAGGATGCACAAGGACTTAGGCACAACGTATCATACGACGCAAAGCAGAGAGCGATGCAAGGCAACAATGTCTGAGTGCATCCTTTGCTGTATTATCGTAATAACCTTATTATTATACATCTTTCATTTGTGACTGGAATGTCACATTGGCCAAGTATTGACTGTTTTCGTGCAATGTCTACAATTTTTTTCCGATTTACAGCCCAAGTGTAGTTTGGAACCATATCTTCAACGTCAACGCACTTCTGGATAGCCTGTACACTACATGTACAGAGCACGAGACATAGTCTGATACTCGTCCAATGGGTCCCTAGAAACCGTTCAACAGTGAACACGCAGATACAGCCGGAAGGGCTGGGGTGCCTGGAAATAGTTAATGTTATGGAACTGCCAGGCGTTTTTTGGGGGGTTTTTTAGCGAACGCAAAATTCAATTTTTCTCGATGGTAGATGTATAATACTCTTTTGTAATTCAGATTTCTTCCCATGAAACACTTGTTATGGTTACAACAGTTATGTGAATCAAAATAGTCAAAAATATTCTTTGTGAATGAACCAATCTCTGAAGTCACTAAAAAACATTAACAATACAACTGGGTGACTTAAAGCAGTCTTATTTTTATACCGAATTTCCCGTTAGACAGGACACTCACCTCCACTTTGTCATTGGTTACATCTGTCTGTCTTATGTATGGAGCATTCAAAATTTTCATCTCTGCCCGAGATACAATGTTGACCCTGGTGACAGTTCGATAATCCTGAAATATTAACATACACTGGTATAAGTCTCAAAGAATCAGTCTGAATAGTTTGATCAGTTGGTATGTAATAATGTTACATAAATATACATAATAATTACTCAATAATTAATTTTAATGTTCAGTATCATAAAAGTTTACTACATGTACAGACATTATGAGAAGGAAGCTAGCTATGCCATACCATATATCCATATAAAAATAAATTATTTACTGTCAATACACGATTGACATGAGTGACCAAACACAATACCAAGTACATTGAACTTATGACCATTATTTTATATCCTAATTAACATTCCAAAGTAATACCACATGAGACAGTACAACAAATTGCAGGATATTGAAATGCACTGTGGGTAAAATGTTGTTTTCTCATCACAGCAAGACTTTGAGATAGCGATTTCATAAATACTAGTAACATGATTGTAATTGCTGTCACAGCAAAAAGTTCTATTTCTTCATAAAACTAGCTAAACACATCCATCTTTTCATCTTTTTAGGCATTTCTATCGTAGAACCAAAACTTTACTTTGACTTCTGTTTTCTTATGTGTTTTACCTGCAGAAATATGCCATGTTGACAATATGGTCAAATGCCTGAGACTTGTGTGACTCATCACTTAGATGGCAATATTATATTTAAGGTACTTAGAATTATATTGCTGTATTCTATGCAGAGTATGATAAACCCTTTATGGCCTTGATAAATATCTTGACACTTTCCACCATACAACGGCCACAAAGACTGAAGCAAATACACTTGACGGAGGTCACAGTAACCTTCACCCATTTACTCATCCACTTTCTCTTTCTGAATTCATGACAATTCAGTGTACAATCTATGCATTATCTGCATGACTTACTTCAAGGAATGTACTGTTCCACAGTCTTGATGTTATCATGATACTAGAAGTTTTACCTCCTTCCAATGGACCAATCGTACAGTTGAATGTGAAACAGCGAGCCGTCCCATGATCACATGACTGAAAGAAGGTCAAAGAAATACAGTCAATTTTACCCCTTAATTCAATGACTTAATTCAATATGGACACATTGCTAAAAAACATTTTAATCCCTAAATTATACATAAATTTTTGCATAAATTATACTTATTCTGTTTAGTGATATATATGCATCCGTTTGGACAATGTTCCAAAGACTTCGATTCCTTCAAGTCTGATTGCAAAAAAAAAACAATTATTCTGGTCTACAATTCAAAGGAAGGTTTCCTCAAGTTTAAAATTCCAATGGGTAATTTCCTAGAAGTGAAAAATGAATGTAAGAAATCAGACTAATTCTTACCAGTGTTTCTATCCTTCCTTTCTTCTCTCCAGCTGGTCCAATCAAATCATGACTTGGTGCTACATTACGTCTTCTTCTGACACGCTCCTCTGATTCTCCTCCTGCCTCATAGGTAAATGTTCCAACTTGACCTCGTTTCTGTTTTCGTAAGAAACAAAACAACAACAAAATAATACAACTTTAACCCATTCACAATAGCTTCCCTCTGTGTAGGTCCACTGTTGCCATAATAATATTTTGGGTCAAAACCATGGGGTGAAAGGGTAGAAGTACTTTTGCAATTCCATTTCTATGCCATGAGGTTTGTTCACAGTTTTCTTGCAGCCAAAATAATATTTTACGATGGAAAACTTAAACAGTGAAATTCAGGTATAAGTACAATATAACAACTCAACACTATAAGAAAGCAACTCTCTTCATTTGCTTTTACAAAAGAGCCACTTATAAGGGGGGAAAAATATTTACAGAAGCATTTGAGTATTCAAAAATGATGTAGACTTTGAGCCTAATGGTAAAAGGGAAAAGTCCATGTTGTAACAGGAGTTCAATACCACTGTTTTAGCACACGTAAAATTCCTGCATTCTCAATGGTAGATGTATAATTATCTTACCTTGACTTGTAGGAAATTGACCCTGTATGCATCAATGCTACAAGACCCTTCACCGATGACCCTAGGGTAGTCAGTCATATAGAGAAGCCATTTGCCATTAGCTACTTCATATGGCCAGTGGAAAGTGACAAACGCCATCTCTACGTCACCTGGTCCTTTATTCTGAACCTGAAATGAAATTATCAGAGTGTAAGGTAAGTCTCTGTAAAGATGACATCTACTTGATAAGATTTGTGAATGCAGATACATGGAAGACTTAAAATGGTAATCAACTTAAACTTGGATTTGCATATTGCCTGCAATACAGGCATCCTGAAAGATGTATTCAGCTAAAATGTACCTCAGGGACAGATATTCACACATCTCAAATTGTTTTAAATACTTTTCTGGTCAACCACTTGTATGAGCTCATTGTGATGTTTTTGGAGTGAATTAGGTTTCAAATATCTTATTTTGTGAAAATCAAAAATCTAAATAATTCCAAATAGAGTTGGCACAAGGATGGTAGCCATTTTGAATTTCAAATATTGGTAAATATTACAGTAATTAGTTTTCATAGTACGAAAATTTGCACTGTGACTTAATATTTTTTTCTTGATTTTGGAAAGAATTGTTGAAAGTTTCCTTGAGGAAAGTTTTAAGCAAAAATTTACAAGTAAGTCTTCAATTTTCTTGATTACCTTGTGAGCAATAGCAAGTCAAAGAGATTGAAAACAGCATTTGTGAGATTCTTCATTCTACACGGAAATACTTAGCGTTTGCACTGTCATGGTATCACCGAAATAAATCCAAACTCTTTCACAGAGATACAGAACATTGATTAAAATCTAACAATAACAAAGGCATAATCTCCATGATGTCAATGATTTGTATTGCATGATGTACTTACATAGTATGTGTGGACGACTTCATTACCAATTTGATCTTCATACTCCATTGCACTTTCACCTCTGACAACACCACTATACGGTACTGATGATGGATCAGATTGACTGTAAACAATAAACAAATGATTATGTTTATACAAAGACAATAACCCTTTCCTAGAGAATAGCTGAAAAATGAACAACAGCCTTTTCTCTCTCTCTCTCTCTCTCTCTCTCTCTCTCTCTCTCTCTCTCTCTCTCTCTCTCTCAATATACTTTTCTGACGTTGTTTTTACTTCCATATATTATCCAGTATCAAATATCATCCTCACCCAAAGAGATTCAAATCAGTAACCACCTCTACTTTGGCATAGATTGATATTCTATCATTCTCAGGATTGGTTTCAGTGCTGGACCTGTAAGATAATCAATTCAAAATAAATCCATTAAAGATTCTCACACACTAAGATCAACTTTGTTGTTTTCTTCATTTTGAAAAGATAGTTCATAGTTCAAATAGCTGTATACTGATTTAACGAAAACAAGTGTACTAAGCTGACTGTGTTTCCCACTAATTTGTACATGTTGTACTGCACTTCTTTTCAAGCCTTGAGGTGGCTTTTGTGAAAATTAACAACTTCAAAACATCTACACAAAGTCCAAAAAATAAACCTCAATATCATCCTGGGGGCATTGTCAAGTTCTGTTCATATTTGGCATTATATGCCATGCACTTTTAATAGTCAAAAGAAGACCGTAGATTGACAATGGAACTGTTCAGGGTTGTAGGTTTGTTACTAAATATCACAACACACATGTGACATTGGATACTCCTGCCAGAAATTCAGACAAATTTTGTCACGAGCTTGTAGTCCGATCTGTGTTCACTGTAACATTGGCAGTAACTGTTTGAGGTTATTGCATGTATAATTTCAAAAAAATGAAATCTAAATTTGTAGACAAACATTTATTTTTGCATATCAATGCTACAACAACGATGTGATATGCAAAGAGTCCTTTCCATGATGGATAAGTATGACGAATGAAGGGAATTTTAGAATGAAGGGAATTTCAAAGCACAGAAACCATCAATGTGAGCGTTGATGGAATGGGCATTTCAATTTGAGTGAAAGTGATACCTTGGAACATCAATTACTAATGCTCTGTTGAAGCTGCCACAGTGATAACAGTAATGTGACAGACAATTGCATTATTGTCAAACCAACTGTCCATGTGAATTACTTACGTTTCAACAAACATGTCCATGGTAAGCCCCAGCTCTGCACCTTTCACAGCAGAAGGATCGAACCTCAAAATGAATTGGATCTAAATTGAATGACAAGGTGAATGACAAGGAAGACATGATAATTGTAAATTCCTTTAAATATAAATGAAGTTTGCAAGCATCACTATTCATGAGGCAATGCTATAAGCAATCACTGTTCAACACTATGGAAAGGCTGTATATACATGTTACTAAATGATTTTGAATTTAAAATCTGTGTGTGAATTAATTTCTTTGGATACAGTGACTATACATAGCTGTGTTTAATGCTGTTGTGAAAGCAGTACACTGAACAAGCCATCCTCCCTATCACATAAGTTAACCTGTAAATATTATTCCCTTCACAAACCGCTCTTGGACTGTCTTTAGAGTATGTTAATCTTCTGTGCCATCATACTAGTCTGCATCTCGCTAACAACAGGTATGTACTGAATAACATTACAGTATATCATACTATTGCACTTGGTTGCATCAGATTTCAAATCACTCTGCCGTGCAAAGTCCAGATATCTGCCCACTTTCTTCTACATTAAGAAAGAGACTTCAGAGTACAACAGAGCAAATAATGTACATCAGTCCATTCAAGTTAAAAGTGTAAAAATGAAATACAGGTACAAAGCTCAGTCTACCAAGCAGTAATGGTCTCAAGAGGCACATATGCCAATCTGCAGTGACTGAATCATTGGAATACTAGTACGATGTTAACATCATGTACATTACCTCTGCATTAGCTGGCAGTGGATTTCCAATCTCACATGTAATGACGGTCTTGTTGTCCTTGTCATCATCACATGAGAACACAACCTGCAGGTTTAGACAATAGATACTCACATAAAACACAGAAAAATAACTTTCATTTTCCTCACATAACAAACCGACTACTTTGAGAGAGGGGTTAGTCTGCCTCATTTACCATATGCTACTTTGCATTGATGTCAGTCAACATTGCTACTATTATTCATATACACATCAAGTAAATCTCTTTTCTCAATTACCCCTGCTGTAATGGGAAGCATGAAACATTATTTACCATCTCCGTGTAATATTTTGATTCTCTGTGAAGTCACTTGCAAATCTTTCTCAGACTGAATGACACCCATTACCAGCAGATAAAAATAATGGATTTGAGATAAGAAAGAAAGTGTGATTATCATTGTATTATGCAAATAAAAGCTACAGTATAAAACAGAGATCTTGTATAAAAAAAGGTACGTGGTATGTTTCCTAGTACAGAATGAGTAGTAATATGAACAGAGGTAAACATACCTGACTTTTTATGATCATTTAATTTTCAAAGGGATTTCATTTTGCTATCTCAATGTTTGAAACATTTTCAAGCAGATTCAGATTCACTGATTCGACAAGAGAACACTAGCATCTAATGGTATTTAACGTTACGTTTTTTTCATAGGTATTTAATTGTGCAGAATACATCTATCAGTGAAAATAATGATATTCAATCCAATTGAACACTTAGTGATGCAACATTATATTGAAATACAGATACTGTTTATTTTATATTTGTAGGGCCTGAAATGTGATTCAAACAAATTAATTGTAATTAACAATGAATGTCAGCAGGTGTTACTTTGTTCACTGACAATTGAATACCTTCTCTGATGCATTTCAGACACTGATCTTACAAAAGACGTCATACAAATTTCTTAAAGATATTCAAAAAAATTGTCTTTTTTGCATGAACTAGTCCTTACCCCATCAGGTAGTGCGATGTCATCATAGTTGATGTATTCAAGACTCTCTGGTTTGAACATAGTGTACTTGGACATATAGGCTGATTCACCGTCATTCCTGACAGTCACCGTGACCACTAATTCACCAGGTGAACCAACACTCAGTGTTGGTGGATCACTGAAAAATAAACAATAAACAAACCTCAAGAAAACAATAACAACACAAGTGCCAAAGTTAAGCTGATGATATGATGTCTTACAAGAAGTGTGCAAGCTGCGAATGTATAGCTTAGATCATTACTTTTTGTTCATTTTATTCCAAATCTAATCAAAGTTTTATATCAAGTACTTGTTTTGTCCCTGATGTAAGTATATGTGAATATGTGTCACCGTAAGATAGTAATAAATAAATGTATCGAGGATCAGATGAAACTATGGACACATATACCAAGTATAGACACTAAAGAGCAATAAGGCCTGTCACATGATTTCAACAGAACTCTATAAATACAAGGTGGCTTAGAGCAGACAATATTGAACATAAGACATATAATAGATTACCCACTTTTGGTAAGTTTGGAGGCATACTAGTCTACTATTAAAAGAGGTCCAGACTTGTCAAGGATATTGATTATTACATACCCAGGGAGGTCATACTCCGCCTTGACAGAAAGATCTGACAAACACTTGTTATCTGGTCCACAATCCTTGACAAAGTCAACCTATTAGAGAGGTAATAACAAGAATACATGTACGATCAGAATTACAACGATATTGAATAGAACCTATCATGATGGGTTATCCAAATTCACTGCCTCACTCACTGTTTGCCTTCTCTTTGTGTCTGATCAGGATGTGGATTTGAAATATAAATTTTGTGATTTCTACATTTCTTTTCATTCCCAGTGTTTTTCTGTCTTACATCATATTACTAGAGTCATTTTATCTTTCATTGAACAAGTCATCGTTGATGACCCAGTCCCCGCTTGCTAATGGGTACTTTGATTACAGGTTCTGTGATAAAAATACTTTGATACAGATGGCACTCAATGGCCAAGAATGAGTTCCATGGTGATGAAAAACATAAAACCAATGTAGGCCACTATCCTAAAGGTCATTAAATGAGTCAACTGGGAATTAGTTGACAGGATGTTGCAAAACATTTTTTCATTCTATCCTAACACTAATAGATAACCGGTACCATATTTCATAAAGTTTAATGTATATTTACAACACTATGAGATCACATCTGTATCAAGTTTCATCAAATTTGACGTTGTATTTGTGGATATATCACTCTAATTAGGAAAGTTCATTACATATGCAATTACAAATTAATTAAAATGACACTGATAAATGTCTTTTCACTGTTAAAGCAATGTGAGCTTAACATCTGTACAAAGTTACATGAAATTTGATGCAGTATTTCTGACATATCAACCTAATTATGAAACTTCCATAATTGACATGATACTGCTACATGATGTGAAACAACTGACGAGCATGTATGAAATAGGTCAATGTCCTTGTACCAACTTTGAATGATACTGGTGGAAATACCGGTATGTCTGAGTTATGGCTCAGTACATGAGAAAATCGTAACAAATTTGCCGCCACGCAGCGATATTTGATCTTACTGTTTAAAAAATCAACACGTATATGTATTACATAAGTCAATGTCCAGGTACAAACTAATAAAATCAGTTGAGACTTGCTAGAGTTATGGCTCTCGACATGAAAAACCATAACAAAATTGCTACCATGTGGCCATATCAGACCATATCGAGAAACAAATCAATGTACTTATGTATACTATAAGTAAATGTCCTTGTACCAACTTTGAATAAATTTGCTTGATACATGTCTGAGTTATTGTTCAGGACATGGAAAGTCGTAAAAAAATGGCCACAGGCGGCCCTATTGGATCGTATCACAAATCAATTCAATGTGCATAAGTATAACATAGGTCAATGTCCTTGTACCAACTTTGAATAAAATCAGTTGAGATATGCCTGAATTATGGCTTTGTACACGAAAAATCATAACAAAATGGCCGCCTGGCAGCCATATTGGATCATATCACAAACAAATCCACACGCATATATATGACATTGGTCAATGTCCTTGTACCAACTTTGAATAAAATCTGTTGAAACATGTCTGAGTTATGGCGCTGTACATGAAAAAAACGTAATAAAATGGCCGCCTGGTGGCCATATTGGATCGTATCACAAAACAAATTGACATGCATATATATGACATAGGTCAATGTCCTTGTACCAAGTTTGAATAAAATCGGTTGAAACATGCCTGAGTTATGGCTCTGTACATGAAAAAATCGTACTAAAATGGCCGCCTGGCGGCCATATTGGATCATATCACAAAACAAATTGACATGCATATCTATGACATTGGTCAATGGCCTTGTACCAACTTTGAATAAAATCGGTTGAAACATGTCTGAGTTATGGCTCCGTACATGAAAAAATTGTAATAAAATGGCCGCCTGGCGGCCATATTGGATCATATTGCAAAATAAATCGATGTGCATCTGTAGGTCATAGTGCTATGCCTTGTGCCAAGTTTGAACAAAATTGGTTTGGCAGTGTTTGAGAAACTGTTGATGACGGACGGACGGACGGACGGACACACGGACGGGACCCAATCTATAAGTCCCCGCCGGACTTCGTCCGCGGGGACTAATTATTCCACGATGGGCTGAGGCCTTGTACTGCAATAAGGAACTCATCACCTCGATATTTCTAATAAAGAGTTTTACAACTGCTACCTACTAGTGTTATGGAGTATCTTATCAAAGGAACCAAAAACATTGAATCATGATATTGTGCATGTATTGACAAGCCATGAATGTAACAACATATGTTTGTTCCCCCTAAAGACTATAAGACATACTTTTTTGCCAAACCATAATTTGAATAAACATATTCTTTGCATTATTCTTTGATTTTAATACAGGCATGGATATCTCATACATTAAATTATAGTAGCCTTTCTTTCTGTTCATGACAGAAAAATTACAATATTGAGCCAATGCAAAGAAATTCTTTTAAAAATCTTAAAAATTAGCAAATAAGAATTGAGAAATGTCATGAGTTATAGGGAAGATTGATTGTGGCACAACTTACCAGGATTGGTGAAGGCATTGTAGTCATGTTAAGAATAGGGAAATTGCTCATTGACGGTATACCTTCACCCGGTGATGCTGGGATGCGTTCTTCTTCCGGTATACTGTATGACAATGCAACTTCAATAGGATTTAAGAAGTCTTCTACCCCATCCTATCATGAACAAAAGGAATATAACAAATTATGACAAGGCACTTTATGGAAAAAACGATCTGTGACACCGTCTGACAATATGCACACCGCAACATCCTAAAAACATTCCATACTTGTATACTTGTGAAATGTAATGATTGGTGAATATGTCAAAGGTATGGTGAAAAGGAAACAAAAAGGTTATGCACATTCATCGTGTAAGTTGGACTATTAAGGCTGAAGTGTACCTCAGGGACAGACATTCACCCCCTCAGATTTTTATTTTACGTTTTTTTTTGGTCAACCACTTGTTGGGGCTCATTTTGAATCTCATAGAGCAAGTAATGTCTTCATCATCTTGTTTTGTGAAAATTCAAAATTTAATTATTTTCACATAGAGTTAACACGGAGATGGCAGCCATTCTGAATTTCAAATATCCATAAATGTTAAGTAATTAGTTTCTCTAATGCCATGGTCACCCCAAATTTTCTTCCTGATTTTGAAAGAAAAATTTTAAAGATTCCTCTAAGACAGCCAGGGCAAATGTTTAAACATTTCAATTTCAAGTTTTATGCTGCTTTAATATAGTTTAATCTGTTGCTGGATATTTTAGACATTACAAGTACTGGTATCAAAGAAATTTCAACAAAGTCCTAGACTTAATGGAAAAGCTACTAAATGTTGTTAGTCAGAGGGAAAAGCAGCTGTGCCATGTGATTGTGGTAAATGTGCTGAAAGAGCCCGACACGTAGCAAAGAGCCCCTCAACTTGCAAAGAGCCCCTCCACTTGCAAAGAGCCCCCCACCTAGCAAAGAGTCCCTCAACTTGCAAAGAGCCCCTCCCCTTGCAAAGAGCCCGACACCTAGCAAAAAGCCCGACACCTAGCAAAGAGCACCTCAACTTGCAAAGAGCCCCTCACCTAGCAAAGAGCCCCTCAACTTGCAAAGAGCCCCTCACCTAGCAAAGAGCCCCTCAACTTGCAAAGAGCCCCCACCTAGCAAAGAGCCCCTCACCTAGCAAAGAACCCCACACATTACAAAGAGCCCCTCACCTAGCAAAGAGCCCCTCAACTTGCAAAGAGCCCCCACCTAGCAAAGAGCCCCACACATTACAAAGAGCCCCTCACCTAGCAAAGAGCCCCTCAACTTGCAAAAAGCCCCTCATCTAGCAAAGAACCCCTCACATTACAAAGAGCCCCTCCCCTTGCAAAGAGCCCTTCACCTAGCAAAGAGCCCCTCACCTAGCAAAGAGTCCCTCAACTTGCAAAGAGCCCCTCACCTAGCAAAGAACCCCTCACATTACAAAGAGCCCCTCACCTAGCAAAGAGCCCCTCAACTTGCAAAGAGCCCCTCACCTAGCAAAGAGCCCCTCAACTTGCAAAGAGCCCCCCACCTAGCAAAGAGCCCCACACATTACAAAGAGCCCCTCACCTAGCAAAGAGCCCCTCAACTTGCAAAAAGCCCCTCACCTAGCAAAGAATCCCTCACATTACAAAGAGCCCCTCCCCTTGCAAAGAGCCCTTCACCTAGCAAAGAGCCCCTCAACTTGCAAAGAGCCCCTCACCCAGCAAAAAGCCCCACGCCCTGCAAAGAACCCCTCACATAACAAACAGCCCAACACCTTGAAAGAGCCAACACCTTGCAAAGAGGCCCACACCTAGCACACAGTAGAACAAAGACACCATACTTACATTTACGAACACTTCCACAACATCACATTTTTCCGAATCAGGTCTGTTGAGTTTCTTGTCATTTGTGAATACGTCAGTGCCACCATGGCCAAAGAAGACGCGGGACTTCAAACCAAGGGAAGTGCGAGGTTTCTCAAGAGTGAGGGTGTAGTCTGCCGCTGTAATAAACAAATAACTGATCAGTGGTTGAAACAAAAACTCAACAGCTGGCAACTAATGAATAAATATGTGAGGTCAATATCTTTATGACTGGAAACATTTTATTTTTAGGTATTCTGAAGATCACTTTTGATGACATTTTCATCACTATGTATTGAACAGTTCTCATCAAAATGTCAACATAACAGCTAATTCTGCACATGAATCTCATAAAAAGATATTTTAAAATATTTTGGTTAAGACTTCTTTATCTTACACAATTAAAACTATTAATTTTCATCACTTCTATTAATTTTTGTTAAAGGGAATGTGATGGTTTTGATTTTCACACCGAAAAGAACATGATGATTATCTGTTTTACAGAAGATTGCTCCTATCTTATGCCATAGTGTACAATACTGAGGGATCAGATGAGAATTTTTGGAGTGATTTATCAGACATCAGAGTAAAAAATGTTATCGCAATGTGGCTTAACCTTTGTCATAAAGCTCAAAGTTTGTACACAGTTCTCAAAACTATGAAGTGATTGTCTTGTTTTTATGGTACTGACTACAGTAACAAGTAGGAACTTCTGATTGCTAAGGAGGAAACTTTTCAGAGATTTCTTTGAGAGTGCATTGCTTCATTTTCACCCTAAAATAATGACAAGATATAGTGTTTCAAGGAAATGCATACTTACTGATTTTATCTCGGAAGGATGTAGAAGTAGTTGTATAGTGTAGGCACACATGCACTTTAAAGCTACAAGAAACAGACAACAAAAAAACGTTATCATTGAGTTTGAAATGTTCATAAATTAAAGACATGGATATAGCAAATGCACACATCATCACTGTGTGAAATATGAACTCTATGCTATGCTACTGTCTGAACAACAGTATATTGACATGTCAGCAAGTAGACATATGGCCACAACAAACATGATGGTGAATACATTTTGGATGTTGAAAAATGTACATCAGATTCTTATTATCGATACAAACCATGGTAATGATATAAAACATTACATGTATATCAAAGTAAATAGATTATACCACATGCCTGTATTTCCAAACAACTACCAGGTAAAAGCTCAATGGTTTGAGTCCTCATCACGGTTTTACAAAGATGTGCATCGAGGACATTTCTACATGACTTACATTGATGGTGAAAAGTCTACGATTCAGCATTCAGTAACTTACCACACATAGTCTTTACCCTTATGAGTGCAGTTCTTGTTTTCATTGTCCAGTCTCATTGGTACAGCTGATAGCTTGTACCCAATGGTTAGCACAGGTCTTGTTCTGAAAGAAACATGACAGTTGGGCAGGTTGTGTCACAGACAATCAATGTAATTCCTTCTAGCCTAAATGCATACATATCTGAGGGGATATTGATGAAACAAACCACATGCTACTGAAAGTTCCGGAAAAAGTACAAAAGCAGTCAAAGCTGAAACAAGTTTTTCTAGGTCTTTTACTTGAAATGTGAGCCATCCAACTACTGGTATAGTGAATTTGTACATGTACAGTCACAATGTTTATAGCTACCATAAGTTTAAAGACATAGAGAAAAAAGCTTTGAATGTCTTACAGAGTTTTACTAATAAAACCTTTTTATTTTTTCATTTTATGACAATGAAACTTTTCGTTTGGTGAATAAAACTATATAATTTGAAGCTTGCATCTTATTATTGTGGTTAACTTATTCTTCTTTTTCGCTTGACACCTAACAAATAGACCAAATAGTCACTAATTTTGCTTGGTTTTTCCCATCAAAAATTTGTCTTATCCATGAAGGAGGAATACATCCTCTTTAAATTCCTCCTTTCACTGACTGCATGTCAATCAAAAATTGCAACCTACTTGGTAATTTTTGAACATCTGAACACATCTGTCTATTAGTAGATAACATAACAAAATATTCTGGGAAGTAATTGTTCATGTGTGAAAAAACTGTTCACCCAAACATTTCATCACCTTGTTAATGTAATCCTACCTGAATAAAACCACTTTTGAAGACTGATACAATCCAACTGCAATATCTGGATATCCATTGTTATCTAAGTCCATGCCACCATCAATAGAATATCCAAAAGTTTTCATCATATCACCATTTGGGAATTTTTCAGGAGTAATCTTCTGAGAGTATGTATCTCGAAGGCCATTAGGTCCTCCTTGGAAGATGTAAATGGCTCCCTGACCATCATTTTCATAGGGAGCACCAATAGCAATATCTATAAGATAACGTTACACGGAATAAAATTGACAGAAAAACCAGGGGGAACATAGATAAGACTGGATTTGGAATGCTATATGCATCTTTATTGACATACCCTGTACAGGATGTTAAATACTGCATAGGATTTGAAAGGCAAAGGTTACAACTTCAGAACGTTGAAGATGTGGGTCCCATGCAATCACTGCCATTAATAGACACATTTCATTTTACAAATGTTGATACTAAATAAAATGTCTCCAGAAGCATTTTCTTACACTTTATAATGCATTGCACACTCATCCTTTCACAAAATTTGAGGTGGTATTATCTGCAAAGTGACTTTATCAAAGCTGTTAACATGTAAAATTTTACAACTTTGCTTACCGTTGTATCCATCTATGTCTAGATCTCCGACTGATCTAACAGTCATACCAAACATGGAATCTGTCATTCCTGATATCACCCTACGGTCTTTTTCAATCAGAGTGCCCTTAAAACAGAATGATACAAATTATTGTAAGTCATTCTACCACTTTCATGACTTCTATATCAGCTTTAGTTTCACCTGATAGATACTTCATTTTACCTGATTTTCTTTCAAAATGTCATTATTAAAGCTATCATATATAGAGAAAACAAGTCGTAAAACAAGGTTATAAGTTCACAGACTCATTCCTGGAGATTTCCAAAATGAATTCCTAATGCTTTTACCATATTTTTTTTTCAGCAATGAACTACAAGTATTCACTATTATTTCAACAGCAGAAGGGTGATACATACCATACCATCGTTCATATAGACATAAACACGACCTCCAATCCCTGCTTGTCTTTCATAGTAAAGAGGTGCTCCGACAACCAGGTCATCATACCTAGAATATATTATCACATGAATTTTTAAAAGGATGTACAATCACAGAGTTTTGTATCTGATATAGATCTTAAACTGACAGAATACACCGATGTATTACTAGACTTTGTACGGTCACTTTGCCTAGGTGATAATCACTTTTCAGCCAAATATCTCCAAAGCCTCTACTTCCTCTCACTAATTTAACTGAAATCCTGCTACGTGAATATTCATAACTTTAGCACATATCATGTATAACATGGGAGAATTACTCAAAGTTAATCAGAAATTAATCTTTTTCCTGAGGGTGTTTGCACAATTGAAAAGATCCTATGATTACTGTTGTGCCTATGATATGTAGGTAATCCATGAATATTTACAGCGCATCCAGGAACTCTGCTCAAAGGTTGCCAGGGACCCCTACAACTGATGTGAACACAGTATCTAGGGCACATTGGCGATTGATGAAAGTTAAAACATATTTGTTAACAATGAATATCATAACATTTAAATGTTGCAGCTATGTTGACATGATGCATCTAGATATTGTGCGTGAAATACATTGTTTGTAAACAAGATAGTTGCATACGTGCAGTTCCGATGACCCCCTCCCTTCAACATTAAGGTCTTTGAGCAAGACCAATGCATCAAAAGCAATCTATTCAGAGATACTATTCAGAATAAAAGTTAGCACAGTTTTAAGCAAGTTTACTTACCCATCATCGTTTAGATCTACCACTTCAACATCATATCCAAAGGATGATGCAAGTTGTTCTGAGTAGATGGTTTGCTGTGGTACAAGATTGCCTTGCCCTTTAGCAAAGAGTACAACAGCACCACTAGCATTGTGACCTGGTGCACCAGCAACATACCATGTGTCTGACCCATTGAAATTACCTGAGCTCACTGCAATACCTGTTGACAGAGATATGGTACAAATGTAGCAGATTTTGAACACTGTGCACTTACTGCAGTGTTCTATGCATCTGCAATTTATTCTGATACAGTATTGAAACAAAGTGTTTATAAATCTTGTAATGAAATGCAATGATGAAAATAGTTGTGGAATTACATGAAATGGTTAACATGTTACTTCTGTCCTAAATAAATGTTCTTATTGGCCAACTATTTGCAAGTATTTTCCCCATTTGTATGTCAATTTTGTTTTTTTCTGATTTTCAATTTTCAATTTTTTGTATGTTTTGCACAAAGTCTGTAAAGTTTATGAAGTACAATTCCTTGGAGTTACATTGAGCTATGTAGATATAACTCTTGGCAACCAAAATTGAAAAGTTAAGTAGCTTTTGAAGATCAGAACTGACAGTAGTTTTTTGTTTTTAATTCTTGAAAAGACTCAAATAAAAACATTATAAATATACAAAAATAGTTGTGGATAAACTTGTGTAGAAGGGTATAATACTATGTGTGTAAATGGTAGCAGTAACACATATGTTACTTCTCTATGGCAAGGTGTTTTGGTGTCTGAAACATTTATAGCTGTCTATGTTTTGCTGAGATACAAAGTCTTCACATGGAGAATAATATGCAAGCTGGGTAGCATAAAACGCTATGTCCTTGTGCGTACAGAGGCTGTCAATGACAAGCAGAGTTTCTCACCTAAGTAACTGAACTTGAGAACTGTGGAATCATCGGCAGTTTCTGGACTTTTAAAGATGGTGGGATCAGCCTGTAAGTCACCAGTGATATCTGTCACAAAGGCTACTCCGCGCCAATCCATAGAACCTGGTGTCCCAACGATGATATCTTTTCCATCCTATGGGAATGCAACAAGATGAAGATAGTGATCATTTTTCCTGGAATATTGAGATATCATCTGTCACTTGTCTTATCCTATGCTGAATATGTTCTATAGAGTAGAGTATGATTACCATAAATATACACGTACAAAATATGAACAATTATTATTTATGAATTTTTTACAAGATTCTCCTCAGCTGCAGAAGATGAGTTCAAAATAATTAAATATCTTATATGCATTAATTTTTTCTGAGATCAACATTGGAAACCTCTTTGCAAGATATAAGCAATACGCAGACATTAATATTTAATCTTTTAATATTCCCAGGTGGTGCACATTGTATTCTGACCATACATCAAAATCTGATATGAATCTAAAATTGATGTCAATAACTGTGGGACACAGGACTGCGTGAATTGTAACAGTAGAAACTTTTTGCCTGTAATTTATTTTAATAAGAATGGGCCTGAAAGTAAAGATTAATACTGCTAAGACTACAGCCTGCGAGAAAAATACCGGTAGAATGATTTATAGTTTTGACGTATTCAATTTAGTGTACTGACGATCAACATGCCATCAAAGTTCATCATGGCCAAGGGTTGACAGTAAAGACAGCATCACAACTCATAAATCATGACAGAAATTCAATTTGTCTGGCATGTTACAAGTTAATATGTCTTCTCATAAAGATGCAGCATAAATTTGGTACAACAATACCACACACGTAAGATTAGGATAATGACCAAAATTTGCTTACAAGCCATAGAACATGAAATCTCCTTGTCGCCTAAACTGAAACTACTTTTATAACTCTCATCGGCATCTTTATGCATGCATAAAGGTAAGTTTTCACATAAACACTTTAAACCAAAGACCGTAAGTACAAATTGGTGCTATGGTGTTCACCACTTCACTTATTAAATGTAGTACTCTTCTAGCTGACAACACCGTAATTACTGATTTTTTCAAAGCTAAGTTAATTTGTTTAAGTCACTTTTCTTGTGAGACACACAATCCATCAAGATAAAGATTGTACACCCTAAACATGCTACATACATGTACACCACCTATCGGTTAATGTTGTAGTTTGACCACATCTAGAAATCACACGGTATCTACTGCACACACACTGGATAACACACTAGATTTATGTTATGGTCTGTATTCCTCATTAACTTTCATTGCAGTTTGCGCTTAAAAACTCCAAATGCAATTAAAAATCACAAATCTGTTATTAGAAAGAGTAACTTTAATGCTTGAAAGCTGAATATCTATAAACTATTGCCAAGCAATTGTTTGATGGTTGTGTTATAACATAATAAAATTTCATAATGATTTCAACAAACCGAAACCCTACTCAAAGTTAAGAGATTGGATCTGTCACATTTTCTTAATCCTGGATTTCTTCAGATTGATACTTACTCTGCTGAAATCTGAATCTGTTCCTGACTGACAGTAGCCATAGCCTTCATTGCCACCAGTTCTCCCTTCACACAGTGTCCAGATTCCACCGTTGGTCAACGAATCGTCAAGTTTGAAAGTGTTTGAAGTTTCGTCCATCACCATCTGGAAACATCTGCCATAACCATACCGATAGGTATCTGACACTTGTTTGTATCGATGAGCACATGCCTATACAGAGAATTGAGGGGAAAAACAAAATTAGACAAACTTTCTGGTAAAACAATTTGTACAGAAAAATTTCTAAAACAAGAGACCTGGGACATTTTTTTTTATTCTTCACACTAAGAATCAAAGTTCTACTCTGAATTCTTGTCCCTCAAAGAAAGAATCCCTTGCTTGTCTTTGAACAAAAACTCTCATCCCACTTTACTAGGTAATCAGTCATGTGTAACGTCATCTGTTTGTGATTTCACAACTTCTTGAATGCATTCAGGTAATGGATGGCCTGACCTCTTTGACCTCAAATTGCTGAAATACTGATACCTTGGAGTGTTGTTTTACACCTGGGTTGTCTAACTTCACAGGTCTATCACATTACAATGGTATTAGAAAGACGCCCATCTCCATAGCCCTGTATCTAAAAGCAGTGTGCCCTAAATCTATCACATTTGTAAACTGTTAAACTCCATTTCAAAATTTCTGGAAGTTTCTTGTGCCTGCCCTATACCATTACATGTAATATATAAAATTTTCTTGCATCTCCATGAGTTTAAATGCAAACGATTGCCGACATTTGAACACTTTAACGATACAAAGATGACAAAAGTGAGCTTTAAGAATGAACTTAAAACCACAATGATGAACTGCTGGACACGGTACAACCACAAAAGCAAATCCTAGATATCTCTAGAAAGGCCACTGCCAACTCTGATGCTTCTGACACTGATATTGTACTTCAGAGTTACAAGTTAATGAACAATAGGAGGGGTTGCTTTCAAATGAGATAGATACACGTAGGTCACTTACCAGAATTTTTCCATCTTTTCCTTGACTTCTGACAGTAACTCCAAACCACTGATCTGTTTTGTTTTCTCCCTCTAAATTCCCTGTTCAAGTGAGAAAGACAGTAGAGCCTTGCAGAGTTAGAATATTTCACTTGTCGTACACAGAGACAAAGCAAATGGTTTCAACACCATTGTGAACGCCGCTTTACCAGTAAGTCTTGGAAAATCTGATCAGTAGTGCTGGTACAAATAGATGGTATATGCCTCCCTACTACAGTAGATGGGCAACCAACACTAAAATAAATAGTCTCATGTGTATGGTACCAGGTGACATACATTTTTTTGTTCAGCTGGGAAAAATATTTGCAACATAACAGCTTTGTCACCATTTGTCCTCAACTCTGGGTCAACTGTATTTTCCCCAGAAAAACACAACATCAGGACTATACTGTGTGACCACTACCTGCTTTCTGTGTCCAGATTCCAGAGGGCATGAAAATATAGAAACACACACACTTGAAATAATTCCAGTGTACATGTTGTTTTGGATACTACAATTCATCTTTAAAATCGTTGTGTTTTCAAAGATGTTTCCAGATTGCCTTACCTTCAGGGTCTATATCTATGAGTGTACAATCATCAGTGTATGTTGATATGGGACATCTGAATACACCACCGCCTTGTTTAACGTCCACTTGATTTGTCTGCAATTTTGGAGCACCAACAAGTAAGCTGTAAGAAAAGAAGAAACATTGGTGAGGGATGGAGAAAGCAAAGCTTCACAGTGAAAATCAGAAGGTAATATATTGATGCTGTATTTTTACAGATGTCTGCCACTGAAGGTGTGCACCACTGTGATAAATGGTAAGGTAAACTTTATCGTTGTACACACTGCTGATGTATCATTATACCAATATAAGAAGGGGTCCGGGCAAAATGAATGGGGACGTACCCTGGTAAAATTAACCACCTTCCTGTCCTTACAAAAGTAGCATATGGAGGTACACTGAGCTCCAGTAATAATACACGTTGAAAGCAAGAATTTCATAAATAACTTGGATTAATGCTAATTTTTTATTACATTTGATATCAGCACTACGGGTGAGAGAGAAGAAAGAAGTAATATTTATTGTAAGTCTCTGTTGGCTGTAGAGAACTTGATTTTATCCCAATTAATTTCCCTAAACCATTTAAAGATTACATGGATCACAATATTTTATCTACGTTCTCATAAATGAATGTTTTGCAAACAGAAAACAAATCCTAACATTTGCAAATGACAGTTTAATTGCTTCATACTGGTAAGAGTACATGTGTATGGCCAACAAGCGTTACCTGCTATAAAGAAATGCATACAACACTTTTTAAATGAATAAAATATCAAATGATTGGCAGAATGGTATTCCTTCATACATCTACATATTTATCATAATATAAAATGTATCACATGCGATTTAGGGCCATCATGCAATGCTTATGTACTGTAGCATAGAAACACACATCAATGCTGTGAAACCACACTCCTAATTTGAGTGACTGCTGTCTGCATGTGGTTTCCTAAGTCAAGGCTGGCATTTTTGTACTGGTACAGTACTAGTCACTTTATCAGTTGACTAAAAACTGACTTCTTGACTTTCCAAGTCACAGAAGGTCCTGAGGTTTTGAGATGATAACTTCACTGCAAATGAATTCAGCAAACACACCTGATGTCCCATTGTATGTGCCCAAGGGTGACGAGTAATTCCAAACGTCTGTTGTTATAAATTTAATACTAGAAATGTCTAGACAGGCTAGACTCACTGGCATACTGTACTTCTTTACTTTCAGGAAATATAACTTTTAACATCAATTCTGAAAAAATATCCAATGAAAGCCACCATATTTCAAAGTAACTTTACGCACTTGCTTTAGAAAATATTGACTTCAAGGCAGACTTAGGATTATGACAGTCAAATAAATTTTTCATGATGTACACGCATTTTCTTCAAAGCCAGTCTCTGGGGCATGAGAAGCTCTGTAATTACAGCAAATTGAATGCAGCAGCATTAAAACAGAACTAACCTTGTGTCAGGTTTTATTAGAATGGTGTTACTGTTGTGACATTGCACAACAAAATGAATAGAAAGAGCACCTCACAAGGGTTTGGAATGCCTTTGATGCTGTCATTCATGATAAATATGTCATACATATCAATTTTATGCCAGTTACAGAACATGACAGTTTATCCATAGACGTCCCTACAGGGGATTGTAAAATAACCAAGGTTGGGATAAAATGTGTATTGCTTCCATACAGAGGCTAGCTTAGGTAGTCAATTTACACTTACAACTTGGATGTTTGAAATAATGTGCATTAAAGTTTGCCAAAAGATCAGCAAATTTCCTCTGCCTCATGAATAATACCATCCGTGTAAAACTACACAATCATCAAATTTTGAATGTTTAAGATGTCTCATTACCACCATACACCATGATAGCAGACAAATCTTCCAGCATCAAATTAAATGATGACACTTCCCTCTATTATGAGGTTTTTAAAATGAACTGATATATTTTCTAGTGTGTCACTTTGATTGGAGACAACTAAGAAGAATACTAAAAATTCCATCTAATTTGGATAAGATGACGCTATTATGGGTAATTCTGGCACCTCATACTATTTATTGATTAGTGTTCTTTCCATTGAAATATCTATTCATATATAAATATATATTTATATATACATACAGATAGATAGATAGATAGTATAGATAAATATATACAGAGAGAGAGAGAGAGAGAGAGAGAGAGAGAGAGAGAGAAGAGAGAGAGAGAGAGAGAGAGAGAGAGAAAGAGAGAGAGAGAGAGAGAGGGGGAGAGGTGGGGAGCATCTCGGAAGATACATGATGTATACATCTACAACTTTTGAACTTTGATCTACGATATCCTTTTTGTGATTCATGGTTGGCAATATCCTGATACTTGCATTGCCATGTACATTGTACCAGTGCAAGGTTATTAGAGTAATGTCATAGATATACCTTTCATACATTCACCATGGTACACTACCCTTATAAGTTATAACTCTAACTACTGTATATGATAACAGGTACATGTAATGACTGTATATGTGCCAACTATTTACAAAAAATACTCTAACCCAGTGCTGAAATCTCATTTGTTTCCAAAGCCTTGAGATGAACTCTACATGTTCATATAATTCAAATATGAAAACTTGATCATTGGTGATGATTGATAACATCCATTAACAACATTTAATACTTTGATTGTTCCACTTTACTCATGACATCTCTTGATTTATATCTGTGATATGTATTTGGCAATACTGAGCAATAATATTAGCTGATCACTCTATGAGTATGAGGGATAACACTGTGCTCTCATACATGTACAATATACACCCTATAATATCAGTGTATTGCAATGCCCACCCCTGTACATGCATCTGTAAAGCTGCATTGTTAGCACGGACTACCGGTATGACTAGTTTCTTTTGACTTCATGGTGACTTCATGGGGAAACAGTTTTCACCAAGTACACTGTACATTTAACCCTTTGAGTGTCAGTCAATTTTTGTTGCCTTTAAAAAATATATGACAGTGAAATTTTTAGAGATTTTTGCAAATTTTTTGATAACAAACTGTAGCCAATGAAATAAAATGACATTTGGTTCAAAATTATCAAACAAATTACAGAAAAATTCATAAAAATTGGTACAATGTTGCACTAAAATTTTGGTGGGAAAAATTACAGCACTCAAAGGGCTAACTCAGTAAAGTAGAGATACAGTACAGTATGTTCATTCATCAGCGGGTCAAACACCTGTGACTTGTGATTGACCAAATGTAATTGAATTCCAGGCATACATGGACATAGCAATCAATCCATAATGATGTGTGACAAATGCTGTGTTTAAAATTCCTCAGAAGTTTACGAGCTACATGACAGCAGTATAATTACATATACTGGCATCTGTGTACACATAACAAGGAAATCTATGTCATGAGAAAAGACCTTACTTATGAATGAAACTCACAGCAAGACATTATTTGTCAACTCAGAGGTGAATATTATCCAGGTGACAATGTCAATACTTGGAATTTAAATATAACAACAATAAAATATCAAAATCACCAAAAGCATCGATGTAAATTGCTAAAATTACTGTTCAAAATTAATTACCCATAATTCAGAACGTTTCAATTAGCTTTATAACTCCTGCTTTCAAAACATCTATCATTAATCTATAATCAGCTGACTATAGTCTACACAGTTGCTGTGCATGGTTTGTTTATATGTAGCCCAGCCCTACAAGAGAATTCCTTAAGAGATCATACCATGTCACCAGACACGTGCGATTGTACATGTAATGTCTGCAGTCTTTATAGTTGATGAATATTTATGAGTACAGCGTGGGCCTTGTAAAACATTCAAAAGGAACATGGATTAAAATGAAATCAAGCCAGCCTTGCCTGACATGGCATACAAAGAGAAAAGTCTGTACAATTTGTACAATTTACATCACTGTCAGTGTCACATCAATGATGTCTTCCTTGTAAAAACTGCAATTTTAATGTTCACAATATCAAGTCTTGTGGTAAGGCTATGTACTTCATTCTGTGGGGATGACCACAGGAGACAAAGGCTTCAAAAACTTAAAAGTGATAGTTAGTGTCAGTTACAGGGTCAAAATTAAATTTTATTATCCAACACTGCTTGCAAAGCTGGTATCTTCTATATTTGCTATACATTCAAATATAAATTATCAAAGAGAGGCAGTCGTTGGAACTGCTTTATGGTCGACAGATGCCCCTACGACCGATGTAAACACTGTATCTAGGGTATGTTGGTGATTGATGAAAGTTAAAACATGTATGTTGACAATGAATATCGTAAAATTTAAATGTTGCAGCTATGGTATGGTGACTTGATGCATCTAGATATCATGCATGAAATACATTGTTTGTAAACAAGAAAGTCGCACATGCACAGTTCCAACGACTGCCTCCCTTTAACTAAGTAACAGTGTTAGTCTCCCTGTGTCTTGCAATACATATACAGCACATGGATCTGGCTTTCATCTTCAATGACATCTAATTCATTATCTGATTCTAACAACAGTGAAATGAAATTTGTAATATTACACCAGATGGTAAATGCATGTCTGAATAATTCATTATGGAGAGTGAATGTTGTATTTTAGAATTAAATAGGCACTGTTTCATTATCGAATGGTGAAGATAATTCACTGTGAACAGGGTTTCTTATCTCACAATATTTGCTCTGCTAATTATACTTTGATAAGACAAAATCAGCAGAGCTTGATGAAGTGGAAATAACTGGGGCACAAGTTCTGCAGATGGCCAGATATTTGATACCCTACATGTATGTTGTCAGTGGAAATGGCCTAACAGATGTATGGCATAGGGCAGTTGAACCTGACAAGTACACATACACTGCAGAGTGAACAGTGCCAAAATCAAGGTCATTCACGAGGGTAACAGTTTTGTCTAAGCTGTGTGCAGCAATACAATAATAATTTTCAACATGATTTGTATAATTTCATGAACTTGTTTACATGAAAGTTATCAAGTGACTATACGGTAATTACATGCACAAACAATTGAACAGCATCACAATACAGTACAATGCAATACAATCTCTCTCTGTCTTCTAGTATAATGCAAACCTTTGTTTGATAAAATATAATCTTTGAAAATTGCATCAAGTTGCTACATAGTACAGAAAAGTTTCCTATAAAGTGGAGAAAATCAAAGATACTGAAAACCATGTACACTGTCGACAAAGTACAAGTGTGCATGTGAATACTGGATTGATGCCTCTAAGCATCAGTATTTGTTCACAATTCTAAAATATTCTAAAATTTTTCACATATCCTACATATCTTCAGTGCTGCATACCTGGACATACTAATGGCACTCAAACAGTAATACATGTACTCTACAAATAATTTTGCTCGTTCACAGACCGACAGTCTTTATCTATATTTACTGCAAACTCATAAATTCACAGACATTTTTAAGGTGAAAGAAATTACAGACACATACCTTATCATACAATACATGTAAACGGACCTCTATACATATTATCATTCACATATTTGAAATATAAATTATGATGTTAAGTGTAATGGTAGATGTAAGGTATTCATAGGTTATCAAAACAGTCACGTTTATATCTGACATGCTGGTATCATCGTATACTGCTACATCTATCCTAACTTTTTCTGTTACAGGGATTTCACAGAACATCTCAGTCTAACTCTAAATGTATATTCCATATATTGGAAGATCAATTGTTGTAACATTACTTTTTCACATTATTCTGTCACAATCTGAAGTTATAGAAATATCAGTATTCAACTCTTTATTCAAAATATCTTATTTGGTTTGATATCAATTTCAACTTGAATTTGAATAGCAGTGACCACACCCAGTCTGAACATTCAGTTACAATCCATGAACATTTACTACTCAATCTGCAACATAATTTGTGCATGTAATGTTTGAAAATCAACTTTTCAGAATTTAGATTCTCCATGCGCAATTTACTCTCTAATGAAATGACATCTTCTGGCGCCTTGTGCTTATCATTTTATAGATATAAAGAGTATTTACATGTAAAATGGTACACAAGTATGATTGGTCTCCTCACTACTACTGTTTTCATTAGATAACCATCATCAGTCGGTATTCAAGTAAACCATGTACACTTATGGCTACATGTACATATTAGGACAGAACAGTTTCTCAATACTGAAATTGAGATGTTTACAACGTCAATGCATCTTCATGCATGATATCAACACACACCCTGGGATGTACAATACCATTTGAAACTGTCTTTGTTACGGTGCTACTGGACACAGCTTGGACATGTGATTTTATAACTGAAGCTCAAAGTGTCAATATTTTTCTTGCCACCATAAAGCTGATCATAGTATGGGTACAGGCCTGATTTATCATGGAGTCTCACACACCAGAGTTCCCATTTGGCTAGCCAATTACCTAAAATAATTTATTATGAAATGCTGGTTATTGGAACACATGTTAAAGCAGCCTGGGCTCTATCACACTATACCAGTACTTCACAGAGCACAGTTTTTATGCTGGCTAGACCAACGTGATGATGGATGGATGGGGTCATCTCAGGTCACTAGAGGGGTGGGCTGGTCAGTATTGGGATCAAAAAGTTCAACAGGGTAATGAACATATATGGTCAGCATATAAATAGATGACCTAAAATGCTAACTGTAGTATTTTGAAGTCTTATTTTATAAAAAGACATGAAGTCATTTTACGTATATTAAGAATATTAGAGAACAATGTGAAATACATTTAACTCAAAGAGATCAAGTTTCTGATAAAATCTATCCACTGTCGTCTCTTTTGATATCAAAATAATATCTCTTTTTGCAATAGCTAGCAATTGTTCAGCAAAATCTTGAAAACACTTAAGTAACACTTTTTGAAATCAGTCATGAGGGCGCCGTAACCAAGGTTGTCAATGGCAACCTATCCCTTAATTTGGGATGGTACCAGACTGTACAATAAGTCTGTATTCTTGATTTCAATGAACATCCCAATGATAGGTCTGAGCCTTTTCCTTTTGAAACAGTCTCATCTTTTAAGAAAATTATTTAAAATGGCTGTAGAGCTGTAGAAGAATCTATGCCGATGTTTTTGTGGCAGTCAATATAATCCATTTTCAGTTTTCTTCCTGGAAAATTTGATAGATGGATTGACTTCTGTTTCATACTTCTTGTTTTACATGGACCCACATATACACAGGGTTTTACGATAGTTTAAAAATCATCCACACAATCCCTACCATCTGTTGTGAGGGCAAAGAGTAATAAACCCCTGAAAGGCAACAGATGAACTCAACTCTTTGTGTGCAGTGTGCATACCAATATATGCACAAATCTGCAATTGATGAAAAAAACTTTGTCTGGCCAGCAGCGTGTCACATCTTTTGAATTGAAGGAATTAATAGTATAAGCTCAACCTGTCCTTTCACCCATATTGCGCATATACATATACACCATGGCTTGCACAAACTAAATGGAATTCAAATTCACAGAAAGCAGGAAATTTACATGTTGCTAGGATGGAAAAGCATAGCATGGTATCGTCTATATCCAGACTCAGATCTACATGGCTTTGTTTGCTTTGAGGACACTGCATGTACAGATACTGACATGGGAGATACAAGAGACAGGAAACGTGTATGAAATACAAGAAGTCAAAGTCACTTCCCTGTCTGTCTGTCTGTGTCTGTCTGTCTATCCAACAAGTCCCTCGGATGTTCATGACCAAAGTATTACAGTTGTTGTTGTTAATCAAACTAACTCACTATCATTCCTTTCTTTCTAGTAACCTTTCTGAGTGGTAATTTGTTTATCTGAAAACCAAGCTATCGTACTGCGTGTTTAAGAGTGTCTTGCTAGGACTGTCATATGATCATGTTGACTGGCATTCATATAAACAAACACCATCAGGGAGTTGAAACTGGTCTCAACTGAAAACTGGCAAACATCTGCATACGCTTACAAGATTTCGATTTTATGACTTCGGCACTTGTGTCTACTGCATTTTTCTCTGACAAACCGGTCTATTATAAGCAAGTTACAATGCAATTGTTTATAAATATTGTACATCTACATTTACTGTAGGCATACTGAAACTTATATTCTGTCATTTGGCAACAAACTACCACGTATAAAAGACTATCTCAATCTGCTGTTTTATTAAGGTATTACCAGGACGGAAACACTCATTATTTGCACCATAATGTTCAGGTTTTTGCCATCTGTTTTTGATTCAAGAATAAAATACATGTATAAAGGCAGTTAGAGGAGTCTGTCTCATGAGAGGTAACACGACACCTAGCATTGTCTTTGTGGAAATCAAGTATCTTAGAATACTGATACATTATCAACTTCACACAGGGTTGGCAGTTCCTGTACTAATTGAGGTCACCCACTGTTTGTCCAAACATGGCCATGACCTCAAAAAGAAATGCTAGACATTTTTATCACCCTAACAATTCCGTGATATATGGCAACTTATTTTAAGGCACTGACAATAATTCTTCCCGGAAAATGCACCCACATCACAAATCACTATTTACAACATACACATAATCGCTTGGATATCATCCAAGATTTTCATTTCAATATATCTGAATCAGGAAGAAAGTTGTGTCTGCTTAACCAAACAGGCGTAGAATGAGTTGAAGTACACAAAGTCCAATATGTTTGAAGCTTAGTACACTAGGGTACGTGAAATGCCATTGATGTCGTGTGATACATGGAATGGCTCCAGCCTGGCTAGAGCTGTTGTCTGCCCTAGATTTGGGCTCCAAATACCTATGCACATGTACATCTATTTCCTGAATGGCTGTTTCAAAGTGACAGACACACTCAAGTGGCTGATGTGATGAGCTTACATATCATTCACATTGGCTCTGCACCTGTTGGTAGTCTGCTGTTATCTCTGTGAGCTACAATGGTGAATTATCACCATTATTAGTAAAGTACTGAACACATCAAACATCAGAATATATTTACAGTTTGCTTAAAATGCACTCAAGCTTGGTATTAGGGACATGACATAGTGCTACCGTTTTCTAGGATTTTATGGGAATCATTTAAAAATGACAATTTTTCGTCAACACAGGCCTAGCCTTTGAGGTTTTTATCAATAAAGATGAACATGTACATGTACAAGTAGTTTTATAACTCAGAGTGAATTTGTAAAATGTGTCACATCAGCAAAACGAACCCCTGTTGTGCCTGCAGGGTATGCACTATATGGCCGTACCACACAGAATAAACAATAAGGGAGGGTTGCATTGAGGTTGAAGGGTCAACAGCTCCAAGCTAAGAAAACTTTTCAGAACGTTACTGAAGACATATTGTGTTGAGAATGTCCCACCATCAGTGATGGCTACTGCAAACAGATGTATGCATATGATTATTGCTTACTTCCTAAGTATTTCATTAGTATGTGATTAATAAAAGCTGTGATAATGGCATCCCTGTTTAAACAGATCATCAACTTTATCCCTGTCAACAGCCTGTTTATCTCTGTCAGGTTCTGCAACTGATATCCCCCCTGTATTCTTCATTTGTACTTCTTCCAAAAATCTTCTACAGTTGAGAAAGCACAGTTACATGTAAATATATGCACATACTGATGTAGATGCTAATAGATAATTCACAAGATTATTATCACCACACAGTATCAGTTATTTTAAATACCAGTAAATGTAATTACCAGGAACTATATATGGTTTCCAAAACAAGTGACATTTATGTAAAATGAGGTCATTTTGTGTCAACTACTTTCATAACATTACTAGGATAATTAGTCATTTAATTACATACCAGGACACTGTATAACAAGGCTATTCCTCATATTTTAAGATTTGTAATATCACTTTGAAAACTGGGAGTAAATAACATTCTACATACAATAGGTTGTTAATGTGTAAATAATGTCAGAGTAATTCATGGAAAATTCCAGGCATATTTTCCTGTATTTGCAAATTGACTATACATTGCTGTCATCAATTTTGGTAAGCAGAGTTGAACACTGAGAGAGTTACAATATAAATTCAGTGTAGCACTCACAGATTTGGAGTGTTAGAATTATTTCACTGAGGCAGAGTGAAACTCTCGTTAACTCAGTAGATATCAGTCAGTCTGCAAGTACAAAGAGAATACTGTCCAACTCTACCAGCAAGGAATTCATTGTTAGCTGGGAAAATGATTCCATGTTGAAATTGTTCAACCTGTGAAAAATATACCACATGCTACATCATAGGTTTAACTTTTCTCATATGTTAATTCAGACTTTCAATGAACTAAAGTTTTAAAACATACAATTGGCTTGAAATTTGCTGTAAATTTGATGAAAATTAAGGAAAGTTCATACCACTGCTAGGTACTTGCCGTTAACATTAGCCGTTGGTTCAATCTAGTGAAGTGAATGCTATCCCTACCGGTATGTCTGATTTTAATCAGCTTAAAAAACATGCAAAAAAATTCTTACTCTCACTTTCAAAAAACTAAAAGTCATGTGGCTACTGCAGACACTAGATAGTGCATCACTTGATCACTAGATAGTGCATCACTTGAACACTAGACAGTGCATCACTTGATCACTAGATAGTGCATCACTTGACAATGTCACCTGCATCTTCCTGAGCACTCATTTCTAATTACTATCCATGTCACTAGCTACATATTTATGTGTGCATTATTTCTTATGAAAGGTACTTAATGCCTATTTGCATTTCCTATGATTTATAATATGAGCCTGACCCTTTTACTTTGAAAACTGAAAGTGTACTTCCTAAGTTGATAGCTTAGATATGTCATCATCACTCTAAATCTACCAGGGTTGGCTAATTGTTTGCAGAATGACATCTAATGAGTTTCAGAAATTAAAATTTGCAAATTTTGTCAAGCTCTGTTTTTGTTTATTTTGATTTGACTTTGCAAATTTCTGAGTGTGGAACTCTAGAGGCAGACATTAAATCTGAAATGCTGTACTGTTGAGAATTATTTTGTTTTTACTGTTAATTTGTTGATGATTCAGCAGTCAGTACTTTTGGCTTGTTTTCTCCGTACCCTAATGTGAACATTATCTTTTACATGGTGCAATCTTGCCAGGATGACAGCCAGAATAAGAATGTACCTATGTATCTATCACACTGGGAATTGGTCAGCAATCAGTCTGGAAGTTTACTCTGACAAATGTACTTCCTGACATTGTAAAATCCAAGGAATGGAGAGAAGCAGGTGATATCTCCACTGTAAGGCAGGTCAATCATGCATGTATGTGTCATTGAAATACTTGGCTGAACAATTGTAAACTTACACCCTCAGGCTTTTCACCACCAGAGATTTTTAATCAAGGTTTAATCAGAGGCATGGCACCTGTAATACTATTTTGAACAAGGAGCTTAAATTCAAATGATGAAAACAGAGCTACTTGATTGCCCTTGTGTTCATTTCTAAACTCTATCCATTGATATTGTAGATACAAGATTTAGTATTTCCTGAGTGAAATCATTTGAACTGAAACCATGACTTGATATCTTTGTGGCTCTTAGCATGTTGTATAGAATATCATACAGTCTAGACTCCATGTCCTGTCCTTGCTATCCCAGTATGTGAATGGTGTTTAGGATTTTCATTGGTATGATATGTTGAATGATCAGTGGGTTGGCATCACTGCATAAAGCCAATGGAGTTCATTAGACATGCAGACTTTCATTCATTTTTTTCCTTGCATGAGTGAGGGGAGATCAAATTGACATCTTCTGAAAAATTCACCTTTGCTGTTTGCTGCTGCTGATGTACATGTATACACTGGTGCATGTCTGTTGCAGCCTGTGCAACACACTCAGAATACAGATGTCTAGGTTTATGGCACAGTTAACATGTACTACCCCTTTTTTGTATAAATGATCCTGCAGTACAGTTCACTGAAGATCAAATAATCAAACCAGTGACGTGGATCCACACTGAAAACTTCCCTTGATGTGATCACTTGAATTGAAAACCATTTCTGTTTTATCTGCTCAAGACTCCACACTAAATCCTAAATTTGAAAGTCAATCATTGTTACCATCATTGAAAATCCACCAACCAAGCTGTAGCATATTCATTAGTATCATGGCAAGAGCAGAGTGCCAGACACCCTTGATACCACAAAACATGAAAGGTTAATGATTAAACTCTTCAAAATATTTTCCCTAGGCACTTACACCAAAGATTTTGTGAATGCTGAGGAGAAACATAGTCATACAAAAGGTATACTAGTTTGACATAGTTTTGCCGGCCTACTGCATTCTTATATGGAATAATCATTGTGGGACTGAAATATTCCAGCTGTTTCTCTTTGCTGGAATGTGTGTCTCAGGGTAATTGAACTGTGGTGTTCTGTGTCATAACTCCTATTTAAAGGCTACAGTGTTGTAAACTGGTAACTCAGCATGAATCTTTTGCCACTCCTTGAAAAGACAAAATACATCATGAGGTCAATGGATCGGTAAAACCAGCTGAAATAAATAAAACTGGTCTGTTGTGATAATTTGTAAATCAAGCAATCAGGTATTGTGTTAAGAAGTCAATGAAATCAAGAAATCTTCAGAGATGAACTGAAATAGAAGCAATTCTAAAGAAGATATTTAATTAACTTGCCATAAATTCTGAACAGAATTGCAAGCATAATATCTATTGCCTAATGTGTTTATAATTTGGGAACTATTTTGATTACTGTCTACCAATTGAAAGATGGCCATTCATGAGTTAACACTACAGGGACTATACATGAAATGTTAGAATCAGAAAATTACTGCTCTCTGAAAAATGATTTTATTCATTCTCCCTACAGACCTAATTTCAACTTGTGCCGACAATGACATAAGGCTTTCGTGCATGAGTTGGATTGCTCACAACTATAATTAATACTTGTACACATTCAGGATCATATCATGGCTGCCTACAAATAAACAATCAATGGACGTTCTTTGGATTGTTGTTTTGATGGTTTTCATTTTTCAATAAGCCGAGATTTTTGCTCACTTTTGTCAACTCCAAAAAAGAGGCTACAGTTCACTAATTAAACTGTACCATAGTGAACTGAGTTGAAAGCATACTCAATGAGAATAAGTTCTATCTTTGATCACATAGAAATCACAAACAGGGTTGATTGCAACAGCTGTGAGCAGTGTGCTTTTGTTCTAAGTCATTTGATAATACTCTCCAGGAATATCTTCTTGGCTGGAGCATAAATATCTGAACACTGTGACAAGATAATGGCTTTGAGATTTCTTTACAGACATGGTGAGTCATCTTCTAACTTCCAGAGTGTTGAAAGCATGTGGCAGGGATGACAGTTGAAGTTAATGCACTTGTTATCTCCATCACTACCTTGAACTATCTGAGTCTGGCAGTAGTAAGTGTCTAATACGACACTGACATTGCCAAATAATTTAATCATGCATGTGGTAATAGGACACCGGCCTGCATGATTTTGCCAGCTTAGAATATGGAAGGAAAGGGGCCAAGGTTGACATAAACATTGATTTGATCAATTAGTTTCAGCTAAGGTACAGATTTTGACCTTCGTATTTCCCTAAAGGCAATCAGCATTTTCCATTTCACGTTTTTCATCTGGAAGTACTGCAGCAAGAGTACAACGACACCACATCAACCCACTCCACCCCTTCATGGTGGATAAACCTCAATAACGAGGTCAATGATCTCACCACCACAAGTTTGAATTTGTCTGGAATTGTCCACATCCATTAGCACCCACAGAGACCCATTAAATGGTGGAATAGCCATACACCTTATCATCTTAGATTAGAGTCTGCTTGCCTTACAGAAGAACCCAGAGAACCCCTCAGTAGAAATTGCATGTACACAGCTGACTAGAACAATTTTTATGTCTGATCAATAGGCACCAGAACTCTGGATGTCAGCTTATTCATTCAATACCCTGGTTAATGGTTCCCATGAGAAAGACACAACAGCATTCCTACACATGTACATGTACATACCTACTGAATAGAAACTGACGACAGAACTGAGAGTAAAATTATCTCACTCAAACTTGACTTCCTCATTTTTTATATTTTTATAACCGTTATCATCAGATGTATTTGGAGATTGCTTGTCTGGTGATTGAAACCATCAAGTGTTCTATTTCTTGTTGCTAATGCTATTTCCACTTTCAATAAGTCTTCTTGTAAGGGCATGAGCCCTGAAAACGAACACCTTCTAGAAATTTATTGCCATGACGAATTGATTTACTGTAGTATTACTGGGAAAAAATTGGGAGAAATGTGACCCAGACATAACCTATACTTTTTAAATCTGGTTATCAGTACAACCAACCAAGATGTGAGATTTTGTCATACCATAATGTCTCATGGGAAACCAAATTTGGCATTTTATATGAAACTGCTAACGAGAAATTTTAAGAGCTGACTTTAAAGAAGTGAATTCAGACATTTCTATTTCATTGATTCGTTGATTCATGCATTTTTAACCAAGTTGTCATATTCCATAGTGGTCACAGCCTTGATCTGTATGCTGCTCACAGGCTGACAGAATAAATAAAGACGTCCAACTGTAATATCATGTAACTGTATAATGTGTATGTATGAGTCACCACAGCAGATATTCATTCACTGCAAGACTCTGTCGGACAGCTGCAAGAGTTCTCACATTCAGTGTTGTGAATGCCGTGATGAAATCTAAACACACTTGACACTGCAAACACTATGAGCCTATATGTATCCAGGTCCAGGTATAAAACAGAAAAATTCTCATTTGGAATGACCAATTAGACGGTGTTGACGTGAGTGCAAGTATCACACCTCTCACGTCTCCATGCCGATAACAAGATTGCCACTGAAAATCAGCTCATACCCCATGGCAAAATGGTAACTTAGTATGCCTGCTCTGCAAAGCTTCAACAATCTCAAATTGCTTAATTTATAGGTCAGTGATCTTGAAATTGTCCTCCTCAGACTTGGATTGCTTTTTGTGGGAACAGAATACTGTATCAATTAAACTGTCTTCATATTTTATTTCCGTTGAAAATCAGACATAGAAGTGAGTAAACCATGGTACACAGATGGCAAATCCTTACCATGATCTGCTGTGTAGAGATGACTATTCATTGTTGACGCATAATAGTAATACAGTTAGCATTGCTCTGTGTGGTATTTTGTACTGATAAGGTATAGAAATCTATAGATACATGTCAAAGTATATCTGTTTATAAATCCATTAAAAGTTACCTAATGAAAAGGAATTTGAAATTCATTTATCATATTACCCATGAACAAAATCATCATGTCAAGACATGTGGATAAATATAACATACATGTAATCTGTCTCATTAACAGCTGCTGGGACTTCCATTTTGAGGTTGAGACTAAACAACAAGACACAATATAAATTTGCTTACAGAATTATTGTTCCCACCAGGTTTTCAATTTAAATTGTCAACAACATTAAAACTGTTTATTTTGGTTAGAATTAACATTCTTGGGATGCTAATTTGCAAACAACTGTCAATAGACATGTAATTAGTCAGATTGTGATCACAGTAAACATTGGAAATTTGTAAAATCATAATTGGCAATGAGTGTTCTTTGTATTCACCTCTTCAGACTTGATTCAAGCAAACAAAAGTAGCTAATGACTAATTCATGAAGAGAAATGGTTCATTATCTAACAAAACATCACTTTATGGTTTAATTAGACTACAACTGTATAACCTGTATTTTTTCAAGACAGTATCACATAACAAAGTCATTGTTGTTTCACAAACATTTATCCTGTCAGTGTCAATCTGTTCTTACATAAAATATATGCAATTGCATGTACCTGGCCTGATATAATTATGCTTATTTTAACATATCTGAGAAAGCACCTTCCTGCATATCTGTACTGCAGGAGAAAACAGATTTATCTACTCTCTATGGTCTGGTGAAACTGTTATGTTTCAAGCAAATGTGTTTTGTACACATACTTATTTTAACGTATCTGAGAAAGCACCTTCCTGCATATCTGTACTGCAGGAGAAAACAGATTCATCTACTCTCTATGGTCTAGTGAAACTGTTATGTTTCAAGCAAATGTGTTTTGTACACATACTTATTTTAACGTATCTGAGAAAGCACCTTCCTGCATATCTGTACTGCAGGAGAAAACAGATTTATCTACTCTCTATGGTCTGGTGAAACTGTTATGTTTCAAGCAAATGTGTTTTGTACACATACACCAGTAGAGTTACATGTATGATCTTATTATTTTTCCATTATGAAATAAACTTATCATGATAAAGACATTTTTGAGAAGATACCACACCACAATTATCCCTGTTTCAATACTCATGGTTACATTACTTCAAATATGAATGAATTGGAAGTATAGTGAATGACAGTGCCTCCATTCAATCGGATGGAAGGACTGTGGAGGAACCAAACATACCACATCAAACAAACAAAACAAACAAACAAAGACGCTCTCATGTAGGGTACACAGTACATGAAGAGGGGTTCACACCCATACACGTTAATGATAAAAACAGTGCTTTTCCATAGATATTTTAAGTAAATCATGTCATTGAAATTTTGGACAGTGTTAAAACAGAACACAGACACTGTCATTATGAGATTGTTCGTGAAAAATGTCATGAGATCTTTTGGATGGACAGAATTTATTCTTTCAAGAAACTAATTTGTGCAGATGTACATCTACTACATTCATAGAAATGTTCCATATTTGTTTGGCAAATTTTTTTCAATTTGCAATTTACTTATTCTATTAGCATAATGGTTAAACGAATTAGAAAATTAATATCCATGATTGAATTTGTGAAAATTTATCACAATTTACTAACAATGACAGAGTGTTTGAAAGATTGGAATGTGGAATACTTATCAACCTAATGAAAGATGGTTTATGCAAAGAATGTGTTTGACCATGGAGCAATCTGAATGAAAAATTGGCCTGAGGTGTTAACCAGTCCTTTAAAGGAAAGCATGATGTCACTGTGTGATCTATGGAACATTATGAGCACATTTATCATACCTGTATATGAATAGCAATGTAACAGAGTGGGAAGGGCTGTCTCACATTGTACATGTATATGTACATATACATGTAGATGTATCATATGGCAAAGTAATTATTGGACATTAAAGAAAAGATGCAAGACATCAGGGTTTATAAAGATTTATTAACAAACATATATTTGCATCACTCAGATGACCTGAGGACAGCAAGCTGATTTTAATCTGTATACACTCAACTGTCAAAACTGATGGACTGTCCAAACAGATTATTATCTTATCATTGCCGGCAAATAAAACTAAATCTTGTAAAATTGGATTATACAGTTTAATGAATGAAAGGGGGGAATGCTGGTTGACCTGAAGACCAGATTGCTTGATGTTTGTTACATGCATACAAACATGCTCCATTGAGACTACATGTAATATGTACCTATGTAAGGTGAGGTGAAGATGAGCTGAGATCAGCAATTGCATTGATGATATACTGGTTAGTGGGATACAACACAACTATAAATCAGTACTTTGATGCAAAACAGTGGGGGAATACAAACAGGACTCTGGCTAATTTATCAGTCAGTATGCATGACTTATTGTCCGTGGTCACTGGACCGTGAAGGTAAAATAGAGGTGCTATGAATCGACACATCAATGCAAAGACCTAAATGGGTTGGAAGTCATTCTCTCTTGTCACAACAAACACTACATAACAGCCACCACTGCTGGGGACTAAGTGTGAAATCACCATGTCACTTGGGCAATCCAACAAGAAACATCCAGTACCTGCCAACGGGCAACTCATTTTCGCAACTGTATATTTGACATTCATGCTAGCTAAAGCATTCATTCATATACATGTAGACCCCACCACAATTTCAATCACTGGTGTTGGTGGATTCTGTAAACAATTTTCAATTCATTCTGACCAAAGCACTCTGTAGCTTGCTATTGTATATGCTCATTACCCTTTCACTTATTTGCATCTTGCCTACAGTTAGAATATAATTTGCTCTGTGTGTATATAAATGACATCACTACACCAAACCAGAGGATTTTAATATTCATTTCCAAAATGAAACTTTTGACCAGATGTAGTTCACTGCTCCTGATTAGAGATAAACATTAATTAATTTTTCAGTTCTTAGCATGGCATCCATAATTCAAATATTTCTTCCATCATATCAGTACATGTACATGCTGTAACTTCAAAGACACACTTCTACAACTCAGCAAACAGATAGTGATACTAGATAGATATGCATAGTATCCTAGTGTTGTTCAAAAGAGTAATTGATGAATTGCATAATACAGAATCTGATTATGTGGGGCAAGTCAGCAGAGAGAATTGAAAGAAGTCTGATAATTACAGAATATCTATCGGTAAACTAGTTGAAAGCATACAGATTGTCAGAACATGGAATATCTAGGTCTGTACCTAAACATACACAGTTGTGTCTCTGCCTTTAAACCCCAGGGTGACTGTGGGCAAGAGGAAAACTTGGAAAGAGATTTGTCAAACATTACAACAGGAACCTGTTACCTTGAGAGTAAGGCTGTTTTGCCATGCAAACCAAACACAAAGATTACAAAGAATTCAATGAATATGTACTTTGGTTTTTATATCCAGTCTATCAGAAAGCAGTACAATGTCGCAGATATTGAATTATTTGTCCATATATTCAAGCCAAGGCCGGTTACTAGAAATAATGCTTACTTTTAATCTGTAAAAAGGTCATCCTAATCCCAATATGCCACACAGAGTTGTCCTTGAATAGTAATCTGCTATTGTGTTCTGAGAGTTGCTTTCAAGAAAGCCAGCACATCATTGACTACTTTAGAAAGCCCACACATCATTGTAACTACTATGCTTACGTGACAGGGCAACTTTCTATGCATTGTTATACCAGGAAGTGTACCTGGCCTGGATGTATTGTGTATTCAGTATGTATAGTGTACATGCACATACTGTCTACTGAGTCTCTTTTGAGTTTGACAAACCACTTTCACTGCTACAATGGAGCAGTTCCTGTCACAGCTAGGATTCCCAGTTTGCATCCACCTTGACCTTGCTTTTGACCTTTGCATTGGGAAATGAGTATCTCATTTCTCAGTTCATTGTCACTCACGCATTGATAATGAGAAGACATCAGCCAAAACCACACAGACCAGACCTGGAGTATTACTGTAAACTGTAACTGCATGTACTGGAGAAAGATTAGTCACATACTAGGGGGTTCCTAAGTCAGGTACTAACACGGAACATAGACTTGGTTTTAATTCACAGAAGGAAATAAATTGCAAAACTTAATTTAATAAAATGAGATAAATTGTATTTTTTAAATATTTTTCATACATAGGATGATAGTATATAATATATTCCTCCTTTATGAAAGATAGAATTGAGATTCAATATACAGTACACATTCACAGAATATTGAGAATATTATCAGCGATGCAATTCCAGACAAAGGAAACTGCAATTTTTAAATGTAGGATTGAAAAGACACAGAAATTTCTTTGTATCCTTCAATTGGAAAAAAAGTCCAGTAATTTTCTTCCTCTGATTTTAAATGTTCGAATTCAAATGTATCTCTATAATACATTGCCATTTTTGCTTTTAGCAATAAGGCCATCTGTCTTTTCATTTTCCCCCTTATATTTCATTTATGGTTGTATGATTGGATCATATTATTTGCCATGGCATTGAGATTGCAATCAGTAGAAAGATTTAATTTCAAATCTAAATATTGAATCTGTGTGTCCTCTTCAAGAGTGTCAAAGGTCACACTTGGAGATTGGGATCTCACTGATTGTGATGAGTCACTACATGAATGCTTCTTCCGATGTTCAACACGTCATGATTTTCATTTCCAATTTCAACTTTCATTACCATCACACAGAGACAGAAATAAATGCAATTAAAACCGAAAACCTCACTTTTTAGGAACACTGCCTATTGCATATTTACTCTCAAGTTTTGGTAAAATCCACGTTTTAATTGAATTGATCTCCCTACACGCCAAAATCATTCCTAGGAAGTAATGTGAAAGCACAAATCAGTGTTTTTGTTCTCGTTTGAAAGTAACATACATATTAACAACTCACCATGTAAGCTCTTTTTGGTATTTATATATATACCAAATACGAGCTAAAATTGATGGCTGTCATTTCCTTTGTAGTCTGAATTTAAATGTTTGATAATTTTAACAGCCTTTCACGAGTATATTTTTTCAATGATGGAATGGCTTATGAAACGTAAGTAAACTGTGTTCAACAAACCGCTGTGGGAACAGCTACCGTTTCATATTTTCTTACAGATACATGTGAAAAATACTTCATAAACATAACATAAGATGAAATTAAAACACTTCCTGATAAATTCCAAACAGTAACTGTAGCTTAACAAGAAGTAATGATACAAAATATATAAATCTTACACCCCTACTTGTATGTAAATAATACAGTTTAGGAATCCATAATGCCCCAGACATTAGATACACACTGGATATACTGTTTAGTGTAGTAGCCACAAGCCCCAACAGGATGTGGCTATACACTTACGTGTACTTGCACATAGGTCATTGTACCAGTACGTGCAGCGTACATGTATCTTGCTGCACACTGGTGTCATTGTACCAGTACTTGCAGCGTACATGTATCTTGCTGCACACTGGTGTGTATGTCCACATCATGAATGGCACCTTCATGGTTGGAACTGCTCTGCATACTGTTCCATTCACACTCTGAATCAATTCACAGGACCTGACACCAGGACTTATTTCTCAATCAACAATCATTGCTCTTGATTTACTAACAGAACATGTTTGCACAGCTAGGATTCTAGTAGGAAGAGCTGTTCATTACTTCATCAGAACCGTAAATTTATTCCTAGGGTCAAGGGTGTCATGAGAGACTCCAATATGTAGTATACATGTAGGATAAGGACAGCTATGCACTGATCAATGCTACATGTATCTACTATCAACGTACATATATATCTACACATGTCCAGCATACACTTTTCAACAAGAATGTAATCTTGCCCACAATATTTTTCCCCATAAAATTTTCCTTGTGTTTTATGTTAAAAATAGAAAGCGCTTTCATCATTTTTTTCTAGGAAACAAGTATGACTTGTTTTTCAATGCCCCAAAGTATGTTGAAATACCGGTACATATTATATTACCATGCCCTGTCCATCGCGTTGTTGATTGGTCGAGCTATACCACGTGACTGCCCACAAATACACAGTAATAGTTTGTTTTCATGCCGTGAATATGAATAATATAGTAAACATAGAAACATTACAGCTAAATTACAAATTACATACAAAATTCATAACCAACCATAAAATAAAACGGAGCATTTGTCGAAACGTTTAGATGATTTTTTTCAAAAAAATCTCCCGATTTGCAAAATTTTGGCAGTGCGCACTACTCACTGTCAGGTTCTGAGGTCCTGTTGACGTTTTTTCGGTGTTCGTTGATAACGGACGACACGCTAACCATTAACATTTATTTATGGGTGCGGATGAGAGGAAAGCCAAATTAACGGGCTCAGCAAGCCAGTGTAATCGTCCGTTATTTCTATAATATTATTAGCCTTGTAGACATCTGCAAATAAACATTCTAGTCTAGGCTAATAATAGTAATATTAATTTTTCTAAAGGTCAGACAATACATACAGTACACATACTGTACAGGGTGTCTTGCAAAGTCGAACACTAGGCATGTAACTGTTTTCTACAAACTGAACTAAAATATTGGAAACCCATCAAGTTACTGTACTTGGAAACCCATCAAGTTACTGTATTTGGAGCACTAAGGTTACTAACTTTACCTCTGAAATATCCTACTGTAAAACTGCCTGCTTTTTTTTTCCCAAGACATTTTGGATTGTGATACATGTAAGTGTAATTTGATGCTGAACATTCCTTAAAATCATCAGAATGCCACAATCTGTCATTCAGAATTATAATATATTGATAAAACTTCAATGAATGTTTGATCTGATGAATGACAAATACCATTTTCCATTACTATTTTACATAATCTACATCATACTTCATTTTTCAAAATAAGTCCGAGTCACTGGGAAAATTCGTAGAATTATACTGATCTACACTACAGCCATATTAAAAATGCTCAAATTCATTTTAATTTAGGATGTTATATTGGGACTTTAAAACATTTGCTGACCTTCAGTATAGCAAGTCCTTGATTTACAAAGGACAAGTAAAGCAATTTTATCTAGATATGTGAACCAATCAAAAATTCTTTCATCAACATTCTGAAAACAACAGTGCCCTGTTATGCACCTTTGTCAAGTGGATGCTGCCGACATGAACACAGGTAGATGGTCGACGTGTGCTATTACATTTATCAAATTAAAAGTCAAAGGATAACTTAGTCGGTTTCATTTCATTATGAGATTTCATCTAGGGCTTTTTTATGATTTGATAAAGTATATTGCCTGAGGTGTGGAAATGAAATAAAACGGTAATACAAAATATAGTATTAAATCCATCAAAAGACAGACGAAATGGAAATTGGGTTATTTTCTGAAAAGACGATGAAATGAAACTTTTGCCAGTGGCATTAGTCGGCAAATTTTCCACACACAAACCATAGCTGCCTGAGATTATTCAAAAGAACAAAGAAGTGACGTGACATAATACTAAAATTGAACCTTTTTTATGTAGCCAATGCAGCAAGCACTGTGCAACAGACTTTTGTGCTAGACAGTGTAATATATTCAAGACTGCTGATTTTCATCCTGTTCTGTTGCTCTGTAATTTGTGCAATGCAGAATAATTGCAGATGGATTGAATTCTGTATGTTGTTCTTTTAAACTGATATCATATGATCACGTTTTCTTAAAACTTGGTGAGAGAAGGCTGATGACCTTAAGAACAATGACATCATTTTGGACGATTATAAATACCAAAAAAAACTGCCAACGCATGACTGATAAACATAAGTACATGTACTGTTGTACCACATTGTCTGGAAAATTTCCCTGCACACTTCATTTCATTTCAGAAAGATCTTTTCATTACCCGCTGTGCTTGATTACTCTACTGGGAAATGAATGACAGACATGTAAAAAGAACCACGTAATTTACTATCAGCTGTTTTACTCATTTCTGATAATTGATAAAGATAATTAACAGCTATTGCGCCAATCCAATTACTACAAAGTCCCTACATGGCAGAACACTCTCAGAATAAAATTTATGGCTATGAAGCTGTCAGAAGCATATCCCTGATTCATAATATGCTGCGTTTATCTATTGTCATTGTTATGTAATCACCAAGTGGACTTATGATGAGTAATAGGTGCAGCAATATGTCATACAATGTAAGTCAATATTTTCAGAGTTCAAAAACTAAACACAAGGCAATTTCTGATCATATCCTGCATTGCAAAATTTCCATCAGTCATGTATATTTTAGTTCATACACACTACTCTATTCATCAGCACAAACTACTTCATCAGAACAAAAATTCATCAAATAAAAATGTAAGCCTTTGTCATGAATACAATGTCATATACCTTCCATTAGAGTTTGAATACAAGTTTGGTGTACAGCTGTGTGTTTTAAGAGTTATGATCTGCTAGAGTGTCAACACACTGCAATGCTCTATAAAGCTTCTCTCAAATATGCATATTTTAAAGCTGCTCTTTGACAGTTAGACAAACAGAAACCAGCCAGGCTCCAGTCCAAACAGAAACAGAAGCCTTACAACTAATGCAATGCCTGACATTTTATTCGCCATCACTGGAAACAAACCATCAAAACAGGCAATTTTTATATCATGCACAGGGAAGTGATGTAAGTTTGAACAAGAATACAAAACCATACAGTCAATAATTCTGGGAAAGAGAAAATTGATCCAATGTCAGTCACAATTTTACATGTATGTTTGCATATTTAACTTCTAAATGGCTAAGACTGTTAACTCTATAATTTCTCTAAATGAAAATTAATGGAAAATTATAACTGTGAAAACATCAAATTGTATCGTACTTCAAGTAATCTCCTCTAATATTTTGGTTTTATTCAATTTTATATAAGGCGACTTCCCTTCTCATTTCCAAAAACTGGCAGAAATCTGTCAGTCCAGAATCTATATTACCCATCTGATTCAAATGTAATTAATCTGCTTATATTATTGTGTTGGTATTATGGAGTTTCAGAGCCTTATATCAGATGTATATATAGAAGGTTACAAACCTAGATAATGATATACATATGAACATTGCAATAACTACCTGTACATTAAAAATGTGTGACATCACCGCATACAGAGCAACTGCACAAAAGATACATTTTACTGCCATAACTACAGAAACTTACTAGTTTTCAAACATGAAAGGTATTATTACAACTACTAGATCTTGACCTGATATAAAATAGATCATGACCTTGGGGTCAGGTTGATGCAATATTTCAACTAAATAAGTACATTACAGGTTTGTACTACATATAAAACATATAAAACATATATATGGCTGCTTCAGGTACTTTGGTTATTGTACTAGACACCACAACATACACACTTTCAGAGACTTCTAACCTAGTTTTAACTTTATAAGAATTTTCCACGCCTCATTGCATTATTCTTAGTCACGAATGAAAACTGAAATATAAAACTGTTATGTACATGCAAAGTGTATGAATGTCTCATACACATGAAATCCACCAGCTAGGCCATATGGCGTGCTTCAGAGACATGCCTATTGTGATATGGGTAATCTAATTAAATTATGCCAGTATGTGATTATCACACACCAATGTACCATTAAGAATTGTGAAATTGATTGGTGTTGAATCATTGCTATACGTATACACATACGTAAGCATGCACGCACACATACAGTGAGACAAACCCACAGTGCCTGCAACGGTTCTGACAAATGCCGGATATGACTACAGCATGCAAACACCATGGTATTTCAAGAGAAGCCACTCCTGCCAGCAACAGTGCAGGCATCCTGACCTTAGCAAGAGCTGAATAGACTGAGGTCACAGGTCCTACCTTTGTACCCACACCCTCAGCACTAGTTAGAGCTGTCATTTCCTGTGTGTTTTGTTGGAACAGTGAACCTGTCGCAATTTTATTGTCGTACTAAGAAACACTTTTTTGCTCCTGTTCACGTTTGGGAGTTTTCTATTGGAAAGTCAGAGAGAATGGCAGATAATATGCAATGTGAGAAAAATACTTGTGATGAAAATATTCAAAGATTTTTTACTTTTATGCTATTAAAAGTTCACTGATGCGACAAGACGAGCACAATGGAGTTCATACAATATCTATCACAGACATACAATAAAGATGCAGCTCACAACATGCACAATATGCTTTATACTAGCGCAGTCTTCTGTATAATTTTAAAGGAAGATTTACTCGATGAATGGGTTATTAGATATCAGCCCTGCCCTGGTAAGATTATCATGCAATTTATTAGTCCAGTTGATTTGTATTCACATAACATGGTACATAAGCATATTAATGTGAAATACTGCTTGGAAAACAGACCCTGAGGCAAATTCCAAGAACAGTAAAATGCACACGGATATTCAGAGGAAAGAGATATATGCAGCCCTATCCATTGTCACATCCTTTCCCTTGAAACTACAACGGAACACTTGCACAGAAAAATGCATAAAAAGACTGCAAATGTTTTATCTGCTATCTACATGTAGTTAAACTTTGAAAGGGACTCCATACAACTGATTAAAATAAAACAGGCATAATGTAACATTTTGTGAGCCAATGACTGACATTGACTTTGTAAATGATTGACTGGCCTTCAGATGGAATACCATGGAACATTACTCATTCCACTGAAGGTCACAGACAACGTTCAATTATAGAACAAACATTGACATTGGAAAAGCTGTGGTGCATATCAGAAGGAACTATCTACATGTAACTCTACTCTGTTTCATAAAATGATTCCATGTCAAATTTCACAAATATTCCATTATAACATTATTAGTATTGCATTCATGAAGAGATACTAATCAAGAATATAAATTAAATGGGCATTAACATCATTCTTAATTATATAATAATGAAACTGTTTAATGGATTTTTTCTATTTACAGCCTGATATATGTGATGTTAAAATTGTCAACATAAGTTATGGCATGTGACGTAATGCCATTTCATAATGACCAACTGTTCCTTGCAATCACTGGTGCTGTTATTTTTTTAAATATCTCAAAATTACATGCAATGCAAGATGTGGGGAACATGAATATTCAAAGTTGATAAAGAATTATAAGCATAAATCTTAATACTGAAACAATGCTCATTAATATAATTTGCATATACGAATACTAACTGACCTCTCATACTGCACTTAAAACAAAATTAGCATCAGATACTTCTACAATGCAGTGTTTTAGGCATCTAATCAGACATCTTCTTTTCATTTCAGATAAACCAATAAAGTCAATGTTTATAATCCAAAGAGACCTGACATTGAATCAATGTCACCAAATCAGTAAAAATAAAAAATTGATTTGGAAAGAGTAAAAATCTGCAAGCTATATCTGTTGCCTTGCCGAAACCTGAAGAACTGTATTTTTTGTCTCCTACAAAAGATCGGAAACTAGAATATGTTACAAGTGTCATATTGCTTTTTATCATCTGGCATGGCTCTTTTCTCATTTGTCACTGTCTGCAAGGTATAAAATGCAGCATTCATGCCATACACGTATACATGTATCATCCATAATACTACATGTCAGTAACGGTCACACAACAACCTCTACATTCCTTTCTAAAACAAATATCTAAAGCCACCCTGATTACTAATAGGTTTTGCAGTGCTACACTTATAATTCATTAATTAAATGTATTTTCATTGACAACTATATCTATATTTCTCATTTTTGCAAATCAATGCCAAATATGTTTTAATTTTTTTACTTTTTTAAAATCAAGAAAGGAAATGTGTGACCACATCAAACTAAGACAAAATGCATAATTTTTTCATTATTCAATAATTTAAGAATTGCACATGTACAACTTTCAGTCAAGAAATGCTAAGTAGACAAGATCTACAAAAAGAAAATGACAAATTTTTAATGTGTATATGCCATGACTACAGCCTGTTGCCATGACTACCAACCACAAGCCAGGGCCCTTTGTTGAGACACTAACAGGGCTGTCTTCAAAATAAATATATATAACTTGTCAACAAAGTTATGTCTGAATGGAAGGCTTAACTCTATCATTGGTTACAGGACAAGTACATGTGATATAGGAATGTTCAATATGGGAAACACACTTATTTTAAGTTATGAAACAATACAATTTAAGCCTCTCCCTTTTAGAAGAACCATTGTTTTACATGTATTAAACGACATATAGCTGTAACTCTTGATAATTGTTTTCACTATTTTTATGTTATAATAAAATCAACAACAGTTCTCATGCTACTTCCAAAGGCACATTGAGACACAGTGTTGAGTTTCTTATTGTAACTCAGTTCAAGTGTAAACAGTAATATTGCATGTTACACATATAGATGAATGATGTATTGCAAAGCAAAATTGTTGGTGTTTCAACATGCTTGGGGAGTAAAACAAGAACTTTGCAATTGGCAATGAAAACAAAAACAGTAAAGAAGTCATTAAAAGTTACGGCTATTGGCCTTTTAACATGATGTAAAAATTTCAATCATCGTGCCGTCACTAACAATTTTTAAAGAATGTGAATTCCAGTCTACATGTACATTAACCTGATGGTTTCAATTGACCTTCTCAGAATGAAAACACTATCCAATAGCATTGGATGATGGTATCAAATGCGATTATTTTGAAGAAAGTCTTTCTGAAGTCTCTCAGGGACTTGCACGTTAGAAATACAAATTTTCAGATAAATCTTCCGTTGTGAGAATTGAACAAGACACTTTGAGAGTTTTGGATAAAAATTATTGTAGGCAAATATGAAAAAGATGATCAAATCTGTAACAAATTTGTACCACAGTTATGGCATTCAAACAATTTACTGAGTTTAAGTACAGTACATTTGAATAGTTGAACGCAGAACAAGCATTACCATTCATCATCTCAGATGAAGCTAAAAATCAAGCAATCGTTGTGCCTTCAAAACAAATTATTTCAACTGCCACCATTAAAAGTAATTCCATCAATATGCATTCTTTGTCACATTGCAACTTGAAAGAGAATAATGAGCATTTGCAATTATTTTCTGAAAATTCATTTCGGCATTTTATTCTACAAAGATTTATGCACAGCTGAAGCATAAGAATAAGCATGGACGTGATGGATATTTCCCTTATTTTTACATTTCCAGTGTAAAATTGAATGTACTGTACTAACAACATAAAATTGACTGAGAATTCAATTGTTACACTCATATTATTGCTTTTCACCGGCACTGACAACAACAAACCTAATTCATGAAATTTCAATCATTGCATACTGAACTACTCCAAGGCAAGGACCTAACGCAAGAACCTTTCACTTCCCCTCAATAAATACCCAATTCAGTCAGTAATTTCTATATTGAATAAAAGCATGAAAGTTGCTTTGTCACTCAGACTTAAACCTTGGACAGCATTACGCTATTAAGTCCTAATTTTTTTAACTTACTGTGCTTTATCTGTAAGACATCAATGGGGACGGGAAGTGCGCAAAACAGTGTGAATAGAGTCTAATGTTGTGCATGGCTACAGAGCTGTATGTAGGAGACTACGGAAATGCCTTATAAGAGGTATTACCTTAATATTGTAAGCAAATCATTGCAGGTAGAAAATCAATACCACTTGGCTGATCAACAGATATCCACTCAGAGTCAGACATACAGGTACACAAAGATAGACTTGGCAACTTCCACATTGGGAAATGCTGCCAGTGAAAATGTATGTTTTTTTATTCCTTTGATTAATCAGGAATAACTACCCTCGGGTACTGATTTTGTCTACAGGAGTTAATGATATGCAGTACAGTGAACCTTGGGACAACCTTCCAAGAATTATCATGAATCTGGAAAACAATGTTTTTCTCCAGTCTATATTTGGGTATTAACTTTTTTATATTTCATGTTTATAAGTTGTAGTGTACTGTACTATAGTCATGTTAAAAAAAATCTCTCAATAAAGCTCAGTAGTATTTCCTCATAAAAAAATTAAACAAGACAAGGAAATATAGAGACCTACTAAATTTTTAAGTGTAACAAGTCAATGAAATTAATGATGCCTTTATGATTTTACCGTGCCTATAGTATAGGTTTTAGTACATTATTCAGCTGCCACACCAATGGTTTGGCACAGGTGTCTGCTTTTAGCCTAAACTGTAAATGGGGAGGGAATTTAGTTGGGAGCAAGTTTTTTCCCAGCTTTAATAGAAATCGTCCTTACATAGGGACAGAATATATGCCTTTCCTAGCTGGTGTATGAATGATGTAGCCCTGCGTACGATGCTGTGTGTTCCGCTACAGCTAATCGCCCCGCTGGTGAGCGAGGCGATTAGCTGTAGCGGAACACACAGCATCGTACGCAGGGCTATGAATGATGATGATGAAGCAATCTTATTATCTACAATATCAAACAAGTCATGAGATTTCCTGTTGTTGTTCAAATCAATATCATTTCTCATGACTGATATTCTTCAAATAGTTTAATTCACAGGAAACCTGTTCCTTAAAAAGCATCAACGGCTCGTCTGTCCATGGACAAAGAATTTCCTCTGGACAGTTATGCAAGACACTTGAACCTATGAATATAGGAAGTAATACTATTGATTTTCAAGGCTACTGACCCTGCATTGTTGCTGGCTGATACCAACCTACAGAGGTCAGACATGCAAAGGTCACGGTGTGGTTTATCTTCCAATGTATCCAATAGAGTTATTCAAGCCAAACCCGTCAATTTGACATCCTTGTGTTCGATTGTGTTTACATTACACAAACAACTATGCTATTTAGTATATGGCTGTCTGTGCGATTATTTATATTCAGGGGATCTGAATGAAAACAGTATGATATCTGACTATAATCTCCGGTTTGGGGAATGCTTTGTCTGTACAATTCACTTTGCTGAAGTCATTAATTAATTAAGAATGTCGCTCCACTTCAATACGACTGTCTGGTTTTCACGCTAATCCCATCGGGCTCTCCCAGAAATGATAAATGATCGGCACCACGGCTCTTTAGTTTAACATAAACAGCTGATGATTCAAATGGGTTGGAATTTGTTTTCCTTTAGCAAATTCCAAATAGACGATCACAAAACCTTGAAGTTCCTTCTGATTTATAACCAAAGAAAGTTCAAACATAATTATGGGGAATTCTTATCTTAGTATAAACAAGAACTCGAGTGCCGCTTACACTTGGTACGATTCGACAAGAAGACTTTCAGCATGTTACCCTGCACACACAGAGTATGTTATCTCGGGTGTAACATTACATTTAAAAATCGGCGACCTCCCCACAAGTCTAACTCAAAACCGCAGTCCACATGCGATCAACGGATCGGGCTGGCCAGCTGACCACCCGCCATCAACAAGGAGACGCGTACATGTATTTCAAACTCAGTTACAGATACACGATGGATTAATATTTAGCTACTACTGAAGTTTCAATCGTACATGTAGTGGTCGCATTACAGAAAGTTAAAATGACACTTGTACACAGCCGTTTCACACAGCTAAAGTTGGGTTATATGAGCCATGAAGCTAGAAACGGAGCTCCACGATGAGCGTTTTTGAAACTGTCTCAATAAAGTATCATTTGAAGCAAGAAACGCAAGCTGGCCAAGCCAACTGATTCAACCATACAGTGTGAAGGTTCTACAAGTAACGTTATACATATCGTTGACAAGAAGCGGTCAAGAACTTACAGATTCTCTACTTCGCCGTCTGATCTGGTATATTGATGCTGTGCGATAGAAAATCCGAAGTAACTCTCATTGTCAGGGTAATCGTAACTACTGGGATAATCCTTGAAAAGTGGAAGTCCTTCCTCGATATTATAACTATGGGTAGTCGTATAGAAACACAACAGTAGCAGAATCTCCGAGAGCAGCAGCATTTCAGTCCTCGCCATTTTCTGTCTGCCAATACACATTTTATGAATTCCTACTTCATCCAAGTCACGTCGCACACGAGAGTATGAGTGGGAGGGGTTTTCGCGTTACTTCCGCTGCTGTCGACGCGCTGTCGACGACCCGGCGATGCAGACTCGAGCACAGGGAGTAGCACAAATTTTATATTTCCTTTCGAAAAACAACTGTAATATATCGACACTTTACATCTAAAGGTAGACTAGATCTTCAAAGTAAGATTGGAAATGTAATTTCTATTGAAAGTGACAGTTCGGTGCTCAAAGTAGATGTGTTTTTTTTGCGTTTTTTAAAAGATACCCTTTATAATCTTATTTGTCACAGGTGTGGCATCCAATGCAACAGGCCACAGCTAACAGAGTAGATAAGCGGCTTCGTAAATGGTAAGAAAAAGTGACAATCAATAATCTCGTGTTTTGGTATCAAATTAATAAAAACATTATTTCATTCAGCAGAAAGGCAGTAGTGTGCACATTTTCATTGTTTGCTGCTATATCGGGACTAGTATCGCTGGTAATGGGCACTTACGCAGGTGTTAGTGCGCCCTCAACAGCTGATCTTGCAAACACAATAACATCAAGGTACACACAGACACAGCTCCTCCCTTGCTTGCAACCCCTCATCAACCACACAAACTATCACACACGCTATCTAAAAACATCTTCTGATGAGTTACTATTTGATTTACCCTTGGGATTAAATCAGTCGGTCATCAACCCACAATATACTAGTGACGAGAAATAAAGATCTGAGAGGAGACCATTTTTAAAAAATGTCACAGATATCAATGTGAATTTCTAGCCCTACGAGTATGGCGAGAGTCCGGCTTTGGCTACGCTGGAGTTGGGAATGACTATAGGGCTGTTCACAGTTTACGTCACTGTTCTCTCATTAATATGCAAAAATAAATATTTGTCCGCATTTTGAAAATTACGCATGCAAAAACGACGAAAACACATCTTAATAGGCGACTGCTGGTGTAGCAATGAATACTAAAAGGGCACATTCACGACTCAGAGTACAAGCTGCAAAAACGGCCATATATGCAACATTGATAAAATTTGTCCGCATTTCAAGCTGTGTGTCCGATGTCGCGCGCGTACAGCTATATTTAGTAACAAACCTGTAACCGTGAACAGCGCTATTCTCGACCGCGGGCCAACCGGGTACTTGCTGGTTCTTTACATCATTTTTGCGTCACAGCGCCGTGAAAACAAATAATTGAAGTTCGGATTTTTCAACCACCAGAGCAATATTCAAAGTTTCAATATACATAAGGTACCGTTCAGTTTTTACGGCCGGGGGGCCGGCAAAATCCAGGGGGGGTCATCAAAATTTTGAATCCGCAAAGGGGGGGTCATCGCTTTTTCACTGGTAAGAAAGGGGGGGTCACCAATTTTCAAAACATAATACCAACAATAAAGTTCACTTTATGCCATTGCCATGATCGACCCTCTTTACCGGCGGGCCGCCTTCGGCGGCCCCTACAATAAATATACATTATGTATTACCCATGACCCTCTTAACAGGCAGACCCTTTGGCGGCCCACTCCAAGTAGGTTTACTTCATGCAATGGCCATGATCGACCCTCTTTACCGCGGGCCGCCTGCGGCGGCCCACTCCAATAAATTGACTTTATGTAATACCCCACGGCAATCTTAATGGCCGTGCGCCTTCAGCAGCCCTGTCCAGTAAAGTCTACTTTATGCAATAGCCATGATCGACCCTCTTTACCGGTGGTACCGGTGGCCCACTAGAATAAAGTTGACTTTACGTTATGGCCCATGACCCTCTTAACCGGAGGGCTGCCTTTGGCGAACCACTCCAATAAAGTTCACTTTATACAATGTCCATGGACATGAGTTGTCTATTGAAATGAAGTTAAAAATTGCCTTACAGTCGTCCTAATTAACAGACGTTTCAATGGATGTGGCTGAGAAGTTTGTGCACTGGCATCTCTGCTACACGAATAAAGTGCGCGGCGTACCGGAGTTCAAATCAAAACCATGCGGGTATTTTTGACGTATGGGTTTTAGTTATTTTTAAGCGGGGGGGGGGGGGGGTCATCAATTTTTTTCGTCTGACAAAGGGGGGGTCATCTTTTTTTCATGAAAAATGCAGGGGGGGGTCTATATTTTTTTGAACACCGGCGACAAGATTTTGCCGGCCCCCCCCCAGCCATAAAAACTGAACGCTCCCTAAATGACATAACTTTTAGTTCTGATCTTTTTCCACACAATTTCTATATCATTCGCCCTTCTGTATCGTCTGATCTCTCATTCACCTCGCTCGTATGCGTTTCACCTACTGACGTCACTCCGCGGTCGAGAATAAGAATGCCGTGCTCCTCCCTGTGGTGCGGATTGATTCCATTGCAGTGACGATCAGTGAAGGCATCTTTTACATACATTCTCAGTGTGTCATAAAGTTGCTCTGAATCTTTCGTTTCCTAATATTGCGTGAACTGACAAATATTTGCCTTACACGTAGATTGAAATAAACGCCATTTTCCCCGAAGGACTAGATTGTTTATCGGATACAGCATTATACTGTTTTCTGTATGAGTGAATAGGTCAGGTGACTTACAGCAGGGCAGAAGGATTCCCCCAGCTTGTTGTTTATAATATCTCTCAATAGTGACCCTCCTTTAAATGTAACGTATGTTGTCGAGTCTGCTCAAGGAACACCAGGCCAAACAGGCTGCAAGGAGAGAAATTCAAGGTAGGAATAAATTTATAATCGACGGTTACATATAACTCCGAAAAATTTTAAGCGAAGCTCGGATAGCGGATACAGTCAGACTGCAGTACTTGCCATCCCATTAGTACATTGACTGTAATACCACAAGACGTCGTCTTGGCAAGGTATACTTCAGTAACCACTCGATTAATGCAGTTTTACTTTCAATATCTATATGCCTACACTTCTCACTACTGCTGTTGATGTGTTTTTTAATTACAGTAACAGGCATTTCGTTCGTGAACGGTGAACTGTTTCGCCATTTTGACTTCCCAGTCAGGAGTATAACAGACCAGAACACGAGAGGGCGCCAAATCAAATCTCAATGGAATGCATGAACAGTTAACACCCAGCTACTATTTTCACACCCCTGACGCTTTGCAGGGATGTAGAAAATTGTTTATACTGTTATGTGATCAAACCATGAAACAGTACAGTATCCCTAAAATAATACCCGGTTCTGCAAGGATTACGAGTGCATGATGTGTCGATACCAGCCACTCATTCTTTTTCAAATTCATGTACCGTATATTGTTTAGTGAAATACAGTGATGCAAATTTTCAAAAGAAAGTAGTGAGATTACTGTGATAAGCCATGTATTGTTAACATTACTTTATATTGTAATACTATAAACATATCATATCATAAAGTAAAATCATTTATTTTTTATTGCATTTGTGTAACAAGGTAATAAATATCCATTAGCTGTGTTTTTTGCTAAGGTTTGGTTCAAAGGTAAGGGGTTTAAAAACCCTGATGACATTTTATTTGTCACTTTATAATATACCTTTGATATACCAAGGGCAAGGCCAGTGTTAACTCACAGTGCCCATTATACATACGGTACCTGTACAGTACATATTATACATGTAATTGTAGTTGTAGTACTAGATAAAACACAATTAAACACATTCTTCATTTTAAAATAAAAAGATAATCTAAGTTTCACTTTAATGTTTTAATCTGTATAACTCTTTAATTCCAGAAAAGAGAAGAAGAGAAACAATAGCTGCGGCCAATGTATTCACCCATGCTCTTGTTGAAAATCTAAATTCTGGGTTAGTATAAAACTTTGTAAAAATCATTCACCATCATAGACTGAAAGATTCAATTGTTTATTGGGTACTCTGCTAACTCCAACACAAACTACTACTGAGGGCAGTGTGTGTATTACTGTATTGAAGTAAAGATATAAGAGTACTGCCCACAAGAGACATAGCAGGCACCTCAAACATGTACAATGAAATTTAGCCTCATCAAATTAGATAGTTACATGTATCAAGTCCAGTTACAAATACAAGGTGTGTTACCAACCACTTTGGGAATCATGTTGGCAGGTCTGCTTTTACATCCAAATATGCTGTCAAGAAACTCAACCATATAAGGTGATTGGTTTCAATAAGATGTGTTTTAAATTTTTTTCTTGAAAATAGACCAGGAAAAGTGAACAATGACTGTGGCTGAAGATAACATAAGACTTTACATATGTTTGTCATGACGTTGAAAGATCTCTCATATAAATTATGGTCAATTTTCATTTTCAGGAAAGATATGGAGACACATAAACAAAAGTAGGCATCATAAAGAAAGGAAAAAACAAGATCATCCAACCATTTTAATAACTTTAGAAATTAACAAAGTCATATGTGTCAGGTCCAGAGTCAAAATGTTAGGAACAATCTACACAGCAAAGTCTTGCCATTTCTCAAAATATTAGACATAGTACATATTCTTTCAAAAATTATCAATTCTAACTTTTGGATGTAACAGCTCAGCAAGATTTTGTTGGAGAATGAATATTTAATGCTACGCCTTAAAAGTCATGGTTAGAGTTGGAGATGGTGGAGTGCCCATACACAACTGAATCTTTCACCATCTACACACATACCCCTAGTAATATTGCCTCGTCTTATCTCTCACTGCGAGGTAGACAATTTGATGTAGCTCAGTGGGTGCGCACCCTCATTTGGTGAAGTTGATGTGGCTAAACCATTGTACAACAGCCAGAGTGATTCATAGTGCTTAACTCCACTGTTCCAAATGCAAAGTCAGTAATTGCCTTCATCATGGAATACTGGAATATGCCATATATGCAGTGCACATGACATGTGTATGTATATGCTGATTCTAAAGAGACCATGTGAAGTCAATATCAGCTTTATAATGCCTCACATAAATGCTCTCTAGAATTGTATACTACTTTGGAGACTACTGGTACATCATGTACCCAGACATTTCCACTCCAGCGTCAGTTAGTGTCCCTGTGAGTAAAAGTGAATTTTATAGCTGAGAGAACTATTGTCATGTGTGCACAAGTTGTTGGAACCAACAGTACAACTGACCTTCCAAACTGCAGTTAATTTGCTGCGCATGCAGTGCATGCTGGCTACAGAAATTATGTGAGTGTTTTGCTATGAGGTATATCATGTCACGTACAAATTGGTAGACAAATGTGCATGAGTTACAGTGTTGCTGCCAGGAATTTTAGATCAGGGGACACTGTGTCCCACTACCATTTATTTTGGGGGACATTTTGTACATTTTGGGGACAACAAGCAGTTGTCAATCAAATTTTGCATTATTTCGTAACACATTAGTTTCACTGAACAAATTTCAAGCTACCGGGACCGCGTCGCTATGCTTGAATTTCAGGCAATTGAAGCAGTATACCATATCTGCTGCAAATCAGAGATCAGACGGACTACAGTCAAGCAAAGTATGATATCAAGTGCAGCGTTTTAATTACTTTTAATCATATAGCTAGCTTTGAAAGTACGTTGTGTAAGCCTAACAATAACTATGCAAAACAAAGATAATCATCAGTACCAGATATTACTTGTAGACTACACCATCACAGTCAACTCACGAGTGCGCCCAAGGTGACGGCAGTACGCAAGAGTGTGGGACAACGGGTTCTGCTTTGGGGACATTGTCGCAAGGGCGCATCCTGGCGGCAACACTGGAGTTATAAAATAAACTGGATTACCATCAACAAATGCTCAGTTGATATGATGTTCCGTTAACATAGCTGTGGTGACAGAAAAATATCTCCCATGACATTATTTGGTTAAACTGATGATGTCATTTATGTTGGATACATATCAGAATGATGCAAATGCATCGTAATTCGTATTTATGGGTATCAGTGACATCATCATTTCTATCCTGAACGAGCAGGACTGTGACTAAAGTATTGTTCGGATCCAAATATATGAGAAGCGTGATAAATTATGCAAACAGAGAGCAGGGAACATCAAAGATAACAGATTAGCTGAAGCCAACAGAATACTCATCCATTGAATTGTCATAAACAGTTCATGACTAAAATACTCCACTGTTAACCCTATAAGCTACTGTTATTGACAATTCTCCTGCCAGTGTATTTTCCATGCAACATTTTATTGATAATTCAATGTATTATGGGCTGACCAGATGTCTGATCTACTCACCGTCTCAGGGTTTCCCAGGCGTATCAAAATCAGAAGAAGCTAGATGCTGAAGCCAAGCAACTACAATCACATGCAGCACAGTTCACAAAACAAACAATGCAATGGCTACAATTGGTGGAAACATTCAACCAAGCTCTTAAGGTAACCAATTGTGCTGTATTTACTGGGAATCTTCTTATAGGCATGTGACAATCACTAATTTTCTGATGAATCTTAATATCAGCAAACCATGTACTGGCATTTTGAAAGAATGCAAAGTTTTATTGCGCCTGACATTTTATATCTAGATTCCTGTTTCACATGTATTATGCAGGATTTTAAGGTGACAGATCTTTTCCACTGACAGTGACTCGTTGTAGGTTGCTTTGCAAACTTAAATAACTCTAACTATGCCAATCAATGTACTTTGTGGAAATGAGTCCATTTCTTTAAGAAATTTGGCATTATGTATTCTGATAAATGCAAGCCCCTGAATTCTCTTACACTGTGTGTGTAGGGTTATGGATTGCATTTGTACCTGAAACCTCTGTTGGATCTGAAACATATAAATTACACGGAAGTTGAAAATCTCCAACAGGATGAACCTGTCAAAGTAACATCATACAATGTACATGTACCCAATAATTCATGTATCAATTTTCGTTTGTAGGAAATTGGTGATGTAGAAAACTGGGCCAAGAGTATAGAGACTGACATGAGAACAATATCTAGTGCACTTGAATATGCTTATAAAGGTAAATCACATATTTTCAGTAAGATACTTCTTTTCTACAATTATTCTTTCTTCTAGTATTTAATTTTGATATGTTACAAGTTCATTCTCTGAACCTACCCAGAATTGGGACATATTAGCATGGTGACAGATTGTATTGTCAGTTTGAAGGTACTTTTGTCACTGATGTAGCAGCTAAAGAAAAGGTTGACATTAAGACTTGACAATGACTTTGAGAAAGTATCATTGATAAGTATATGTAAATGAAAGAAAGTGAAACAAAAACTCATCAGCTATACGGGTGATAAAGATTTGCAACCAATGAGAAGTGTTAGGAGAAGTGGACAGCTTATGTTGCTACCATGCAATACAGCACAGTGACTGACTTCCTCAGAAGACTCCTGTAACTGATATATTGTTACTTGTATTGTGTTGCAGATCAAGCACCAAGGACATGACGGTGTAAATCAGACTGCCAGTGGTTGATTTTCCAGCTTTGTAATGCTGCTCTCAAAGTTTTTTCCCATCAAAACTGCCTATATTTTCATCCAGTTTTTGGTAGCATGATAACAGCTCATATCTATGACAACTGGTGCTGAATATTATGAATGTTTATTCTGTGTATAAAATCTAGAAAATCTAGTAATTAACAATTCTTTCTCTGAAATTCGATACAAGTAATCCAAAGAAAAAGTCGGCATTTCCAACGCTGCATAAATTAACAAAGTTGCAGTCGCTTTAGTGTATTTTCTTTAGTGTCAGACAAACTGAATTATTTCTAGTGTTGTGTCTTCTAAGTAGATACAGGTGCCAGTGAGCTGTATTTTGCCAGACATTTGATGATCAAATTCCCTTCATATTTCAGTGAGTAAAACCAAATAAACCCCTTCATATGGGAAAACAACAAAAAAAAAAACATGTCAGGATATGAAATCACAAAATTCAGACAAGTCAAATATTGTCGAAACAGGGAACCAAATCAGTGTGGCATTCATGATGACTTGTCGTAGTTCATAAAATATTGAACAATTCCCGTTTTTCCTATGAGATGTAAGATGAAAGGATGTAGATACAGGGTAAATTGCGCTGTATGATAAAATTATGAAAAGAGCTGAACATCTCAGACAAAACTTGACTTCCGGTGATAACTCCATCTTTTTATTGATACCGAGGCAGGGTATTTTCCAAATTATGTAGTATTGACAATGTGTGTATAGAAACTGATTGAATGTTATGCAAGGTTGCATGATTGGCATGAGAATTTTTTATTTCTTCTATCTCATTGTGAAATAAATGTAACTTCAGCTGTGTACATACCAATTCATCATCGTTTGTATACTTTGTAAAACACACATGCCAGCTAAATACATGCAATAAATGCATGTTAATTTGAATTACAATAGATTTACCTGCACATAATTTGAACTTCCTGTAAAGATTTGAACAGATGTCAGAGGCTTTGAAACAAACAATTCCAAGTTGAAAAAACAAAACTTTGAACTGGCAGGCATGATTTGCCAATTTGCTTAAGGTAGCTACACACCTTTTAGACACTTTCAGATTTTTATTTTTTTCTCAATTGAACACGTCCCAAACCCCAGTAAAGTATACATTTTCTGAAAGCCCTGATATAGAGCTATCCGACCAAGCACAGTACACGGTCATTATTTGCATAAGAGTCACGTGACAAGCGTTTTGCTGAAGCTTCAAAAAAACGGTTTTTTTCCGCCTTATGCAAACACGCTGCAAGATTTCCGGTTAGAATTTCTTCATTGACAAGCCTTGACAATATCCTTCAAAACCGTGTCTGCGATTTAATCTTGGAGGCTCCATTCAAATTATATGGCGTGATAATTAAAATTCCTTAAAAAGCACCTTCATCTAACACCTTTAAGAGCGCATTAAAAAAAAACAAAGGCATATAAAGAAAATCCCATCTACTGTCTGGGATTTTCTTACGTTGGGAGTTTGAACCCAATTGAAACCACCGTATTTTCTACCCTGGGTTGATAGCTCTGCTGGTGGAAAGATTTGTCTCCGAGGCTGTCTTTCGCCCAGTTTAAGCAATGTATTCATTGCTTCACTTCGATAATGTTTGTGTGCGATGTGTGATAGTGAGCGTACGAGTGTGAGTGCTTCACAAACTCTACAGCGAGTGGAGGGATTGCAGTCAGAAAATTTGTAACAACTAAGGTTGGTTATTGAACCAATCTTTTTGAGATTGGGGATTTTGCCAAGCGGTTTTGTTTGTGGTTTCTCCACTAGGTGACTGGGTGCCGTACGTTGTGAGTTCGAACCTGATTGAAACCACTGTATTTTTTGTGAATTCAAAATATTTAATTACACTACACACAATTCATGAGCTTTGTGAAATGATGTTGAGCGTATTTATAGAGGACTATATGACTAGCCTGCTCATCAACATTCTGTGACAGCCACTCTTCCTATTCATTTGAAACAAAACAAATACTTACTTTCAATATAAAGTTTATTGAATATAAAGAGAAATACTGACATATTCAATTACTAATCAGTAACATCATGAGTCATACACAGCTACAATGGGGTTGGGTTACATGCTTGACAAGTTTCTTTTCTGGTTGGTTTGTATTGTAAGAAATATATTTTGTTTGTGTGAAATGATCTAGCAATTTGGAATTGAACTGTAGAGTATGTGGATTATATATAAAATTGAGTTTGGTTACAAAAGAGTATGTACAAACCATCATGTTATCTCTGTGTCACTGTGAAATTCACAGAAGAGAATGGTATGTGAATCTAGTGTGACAATCTACTTCACAAATTTCATATTTTTTTCTACTCAGAGTATTGATTTGAATGTATAGACAGGTTGTTCAAAACTTTTTTACATTGGTGGCATTTGTAACAGAAAAGGAAACCAAGAGACAATGGAATTCAGAGATGTATCACCTTCACAGATTAAAAAATTGTTTTATGAGAAAATAACCGGCCAAACATGAGAGAAAAGCCAGTGTATTTTTCCAGTGACCAGCCAAAAGTGAACACATTGATGTGTGAAATTATTTATTAATTCATTTCCTTAATCTTCCAATAAGAGAAGTTCATCCTCTAACTCTTCTTTTCTGGCAATTTTTTGTAATTGTTCTTGGGTAGGGTTGCTGATTTCTCCCGATGAAATTTTATCCTGGAGCTCTTCAATCTGTCTGAGTTTCTTTTTGATGTTTTTTATCCTTTTAGAAGGATCTTTGGTCTCTGCACCCATATTACCCTGGGTGGCTGATATTGTTGTTGTATCCAATTCCTTTGCAAGTTGGTGCATCTCATCTTCATTCTCACACTGTAAAGCAGATAATTTCTTTTCCTGTTTTTTCAATTTCCTCTTCTCATTTTTCTTGGCTGCCTTGGATTTGGCTTGCTTTGGTTCCTCTGTTGGTTCTTCCACATACCCTGGAGGCAGCTTAGGTTTACTGTTCATCCACTGTTTGCCTTTACTCTCATACCTGAATCAAAGAAAATTAACAGTTTTGAAAGTTGCAAATTTCTTAAGGCACTAAGCTGTACTGTATACAGGGTCCATATACTCAAAGTTACAAGGACTTTAAAAGATAATTTCAAAAACTTTCCAAGACTTCTTGAGATCAAAACACCATTAATATATATATATATATAGAGAGAGAGAGAGAGAGAGAGAGAGAGAGAGAGAGAGAGAGAGAGAGAGAGAGAGAGAGAGAGAGAGAGTAAAAATTCTATCTGGAAAATGGTGTTTTTTGATCTCAAAAAGTCTCGGAAAATTTTGAAATTATCTTTTAATGTCCTTGTAACTTTGAGTATATGGACCCTGTATACAGTATATATATATACATACATATATATATATATATATATATATATATATATATATATATATATATATATATATATATATATATATATATATATACACACACACACACACACACACACACACACACACACACACACACACACACACACACATACACGGTATGATTTTATATATCATATTTATATCAGAGCAGATCATCTCAGCATTTTTCAAAGCTGTGGGTGGATGATCAATTTTCTTGGACTTTCCAGAACTCCATTTCATTTTCAATGACTTTTCCAGGAGGCTTTAAAATTTAAGGACTTTCCGGGGCTGTAAAGAGCCTGTGTATAACCCATATTGCATTTCCCTCACGATGTATAAATTTCAATTTTTGTGAATATACATGTAGACATGATGATCCAAAGTAGCTTTGTGGTACAATACAGAGATACATTCATCATGAGATTGGAGAGACTGACACTTGTCTCACCAGATTAAAAATTACGCAGGAAACAAAGATTTATAAGGTTTGAATTAGAAAGGTACACACAAAAACAATATGGCAAGTATAAAAAGTTTCAGATGTCCCTTAAAATACATGAAATATACAAAATACATACTGGTATAACATTCTTTGTCTTTTAAGTGGTAAATTTATGACATAAGTTTATACTGAGGATTAAAAGGCTTAAAACACATAAAGATAGTACAGGCGCCGAAAATGAAGATGTAAACTTTGCTAAACATTTCCATTGTCAATTAAACCATTCTCTTTCTTATTCAAGAATACACATCAGGAGTCAATGTGCAAATTTTACTACTAGAGACACAGATTAACATAACTAATACCATTATTTGAAATCAAAACAGCTGCTATCCATGTGTTAGTGTGTATGGAGGAAAATAGAATTGTGGATTTTCACAAAAACAAGACAGTGAACAGTTCATGTAATTTCTTCAACATGCTTCAGTTCACGAAGCTTCATACAAATTCAGTACTGTAAACTTTGAGACTTTGAATATCTGTATAAACTGAGGCACATACTATCTCAGTTTCTTATTAATTCAATGTGAAAGTGAACTACAGGCCACCATAGAAAGAATCATTCATTGAAAATAAAGCTAGGATACCACCAGCACATGGGAGCAGCGACAATTACAACATACTTACAATGGTACATCTTCCTGTGGTACATAGCCTTCTTTCACTCTTCTGGCTTTCCTCCATGATCCATCCGGCCTCTGTGTTGCCGGAATAAAAGCACCTGGAATGTCATCATGACATGCCTATATTAGACTTCATCATCATACAGCATTACACATATTTAACAAGGTGTGGTTATAATCAGCATACACAGAACATAATTTGGCAGAAATCAAAACAAGAATGCAAATAACCACTGTGACAAATGAGTGTTCCAATTACTTTATACATTCAGGCTTACAAATGCAAGAACCGTACACGAGAGGCAGGGAATGACCTAAAAGCAGAACAAAAGCCTGTCATACAAGTAGCACTGCAAGAGTGAAGTCCTAATCTGTGACATGTTACAATCTGCAACTTTCAAACCTATGAATGACAGATTGGAGCAACATTTACAATGTAAATTCTCAGCAAGTGAATGACAAGGTTCACATTAGGTAATGGTACATGGAGGTCCATATAACATGGAAAAAACATCACATTGAGGCCAACAGTGGTTTTGGGTGAACAGGTACTTGGGCCAAAGTGGTTTTGGTACGAGGTGAAACTTTGGGTGAAGTGGTATTGGGTAAGGTACTACCTGTAGTACTTAGGACGAGGTTTTGGGATGAAATGGTTTTTATGTTGATATTGTATGGTATGTGTGGGGTAACCTGGGTTAGTGCGATTGGCAAAATTGACTTCAACACACATCGCATTAAAAAAGTCACACTACCGGTACACTACCTCATCCCATATCAATTCACACCAAATCTACATTGTACCAAAACTTCTTCGCCGAAAAGAGTCACTTTGCCTTTAAATCATTTTGTCTGAAAACAACTCAACTTCTTCCCAAAGTGTTGCAAACCGGAAAAGCTGAAAACAACCGACCAGTGTTCATGAAGATTTCATCACTTATCTATTTCCCCGACAAAAGTCTTGAAAGTTAACACATTTTTAGAAACTGACGTCATGCAAGGCATCAGTGGTAGCATTCTTCCAAGTATGAATCAAAGTTACATTTACACATGAGACCCATCCAAGATGGTTTAGGGATCAGCTTGTACTTGGGGCAAAGTGGTTTTGGTACAATCTGGTACTTTGTCTGAAGTGGCATGGCACTATGCTAAAGTTGTCCACATGGAGGGACTGTGGTTTGCCAGATACTTCACCAAAATCAAATCGCACCATATACAATTTCACACCAAAACACCTTATACGAAAAACACTTCACCCACAAGTCACTTCACCCCCAAAAAATAACTTCACCTCACCAAAAAAATGTAGCAAACCACTAAAGCTTAATCCTCTTTCTCCCAAGCGGCATTTATTTCTATGGATTCTGGTAGAAAGAGGATTAAAATAGGACACCAATACCCATGGAGATTTCATCTATCCCATGCCCAGAGTCTTTAAAGCGAACACACTTCTAGAAACTGACATCATAAGATTCTGTGCAAGGCACCAGTCGTAACTTCTACAAGCCATAAACATGTGTTGGGAGACAGCATTGTCATAGCCAGACACTTTCACCACACTAATGACTATTACTCATAGGACAATAAATGTACATGTGAATGTGGTTTTGCTGGCAAATTTACCTAAATCTTTTATTTCTAATTCTACCATTTATGTTGTTTGAGAGGATACAAGATTCATGGTAGCCAAATTATGCCTCAAAGTTACATGTAAAAACATTAGACTATGACCCATTGTGGTGTTGGAATGACCTGGCACTTGGGGCAAAATGGTTTTGGTACCAGGTGGTAATTACGGCGAAGTGGTGTGGGTTGATCAAGTTGAGGTAATACTTGGGACGAGGTAGTGTTGGTATGAAGTTGTGTGAGGCAACGCAGCTTTGATGCAAATTATCTGCTGCTGTTGTAAGAAAGTGCGCATTTCAGGTTGAAAGCGCGGGTCCCAGTAAGAATGAGAAATCACACCTAAAATGCAAAGAAGATCATTTTTGACGCAAAGAGCATTGCAGGTATGAATTCAGGGATGTAGTAGACAGTGCTGGTTTATTGATAGCTGCAGAGCTGTGGCTTGAGGGTTTGCCTGGGTATTTGGGTCAGATGGCAAATACCCAGGCAAAACCTAGAGCTACTGCTCTATTTTATTGAATAAATTGTGGCTTTTTGTGAGGTAAATCTCCGAACTCTGCAATATGTGCGTATAGCAGACGTTCTTTTTCCCAACTTCCCATATTAATGCATACCACAGCAGCTATTACCATGTATCCAACCACAAACGACTGTGTGTGGGTGACCAACCTGGTTCTGTTGCGAGGTGTATGGACGAATGATATGGACCGAGTCGACACGGAGGACGGTACCTGCAGTATTGCAGCTCGAGGTTTTGCCATGCCTGTGGGTCGGACGGCAAGACCAGATAAGGTTTTGCCGTCTGACACACTGGTTTTGCCCACAGGTGCCCAGAGTTGAAGATGTACATGCATAGAGAGAAAAGGAAGGTTTGACACAATTTTGCTTGTCGGACCGTGAATCAAAACAAATATGGAGTTTAGAGTCAAATAAAAGGTCTACGCCAATAGCAAAATACCTCTTGCCTTTAACGCTAAAGTTTCAAGTGGGCAAACCAGCATTTAGTCTCAACATCGGCCAAAAACTCTCTAGTTACCCCGGTCATCAGGCTGTTACGTACAGCAGCAGTGCGGTTCTCATTAGCATTCCACATGAACCTGTGACCCACAAGCGCTAAATTTAAATCCGCTATCAAACGTGATACAGATACCGGTGTACAACGTCCAGCGTTGCGTTTTGAACAAACCTAAGTCGGATCCTTTACCATCGTTAGTTGGTATTTTAGAAAGTATTTTAGCAAAGGTCACGAGTTCAAATAAAACGCCAATTAATCCGCGCTAAACTATGGGTAATTAGTCCCATTCAAAATGTCTGACGTACGTAATACCATGGAGGTACCTCCATGGTAATACCTTGATGATGTACCTAACCAGGAGTTTGGGGCCAAAAGTGTGACTTATGATGAACGAGTCTCAGAGTTGGACATTAAATACCAAAGGTATTTACCTATCGAAGGACAGCAGTTTTTTTTACTGCATGCGTTGATATACGTGAATTTTTATCGTCTACAGGATTCCGGAGGGCAAAATCGTGTCAAACCTTCCCCTTCTCTCTATGTACATTTCGGACATCTCGGACGCGGTCTGCTAATTACTGCCCGTAACTGCCCGTAGCTGCCCGAGGACTGCCCGAGAACTGCCCGAGGACTGCCCGAGGAGCAAGTAGGCCAAATTTCGCCAATTTTAACACTAAGCCAATAGCTTGAACTTATATTATGCCTGGCTAACCAAAATATCATTGATTTAGTGTTTTCTTTAGCGCTTTAGAACCCGAAAGATGCTGGGCTTTCGACGAGAAAGACGTCCCCATCTTGATTGTGAGATCATACCATTCAGTGCAAGGGTGGTAGGCTATCAAGCTGTACGCACTCAGCGAGGTTATTGTACCACCTCTCGGACTAAATGGTATGATCTCACTATCAAGCTGGCGGATGTCCTTCGAGCGCGGGGCCGTCTTCAGAGTTCAAAACCGCTGGAGAAAACATCAGGTTAACGCCAAATCAATGATATTTTTGGTTGGCTGGGCATGATATAAACTGAACCTATTGGCCTAGTGTTAAAATTGGCGAAATTTGGCTCACTTTTTCCTCGGGCAGTCCTCGGGCAGTCCTCGGGCAGCTACGGGCAGTCACGGGCAGTAATTAGTAGGACCTCTCGGACGGCAACTCCACGGACCTGTGGTTTTGCCGTCCGACACAAATACCCAGCAAACCCTCGAGCTACAGCTAGGAGGACGGGCGAGTGGCTTGGACTCGGAAAGTCGTCAGTTTTTTTTTTTTTTGTAGGACAACACGCGTGTAAATCTGCTAGTCGGTTTAAGTGTTCAATTATGTTTGGGAAGCGACCGTCTATTACAGTCCGCTTGTGCCATAAGTTGTGGATGCATTTCTTTGACAAAGTCTCACGAAGTTCGCAGACCATTCAGAAAGACTGGTCCCTTGTCACTTCATGACTGAAGTTTTACATCAACATGCACGACCAATATAGCACAGTTTTTTTCCATTGTTCGTCATAAACTAACGAAAACTTAGGTCTAACAGAAATCATCGTTCTTGCTATCACTCATCTTACCATTTTCGTCTCTGACAATGTTGCTGGCATCGGCCGCCGCCATTTTCTCTTTAACTCTCGCGTTGTTCTCGTAATAGTCACGTGAAAGAGGGAATTCCCATTAAAGGTCAAGGGGTTCCCCGGCCATAGAGTCTGGCTCATGTGTCTGGCCCTTCTACCACGTGTTTACTAATTTGTCATAGGACACCCACTCTGAAAATCCAAGCCAATGGCTGCGTACAGTTGTCACAATTGCCACGATGCTTTCAGTTCCCTCTCGGATGTTGTATTACACACTCGGGCCCGCCACAGAAAGCAGGACACGCCTCTTCGGTGCTACCTGAAGGGGTGTCAAGAGGAGGTAGAGATCGCTGAGCTCACCAAACACATCCGCCAAAGGCACCCGGAGCAGTGCGCCATCGTCTGTCGGCTATGTCTCCAAAAGTTCCTCTTCCAGTTTGACTACAGGAATCATGCTCGTCGTATCCATGGAGAAACACTCCGTTTTCGCCAAATAAAGTGTCCAACCTGCAAGGAGAACATCCCAGACTACACAGCAGATCACCATAGACTGGTCGAGTGCAACGATGACAAGCAAAGAAACGCCAATACCAGAACAAGAGGTACTGACATCCATCCATCCAGTCACCTGTAGCGTGTCCAACACTTGTACCCTCCACTCACCTGTTTCCATAAATTGGTCACGTGTTTTCCGAATAAGCCTGCAGTGCTACGTGTATACTAGACCAGTGCTGTGATTTACCTGCATACTCTATATTTTCAAAATGACCTTTGACAGTACCTACAGTGATTTTCATGGTCGTGTAGCACACGTCCCGTCGTCTACGTATAAAGTTTTCCGCAATCTATGAAATCAAAGGTTGAGATGTGCTGAGGTTGGCCCTTCATTTGTTTCAGTGCCCCTCTACATCTTCCTGCTTTGCCATCTGATGATCCTACATCAGGCTATCTGGGAAATGACTTTAAACACATAGAAGAGATTTAATTTAAATCTTTGTGAAATAAGTATGTAAACAAGAACAGTAGCATGGAACAAATAAGTGTTTTGTGTAAAGAATGTTATTTAAGAATTCTGTCCCAAAGCACATTGTGTATAAAATTCACAGAATCCCGTCAAAACAACTCCCCTAATGCCGAAGTCATGCTCTGTTTTGTGATGTTTTCATGAATTTATACCCAGTAAGAAATAAAACAAAGAGTTACACATCTGGAATCCAAATAATGCCTTTTGCAAGAAATGCAAGGAAACAATTTTTTTCCATCAGCAAGTTGACAAACGTTATTCTTTTCCTAAGCGGGCAACTTTAAAAAAACCTCAAAGGAGGATTTGACTGTTTGGATCTCCATTGGGCCTGGGAGGGTAAAATCACACTGTTAGGAGAGGGCATTTTGGAACTTTGGTAATGAGATAGGGTCAGCATGAATTTTTCACACAATGAAAAAACACAATTTGAAATTTAGGGAAAATCTGTCTACAACTAGATTATTGAAATATCTCATTGACTGTAAATTACTTTGAATGAAAAGTCTCAGAAGCAGAAGTCTTTCAACTAATTAGTTCTTTGTGAACTATCTTTTTCTGGTGCTAGCAAAAGCAAAGCCATCTGAACTATTGGGACAGACATTTGTATCTTTGGAAGACTTTGTAACAGAGTCAGTGCAGGCACCAAAAGACTACTCTGAAAAATGCAGACAAGTTGTCAATGATGTCATCACTTTTATCAAAAGCAAAGATGTCAATCTTGCTGTCACCAATATCAAAGAAGTAAGTATCCAATTCTTTTCAGCAGAAGTTATCACTTACTATTTTCTAAAAGTCTTCGGGGACTCAGATCTGTCATGTTGATCACTTATTCCCAGAACGCACCTTCTGCAGCTATTGGCTGTCATTGAATTTGTACAGCACAGAGCACATAGGATGCAATACCGACTTAGGTTTATCTTTTGGCTACATTTTCCAGAATCACACAGTTGCACACAGGAGAAGCAGAGAACTCCTTACGCTTGTTCTATTTTTGCTCAATAAATTTCTACCGTGAGTCACATCCAGAATTTTCTGCAAAATGTAATGTTGGTCCATTTATATTTGTAAGCTTTGTCAAAACTTGCTCTGTAATCATTTATGTCTGTTTACATGAGCTACAAGCAGGGTAGTCAGTGAGAGAAATGGATCTATTTATCTACAAATGCATTTGCTTATGTAAAGTAGGATGATTATTTTTAGTCAGGCCAACCAGTGGTGTCACAACTCTGTTTATATGACTTTTTCACTCTTCTTACATTCCTTTGCCAAGCACTATGCCACCCTCTGGCATTTGTTTCGTCCCAGAATGCTCTGATAGTTATTGTCTAATCAGCTAATTCATGTACCAGGAAATTCAACTTGTTCTAAATTTCAACCGACCCATTTATTCATGTAACTTTCCGCAGATGAATTGTTACTATAAAGTTAATTGGTGAAAAACAAGGTCACATATACCATTTTCTTGACTTTACCAATCAAGAACTGTGTTGTCGCCCAATTTATCCCTGTCTGGCAGTGTCAGTTAGCCGTCTTTCATTGATTGCCTTTTTCTCCACAGTGTGGCTCTGTCGGCAAAGGCACCACAGTCAAAGACAAGGTAGATGTAATCTTGGTTGTTTACGCCAATGATTTTAAGAGCATGGAAGATTACACCAATAAAGTGAGTAATGTTGCTGGTCAACTCAAAAAAGCCTTGGAGAATTCAAGTGAATGGAGGGACAAGATTTCCAACTTGAAAGAAACTGCCAACAATGTCACTTTTGACATCAATATGGCTGATGGTGACAGTCGATTCAAGATTGAACTTCAGCCCTCTTACAGATTATTGCATGATCACGCAAGAAGAGGTGTGTAAGAATATTACTACCATTTTCCATTTATTGCTAAAAGTACTTTTGTCTGCTGCTGACGGAAAGTCTAACTTATTTGGTTTTTCATTTATGTTCTGTGCGTTTTGCTGCAGCTTTTAGTTGGAACACCCAATCGTAGTTATTATCAGAGCATTATTGAAATATATTTCCATTTCTATCACTCTTGTAAATTGAATTCCTGAAAGTGCTGTAAAAAATTTCTGTTTATTTTTGGGTAGATCAGTGCATGAATTTGTTGTCAACTACATTCCACAATGTAAGTCACTCTTGGCTACAGTAAATACATCTCCAGATGTAGAAATTTGAATATTTCTTATCACAAACTTTCTCACCAGATGAGAAGAGGAGACTGTACAGAAAGATGCTGAACATAAAAGATGATGACAGAGAAACATACAACTCATCTCTCGTGTCTTTACAAGTGGATTTCATTGGTCCAAGAAGTATGCAGGTGAAGAAATTGATCCAACTGGTGAAATACTGGCGCAATGAATCCTTTGATGATCAGAGGATCAGCAGACTGGGAAGAAAACTTCCATCAGCATATCTGATTGAGCTGGTGGTGGTCCGTGCTTGGGAAGAGGCAGGACATCCGGAGGAATTCCAGCTGGCTCTAGGATTCCGTGCTGTTCTGGAAAAACTAGTGGACAACAGGTCCATGTTCATCGTGTGGTATGAAAACTATGACAAGAGTGTTGCCAGGGACTCCATGAGGAAATTTAAAATGAGGAGGTATGTACTTGATGACACATACTGCAGGATTAGGTCAGAGGAATATTTACAAATCTCAATAGAATTCGACAGTTTCAAAAATGTTGTCATACTGAATCTTGTTGTTGCTCTACCAAGTTTGCCTTTACCTCAACATCCATTGATTAATGGCCTATTGGATAGGCAGTTTTTCAATCCTCATCATCTAGCATTCTTCTAAATTTGTTGTTGTTTGCTTTATTGATAACAAAGTAGGAGCGAGTTCAAATACATTAAGATTTTGACAAAATTACCAATATTGTATTCATCATTTTTGGCCAAAAGTTTCCTTTAGGGCTTAATTTTGTCAAAACATGACAAATTAGCAATATTGGTAATTTTTCAATAACTTTGGTTGGAAACCCTTTTTGTTCCTAAAAACCACCACCCAAGTAATATGTACTTGACAGGTTTCAAGAATCATATAATGATGTCGATGTTTGTCAAAAGACTACTCTCCTGGTTACTAAAGTATATACTTCTAACATTCACATTTTGATGATAAATTTTCCATTTGAATATACAGAATTTATTTTTGACAATTTCAAAGCAAACATAGCATAACCATCAACCAAGACCAGTGACATCAATTTCAATGGCATAATCTTTTTATAACATCTTTCAAACAGGCTATTTAAATACCATCTGTCAACCTTTGAACCTGCAGTTAGATGCAAATCTCAAGAAATTGATAAACTAGTGATGTTTTTTGAGGAACTTTGCATTGCAATGGCCAACTGAGTTTTACATACCGAGATTGAATAAAATGTCACTAGCATGCGTGTAATCTGAGCCAGAGAGTACAGATGCATTCTAAACTAATTGAGCATATCATAGCACAGTGTATTGGTACACACCTGTCTTGTTGTAGACTCCCTAGCATAGTGGTGCACACCAGTCTTGTGATAGACTCCCTAGTATAGTATCAATCAGAACAATAAAACGCCTTCAGAGTGCTCCACTCAAATTAGAAAGTTGTGAAAGTTTTGATTATTATGGTGACCTTGCACCATCTCTTTTCTAGATTTGAGAAATCTGCTGGTAATTTCAGTGTTGACTATTGACAATCAGGATTAAAATAAGATTTTGATAACTTGTCACAAAAAGACAATCATAATATACTGTGGTTGTCAACAGAAATGTTGTTCACTGAAAAAGGAAACGTTTTTAGAGAATCGAGGAAATTCAAAGCTTATCTCATTACCTAATACCATCTTATTTGCTTTATTGTTCCTAACAGACCCATAGTACTTGATCCAGCAAACCCTACTCACAATGTAGCAGCTGACTGCACTGCATGGAGAGAGGTAGAAAGTGTGGCCCAAGACACTCTCAAGAAATACCTGTTCAAGAGTTGGGTCTAACTCAACACGGACCTTTCAGCCAACAAAATACTCTTTACTAGGTACCAGTATTTGGCCAGTAATTAAACCAGGCACTTTGTAATCATTTCCCCTGAAAGATTTGCCATGTGGAAAAGTCCATCCATCCACACAAAATAACTGGATTGAAATGTGCTGGCAAAACTTAGGAGTGTGGAATTGAGTTGACGTATTTCTTGTAGACGGTGAGGTCAGATTTATCTCTGTGTGAGGAATCCCAGAAGAATGGAGTCACAATGTGACAAACAAGCAAACAAGGTGTACTAACATTTAGACTTTTACTGTCTGTCCATGGTAAGGCACTTTGTGAGCTGGGAGACAGATAGACAGTACCGGTATAACACATGTTTCATCTGACATTTGACCTCACCTAAAGGAAACTTGCTTTAGCATAGCCCTAGACAAAGCTGTTGATTTATTATTTTAGTTCATGTATTTCAGCTCATTAGAGCAAATTGACATTTTTTCCAAGGTTCAGTGTTTCATAGAGTTGGTCTTTAAACATTTTAAATTCTCACCTAGACAGTTGCATGTTTTATTTTAGACCAAACCAGGGTTGTAATGTATATATGAAGTCAATGTGAAATGTGCATGTGTAGATTACACTGACAGAGGTGTAATGAATGCAGAATGGGGATGTTCATTTCCACACATGTGAGTGAGTTAGGTGCCTACTCTGTCGTAGTTCTCAGGATGGAGGGATGCACAGCAGAGGAATCAATGGGCGATATTGTGTTATAATGTGAATGAGCTGGGTGTACGTGCTAACAGTTAAAGCAAACAGAAGGGTTTGCACTTGAAAATAGCATATTGTGACATGCAAAGACTGTTTTGATGTCACTTTTGTCTCCTTTCTTCAAATACAGAGCATTTATGGCCCTCATTACCATCAAGACTGCTCTGTGAATATCTTGCCATAGTGGAATGTGGTGAGGTTAAAAGTAATGGCTTCATACTTGGCAACTTTCCACATTTGAACTCTAAAATGAAAGATGCACACACATGCTAGTTTGTTGTTATCATCTTATAAATGGTGTTTTTTCTGCACAGATTGGAGACTTTTATCAAACATTGCATAACCTAGTGAAATCATCTAGTGATATTTGATTAATGTTGGTTGGTTGTACTTGATATTACTTGCATAGGTTTGCTTTCATAGCCTAGTTTGTCCAGTAACAGAGTTGACTACGTACTCAAAACTAATCACTGCCATGTTTGTCTCTGTGTCAGAATCTATCTGATTGTTGTGACAGCATTTTGTTACAAAAAATTCTTGAGTAGCACACACAGTGTTCAAAGTAGACAAAGCAACTATATTACAGATGTCAAAGGTTGTGTTATTTGTGTTTCATTTCATCTTGTATACATCTGTAGAATATTTGGATTAAGGTAACTTTTTCAAGACAACTGTCATTTTAACAGTATCCAAAATGCATGCACTTTATCTAAATCAGTTTCAGTAATAATTGGGACACAAGCTAATTTTGAAATGTTTGTATCGTTCTCAGTGAATTAACAGGTTGGATGTAGTTATTAGAAATGCATGTCAGAGGTTAAGAAGTGCAGTGTTGCTAGTGAATGAGCAAGCGACCTCTTACAGTGTGGTACAGTGGACCTACCTTTGCACTTGTTTGGAGCAGTGTGATAAAATCTAGCAAGTACATAGTGTTGTGGCATATACTTAACAAGTATTCAGTTCAAAGATAAAGTTTCCTAACTTCACTTAAAAGTTCGATCTGAACAATGCCAGTGTTCAGTATAAACCTTTCTCCAGTAAAGTTTTGTACAATCTCTCTTTTCTTTGAAATTTTTGAACTCCTCAAAGGGAAATGGGATTTGGAATGGGATGCAACTATTTATAAATGGGATTGGGATGTGGGTGCGACGATGCTCACTGTAAAAAATACAATAAGTTACTGTGCTTGCAAAGCTGAAATGCTGACAACTTGACGGACATGAAAGTATTGATAGAAAGACATGTCCCATCTTTTTAAAAAGTGAAAATATATTTAATATATTATTCAACAAAATCTGATTAAAATCAGATGTAGAGAATGTGATGTTTCCACATTTGCTTGTTCTTTGGTATTATTGCTAGTTGATAGTCACTTCACTAGAGAGGTGACACAAACACAACAAGAACAGTTCAAAACAAATGTGAAACGTAAACATCTCTACATCTTGTTTTAATCAGATCGCTCACTGATATTCCATCTCATGATATGAAACTGAAGATATTTGACTGTAAGGGGCATTACAAAAGAATGTTTTCCTTTAGGCTGCCATTGATTCGAAGGGGCATTGAGAAAATAGTCCATATTTTCATATCTATTGAAGCTTTATATATATATATATATATATATATATACAAAAAACTGTAAATTGATAATTTAAATTATGTCAAAGACATATCTGCATCAACAGATGGCCTGTCGTAACCATGGATGGCCTCATTTAACCATGGAATGGCCTGACTTAACCATGGAATGGTCTGACTTAACCATGGAATGGTCTGACTAACGGCCTGACTTAACCATGGAATGGTCTGACTTAACCATGGAATGGTCTGACTAACAGCCTGATTTAACCATGGAATGGCCTGACTTAACCATGGAATGGTCTGACTTAACCATGGAATGGTCTGACTAACGGCCTGATTTAACCATGGATAGCCTGGCCATGGAATGGGCTTCAGAGACACTGAGTACATGTACCAACTTTCAAAATATTTCACTGCCACTTTTAATGACACAAATAAGTGAATCTTGTGTATTCAAATTTTCCTGGTAAGCTAAGTAAAACTTATACCTTGGTGTAATTTTGCAGGTGATGTCAGATTGTTTTGCACTAAAAATATGTATTTACTTTTTACTCTCCACAACAAGGGAGCTGTGAGGATTTGTTGAGAATACAATTGTCTCTGGTTGTATTTCACAGTACATCAATAGCAACAGCTCTCCAAGTATAATATGGAACTGTAGTACAACTTGCTTTACGCCCATGTAAACTCCCTGGCTATTATTGCTTGAACCATGTCACCTGGCATGAAGAAGGATTCCAAAAGCTCTTTGATATCCACTTATTCATTGCATGATTGCCAACATACACAGTGGTGTAGCCCAGTGCTTGGATGGTATCCACCATGCCACATCCAAACATTGGCAGGTTCAAAAACTTTTCAAACTTTATCTCGGAAGTCACAGGTTGGAAAAGCTATCTTTGATCTGAAAATTGAAGTATATTTTACAACTTTCAACCCACAATGCACGTAGCTCCTGTTTCAGTATTGTGATTGGCTCGTCAGAAAAACTCATTTTTCTGTGTGTTGTCTTCACCATGACCTTGAAGTCCCATATTTTACTTCATTTGTATTCTTAGTTGTACTTAAACCAGACCTTTAAGTGATTCTAATCATTGACACAGTTTATCAGGTCAATTATTGTCACAACACAGTTGCATATTTTTAACTTTACAACTCATCAAGTGTTGTCTGAAATAAACGTTGGCTGAAAGGAATGCATTGTAATCGTCATTTCTTTTGTTTATGGTGCATGAGTGTTGACTTGATATGCACAAAAACATGAAGTATTATGTGTATACAGAAATATAGTTATATGTTAAATAGCATGAAATAACTTCTTTAAAAAATTGCAAGGCCATTGCAGTGTGATTTTAATTGTTGTTGTTGATCTATTTACAGCTTAGTATTTACTACTATATCTTTCAAACAGATTAGTGTTAGTAGGGTTGCAGCAACATCATGGAAAAAAGCACAACTGGCGTTCGATAGTCACACGCCCTCTGTCGGTAAGTGAGCCAATAGGAGTCTTACAGATTGTTGTTGAACACCATGCACCAGACTAGGCAGTCCACAGTACTGTAGATTTCCCACAATTCATTATGATGTGTATCCTCGGAGATTCCCCAGAGAAGTCTACCAGGTCTCCCATGTGTAGACAAATTCATAGACGAGTTATAAAAATTCTGAAAACGTACTTTTACCATTCGTCTCAATCCTCATTTTAAATGATTTGGAAAATTATGCAAGATTGAGAGAGGAGATAGCATTTTTGTAAAATTTTTCACTGATTGTGTCATCAGCCATACAGAATGTGATGGAAAGTAGGGAGACTAGTTGCACCTGTTTTTTTTTTTTAAACAAAAAGATATTGATTTCTTCCGATGGAAATGACAAAAGAAATTTGCATTCTAAGTTTTCTCAGAGAATGACCCCTTCAGTTCGTCATAACTTGCTGACTAAAAAGTATGGCATTTGTAGTACCTACAGAATGTGACTTTTGTGGTTGTTTAATGGTTATTTGGAAACTTTCACCTAAATATCTAAACGTACTTTTACTAGATATTATTTAAAAACTATTATGATGCTGCATATTATTGCTTATATGCAGAACTGAAAAAGTTATAAGAAAAGTAACCTTCAAGGATACAAATCAAAGAGAATTGTGGGTAATTTATTGTACTGTGCACTGCTATTTTCGTGAGGGAACAGCTTTGACTCGTAAGAAAAAAGTTGAAAGAGTAATGGATTGCGGGGTGTTAAGTGATTTAATTGTCCAACTAATCATCAGAAACCTCTTTCGTGGATTCATCACACAACTTCACAACGCTTAATCTCTGGCGCTGGAGTGCCCATGGAGGTTGTACTGTATCTTTGCCATGAACACTCCGAGCGCCGGTGCAGCGGATGAGGAAAAACACTACGGTTATAATTGCAGGTTGCCTTTCCTCGTCCACATGGTCAGTTTTGCACGCTGTTGTTTAACATGTTGTGTTATCTTCGTTGCGTTACTATACTATGCAGCGTTCTTGCCAAATATGAAAACAAGTGTCTTCGTTTATTTAAAGTCCCTCCACTGTGTGGAGGGACTGTGGTTTATTCAAGCAAATTTCTCGAAATGTTAGGTGCCCTATAGCTGAATGTCCCAATATTTCAAATTACTCATAAAAACAAGTGTGGAGCGTAAAAAGAAAAGCAGATGAGCTTACATTTGCAGATTTTAAAGATATTACTTCACATCCAATTATCCCAAATTAGTTCCAATCGTGCTCGTAGTTCCTCAAAGTGCATGATATGTTTTTTCAACTTTTTGAAGCGCTCTATTTGCGTTGTTAGCAACAGAATGCCTTTTGCACTTTACTGTTTAGTCAGAAGAAGGTGGCGGTGATCGTGTTGGTGCTGATGAAGCTTCACTTGTTTTTTGTGTCTTTCTCGCTGCGTTTTTGGCAAGCTTTGCGCGGCCAATGAAACTTGATTTTCTCTCTGGCATCGGCCCGTACATGCTTTGGTCGATTAATCTAGCACTCTGTTGAATGACGTCTCCGATTTTTGATGCAGTCTTCGACGTAAAGCCTGTGTCTCTCTCCAAGGCCAATAAATTGGAGAGAATGTCGCCTCGCTTCTGCGATAAAGATTAGAGAGTAGAGGACAACAGTAAGTGATGTACCGACAGTCACGGTTACAGATGTAGTTCCCCACAGGAAGGCAAAATGTGTATAATTTACGGTGGCTCAATGAGGCCTTAGGAGTTTTATTTCATACCTGTAATTTTTATTTCATACCTGTAACTTTTTTCATACCTGTATATTTCTCGTATCTGTAATGTTTATTTCATACAAGTAGTTATTTTTTCGTGCCTGCATTACAGGGCCTTAAAGTGAAACGATCGCAAAATAATTGTGAAAAAATTTATCACTTACACCAATATAACCCATATTGGTTGACGGTCTATGGCGTGTACCTGTTGAAGACGACGGCGGTGAATCGAGCCACTCGTCCTCGTCAAAAGAGTCTTCAAAAGCCTTCAAGTTCAGGTCCCACACTGTATTAAATATCTGTTCAATAAGAAACGTTTGACAGAATATAATCGATAGCGATATGAAAATACCTGTGTGCGTATATGACACCAAATGAAGAGTGTATTTTCAGACTAACGAGCATAGGTTCATGATTATGCGGTATGCAAGAATACCTAATATTTATTTATGTAGAAATTACTCGACTGGATATATGTCGTGTTTCGTTGCGACGTTGAGGCGGTGGGTTTATGGACCGTCTTTTCCCTATTCTCTCCCTCTGAATGAAGTACCCCGAGTTTTAATCATGTGATACACCAAACTTTTTTTGGCAAATCTGAATCTTATTGCATTAGAAATATTCATTTATACCTCTCCTTACAGCAAATCTCCAACAAGGGGAAAAGAAGAGAGTACAGCTAACCTCATCTAACTCCTCCCGGAGATTCTTATACCGACCGATGTTATCTTCCAAGGCTGTCATCACAAGAAGTAAACTTTCTAATTTCTCATGGGTTAGGTGTTTAAAGTCCTGTGTGCTCAATGGTAGATATTGCGTTGAAATTAGTAAACGTTTATTGCGGACCAATGGGAAATCTCAACCCATATGTGTCGTTTTCATATCAATTATGTTATACTACAAGAGACAAAATTTATCGTCAGTGTAAGTTCCCTTGCGTCTTGACAGAGATTATTCGTGTTTTTCAACTTTCTGAAGAAAGGCCTTGAATGTAGAATTACGGAAAGTGTTGTCACGTTGCTGAAAAGGTATGACATTAAGTGATAGTGATACTCGTAAAACAGTACTATCTGAACTGACAAAAATATATACCGTAAGCTGTATGTCTAGTGACAAGTCAAATATTTAACATGGAATTTCACCACTCCATCTTTTTGTTTCGAATAGATAACAGGAATGATACATATTTCTAGATTGTGCATGGTAAGCTTATGTTATTTCGAGCAAAACTTCTGTTGAAGACGGCAAGGCCAGGAAAAGTCTTATGAGTTTGTTTTGTAACGATTACCTTCAAAAATTCCATTTTTTAAACAATTTCTCTATCGGTGTGTCTAGTGCCTTCATGATTTCTGTAAAACGTTTGAGCATATTGTCAAAATCGTCTGACATATAGTTTCGTTTAAAAATATTTCAGCCATACCCCGTTATGGAGAGGATTTTGCGATGATAGGTCAACAGACTTGATGACCTCATTGACACTGATGATGGGGACGTCCGTGTCATGTGCCCCTTCTGTGGATTAAACAAATGTTAAACAGTGAGTGTTGTCCGCTATTGAAACGTCTACTCATACCATTCAACGGATAATATGCACAGCGAAAAAATCCAACCTAGGATGCATCTAAAATCAGGGGCACCAACCAGATAATTTTGGAAATTCCGACTACTTTAGTTTTCTTTTCATAATGCAAGTATGCTATTCTACGGTAGCTGGAACAAATATAAACTTACAGGGGTGAAGGTTGTTTGAAAATGCCCCGGTGCTATAATTTGGACAATTTCCCACCTCTCATAAGTTGCTGCATTCCCAACAGAAAAATCACCGTGAGCCCATCTGTCCTCTCCTCATCTCAATACCCCTCCAATACCCCGTCCCTGTCATGTGATTTTGTCCTGCTTTCTGGGAACCCCCCCCCCCCGCGCAATTGAAAGCAGATATAACTTTGTCGGCTACTTCCTGCTAAAGTGTGAATTGAGGTTTCGTAAAGATATATCAAGACGTACTAAGTTTGCAATTGTCTTGATCTTCTTATCTCTTAAGTTTCTGTTTTTAGATATGGTATAATAACAGTTGGAGTATTTGAATGTGCAATGTGGCAATGACAAGTGTGATTTCACTAAAGACAAAGTTCACCAACACGTGTTTGAATTCAATCGCTAAATATTCGATACTGCGAATTTGACGAAAATCAAAGACAGTGGAAACCGTTTGCGACTGCCCTTCGCTACGATTTCACTCTTCCCGGCCACCCAAATAATTCCCCTCCAAATTGCCCACGAGGGCGGGAAATCTTCCTTCTGTCCTCCAAGTTGAAAAGCTCCAAAAATGTGTTCTTCCGGCCAAAAGTACCCGATACATTCCCCGTCATGTCGTTTTAAAACCGTTTCCCTTAACAATCCCCGTATACCGATGGCTGGACTTGTTCTTTGAAGTTTTTCTCAGAACAAAAATTTCATTTTTTACCACTGATGATGACAAAATATTGCCTGTCTACCCTTTTACAGTCCGTTGTTACGAAGAAAAACATGCCTTCGCTCTCCGGGAAACCAGCTGCGAATACTTTTTTACAAACAAGCTCTGTTGGCTGCCCTGTTCATTGCATGATCAGTCAGACAAAAGTCGAGTACGGTTATGTAAACTAGTCGCGGCTCATTGTAATGAATCAACTCCGGTACTGTTGCGCATTAGATATTGAGCTGTCGATTAATGACTAATGTTATAGTATAAGGACTGGTAACACTTGGAACTTGTGGTGTGTAATAACAAAAGGTTTTACCACTTTCATCGCCAGAAGGTTTGGTGGCAAGAGTGTCTTCGTTCTTCTTCTTTTCTGCTTGTACTTCCTTCATTGCTTTATCCTTCAGAACAGAAACACTCATTAACTCCAAGCGACAAACTAACAGGTGAAAGGTGGAATGGGTCGACTTAAACACAATCAATCGTTAGACTGATATGATGCGTAGTGTACAAAATGCATCTGGTTGTACAGTGTTTGATTTGCCAGACGATAACAGAAGACTTGTCAACTTGGCGTAAACTTCTCTTCAGAGACATAACTTCATCTATTCATGGTCACTACATTTCAGTGATGGAGCACAGTCCCTCGTGAGCTATTCAGCTCTGGAACTATTCGCCCAATAGACATGTGTACATAAGCGAGAAAAAACCCGGGTCTTTTCTCGCTTATGTACACACGTCTATGGGGCGAATAGTCCCGGAGCTGAATAACTCACGAGGGACTGTTGATAGAGGGACCGTGATCAATGTGAAAGTATATGTATCAAAATACAGAGTTGTCATTACTCCTGTTTGCTGAGCAAGATTTTTGAGGGCTTGTGTAAAGTAAATCCCGTTTATACAATAACATTCAAATTGTGATATATCGGATTATTAAGCTTGAATACATCGATTTATAAGATTCTCCTGTCGATTAGTCGTACGAACTCGACATATAACAAATCAGAGTCAAAAATAAGAATAAGCAACTCACCAAGTTCGTTACCATGACAGCAACAACCAAATTGGCAAACACGAAGGCACCAATCAGAATGCAGATAAAAAAGTAGATGCAGCCGACGACGAATAGGAAATCGTCTTGTTTACTCTGGGCAGAATTGTAAGACGAATTGTGAGACAAATTTTCCCATTTTTGTTATATGTATAATTGAGATATCATTTGTTTTACGATTGTTTGAAAGCCGTAAATCACTAAAGCATACGACACTAATATCACAAATTTAAACAACCAGTACACGCAATCAGACAGGGCTCGAGATTCCAATGCCATTGTGCAGTATCTGAATTTTCAGCCTTAGAACCAAGATTATGCCATCGAAATAATTTCATCCTTGTCTTGATTAGTTCAGAATCATAGTAACTAACACTATAAACATACAACACAATTGAACTTAAAGTTATTGAGACAGCGAACGGCCCTACCTTCTCTCGAAAATCATTGAATATTCCCATCCAACCATCTTGAGTGACGCAGATGAACAGAGAAAACATCGCTGAAATATACCATCAAATGGAGGGCAAACGTTAAGATCAATCCTTCGGTGATAATTATAGCTGAATGTGAGAAACAGCTTGACATTGTTGTTCAATAGCTATACTTACTAGTATTTGGAAGCTGCTCTGATGAATATTACATAATTATGCCATTCACCTATCACCACAAAACTGGCGTCATGATTACTACCGGGTAACGATTATTTTCATACCTGAACTCATATCGCCAAAATGACGAGGTATTTCACTTCCAAATAGCGCAACACCTGCCACACTCAGTACCACCATGATGACAACCAACAACAGACCAATATTCAGCATGTCTAGCAACGAAAAAGATGAGACATGATGGACTTTACTGTAATCTCACCATTCCATTGGTACATGTAACGGAGTACTGAACCTCAGGAGATGGATATCTTTTATGTGTACAATTTTCATTGATAGCCATGGGCGTGCAGGACAAGGATAATTTGGGAGATGGACCGGTTTATATTGCGGTATCATATTGCGTTTATCGTTATTGAAGTTATCTTTGGCACTAAATTTCTTGTGTGGGAAATCTTACCTTGCGAATGATATGGGCCTGAGGGGCTATGATAGTTCTGACAAACGTGGTGACAATTTCATGTGTCTCATGATTTAACAGAATAACTGCACATTGTCTTGCCGTAAACTCACCTGGAATTGACTGGAATATCGTCTGAACGACAATCGACAACCCCGCCAACGCGCTCACACTGTAAATCAAAGAATGAGTTCAATGTTTTGAAATAATAATTGTCATTTTTTATCGAACAGTCGCTGTGCACTTGGTCTCTCTATTGCCGTACAGACTTCGTAGTCTGATTTCAAAGTTCATGCCTCATGGCAGAATATTATTCAATATGCAAACATGGTTTTTCACACTACATTTTGCAATTTAACATGGTTTTTCGCACTACATTTTGCAATTTAACATGGTTTTTTCGCACTACATTTTGCAATTTAACATGGTTTTTCGCACTACATTTTGCAATTTCACATGGTTTTTCGCTCTACATTTTGCATTTTAACATGGTTTTTCGCACCGCATTTTGCATTTCATATAACCACTGTTTCGGCCTATACATACACTATGTTGACGATTTGTTTCTCTAAGATAGCCAGGAGCACTAACAAACCCTTACAGGTCAGTCGTTGAAGAATTTTCTAATAAAAACAAAGAGTCGATACTCTACCTTCGGAGACTTCTGAAAGCTCTGAAAACTCGCAATATTCGTAAACTTCTACTGCTGCCCAAGAATTTTAACGCTGAAATAAACAGCGATTGAATATATTAAAAATCACAATTTTCGCCATAACCGATATCATGTCCTCAAGCAAAGAGTGAAGGGACCGAGAATAGGTACAGAAGCGAGTGTTGTTACCTTTCAATGCGTATATTTTTTTTTACTTTTTATTGTGTCTTTTCTGGCTGATCCCGATATTCTGCACCACTCTCCTCTGCGTTATCATAAATCCATACGTTCCATCTGTGGTATTACAGTATGGCTGATTTCACATTTCATTCTCAAGACACAAACAATAAATGAGTAAGGAAATAACGGCCTGTCCGCGGTATATACATTTTCGGTAGGACAGAAAATGTTTTGTTACAAATACCTGCCCGATAAACAGGTGAAAATCGTTTTTAGAATTATGATTTGCCGAGATCAGAGTAGGTATACCTGTTATACAGATATGATTACGGGACCGGATACTATATTATTGCTCGCTATGCAACTTTTCCACTTCCTGCTCGGATGATTTGTTAAATTGTTTTTTTTCTTCGACTTATATTTCACATTGCATTAAGCTTGGTGATGTGACCTGAACTGCATAAAACCATAGTATTTTTACAATCAAGGAACGTTATCCTAACGATATTACTCACTTGGGCCGAGTATCAGCGCCACAATGATGACAAAGTCGAGAATGTTCCAACTAACTCTCCAAAAGATAAAGAAATCATAGTACCACTTTAAAAGGAGTTCACAGATGAATATGGTCAGTACTGTGTTGTCCAGGATTGAGAATATACCGGCATTGGCTTCCGACTGAAAATAATTCAAAGTACAATAGACTCACATCCGCGAAATCTACAAGTGGCTAGTACAACCATACTTGGCATGTAATTTAATATTACCCGGTAGTAATATGATTTTTGCGTGTGAAACTATCACAAAGTTAATTCATCGATTTCGAAATATCTTTGCCTATACATTGGCTCTCTCTCTCTCTCCTCTCTCCTCTCTCCTCTCTCTCTCTCCTCTCCTCTCTCCTCTCTCTCTCTCTCTCTCTCTCTCTCTCTCTCTCTCTCTCTCCTCTCTCTCTCATCTAGATTAAATTGATGAAATGTTGTACACCAATTTAATTCGTTTATACTATATTTAAATGAACTTTACTGGTTAAAACTCACGATAGCATCATCTGTTTGTAGGCCGATTAAAACTGCGTTGATGACGATAACGATCAAGATGAAAAAACGGAATGGTTCGCTTTCTACCATACGTCCAACCAACTCCTGTAGAATAGAATGTCAGGTAAACAGTCACACTGTAGTGCAACATCTGTTGTGTAAGGAAGTAAGAATTTATCAATTTACAAATTCCACGTATGAGATCAAGTCAGACCTAAAGATAATTTATGACGAAACTTTGAAATTAATAGGACACTCTAATGTCGAGATCATTAGATGTAAACAATCAGATTGTGATATTCATTAGAGACCCATGTTATAGTGGATACTGTAAAGTGCTAGCGAAATATTACCAACCCAAACCATTTCAAATTTTGCTTCATCTGGTTGGAGCGGTCTGTACTACTATTAAGTACACGTGCAAAATATCGATTATTCATTCTTCGAATCCAAGTTTCTCTGGAGTTTGCTTAACATATTGGTAGATAATATTAAGCGTCATCTGATTATTACAAGTTTAGGTTAGGTTTATCGGTGGCACATTTCTTTCTGGACCGTAATTTGGTTTATGTATTTGAAAAGACAGGGGAGACGTATTTGAAAATAATCGCACTTTTCATTCGTTTACCTGTGATACAAATGCTTCCACCCTCTCGTCGTCTTGATCAACAATGTCGTTGAAATCTTCCTCGACGACTTCAGCTTTGAACACATCAGTCATTGAGGCTCCCTTCTTCAGCTACACGGTAAAGAGTTAATCGTGAACACATTTTTGTAAGGTGACTGCCAAATGATACGAAAACAGATCGAATTCGTAGGTAACTTTGCTCTACAGCTTATCAATGGTGAGATGTATACCTAGCTTGGCGTCTTGACTACTAACAATGATTAAAATAAATGAATATTGTGACAGCTATACTTACAGCCGTTGGATCGAAAGTGAACTGCCGATGAATTTCCTGCCTGGATATATAAAAAAGGAACAAAATCTGTGAATTCTTACGATTATCTAACGATCGATTTACACGTTGTCGACATCCAGTTAGCAACAAGTGGTCGCGATTCAAATAGCCGCAGTGGTTTCGTAATACATTGAAGTGTCGTACGCGTCTCTACAATTGTGGGTTACAATTTTGCTAAATACAAATATGTGACTTTATCCATGCCTATGTTAGATAAGTATAAATTTATTAAACGGAATGGAAGATATTTAATTGTATTTCATATTTCATTATTTCATTGTACTTACTCTGTTGATAGAGCAGCTTTCTTGCGCAGAGGTAGACGAATAGTTTCGCTGATCTGTCATTAGTAGAGGATGAAATTAAAACATGAATTTAACCTTGAACTTATGGTATAGAGGGGTTGCTGTCCTTATATCATACAATTTCGGATATCAAACAAATAAGTAAAACGTGCGTATCCGAAGTGTTTCATACAGAAACACGTTAACGGAACGACTCAGATGCATATAGCAAATGACATTAGCTGATTTCGAGATTGCACAAAGTTTGGATATTTCAAATCATTTGATAATCAGATTTGGAAAAATGTGAAACTATTCAGAATCAAATGACACATGAAATGAGGACATAATAATTGATCGGCTCTCATTGAAAATTGCTCACCCTCCGAAAGGCACCGACAATTGAAGTCCTTCGATTTGCCCATCGTAACGCAGAAGGATCGGGTACAAACGACGATCTTCGTCTATCTCCGGATCCCGTGACATGGGATGACTCTTTGAAAACGTCATCCTCGTCTTCTTCCATGATGACGCTTCCTACGCGTCCACGACCAAACATTTTCCTTGATGGAACATTGAGAATCAATAATGACGGGTTAGTTTATGAACGAAAAGATTGAACAATTTGTTACAGTCTTATACAGAGTGTGTCATTTTCGAACAAAGCGTATGGAAATTCAATCCTTGGAACCGCTGTTAATTTCTGATTGAAAATCTCAGATGAAACATCTCGGAAGAATGATATTACTTTCAATGCACGGATGAAACATGTATGTACACACTTATGGGGTTTGCATCTATAGCCTATCGGTTATTGTGTTTAAATGGGGCAGTAACTCTAACTTTCGCTAACATTTCATCATAATTTTGTCCTTCAAAAAAGCCATGTTTTCTTATTCCTCTCCATGAAGTATATTCAAAGACAAAGTCTCGGCCTTTCCAATACAGTGCACTGTATAATATCTAATTATTGCTGACAAATGAATTCTAGTCAGGTATCAACAGGTATAACAATAGACATTACACACAGCCTGTCTTAACAAGATGAATGTGAGACATTTTGGCATGATCTTTGGTAGTACAACAAGAACTCTCATGGGAAGCACATTCAATGTCACACCTAATGGTAAAATGCGTTTCGGGACAGATGTTCGAATTCGGACTCTCAAATTTTTACAATATTGTTCTGGTGTACCGCTTGTGTTGGCTAATTTTGAAGCTCTTGAAGTAAATAAACTTGACGATGCTATATTTGTAAAATCGAACGTGCACTCTGTCCCACAGAGTTAACACTGGATGTCAGTAATTTTCACAGAATTTTGAATTCCAAATACCGTATTTATGTACAGTATGTTTCTCTACTATCAAAAATTGCTCCCTGACTCCTAACATTTATGCTTGATTTGGAAAAGAACGTTGAAAGTTTTCTTTGGAGTGGTAGAGTGATAGCAAAACCCAGCCACTATGGAAGAGCTTGAGCAAATGTTTGCCTTTCATGAAGAGGCGCAAAGTACCTTTCATGAACCATCTTCTTTGTGATGCAATCCTGATAATGTAACATATTATCCAATTTTTGTTCTGAAATTGGGTCTCAAAGTCCCAGAGGTTTGGAATATTTAGGCGGATGTGCAGTGTCTCTCTAGAAGACATCATGATATAAAAACATAATATAAAAAGTGCCAACGGTCGACGATAACTGTCAAATCAGGTATAAATACGTAATAAATACTACAGTCTGACCACTTTGTAAAATAAATGTAAAAAAAACTGTGTGACTTGCCGCTGGCTAAGCTCGCACTATTGACTACATGTACCGGTATATACCAACACTATACATAACATGCGATTGTTGGGTCAATGTCAAAGGTTCAATTAGTTTGACAATACACAGATATGTTGCTCACTTACCTCGCTTTGTTTTAATCTTTAATCGTCTGTATGTATTTTGTAATGTGCTCCGACCAACCGAAAATGCATCAACTTCATCCACGGTATAACGTAATCGAATTCTTAGAACAAGGGAACTCGTGCCGAAAGCCCAATCATCTTATTGCGTCCTTCTTCACGAGATCCCAACGCGTTATACTCGCTTGTCCCGAACGACATACCTGTACGCGAACATTCGCATCGTTCTATTGAGATAGTCTAAGAACATTTTGAAAACCTTCGCACTGTACAGGGGAAGCACGTTTTTTTTTTCTTTCGTTAGTCTAGCGCCAGATTTGGAAACCGTTTTAACATGAATGACCACCACCGAGCTTACCAGCCAATAACACCGGCAAACAACAAACTTTTAAAGAAACGATGGGATCAAAGTAGATTTGACACTCACCGAAGAAAAGTGCAGAACGGTAAGAATGTTATACTTTCAGTGGCCAAGGTTCCAAAACTCTTGACTAACCTGTTTAGCAATATCAATACAGAAACGTCAACTGATGGAGAATTCGACATTTTACGGCATATACCGGTTGCAATTCTTTTTCTTGGGTCCATGTCATGACGAAATAAACTCCGTCGGTAGAAATCCTGGAATCTTCAAATTTTTCAGAGCCAGTCTAGAAACTTGAGTGAAGTCGGTGAAAGTATACAGTGGAACACATCGGAGCTACTACTCTGGTAATTTTTCATATTCTGCAATGTTGCGGATAAAATCGCGTGACTTCGTCATCGTCAGTGGAATGAAACGTCATCTTATAAAGTCTGAAAATATCTAAGAAATGCAATCTATGTTCGCCGACTCTGACATGATGAGGTTTTTGTAAAATACAAAACCATGAACTCTGTCTTTGAGACAAAACATTGATATGAGTGGACAACAGGTATTCTGTTGACTGGGTCAAAATGTTTTAGATATTATGCCACGTTCATATAGCTTGACGATATACTCAATAATTTTGTACGGAATATCAATTATCTCATTTCTCTTTACCATTTTGAAATACCAAGTATCCGAACAGTCATAAGAGACTCAAGTTAGGTCTACGTGACGCGCCGACGCTCTTTTCTTGACATAAATTCATCGTTAACAGCAACAAGAAGATGAACAAGAGAAAATTACATGTAAGCAATTCTATTCACTTACAGCTAAACCAGTCATCGATAACAACCCGCCAAAAATATACATGCACCTTGTACTGAAACTCAAGAAATTACAGGTAGGTTGATTATATGTTGACCTGAGGGAACTTATGTATTTGATTTAACCGTCCAAGTAATCGGGATGTGCTTGCATTGTCAAACAATGTGATATTTTATTAAGACATTTGCAAAAATTGATTATGTTTGCACGCACAGTAAACCGAACATTATGGGTAAATAGTTCTAGCATAAAGTCACTGTATTTCACTGCTACTAGATGGAAGAAGAAAGACTAGCAACAATCGAAAGAGATAATCGGTTACTGCTTGAGAAGATGGCACACATCATGAGAACCCGGGGACGTGTAGACAACAGAAATAACTATGAACAAAAGAGGTGAGTACTTTGTATCTCAAGAACGTCTTAGGGTCTGACTTACAGTCTCAAAAAATAACTGTGTCCGAAATAAATTCGTAATAAAATATATTTATGTACACTGTAATTTAAAAATTTCTGAGAAGCTCTCACCTACGTACGACATTTGCACTAACTATTCAGGTAAAATGAAGGGTTCCACCAAAAACGTGTAAAAGCAGATGAATTTCAAACCAGAAAATCCTAAGGCAGCCGTGAAGCAGAGTTGCTATTTTGGTATGTTGATGATATTGGACGTGGTCACAACATGTACACTGAACCACCAAATATAACTCTAACTATAAACTAAATTTTGCTCCCTTCAAAGTTTGAACAAGACAAAACGACAGAGGGAGCTGTTGATAATTACACATGAAAATCAGGCAATCTTAAAGAGAATAGTACCAAAGGAACCACACTACAACCACATTAAATGGGAAGATGAGTGGAGGGTAAGCTTAAGCAACCAATCTTTGCTCTTGATTACGGATTTCATTATTTCTAACAAACCAACAAGTGTAGTGTAAATCATGAGAGAAACTATCGGTAGGTTTTGTCTAATCTGTATCTATTGATGTCAGGTATTTGTAGTGTAGGGATTTTCTCACGGGCTAGACAGCTGATTGGATAAGCCTGTAATCAAGATGTAAATATCTGTGGAATATTTGCATATTTGCATGCTCATTACTCGTTCTATACGCAGATTTTTCGTACGGGGTCTGATAAAATACACAAGTATTTGGCAGATTGCAATAATATAGAAGTTAAGCCTGCCCAATTGCTGTCCAAAATTATCATGGAAATATCGTTCTATATGTGAACATTTAATTGAGAAATATCGGTGTTCAGAAAATGGTGTCATCGGCGGGGAAATGATTTAAAAATTGTGAAGTGTGTTTGTATACTATACATCGCTGTTTCAGAAGTCAACCATATCAACAATAAGTAATTTTAGAAGTGTAAACGTGTTATTTAAAGTCTGATTTATTTTTCCGTATTATATCACACTAGATAAATAAGAAATACATGGCAAACATTGCGAAGTATCCAATTTGGTATGAAAATAATCGGGATGAATTACTTCAGAAGCAAAGGATGCAACAGAATTCAAAGAAACGCAGTGTAAGTAGACATGTGACCTGTCATTATGACCATCTGTGGATAAATATGGTCTTACCACGGTCCCACCACGAAAGGTGGAGAGATTGCGGCTGTGAAAATCAGATTCCTCAGTTATCTCGACTCTTAATCTGCCTAACTATTTCATCACATGATCTGGCTGTACATCTCTGATTGGAGATACTATAGTCACTAATAGGCCAAACCCGGAATTCGAATCGACCGCGGTAGAAACAAAGCCATGTGCACAACGCGCACAGATGTACGTGTATTTCCATACGCGTTCAGTACACATGTGGGTTTGTTTGTACGGCATCACGTGATTATTTGGCGTACTGAGTATGTAGAACGGCGTACGCATCGCGTCCTTTTTATTCCGGAGTAGAACTAATTTGCATACTGCAATCACTTGAATTTATCGCATAATGAATTTCTCACGACGTTCACTTCTCCCTTAAGTCAAAATAAGTTAATGACTCCTTTTTTGTTTTCAATTCTTCCCTTGCAAAATGCTGTTTCTAACATGGCTATATATCTTAATACAAGGAAGATGTTTACATTTGAAGCCAATGGCTCAAAAGATTGTGTAAGGGAGTAATTCTATGTAGAAAGGGCAGGGGGTGAGTGGATGCCATAAACTCTGCTTCCATAGCTTCTACGCTTACTTCTTGCAGGTCAAGTCCATAACAGGAAGTTCCCTCGGAAAGCCGTCAGTTGTGTGTTAAAGAAAGTAATGGACCAGTCCAGACAAACCACCTCATGGCCAGTACTTCACATGTTTCACAACCTTTTATGTTAACAGAGATCAGTTATAAATAAAAAAAAATTATATATAAAATTATATTTCTTTTAATGTTTATTCAAAGTGTTTGATTTACCTATAAAATGCCTTACACACAGTACAATAAATTCTGCAAAAGAGACTTTATATTATAAGGGATTCATTGGAATCACTACCATTTAACCAGAACAGCGAAGAACAAGAAAAGATGGAAACGTCTCCATCTGCATCTCATTTTAATTAGATCTCCTCGCCTCCCGATACGGAAATTTGAAAACGTGAAAATCCATCGGCGAAATTGTGATTTGGACTTGCTCAGAACGCCATGAACTTTGTCAACTTTACTCTTTTATCTACGTCCCTTTTTGTAAACCTTTCGCAATTCAAATGGCACACACATAAAAAAGTAAACAAAAAACAAACAAGCAAAACAATGACGACGACAACATCGACAAATAACAGCGACGGGTGAGCTTCCAAATGGTGAAATGTAAACCCGGTTGTGGCATTTCATAGGAAAATTGGTATCCATGCATCTTCTCAAAAATCACTAAACAGAGGGTCTTTTGTTCACCATATAAACTGTCCATGACAACACTTTTTCTAAGACCTTGTCCGTAACTGATTAAAATACCTTGCAGACAATCCAAGCTCACAAAAAAAGTATCATTTTTGAGTTAAACGATTGGTATGCTTGCTAATCTACTATGAGACACAGGTGCCAATAGTTGCTCAAACGGTCTATCGGGGACGAAGGCCGAACCTCGGTTAAGGTAAATGGCACATTCTTTCTTTCACAATTACCGAGGTTCAACCTTTTTTATTCGGCCTTACACTGTCGGCCTTCGACCTCCAATACACGATGCAAGCAACCATTCAAGTACCCGCAGGGTCTCAAAGCCTTGCCTGCCTCGACTTTGTCGTTGGGGGCACATGTGCACAGTATCACTGCCTATAGCCTGGAATCTTTGAAGCACAAAGTTGATGATTTCGCAACTAAATCTTCAAGCATGTGAGACTTGTGAGTGAACAATGCACCTTGAACTCTTCCTTAATAATTTCTTCACATTGCTCTTTCTTCCTTCTACAGCTTCAGCTCTCAAATCATTCCTTTACATTTTTGTTTACTTTTAATGCACTTCATGATGATAGTGAACATATGTGTTATGGCAAACCTTCATTTCATGAATAAATATCAACTTTTCTCTCAAAAAGTTGTTGTTTTGCGTGTCTAAAGGGATGGCTGTAAATTTTGATGCTGTTTTCGTTAATTGTGTTTGCTAAAGTATTAATGCATTTTCTCATCAATGAAATACATAATATGAGAATTCTGCTCTGGACTAGATTTCAACTGTCAACAACAACATTACACATGTACATGTTTGTTTTGATAGATAGCACATTAGGCATTCGACATTATGTTACTAAAACAATGTAATACAATCTGTATTTTACGGACGAAACATTGGAAATTGCCACTATTATAAAACAGACAAACCTAAAAAGTTCATTTCGTTTGCTGTGTTTTTCGCAAACGTATGTTACGTCACCTAAAAGTATTCTAAAAGGAGCTGACGGCTGAAATATACCCCTCGTATCTGTTTCACAGTGTAGCGCTATGATCACTGATGAGAACGCTGTCGTCAGGTAAATGAATAAATTAACAGTCTACATTTTTGATCGAGAAACTACAATATTTGGACTTGACTACGATTTTTTGCAGGAACTATGACTGGAGGGCCTCAGGAAGAATCAATAAGGGACCGTTCAGTTTTTACGGCCGGGGGGGCGGCAAAATCCAGGGGGGGGTCATCATAATTTTGGAATCCGCAAAGGGGGGGGGGGTCATCGCTTTTTCACTGGTAGGAAAGGGGGGGGTCACCACATTTTCAAAAACATAATACCAACAATAAAGTTCACTTTATGCCATGGCCATGATCGACCCTCTTTACCGGCGGGCCGCCTTCGGCGGCCCACTACAATAAATATACATTATGTATTACCCATGACCCTCTTAACGGGCAGACGCCTTTGGCGGCCCACTCCAATTAGGTTTACTTCATGCGATGGCCATGATCGACCCTCTTTACCGGCGGGCCGCCTGCGGCGGCCCACTACAATAAATTGACTTAATGTAATACCCCATGGCAATCTTAATGGCCGCACGCCTTCAGCAGCCCTGTCCAGTAAAGTTTACTTTATGCAATAGCCATGATCGACCCTCTTTACCGGCAGGCCACCTTTGGTGGCCCACTAGAATAAAGTTGACTTTACGTAATGGCCCATGACCCTCTTAACCGGAGGGCTGCCTTTGGCGAACCACTCCAATAAAGTTTACTTTATACAATGTCCATGGACATAAGTTGTCTATGAAAAAAATTGCCTTACAGTCGTCCTAAGTAACAGACGTTTCATGGATGTGGCTGAGAAGTTTGTGCACTGGCATCTCTGCTACACGAATAAAGTGCGCTGCGTACCGTAGTTCAAATCCAAACCATGCGGGTAAATTTGACATATGGGTTTTTGGTTATTGTTCAGCGGGGGGGGGGGGGGGGGGGGGGTCATCAAATTTTTTCGTCTGACAAAGGGGGGGTCATCTTTTTTTCACGAAAAATGCAGGGGGGGGTCTATATTTTTTTGAACACAGGCAACAAGATTTTGCCGCCCCCCCCAGGCCGTAAAAACTGAACGCTCCCTAAGTAAACACAAAAGAAACAAACGGACAAACAGCATAGGAAAACAATTGCAATCATCAAACTGCGGAATGATCCTCCTCTATACGTTAACTGTAATTTTGTTTTTGTATGTATGTATGTATGTATGTATGTATGTATGTATGTATGTATGTATGTATGTATGTATGTATGTATGTAGGCCTATGTTTTTTATTTATTCACTTGCTAACTTGTTTATTGTTTGTTTGCTTTTGGTGTATTTAGTTTTCCCTTTCCGTAAGCTTATGTTGTTTGTTGGTATATATTTTTGTATTCACTTTTTATTATTCTTCCTGAGGCGCCCCCTCCTATGCTATGACCGGACCTCATCACTGATCCGGCCCATGTCCGGAGAAGGATGCCGCAATATGATTATTAACATGCAACGAACAGGTAGACCGTTTCCCCTTTCATATGGGATAATTATCTGTGTGAATTTCTTTATTCATCAGATGTATTTCCTGGTTTTTAAACTTATTCACTTTTTCATTTACGTCTTATTACAATTGTGTGATCTACATGTTCTTCGCGTCACATCTTATATAAACATACAAATAACGAACGCATGGACACTCCCCTCGACTCCCGTCACGTAATTCACGCGTTATCCCGTGAAATCACGCTGCGACACCCAGTCACCTGATCGGATGACGTCATAGCCAATATGGTTGAACCTGGGAAGGATATCTCCAATTTGACTACCGGTCTGACGGAAGCAGAAAAAGCCCATCTGAAAGAAGTAATGAAGCGGGCAAAGGTAGGACATAACTCTATACCCTGCTCGTGGGATAGCGATCGCTCGCAGTATCCCAGCCTTAAAGAACTCCTGTTTGTTTATCATCGGCCTTGGTCAACATCTTTCCCCATTCATCCCCGTAATGTGTGCTTCTCTGCCAGGTTATGGAGGTGTGGATAGTTCGACGTTCTGTCCATCGACTCGATTCATTCGAATGTACCCGAAGGTAAAGTTGAGCTAACTTCCGGCAGTGTTTATCTCAGGCAGGGTGAACCCCTTCTCCAATTAAAATTATTGTCTGTTGACTAATGAACCCCCCTCATGAACATGAACCGTACAAAGCCTTTCGTTGATCAACGGCTATCAGTCACTGTATTTGAACAGGCCGATTGCACTTGCTGTGATTCAGATTTCACAGGTCAGTCACAAAATTGAAGTAGAAATTGAACTCCATGGCCATAATGGCATAAACACAGTGTGAGCAAGGCAAAGGTGGGTTTCTTACCTCGATAGCACTTTATACAGTTCACAGTCGCTTGAGATCAGGTGTATGTCGGCCGACCCGTACTCCTCAAAGGTGCGGTGATGTACGCTGTGATGTTTGTGTAGTAGAGGGGAAACAAATACTTGTACCCTGGTAGCAGCTGCAGTAAATGTACCTAGGGCACAAGGAGGACAGGCTAAATAACAGAACACCGGCACACTATTCACAAGCGACTGTGGTGCATTTGAACATGGAACGTTGTGTTGACATTACAGGGCCAGGGCAGTGGGATGATTCAATATCCACAAAATCTGCGACTTTACTAGAGTTAAAACTTTGCAAATGCAGTTTATGTTCAAAGTAGATCCAACCTGCATGCTGTAGTCTTGCCCAATACTTGCTGCATGGACCTTTAGTAGAACTCAGTAACAAACACATAACTGTAATCTTGGAAGTTTGTATTTGATCATGGAGGTACCACAACCTGCATGATTTGATGTAATTTACTTAACGTGCTGTACAGCATACAGATTGAAAGTGACCTGTACAATGTATAAATGACAAACACTCCAAAAGAATGTAGAATGGACAAATGGTAAAGCAAGTTTAGCAGTTTTTGAGATCACATATAACTGTCCCAAAATAAAAACATATGCACTGTAGATGACATGTCTCAAGTAAATGGGCTAGGGAAATGTTTATGTTTTGCAGCATGTGACCCAAAGCAATGCCAAAATTCAGTAATTCCTTCACAGGAATAGATAAAATAGTGTTTGTTTGACCACTTTGGGCAAGTTTTGATTGCCCATTAACAGGAAACACATTTATATCTCATTAAGAATATTGTAAAATATACAATAAACCACATACACAGACTTCACCCAGTAAAGTGTGAATGATAGAGTTTCTATCATTACATTCTTAACAATAGTATCCAGTTATGTACGGTCAAGTTATATTGATGAGAGTGAATGGAAAAGTTACAAATTCATATAATTTGATCTGTTCATAATATGCAGGTAGATAGGAATTTGATCATATTAAACTTGGGCGTGTTCTGCACATAATATATATTAGAAGACATACATTATATGAACACATTCACACATTGAAAGTTCAACCCATCAAGGTTACTCTATTCCAAATAATGAGGTAGAGTAACCCTGAACCCATCATACAAACAGTTGAAAAAGTGTTTATTATCTGTTGCAAAGCAATCATGTATTTGTTGTCGTGATTTGACTGCGGAACGTGGCACCACTTTGAAATTGAACGGCTATTTCCAACATACACCAGACAGAACTTAGTCCAGTTTTCCGTGTGATGATTATCAACAATGTTGTCATGACAGGCTTTCTTCCAGAGGAAAAGAAATATTGACTACAATAATGCTTCATAGTGATAGGGCATAGTTGTACCTTTGAGGCTTTGCATATGGCAAGATGATGAAAAGATTGAATTTTAAAATGATTTCCCTCATTTACTGTTGTCTGTTGAACTTGATGTATAACTTGTGTTGAGTGAGTCAGTACCAGTATTGGCCTTACAGTAGGACATATACTGGTATGTGATTTTCAAGTTCAATACTAAAAGACTATGTCTGACATCAAACTGATTTCCTTTTGAACTTATACATCAGTCTAGGCATACTGAAAACTGGTATCTGTACAAAAATGAGATACGATGAAGTATCCCTCCATGAGATGATAATATTTTGGAAAATATGCTGATCAGGATTGTATTTTAATAACAATTTTATTGAGAAAAAAATATGATAAATATTTGCTAAATGTGCTGACTCAATGACAGCTGATCCCAGATACTGTATTTGTCATTTGCCTTGTACCGTAACCTAATTTCAACCATCATACTCTGTTTCCATCAGTACACAATAAGAGTCGTTCCTTTCTGTGATTCAATGGATTTTCAAGCCATGGTTGCATTTTGAACCATTCTGATATGTCTTAACACTATCTGTCATATACAATTGTATTGTAGCTTCTGTTATAGGTTAGATTTCAATGTACAAAGACATTTATGTGTGCCGTCAGAAGATATCAGGTTTTATCTGTCCAGCATTCAGAAAGCAAGCACTATGTTTCATTAAGTATGTTTTCAGATGCTAGTTGTAATTCTGGAATAACTTTGCAAATAGCAAAATTGTAGTTTGTACAGGGTTTGCTTTTGACAGACACTGTAAAAAGTGCATAGAACCTTTAGTATGATGTTGATGGCACAGCAGGCAGAGGTTTTAATTCTCAAAACTTCATACAATATCCATACGGCTGATTAAAGAAAACTATAGCATGTGTGCAGACATGGTCTCTGCTGAAAAGCCACGAAACCCGAAACCACATGGATATGAGGTAACCAACAAATGACAGAAAAATAGTACCTGTATTACAATTGTGACGTCATCAATATAAGTCAAGTGTATCCTATGATGTATAAAGATGTACATCTCCTGTCAATTGTTATTAAAAGTCATACTTTCTTGGTTGGCTGTCAAGATTAACCAAAATATGCATCATGTTAACAAGGATTTGCTCTGAAGGTAATGATTTCCTGACTGGCTGTTTTGATCTCACAAAATTGTTTTTGCTGTACAGACATTCACAGAACACATGATGATATTGCATCACTATAAATCATGTTTATGACTTGGAATGAAAAATTACTCCAAATTATTACAAAGCAAATGTATTGAAGCATATTACCTTGCAGTACAGAGAAGCCATTAGGCTTTCTTCTTGGAAATGGTTCTTTTGCCTGAGGCACCAATTTGTAATATATATTTTGCTAAAAATAGCACCAGTGTATATATATTTTTATGAGTAATCTATCTGTAAAAGTCACTTTTCTTGATCTTTCACTAGGAGGGTTGTATATTTACATGATATGTAGACTATTATGTCCCAAATTTAGAATAAAACTGCAGGTAGCTATTTCTAAGTACATGTACATTTTTTCCCGGATAGAAAGTAAAGCAGTTTTGATGATTGCAGTTATCAATAGTAGTGTTAATAATAATGTTGGACAGTTTTATGCAAATTGTGCTAACTGTTAAGCAATTATGATATTGCTTTGAAATAGTAAAACAATTCTGATGTCCAATGTTAAAGTACATGTATGTTATTGTTAGTCACAGATGATATTCTTCACTACGGTACAGGGTGCACATTAATTGTACCTGGACATTATACATGCATCATGTATCGTTTCGCCAAACACACACTGTACTTGATATGTCTTTGTGTTTTAACATGTAGCTCGTGTGGCAAATGTTTTTACAGTCTGTCTACCAAGATTGAAGGTTTGTATGTGAAATATGTAAACATGTGTGAAATAATCCATATTATGATGATGTAGTGAGCATTGGAACACCAAACTGATGGTTTTAGAGTTGCATAGCTGATGAGAAAAGTTCCTGACTTTCAATATATGTTTGTTTTGAACAAGATAAAAGTAATCAAAGGAATTGAGACCACAGACCAGAAAGTTATTCTTTTAAAATTACCAATATTTAAACTAAGCAAGAAGCATACACATATACAGTATGCCAGTACACAGAGCATAGGATTTTCATGAAGCATATAAATCTTTCACTTCAGTTTACAATATACAGAACTTTAAACATGTTGATAGCTGAAATTATTGACTGTTCCTTGTTGGCATAATAGGTGGCAGAGCATATAGTAATTCATTGATAAATTTTTACTCTTCCCACTTCTTGCATGTACTGATTCATTATATCGTATGACTTTATCACAAAAATATTGAAAATCAATTGAAAATCAATTGATGCAGTACTGCTTTTGATGCAGTATTGCTTTTGTATTACAAAACCAAAGACATACAATTTGAAGAATTTATGGATGCAAGATACTAGTTTAGTCAATAAAATTTTTCAATATTGTATTATATCATCTCAAAACTACAGATGCATCTATTGCAGTTTTGAATTTTGAGTTTCTATACTTGCAATGAAGCACTATTTTATTCTTGAAGTGATATTACTATTGGCCTGCTTGAACATCATATCATGTCAGCCTAGAATCCTATTCGTCCGCTTTCCTCCGTACCTCCGACCCACTCCCGGAGGAGGTACGGAGGCAAGCGGACGAATAGGATCCTAGGCTATATCATGTCAACCATAATTCAGCATGTCAGGGTTCATAAATTGTTTGACAAGTGACATCAGTTGATGTTGCTCCATACAGACTCTGTCTCCAAGGCTTTCAGTGCCAGTAGAGTAAGGATGAGGATATATTCAAAACAAGGGACAAAGAGATTACCTCAGTTGAACTTTGTTCTGTACGAAATCCCCGACAAAGGACATCATTATTCCCATCTGTCCTGGTATTAATAATTACCAAGTCAAAGGATTTATCTCAGCAGAAAAACAAATAATCTCAGACTACAGTGTATTTCTACTCTGTATGCTGTAGGTATACATTTTACGTGCAGAGAAAACGAACAAAAGGGTGAACTCAGCAGTTAACGTTTAAACAAAATTTATTACGAAAAAAAACTAATTGCTAAGTCAGGGATAGAGTACAAGCTTTAAAAGTGTACAGACTACTTATCTCAGCTGGGACGGCAAAGCTCCAGTCTCAGAGTTGTAACAGTCAGTTGAATGAATGAACAGTCCTTGCAGGCTTGCAGCTGCACAAAGTCCACAGTATAAATCCAGCGTTGACTGTGAAGGTCTTGAAAAGTCTTGAGAATGACTACTGCTGGAGTTTATAGTAACACACAAGAGACACGATCCCAAAAGTCTGACTGGAAGCTGGCGCGTCCCTTTTATAAAGGCATATAAGAACAATCTAGAACTTTTATTGACATGCTAATTACAGTTCTAAAATTATCTCCCTTACACAACTAATCAACTTTCCAGAACATTCCAAACATGACTAATTGAATTCAAGGTTGTGAGGTCATCAAGGGCAGTGACCTTGGGAATGTTCTAGACTATTGAACTCAGGTCATGATGAGTGTGGGGGAAATGACCTACATAAACACACCCCCTCTTCAAAAAGAAAATTTTTCAATGAAAAATCTTTCTTTTACAAATGTAATCTTAAAAGTGTGAACAACAATAAGTTCTAAATACGAGAGAGACAGTCTGCAATTAAATTGTCTCTGCCTTTGATATGTCTAATATCAAGATTAAACTCCTGTAACATTAAACTCCATCTTAGCAATCTCTGATTTTGCCTTTAAATTTCTGCAGAAAAACAAGAGGGTTGTGATCATATAAACCACTATTGGCTGATTTGAAGAAGTAACATAAACTTCAAAATGCTGTAAGCTAATATCAAAGATAAACACTCTTTTTCAATTGTAGAGTAGTTTCTCTGGGATTTGTTAAATTTGCGTGAAAAATAGCAAACAGGATGATCTACCCCATGACTATCCTCTTGCAATAAAACAGCACCAGCAGCCGTATCACTAGCATCTACAGCTAATTTGAATGGCAAAGTGAAATCTGGTGCAGACAACACTGGGGCACTTTGCAGTATGGCTTTAAGTGTATCAAATGCCTGTTGGCATTGCTCTGACCAAACAAACTTTACTTTCTTTTTAAGTAAGTTAGTCAAAGGCTCAGTATTGTGGAGAAATTTGGACAGAATTTTCGGTAGTAACCAGCCATACCGAGAAAGCGCATCAGTTGTCGTTTGCAGTTTGGTATGGGAAAACTTGAAATGGCACTGATTTTGGCATCAACAGGTTTTACCTCACCCTGTCCTACAGTATGTCCGAGGTAAGTTACCCTCGCCCAACCAAACTCAGATTTGGCAAGGTTGACAGTCAACATTGCTTTGCTCAGTCTCTCAAAGAACTTCCGCATGAGCTTGATGTGTTCCTCCCAGGTGTCACTATACAGGACGACGTCGTCAACGTAGGCTGCACACCCGTCTAGCCCGGATATGACGTCGTTGATCATCCGTTGGAACGTTGCCGGAGAGTTCTTCATTCCGAATGGCATCACCTGTACTGGAACAATCCGTCTGGCGTAACAAAGGCGGATATTTCACGAGCACGATCCGTCAGAGGGACTTGCCAAAATCCCTTCAGTAGGTCAAATTTCGTCACATACTTGGCTTTTCCCACTCGGTCGATGCAGTCATCAATCCTCGGGATTGGGAAAGTGTCTGTCTTTGTTAAAGTGTTGACCTTCCTAAAGTCCGTGCACATACGATAACTGTGGTCTGATTTGGGAACAAGTATGCACGGCGAACTCCAGTTACTTTTACTGGGTTCAATAAAGTCATTGTCCAGCAGGTATTTGACTTCTTCCTGGAGATATTTTGCTTTTGTTGGATTCAGTCTGTATGGATGTTGTTTTACAGGCTTACTGTCCCCAACATCAACGTCGTGATAGATGACGTTTGTCCTCGTTGGAACATCTTGAAACAGGTGTTTATATTCGTGGAGCAGTTCTTTCACCTGTTGTTGTTGTTCTGGCTGGAGGTGTGCCAACTTTGTAGACTCCAGCTTCTCCAGGATTTCTGAGTTCTGAAGCTTGACCGAGCCCAGCTTTGAGTTTAGAGTATTTTCACTCAAGTCAGTTTCAGTATCACTATCTTCATAATGGTTTGAACTGACTGCACTGACAGGCTGAGTTATAGTAGGATTATCCCTATCCAAATATGGCTTAAGCATATTTATGTGACATAGCTGTTTTTGTTTTCGCCTGTCAGGTGTTATTATGATGTAATTTAAATCACTCAATTTCTTATCAATTAGGTATGGCCCAAAGTAACGAGCATGGAGTGGTTTGCCAGGAATTGGAAGTAGAACAAGAACTTTTTGACCTGGTTCAAACTTCCGTTTTGAGGTGTTTTTATCGTATTTGGTTTTCATTGACTGCTGAGATGACTCAAGATTTTCTCTGGCTAATTCACATGCTTTAGAGAGTTTTGTACGAAAATCTGACACATATTGCAAATATTCAGACAATCATCATCGTCTGATAGGAATTTCTCTTTAACGAGCTTAAGTGGGCCACGGACTGTATGTCCAAATACAAGCTCAAATGGGCTAAAACCAAGAGACTCCTGAATTGACTCTCTAACAGCAAAGAGCAAAAAATGAATTCCTTCATCCCACTGCTTCTCTGTGTCAAAACAGTAAGTCCTAATCATGTTTTTCAAAGTTTGATGAAATCGCTCAAGAGCACCCTGACTTTCTGGATGATAGGCGGATGACCTATACTGTTTAATGCCTAGCTGATCCATTACTTGTTGAAAAATTCCAGACATAAAGTTGGAGCCTTGATCGGACTGGACACATTTAGGGAGGCCAAATAAAGTGAAAATTTTGACTAAAGCTCTCACTATAGTCTTTGTCTTTATATTTCTCAGTGGTATGGCTTCTGGGAACCGAGTTGATGTGATGTACACATAATTGTCAGCATGTACTCATTTCCTGATCTTGTTTTTGGTAGGGGCCCAACACAGTCTATTAGTATCCTACTAAATGGTTCTTGAAATGCAGGAATTGGCTGTAAAGGGGCCTTTGGAATGGTCTGATTTGGCTTTCCTACCATTTGACATGTGTGACAGGTTTTACAGAAATGTGCTACATCCTGCCTGAGATTAGGCCAATAAAAGTGACTGAGAATTTTGTGATAAGTTTTCCTTACTCCCAAATGACCAGCCCAGGGGTTTCATGGGCTAGGCGCAATATTTCAGCACGATAGGGCTTTGGAACAACAATTTGATGTTTTATAGCCCAATCGTCATCAACCAAGACATCTGGAGGTCTCCATTTACGCATGAGAATACCAGATTTTGTATAATAGGAAACAGAGCTATCTGAAGTTTTACCTTCATCATCTACCCTGTCAAACAAAGACAAAATATCTGGGTCTTTGTGTTGTTCTGCAATGAGATTTGATCTAGAAAATGTCTGACTTTGGTCAGCAGAAGTTTTACTGGAAGTTTCAAATCCACGAGGGATAACGGAATGATCCGTGTCAAACACCTGACTGAGAAAGGTGTCTTTTAAGTCAACATCTGTGACATTATTTTTGAGAGTATTTTGATTCTCGGAAGTTTTCTTTGACATGGCTCGAGTAATGGCACATGAAGGAAATAAATCGGGTATCTCTTGTTCAATTGGCTCTGGATCCTGATCTAAACTAGGATTATCAGTCACAAGTGGATTAGTAATGACCTTGTCCCCAGCAAGGTCGTTTCCAAGAAGAAGGTGAATCCCTTCAAAAGGCAAAAAGGCCTAATACCTAAAGCCACAGGTCCAGAAACAAAGTCCGAAGACAAATAGACATTATGGAGAGGAACAGGAATGTAGTCATTACAATCTACCCCCTTAATAAGAACTTTAGAACCTGAAATGACTTTTCAGAAAACGGCAGGGTATCTGCCAACAAAAGAGACTGGGAAGCCCCGGTATCTCTTAAAATTTTGACAGGGGTAGCGGAAGAGAAATCACTAGAAAGTGATATAAAACCATTATGAATAAATGGTTCGAAAATACCCATAATGCTATCTTGAGAAGAATTGACCTTGACCTCATTAATTGGGGATGAGAGGGGTTTAACCTCAGAAAATGTGTTGCACACATTATTAGACTCTAATTGAGTTGATGAAGAAATAAAGCCGGTTGGGCTTAGATCCACTTTGACCACTTTGACCTTCACGTTTTCTTTTCAATTTGAAACACTCTGACATTAAATGGCCGTCTTTCTTACAATATTACAAGAAAGTGTACCAAACTGTTTGTCAGAAGGAGATTGAGACTTGGGATCTGATGATGTGGGAGTGTTACTTGAACTGTGTGAACTGTTACCATTTGATTTCCTTCTCTCCTTTGAGAAATTCTTGGATGAAAAGGACGAGTTAAATTTACCTGCATTGTTTCTGTATGAAAAGGACTGGGATGGTTTGCTGAGAAAGAAGATTTGTGGGTCAATGAATAATCATCGGCCAAACGTGCAGCAACCTCCAATGTATCTGCCTTTTGTTCATTGATAAACGTCTTGATGTCACTCCGGATGCACCTTTTAAATTCCTCAATCAAAACAAGCTGTCGTAATTTGTCATAATTCTGACTGACCTTTTCAGAAGAACACCAGCGATCAAACAGTTGTTCTTTTGTTCGAGCAAATTCAACATAAGTTTGATCCTTCACCTTCTCACAATCCCTAAATTTCTGACGTAAGCTTCAGCAATTCAACATAAGTTTGATCCTTCACCTTCTCACAATCCCTAAATTTCTGACGGTAAGCTTCAGGCACCAACTCATAGCCCTTGAGAATTAATTCCTTCACAGAATCATAATTTGAAGCCTGCTCTACTGACAACTGAATGTAAATTTCTCTGGCTTTACCCACCAAAGCACTCTGCAAAAGCATAGACCAGGACTCCTTAGGCCAATTCAGACTCTGAGCAATTTTCTCAAAATGAAGGAAATATTTATCAACATCCTTTTCTTGGAAAGGGGGAACTAACCTGAAATGCTTAGTGATGTCAAACTTGTCTGAAGGGAAGAATTTTCCTGATTGTCCAAGCTCTAAACGTCTCATTTCTAACTGTAGTCGATGTTCTTCCAATTCTCTCTCCTTTTCTCTCTGTCTTTCTTCCATTTGTAATTCTTTGTCTTTCATTTGTAATTCTTTGTCTTTCATTTGTAATTTTTCCTGCCTTTCCCTTTCTTCCATTTGCAATTTTTCCTTTTCTAATTCCAATTTCTTAAGCTCCAAATCTGCCTGTATTTCTAATTCTAATTTTTTGAGTTCGAAGGAAGACTCAGGCTCATAATCTTTTAAGGCAGACTCCTCAAAATGGCCAGAATTAACTAAATGTTTTGCAATCTTGAACTGAATTTCTCGCTTGCGCATAGATCTTTTGACATCTACTTTAAGGAAATTTGCCAGTGCTATGAGGTTGTCTTTTCTGAGGGAATTAAATGTGTCCTGATCAAGGTCATCCATAAATTCGTCTGGCTTGAATTCCGCCATGATTGAATTTCGCTGAGTTCACAGTATACAGTAGTTTTGAAAAGGCTGTCAAAATGTTGTCAAACGGCTCAAAATATTCGTCTCCCGGACGAGCCCCCAATTTGTTACGTGCAGAGAAAACGAACAAAAGGGTGAACTCAGCAGTTAACGTTTAAACAAAATTTATTACGAAAAAAAAACTAATTGCTAAGTCAGGGATAGAGTACAAGCTTTAAAAGTGTACAGACTACTTATCTCAGCTGGGACGGCAAAGCTCCAGTCTCAGAGTTGTAACAGTCAGTTGAATGAATGAACAGTCCTTGCAGGCTTGCAGCTGCACAAAGTCCACAGTATAAATCCAGCGTTGACTGTGAAGGTCTTGAAAAGTCTTGAGAATGACTACTGCTGGAGTTTTAGTAACACACAAGAGACACGATCCCACAAGTCTGACTGGAAGCTGAGCACGTCCCTTTTATAAAGGCATATAAGAACAATCTAGAACTTTTATTGACATGCTAATTACTGTTCTAAAATTATCTCCCTTACACAACTAATCAACTTTCCAGAACATTCCAAACATGACTAATTGAATTCAAGGTTGTGAGGTCATCAAGGGCAGTGACCTTGGGAATGTTCTAGACTAATTGAACTCAGGTCATGATGAGTGTGGGGGAAATGACCTACATAACAATTTTACTGAATATACAGATCTTAGTTTGGTACAGTATAGTACAGCAAAGTGTTACAGCATACAGTGTAGCAAGCAGAGCCTTCAGAACTCATGACAAGTACTTGTCAATAATGCATTTATGAATTACAAATCTTCACCCCCTCATGCATTTACATGTCTGTCTTCAGTACACATGGCACACTAATAAATACAATTTGTTTCACATTCCTTTCCATGCTTACATGTATACATGTAGATATACCGTACATACTGTGGAACTAATAGATTTAATATTGTACATACTGTGTATATATGTCCTGTACAGTACATCTGTAAACGTGAGGGATTTTAATAACAAGAATTTTAGGGAGTGCTTATCAATGTACATGAAGACGTGCACAGAAGCTGTGTATTTTCATAGTGATGCAGATACACATCATGGACTTGCATCCAAATATCAGTACCAGTTCTGTAAGTCAATTAAAATACACTGAATTATCGGCTGTTGACAGCCATGATGGAAAATTCACAATATACGAAGGTTATTTCAACGTTATATACAACACTTCCTTATTACTGTATTGCTTAGTGCAGACTTGTCACATTGTGATTGGCCGCTTTGAATGTCACTGGTTTAAAGGGCCTTTTTTGCTGATTCTTTCACCATATTTTTGTTTTGTGTGTCAATTTTACTTATCGTTCTACTTCCCAAAGCATGTTAGAATGCTTACTGGATAGCTTGTCAACACAGCTATCTATACAGTATGTGAAGTGCACCGTTATTGTTCACATTTGAATGTTAGTCCAGACTGCTGGTAGAATTCACTTTTCATCAATAATAATGCAGTTTCTGCACAAGGAGACAACATCTCGACATGATTTGGGTAGTAGAACAAGAAATTATGGTTGATGTAAGAATTAAACAAAATCAGTAAAAAAATCGTGAATAGTTACAGCTACTGGCCTTTTAAAATATCAAAAAGGATAAAGGAGTGTGTATAGTCTTACTGGTCTGTAGTAGCAGAGGCATTTTACTCATGTTCTTGCTTTATCTGCATATGGGTGTGTATTATATTTGTATAGACATACTTTAGAATGTTTTGTAAAATGATTTATTTGAATGTTATGTAGTGATGGGGCATTGTTTAACCCTCCTCCTGCCACGTTTCTCTGTCATCACCAGGTCCCTGTCACCACAAGGTCCCTGTCACCACCAGGTCCCTGTCACTACAAGGTCCCTGTCACTACAAGGTCCCTGTCACCATCAGGTCCCTGTCACTATCAGGTCCCTGTCACTACAAGGTCCCTGTCACTACCAGGTCCCTGTCACCACCAGGTCCCTGTCACTATCAGGTCCCTGTCACTACAGGGTCACTGTCACCACCAGGTCCCTGTCACCATCAGGTCCCCGTCACTGTCGGGTCCCTGTCACCATCAGGTCCCTGTCACCATCAGGTCCCCAGTGTTCTCTCCCAGGATCAAGCAAAAGCGTAGCGGCTAATTTGCATAATCATTTGCATATCATTAATTTATATTTGCATATGGATATAAGCTTGCACATGCACCCACGCATTCATATACACTCACAACAAAATGCAATGGTAACACACAAGTATGCAATTTGAACATCATGGAAACTCTTTATTACACTTAAATAAATCATCACAGTATAGTAGAATTGCAATTAAAATAGAAGATTCAAACAGTAACAGCAAGTTCAGATTGAAAGCAAGAAGTGGTTCGTCTGATTTGAGTATCATTAATACATATATTGCTAATAAAATTGTCAAAAATTGCCAACAAAGAGGAAAATTCACAAGTTTAAGCTTTATACAATTCAAATGTAATTGAGTTTTATATCATTTTTGAACAACAAACACCGCGAATAATGTTTCATCACGGGGATCAATTTCAACCAGCGCGCCCCCCCCCCCCCCCCCCGCATAACTACCACTGCCACTGAACATCGTCGTTCGATTCTTCATTTTAAAAATACCACCAAGATGATCACAAGACATGAACTAAGTACGACTAGAATCACTCGAAAATCAGGTGTAAAATCTTTCAGAGAACGTGTCAGAGTGGAACTACACGCGACGCCAGGATCAATGTCAACACGTTATAAACACGTCGGCCAACATGGCCGCCGCCATATTGGAATTTATGCAATGTGAACGCGATCGCGATCGTGATCGTACTCGGACAAAAAAAAAGATCATCGTTGCAAAATCATAATCAACCTCACTAGTCAACTGCTTCTTTTGTTTCTTTTCCGGTCCATTTCGTTGATCAAAGCATGGGAATGTGATCAAAGGCCTCGCTAGTGCTACACCGCCTAACTCTGTGAATACTTGTCCTCGATGTATACCGACTAAAGGTCTTTGTTGGTCGTAATAGTCGTTGTAGAATGAAAACTTGTGAACAACCCAGCCGATTCTTCTATTGTTTTAACGTTCCTCTCAACACTTACGGACAACTTATCGGACGCATACCATACTTCACACCTTCCACTCTTTCACCAGGTTGAAAGTTGCAGTGAGCGCTAATGTGTAGACAATGCATGCAACAGCTGGTAGCTACGCAGAGCGTGTGAACTAAAGGATGGCGGGAATATTTTAAAGCGTAGCGGGGAGAATGAAAGCGTAGCGGGGAGAGGCGAAAGCGTAGCGGGACCGCTACGCTAAAAGGCCTGGGGAGAACACTGGGTCCCTGTCACCATCAGGTCCCTGTCACTACAGGGTCATTGTCACCACCAGGTCCCTGTCACCATCAGGTCCCTGTCACTATCAGGTCCCTGTCACTATCAGGTCCCTGTCACTATCAGGTCCCTGTCACTATCAGGTCCCTGTCACCACCAGGTCCCTGTCACCTCCAGGTCCCTGTCACTATCAGGTCCCTGTCGCTATCAGGTCCCCATCCCTCTCACCATCAGGTCAAGTTGGATAAAAACCAATGAGGCTTATCATGTCTTGTATGTTTCAGTTTACAAAGACTTGTAAATTTGAAGGCCCCTGAAAACATAGATACTGTATATTTATTTTGTTGACTTGACCAGTCACCTGATATGACCCTGGGCTATGACACATATGTAAAGTAGGTGAAAGTATATATCGGTTTTTGCTCAAAGGACATGCAAGTGACATTTTTGTTGGCTTTTGCTCAATACTGCTTTTCACTAATTTGGCAGATGAGAAAGTGACACTGATAGGTCACTGGCAGGAAAAGTGCTAAAGTCTCACTTTTCCATTAGTTCACGTCATTGATAGTTTACATGCCCTCATGAATTTCTGAATTGTTTATTTTTGCAAAAAGATACTTTACATACATGTAGATTGGACATGTATCTCAACACTACATACACAGTGACTTGTGTAGGATATTTTGTTAAGAGGTTTTAATTTTGTGTGTACAAATTGGAAGACAGACAAAAATTGAAACAATGAATCATTTCATGTACACAGGAGCTGTGAACCAGCTGACCCAGTTAAAGGGACATGTTGACAATTATCTCTGATTTCCGACTCATCTTGCCATGTCAAAGGTCACCTTGACAATGTCTCCAATTTCATACTCATCCTGCCTTGTTAAAGGTCAGCTTGACAATATCTCCAATTTCCCACCCATCCTGCTATGTCAAAGGTCACCTTACAGTGTTGATAACAATGATTTCATATTGACTCAAGGTAGTATGTGCGTCGGGGACAGATATCCGAACTCTCCAACTTTTACAATTCTTTTCTGATCTACATGTGTACCACTTGTTGGGGCTCATTTTAAAGCCCTTAGCATAAGAAACCTTTTCACTGTCTTAGTTTTTCAAAAATTGAGAATTTTATTTTTCTGCATAGAGTTACCACAGGTATGGTGGCCATTTTGAATTTCAAATATCGGTAAATCTTGGGTAATATGTTTCTCTTGTACCAAAATTTGCAAGGTGACCCCCGATTTTTATTCTTGATTATAAAAGAGAATGGTTCAAATATTCCTTGAAGAAAGTTTGAGCAAAAGTTTAAGTCTTTAACTTCAAAGGTGCGTACTACCTTAAAGGGACAAAGAAGGCCATTTTTCATGAATTTTGTTTGATGCAAGACACTACTTATATTGTTTGACATGTTGAAAGATACTGAATAAATGGGTGACCATGCATATATTTGACCCTGGTTTTAGACACGTCATGACCATTAATTCATTTTCGCGATGGTTTCATGTATCGTGTTTAAAACCTGGGTCAAACATATGCATGGTCACCCATTCATTCAGTATCTTTCAACATGTCAAACAATATAAGTAGTATCTTGTATCAAAACAAAATTCATGAAAAATGGCCTACTTTGTCCCTTTAATGTAAAATCTGGGCACTCAAACAGATACAAGGAATGTTTGCTGTTTCTCTCTTATTGTTGAAAAGAATATGCCACAGTGTAGGTTACAATGCAACTATCAACATGTCATCCATAAAGGAGATGTGTTGGTATTAAGCAGTACTTTTAGAAGTTGTTATGTGATGATGGCTCATGGTGGATACCGTAGACTATTTTAATCAGACATGAAATTTTAAATTGACAGAAATAGTTCCATAGGTATATATATATGATTGGATCACAAAAGTTGAAAGTAGATATCTCACAAGTTGAAAGGATATCCCTAGCATGGTGTATACAGTATAGTCAGTATGATTCTGTTTAATCAGATGACTCTCTATTGGGTGGAGGTTCATTTCTCTATTTTAGCATTTTGGATGGAGTCATTCATAATCAGTGTAAAGTCAAGATGCCTACACAGTCATTGTAACATGTGCCAGTCTTTCACATCAGCTCAAGTCAGTAAATACCAGTCTTTACGTACCATAGCGAGAAAGTTGGTGAAAATTTTGTTTATGAATATTTTTAGGTGTCGTCAAACTGTCAAGTGGGTTATGCTAAGATACATGACACCTGTATCTAAAAAGTGACCTACTTTTAACAGTTTTAACCAGTTTGACTTGATGGCTACGTGTCAGTCTAGTAAGGTACAGAGTAAAAGGTTTTCCTCCATAGCGTTTCTTTGGTTTAGAAATTTTTTAAAAGAATTTGAAATTGGTGAGACAGTGTCAGTGCAGTATGTATGACGATAGTATCGCACCATTTTACATAATTATATGTCATTAAAAATACATTTTCAGGCAGCATGCCTTAGGACTAATACCTATCTGGTAATTATAATTATACAGAGCATCAATAAATGTAGCATGCACCACTGCACTGCAATTGTTGTATAATGTCACAGCATACCATCAGCAGACCAATGCATGTATCATTATATGATTATTGGTTCCATAGTACATGTAGTACATTTACACAATGTATAATACTTCGGTCCAGCAAATTACGTTGTTTGTGTAATAAATCATACAAGATGGTGTTTCATGTTGCCATGGGCCCTATCTGCAATAATAATGTTGCAGCTGACTACAGCACAACACAGTACTACTACAGTCTTCTATAGATGGAAAATGGACACTGAAGATGCCATTTTTTTTAGTGGTGGATAAATGTGCTTGAATGAAGGTTTTTAAACACCAAATATTGAACAACAAAGTTTGAACCATGATTATAGTTTCCAATGGTACAACCGTACACAGCATCTGAAAATTGTTAAGATATATCGTCATAGAGTCATTAGTTCATCAGGTTTCCGCAACCCTTACTCATAGGCCATTTTGTTTCTAATTTTGATTTCACAATATATGTACCTGTATAACTCATAAACACATGACGTACATTTATTTACATCCTACATGAAAAAAATGACAGTATTCTATCACTTCCGGTTGTGTTATGAATTTCAATTTTCCAGAAATACTGTGCATGACAGTGAACAGAAAAGTGGTTTGAAATTGTGCAATCTAATGTTCCATTCCTAATTAAAAATACGACAATAGGGGAGGTTGCAATCTCCACACAGAGATTGAAGCATTGTGGGACAGTAGTGCTGCGTGGATAATTCAAACCAAGCTAGAGGGTTTCTGAGTCATTGACCGCGCGCCCCAACCAATCTCTGCTGTATACATGTAGACAAATTTTAATTAATATTCCAAACTGGGACTTCTTTCAGTCCTGCGCGTGCCCAACTGGCTCAATAAATGTGGCAGAAATAGCAGATTTTGATAGGAGCTATCTAGCTAGAGATTGCAATTTCCGCACACTGGTAAAAATAATACATTACACACTACTGGTAGTATAATCTGCTAAAACTTTGAAAATCGCTTCTGCAAAGCTGACAGCCACTGTGGCATACATTTTGAATCATTGATTCACATCCATGTAACCTAGAGCAAGGTCTGTGTTTTGCAAGTGTTCACGGAATTGAGTATCAATATTGAAACTAGTGTATTATTCATTTATCTTTTTTTTTGTGGTCTAAGTACAAAAAAAGACAGAAAATATATAATGGAAAACACACAATACCCAAAAAGTTGGTGAAATGCGTCGCCTGTGGCAGAGATTAGTGTGGCTACTGCTGAGACTCCCTAGCTATGTTTTAATTTTCCACGCCGCTCACATTGGATTTTTGTTGAAGACAGATATCCATACAAACTGTACATGCATGATAGTCAATCACTGCTCAGATTTTGTCATGAATTATTTGTTGTTCAAAAGCCTTTAAGCAGTTTAAACTTCTACCATGTATTTCATCAATTACTGTGTTTTTAGACGTTCAAATCTTCTTGTTGAATTTGCCCATTTCCAAATTATTCTCCACGGACAGATTTAGAGGTTTGAGGTCAAACACAATGAGTATTGTGCACTATGCAAATGTTTTACCACCCATACTCCCATACTTAGAAGAAATACTTTAATATGGCATACAAGTATTTGTAAGGAAGCGTACAGAACACCTCATGTGTCTGTACAGCTACCGTACAATTATAGTGTCTGTCAGAATTAGGGTAACACATGCAATTGTATGTGTGACACTGCTGCAACATGTTGAAATACATGGTGTGTAAATTATATGTACACTTAACAGTAACTTCCCTTTGTATGATACTGATGACTTACGACACATACATATACATGTATTTGTTGATATTAATGAAAGCATGTATGATCAGCAGATAATATGTACATGTTACATGATATGTACAACTTCACATTTTTTTAGTCACGCCCATTCCTGATTCCAGACATAGACTTCACATAACCTGTATTCTTAGAGTAAAGGATATGGGTAGAAGTCTCTGTATTGGGAAGGATGTTATGTCATTACCACAGATACACGTAACTGTTATGGAGATTCTGTTTAGCTTTCATTTAGGTCATTATATGCAGAGATTAACAGATAAAATAAACAGACACACCATTTAATGTGGTGCTGCACATAACAGCATATTTTGCTCAAAATCACTTTTTTGCAAAGATTCATTCCATTTTAAGTAATTTGTCAACCCAAGATTAAAATATTTGTTGGGTTCACCTTTTAGCTTGTCAAGCGGTCATAAGTTAGGTGTGAAGAAGTGTAAATTTATGCAAATTTATTCAAATCACCCAATATCCTGGCTTCTCTTTTCTCCAAATTTCAAGTTTCCAAAGAATTTAACTCCACTCTGGCTGAGTCAAATTTTCACAAATGTTCTTTAAATACTATTTAACAAAATGACTGTTTTGCTTGGCAATAGACATTTAAATGTTATTTATCATGATTTTAATCACTTTTTTAAGTGTCAGTCTTCCAACTCCTGCCATTTTAGAATGAGGATAGATAATGCAAAGAAAATAGTCTTTTTTTCTATATATACACTTGTTTCAAGTGAAATATTACATTTCAGAAAATATTATCAAGCTTTTGACTTGTCATCAATACCAAAATTGAGGTTTTTTCCATTCATCCTTCGAGTAAACTATTTCTACCATACTAAACTTTAGATTCTCTGCTTCTTGAAAAGATATAATATGAGGGGGTCTCCTTGTCATTTTAGATGAGAAATACTCCTTTGGAAAACCTATATTGATAAGAGCAACTCCACCTTAAGGTAATATGCACCTCGAAAGTGAAAGACTTAAACTTTTGCTCAAACTTTCCTCAGTGAAACTTTCAACCATTCTCTTATCGAAGCAAGAATAAAAATCAGGGGTCACCGTGCAAACTTTGGTACTAGAGAGACAAATAACTTGCGATTTCTCGATATTTGAAATTCAAAATGGCCGCCATCCCTGTGTTAACTCTATGGAAAAAAGAAAATTTTCGATTTTCGAAAAACTAAGATGGTGAAAACTTTTCTTTCGCCAAGAGCTTCAAAATGAGCCCCCACAAGTGGTAGGTCAGAAGAAAATTGATAAAATTTGAAGGCCCGAATATCTGTCCCCGAGGTGCGTTCTACCTTAAATGGAAGTTGCCTGGCCTGGACATATACATGATACTGTACTATGATACATGTTGTATACATGTATGTGTATGATAGACATATTCTCATGTACTGGTATATATGTACATGTACAATGATAACCTCGAAATAACTTTATGGTGCAAGATAGATACTGTAGGTTTGGTTCTACCAATCATGATGCAGTATAATACTGATTTCAGTGACTTGTATACATGTAGGGATATTGGATCACAGTTACAAGAGGCAATTTTCCTGGCTTGTTAGTCGTAAACCTACCATGTACATTCCAATTAACTTTCCATTCTGAAAATTTCTCACGACATGATGACCTATTTGCATAGCAATTGAAAAAATCGCTGTAATGTTTTTTGTTTTTATTTGATAAATTTACAAGATATGACCCTGTATGCTATACGACTGCTGTATACTACATTGTATGATGGCTCCTTGGAAAACAGTGAATGTTTAATGATCTTCTTACACATGTACATACATCATTACATGTACATAAAGCTGTGTGTATCAACATGTACATGTAGCTATAAATCTACACTGTTTATATTGTGATCAGAATTTCAGTGTAGAATAAAAACTGATCGTGAAAGGCTTGTGTGTTGCTCTATAGACTCACTAATGTTGTCTATAGGCTTGAGGTATTTCCATGTAAACGGTGATTTCAGTGTCAAATGGAAAGTGACAGTAGTCTTCCAACATGAAGTATGATGAGCCATAATGTCAAAGCTCTCCATAAGGCTTACCCTACTCACATGCATGTAAATTTATTCAAGATGTACTACAGTGATGTAATTCTGCGGTTTGATGGCAATATCTATGCTGTACATGTGCATTTTACTACCAATTACATGCTCAATTTATTGATGTCTCAGAGCTATTGGAAGGATTAGATCAGATCTAATGTTTAAGCAGTGTGTCCTCTTTATCAAAGTCAATTTGATATGCCTCTGACTCAATCTCCTGTCTGACTTTAGAAAATTTTACAAGTACAGTGTATCAGTATAGCACAGACTTGAGGAAAATTCAAAAAATTCATGAACGGACTCAAACAGTTCATTAATCCTCTATGTTAGGGGGCACACTGTTACATGTGTATTACCAAGCATGTATCAGTAACCTTAATCACTTCTAACATATTTGACAAAAATTACCCGGCATAATGTAAGAAGATGGCAGAGCAACTTTGTGCAAGTGGATGAGTAAACCTTTTTAAGTTTGATGAAAACCCGGTGTCTGCAAACTCTAATCCTGTCACTCTTTACAACTCACCATATTGAATCTGATATCTGGATCTTCATCTACAATTTACATGATACACTACACTACACTACACTACACTACACTACACTACGCTACACTACACTACGCTACGCTACACTACACAACACTACACTACACTACACTATGCTACGCTACACTACGCTACACTACACTACATTAACTGCACTACTACACTACACTACACTACACTACACTACATTAACTGCACTACTACACTACACTACACTACACTACACTACACTATACTACTTTTAACTGCACTACACTACACTATTCTGCACTACTACACTACACTACACTATACTACACTTACTACTGTACACTACACTACACTACACTACACTACATTTAACTGCTCTTCACTCTTCTGTATACTTCACTACACTACACTACACTTCACTACACTACACTACTGCACTACACTACACTGCACTACACTACACTACACTACACTACACTACACTACACTACACTACACTACACTACACTACACTACACTACACTACACTATACTACACTTCACTACATTTGCACAGTACAATATACAGTATATGGCCCCTTTTTTTCTGATAATGAATGTGCCTCACTCTATCATTTTAACAACTCCTTTGAAATGTAATACATACATCTAACTTTCACTCTATCACCAATTGATTCATTGTGAAATGACAATTATCTTCTGCTATGAAATGATCACACTTTTAATCACTTGTACATTACAATTACATGATACCTATATATGTACCAGTATTTTATGCTTCATCTATTTCAACTGTTTGCCAACCATTCTCATCAATGGGTACAGCAAATGGATTTTATAATTGCAACATTCTCTCTACTAAATGTTTGCACTCTATTGTCTGATAGCCATAGTCAGTAATAATCATCATCCCATTTTCTGCCTTCTTTTTTTTTCCACATTGCAGACACCCATGGGATATATTCCCCTTGATTTATATCTCAGATCGGTATGCATCTCCAAATCATTTGCCACTGATTCTGCTAAAAAAAAAAATAAAAAAATCTTTTATGCCTCTGTGCCAGCATGCTCAATGATGTTTTGTATAATTTTGATTTCATGATGAAGCTGGTGTTTGCTATATGACAATCATGCATAATCCAATGGATGAAAATAAAATAAAATGTCTGGTCAATTTATATCTCCCTTCTTTTCAAAAACTGGTCCTGGTTTCAGCCTCTGGTAAAATGTCAAAATTAAAAAAATGGTGTGCTGATTATTTTTCAATTTATAAATAGTATTCTACGAAGTCTTGCATTATAGATGACATTATATTTGTTAATATTTTCTTCTACAAATTATTTACTATTAATGAAACAAGTATGCAAGGGTTTCTTTCCCATGCTGTAATTAGTTGATCAAAGAAAAAAATTGTGTCAGAATTGAAAACAGGGCCAGTGGTATTTATACACATATCTATAAATGAATTAACTGCATTGCATGGCAGATGAGAATGTGGTGTATGAGCACTAAGTGGAATTTTTTTGTTCATCCATAAGTTTATGTGCAACTCACAAGTGTATTTTGATAAAAAAATCGCCATGTTTTCTGCTCGACCCCACACAATACAGTGTTTTTGTTAAGGGCAGTCAGCCATTCATGTTTTCACAGCCATTTAATGTTGGTTTTCCCCTGGTACATATCAAAGCAGCAATATCACTGATCATTACAGGACAACAAAATATAACTAGTTTAGTAGTTACAAGTGTATTCCATGCAATATAACCTTAGCAAAAACACTGCAAATAACATTATGTACTTGTAACTATTCATGTCAACATGCACGACGATTGTCTCAGTTGATTCATTCCGTAATAAAGCCCTTTTGACTGTTGTGTTTTTCTGTCCGTGTACTTGATACAAAAATTGTTGTATGTCTCTGCTATTTTCGGGAAGTTTGTGGCATCAAGAAAGTTCAGTTATATGTGTACATTGAATTGGGAGCATTTCTAATGTACTCACACCCCTCCAAACACCACTCCATATAGAATTCAGTACATAATATATTTTACTAACTTATTTTGAAGTCATCGTCTTTATAACAAACGGAACAATAGTATTTTACAGGATAGCAACCATGTCAGTTTCTCCCTATAAAAATAGTTCACAAGTACACACACATCTACCAGTACTGTACATATATACCCCCAACTAGAATATCTAAGAATCAAATTAGGAGCAAATTATAAATGCTCTCTTTCTTTTTATTTCTTGCAGGAGTTTGATGCAGATGAAGAGAACTTCCTAAGGTTAGTGTTGTCATTCTGCATTTGACTTCAGATATATGTACTTTTTGACTCCTCATGTACCGGTATGTAAATTCAAAGTGTATGCAAAAGTACCTGTACTGCTATCTTGGGGCGCGAATTTCTGTCTGTGTAATGTTTCATAATAATTAAAAACTTATAAAATTGCAACATATCCAGTAGCAGACAAGAAATCTAGTATTAGTTATCATCTTTTTTATGCTTGTATCTTTGTATGTTAGTAGTATTTGAACAAAACCACCACCAACAATGAAAATGAAAATTACTAAGTGAATACAACACACAAGAGCATACAAGTCTATTATGAAGGTGGCACTCCTATATGTGTTGTATGTGATGTACAATACTACTGGCATGTCATCAGTACATTCAAGTAGAATGGGCCTCAACAATTAAAGTACTACGCTTTTGATCAAGGTTTTTGCAACAAAATTTTAATCAAACTACTGGTATTTCTTTGGAAATCAAGAATTAAAATCAGCGGTCACTATGCAAATTCAGTACTAGAGAAACAAATTACCAAATATTTCACAACACTTGAAATTCAAAACAGCCACCATCCCTGTATTAACTTTATGAGGAAAAATCAATTTTTCATTTTCACCAAAACGCAGGGGAAAACTTTATTTACTCCATGAGCTTCAAAAATATTTCAGAGTTCAAATATCTGTCCCAGAGGTGCATTCTAGCTTATTCAAACAACTTGATAACGTGCAACACACCTAGCTACCGTACATGTGGTACATGCATGTACTAGTATTTCCAGTATTCTTTGAAAATGGAGAAATCAGGATCAAAATTCATTCTTGTTTTTATATACTAAACTTCAATGTCAGATTTCATTGACATAGTACTTAATCTGCATGCCATTTTCATATCAAAATAATGAAATGGAGTTTCTTACATACATGTATTTCACCACTACAGAATATGGGTTTCTTGCAGTGCATTTCTCAACAAAAGCGAAACAGCCACACAGTGTGTGTGTAGCTTTCTCCAAATACATGTATACTGGGAATATTGACATGTACCATGGAATGATGAAAGTCATTCTGAGGAGAGACTGCATTGGATTTCATTTCATCGTAGGTTTATGATTATTTCAGGTCACCCTTGGAAGGTCAACTAAACAAGTACACCAATGTTATGAAAGGATGGCAGCATAGATGGTTTGTCTTGGATCAAGATACAGGAACGTTGTCATACTATGTTGTAAGTAAGCATATTGGAATAATCGTGCATTATTTTATGCAGACACTCTCACAGCCCGATGTTGGCTATGCAACATGGCCGTTTTCTTCTTTAGGCAACAATTTAAGCACAATGTACGCCAGTGAGTTAAACAATCTGGCAAAACAATGTCTGTCAGCCTCTCTTGACCAGAACATTGAGGACGTCAGTGGAAGACAGCCCATTAGTAGCCATGTACTTAGCAAAGGGCTCTCAGAGTTTAGATACTTGTGTGTTATTTTGTAGTACGCCCAGGGCCGTTAAACAGAAATGGCTACATTGTCTGCTTCACACCTGTAGCTAAATAACGGCCCAGGGCCGTAATTCGGTAAAATATTTACCGCCAAGTAACTAAAAAATAAAGGAGTTATTTTATCACTGTTGATCACAAAACCAAATAAATGACGGTAGAACGCTGCAAAACATCCACTCATTTTTTTCTCTCGAGTTTTGTTTTCTTTTTCGTCATTGTGCGCTACAAATTCTAACAGATCCATCTTCAACAAAAAGGACACAATGTTGCAATTTTCTGATGCATCGTAACATAAACTGACACTCATGCACTCATTCACGCACGCATAAAACTAAACTGAACCCAAGATACGATCAAGATTTCTTTTATTTGTATATCAACACAAATTGCAATAATAATTATACACATCTCTTTGGAAAATAAAATCACACATGGAAAAATAAATTACGAGTCACAGGCGTACGGAATATTTCCTAGATCGTCGTCGGATGGGAAGTGACTGACACTGTACTGTGAGGCCGAAGGCCGAACCTCGGTACTGTATAAGAATATTCTTATACAGTACCGAGGTTCGGCCTTCGGCCTCACAGTACAGTGTCAGTCACTTCCCATCCGACGACGATCTAGGAAACATTCCGTACGCCTGTGTTACGAGTCAGGTAAAAATAACGCATGGATAATCAACGCACAACCGTGACAACACAAGGTCCATTTAGCTGTGGGTCCATAGCTGTGGTGTCTTCAGACGGGATTCATGCCTTTTACGGGCTGGTTTTGACTTTTACGATTTTAACCCCGCCACCACAGCTATGGGATATTCCATAGACTAGCGGCCATGTTCCGCCGCAAGCACCCTTTGCGGAAGTTTGCACGACGATATTTCGAAATATTTTCCATCCAAATTACAAATTGCCAACACTCATCGACAGCTTGGTTATTAGGGACTAACCAGACCAGAAGTCCGCTCAAAATTCACTGAAATATCGCCTTTTTTCTAAGTTTGCCCGACATGACTACACGGAGACCGCCATTTTGCTAGCGTAAAACTGTTGGTCGAGGATCCCTGCAGTACGTCACTACAGTGACGTAGCGGTGACCTCTCAACTTCTAAACACAAACTGAGATTCTTCGTGTGATATCGATGACCATCGTTCGTCTTATGGACATTCCCAGTCTCACAAAACTGAAACCAAACGTTTACTTGGGGGGTGGGGAAAGTTCAGTCCTGGGATCTATGATTATTCGTGGTGCGCGGATGCTGGCCGTAATCTCTTGGTTCGTGTTCAGAAGTTGAGAGGTCACCGCCTACTACATCACTGTAGTGACGTACTGCAGGGATCCTCGACCAACAGTTTTACGCTAGATTTTACTTGCCAATAACAAAAAAGGAAAAACCTTTTTAAATTTTTATATATAGACATTTTTTTTTATATATGCCTCCATGGTTTGTCGAACGCATTCAAATTTAAGCGAAGAAAATCATCGATCAGATTTTGACGTGTGCACGTGTTCTGAGGTTGACCTAGTTTGTAAGTGTGACAAGTTAATCAAAGTAGTCGAACTTGTGAAAATAGATACAGTGTTTCACATTCGTTGCACGCAAAGAGGTCAATAATCGTAAACAATTGTGGATCATACCATTTCTACTAGGGATTACTACTACTGTTACGTTTGTGAATGCAACAAATTTACGCGAAGAAAATCATCAGATTTTTGTATCAAAGCGAAAAAAACGTGAAAAGTGAAAAGTAAGATGTACATTAAATAAAAAAATAATGAAACAAGAGAATTTTTTTATGATAGTCATTTTATTTATTTCATGATCCCCATCGTGCAGAATGGAAAATTCCTGGCTCCTGCTTCATCTGTCAATCATTGTCGGCATTGTGTGGCAAACTCTAACGTTGACTTCGCGTTCTTCTGGATCATTCCACCTGCATTTTAGTAGCATAAATAGGGGGATACGGACATATATCGCCGAAGTAATTATCTTAGAAGTGTAACTTATTATTTTGTACGCTATATAAAAGTTTTTTACCTTTGCGTAGGTAATTTTTTTCAAGGGGAGTCAAGTTGAAATGCCGTAGACAAAGGTTGAGATTAAATTTAAAATTCTTAATAACGGCCCATCTCCCAAATAACCGCCCATGGGCGGTTTTTTCGAGTGGGCGTACTCTCAGAAAAATCTGGTAACTGCATGACAACACTAGTACCCATCATGAATTCATAGAAGGTCACGTCATACCTTGTCACACAGTACACGTATGTAAAACATTCATGTTCTGAACTGTGACAAGTACAGTACATCCATATCTCACGAAATCTTTATGCTACATCACATGTCATCATGTATTGACAGCCATAAAGTACCTAAGAAGTGCAATGTGCACGTTTCTAGTTAAAAATGGCACAAAAATTTCAAAATGCACTGAAAATTTTTGTATGAAACAATGCGGTGATTGTGCAGCGCAGTACAAAAGATCTCTGAAGTGAGTTAGATACACCTAAAACACTGCACACAGTTACTCTAACATGGGGTAGAGTAACCATGCACTGCATTAGCTGTACACTAGTGCATGATTGTAGCACACAAGTACCGTACCTTATGAAGTGAGTGTGTGCATATAAAGTTCACAGTACGTTTGTGTCATAGTGTGACGTCAGTGGCGACTTTCAAGTGCAGTGACATTACACAACAATACTTGTCACTGATGCTTGCATATTTTGACATCAGAAATTGGCTAACTCCCTTCTCCCGGAAATGTGCAAAGTTTTGGACAATAATGTCTGTGGTTTATGCTTGTTTACAAACTGAATATATTGTCAAAGTTTGTTTAGAACAAAAACTGGAATTATTGTTCCTGTTATCAGTATATCAAGATGATCTTTAAAGCAAGAAAATAAGAGTTAACATTTCTAGAATGTGATTGTGTGATTATTGTAGATTAAAAACGTCATTAAAAAAGAGTCTGTAAGGTTATCACAGTTTGCCAAGATGATCTTTCGAGGAAAACGGAGAACTCATTTCAGAAAAGACGATGGGATGAATGATTTAATTTTTCTTGAATTAGATGTAAAGATAATCAAGCAGAGGAGTTGACAGTTAGGAAGAAAATCACCCTGCAGACCAATGCACTGTGAACCAGTAGTTGTAGTTGGTTAGAACTGTAGACAAAATTCACAAATCATTGAGAACTTCACTTGTGAGTGTGCGTGATCATACGGCTATTGTGTTGATGAGTTTTCCTAAGAACAACCAATGTTATCACATGAACTCAAGATGCATCATTGTTATGTTATTATTATGTACATCACCATACAAATATTTCCTTTTTGTGGATGCACATTTACTGTTTCAATATGATTGACTTTGTTATCCCTTCTGCTTCAATAGAGTGAAGAAAATAAAAGACAGCGACCAAGAGGATCAGTCAATCTTGCGGTACGTAGCAATACACATACAAACTTGATATTGTTGTGAGAAAGGAAATAAATGTATTTAAACGGTCAAGCCAGAGGTATAAATTGCAATGTATTATATTTTACTGGGTAGGTATTATTGAATTGTACAGCTGCAAAGCACGACCAAAGTGAGACTTGTTCAAAAAAGTAATTCAGGATACAGACAGTAATTGAGTGATTCAATGATATTTTATTTACCAAGATCTAGGTGTGTGCTACTTTCAACAATTGAAAGATGTACACACATACTTGACATTTTACACTGAATGGTCAATGTCAAGTGTATTGTTACACTATTAAGTACAGATGTCAACAGTACAGGCAAGGTTGTAATACACACAGACAGAACTGCTATGCCCATCACTTTGCTGACAGAGAAAAACACATCAGTGTTGTCAGTATACTTTCGAACCACTGCCACTATTTCATAAAATACAAGGTTATTCACAAAATACCGGAACTTATGTCCACACATACAATACAGAGGAGAAATCGTCTAAGACTCGTAGTGCCAAGGACAATAATGAAGCATACGGTACAGTGTACAAGTACCGGTACATACAGTAAATCCTAATATCCTGTGAATAACATAAATATGAAAGACAAATTTTTACAAGCATAATTCAAATGAGCGTTTTCAGTATGCACTATACATACCAGTATGTCCGTCTTGTCATGCTGTTGTGTGCAGACTGTCAGTATATGTCCAACACTTAAGCTAAAACAAAATCCAACCCAAGTAGTAAAGGAAATCGTGGTTCAACAGATATACGTGTATTTCACAGTGTTTACATAAAGGGGCTGTGGAAACAAACATAAATTAGCATTCAATTACAGAAAGTTATTGGACTTGGCGTCTCTGTTATTGGACTCAGCACCTACTGATATCAAAACTTATACTACACAGAAAGGTGTATATTACCGTACTCGTCCGAGTATAAGCCCCTGCTCGTGTATAAGCCCCCCTACTGATTTTAGAGGATTTTAGAAAACGCATTACATCCGTGTATAAGCCCCTACCCTAGTGTAACTCAAATACAGAAAGGTTAGGAGAGTATATTTGGTCATTTAACGTTGTAAAATTAATTTTAGATAATAAAGAAACTATTAAAAGATGTTAAAACAATGGGAAACTGGAGTTCCTTGACAATATCGTAAGGAAAATGACACGTTTTTCCAGTACTACCGGTATCTTGATTCTTTGACCCTACTCACCCCGTCGCCTAAATAGAATAGTCTCACTCACGTCCGCCATTGTTTATTTTCATTCACGGCCACGATGTTTTCAAGCTTGAAACATGCAGTTTCTTTTGTTTGAAGCAATTATCCTTTCATTTGTGAAGACTTTTCCTGGTGACTATTACAATTTTCACTGCTATGTTGTTGTTTTCACAAGATGTAGACAGTTTGATATTGGAATATTGAGTTGCCTTTCGATGTGGGCAATGCATGCCTGTTCACATAATAGTACTGTTGATCAGCAGCATACATGACGTCTTTGTTTCAAGTTTGGGGTTTTTTTCGACGCTGAAATTTCACCAAAATGTCACTTCTGTATTCAGAGATTGTACAATCAATTTCTTTGGATGTGTAAGTCGATTTTGAAAGCGATAGAATGATCGAGTGGTGTGAAAAAAATCGTGCATAAAATTAGCATAAATTAAGCGTCCATGCCAGATAACATGGGGTTGCTCGAGTATAAGCCCCTCCCCTAGTTTTACAGCTGTTTAGTGTTGCCGAACCGGGGGCTTATACTCGGACGAGTACGGTAATCAAATTGACCGGACATTTGGGTAACAGCACATGCGTTTCCCTAGAGCCTATGAATTGCCCCAAAGGAGCAGATTGTTTTGGGCCACTCGTGGGTCTTAGGAGAAACAAACTATACTGTTACCGAAATGTTACACGTAAATATATATTTGTGTCACACCCTACCCATTCTCCTCAGTGAAAAACAGAAAAATCTGGGTTGCCGCATGGATTGCACTTTCTAATCTTTCCAGGTAACAGTTTTCCAAACTGTTACCCATTCAAGTTAACACTTTCAAAGCTCTTATTATTGACCAGTAACTGCTATTTGCATGTAGAGTATCAGTGCCAATATGATGAGTGCCATGTGATTGTAGATTGGTGAATCAGGACAGGAAGTTTGAATTAGGTGTGTTACAAAATAAATTGTAGATGCCACTTTTACTGAAATACTCTCAGTTCTTGAAAAGGAACACTCACACATGTGTTTTGAAGATACAATTTCAACTGTCTGACAAGAGACACCCAAATACCATAGCATCTGATCAGAAATAAATGTAGCATGTAAAATTAGTTCATTCATTTTAAATATGGCATTTTTTGATACATTCAATGATATGGTGCTGTTTTTAATTATCTAGAGTAACTTATAGAACTACTTGTAGTAGTTGCTCACATTTTACAAAGTGTCAAAAATTTCCCCAAGGGGAAATTATTTCTTGTGGTATGGACAATCTTAATTATCATGTAATTTAGTTTTAATTTTGTCTTCATGTATGAGAGCAATCACTGAGTAAATAAGTCTCTTCTTACAAAGTCAGATGTGTTGAATGTCTGTTTTCTATCTATAGTAATGCAAAAACTATCATATATTCACACTTACAAGAATTTGTATAAATTGATAAATAAAAATGAACATGCAACTGGTACTCAGTGTGTCAATGTGCATCGGGGAGTGGAACCAGAAACCATAGTTGACATTAAAAAACTCAAATAAAGAAAAACCCATCAAAAGTAACAGTTACTGCCCCTTCAATCTTCAGTCACAGATGAGATGATGGTCAGAGACCACATATCATCCTATGATCAGTATTCCCAGTATTTTGATCAGTATTCCCAGTATTTTGATCAGTATTCCCAGTATTTTGATCTTTGATCAGTATTCCCAGTATTTTGATCAGTATTCCCAGTATTTTGATCTTTGATCAGTATTCCCAGTATTTTGATCAGTATTCCCAGTATTTTGATCAGTATTCCCAGTATTTTGATATCAAACACAATGATGCCACCGGGACACTGTTATCATTTATCATGAGATATGATCTGTCTAAGTACACATTACTTTTTTGTTCAAAGAAAGGGACTGTCTATGAATAGGAGTCTGCCACTTTATTATTTGATGACACCTGGATGTTACATTAATTTGAAATATGTGTGGCAGGATGCTCTCTCTCTCTCTCTCTCTCTCTCTCTCTCTCTCTCTCTCTCTCTCTCTCTCTCTCTCTCTCCATGTATATGTTTATATACATACACAGCATTGAAAGAAATGCTATATGACGTGATACAGCAAACTTGCACTATTATTGTTATTATTATAATTATTACTTTATTTCAGACTTTCAAAAACGTCCATAAGAAAGATAGGAGTAAAAAAAATAGAAAAAAAAAACGTTCATGACAAGACATCTGACAGTAAAATAAAGCACAATTAATATAAGCGCATGTTACTTGCAAAAAGTCCATAAATCAATACATTTTTACTTCTTTGCAAACGAGCACTTAAGTTGTACGCTGTTCTTCTCCTTAAAACTTAGAAACAGTTTACTGAATGGTGAACAGCACCGTTGAGGCACTAGTGTATCTTGGATAGCCAAACAGTCTACGAAATGCATTGTTGTGACACACATTTTTGTGACACGAATGGCACTTGCATTAAAATTGGAATTCTTCGTAGTCACGTAATTCATATGTGAAAATATGGCCTAACATCAAAATTAATCATATTCAATGCAAAGCTATGAAGCTAATGGTACTGGCAGAGATACAGAGTGTTACACAGTAACTCAGCAATGACTGATAACTCACCTGAGCTGTCAGTGTTGGCACAGCCACTGACTTCCGACCCCTAGGAGGTTATAGGAATGACTCCCTCAGGGAAACATTTCATGCTTGACCCAAATGGACTAGTCAGTGAGGTTGTTACTGCATCCCTTATTCATCAGAATTGTAAATAGATGTTCAGCTTCCATGGCACAGCTACTCAGTAGAATAATTTTGAAAGATCTTTATAGTTGGCATGTTTTACATTTTAAAGAAATTTTAAGCTGTTTGAAACTATAAGAAGTAATACAAAATGCCCTTTGTTGTAGTTCTTACAATACCTGTAGTAGAAATTCACAGTTGGTCTAACCAGTCTCTCTACCCACCAGTCTGATTGGTAGAAAGACTGTGATCCAACAAAGTAATACAAAGAAAAGGACCAATCACAAACAACCTTGTGAGAAGTGTGATGGGTTAAGCCAAAGTAGCACAGAGGGTTATACTCCAAATTCTCTTAAAAGAGTTGGGGTATTATGGAATATTCACATCTATCAGTCCGTTCAGGAATGTGTAACATTTAACTTACCCTTGCTAAATGAAGTACTCCATGACACTACAAATTGAAATAAAAAATCATGGACTGAACCAAGACAAAATTCTGGATGAGCTGTATTTCAGAATACTGAAAATGCAATATGTAATGCGCATCATAGGGACTATCCACCAGTTGTGGCTATTGGTATTGCATATACCGTATCTACTGTGAATTATCTTGTAAATGTCAAATGTCAGAAACTGAATTTTGTGTTCAATATTCAACAGAGATGTTTACATACACTCTGTAATTATTAAATTTGCTCACTTAATTGTCATTACCAAATTATCTGAAATGGAAAACCCTGGTGTCATGACAGTCAGTGTATGTACTTACAAAAGGTCGTTGTCCCTTATTTTAATCAGCAATGTGATATCTACCATACACGTCTGACATTTAACAAATGTTGATATCAGATACTGGATCAATAAAAACAGTATTTCAATTTGCAGACACTCACTGATGAACAGTATTGAGGTTCCATTCTACTGAAATGGACATTGTGAATAGCATTAGTTCAGAATCAACTTTGCCAGGCAGGAATTAACCAGTTGCAATTAGTTAACCACATGTACATTTAAGCGTTGCAATGTGATAATGATACACAAACTTTCTACAAATAAAGTGATAGATAGTGAATTTATTTAAAATGTTGACCTCCCATCACAATATTTATGCCACACCTACTCAATGAAAATTAATCTGCGTGTGTGTTCTTTCTGTGAATTTTGTATCAGTTAAATTGAAATGAAATTTGATAATCATTCATTTTAATCATCACATGGAATGTGTATCCGTAAAGAGGATTAATGAGTGGCTGAAATATCAATTTCTGTTTGTGATTATAAATAGCAAGTGTTAATGACAATCAGGAACTTAATGAACACAAAAGAAATTTTTCAATATTATCCGTACATAATTTAAAAGTACCGGTACTCACTAGGGAAAAATTTGATTTGCAAATCAACAGTGTCATCTGACAGGACCATTGTTCTTGTAACTGAGAAAGCTATATCAATGGTCATGTATGTCAAGCTTATGTCCTGGTACATATATCAGTAGTATGCATTGGACCATGTGAAATAATGGAACTAGGTATCACACATACATGTACAGTGATCTGGTTTTGCTTTTGACTTTCCAAATTAGAAAATAGATATTGCAATTAAAGGTCCTTGGAAATATGAAATTGATTTTTTGCTAAATCATAAGTTTTACCTGAAAGAATATACATCATTTGTATGTTTATGCTGTAATAATCCTTGATTATTTGAAATATTTGTTCATAACCAATCTCGTAATTTTTTCTGATCAGGGCGCTGTCATATCTCCCAGTGATGAGGACTCACAGACGTTTTCAGTCAATGCTGCAAATGGTGAGGTGTATCGACTCAGAGCTTCAGATGCCAAAGAGAGACAACATTGGGTGAATAAACTGCGGGCAGTAACTCAGTACCACACTGAGCAAATGGCACAGGTATAGCACATTCTTTGTACTCTACGTCACAACTCTCTAGGAATTCCGTATACTTTTTGGAAAATTCTTTGTTATGCTCTTGAAAAGTCTTGCAATGGCAAACCTGTCTTTGAAAGTCCTGGGAAAAATGTGTAATATACTCCAGGAAACTCCTTTAAAATTGTTCCAATGTTACAACTGTCAAATGCGACGTATGTTTAATATGCAGTGAATGCGGCATGGAAGATTTGGGCAAACTTTTCCATACTGGTCATTTTCTTTCATAAATATTTCAAATAAAAATGCCTTGAATCTTTTCGAGAGTTCTTTTATTTTCTGTGAGTTTGACCATACTGATATTTATATATGTTGGTGACTGGATATTTTTCCATCAAACACATTTACATAGACACACTCTGAAGATGTTTCCTACAAGTTATTTTTGATCCAAGATGCCATGGCATGCCACAAAGAGTGGATGATATCCTTGCCAACAGGAGTTTGTATAATTGGTCCTCAATACAAATACATGAATGTGTAAACAAATTAAATGTATTGACATTAGTGTCTGTGACAACTATACATCTAGCATGAGGAAAGTGTCTCTATTTGAGATTTACTGTTCATAATCATGGTATTATTCTAATATCACTATCAACAACCTTCAAGGATTTCTTTTGTGAATGGGCTATGGGGTTAAAAAATTTATTTGAAAAGTGTAAGACCCTATATCAGGCATAATAAGTACCAATTATCATGAAAAAATTTAGGGTTTTTTCTCAAATTGTCATCTTTTTCGGACTCTGACTGTGAGTATGCAAGTTTTTTATCTAGAATGACACAGTGACAGTAAACCAAAATTGTGTTGCCATGGCAACACCAACAAATACTGTATGATTCTCTTTTGTCATTGTTTTCATATTTGATGACCATGAAGAGTGATATAAAAATGATGAATGAATGCAGAAATAAAATAAAAACTGTAAATGAATACCTGTCATATCATCAATTCTAGCATGTATTATGAAATTTGTGTCTGTATGGTCCGTGCTTTGAAAGCATTTGGATTCATCATATTCACCGGTTGTCTGCATAGAACATATACATCTGTATTGTCATATTTGCCAGCCAGTGATCAGTGACTAGCAAGTGTAGCTTATCAATTTAAACTCTACTTGCCTAGAGATTAGGTGAGCAGAATAGTCATACCTGTGGCTTACTTGTTTAGTACTGGCCTTAATCTTGGGTGAGTGTGCCATTCATAAGTGGTGAAGAATACTATCATTCCCTTGAAACAATGCAAATTATATGATTAATAGAGACTTAGTGCTGTTATTCACTGTTCTGATGCCTCTCCACTAAAATGTTACCACAGCCTTTCCGTCGTTATTTCTGAAGAGGTATGATTGGAACATCGATGTAACAAACAGAAACTTTTCACAAATAAAAGTGGACATGATTTGTTCCTTAGCTCAAAAGTTGCAATATTTGTTCATAAAATCTTTCAGCATATAAAAGTAAATAATGTTTCATTTGCTTCAACAGCTGGGACCTCCACTACAAGCCAACAGACAGAGTAGTTCTTTCAATGATATTGGACCGTTGGTTGGCTCAACAGCCACAAGACGGTCCAGTGCTGGAAGTCTTGGCGGACACAAAAACTCACCGAGTGGGACACCAGTGCAAACTAGGAGATCCAAACACAAAATGTCTGTTGACCCTCACAGAGAAGACCCATTCCGCAATGTCAAGGACGCACTCAGCAATACAGAAGATTTACACAGAGAATTAGTAAACAATATCGAGGTAAAGTATTTTGATATTTTTCCCCATAAATTCTTGTATCTTATATAGTTCCACCACGGTCAGAGGGACTGTGGTTCCACCTGTAACATTAGTACTCAAAACAAAATGAACATACTTTTGATTTGATGTAGACTTCCAATATAAAAAAAGGTCCAGAAAAGAAGAGTGTGACTGCATTCATGAGTGTATTAATAATGAGGAACAAAATGAGCACACTTTGAGTTCAGATTTCACTTCCTCATTTTTAGCAGAAAGTCATTTTTTTTTCCTTTTGTACAGATTTTTTGTACAGGTGTTTTTGCATCAGAGTTTAGAATATTTATTACCCACACTGCTGATGTGGTTTTTATAAAATTTTACTTCTTACACAATTCCAGTGTGTTAGGGGAGCCAGATAGTCTGTATGTGTACTTAGTCCACCTGTATTTATTTGTTGTCAATCTGACAGTCACATGATGATCATGTGTTGTACATTTCAAGGTCATATATATAGGTGTTAGAGTCACTGCAATGAAATGATTAAAGTCGTTTTTAAGAACAAGAAAGATGTATTGGAAGAGAGATTTTTTTAAAAAGTGGACTGTGAACAGTTAAAATAATTGAATGATACTATCATTATATCAAATTTATGAAAATATTGAACAAACTGATGTTGATTTATCACAAAGTTTCTATTTGTACTGAAATGGTAGAAATTTTCCAACCTGCATAAACTGTACACATAGTTGCTTCCACTCTTGAAAAGATTTAATCTGCAAAGATGAAAGACTTGATGTGGACAACTTAAAAAATGATGAAATCCAATTAAGAATGGAATTAATTGACTTTGGTATGGTAATTGTAGAGGATGGTATACCTGTATCAATATAATATGGTGTTTTCAATCTGGTTCAAACTCATAACATACGGCATCGAGTCAACTAGTGGAGAAGCAACAGACAGAACTACTGAGTCAAATCCCCACTCTCAAAAACATGGTTCAACAACTGTTGTAGTGTTCAAAAGTACTCACACGGGTACATTCACCATTACACAATGTATCGAAGATTAAAGCAGTGAACACATTGCTGAAATGTTAGCATTTGGTTGATTTTGCTGAATGTACAGTTGTCAGGATTCTTACCAATTTTTTTTGGACATGAACTACAAACAACATTAGCAATTTTTGTCAATTTTTGTTCAGTATGAATTAAATGCATTGCAATTTTTCATGGCAGCCTTCAACTCTGGTATTTTTAGATGCATGTGTTTCATTTCAACCTTCTGAAAGTCTGACAACAAAACATGCTGTGTAAAAATTAACTTATTTGAGGAATCCTAGAAATGCATATTGAATGAAAACATATTGAGCTTTCTAAATCAAGATGGTGTTGTATTAAGATAATTTTGTAAAGGAACAGCTGGTATTCTGAAAATGACAGTGCATCATCAGCAGTTTTTTCTCAATTTTGAAACTGAAGCATGTCTGAATTTTAAAAACACAATCTTACAACATAGATTACTGCAGTGGTAAACGGTGGCTGACTGTACATTGAGTGCCAGCTAGTGCACAAGTGAACCAGCACCTTCTGTCAAAGGTCACTGGTTTAACAATGACCCTTGATCGTTCTGTGGGGAGGAATGTTTGCTCAATAAACAAACAGTATCATATCCTACACAACACATCAAGTAAAATTTAATTAATTGATATGTGAGATAAATTGTATGCATTCAAAGTACAGGTACACGGTATTGAAGTATGACCCTGTGATCATGTATCAAGTTGAAATTTCTGTAACATGCCAAGAGGTTTATAATAATGTTTGTTTCCTCAAAACATTCAATGAAAGTGAATTGATAATGGAGTGTTTATTTTCCTTAAAATTTAGAAACAAGATGATTGTAGAAAGAAGTTGAGTCACAAAATTGCATTTTTCTGACAAATGTTTTCCACTGTGATCACCCTTTCAAATTCAGTTTTCCATTTTATACCTGTTTTCCCATGATTAAAGGGACAAAGTCGCCAATTTTTCATGAATTTTGTCTGATTTGAGATACTACTTATATTGTATGACATGTTGAAAGATACTGAATGAATGGGTGACCATGCATATATTTGACCCCGATTTTAGACAAATTAAATGAAACCATGGCGAAAATGAATTAATGGTCATAACCATTAATTCATTTTTGCCATGGTTTCATGTATCGTGTATAAAACCAGGGTTGAATATATGCATGGTCACTCATTCATTCAGTATCTTTCAACATGTCAAACAATATAAGTTGTATATCGTATCAAACAAAATTCATGAAAAAATGGGCGACTTTGTCCCTTTAATGTTTCACCATGCGTACTCAGATAGGATTGACAATAGTTAGTTTCAACGTGACTTTGTTCTATTTCAGATGTACAAATTTCCCAAAGAACAGAAAATTTCTGTTCAAATGTATCATAAGTACAATATTTTATCTTGACATCAAAATATTAATATTTAGTAAGAGATAAATTTATGTTATGCAGTGTAAAGGTTACTTTCCATCAATATGTATAGTGATTCCAATCTTTCATGACAGTATTTGCAGTTGTGGTGTGGCAAAGGTCATACAGGTCATTAGAAGGTCGTGTCATATGTAAAAAGCTGTCCTAATTTGCATATCTGCTGTGGCATGATGATCCAGAAATATTTTATTTCCACTAACAGGCACTTCCATCATCAGGGCATCATATCAACTCACTAGATCACGTAAGTATTCCTTCTTTGCTTTCTGTAGCTATATTGTTCAATAAGTAGATGCTAGTTGAGTTGCTGTCAGTGTATCTTTAGACAACATATAGTAAAGTGCGGGATGGGTACTGTTTTGAAGTGTGTTCCAGCTTGTATGGACCTCCTAACAAAGTTTGAAAATACAGTATGTCATCATTATTGAGTTTGATTGTATTTATGCCTTGCTGGTCTGGTGAAAGATTCAGTTGCCTTGTGTATTTTAAATAAAAAATGATCTGTGAAATGTACGTATTAATAATGTTGATTTGAGATTTAAAATTTGACATGACTGTGAGGGCATTTAACTTCACAGTGTAACAGCACTGTAGTCTTTTGAGTCTTTTGTTGATGACAGTGCTGATTAATATCAAGGCAATGGCCCAGATTAATACCGCTATATTTTACTCTGATGGAGACAAATGTTTGGATCCAGTAATTGGAAATTACTAGTATCATGTTTTATTCTTGCATCTGAATACATTGTGCTGGTGGTATGGTAATTTTGTTTTCAGCAATGTTGGTGTTTTATAGTCAGATATGGGAATTGAAACATGAATTTAAGATAATTAATGACAAGCTATGTGCCTACAGTGTATGCCAGCTGGGCATTAACAGTCTCTTCGATTTGATATGAAGGTTCCATTTTTTCATTGGAAAGCAATACCGTATATAATAGACTTATGATCCTATGTACTGTGCACAGATGTTAATTTATTTTTAGATTGTGTTTTTCATCTAGTCCTTGGTTGTGTAATACTTGGTGTTTGAGCAAACATGGAAAAAGTAGAAAAACTAAGTTCCTATCATTTGTTGACTATTTCAAATATTTAGCACATATTTAAACCCCTGGAGTCAAATTTTCTTTCAGTGACCAAGCAAAGCCTAAATTTCCCTAACTATCCCTCCAAATTGAACAGAATGGTAGATAAGAAAATGCTTCAGCAAGTATGATTCATGGATTCAATCTAGTTCAAAAATATGGGCTTTATTTATTTATAGCTGTGCAGTGCTCTATTCTGTCCTTCAATAGAGAGCAAGACGTCACAAAAGAAATGTTGAAATTATTGATGTTCTGAGCAGTGGATTAAAACTTGCAAATGTCTTGTATACTGGTAGTTGTCAAAAGAAAATTAAAACTAACTTTAGTAATGTCATTCCATATTCAGCCATTCCAAACATAACCTTATGATAAGATGAAGGAATGAGGTTTAACTTTCAATATTCCAGTTTGGGAAAGCCCTGTTGTTGTTTTTATTGCAAATTTTGTCCTCTCTTCTGGGAAAGGGCAGTTGAAGTGGTTCAGGGATTTTGATGTGTGTCCATGGATAATGATAATGTATACATATAGTATTGGTATGTACAAGCTGTGAGGTAACACATGATGTGTCAGACCCACCTTTGTTGAAACATCCATCATAGAGTATACATAGAGTATACATACCACTCACAGTCATTCTTTCAAAGGGATAATGGTTGTACCTTCTTTTCAATATTTTCATAATTAATTTCCTTCTGTGAAACCAGATTTTTTTGATTGACTCCCTGAAATACATATATTTAGAAATACAAGGTACAAATGTAAACACAATCCATTGCTTACAAGTGAATTCTTGTCCAGACAAGAATTCAGTTTTTAACAATAATTACATTGGACATCAAACACAGAAAGACTGTATCCACAATTTAATCACTGTACGTTTTGACATTTGGAGTACAACAAGAACACAATATATAACACAAAGTGTTATAAGTTACAGCTAGTTGAACTTCAATGAATATACCTGTATATGTTGCAGACAGGATGTGACAATATCCATATAAAGTGATAATACCAGATAGATATTGTAAATCCTGAGCTGGGTTACTATCATTCACAATAGAATATTTGATGTAGCAGACTCTGAAAAAACCCTGATTTTTAAGAGACAGACAAGAGCAACATTTACAGAGAAATCATTGTTGTACTGTTAAATAATACGAAACTTATTTAGAAAACAGCAAAACATTACCTAAATAAAGAAGTAGCAATGGATTTTTGAGGATTTATTCTAGGCTGAGTCTATTTGTAGTCATAACCTTTCAATGCTGCGCATAGCATCCATCTGAAGAATGCAAAATATTAGTGCTGTGACAATGTGATATTCATAAATTTTTTTACAGCAAACTAGTCAAAAATGTGTTTTTTAAAGGTATATTTCAATTAAGACAAAAGCTATTCAAATTTACCAAAACTGGTAGTGTTGAAAATTGAACTTCCAAATTCTCTTCTAAATTCTTCATTATTGTTTAAGTTAAATAATGTTAACCATGTTATGGAAATGCTTCAGTTGTTCAGGAACTAAAACATCCAATATCATTGAGTGGTATTGAAACAACATCTGCTGCATTGTGTTTGTCCTTCACTATGACCTGCTGATCTGTTGACCGTCACTTGTCAAAGCCATTTTCAAACAAAAGGACTGATCACTTAATTGACAAAAGTAGTTCAATGTTATTGTAAGATTAACACTCTGATGTGAAAATTGAAAGGGTAGTTTTCATCTTCTCTTGTAGAATACAGAGCATATGGCTTCCGCATATGGTCAACTGTTGATGCAAAACCACTTCACTTTTCAAAGTAAAGACTTCATGCAATAATATGACATTGTATCTGAATTTGATAGATCAGAGCTCAGATTGTCTTTGAGATCAGTTGCTGAATAATGAAGAGATACCTATATAAAGTATAGCATTGCGCTCACATTTGCAGGCAATTCTGTAACTCTAATATTATGACAGACATTACACTTTTGTCTACAATATGGCTACATTTACTTTCATAGATTTCAAATTTTGATATAGAAAACATAGAAGCGTACCAAGTTTTAGTGATGAAAAAGTTCAGGTAACTGCTGTGTAGCTGGAGACTTTGGCGTGATTTTAAATTTAGAATTTATTGAATGTAGTACTCAGATATTTAAGGTATATTGTGACATTGTCAGCTGAAAATAATATTAATGATACATGTGATTGCAAACATTAAACTTCAAATAACAAGATTTATATGCACAGTTCCCATATTTTTAAATATCAGCTTTACTTCAATACCATGTGTATGATAGTTAGCCTAATTTTTGCTTATGGAAGAAAATCAAAGCGATGTCTTACGATGTCTAGATTGCATTTCACATTCTCCATCTTCCTAGAGGGTGGGAATAACAACACGGGTGAAATGTTCAATAGTATTATATACGATAATCAAAATTTAATTGCTGAAATTGGTTTGAAAACAGTTATAATGCTTTATCCATGTTCAGTGTACCGTAGTTTTTTTGCCAGGTTCAAAGTATATAGTTGAGAAACCATTGAGCACGGCTTAGTTCTGTGCAAATATGGAAATCTTGTTGACTCTGTTGCTGACGATGGATTAGTAAACTCAATGTTACTGTAGTAAATTATAGATAACATCTCATTATATCTGAGATCAAATTTGCATGGGACCAGGTTCTCTAGGGCAGAGAAAATTTGTCATGAAAATGACCTTGCCTTGTAAATAAGAGTGAGATACAAGAATGTGTTGTAAAAAATGGAAAAGTATCAGCTCTGATCAGTTATGTATTTAATAACCACAACTACGGATTTATTTATAACAAAGCTGGTTAATACAATAGTGAAAAAAAAGGTAACTCATATATGTGGTTTAATTGGAATAGTGTATGCATTGTACTGGAATGAAATGCTCTGAGAAATTTGATTTGTCCAGAGTGATCAGAATGTGCAGGGTGATGTATCTAACTACTGTAAATTTATGTACAGTTGCTGGATAACAGCTGATGGACTGTCTAAAAAAAGAATCAATTGAAATGAGGGGAGTTTCAAATTGGCATGAAAAATGGTGATGGAAGATTGCAGTTTGTAGCTTTGTTTCAGTAGAATGAATTTATTTTATGCAAGGTATTATGTACAAGTTACAGTTTTTCCACTGTTGCATTAACCAGCTTTGTGAAAGATAAATCTGTAGTTGTGGTTAATTAGTACAGAGCTGAACAAATCTTGAACAAATGTTTTCATTGTACCAGTCTGTGTATATTTGATGAGAGAAACACCCGTTATACAAATATCAACATGCTGCCAATACATTTGTTAAAATTTAATTGGATTGTCCATTCCTAAAGCAAAAAAGAGCATTTCCAGCAACCATCTTCAAGCAAATTGTAAAATATTTAACCTGACAAGTATCAAATATCAAATTTAGGGTTGACCTATGACCCATGCAGGATGATAGTCATATACATACATAAGAAAAAACTCAGACAAGATATACTTTACACCCATCAACTGCTGATAAATAGGTCATCTACATTGCTGTTACATAGTTATCTTGAATGTTATGTGAATAGCATCATCATATGTTACACATATATTACACAGTGTCACAGACACCTTCCTTTGCAGTAGCATGAATGTGGTATTTGCTCTGTTTGTAAATAAACTAGGATATTTTTCCAGGAATTACTTCAATTAAATGCAGCCAAATCATTATGCTGTCTTGCAGGTAAAATGTAGCACATTGACATGCTTTCTAGGCATTTACTAAAAGTGTTTCTGATTTGTGACGTTTCAGGACTGTCTTCTACTCAAGGCCACATCTCAAGCAGCAACATCAACATTAGAACAGTGTCTGTCAATTTTGCAGCAACAACACCTGGTACAATCTCAGTCAAACAGTTTACCAGCTGGTGCTTCAGTTGAGTGGTTGGAACCAAACTTTAACAGGTATGTAGCAGCACATTCTTATCGACGATTGCTGTGTTGTGACTTGTGGAACAGGTTAAGAAATAATGGAAAGACATGAAAGGTTGCAGTTTGATGAATGGATGGATGGATGATGAGTGGAATGTACTGGCATGGATGGATTGTCTTGTGCAAGCACAATCTGGATAGATGATCCATAATGAATGAGTGGATGGCTAGGGTGGCAGGTTGGGTTGTTTGAATGGATGGGTTGGAGGGTGGTGGGTAGATAGGTAGGTTGTTTGGTGGTGTGTGGGTAGATAGGTAGGCTGATGGCTGGTAGGTTAGTGGGTGGGTAGTTTGGTGGGTATATAGGTAGGTTGGTCAGTGGTAGATGAGTGGATAGGTAGAAAGGTAGGTAGGTAGGTTGATGGATGGTGGGTGAGTTGGTAGGTGGATAGGTAGGTAGGTTGTTAAATAGGTAGATGGATAGACAGACAGATAGACAGACATACAGTCAGATGGATACATTGATATATAGATGGCTTGCTGATAGGATCAATCTGGATCAGATGGATGATCCAGATACATGTGTAAAGTCAATTGCTTGGGGGATGATGGATGGGTGGGTGGGTGGATGGATGGATATATGGATGGATGGATGGAACGGCAAAATGAGAAGTTTGTATTTAGAAATTAGATGGAATGACACAGAAACGATTTATTAAGACTATGTGTAGTGCATGGAGGTATTTTTAAACTGGATGAAAGAGATACACAGAGAGATACATACACCATAACCACTACTGTTGATCCAAGCAAAGATGGTGCAGGCAATAGACTGTGACAGAACTGTAAAGGCTACATGCATTAGATCATCTGTCAGATGCAGGAAAAATTACTGCCAGAGAACAAATATGAAAATTGACAGCAGATACGTGAGTGTAGGCAGTTATAGACAGTAGAGCAAAATACGTGCAAAAATAATGAGCTAGAAAGAAATGTTGATTTTATTGAATTTTGAGTCAATAATTCAGCATTGGCTGTGCAAACTGACACACATCTGTCAAAATAGTCATTCTACAGTGAGTCTCAGGCAGTGAAATTGTATTGATTTTTACATCAGTAAATTTTAAGAAATTTTGACAGCCATTCATCACTTTCTTTACATTATAGAGATAAGTGTCAAAGATGTGTATTATTCATAGGTATAAAACATCATTCATACATTGACATACTTGCATAAATTAATGTCACCCAAAAAGAAGTTTCCATATTTCACAAGTTCAAATAATGCAGGGTGTATCAGAAAGGTGTCTGTAAGATAGCAAGATTTGTAAAGACATTCAGAAGTCATTTCCCCTGAATTGTTGGATATGTTCATGTTTTACAGACCTTCTTCATCCAGTGGTAAAGTGGCATCATCGAAACAGTCTTCAAATTCAGATTTTGCAGTATCTGATGAAATGCCAAACCGCGTAGAAGGTAGGACACCATCTTCCTTTTCTATTGTAGTGTATCGTACATCTTCTGTTAGTGAAACTTTCCCTTATCACATCTCGATTTATCATTTGTACAACATATTCTATTCAATGTTACCAGTACAGAAAGATATAAATTTTCAAATCCCTTGAGATTGGTGTGATTTTTATATATATAGAAATTATTTGTCAATGTGTGTGTTACAAACAGTATTATTGAAAATGTTTCCAATACTGTAAAATTTTGTAGAATACCTTAAAGCCAGCTTTACCATGTTTTAACATGTCAGTGTCCCCAAGGTACCAAAATGATAATTAAACCATAACTTACAATAACTTATGGATGACTTTTTAATAACTAATAAATGTATCACCATTATTCATTTGAAATATGATCATTGTGGTTTACGCGTTTTCCTTTGCCAAAAGATTCAATTCATAATGTTGCAAATTATTAATTACTCCATCAGATTTTAATAATATTGCTGTTTATGACGATTGATAACTCTACTAAATTAACTTCCTTTGATAATGTAAAATAACAAAATATTCTATTCCTTATGAGCAAATGATTTAATGAAAAACCTGTGAGTAATGCCATAAAAACATCAAGGTAATGAAAAGTAAATCCCAGCAAAAAGCAATACTTTGTATATTCAGTATTCTGTATGGACCATAGTAGTATCTTACCGTATACATCTCTGCTTTACCACCATCAGTAAACATAGATCCTAGTGAGGAAGTTGTCGATAGCGATGGGGATGAAGACAAGGACCTGGGTGGCGTTGAAGAGCACAAAAGTATCATATTGCATTTACTCTCACAACTCAAGCTTGGCATGGACTTAACAAAGGTTAGAATATTCACAGAACCATAAAGGCACACTGATCATTACATCACAAGTGCAATGTGAATAAGACTTTGAGTAAATCATTTTACCACTCTTTGACCAAAACGTGTTTTGACAGCACCGTACAGCCTTTCTAAATAAACTTCAGTGAAAATGAAAACAATCCTTCAGATATACTGAACATTGTAGAAAACTGTGATTTAAATCATTCGCAAAATATTCATTCATTTCTAAGTTTTAGCACATGATGTAATTTAGATACTTTCTTAGAAGTCCACCATCAGAATCACAGATATCAGACCAGTACAGTATACTGATTGCGCAAATACTGCAATCTGATTGGTTGAGACGTAAAAATAATCATGCTATATTTGTAATGTAGCTGGGTTGAAACAGGCATGAGCTCAAAGCTAGAGAAGAATTTCCTTTTTGATGTTTCACGTAATAATTTCAATTCAAAACATGATATAATAGCAATAAACCACATCAGCAATTGTTATGCCATTTCACTCCATATATGCATTCGCTATTGTTTATGCACATATGTCTCGTCAAAATCTCATGGTATACTATCACTGTGTGTGGTCTTTTGCTTATCAATAATTGTACAAACATATACATGTATAATGTTTTGTATAATCCTACCACTGTGCTGATTAGAATAACTATGGAATAATTTTTGAGTAAATAGTGATGTATTTCCTCTCAATCAGGTGGTGCTTCCTACTTTTATACTAGAAAAGAGATCCCTATTAGAAATGTTTGCAGATTTTATGAGTCATCCTGATATGTTTCTAAGGTAAGTTAGAAGAATTTCAAAGATACCGTCAATCCTACTTCTCATATGGAGTGCACATTGAAGAGCGCTTTACAAACACACTAATTTTTACAATGTTTTCTTTTTACATTACTTTTCTGTTCTGCCACTTGTGTAAAACGCATTTTAAGACTGTTGAGTCATCTTTTCTCCATTTTTGACAAAAAATGAAAAATTACTTTGCACAATAGTGTTAACACAGTTTACGGCAGCCATTATTAAATTCAAATATCATATATGTAGGTAGTTTTTTCCAGTCCCAAATTTTGCAGAGTTTCACCCTTGACACTATTACAAAACAGCATGGAAACTTACTGTAAATCGTATCCTGGAACAGGGAATTTGTTAGCCACACTTGGGATTTTGGTATGGCTTGGAAAGAAAATGTGAAATTCCCCTGTTAGGGTTGCAATGTGCATAAGTGGTAGCAGGGGATTAAATCTATAGATAATATGTAATGAACAAACAAGACTACAATGTCATATTTGACAAATAGCGCTACTATATAAAATTTGACATTGCATTTCAAATGCATTATTCACAGGTAAATAATGGTATTTCCAATTTCATTAAGTGTCAAAATGACTTAAAAATGAGTGCAAGTATTGGTCTTTTTGTGATCCAATATGAATATGAAGACTATGACAGGTGACTGAATGTTTAGACAGCTACTAGTAAATATTGTATGAACTTATGAAACAGCAATAGATATTTCAATGAGGAAACTGGATTGACAGTGCCTGGCGTTGAAGATGCAGACATACATTGTGGTGATGCATACTGCCCTCTTGTGTTCACAGGATACCATCACTACCAACAGCAGAAGCTAGGATGTTAGCAGTTTTAGAATACTATCTCTGTTCATTCCATGTTGGTAGAAAGGTAGGATACCTCTCACCTTTATTATAAATCATTAAGTTATGTAATTTGACTTCAGGAAACTTTATAACTATGTCAGAACACTTCTTTAGATATTTTTATTCCTGTAATAAAAATTTGACAGCAACATCAAGGTGGAACTCACAGAAGTCAGTAGTTCTCACTCTCATCATCTATGACATTCAGTGGATAATAATCAGTCAACATCATGAAAATATTCCGGCATGAACATTGTCAGTTTGTTTTACAAAGTGTAAAATTTGAATAGAGTATGATATTCTGATCTTTCAAAGGACTGTGTTTCTTGATTTGAACAGACAGCAGCTGAACATTGAATAATAATGAAAAATGGATATGTCTGTTGTGTTTTTGAATCTGTTTGCAGAACAGAACAGTGTCTCAATGCATATTGACTGATATGAAAGAAATTAATTCATCTGCATGCTTAAGTTCCTGACTTGATTTGAACTTGAATAGACATAGACACAGTGTCACACATTTAAGAAACCTTGTGCAAGCATCAATTGAAACGCTATTGCAGTGATAGCTTAAGGTTTGACATCTGCATCAGTTAGTGAATTCTTCATTGTTTTGTCACAGGGCTCAATAGCAAAGAAACCGTACAATCCTATCATTGGGGAAACATTCCACTGTTCCTGGGAAGTACCTCAGAATTTAAACAGCCAATCAGAAAGCAATATTATAAGTACTAGCCAGTCACAAAGTGTCACTCTCAATGGCAGTTCAGAGACTGGCCAATCAGGAGACAGTGCTCAAACTGACAGAGTTACGTATGTCGCAGAGCAAGTATCCCATCATCCTCCAGGTATGTATGAGGTCAATGAACTATATGTGTTATGAATTAATGCCAAAGGTGAAGCAGAAAGATACGTACCGGTACAGGAGTAAACAGACATGCATAAAGATAAGTTTATCAGGAAATAATTTTCATCAAGATTGTGTATTTTATAGTCATGGTGATTGTGTCATATTTTCAAAGTTTTTTGGCCATAGGGTTAAAGCTTTGGTTGCAAGAAAATTTAGATGTGAAATATATTTGCAAGACTGAACCAGGTTCATGTTAAACAAAAATAATGCTGATTGATAATCATGGTTGACCAAATCTACTAGTTCAGGCTCATAGCTAGGTAGCTTCTTGTTAACAGCACAGAGCTTATCAGATGGGTGACAAGTAGCATCTGCTGTACATCTTGCGTCAGTCATCCAGTGTTTGGCATCCATCAACGTTTCTGAATGCAGAAATTCTCACAAACTGGTGGTTCTATGGTTCTAACATTTAGCACAATATTCACTTAATGTCCTGGTTCAGATTTGTTCAAATTACCAAAATACCTGTATTTATCGCGATCTGTTTAAGAATTTTCTTGTTTCTCCTCAGAATAATTCTTCTGTAAAAGATAACTTTTTAGATCCTGTGCATTGATCAAGTTATCCCCAAAATCATACTGTTACACAAAAGTTAGGTGTAAGTTTTCACTATTGAGTGTGTTCTGTAAATCATAGATCACAGAGAAAATAAGATAATTATTATTAATGTTTTCTCAGACATATCACTCAGGAGCTATGAATATTTTGCCACCCCCGTAATTGTTTCGCCACATATGTATTATTCATTTGTGTATGTCCAGTTTCAGCATTTTATTCAGAATGTCCCACCAGGAATATTTGTATGAATACATGGGTTTGGACAAAGTCAAAGTTTCTTGGTATGTCTGTTGGTGTGGTCAATGTTGGCGAAGGTGAGATTCCATTGAAAGTTGAACCTTATACATGTACAGAACAATGAGATTTGTTGAAGTTCAGTGTGTATTAACTTTTGGAAATTTGATATTCACTGACATTGTTTGTGCATCAATTATACCATTTATACAATATGCAAAGCCTACACTCTTTTGGTACACACAGTCACTGTATATCCTTCACACAAAGATTTTAACTATCTTACAAAAATGGATTTTCACTGTTCAAGTGTTAAATGTAGAGAGCTTCGTGCACTTATTGCTCAGATTATTACTGACAACATCTTTTCCGTTGAAGCTAAAATATCAACGGTGGTAATTTTCATTTTATTTTACCTGAAATAAATAATTATGGTTTATATTATTTTCAGGTGTGATATATGACCTTGAACATGAGGAGGAATATACGTACACATTACCAAGTGCCTATGGTAGAAATATACTGACTGTACCATGGATGGAACTTGGAGGCAAAGTTACCCTGGGATGTGCCAAGACTGGATACAATGCAACTGTTACATTTCATACAAAGGTATGACCAGACACAGTGTTACTGCCATGTGATTAGTGAGTTACAACATGCTACAAATCAGGATACATGTGGCAAACATAGCAAACTGTCAGTGTTTCATGGTTTTCGTAGTATCTTGTACACCTTGATCTATTGAATAGTCTGAAATATTACCATAACGACATGAAGTTATAGCCATGAGGTGCACTCATCTCACCACTTGAACACTTTCAAGCATTTTACTGTACAGACTGATAAGGATTGAGTGAGAGTGTCGATTTATATTTCCTGAGCCTGTGGAGCACTTCCGTAGCTCAACTGTCTGTCAACAATATTGTCAAACTACATACAATTAGAGAACAGAAATGTATATTTGTGTAAGACTCCTATTGTTTCACTATTCCATTCAATGCTTCATGCATGCTAATATGTTAATTTTAAACTCATCACAAAACATGATCTTCTGATGAGGTCATCTGTAAATAGAAAAGGGTCTTTTTGAAAATAACAAAATTCAGTATATTTAAGTGGCAGAAGTGATTTCATAATGTATGATTTTCTTAAATTTAAAAGTTTAAATATCTTCTGTTAACATACAGATTTACCATTTGACAATGATGTCATTCTCAATAAGCTTAAATAAAAATGGGTTTTGATTATTTTACTTTTGAAAATCAATGTTCTACTCTGAGCTTGTATATCCCAGATATTTCGAAGGGACTAAGCCCTTCTTCCTCATTGGGTCCACTACAGTCACTGATCTCAAACTGCCACTGTCAAATTTGAAAAAGTATTAAAATAATGTTTAACTTTTACAGATAATATGTTTCAGCGCTTGTCTTTTTAGTATGGAGTTTCAGGGTTTGGCACTCACGGATTTTTTGTTTGGCACAGCCAAGGTTTACAGTTCGACACAAAGAAATACCAGACGGAAATGCAACATTTTATCCAAGACAGACGACACGTTTTCATTTCTGTCTTCGTCTGAGAATGCCGCACAGTGCACTGTTGTTGCATGCAAATTTAAGCAAGTTGTTTTAACGGTCACAACTGTCGGTCTGAACAGAAAAGGACCCACGTTTGATCGTCGTATCTTCGTATAGCTATCGCCTTGGAGTAATCTATCGAAATAATGCAAATACACGGGGAAGAACCTACACCCGTGGAAAGGCAACCAGCAGTGATCTCCGGCAATAAGTAGTTCACGAAATAGAGGAGATAGGTGGTGATCAGGCGACTGGTTTTGTACCTCGTGGATCATATGTACAAACAGCAAAGAAATTGCGATTGGCAGCAACGACCGTATTAAAAGAAGATTTGGGTACATTTTTGCAAGACCGGTTCAGTAAATCCCCCAAGAAACTATCGCCGTGGTCGACAAAGAGTGTTACTGGATGTTGAAGTTGAGTTCATAGAAGCACATCAAATCTGAGAAGCCCTCCGCCCGGACCGTTCAGTTTTTACGGCCTTGGGGGCCGGCAAAATCTTGTCGCCGGTGTTCAAAAAAATATAGACCCCCTGCATTTTTCGTGAAAAAAGATGACCCCCCCTTTGTCAGACGAAAAAATTTGATGACCCACCACCCCCCCCCCCACCCCGATGAAAAATAACCAAAACACATATGTCAAATTACCCGCACGGTTTGGATTTGAACTCCGGTACGCGGCGCACTTTATTCGTGTAGCAGAGATGCCAGTGCACAAACTTCTTAGCCACATCCATGCAAACGTCTATTGATTAGGACTCATGGTATGAGTCCAAAAGGGTTGTGTAAAATTGTCTGCGTTTTCCCCTGTATTGCAATGAGTTCAATCTGTGCCTGCCTATCTGCACCGCTGCTCTCAGAGAGCAAAGTTGGCAGATACAAGTTTTCATGTGCAAGTTTTGATTAACACTGAATACACAGGTGGTTTCCGTTATGGAAGTCAAACCTTGCTACACTGAGTGAGTGTTTGTTACCCTTCAGGGTACAATACAAATAAATGTTTAGTCAATTTCATAACTAATAGCTTCAATTTTTGCATTTATTTTAATATTCCCGGTAAAAATCACGCCCTTTAGTGCAAATCACATCCCTTGATGTTAAATGGAATAGTCTTCCGGTGTGTTTGACCGAAACTGCGAAGGTTTGAACCAATCATACGCCTGTGTCGGGAAAGATTACTGTCACTCTTAGGTAAAAGTTCTGCTACAGTGTTATAGCTCCGTAACATTCTGCATGATAAGAGAACGTGCGGCAATCGACGCATCCTTTGATGTTATGTGTCGGAGTACAACAACTTGTACGTTACAGTCAAGAAACCCGTGTGTGCCAAACCCTGAAACTCCACACTAAAAAGACAAGCGCTGTAATATGTTCAAGAGATTCATGGTGTTTAAATGTGTATCTATTTGCTTGCTTTCAGCCATTCTATGGTGGAAAAGTACACAGGATAAGTGGAGAAATGAAACACACCCCAACAAACCAAGTGATATGCAAATTCAATGGCGAATGGAACAAGACTATTGAGTTTTCATACACCAGTGTAAGTACCCATTGCCATGGTGATGCCAAAGTTTTAATTAGTGTTGAGACATGACAAGGACCAACAGTTTTTAGCATTAGCTGTTCTTACATTTAGTTTTCTGGTCAAGCTCGTTTGGAGAAAACGGCCATATTCAAATATTGTTGAAAACTAAAGATAATTTGTTCGTGTAGTTCTACGATGTTTGTACTGGTATGTGATATCTGCGAGAAACAGTTATCTTTAACAAAGTTTGAGCAAAAATTGAACCAATCATTTCTCTATTGTTCCAGTGATGTCATCGTTTATTGTAACTACTTCATTGATGTGTATCATGCTAAAACCCTTGCATTTAAGAATGATGATATCAACTATTTCTAAATCCTTTCATAAGTTTCCAGGAATGTCTCAGCCATCAAATGACATTAGAGCACCACAGGCACCACAGAGCTTCAACAGTCTGTATTCTCATCTAACTTGTGATATGACATTCTAATATCCCATTGCGTCTCTACAGGGAGAGCGTAAAGTGATTGACGTGACGTCATTGCCGATCATCAAGAAGAGAGTAAGACCACTCAGCAAGCAGGGTCTGTATGAATCTAGAAAACTATGGAATAATGTAACAAAGGCATTGAGACAAGGTGATTTAGACACTGCAACGGAACATAAAAGATATGTAAGTTGATTAGTCTGTCGATTGTTGGACTAACTTGAATTTATGTGTGATAATCTGTTTATGTTGTGGAGATTTGATACTCTTAGAACAGATGTGAAAGTGCATATGTAGCTAAACGACAGCTATGTCTTTTAACAAATGAAATATTACAATCTTACCAATGTTTAATCAGCCAAATTCAGAAAGTAACGTACAGATTGCTAATGTGAGAAACACAAGTGACACACTCCATTGTTAAGAGCAAGCACGGTCACATTGACTCAGTTCCTCAGTTCTTTGATTTTGGATGTATAACAGAATTGGCGATACAAAAAACTATCTGATAAAAGGGAGTACCAATCAGAGATTTTTAGGGCTTCAAATACACATACAGCTTGGTTTGTAAACTCATAGGGAATGTTGCAGTCCTGTCCCCTGTTAAGAACGTTATCTACTAAAGTACGTTATCTACTACTAAAGTCACACTTTGACTTGAAATGTATCTGTTGTCTCTGTTTCTGATTTCTACAGCTTGAAGAGAGACAAAGGTCAGAGGGCAAGCACAGAGCAGAGACCAAAACACCATGGCAAACCAAATTATTCCACAAGAGTGGAGAAGGATGGCGTTATGGTCAGATGTTAAAGAAAGCTGTTGGAAGTCAAGAATCAATATCATGAAGGGGAAAAAACTGGAATCTTTAGAGGTGTGGAGAACAATGTAGCTTCTCTTGCCAAATTTGATTTGTTTAGATCGAAAAGGACAATGCAAGTTATGGAAACCAAATCAAAAACAGTGAACTCAGTGACGATGTTAAACTCCAATTTATGTAGAGTATTGATTCACTAAGTGTTTTCCCAGCAACCTCAGGTGCAACTTACAGTGGTATTGTCTTTTTGTAACATATTTTATTCTTTATTGTATGTCCATATCTGACTCTGAAAATATGAGTGGACTGTGCAACATGGAGGTGAGATAGAATGGTTTTAAGGCATGACCCTCACTATCCCACGTGTCATGGTGGTTTCTGATTTTTAGTGGAGGCTCTGTAAACAGGTCTTGTCATACTAATTTATACTGTTCTAGGGAGTCCCAACAGACAAGGCACTGCCACTACACTGCCGGCCATGCTGTATACTCACTCTGTGTTCGGAACCTGTCTATACTTCCACGCTCAGATTACGAGTGTGTGACCATTGAACATTTGATCTTCTGAACTTAAAACTTTCAACAAGATTAGATATTACAGAAAGACAACACCTCTGTAAGAACTTACGAACTTATCATCACTGCACCGCTGGCATTTTGCCAATCAAGAATTTAAGCAGTTTGAATAGTCTTCATCATGCACTCATTTCAACAGAAATTTACTGCGTAGCAATTATTTTCAAAAAATTTACTTATGACAGTTTTGAAGTGAAAACTTTCTGTTTAAAACCCATCTTGATCGCTATTTTGAAGGAAAGAAATTACCATACTTGAAGTGTTACACCATTGTGTAACCATTCTATACACAGAGACTGTAGACTTCATATCGGCATTTATCAGTTTGAAAACAATAACCCTTACTGTAGCTAGCTTTGTTATTAAAACCCTTTCTAATTTTTTTTTTCCTCCTAAGTTTGATTCAAAGGAACTATAGATTTGGTGTAGACATTCATTACAAATCTGGATCAAAATTTGTAAGAAATTTGAAAGATAGAAAAATAATGTTTTCTGTTTGAAACCAAGAAAAATCTGTGGAGCATCATCATCGTAATGAAACAATTGAAGCATTGTCTTGTCACTGAGATATGTTTCCAGTACTCATCTCTCCCTTTGTTATAACTTAAAATCTTATTAAAGTAAAAGTCAAAATGGTCTATTTTTTAGAAAAAAGTGAGATTTCTTCATAAAACATCTCCGTATGTATTATGTACAGTACCCATGCATAACATTTCAAAGCTGCAATAGACGTAATAAATAAACAAATAAGAAGCTGTTTACTTTACTGTAAAATAATGATCAATTTGTAAATAGCTTTGATTGTTCCAGTAATGTCAGTAGAATGATAGATTTCATAGTTACTTTTATGTTTAACACAGATTAATTATCATTGTCGTTATTTTTTTGTCATGACAAGAGAAATTTGATACTTTAGAAGAAGTCATTTATGTGGTGCTGTCATGTCAAAGTGTTCTCATTTCCTTTTGTTGTGTAATTTATCATTTATCACTTCTTTGAAGATTAGATTGTGTCTGAAGATTAGAACCCGATGTGTCCTGAAATTAGGTGTGAAAAAAAGGCAAGGGAAGAGTGGTTTGTGACCTATTTATCCTGCCTGGTGTTTTTGTTGTAAAAATTCACCAGAAACAGACAGAATGTACCCATGGATACATTTGTCTTATGAAGTGAATAAATGCCTTAATTGACGTTGTATCCAGTTGGTCCTCCATGATCAGATTTAAACACAGATGGTAGTACATGTGTGCATGTGTGAGAAAGAAGTATGCGCCTTCCAGTAGTGAGCTGTGACAATAACTTTGTTTGGAATAACTTGTGATCTGTTTATCAAGGTTGAAATCTTAGAGAGTTTAAGATGTTAATGTTGACTCTGATTTTAATTCCTTTAACCTTCCTTGTACTCAAAAAGGTTTTGAATACAAACGGTTAGATTTTTCCTGCCTTCTAAGTCATCACAATGATGAAACAAATGACAGAACAGAAACATGGTGGTAAAAGTTTCAACTGTTACCAGCAGTGATTTTATGCCATGTTTGTCTAATCCCTACACAGTGAAATAGTAATTTGATAAGTGATGGAGTGTTGGCAAGATGATTTATGTTTTCACTCTCAGGTGAATTAATAATTTGATCATAATAGTCAAAATCTACAAAAGTCATGAAAATCGGAACATTAGAAATTCAAAGATTATTTTCCTTCTATTTTCAATGTTGGAATTAAAGGGATATAGTCGTCGGAACTGGACTCAAAGGTCGTATGTGACCCATACAACCAATGGCAACACTGTATCCAAGGTACGATGGTGATTGATGAAAGTTAAAACATGACTGTCATGATCTGCATCGTATAATTTAAAGTGATGCGTCTATGATGATGAGGTGCATCTAGAGATCGTGCAGGAAATACATTGTTTGTAAACAAGAAACTCACACAGGCGCAGTTACGACGACTATATCCCTTTAAGCACTGCTGAGCTTGTCAGTAATCTCTGCTGAAAAACTGTATTGAAAGAAAAATAACCTCAAACATGAAAAGTTAGAAATTAAATTGGTGGAACAAAGTTTTCAAAAATCATTAACACCTCAGCCACCTTAAAAACTAGAAACTAGTACCATACACATTGAGTGCCAGGAAATTCCAGTGAAATCTTGCATGTGAGTAGTATCATGATATTTTGGGCATATAAGATATCACTGGCAATGGTATTGCATTTATATTGATAATGCTATTATGATATGAATACTAAAGTGCTTTGTATGTATACTCTGTGTAAAGAGGAAATTTTGTCCAGTATACCGTAATACACCTCAACATATTCATGTACCTAGTATATGCCACCCCTATGCTGATAGTGTGATAGACTTTAAGTACTTACAAAGTAAATTACACCAGAACTTACCATCTGCCAAAGAGTACAAGTATAAAGTGGTGTATTTCTTGACATGGTACATCTATGTAATTCACACATTGCCTTTGTTTTCCATTGAATTTTAAATTACTTTGAAACAATTTACTTTCCATCTAATCTCATCAGGGATATGCCTCTTTCATTACATGAGCTGCAGCAGGTGGCAATGCACATGTAATCTATACCATGGTGCAATATTGATTGTTTAGCTGGAAGTCTTTCAATTTTGTCAAAATCAGCTGAAAATTGCATTTCTTTTCTTTGCGGTAGAACATTCAAGTTCGTTGACCACAGTGGATAATGCAAATCAATTCTTTTGAGATGGAAGAATGATATTTAATGTTGGTTTAAGCTGACAATGTCATGAATATTGATTCATTTTGATTCCAATACTACTGTGTAAGGTGTGATTTACCTGTGACAATATTGCTCTTAAACAAGAACTGATAAACAAGATTGGGTAGCGCAGGCAACAGTTTTCTATGTATCTGAATATAGTCATTTCTTATTTTGCAAGTATGGCGCCCTCATTTGTCATCTTTTCAATTGGCCATTTGCTTGTATATGTTGATGTTGTAAATTACCCTCTCCCACTGGCCTTGATGTGTGTCATTTTGCTACAGAGTATAGTCTGTATGGTCCACTGATACTGACATCTCTTTGGTATGAAACATTGTTTCATTGCTTCGGCCAAAATTGTTTACAGCCGAATGGTTGCTTATCTAAATGTTTATGCCTTGGTATCTCACCTCATCAAAAGGCTTGTCATCAGCAGCAATGATTCTTAGCATGTGGTTGGTTACAAACCTGAAGCACTTTATTCAGAAAATGCCTTCATTTCAGACAAATGGCTTTTAAGTTTTAGACTGGTATTGAAAACAGGTGAATGGGTATATTGTGTTGTCAGTTAGCCATGCTGTGAATTTATGAGACCTAAATCAGAGAATAAATGTACAGTGTATAAATTGCACAATGACAAACACAGCATGTGTGAGATGTCTTCATTCTAAAACTTTCCTTCAGGTTTCTGTTGTAATGAGGGATTTACAGATACATTATATGCTGTGTCAGGAAAAGTCTGCTACTGTGTCCATAGAGTCTTCAGTGGGTGTGTCAAATAAGCAATCTATACTGAACTTCGAGAATTGATAATTAAATGATACACAAAAGCGATAATATGCGGTATGCGGTGGTCGTCACGCCCCACGAGCGTACTGTGTACCCTCGAAAGACTCACCACTTTTATTTACACAATGCCCCCTTACAACGCATTATCTAAAGGCAACAGACTAAACAGGATCTGTAAAACTGCATTTACAAGATTTAGAGAATATACACATAAAAAATACTTGTGTGGACATCATGGAGTTTCGACCATGACTGAAGACAAAAGACCTTTACACCAATATACACGCATTCAACACCTGGTGACACAAGCGTCAATCAAAGGAATTCTCTTATGTAACGAATAGATAGTAATTATATGCTAATCTTCGAAAACGCATATAATTATTCAATCTATACTGAACTTCGAGAATTGATAATTAAATGATACACAAAAGCGATAATATGCGGTATGCGGTGGTCGTCACACCCCACGAGAGTGAAAAAGCTAGGCTAGTAGTTATGCTGCATTGCACGGGTACGAAATATCTCCATCGATGAACAACTAATCGTCTATCTGGACTCAATGAATAAAAAATATGACGCAATAAATAGAGGCCGAAGAAGAGGAGACTGTAACAGCGAAAGACTTGTAAACAGGTTGAAAAAAATACTGAGAGTAAAATACAAAGCAACATACTCAAAACAGGAAGTATGAAAAAGCCTAAATGCACATAGCCGCTCAGGAAAAACCAGAGATAAAAAACCTACATGGAAAATAGGAAAAAACCTCTGGAAACCTGAACCCGATTGCATGCTAGATGTGCCAATGGGTCGGGATTTCTTATTATCGAAACAAACAAAAACTGATTGAAAATAAATACAGAAACGAAGTGAAAAACAACTGGTTCAAATAAACAGAATTGCACAGAGTTAGTGGCACTGCTGGACTTATGGCAAAACTACAAATTAATATTTATAAACAAATGTGAACCGCCGAAAATCTGTAATCTTGCAGCTATTGGCTGACAACAACTCATACCTAGACAATTTTCGACATTTCTATAAACTGCAGAAAAATTAATTATTGTATTCTGACATTTACTCTCATTAATTCCATGTTGAGCAAGTCGACGATATCATGCAACTGTCCTTAGAGCTAGTGGATATCCATCCGCCGTATATGGCTAAGCACCTGTCTCTCACACTGTTATCAGCTGCTCCATGCCCTGGAAAGCGTCTTTTAGAAACGTCGGCTTGGCCAATATGCGTCTGCAGCCCTCAAATGTAGATTGAAGAGGATGAACCAAACGATGTACCGTACAATAGACTGTTCCGGATAAAGTATGGAACCCTCTGATGTCGTTATAGACCACCATTTTCAATGATACTGCATGTCTTGGAGATGGACTGCAATGTGGAAGATCGGTTCGGCAGGGAATACAGCATCCATAGTCATGCTCGTTGAATACCAATTTATCCAGTGGAGCCCTCCATTTCTGTACTTTGATACTGTGAACCTGCTTTCCATACTGACATCACATCTGGAAGGGTTTATGTAGATTACATAAGGCTGGGCCATCGAACTCTGTTCTTCATTGCTCCATCTGGAAAAAAAAATAATAACGCAAAAAACGGCAAACTAAAGATCCATCAACAAAAGTCACGAATGTGATGCCAATAGGCTACATGCAAGAACAAAACTATTTTTGCAAATAAACCACACCAGGTTTGCAAGCTAATATCCCGAAATCTCAGTCACCAAGGTATGCTGCCTCGCATCATTAAGTCATGAATTGCCTCAATGGAGGAGATCGCTGGCGAAAGCCATACTAACATATGATATTGACAAGCCCTGAATAAAGAACATGACCGAAAAGTCATTCACTCACGAATAGCCTCAATTGATGACATAATCGGCGAAAGCAATTATTAACAGGCCCTGGAAACGGTTATGACCGACGAAAAGTCATTCACTCCAGAATAGTCTCAATGAAAGACATAATTGGCGAAAGCCATAAACAACAGGCCATGAAAATGGGCATGACAGAAAAGTCATTCACTCTCGAAAGAGTCTAGATAACGTTAATGTAAATGCAATATCAAATTATATTCCAACAGCACTGCACAAATGGCAAACATCAAAACATGAAAGTCAGCAATCAAAAAACAGACTAGAAGGATGTCGCCTGGAAGATAATTACAACTCTACAACAACTATAAAGCCAAATTACCATTGTAGAAAACCAGCCTCTAACCATGGAGCGACCGAAAGGATGACACTGTCACCAGCATATTGAAAGTAAGACAATCTAAAATGGAAGGTGATGGTTCGTAAAAATCGTCGGGCACTGGCTGTGTGCTTCTTTGTGTGATGTACACGACACTTTAGGGTAGCAAAGAGACCTTTCACAAAATCTGCAAACCGCTTAAAATTGCAAACGGACATTCCAGAACAAACAACATGGCCTTATCGGAGAAAATTAAGATGATGGATAGCTGACAATACAGGCTTGACGGAGGACATGACAAGTTGTTTTCGTTCGTGCAATTTTGACATTAAGCATCTACGGCTTCTGCGCCAGGATTCCCACACGCCGAAAGCAAGCGAAAAATAAAGTACGACAGTAAATAACGAAAATATTAACAGCGACGCTCCAGAGAAGCAATTTTAACTGATTATCGAAAAACCAACGTACTAGAATGTGATGCAGAAATGAGAGCAGGGAGCCTAAAAAAAGGCAGCGCTTATAATTTACGAAAAGTCGAACTTTGCTTGACACCCCATAAACCTGAGAAAACGCCAAAAAAACCCCAAAAAATACAGAGAAAAAGCAAAGCAAAACAAAACAAAACTGGTGACTCTACCCAGAGCAACTGGCAATGAAAAAGAAAATCAACATTTGTTCGCAAGTTCACGTACCGAACATCTACCAAGTGTTAAAAGATCTGCGAAAACGAAATTGATGACGCAGATTTTCCTTTGAGGAATAGAAAATACCATGCTTGGCATAACATAATGAAACTTAATAAACATTCACCAACCAACCTGCTTGGAGTAAATCATTCCGTTGAATCAGACGCCGACGTTAGCGGAAACCAAGGATTCATGGTCAGAAAAACCATCATCTAAGCCACGGATTGTGGACTGTCTCAACAGATCCGATTTAAGCATACAACATGACAGTGGACGCAAACGTAATGTTTGACCAATGCTTACAACTTCGGAGAAACAATAACAAGCTGTGCTGACAGTAAAGCAAACTGAATAAATTAAATATAAAGTAATTGTACTAAGCTTATTCATCAAAAACCCAAACAAATCCTACAAATTCATACACCACAAATCCCAAGCAAATCCCACAATTTTACAATGCAAATCCCAAGAAATTCCCTCAAATTTACAGTAAAAATCTCATAAAGTTACAGTGCTTGTAAAAACGTCAACGTGGTTATAATGGAACTCCCAATCACATGTAACAAAGAAGAGTTATCGCTCAACATTTGAGTTAGTCCTGTGATCTTCACAACGGAAATCTTTCTTTTCTGAATATTTATTGATATGCCCTGAGGTCCGCTAAACCAATCTTACCTTTTTTCTTCCCCTCTGCAATAGAGCCCATACAGAAAGGAGGAGACGAATGCTGGGATATGCAACGGTTTTCAAGCAATATTGCAAAATACCCCTGTTCACAAAACATATGCTTCCTGCATGAAAAGCAATTACTTCAAGAAATAGGTGGAGGAGAATGGAGATGACATGGGAGAATGAATGAAAGGCAAGCTGAAGCTAAATGACAAATACCTTTAACATATGGCAGACAATTTTGGATTTTAAAATTTCAATGACCAACGCAAAGTGCCCACTACAGACATGCCTAAAAACTGCTTCACTCAGGTCTACTGGGACAATGACGAGAGTCAAAGACAAAATTAAGTTTTGATACTATCTACTACACAGGATTAGATGGATGAGTAGCGAGTTGATTGGGCAGAAAGTTTGATGCACTGGTCGTTGCCTGCTTAGAAGAGATTGGAAAAGTCTATCTGTTTTGCAAATACCACCTTCCGCAACGAAACCGTGAGTCGATCCGAAGGTGGAAGGTGAAGTGCTGGACGAATATGGTCGCAGGTTGCCCGGTAAAGGTTGCAAGAAACTTTTTGACAGTCACAGAATCTGGCGTTTTTGAAACAAGCTGAGAAAAACCTATTGGAATGGGACTTAGTTTCATCTTCTTAATTTTCTGTTCCCTTCTCCTCCGGAGCGTTGCATTCATTTCTCGACATCGGTTTCATACGCTAATTCGCCAGAAATCTATTCGTAGACGGTCCCCCAGCCGAATTCGCTCGTCTGCTAATTTAGATAATTTCATGCGATAAGTAACGAGACAAATACCTTACTTCAGGGACTTCTTTGCTTTTTGTGTGCCCCTTTGGAGACTGCATACAAGAGACTTCCAGGTGATCAAATACTCTCCCTTCGTGCTCAAACTACTGTCTGTTGCATGGTTTAAGGAACTTCGTAACTATCAGTACACCCTTCTTGGCAGCGTAATGAATGGTTTCTGAATGTTCTAACTGGTCGTCCTCTTGAATTGTGCGAGGTAGCTTCAACTGTCGAGATGGGGCAATAATTGCAAGTAATGATGCTACGCCAGGTGGCGTTGAAGTCTGACAGCTCCTTAGTATCTCTGCAGCGTTGACTGTTGTGTGGACATCGTGGATTTCGACCGAGGACTGAAGACAAAAGACCTTTACACCAATATACACGCATTCAACACCTGGTGACACAAGCGTCAATCAAAGGAATTCTCTTATGTAACGAATAGATAGTAATTATATGCTAATCTTCGAAACGCATATAATTATTCAATCTTTGAAATGCTGATTTACTTCTGTGCTTCAGCATTTCCCAGGGGCACAACAGTAAACAGCCCACTGATAATGAAAGTGTTGCTGTCAATACATCTTTCCCGGAATATTAAAGCAATTAACATTGATTTTACCTTCATGAAGTTTCAATTTTGTTTCTCCAGTTGCTGCTTATAATGCTGACTAAAATTGATGCATTCATGAGAAATGAAAAACAATTACTGATTGAGTACTGGACATCCTGAGATACACACCTTGGCTTTTGGTGTACATTTACACATGAAACCAGGTACATATGTGAAGAGAAAGCATGCATGTCAAAGATGTAGCTGCAACCCTTTTATACCCTGGTGACCTATGACCTATATACTGACCCACACATAGCATAGGTTGCCTCTGAGTCTGCTGTGGTTTTAAAAACCCAATGTGAATGTACTGTGTTGGCCCTTGGCTGGCCTAAATTTATGTTGAGACTGAAGGCTGGGTTCCGAGTCAACACAGATTTGAAACTGGGCCCCAATTGTGTGTGTGAATGGCTTATGTCAGCCCAGTGGGCTCAGTTGATGTCCTGACAGTTGACTTAGAGAGTCTCTGTAGATAGGTGGTTGAGAGATGGGAGACTCAAATACATTGTGAACATGCACACATCAAATTTTTTCACATCTTCACAAATCTTGGGCCATGCTGAAAGGTACCCCTTGGCCTAAGTGTGAACCAGGCAATAAATTTACTGAACAAATATCAATAAATAATTAAACTTTAATAAATTTTTATCACACGACATATGAGATGACTACAATCAACGAAAAATGTTATGAGTATTGTACTACAGCATCCAAAAGTGTAAATAGTTTTCTTTGAGTAAAGCATACATAAACATCTGAGAGTATATCGCTCATTGCACATCTACAGTATAGTTTAATAATGTTGACAGAAAGCTATATTCATTCAGTTATAAAGCATCATCACTATAGGATTACAGAGTTCCATCAAATCTTTTACGTAAATGCCGCCACAAAAACTCGACATAAAGAAGTTCATGTATCCAACATTGACAATTCATATGATTACAAGTTTGAGAATTTACACAAAAGGGAATTTCAAACAATAGAAAAAGAGATTTGTTGATATGTAAGACTTGATTACTATTAGAAGGCTATGCAAACAGCATGGGATCTTTTTATCACAGCCCTTTAACCAGCATAGTTTGGCCCCAAACACATCAATATCAATGGTGATTGCTGACCTTTTTACTGGGATGGCAAAGGGTTGGTGGCTGTGAACAGGTTAAACAATGGGATTGCACATACGCACAGAAGGTGATTGGTTATAAACTTGAAATTCTTCATCACTGACATCATAATCATAGCCTTGATTCGATTTCCCCCTCAAGGTCTTTGAGTCTGAACTCTGTGGTTTCGTAGAAGATTCAAAATTCATCTCCTTATTTGGAGATGATACTTGTAAAAGATCAGAGCTTTGTTTCTCCAATGGTTCTGGTGTTATCCAGCTACATGTCTGCACCTTTGGCGCTTGATTTTCCCTCAGTTCTTCATCTCGCGCTGAGTAATTCCAAGCTGTTGACACATCATGCAGTGGTATATCGGATGGATATTGTGGTAAAATTGATTCTGTCAAAAGAATGTGTAAAAGGAAATAATTCTAGTAAATATTTTATTGTTGTAGCTCTTTACACCACAAAATATACAGTAAATTTTGTTGCTTTCAGTAGGGTCAGTAAACCTATATACAGTGAAATTGGAGTGAAATTATTACAAACATTATGAAAATTTACTGTTTTAACTTTAGATGGCTGGAATGTAAAAATTATTTGAAATTGCTGAAGTTTTACTTAAAATTACAACAATTTTCAGTGACTTCCATGCAGGGTGAAACATAGACTTGGTTCAAGTCGGTGAATTTTAAAAAATAAAATCATTTATAATAGTTTCTCTTGTGTCTCTCCTATTTCGTACAAACCTATCCGGAGTTTGGCAGCTCACGCCAGGTTTTCCCAGTGATTGAACGCGTCACGTTTGAGTCTGCACAGTAGTGAGTTAGTTTCTGCCGGATTCCGGGTGAAACTCCGCTGTATAGCGTTCACTCCACTCATCGTGTTCACCCTACTCATCGCGTCCACTCGACTCACGCGTTTCACATGAAAGCAGAATACAAATCATTGCGTTCACTCCACTCAAACATTCACAAATCACAGACTTGAACCAAGTCTAGGTGAAACAGGCAGCTGTCATAAAAACATCATTTACGACTGGCAGGACTGACAAATATGTATGTATGGTATATCAATTGTGGTTTACATGTTCCTGTATAACTTGGAATGTGCATTTGATCTGAGACCTTTATTCTTGAGTGTACAATAGATATAAGATTGTAAAGACTGGCTTGAAGGAATGACTTTTAAGAGGGTTGCTGATCTTGGACAAGCTGATAGTGGCTGATAAATTTCAAAACATCCAAACCATCCATTGGTAAATTGGGGTAAATTCTGTAGCAAGGGACAAAACCACTTTTTTGGGGGGGGATTACTTGTGTCATTTTTTGCACAATGATTAGTCATGTTTTGTAAAATATGCTGGAGGACACGTCAACAAAAATGCAAACATTTAACTTTGCTATCAGACAGTTCAAGGGAAACTAAAACGATAACTTTTGGGTATTCTATCTGTAAATACAAGCTGATGAGATGACTGCTATATCAACTCCATGTACATGGAGTAAACTCTGTGTAAAGTACAACTACCTTCAGTTTGACATCCATCATTTGGCAAATCAATATTATACAGGTTGATTTGCAGAATGTACATCATTAATTCTTTTACATGAAGAACCACAATAAAAAAGCCACTTTGTCCTTTTTTGTAACATAACTGTATAGGCAAGGTGTAGTCCTTGTGTTTTACTTTTAGATGATGAAAAAAAGTATGTTATATTAGCCCCACATCTCCTTAGACCACCAGGTTGTTGTATTTCAATACCATGTACCGTACAAAGCAGTTATTTAGCTTACCTTCATCGTCATAGTATGGCTTCACTCTATCACGTTTGCCTTCCACATGTTTTTCATGAGCGTTGGCCAAGTTGTTGAAGAATCTGTTCACAGTCTTTTCCACTTTGTTCTGTGGGTATGACAACCAAAGAGATGAGATTACTGTGAAACTCCTGCTGCAGAAATTGGCATTATCTAATTTTTGAGACTAAATGTGGTTGCTGATTGTAAAACTTCTCACAGAGAATAAAACTTCTCACAGAGTATGAAACAAACTATGTCTACCGGTATGTATGTACTAGCATGTGGTATATGTTTAAACATCAACTTCATTTTATATTAACCGGCATTAAAAATAAAACATGGATTTCCACATTTTGATGTAATATGTACTTATTATTCAGGTTTGAAATGGCCTCTCCCCTCAGTGAGGTAGTCTACATGATTGCAGTCGATGGAAGTTAAGAGGCAAATTTAATCCATCCATTACAGTACAGTACAGTTTACAGATACATGATAGCCTTCCCATTTTATGATCACATTGGTCTACCAAGGAGACATTTGGTGAAATTACTGAGGAACAGTAATATTTACTGGCCTGGAACACCTATACAAAATACTCCCAGACTGTCATTGGTATGACACTTACTTGACGTGACAGAGGTCTGACAGACATTGCTGAGTTGGGTCTTGACTGACATCTGGATGGTACAGTTCTGTGCATTGGTGCGTCTCCTCTCTGTGCAGCCTATATCACAACAAGAATTAAGTACTCAATCATGTACAGTACTCAAGTAAAGCAATAACTTGTGATTGTTATCAAAGAAATGAAATGGATGATTGAAAACATAGGGCCAATGTCCCTGAAGCTACTATAGACATGTATACAAAATTACGTTTAAACAAAGATTTTGACCAAAAATGACAAAAATTGAAGATTTCATCAAATTTAAATATATCACAGTAAGACAAACCCTAGGAACCTGTATACCAAATATAAAAGGTATCAGACAGTTTTTGAGAAACAATTTTTTTACCAAAAATGGCAAAAATTGCGCCAAAAATACAAAATTGCAGATTTCATCATAATTTCAATGTGTCATATTTGGTTTATCTGTAGGAACCTGTATACCAAATATCAAAGCCATCAGACAAGTACTTTTTGAGAAATAATTTTTTTGACCAAAAATGGCAAAAATTGCCCCCAAAAATACAAAATTGTAGATTTCATCATAATTTGAATATATCATATTTTGATCATCCCTATGAACCTGCATACCAAATATCAAAGCTGCCAGACAAGCAGTTTTGATAAAATAAAGTTTTGACCAACAAGTCATTGTTGATGACACAGTCCCCACTTGTTAATGGGTACTTTGATTACAGGTCCTCAGAGAGGATAGAGTCCTCTTCATTAGGTCTGTGATAAAAATACTTTTGAATAAATTCGCTTGATACATGTCTGAGTTGTAGTTCAGGACATGAAAAAATCGTAATAAAATGGCCACACGGTGGCCATATTGGATCGTATCACAAAACAAATAAATGTGCATATGTATGACATAGGTCAATGTCCTTGTAGCAAATTTGATTAAAATTGGTTGAGATATGCCTGAGTTATGGCTTGTACATGAAAAAATCATAACAAAATGGCCGCACAGCAGCCATATTGGATCGTATCACAAAACAAATTAATGTGCATATGTATGACATTGGTCAATCTCCTTGTACCAACTTTGAATAAATTCGCTTGATACATGTCTGCGTTATGGTTCTGGACATGAAAAAATGTAATAAAATGGCCACACGGCGGCCATATTGGATCGTATCACAAAACAAATCAATGTGCATGTGCATGACATTGGTCAATGTCCTTGTACCAAGTTTCAATAAAATGGGTTGAGTTACGCCTGAGTTATGGCTCTGTACATGAAAAAATCGTAACAAAATGGCCGCATAGCGGCCATGTTGGATCGTATCACAAAAAAAATTGACATGCATATCTATGACATTGGTCAATGTCCTTGTACCAACTTTGAATAAAATCAGTTGAAACATGCCTGAGTTATGGCTCTGTACATGAAAAAATCGTAATAAAATGGCCGCCTGGCAGCCATATTGGATCGTATCACAAAACAAATCGACGTGCATCTGTATGACATATGAAGTAATCCTTGTACCAAGTTTGAATGAAATCGCTCCAGGCATCTCTGAGATATCTGCGTGAACGGACGGACGGACGGACGCACGCACGGACGCACACACGCACGGACATGACCAAACCTATAAGTCCCCCCGGACGGTGTCCGTGGGGACTAAAAATGACAAAAAAATTCCTTAAAAATACAAATTTGCATATTTCATCACAATTTGAACAAATCTAAGTTGGGTCATCCCTATGGACCTGAATACAAAATATCAAAGCTGTCTGACCAGCAGTTATGAAGAAGATTTTTACCAAAAACGCCTTTTTTGGGCTAATTTGCATATTTTTAACAATATCAAAAAATAAAAATATGTAGTTTCTCATAATCATATTTCACATCTACACAACAAATATCAAATCTGTAAGTACTGCGCTTTTCAAGATATTTGAATGGACGGACATCCTCACAAACGGACATACATACATAAATACATACATACATACATAAATACATGCAGACTGACACTGGACGGATACCCATCCCAATAGCTTCTATAGACTATAGTCTATAGTAGCTAAAAATGGAATCTATATGCAAAGTGGCTAATGTCATTAAAAGACAACACTTGAAAGTTATAGACTGGAGTTACGCTAGTTGAGGTTGGTGAATGACAACTTTAATGTACCACAAAAGTGTTGTTGGGCTATAAGTGCACTGAACCAGCACCACATAAATAGAGTCCATAGCATATCAATTTTTTGTTCTATGTGAATAGGAGAAACAAACTATAGTATCAATAAGACATTGCTCAAACTTATAAAGACAAGTTTGGCAGTACCTATGACAATGTTGGTGCCCAAAAAAAGGAAACTATTTGTCAAAAAACTATGTTTCTTAAGAACGCTTTCTCACCTGTTCTAAAATTTTCTGAGCTTTTGCTTTTTCTTCTTTGAATGGAAATGCTGTTAATATGTCGCCATAATTTTCAGGATCTGAAATACATCTGATGAAAAGAAAGAACACATAAGAGGTGTTTTGTCAAGTCATGGAACAGTCACAATATACATCTTCCAAAAAATGCTTGTTGCCATCAACTGCACATTGTTCATTGTATATGTTAAAATACAAATACAGGACTGCCGCTTATCAAACTTATCTTGGAGTAGTATCATAGTGTATCCAGTAATTCTGCACACTAAGATTGCTAGTCTAAGTCTTGCTCACAGTCTGTATCACACAATTACTTGCTACTTGTATTTACTGGAATTGTCAGAACAGCTGGAATGGCAAACTGACACTGGTTTGAGTAAAATCTGAACAAATCAACACAACAAACTGAGTTGGAAAAGATTACATGCTGTGACACCTTGAACAATATAAACCAGCTCGGAGCTGGCCGACAATTGTTGGCATGAGTTTAATAAGATTGTTCTGTTTTATAATGGTTATACCTATATCAACTGTTAGCTTTAACAAATATCACTGAAGAAAAAATAACAAAAGTGACACCTGGCCTTGATTTTCTTTCAGATATTGAAATGTTAAATTTACAAAATTACTGGTACCAAATCGTTGCTTTCTAAAGTAACCTGCTGAATTGTACAGAAAAGTCCCTTATCAGTATTCCTTCACTTGGCATAAATTCCTCACCTTATGAGTATTTCCATGGCCTTGACCTTGTCGGAGCGATATTTGATTTCTTTGATAATTTCTATGCCTTCTTGACATGTACAGGCAAACATTCTCTGAAGTCAAAGGAGAAAAGTCAAACATTTCATTTGTCAAATGCAGTGAAATGTGTGCACCTTTACATAAGGCAAGAGCAAGAAAATATTTTGTTTTGTATCCCCACACATTATGGTATGTCAGAAAAATCACCTTACTTTTTTCTTGTAGGCTTTTCCATTGTTGATGACATTCTGTTGCTAAATCAAGTCATAATTTTTACATTGCAACAAAATACCTCCCTACAGCAGTCACACCATAGAAAATAAGATTGCATTCTGTAATAGCATACATTACAGAAATGTACAAAATATAAGAAACTGTATATCACTGTTTAAATTTTATGCAAATATTTTTGAACTGTTAACTCACCTACCTTTCAGAATGTTTAGCAGATCGATGTAAAACAAAGAATTAACTTACTGTGGCCTAATCTCTAGATTAAACATTAAGCACACTTGACCATAGGGCAAATATTTACAAAACAAACTGGGAATTGAAATTGGGTAAAAAGCTGATTACAGTATTAGTCATATTAAAAGTATTAGTCATACTATAGCTACAATATTTGTAAATAAAGCAACTGACTTACCTTTGGACAAAGCAATGACAAGCAAGACAGTTTGACTTGACTGTTCTTGATCAGACTCAGTAACCTAGCAACCTAGGAGTAACATTATATACCACACTGATGACGTTTTGTGATGTATTGATGTATGTGTCAGGCAATAGAAATCACATCAAGAATAATAAAAAAAAAAACATTTGTAGATCTTTTGAGTGGGAAATGTCAATATTCTAAAACACCCCCCCCCCCCCCCCCCAAAAAGGCCAGGTATCGGGATTATAACTATGGTGTTAAGAAGATTATGAGGTGTTCCTGTCTTTTGTATTCCTTTGAATCTGCAAATTGTTATATAAGTATGTTGCTATAGATTTTTAGATTAAATCAGAATGGGGTGGGGTTAAGTACACTACTCGTATCTATCATGATTTGTTACATACAATTGCAATTGGGAATAATTTCCTGCACACGAAAGAATATTAAATTGAATTTCTTCTGATTCAATTGAGTCATTTATTGCATTTATCACCATATTTACCTGATCAAAAGAAAGGTAACCTCTGGAACTTGTTATCTCAGACAGCTTGGAATATTCTAGTGTAGACTGAAAGTAGAAAAGAAAAGACTTTTAAGTTTGAAAATGACACCAGAACCTTTTAACAATGTTTCTGGCTCCTGTCAGTGCTTTAAAAACAACCGTATTTTTGCTATGTCCTGTATGAAATATTTGACAACTTGTTACTGCTACGACCTTTTTGTTGTCAAATTTGTAAACTATATTCCAATTCCATAGAGAAGTGAAATAACTCTTTTGGAATACAGATCTAAACTAACTAGATCAGTCTGTCCAATTGTTATGAATATTGAGTATTTTGCTATTGTGTACATATAGTGTCTGGGAATATTGGTGTACTCAGTCCCTCTATAGAGGGACTGTGGTGGTGTATTGCAGGGCAAAAGACATTCTCCGTATCCATCTATGGAAATCTCGCTTTAATATATTCTACATCTATTCCAAGCTCCACTAACCTTCCCAATCCCACCACCAAATATTGGAAACCGCCTGGGTCTGCAATACAAACAGTTTCGATTGTTGTTAAGGTAACGTTCGTATGCTTACCTTCTGAACGCGTTCGCAAAGATTTTCAAACGATACGTAGTCCATGTTTTTGCGCGCACAGAGGCCGGTTTTCGTAAATGACTTGTTCACTATCAATATTGCTAGACGATCATACTCGACTCTCGACTCGTCGTTTCAGATATCCAGCTTACTCTCGATCATCGAAGTTCACCGCCGATACGTCGCCAACTGATGATTTGCATTACACTCAACTCAGTTGACACCATGGTTTGTTGACACTGTGTTTGTGTCTGTATTTGCATAGCGATGTTTACTCTTAGTCTTACGCAAGTGGCCTGCATGCAAGTAACAGTAGTGTTACCTTTGACCTCAATAAGGTCAAAGTTGATCACAAATCACATGATGAAAAGGCCTGTTAACTTACTTAAAATTATGTAACATTTCAAAAATACTATGAAAATTCAATGTTGTGTTAAACTATTGTAGTTAAACAACTATGATTACACCTACAGCATTGCAAAGGTTTCGAAGATATTGGCGAATTATTAATTTAAACCGATGATATTTTGATATCATTTCCTGGAAAATAACGTATAACTATCCGCTTAGAGGGTCTCAGTTGGGTCCGGTCGCCCTCACCTCTCTGCATTGATACTAAAATTGACACCGTGTAAGTTGAACTGCATTGAAGATGACAGAACCATAGATCATGTATTTGGTATTTCATGTCAAACGAAGCAGCAACGGGCCCTTTGGTATGTATGTTAAAGAATTTTAATATACTGCATATATGTGATGGTATACATTTTTTATAATTATCGTTCATATTGGGGCCATAATGTATAGCGAGTGTGTGTAATATTCTGTGGTGTAGGATCTAGGAAGGGGCGTTGTAAATCATGCATGTACCTCAAGTAAGGATATAGTGGATACAGTAAACATTACACTAGCATATTAGCCGAAAAAGGCAACATAGGATATTCTTCAGCAATGAATAATGCGATAGCATCGTTGGTATAGTCTTTATATTATGGGAACTGCCCATCCATTTTGTGTTTATTAAGGTCCTTGACCCGATGAAGACATTGTCAAACCTTACGAAGTGAAACAGAGACAGATAAAACCATTTTCGCGTTTATTTCTTGAAATGTTCATCTTGCATCAATTCTTAGAATCTGCCTTTTCTGGTTATTGTGTGGTGAATTATCATATCATTCATTGAATAACATACCATTTCCGATAGGTTGTTACAGATAATGATATGATGTAAAACAGATACAATACATGCATGCATGCAATGTAGGAAATTGACATCTAAGTCGGTGTGACCACGAGTGGAGGTCTTACTGAAATAAACACTCTTACATTGATTCATAAGAAATGAAATTTGAACACTACCTTGTTTCCTTAAGATCAATTTTTCAGTGGGTCACACAGCTGGGCTAGAAATTGTTATATTCATCTAAACAATAAAACAAGTTCATATCATACTGCAATATCTACAAATTGTGCCCAATCGCAATACAAACAAAACAAGCAACAACAATCATGATATCCGTTTTGATCTCAGAAACCTCAATATAAACAGTGCATAGAATTACAGCGTACAAAATCTTTTGCAAGTCATGACTTACTTAAAGTGGCAGTCTTTATTCCTAGTTCTTGCATGCTTGTTGGCACTGTCTATTATTTATTTAATTTCCTCCATTAAAAATTGTGTGCGATGCATCACTTTCTTCAGAGAGAAAGCTGATAAAGACCTACCCCAGCAATTAATTGCAAATTTGATATTTAATGTTGCAGGGTTATATACTATAGGCTTACAAGTATATCATTCTGCTCACATGGCGAAACCTAGGTGTTCTTAGTGTGCTGGTATGCCTGGCTGAAAGGCTACAGAGACTATAATATTATGGTATTACAAACATGAACAAGAAATAAAAGTGTAATGCACAAGTTTTTGAATTTATTTTCTCTCATTCCAGATTATATATGTCTAGACAAACAGTAAACAGCTTCCATTAAATGATGGCGTCTCTTTTTGATCAATATGAGCAGGCCTCATCGAGGTCAATGCCCTCTTCAGCTAACTTTTCAAGAGGAAATATACCAGAACCAGTAAGTTTTTGTTACGATGTATTTTAAATGTATAAGAAATGAACACCATGTATGCCTTACATTGTTTAATTTTATCATAGTCACTCCACAAACAAGATACCTTGGTTTTATGCAGTAAGTCAGAAATCTGTCCAACTTTGCATATGAATTTTTTATCATTTGAAAAGATTCAGATAGGTTTAGTTATAGTCTTGTTTTTCTTTGTTTCCCAAATACAAATTGCATTACAAATTCTCATTCTTTTGACATGGTTTCTATTGTCCAGTGTTTACAGCGTCTGAACTTTGCACGTAAAGCTAGTTTTCATCAATGATTATGACATGAACCAATGACTTGCATTGTATGTTTTTGCAAAAGCTAACAAAACAACCATTTCCAACATTTGTCAGCTGATTGTGGTCAATTGATAATGTGCGTATCCATGGCAGTACTCTAGTAACACGGCATTTTCAGTACTCATTTTCACTGATCGAAGACATTGCTCAATTTGCCATTGAAAAAAAAATTCATCAGTAGCTAAAGTAAAGTGATTGTACGTACAATTTTTGCAATACATGTTTGATTATAATGTCTTTTTCTTGTCTATTATGACAGATTAGTTCAGGCTACATCAATGTAAGGGAAGAAGATAAAACACCGATATTTGTCAAACAGAAAATCAATTTCAGGTGAGATACAGATGATTCAAAGATACTCATGATTCAAAGAATAAAATCAACAAACACCATCTTACGAAATCTATTGTCCATTCAAAATCAATTATTTTTTTTGTTTCAATCATGATTAAGGTTGTGATATGCAATCTGTTTATTTAGTACTGGAAGTCTTCAACATTTTGGTTTGTGTATTCAGCAGAAAAGTTGCAATAATTATGATATATATTTTTAATATTATTTGTTAAATTTATTTATTTATTGTCTGCTTATTTATTCATTTCTTATTCAACAGTTTATAGCTATGCAAATTAGGAAATTAACTTGAATCAAAATCGAGAATCTGTTGTTAATTTGTGATTCATACCTTTGGACTGTCATCAGGCGTTTTTTCAATTCAAAATTGCTTCACTTCAGTGTTTGAAAAATAGGATAATTTGTTTGTCAATATAAGCTCAATCTCTCTAGTTTGTCAAGCACATAAGCTTGTAAGTACAACATTTCTATGACAATTGAAAATTTATCAGCTTCAGTGTGTTGAAATTCCATGTAGTTCTGTGATCTGTGAACAGACAAGATTTGATTTTTTATAATATCTGTCTCTTGCAGTCCTCCCAATCCAGTCACACACATTGTTGTCAATAATAACATGTTGGTACTAGCAATGACCAAAAATATTGTCCTGAGATTTGACCTTGAACATCCAGACAACATTGATGGTAAGATATATTACGGAAATCATGTAATTTACAGCACTTTGCTGAATCTCATCACATTTGTTGCTGAACATTTCTTTGTTTTTGATCAGGCAAGGGATTAGTTATTACTTTGAACTGGTGCAAATGATTTTCAATCAATGATTGTAGGCCTTCATTGTACATAATAAAATGAAAAAAATGTGAAAAGTGACCAGTAAACAGTTTCATTACATGTCATTTTTTGTCTCTATTTCAACTCAAAGACTGTGGTCAGTCTCTGAGTTTTGTCAGGATTTTATTTTTTTATCTGGTTTTGTATAATGTTAGCTATTTGTCATTGTCACTCCGTAACTCTGTAACTATTTGTCATTGTCATTGTCAAACCCATTGTTATCCAATGTTTGGCCCAACCCATATTTATCGATGGTTAGGTTCAAACCCATTGGTATCGATGGTTTGGCCCAAACCCATTGGTATCGATGGTTTGGCCCAAACCCATTGGTATCGATGGTTTGGCCCAAACCCATTGGTATCGATGGTTTGGCCCAAACCCATTGGTATTGACGGTTTGCTTCAAACCCATTTGTATCGAAGCTTTGGCCCAAACCCATTGGTATCGATGGTTTGGCCCAAACCCATTGGTATTGAGGGTTTGGCCCAAACCCATTGTTATCGATGGTTTGGCCCAAACCCATTGGTATCGATGGTTTGGCCCAAACCCATTGGTATTGACGGTTTGGCCCAAACCCATTGTTATTGAGGGTTTGGCCCAAACCCATTGGTATCGATGGTTTGGCCCAAACCCATTGGTATCGATGGTTTGGCCCAAACCCATTGGTATCGATGGTTTGGCCCAAACCCATTGGTATCGATGGTTTGGCCCAAACCCATTGGTATCGATGGTTTGGCCCAAACCCATTTGTATCGATGGTTTGGCCCAGACCCATTGGTATCGATGGTTTGGCCCAGACCCATTGGTATCGATGGTTTGGTCCAAACCCATTGGTATTGATGGTTTGGCCCAAACCCATTGTTATTGAGGGTTTGGCCCAAACCCATTGGTATCGATGGTTTGGCCCAAACCCATTGGTATCGATGGTTTGGCCCAAACCCATTGGTATCGATGGTTTGGCCCAAACCCATTTGTATCGATGGTTTGGCCCAAACCCATTGGTATCGATGGTTTGGCCCAAACCCATTTGTATCGATGGTTTGGCCCATACCCATTGGTATCTATGGTTTGGCCCATACCCATTGGTATCTATGGTTTGGCCCAGACCCATTGGTATCGATGGTGAGTTTTGACTTGTGTGCAGGGAATTTGGATGAATAGGTTAATTTACTTTCTCAAAGTTTTGTTGAAATATTTCAGTGGGATAATGTAATGACATAAACTGTACAGAACAATTCATAAAATGTAAAAGTGATTACAAATGATGATGAAAAAATGAAACTTATATTTTTGCAGTAAACTCAATTCTTGTGTTTATTTTTGACATTACAGAAGTAGAGCTTAGTCGCAGTGGAGAGGATAAAGTACACAAGATGTTTCTTGATCCTAATGGTAGACATCTTATTGTGAGTATGACATCACAAGATGTTTTGTATCTGTCAAGGAGCTCTAAGAAACCACGGCAACTAACGAAAATAAAGGTAAGTGATAATCTGCAATGGAATTGACATAATTAGTATACTGTTCGGTAGATAAATTGTAATATGTTTTCTCAGATTTTAATATAAATCCAATTTAAGTGATCAGTGCTTTATGCCATCACAGGAAATAGTCTTTCTGTTACTGTAATCACATATGCTGATGTAAATGTATGTTTGACACATAGAAATATTTATTCCCTGACACTTATGTCTTGATATGTTTCCTCAGTATGTGTTTTACCAAATGCAACTTGTCATGCATGCATGTACTCAAAGATAGCACATAGATGTACACAGATGCAGAGTCAAAATCTTCCAATAAACCATGGCTATATTTACAGAGACTACGTGTATTCACATCATTGGCAGTGTGTACCAGTTCAAGTAAGATTTCTCATCAATTCTGATTTCAGGGTTTAATCATTGATTCAGTGGCTTGGAATAAAGCATCTGGTGGTGATAACTCTACCGGTGAAATCTTACTGGGTACCAGCAAAGGTTAGTATCTCAAATGTCAATACAGTAAATAACACATCAGAATCTGTCAGTGTTGAATTCTTAAAGCAGTGGAAGATATCACATTACATAGATATTATCAATCTCAAGTCTTGAACACCCAAGACATTGATGAAATAAGCACAAAACCCAGATGAATTTCTAAAGTTAATTCGTCAAGATTTGATGATTTGATTTCCAATCATGCTTTCCCTGAACATTTCTCTAAAACATCATGCTTAATGAAATAGACCTTGTTCATAGTCATGAGTTTGACTGTACAGGTATCTTAGATTTCGTTGTCCCTTCTTTGACAACTCCTCGCTTTCAGAAATGGCAAATGTTATTAATCAAAATATTTCTTGAAAGACAATCAAGATCTTTGATTTTTTTTTGTACTTCAATTTCTTCCTTGAAGGTCTGATATATGAAACAGAGATACTTTCTGGAGAAGACAGTAGATTTTTCCAAGGAAGTCTTGAACAATATTGGAAACAGGTAAGCTAGGCAAGGATTTGGTACAAATTTGAGACACGGGACTTTGCCAACATTTATCATTTAGAAACATGAACTCTGACCTCTCTATGCGTCATACCAGTAAATGTACTGCAGTCTGTGGATGCACTTGATGAGTTGAGTACATCTTAAGGTAGCGGTAAAGGCTATTTTTGCACCAATTCTTTTCTCAGAGTTAATGTCAAGTTTCAAGTGTTAGAATCAAGATATTTAGTTCAAATTTTCAGGATAACTCCCTTAGTTATTACTTTCTCCAAAGAATATAAAATTTGTATATTTGTAACCATGACTTTGAAATATGACACCAATCAATATTAAATTTAATTTTTCATATTTTTTTTACATATTTGAATTTAATAATAATTGGATAGTATTAATATTACCAAATTAGTTATAAATATGTTGACACTATTAATTGCAAGATTTGTACGGCAGGATTTGTAAATAAAATTTGTTTTTATGATTTTACATGGGTTTACATATCAAAAAATTATTAAAAATTCTTTCAAATTTCAAAATGTGATTTTTCAAAAAGTACTTCAAATACAGGAAAATTGTGCCGTACAAATCTTATCTGTAACCTTGTTAATAGGCTGTAAAAATTCCATGTCCATATCTCATTTCAAAGGTTGGATTAAATTGGTATAAAATTATGTAGGAAAACTGTTATTCTGTCAAAAATGTTGAAAACAAGCCATATTTGCACCCCTCTTTTGAAGTCACAGAGCAGTCTTTTTGGTTAATCTCACTTTTGACACCTCTTTGACACTCAAAGAATCTAAAAATGCATTTACAATAGCAGTCAAGCATTCTGAATGCAAGCACTGCCTTGTCAAACTTTCCTGAAAAACAGTAAAAAATGACTTTCCCTTTTCAAACATTTTTAGCTACTATAGACTATAGTCTATAGAAGCTATTGGGATGGGTATCCGTCCGGCGTCCGTCGTCAGTCTGTATGTATGTATGTATGTATGTCCGTTTGTGAGGCGTCCGTCCACTCAAATATCTTGAGAACCGCAGTACTTACTGATTTGATATTTGTTGTGTAGATGAAAAATATGATTTTGAGAAACTATTTTTTTTAATTTTTTGATATTGTTGAAAATAGGCAAATTAATGCCGAAAAAGGCGTTTTTGGTAAAAAATCTTCTTCTTCATAACCGCTGGTCAGACGGCTTTGTTATTTCGTATACAGGTCCCCAGGGATAACCCAACTTAAATTTGTTCAAATTGTGATGAAATATGCAAATGTGTATTTTTAAGGAATTTTTTTGTCATTTTTGGTCAAAATTGACTTATCGGTACGTTGTTATAGTTCTTGTACTGTATAAACCCTATCAATTCACCCAGAAAAAAATAAGAAATAAGATTTTAAATAATTGAATTAATTAGGAGATCATCAAAGCCAAAATAATTTTAGTGTAGAATTATTAGAAAGTTCAACTTTTTTGACAGTTCATAGTGAAATGCTTACCATCTTGGAGGATTAAAACATGTAACCCTTTTCCTGCCAAGTCCATATTTCACCACCAGGTCAAGTTGGTTAATATTAATGAAACAAAATGTATTCCATATGATGTATTTTAACATATAATAATGTACATTTGAAGGCTGCTGAAAACATAATACTGTAAAGTTGATTTTTTTTTTGACTAAAGATGCTATAACATACCAGGCCAAGTGGGTGAAAATCCGTCATGTTTTGGCTCAATACCGCTTTTTACTTACTTGACTGATGGGGAAGTGATACAGTTATTACTGTCTGGCAGGAAAAGGGGTAAAGGCAACTTTCCTGAATCCCAACTTTGACATATTCTGAACCATCATATATTGCGCTCTGTATGTTATCTAAAAGAAATTGCTCATAATAGTTTGTCATGATAGGGTGGTCAAATAAATAGAGATAGAGAAAGTTCTAATTTCCATTTATGGTTGACTTGGTAAGGATAAACTAAAATTACTTTTTGAGGAAAAAAATAGAGTGGTCAATTAAAAGAGTGGTCAAAGTGAAAGGGTTTTTATGGTAAAGCTGGGCTGTAAGATTCCTCATGTGCTATTTATAGCAATTATGCAATCTGTGTAAACAGTGCAATGAAAGTGTTACATGATTCCTTATAATGCTTTTGATGACCTTGAACTTCTTAAGTTTCAAACATTTGTCTCTTCAGTGCCGTGCTTTCTCTTAGTACGTACAGTCTCAACTTATTCAAAAGAACTTACTTACAATGTTAATTTGAAAGTTAAAATGTGCTTGGTTAATAAGATGAAAATACTGATAAAGATTAAACCAGGTGAAGATTCCTTATAACCTAACAGATATGCTGTTTTTATGACGTAAATCTTGATAACAAGTCTTGTTTACTTTAATTAAAATGTAATTAACTCTCATTTATTAGCTACTTTAGACTAATACTGGTATAGTCTATAGAAGCTATTGGGATGGGTATCCGTCCGGTGTCCACCATCAGTCTGTATGTACCGGTATGCATGTATGTATGTATGTCCGTTTGTGAGGCATCCGCCCACTCAAATATCTTGAAAACTGCAGTACTTACTGATTTGATATTTGTTCTGTAGATAAAATATATAATTTTGAGAAACTATTTCTATTAAATGAAATGAGCTATCAAAGATATCCACCTTCTTCATCAATACATGTGTCACAAAAGGTTTAATTCTCTACATACCACAGCAGAGCTCTATCAACTGTTGGGTCACTTGTTTTTTCAGACAGCTTAATATTAACTGGTTTACAAGTCCCTAGGATGACCTTAGTGAGATAATTTCATACAGTCAGGAAATACTTAATTTTGTATCCATGTCTATAGTAGCTTCAGGGACTTTGGCCCTATGTTTTAAAAGCTAGGCGACCTCTACCATAGTTAATACACTAAGGACTCCCCAACTTCCTCTTATTTGGTCAGTGTTTCAGAAGTTTCAACGGGCTATAACTCTGCAATGCCTATGACCCCAAATGTCTAGTTTTTTTATTCCACAGAGAATGTTGACTACTTTTATATTTTAATAGTTTTATTGAAGTTTATAAATGACGCTCTAGCCTTTACCGCTACCTTAATTCTAATATCTGAATATCTAACAATGCTATCCCATTTCAAGTCCCTTCTTCTCTGTGACCAGCTTTCTCACCAATCTGTCATATGACTTCTTTTGTGTCTTACAAATGTTAGTAGCATTCAAAGAGCTACACTGTAGATATTTGTATTCTTAAAATATTGATATCATCAGCTTGGAACAATGTTGTCCAGTGTCCATTTTCAACTAAACAAAAATAAGAGCCACTATCCCTCCTCCACTACCCATATATTTCCGTGTTATTACAAATTTTTAATGTTTTTCTTTACTTACAACTTTTGATTTCAAAGTTGATATCTCGTCAAAATGCTTGACTTCCTTGTATAGCAAATTGGGAATATTCTTATGATGTCAGCCAGTGTTATTTTAAAGAGGTTACCTAGGTAAATTTTACCAGAGTTCCCCAGCCATGTTACAAGGTGTCCCATGGTTATATCAATTCACTCTGATTAGAGAAAAGAGACATGGTAAAGGGTTCCCAAACTATTTAGCTATGTACCAAACCTCTAGCCAAAACACTTATCATTGAAATTAGAGTGGAATACTAAAAATTTTACCATCGGAGTAAGGTAAGCTTGGGTCATGAAATCCTTTCAAACGGTACATCCATGTCTTTGGAAGATAATCTTCATTACAGCACAGTCTTATCATTGCTCTTTCTCTCTTCCATTCTCTCAATGTATGCTTACTGTAGATTAAATTCTTAGCAGTGGGTTTCTATGAGGTACTTCTTTGTTGCTATCTTTCTCTGATCTGTGTATTAGCCATATCTCCTTCCTCTCTCTCTCTCTTACATTTCAATTTTGAAAGAGAAGGAGATATGGTTGTAGGCCATTGCTATTTGTTTGTTGTACTGTATATGCTGTTTTTTTTTCAGTTTATTTGACCACATTCACTCATTTACCACAATGTGTCATTTGAACCCCAGGAGCACTGACTTTCTCATTTCATCAAATGTGACCCTGGCAGCCAGAAACACATGTACACTGCATAATGGAAAAAAAAAACATTAAAAAGTGACATTGATAATCCTACCAGTATATAGATTGTATCAATTAGAATTTTAATGTCACACCATCTCAGAACAAAGATAATCTGTGTAAATAAGTAAAATAATCCAATTTGTATCAAGACATGTATACACAGGTCATGTTTCATGGTCATTTTAATTTGAAAGGTAGTCACTGTCTAGTAAAAAAAAATCATCTTTTGATTCATTTCACAGTGAGATTGTGACTAGTTCAAGCATTTAAAGTGTTTTTTCCCGATCAATAGTTTGGAAACTATTCCTGCATAGCATGTTTTTAAAATAATCAACTTGTGTGCATTGTAAGCATAGTGTAGGTTTAGTTTACATATTTATTTCAGTCATCGTATAATTAAAAAAGTTAGTGTACATGGGGTTCCATAACAAAATTATCCAAAGAACTTTTGTCATAACAATGATAACATCACTTCATCCTGTTTTATATCATTTTTCAAAGTTCGTGTTTTTTCATTTGACATTAAATGAAGGTTTTACTGTAAGGCATGGTGTGTTATTGCTTATATTTTCCTATTTGCATAATTATTACCATGTGCACTTTTCAGCTGCACCATCATTTTTTAGTTTTTCTTCAATTTTGACAAACTCCTAGATGTTGATTACTGTAATGTTTTCTTCATTGTGCTTTGGTCTTAATGCATAATAATATAAATGATAACATCTATTAAGAAAAATCTGCTCATCACAGAGTCAGTCTGAGTCTGTTCATTGTACATGGTGTTCAGTATTGTGTTACTGTATTCCCACTTGACTCAACCATCAACTGTGTTGCACTTAAAACTGTGATATAGAACACCACATTCATGACAGGTAAATCTTGTCTACTTTGGTCATTTATACCTTAACACTCCAAGCCAAACTACAAAAAATAAAATTTTCACACCTGCCTCTGCAATTTTCAATGAGAAATTTTTCAGAGTGATGATACCCACAAATTACGGTGGAATGAACCTGAAAGAGCAAATCTTTAGACATTGCTCAATGATGTTGATGTGATTCTAAAATTGTAAATAATTATAATTTTCACAAAGTAATGAAAGTCATCAAAAGTCTCATAGATGCATTGCCATCCTTTCAAACGAAAAAATTATCATGGAAATCACAAATTATATGACTTTTATCACAGACTCAATTAAAACTAACTTTCTTACAATCAACAAACAATGAGTTGTCATCATATGACAGGAAATTGTCTTATCATCTTTACTGCCCTATTGCAGCTCTATAACCTGGGCAAAGATGGACCTGTACCAGTAACAGGACTTGAAGTGGAGAGAATACCCACAAAGTTAACAACAGAAAAGAAATATTTCATCATGGCAACAACACCAGGGTATGAATCACTGTAGTTATGCCATCATTGATTGGTCAATCATCTTAATTCTTCTGCTTCTGATTGGTCAGTCTCTGCAATACTGTCTTTGATTGGCCAAGCCCTGTGGTTCTGTCCCTAATACTCAATCATTTTAGTGCTTCAATATTGCACACTGCTATTTTTACCTTGTCATTTTTGGACTTGCTAACATTCAGAATACAAAGAGATTTTGGAGGTGAAAAAATACCAGCATGTAAAGTGCACCAATAGTTTGGAAGTAACGCCAACCAAATAGAGTGAAAACACACACAGTACATGTAGGTGTTAGGTATAAGTTAATATGGTAGGGAGATTACTACAATTATGTTAATTTATTTCACTATTTCAGGAGACTGTATCATTTCATTGGTATCATCCCAACATCTGCAGAAGCACCAGTATTTTCTTATGTGTTCCAGAGTTATGAAGACAGTCCTGGTAAGATTTCTATGTAGTGTGATTTTCATGGAATCAAATGCTGTGATTTTTAAGTTGAGGCTAAGATCAATTTGCCACATTAATACCTTGTAAATCAGAATTAGAACCAGATTACAATTGTAAAGAAATTTCAAAGCTCTTAAAAGAAATATGAAGACACATCTGACAAATTGTAATCTGCTGTATAGTATATGCAGATAGGCTTGGTCTGTTTTTACATCTTTGGGGATGAGACACAAAGTTTGAATTATTAATTTAGCTATTTTGAAAATGACCAGGAAGGACAGTTTAGTAGAAAGAGATCAAGTTAGACCGCACTGCAGCATAATATGAAGCAAATACTTCACTGTGAAAACAAGTGACATCATTACAGCTTGAATCTGAATCCTTTATAGAATGAAGGTGATGTAGTTGTCCCTGTCATAATTTGGGAAGTTGTATTGACTAAAGTGTAAATTATTCAGACTATCCTGTGAAATCTGTCTTTGTCTGTCTCAGTTGTGTTGTTGAATATAGTAATTGAGAAGTTGTGGTTTAAAAATAGATGAAATGTCTGTTTTCTGTTTGAAGTGTAAACAGGTCTACATAACAAAAACACAGTACAAACTTTGTCTTTATCTTGAAGTGTGTTTTCTTTCATTTCAGCAAGTTTCCTTGAGCTGCCTGGTAACTTTGGCTACAGTGAATTAAAATTATATGTTGACAGACATAGAGCACCTCCAAAGAACTTTGCATGGATGACAGGTAACTGTGAAACATTGACAGAAAATTGGAATGAAATTTATTTTCAGAACGGAGTGGAGCTGCTCCATTGCCTATGCTTTGACATGATAATAATTACCACACTGAGAAATGATATTTGTATTGAAGGTCCTGGTGTATACTATGGTAATATGGATTACAGTGGGCAGTCAAGGGATGTAACAACAGACAGTAGATTATTACAGTATCCATTGGAAGATGGAGAGAAGTTTGTACCACCATTGTCCATGGTGGTCACTGAGTTCCATGTTTTGTTATTGTTTCCAGATAGGTGAGTCTTCTACATGACTATAGCAGACTGATATACTGGTACATGTGTTTTTGAAAACAGTATTCAATGGAGTAGTTTACCAATCATTTTACTGGTATTCTAATATTTTTCCTCTTGAGATGTCACATTTGTTTATTCTTCATGCTCCAGGCAGTATTCGCATTAACTGTAATAAGAGAGCAAGACATAGAAAAACAATGTTGTAATTGTTTTATTGTATGCCAATAAATTCATCACAGTAACTGTTATAGTTTGTCAGTGTGAAAGCTCACATTAATATTTGGACTGATAATGATTTTGCTGACGCATGTTGTGAATTTTGTTTGCAGGTTAAAAGCCATGTGTGTTCTCAATGAACAGCTGATCTATGAAGATATCTATCAAAGTGTAAGTGATCTTTCCATACAATACATAATTTGTAGACATTTGTCAGAATGCAATGCAACTGTTAAAATGGAACAGGGAAATGCTCTCGTGACACAATCCACTTCCATTTTTTCCCCTTTTTAGTACTTCATCCAAATACAGAATATTTTTCAACCATTTCTTTGTTACTGCAAATAGTGCTTATTCTGCAATAACCTCCCAACCTTGCCTATTATCAGATCCTGATCCACTATACAGTAGACTGGAAGAGCCATCGCTCAAGGGCGCTCTCTACGTAAGAGAAGGGGAGCGTAGAGAGTGTCCTCGAGTGACGGATCTTCCAGTCTAATGATACAGTTACCTGTGAAGCACCTGCTCATTGACTAATCTCTAGACACACTGGATAATAATGTGGACACCAGACATCCCTGTCAAAAATAGGGGTCACTGCATATGCCTTGTGTTGACTTTATCAACTGACTCTGCCTGTTCTATCTACGGATTAGACAATATGCAACTTGATATCTAATATGATGGATCAATCACGCTAAAAGTAGCAAGGAATCAGGGTGACACAGCATGAATGGAGGTGGCAGCTCTCACTGTTACCTCAATGGAATGATACAACTCATACACAAATAGTCTGAAAATATATTTTATTTGGATGAATCCATGTGAAAGGAATAGAGTTAGTAAATCAAACATGTGCCACAAATGAGTCAATTGACCAATAGACCCTAGAAACAGACAGTCTGTTTCTTCTATCTGTGATTAACTCATGCTGGTTTTAGAGTAATTTGTCATCAGCAGCTGTATTGCTGCTGCAACTGTACTGCAGATAATTTTGTAGTACATGTTTTACAATGTAACAAGGAGTGAGAGTGCTGCATTTGAAATTTCAGTGTGTTTATAGCTACAAGTAAAGGTTTTCAAGAAACATTTACAACTGATCATCCATTTACTGCGATTTGTATCTTCTCAAAGACATCATGCAAAAGACTACACACCAAACACAATGTAATTTATCAGATATCCAGAAATAAAACTACCAGGCAGAGTAAGAGAACTGAACAGAATTACCAATACATTCACTTGAATGATTCACTCGTGATTGTTCCATTGTTGAACACATCAGAAATAAATAAATAAATATGTAAATTTGTTAATTTTACAGAGGTTTGGTAGGTTGTTAGGTCTATGTAAAGACTCTGTGAAAGGAACAATATGGGCGTACACAGACCAGTCTGTCTTCAAATATAAAGTTGTCAGAGAAACAAGGTAAGATGGTGAAATGTTCATGTGTACTTGTATACCATGAGCAGGTCAAATTGATATATTGCCTTTTCAATCATTGCAACTTGTTCTTCTAAACACCAGTATTGGAAATTGAACGTGTCAGAGAAAATTTACCTTATCAACTATATTGTGTCCATTATCTCAGGAGCATGAAGTTTTCAAAAATTTTTTGTATCGAGACCATTCAGTTTTTGCTGCTGCAAGTTTCGTGAGCCATACCAGGTAGTGTCAAAGATCATAATTACTCTGGGCTATTATGGAAGTTTTAGATTTCTAAGAAAATTATTTCCATGCAGAACTACAGTACATGTAGGAGTAAAACTGATTTTCTTCTCCTGCAATGTACCTTTCACATTTGCTGACCTTCATCAGAAGAAATCATTCACAACTTTCATTGAACGCTGTGTTTTTGTCATTCAATCATTGTATGAATCACTTGTTCCAGATAAAATGTTTATGACTTCTTTGAGTATTCTTTGATTATTCAATGAATGTGGCTGGATTTTACACTCAAATCATATGATACAATGTTTTTCCCCCTGACCATTTCAGAGATGTATGGCAGATGTACCTGGATAAAGGTGACTTTGAATCAGCCAAGCAGTATTCTAAAGACAACCCAGCCAACATGGACAAAGTCTTGACAAGACAAGCTGAATATTTCTTCAATGAGAAAAGGTTTGTCAGAATCTTTGCCTTTTAGTACTTCATTTCATTTGACAGACATGAAGTGAAAAGATGGAAATTTAGGAGTGTGTACTGGTTAATACTGTGTGCAGCTGTCTCAAAAAGCATATGTAACATATGACAGATATCCAAGATGTTTTTGATCCTGATATCCTGATACTCTGTCATCTTTCCTTAGTTTTGAATGTCTACTACTTGATGGCTCACCAATGAGAAACCATTTACAATAGTAAAAGTCATGGAAAGCTATGTTATTGCCTGTATTATCTTTTGATCCTGATAATTTCTCATGTTTTGATCTTATTTCAGTTATGAGAAAAGTGCCATGTATTATGCATTGACTGAGAGGTCTTTCGAGGAAGTTGCACTCAAGTTCATCCAGGTTGAAAAGAGAGATGCCCTCAAGACATTTCTTAACAAGAAAATGAATGCTCTGAAAAACACTGTGAGTAGTGAAGTTATGAACCTACCCAGGCAGCCACACTTGGTCAGTGCTGTACCTGCATCTATTGGTTGTGTCTCAAGACTCTATGATGTAAACATGCATGTTTTGTATGTGCATGCAGAACACATTATAGATCCAGTGCAAATTATACTTTCCTTTCTTTCATTTTACCTGTAAATTATGTCAGGTGATCCCACCTCAACTTTGTTTTTATTTTGGCTCTTTTCAAATGTTTTACACAATGTACCTTGTAATCTTGAATATTTATACTGACCGAGACTTGCAGAAAAGTACAGTAAGTTATTACTCAGGTTTGTCTATCTTTCATGAATTTTCCGTCATTCTGATCTGAAAGTTTATGTAACCAGATATTTGCCATACCATTTCTTACATGAGAATTATGACAGCTATGTCACAACAAACAACACTGTTGAATTAACGTATTCGGGCCCTGGCAGAGGGTAATTTGACTTTATACACTAAAACAATAACTCTACCTTTGAAGCATAATTTTTTTTGTGTTTAAAAATACATGTACTACCGGTATGTCAAAACACTGTTACTCACAAAGTATTGTTACTCTCATTGAGTACAGTCCTGATGAACAAATCAATACAAATATGTCATCTTCATGTCTTTTGTTTCAATTTCAGGAGAAGACACAAATGACAATGATCATTACATGGCTGATAGAATTGTACTTAAATCAGTTAGGAACACTCAGAGACCAGGGAGACTCCCAGGGTTTTCTTGAACTGCAAGATGAATTTCAGAAATTTTTGGCTCAAACAAAAGTTAAGGTATGACATATTACAAACTTCTACAAGAGCCGAAACCTGCAAGACATACGTGATGACTCTCGTGCATTCAATATCGTACAGGAGTCATTTCAAGTTTTCCATTGCATTTTACAGGAAACCCTTTTACTGCCAGACAGTGTCGCTTCCCCATCAGCCAACTCGGTGACAAGCGGTATTGAACAAAATCATACGTATTTCCACCCATTTGGTCTCTTCCAACAGCTTTAGTCCCTAAAAATCATGTCTACCGTATCTGTGATTTCAGGGGCCTTCAAATATTCAATTTTTTAGCTCATATTTGGTTTTGTATATAAATACCAAAAAGAGCTTATATGATGAGTCAGTGGCGTCTGTATGTCTGTATATTTGTGGGTATGTATGTGCGGATGTATGTCCGTCACACACAAAGGCTCCCATACCGTCAAAGCTACCATCTCAGTATTTGGTGTACAGGTAGATGCAGGGGTTGAGATGTGAATTTGTTCAAATGAACATGTCAGTGTCAAAAATGTGCAAATGAGGTAAGAAAAAGGGAAATCCTGCAAATGTGCAGGAGTGATGGCCAGTGTCTGAAACATGCTTGAGTCATTTCCTGTCATTGTTTATGAACTGTTACATATTAACAGACCTGCTCAAACCATAGACAGTAGAGGGGGGAAGACTGTCTATGCTCAAACTGAGAGGGGCTAGCTGTAGTGCTGTGCATGTTGCTAAAGTTGACCTCCAGTACCTAAAGTTTCAAACCTTATTTACTTTTGTCACTCTTTTTTTCTGGTTTAAATATTTCTTGTTGTTTTTCTGGTTGTACTGTGCAGAAATCATTGTCATAAAATAAACATAGAATTTTCCTGCACTGAACAGATAGAAAATAATATTTATTGTTGATCTTTGGTAACCATACTGGTATATACCAATTCTGATCAAATTTGAGCGACACCGTATAATTGCGGTATTTTTGTTAAAATGCACCTAATGGGACATATTGTTTCACTACTGGTAGTTTTAGCGAACTTGACATGATGGTGAAATATGAACTTAGCAGGGTAAGGGTTAAAGGAAAAGAATTGATTGCTTACCTGTTTCAGGAGTGTACACATACTGCAATAAATGATGATTTCAATACTTATAGACATCATATTCCAGTCAACACAGAAATTTCATTTTGTAAGTGACATGTATGCTATTCGTGAGTGATATTAATTTGAACAAGTCCATTTGGACTTTTGTTTTAATATATTCTCTAACTGTATCGGTGTGATATCCATTTTGAATCAAAGTATAAAAAGTGAAACAGACACAAATTTACATTTGTTGGTCAATTTACAGGATTGCTTGAGTCACAACAGAGCCACTGCCTATGATCTGATAGCAAGCCATGGAGATGTTGAAGATCTTGTTTACTTTGCTTTCCTCATGCAAGGCAAGTCATCGCTGCATTCAATCTTTGCTTTACTTTTCTCTCGCTTTGAATTTTACAAAAGCACATGTAGAAGACAAAAACGTTCAAAGGAGATAATGACAATAGGATGTTTCCAAACTCTCCAACACACTGGAATAAATGTACACATACATGGCCTGGCGCTTGATTTAGTCTTGTCCTTTTCATTGGAATGTTGCATGAAGTGTAGTTCTCTTCTGTGGCATTTTTCTTTCATGAGCAATTTCATTTGTGGCCATCTTTGGAGAGGAACTTTACACAGACTCACACCTTATGATCTAACGTCTGTAAGTTCAACCAATACCAAATGTATTGAAATATAGATTGTGTGATTCTTTGCAGATTTTGAGAGAGTGATGAGTCACCACATCCAGCATGATGACTACAACGCTGCATTGAAAGTGCTCACCAAACAAACCAACATGGAGTTGTACTACAAATTTTCACCAGTGTTGATGCAACATATTCCAAAAGACACCGTTGATGCATGGATCAAACAGGGAAGAAAACTTGAACCAAAACGATTGATTCCAGCTCTGGTACATTACCATGAAAACCGAGACACAGACAAAGTAAGTCCAGGTGGCTGTTTAGCTTAGCAGTACATTGTCCAATAAAACGACCTTAACAGTTTTAAAATGTTGATACAGAATCCTCTATCATTGTTTTTGCCAAGTTCTTTGAAAATAGCTTAATGCTGTAGGAACCCAGTATCATTTCTGGATACATATACAAAAATTTGTATCTTCACAGAGCAATATTACAATAAAGATGAGAACACATCAAGTATGTTTGGTACGTACCGGGTATTACTCAAGTTTCAAGCATTCATGAGATCGTCAGATAGGTCAATTTTATCGCATGAAATTTGCTTCAGGTGCTTACAAACTCACTGACGTATGTAGATTTAGTAGATTTAGTATCAAGCCCAAATGCCTACTCCAGGGAACTTGCAAGTCTAAATCCTTAAAGCTACTGTTACAAGCAATGCCTATGAGGGTGAAACATTATATCAGCCTAACTGACGACGCATTTAGAACACACTATGCAAATCAAGTCCAGTCTTTCCAAAGCAAGGCCTATGCTAACAGCCCAGAATTATCAAAGTATGTCTGGCACTTGAAATCTAAGGACAAACCGTTCAAGATATCATGGTCAATCCTGTTGAAAAAAAGTATTTACTCAGATGTGTCTTAGAAATGCAACCTTTGCATAACAGAGAAGCTAGTTATAAGCAATGCAGACAAGCCCAACCTGTCAAAAAAGCTGCAGTTGGTCTCCAAGGGCTGACATGAAAACATATTATACTAATCAAATTTCCACCCATCCCACAACAACAAATGGTTTGACCAAACTCGATACTTATATGTAAGCACCTGTTCAAATTTCAGACAGTAAAATCTACCTATCTGACGATCACATGATTGTGTGAAACTCGAGTAATAGGTACCAAACATACATAACCCTTTGATTCTCTGTGTTGAGTCATTGGTTACAATAATTTGTAAATGCATACTTGGCTCATGAAATCTTTTATAACCCCGAGTAGTAAGAAACTGTCAGCAGTGATTGGTTATTGTGACAAATTGAGGAAGGTGACCAGCTAAGCCATAATCTGCACATAGAAGGATCAAAAATTGTGCATATACTTGCTCTCTGTGGTCACTGCCTATGAGAATATGACATTTGTGTCTGGCCTGTCTTTAATTTTTTTTTCACCCTGCATTGTTCATTAGATCAATGAAGCTATCAGGTACTTAGAATTCTGTGTTCAGACATTGGACATCAAAGACCAAGCCATTCATAATTATCTGTTATCCCTGTATGCAAAGTACCAACCACAGCAGTTGATGGTCTATCTAGAATTTCAAGGTCATGTAAGTACACATCAAGACTTCTCACATCATGCGTCTGTTTCATACTAGCTGTATCTGTGATAGTGACATCCTTAGAAATTTAGAAAAGAGTGGTTCTGTTTTATTCCTTTCAAAGTGGAGATGTGGAAATTGCGCAAACTCCAGACCATTCTCTGAGGGTAGTTGAGTCTATACTCTTTCTGAATCTATTGTATTTGATCTCTCTGCAAGGGTAATATGCTGATTGCATGCAAATGATCAGAAAATTTTCATATGTGAAACTTTAAAATCTGTTAAAACCAGCCAAACTGTTTTGCAGAAAGTTGACAATTTTTCCTACTGTATCTCAATGATATTGAAATCAAACAATTATAATACAATTGGAACTAATTTAGGAGAATAGGATATTGTAGTAAAGGTTGGTTTAACCAGCAAAATTGAAGTTCATCTACTTTTTTTGCAATTCACTTGTTCTCAATGGGTAATTTGTAATATTGCAACTTTCAGTTACAAGGCACCTAACACTTTGATAAATTTGAGCCATTGAAAGATTCTATTCTTCCATAATTAGTTCCAATCATGTTTTATCCACTTTGTTTACAATACAGTATTACGTCATGTTATGTGTCAGGTTTCTTCTCTCTGTAAGTTTTATTTTTTACCTAACGCAGCATTCAGTTTACCATTTCTCCAAATTTTATTTCTGCTATTACCGGTACTAATCAATCTATTGGGGTTCCTCATCAGAATCCTGGCATGGTCAATTTTGATCTGAAGTACGCATTGAGACTGTGTTCAGAGCATTCATTGGAGGAGGCATGTGTGCATATCTACACTACAATGGAACTCTATGAAGAAGCTGTAGATTTAGCATTGAAGGTAGGTTTCCCTCTCATTAGAGTCAGATAGTTGGAATTAAAGTTACATATGATGAACCTGACAGGAAGCCTATTTGAGTGTGCTATACACTTGTATTGATACACAAGAGGACATACTGTTTACTTTAGAGTCCTTGTTTTAATAATCCATGAGGTCATCAGAATATAATTACTAATACATCGTTCATGAATGTTGCTGCCTCCCTGTCTGTGTGTCTTCAGTTAATATGAAAATATGTGAGTTTAAAGAAGTCTGAACCTTAAGAAGTAATCTGCTGTCTCTTGATTGGTGAGCATATAAATCAGAGAATTCATGTGTCTTGACAATGATTGGCTGACATAATCTTGTATTCCAGGTGGATGTTGAATTAGCCAAATCCAATGCAAACAGACCTGATGATGATGATGAACTCAGAAAGAAGCTTTGGTTGAGGATAGGTAAGAAATGTGTTTTCATGTCATCTTTCTGATTCAAAAGGACAATTGTGTCAGCCACAGTTTTTGCCTGATACTCCTGACTGATAGAATTCAAACATGACAATGAGAACATACATGCATGCCTCCTATATGTTATTATTTAGATTATTTTCAGATATGAATATTAGTTCATTGGCCAAGTGAAATGTGAGCTATATAGTGATCAAATATAGAGAATTTTTTCTCATTTAAAAAAACATTTCTGAAACTGGTGATTAATCATATGTACCAGTGTTTCAGTTGAGAAAATATGTTTCAAATATTGACATTTTTTATGTGAAATTTGAAATGCTATATTTCATTTTCTGATGATATTTATCCTTGTTCTGCCTGTTCTTTTGCCATAAATATTTATTTATAATATTGTCTCAAAATTAAGTCTATTTGTTGTGGGAATCTGCAAATTTTAGCTTTATTGTACAACTCTTCGCATGTTGTTATCATCAAGGAACATTATCACATCAATTCATTTATTTCATTGTTTGTCCTTAACAGATTCTCAAAAGTGCAAGTAGCCCAATCAGTGACTGCTAGAACTTGAATTTTAAAGCGGCTGTCTTCAATCCATGGTTCTTTCAGTATTTGTTACATTGACTATTTATGAAATCTCAGTCCTTTATTTTGCTTTTAAAGTAGAGTTCAGTTAATCAATCTGTTCAGAGATAAAACTGTTATAAATATGCCCAATTAATGACAACCTTAATTTTAATGAGATTTGTATTTTTTTCTCAGCACGTCATGTCGTAGAAGAGGAGAAAGATGTCAGTAGGGCTATGAAGTTTTTACATGAATGTGACTTGTTGAAAATTGAAGATATTCTGCCATTTTTCCCAGACTTTGTTACTATTGATCACTTTAAGGTAAATATTTAATTACTCCGATATCATTTCATGGTTTATGATCAATTTATATCACGTAAACATTTATAACGCTTGCAAAGATTGATAACTAACAGCAGAGACCAATGAGGTTTTTGATCAAACTACAAATTTGGAAATTGTCAACTATAAAGGCAATTCACGTTAAATGTGTGTATTTCACATCTTCATTAGCTTTAAATAGAGTAAACATCAGACAACAGAAGATTCAGGCCATACATGACATACAAAGCCTTTCAACAGATTGAGTACACTCTGTGTGTAAAATGTAAGATTTTAGGTAACCAGCACACTTTCAATAAACATGGTTTTATCTCTAGCTGGTCAACTAATTATTTGTAACTACAATTCAAATACCATGTATAATCTTTGTGAATCAACTCCAATCATGAAAAGAAGGCACAGCCAAACTAGAACATAGCTGTGTTTGATCAGTTATATGCCAAGATTTGAAGTAGATGAACAAATCCGTTCACCATGAAATCTGTCTATTTAGGGGAGAACCATTTGATTTTTTTTTGGGGGGGGGGGGTATGGAGGAAATGGGTATGGGAGCAAATTTTTTTTTCCTGTCACAGTGACAGCAATTTTTTTTTCTACTGTCAGAGCTGCATCAATTTTTTTTTTTCAAATGGAGTAGCAATGCAAATTTTTTTCTTTGTCATCAAGTTGGTGATGCGTTGTATATTAGGGAGCCGTAATTATTTACGGCCTGAAACTCAGAAATTTCAAGTGACACCCCCCCCCCCGTCAACCATGATGAATTTGAGTAACTCCCCTCTCTAACTCTGAAATTTTGACTGATCCCCCCCACTTAGAAAAGTTAAATACAAATACATGTATTTGTAAAATTTACAAAATACAGCAATTTAACAGTAAAGACCTTTGAAATCCTGATGTACTCTGCTAGACTATCATCAGTTATCTCATGATGGTTCAAAAAAGGTGAACCCATCAAAATGAAATTGCAAGTCACAATAAAATAAAGATATAAAAGCTCACGCAGTATCTAACCATATAGTATATTGTTTAATTTGGATGGGTATTATTACAAGGTTTTCACTAGGATATCTGACCGGGCAGAATTTTAAAGTACAGGGGGAGAACACGCGAGAGGCTTAGGGGGAAAGTGTCACAGGGGCTTTCCCGTATTTTGCATAGAAAGTTTAAGATATTGATGTGTGCAATGGTGCAGTCTGGTGCTATCTGAGAGGTGTTTTTAATTTTTTCTTTTTACTAAGTGAAACTGTTAGAACACCTCAAGGGGGAGAGCACGAGAGGGGGTTTCCCCCTCTCGTATTGGAAATTTTGGGAAATTGATGTGTTTAATGGTGCAATCTGAGAGGAGTTTCAGGTTATTTTGCATTTGGTAAAACTGTTTGAAAATGACATTGAACACTGCAATATTTTTTACATTTTATGCATGATCACTGATTCAGTGTTTGTGTCACAATATTCAACAACCAAACGATGACAATACAATTTGTGAAAAACAGTTCTGTTTGCCAGAGACTGAAGATAAATAAATATACAGGAACGGAAAATTTGTGACCTTCTTGTGTCATTTCTCCAGCTGCCAGCTTCTAATGAAAAGCTTGAATATGGTATGTTTAACTGTCAAAATGGTCATTTAAGTGAGGTAAATGGAACATGTGTCTGTGATAATAAAGGATGAATTCACAACAGTTCAGTTTTGTCCTAGATCCTGGGAAAATTTTGAGAAATTGATGTGCGCCACGGTGCAGTTTAGTGCAATCCGATAGGTATTTTAAATTTGTCTTTTACCAGTAACACTGTTAGAAAAGCCAAGGGGGGGAGAGCACGAGAGGGGGTGCCCCCCTCTTGCATTGAAAATTTTGAGAAATGGATGTGTGCAATGGTGCAATCTGAGATGTGTTTCAATTTATTTCGCCAAAATAAATTGAGTAACCCGTCCCCCTTCTTCCTCTCCACATTTTGAGTAACGCCCCCTGAAGTTTTCAATTTTTTAGTGACCCTCTCCCTTGTATTTCATTACATTTGTTGTTCCTCAATTTTTCATTGTCAACTTGTACATCTTCCTAATATATTTATATTGAGAGAATACTATATTGATTTTAACACTAGTTTATTGACTCCTGTCTCGTGTTTTAAAATTTTCACAATTTACAGAAGTCAAAAAGTCCCCTTTAGATAGTGCCTATGCCATTGAGATATTGCAACAGAAATCCTGAATATGATTTCTTGGGTCAGGAAAGGAAGGAAAACATTGAGTGCACTGAGGTGTAAGTAGACCTATGTAGTGCATGCTTATATCATAAGTGCTGGGAGAAAAACATAAGAATTGCTTGTGGTAAAAACATTTGCGCCGCCTATGGCGGCGCGCCGGCAAAGAATACATGAGAATAGGGTTTCCAAATTTTGCTAATTTCTGGTGCATTGTGACAATTTTTTTTCACTTCTGTCTGTTATGACAATTTTTTTTCTCAGGCCATGGCAGGATCAATTTTTTTTTCTTCTATCTCACCTGGCGACAAATTTTTTTTTCTCAAAATCCTCCATACCCCCCCCCCCAGAAATCAAATGGTTCTCCCCTTATCAGTCTGTATCACCAGTCAAATTCCTGTGAAGCTGTATGCTCAGAACTCACAGCTATAAGTGGTATGATGTGAATGTACAAAAACAATGTTATCAGACAGTTTGAACAATGCCCCATTTTCACATGATATCTGTTCTCCTTACAGGATGCTATCTGTACATCCCTTGAGGAGTACAATCAACACATTGAATCTTTGAAAGAGGAAATGAATGAAGCAACGGAGAGTGCCAAGGCAATCAGAGCTGACATTCAAGAGATGAGAAACAAGTATGGTCTGGTTACAGCGCAACAAAAATGTTCATCATGCTCATTTCCATTGCTGACTAGAGCATTCTATTTGTTTCCATGCCAACATATGTTTCACTCAGACTGTCTGATTGCTGAGGTGAGAAATTTCACTGAAAATCTCTGTCTTTCTCTCTCTGCATATTATTTTTGGGTATTAGCTAGTTGAGAAATGCTGTTTTTGTTTACAAGGTCTGTACACTTCTGGAATGTCCTTGAAAATCTTTGAATTTTAAGGCAGTCAAGAAAGTTATTTAAAAGTCCTTTAAAATTTATTAGCCACCCACAATTTATGAAAATCACATTATGATAGGTCATGTTATCATTAAAATGATACATTAAGTTATTATTTATCATAAAAGTGATACCTTGAAATAGTATTTTGGACCTCCAAAAGTTCTCGGGAATTGCTAAATAAAGTCCTTGAATGTTAAGTGACTTTTGAGTGAACAGACCCTCTCTTTAGCTCTTTCAAACAAATATTCCACAGGATTAATATGCACTTAGGAAATTGATCAAAGTGATGTTTTATCACCACCCATTTATGTGACTGGGTGTTTCAACAAACTTTTTATGATATGAATTCTAAATAACACACAGATTACACGTATGTATTGCTATCAAACTACTGTATGGGAGGTTTAACTTGATTGAGAAATCTCCAACCATTCATCTACTCTTTCTTGCAGGTTTTTCCACATCTTACATCTGCCAAGAAACACAAAGTTGATGATCTGCAGAGGAAGCTAGTATCAGGACAATTCAGCCAGCCTTCAGAACCAGCACAGCTATCAACTTCCAACCAAGTTAATGCAGACTCTTTGACAAAACAGGATCAGAAGGACCAGATTAAAATGGAACTGGATGACATCATTGCTGCAGAATGTGTCTATTGTGGTGATATCATGATAAGGTAAGTCATGGCAACAGGAAGTTGAAACTCAAAGCAATTCACACAGTGCCAGCATTTCATATCTTGGCACTAAAATCATTATTGCTGGCACAAATAAACTTGGAACACCGAAGTCCCTATATACATAGGGAAACCGCTTGGAATATCCCTATATCGCCAAGTAATCAGCCAACAGCGGTATCGCTAGTGCATTGGATCATCCTACACTTTGTTTATCGAAAACACTGCAGGGTGCCCATGCTGTGTCTCATAGACAAAACGCCTTAGCAGAGGCCGTTCATTTTGCGTGAACGATGGTACAATAAAGAATTGACGTTTTGAGTAAAGTTACGTTGGTAAATTTCAATGACCAGGGAACCTACATCTGATTTTAGTCATATTGGCCCGAAACCAACTCGCCCGTTGTTTGAGATTACACGTTCGTTCGTACCGCGTTCCTTGTGTTAAAATTCACATCCCCCCAGTCGATTTAGTCTGTAAATATTAATTATGGATGGTATAATCGAGACTGTCTATGATTTTATCAATTGGAACAAAAATATTTCGATAGATTGACTAACACAACCAAAATTTTAAGCATTTTTCTTCAACTTTAAAAATAATTCTTCGCCTGGACATTGCCATTTTCGTTTGAAAATGCTCCATTTGGCATTAGTCGAATATGAATGCTCAGGTTTACCTTGGCCGTGTACTGCCTGAGAGATGGATACTTCTTTAGCTATTTTTTTCAGTTTCGGTAAAGATATCGCCAACTATTCCTTTCAGTGCACAGTGCAAGTCTGTTTACGTTTGCAGGAAAAATATATCGTTGGCTCGCCCAACAAATTGAATTCGGGCGAGTTGGTATCGGGAATCTGGGTGGTTTGAAAAGGTACCCGTTTTGAAGCAAAATGTAGGTTATCAACATCATTTATGATATGCCTTTTTTCTCACGTGTTGTCTCATTTCTCTGTAATTTTTTGGTGATGGCGATTTGAAAATAGTAATTTCTTGTCCGCTGATCGTGGCGATTTGATGTAGCTCTCAGAATTCGAAGAGTACGAAACGTCGACGTCACTAGCTAGGCTGCGGGCCATGCCGCGGGAGATCAGAAAACACATTTTCAAACTTTGGGTCACACCAAGTTTACGTTCTCGATCGGATAACGTTGAGGTCAAAAAACAAACTTTGCCATAGTGATTAAAATCTGCAGCATTTCAGCGTTCTTTGCAATTGATGATATGATTGAAACATTTTTATTTAGCCTGTCCTTTTTCATCGTACGTTTCTTGAGAATAGTATGTACCCACTTCAATCGGATACCCCTATGAATAATGATATCATCTGTATGACGCACGCAAATGAATGTGATTGAACTATGACTTTCTGTGTCATGTCAAGGCCGAGACTCGGACACAGTTTACGTCGCCTTTGCCTCTGAGGAGAGGTTTTCAGAAACAAAGCCGAGAAAAGGTCTAGCTTTATCTACGGTTTACTTTATTCTTCAAAATCACGAAAGCCGTCGATGGCGACCGTAGAGGTTATGGCCGACAGTTGGATGCTTGTAACATAGATTCCCCGCCACGCCGTGCGCCAGCAGCAACAAGTCGGACCATCCACGCTCGCGCTTTATTTCAACTTGATAATCAGCTGATACACTGAAATTCTCCGAAAACCGAAACCTTGCCAGTATTAGTTCTCACAGAATTTCGCTACGACATGTCGGATAAAAAAACGTCAAAGCCAGGAAGTTTTACCTAGCAACTTACATCGGTGCACGGCCGATAACGTACCGGTACCATTGGTTATTTTCACAACCGTCTATTCCTCACTTAGAATACGCATCTACTTTAAACCGGTCGACAAACCATAGATCCTCGAGAAACGAGGGTCTATGGACAAACCGGTTTCTTCGAAACGAAATTAGAAATTTAGCGACTTTGAATTTCACTCAAGGAAACACTGTCGCTTTGAATGGAAATTGTCGAAGTACATGCTCGAGATATTACATCGCTCGATGGGTGTAAAACGTGAATATCAAGGTCCATGTACAACATATAAGAAAGAGACGCACATTTTAAACCTTAGTGTAAGCTGATCACTTTATAAAAATGAAAGTTAAAAATACAGATTTAACCACAATGCCGGGCGTAATTTACAATTTTTGTGAGATAGTGGAAATGACGGCATTTATGATGACACGCCTGCACAACAAAACGAAGCCAAACGATAGCGAGCTCCATGACAACACCTACCGTTTTCTCACCTGCACTCTTTCTTCATTTTGAGGGAAAGTCTGTCAAAATGGTTGCTTCAACAGGTTCCCTGCTCATCGAAATTTACCCAAGTAACTTTACTCAAAACATCAATCCTTTCTTGTACCATCGTTCACGCAAATTGAACGGCCTCTGCTATGGCTTTTTGTCTATGAAACACAGTATGGGCACCCCGCAGTTTTTGATAAACAAACTGTAAGATGATCTAACTCACTAGCGATACCGCTTTGGCTAATCACTTGGCGATATAGGGATATCGCCAGCGGTTTTCCTATGTATATAGGGACTTCGATGTTACAAGTTTATTTGTGCCAGGAATAATCCTCTCAGGTCTGAACCCATACATAGAATTGATTTCAGTAGGTTACTGGCAATTGAGGCTTGAAAAGGTCAACCATCATTTAATTTCAACTTGATTTATCAGCCTCCCTTATCACTTCACCATTTGTAACAAAGATGTCACTAACCTGTCTCTGAGGCTTACCTGAATTTCTTGGCTATGTCAATAAAAGGTAACATTTAGCAAGTCACTACACATGGTGTGGTACTCAATAAAACAGGGATGCCAGGCTATTTGTTATTCACACTTGTATAGGGTTGAAGTGTGCTTTCTCAAAGATCACAGTGCAGGAATGAAAAACTTCATAGTAGTTCAATCTTGTCTGATATTTTAAAGAATTGTCTGAATGATGAAACCTGGGACTCTGTCATTTTTGTTTTATATGAAGGAGTATTGCAATGGCATATCAAAACCAAGATTCAATAAAACCTGTAATTTTTGAGAGTCACACATTCATGGCCCCATGTAAAAGTACCAGTAAGACCAGAATTTTGCCATTTTCAGACTTCTGTTACTATTAGTTGTCAAACTTCAAATTTCAAGCAATTAAAACCCTCTAAGAAAACTTGTATTTTTGAGAAGTAAAAATAACTGAATTTAATATTTTTAGCATGCTGATATGCTGCAGAAAATATAATGGACAGCACAACTTTCAAAATGCAATTGGACTCAAGCTTTCTCACATCTAACCCCTACCCCCTCCCCAGACAGTAATGGCCTTTCAATTCATTTATTTCCGTATTCGATATGGATGTGCTACATAATCAGTAAGCCCTGTGCAAGCACATTCCATTCTAACGTGATATGCGGAGACAGAAATGTGCATGCTGCAAAAATTTATGCTGTACAGCGGAAATTATGCTTTATTTCAAGGAGTGAAAAGACGGCGCTCTTTTTCACTTAAACCAAAATACTGTCAGTTTAGAATTAAGTCTTTGATTAGAATTCTTTTATATTAGTGGATGTGATCAAGGAAGTACAGCACCATGTATTAACTTCAGTTTTCCTTGCGCAAGCTGTGTCTGTTAAGTTTGTGAAATAGAATCATTTCCAGACGTTTCTCTAACATCAGTGTCTGAGAGTTTCTATTTCATTATCATGAAGCATGAGTGTAGAGGTAATATACTCCAGGTAATTATAACATTAATGCATTTATAATAGAGAAATCTACACAGGTGATTCACTGAGGTTAATCTTCCTATATTTTCTTCACAGATCAATTGACAAACCATTTATTGAAGATGATGAGTACGTCAGTGTGATGGCCAGCTGGCAATAGTGGTATTGTGATTGGCTATTAGGCAATGACAGTCTCATAGCTGATAGCAGGCAATGACAGTCTCATAGCTGATAGCAGGCAATGACAGTCTCATAGCTGATATGAAGCTTGTATTTCTGACTTAACAAGATGGAAATAGGAGAAGTTCACCTATAATACTTTTAATCAGACCAAGTGGGGTTTTTGCATGTATGTTCATGCTGACTGTTCCAACATACTGGATAAAGGGATATTTGTTACAAATACATTTAAGATATAATATAGTCTCTGCTCTTTGAAATGGCAAAAGCAAACAAGTGTAACGGATCTTTTTAAATTCACTGTACTATAGAGAACAAATACACGCAAAAGGTTTTTCTTAAGCCAGTTGTCCATTTTCCAGAAGATGTATTCTCATTGAAATCAGCACCTGTAAGATAATTGTTTTTGAATTCATAACCATGATACAAGGTACATTGATAAAACTGAGAGAGAAAGTGTTTGTTCATAATCTGCAAATGTCTAGAAAAGTCAGATCCAGTTCCTGCGTATACATTTTTTACCAAATGCAAAACAATTGGAAAATTAATGAATATAATTATTGATCATTTGATGTAGTATTTGCTTGCATTAGTTTTAAGGTATACCATCATTGATGTTTGCCTTGGACAGCAACAGTTGTAAAGCTTGTGGTGCCCGTCAAAACTACAACTTGACATGTTAAAGATTGTAAATGTAATATATGTGTACATTTAGATTTGTGCATCTGTCTGGTATATTTCATATTGATATCAGAATATATGTTAAATTAAGAGACATGTATGAGGGGGCTCTTGTGAACAATTATCTTGACAAAGTGGTACTGAGAAGTGATTGCGAGTATCAATTGCACCACAAATGTATCAATTACATGTTCAGTTACAAAAGTGGATAACAGCATATTGGTAAATTTTATTGAACTTATGGAAGCTGTGGTGTACCTGAGGCATATTGGATACAGTACTCACTCTAGTAGTGATATATATAATAATTAGAAGGATACACAAGTGACGTTTAATCCTAATATGGTTTAACATGAACCAAGCATGCGACAGTCTTGCTGAAACCAAATTCAGATATACTATTCTGGCAGCTTAGAGTATGCTACAGCTCACAACAAAAATATTACAATGAAAATTACAGACCATATGAGACAAAAACATTGAGGGTTTACACATTCACACTGGACAGTAACAGTTTTCATTGACCAGTGAATATTATTGTTAGTAGATGCATGTTGGATTTAAATGCCATCTGCAATGCAAGCACTACTTTGAAGCATTTTATTTTAACTTTTATCAAGCAAGCTGTACATTTCCAAAATACAAAACTTTGGAAGTAAAGATTGTCTCATGATTTATTGATAAGTGATGTGTGACTGCTGAAAGTCTGAATGTATGGGTGGGTATGTATGTATGTATGTATGTCTGTATGCAAGCATTATTTTTAATGTAAAAGGCTTGTCAGAACAGGTGGAACTATACCTTTTCAGTCTTTACCATTTGTATTTGGTTGGTAGGAGAATATGATGACATTTGACCACTATGGTATCTTGTGCTAATACCTTTACCATTATTCAAATGTCTAGATGTCGGGAATTATCAAGTATTTTATCAACCCCATGATTATTTTAAAGAAGAAATTGCCAAAATCTTGAAAACTTTGACCTGAATGTATCCTGATTTAAGAATGGTGACAATGTAACATCAGTGTTTCCGAAAGCAAACAGATGGAAGTTTTCGATTGAAAGTGTAGCTAAGAACATCTTCACTTTGCCAAATTGGTGAACAGATTTGACTGGTTGAAACACACATCAATGTTAAGCTTTCTATGTTTAGCTGGAATGTCTGACTTGTGAAACCAGGTCAAGGTCAGCAACAAAAATGAAAATTAGTCAAATTGAAACTTCAATATTCTTCACCAAATTTCAATATTCAAGTTATTCCAGGCATTTTGTAAGGCCATGTCTCTGCCCCTTTTCACTTAAATAATATGAATATGTCTTGGATATAGAGCTTTTACATTATGAGATCTCTAATATCTTCATCAGACATCAACTGACTGCGTAATGAAAAGCATTTGATGTAATATAGAATGTTCGGTAAAACAATCTGACTGTGTTTCAGTATTGTTAGTTTGATTTCTGTATAAATGTCTTGGGTTCGTATAGATTATGCTATTTACTTCCAACATTGACATTTGGAAGTCAGTATATCATACCATTGTGGCCTTAAATGCATTAAGAGCTTTGCAATGATACAAAATGTTATCACCTTCAGCCATATTGTTGTATATATTCACTTTTATCCATATTTTGTAGGAACTGGGTTAACCAACAAGTTCTCTTTGTTCCACTCCTTTAAAAGCCAGCAGTAGTGCCTTGAAGGCCTTGTAAATAAATGTTATGAAGTGTGGACTATGGATGTTTGGGCATTCAAGTCTGTTGTGCATTAAGTAAGATGGCACTCCACAACTTCCCAGTGGGCATGATGTCATATTTTTCAGTGTATTAGTTGAAACATGACATTTGACAAGGAAGACGTACAACTGATCCTTGCTGGTTTCTGTGGATTTTGCAATGTAAATTGACACTTGGTACGCTGTCCTGTATAAGTCATTAACAAATGGCGTATCTTCAGCCATAGCAAGGGCTTCACATGCTATCCGGGGCAGCACGCTGTCTAACTCTTGTAGTCGTGAATACGATTTATTCTGCAAAGTCAACAGAGACATTACACTGTGAATATTCAGAACACATTATTGTTTAATTTAACCAAAACACTTTTACACAATGGTGTAAATACAAGAAATTCCCTCAAAGGGCCAATAGCTGTAACTTTTGATAATTTTTTTACCATTTTTGTTTTGTATATCAACTACCGTTCTTGCTCCACTCTCACGACGCTAATGAGATACATACTATTCAGCTTGTCAACTCAGCCTGTATTTTTGTAGACTACATTGTTGTTGTTGACATGTCAATTCTAATCTGGATTGGAATTCAAATGTAAACAATAACAGTGCATTTTCCAAGTATAGATGCTGTATTGACAAGCTCAGCAGTACGGTTCAACTTGCTTTGGGAATTAAAACAAGAATTTGCTGTTGACATACCAAAAAAGTCAAAATATCATCTACTGTTACAGCTAACTTTAAACTTGCATACATGTGACCATAATTTCAGGATATTTGCTGGGTACATCTGCTGCTTTCACTCCACAAACTGTGATTCATTTCTGGCATTTCATTTTATTAATGTTATCCAACATTTTTATACTCACTTCTGCACATGTAGTAGCTTGAAATACACTTCTACCGTACGGAGACTGAACTTCAACATCACTTTGCACATTAATAGCTTGACCACACAAAACAACTCTGCGTGCAGTAGCCTCTCTAATTCTGCAAGATAAAACAATGACAGATACATGTATTTAAACTGGCCCAGGAAGCCAAACATTTTTACAGAAATCAAAATGAGTCCTCTCATTTTGATAGAAACGTGTAGAGATTTTTTTGTCTTGTGAAATGCAAGTGAACTTATTTGATTTCATTAAATATTTCCCTTTGTCACTGTCAAACGGATGGCAAACCAAACCCTGGATGTGTGTAATGAAAAAGAATATCAACTTAACATAAAGGATCACTTAAGTACATCAATACGCATCAGAACGACAGTGTACAATATAAATTAAGCACATCCTTTCAGTTGCTGTTATGGACTCACAGGAAATTGCAGGTGTTTGAATTGATTCCTGTGTCAATAACTGTACGCTTGTGATCCAAGAATTAGAAACAGTGGTATCAGAGAAAGCCCTAAAAATATGCATATGCAAATATCATCATCATATGAACAAGTGCACATAAGGGTACATCTGGGGACTTGAGATAAAAACGTTATCAGACCAGGTGCTTCACCGAATATGCGTAAAGCTGACATACCACAGACACAAGATTTCTCTGATAAGTTCCACACAGATGACCGAGGAGCTACAACAAGGATTTTCAACATGCGAAAAATGATGGAGATAAGAGCCGAAAACACCTAAAGTCATGTCCATAATATACCTGTTTTGAGGCACAATTTCAGCAGTTGGAATGACAGAATTGTAACTGTCCACTTTTAAAATGAAAATCCTGTACAATGATATGCAAATGAACTCTTGGGCGACTGGCTGCTCAATTCATATTACAACACTTCACAAAGGTAATACCTACTGAACTATCAAATGACTATTTGTTTCATAGGCAGCAACTTTTACCAAATCTTCCAGCAGATGATCAAGAAAAGTTTCACGTATAGCATAACTTCGGTAGGAGTTGAAAATTGATATCCATCTTAACAAAGTTGACCTAGCATGTGGATTGACTTGCTCTCTGTCTAGTAAGTCCTGTAGGAATTGTAAGTTGGAGAAACAATAGTAAGTAAAGTAAATTGTACATTTTATAATACATAGTCATACAAGATACAAAAAAAACATTTGATTCATATCATAATTATTCAACACTTCACATGTATCATTTATTTGTCTGATGGACTATTGTTAAAGTTCTTGTAGCAAAACAATACCATCATGGTTATCTGGTAACCATATTTTACTCTCTGCAAAAAAATCAAACAATGTGAACTATGTACAGCTGTACATTGTCAAGTTTTAGCCATGCTTGAGTACCCTAACTGACTCCAGATATGCTGTATACAGGAATATTGGGCTGTCTTAGTGTATATGAAAAACTGTCTCCCTCATTTGGATGGACGACAATAGAGCTGTTGCTAAATCTTAAACTTATACTTTTACAACATGGGACACAAAGTCCTGCCAATAGGCCAGCCTCCAATAGTTTGGCAAAGTTATTAGTGGCTGACAAAGTGCCTCTGCTCAAACCACGTATTTTGAAAAATGATAAAATCAATGTCAAATACTCACATCTTTCAAAACAGCCTGTACCAGTCGAGTGCTTTGATCCAACTGCAAGTTATATTTTTGGGCAAACTGTGTCACAAGTTTGATAAAACTGTCTTCTTGTAAGCCTCTCCTGACTGTAAACCATGATATAATATGTCAGAAAAGAGGAGTGAAACAAAAGAAAAGTATTTTGATGTCCCTTTACAGTAGAATGCGCCTTTTCGGATTTAGCACTTGTGGGGGTTCATTTTAAAGCTTTTGGAGAAAGAAAGACTGTCATCATCTCAGTTTTTTTTGAAAAACTAAAATTTAATTTTTTCACCCTAGAGTTTTACACACTGAGGAATGGCGGCCATTTTGAATTTCAAATATCGCACAATGCAGAGTGACCATCAATTTTTAATGTTGATTTGGTAAGAGAGTTTTAAGAAAAAGTTTAAGTCTTTCCCTTTTGAGGCGCATACGACCTTAAATCATGGTCACGCCATAATGTTATAGGCTCAGTTTGTCAACAAAGCCTGTTTGTCTAAATATTGGTGATAATTGAATTAGAGGTCAGACTGTAAATGATACAAATGCACGCTACATGTAGGCTGTGTTGGCAAGCTGAATACTGGACAGCTAAACAGTTGTATAAACTGAACAAAAATATTGTCAAAATACAAAGTTAATACAGCTAATGCCCTGCTCCTGCATACTGGCAGTGACAGTGATAGCTCTGACACTGATGTACCGGTGGTTTAAGAAGAGTTTGGGTCATAAGACACTAAACTGACGATGAAACATACATTTACTTGTACACAAGATCAGGCCCAAGAGCCACACATACAAGATTAGGGGATTAACAGTTACCAAGGATTTTTTAATTCTGGCATATGAGAACAATCAAATATCAGAGAAAAAAGATGGGGTCACCATGCTTGATCTTACACAAAATGTGCGATGAAAAGTCACAGTTTTTCTAAAATCCCCTTTTGAGACGCATACTACCTTAAATCATGGTCACTCCACAATGTTGTTTTAATTTTTAAGGGTATTGAGGGGGGATCTGAAAAAAAAATTGATTTCAATCGCGATTCCTCCAGCCCCCCCCCCCCCACCATTTTTTGAACGCGGCCTTATGTGGAATTCAAAATGTCAGCAAAAGATCACAAAACTGGAGGACAGTATAATATGTAAATTACTGGATTACAGTATTTACAGTAACAATAAATTGACACCACTAGTGTACTTTAAGAATGAACTGCCGAAATATTCAAAAGATGGAAATACTGAGGGCCAGGCATTCTGTTCAATACACTGTCACAATCTTACTAGTAAAATATGTACATCACACTACATGTTCACAACTGTTGGTCACATCATCAGATGCACTGCAAACTACAACTAGTACAAGCGCCTGTGGTCGGGGTCAAAATAAGTGAAAATAAATCTAGACCGTAGACGCCGGAAGCCGTTGTGCTATCATAATCAACTTCAAATATTCAGTAAAATGCCACAAAATAATTCACTTAGACGTTATGATTAATAGAGTACTTACTGCTCGTTGACAGTAATTCACGATATCGTGAACTTGTGACATTTGCTTCGTAGATGCATGCGGCCGTATCTTGTGTTGCTGGATATGTCGGCAAGTAGTCATTACACACTGCGTTTTCCGTTAACCAACGACAGATAACTTCTTCTGCTGGTACATGTCTCAAGTCGACAGTTTGGAATGGGCATGTATTGATGTTCAATCTGATCAAGTGGCGAGTTTCCCATCTAGACGCAGGGGGGAAATCAAGGTGAGGATGTCGTTCACGGCCACATATTTCGGGGTGCACACACGTTCCCTTTTGGCAATCCGGGCAAACGACATTTCGAGTCCTTCGACTTCGAGAATCTGATCTTGTTGGTTCGATGTCGCTTTCAGTGTGCTCTTCTTCATGTTTGCCACAGTAATTCAAACACACAGTTCCAAATTCTTCAGCTAGTTCAACAACATCCCCACCACCATCATGACCATCGGCCCAAGGATCATCCATTATCATTACACCGCCGACCAGCCAGCTGTCGATATCGATGGTCATTCACAAAGCAAGACTCAGAGTGAAAGCTGATCAGTTACTCGGTATAGCGCCAACTCACTCTGCGTTCACTGCGCTGTGATTCGTCAATTTCGATGGCGCCCTTATTTAAATAATATGAGGTTATCCCACGATATCAGCGCTTGGTTGGGACGTATTGCCACGAGTTAATCATATTACCGGTATATCATGCTACCATGATAGTACATATACTCTGTGCATGCTGTACTTGTGAAGTTGAGCGACTTGCTGACAAATTTAAGGTGCGCACTCTCCAGGCCAGATAGTGGGAAAGATGAATAATGCTGCGTTGTTTATTTGCTGTCTACTCAAGAACACAATGCAAAGATGACAATATTTTTTCAACAAAACGCATTCGTAGAGTCAGCCTTTGTCATTATTTATATTGTCATTATTTATTTATTTATTATTAAAAACTATCTACTGTTGATTGAACAATCAAAGTGCTCAATTTAGGGTGTTTTATTTACTCGTAAAGCCTTGGTCACCAAATTCCAGAAACGAATGACAGCGCCGTAGTAAAGTACTGTCCAATCAAAAGTGAACGTGTCATATTCTGTAGACATCTGGTACGTTTTAATATTCAAATTTGGTAACACAGCGGAAACCAGCTGCAACACAAAATCTGCTGTGCCCTGGGGCATTATATAATGTGCCCTAGGGCATTTATAGGATGTTCCATTACATTGGAAGGCTATTTCACAAATAAAAGTTTACAGTACATTTACCAATGATTTTGACGATGAGATACAGCTGGATATTGATACACTACCTAATTAGGTTTGTCAGTTTGCTCGCGAATTTACCCTTTTAGTGGTCAACTTTTACAACTTTGCGCCAACATCAGACAGACTAAAACAGCAGGTGACGCAGCAAGATGTCTGTAAACTAATTTACTATGTAGTATGTTTCTCTATGTTTTCACAGAGACTGGTTGCCAAGTTTTACAAGCAGTTCAAAGTAAAGTTTGTTCATTTTACACATCACTCTATTATTTTGAAGTCATGAACTTTATTGATATTCAACTACAAAGAACACTGTCCTCTGAGTCTAAATTTGCAGTAACGTCGTTCTTTTACCACCTCTCCGTGAATTTGAACTGCTTGTAAAACTTGGCAACCAGTCTCTGTGTGTGTCACCATTGAAACTGATAGCTGCTGTAAAGATATAAACATACTACATAGTAAATTAGTTTACAGACATCTTGCTGTGTCACCTGCTGTTTTAGTCTGTCTGATGTTGGCGCAAAGTTGTAAAAGTTGACCACTAAAAGGGTAAATTCGGGAGCAAACTGACAAACCTAATTAGGTAGTGTATCAATATCCAGCTGTATCTCATCGTCAAAATCATTGGTAAATGTACTATAATTCATATCCTAAACATGTTACATTGACAAAGGGGACGGTTGACGTAGGCCTAAACACATTGAAAACGAAAATAAGGCTTAGGGGAGAACCATTTGATTTCTGGGGGGGGGTATGGAGGAAGAGGGTATGGGAGCAAATTTTTTTTTCCTGTCAGAGTGACAGCAATTTTTTTTCCTACTGTCAGACCTGCATCATTTTTTTTTCCAAATGGAGTAGCAGTGCAAATTTTTTTTTATCGGTCATCAAGTTTGTAATGCGTTGTATATAAGGGAGCCGTCATTATTTACGGCCTGAAACTCCGAAATTTCAAGTGACCCCCGCCCTTCGCCAACCCATGATGAATTTGAGTAACCTCCCTCTCTAACTCTGAAATTTGACCGATCCCCCACTTAGAAAAGTTAAATACCAATACATGTAATTGTAAAATTCACAAAATACAGCAACAGTAAAGACCTATCAAATCCTGAAGTACCCTGCTAGACTATCATCAGTTATCTCATGATGGTTCAAAAAAGGTGAACACATCAAAATGATATAAGAATTGCTTGTGGTAAAAACATTTGCGCCGCCTATGGCGGCGCGCCGGCAAAGAATACATGAGAATAAGGTTTCCAAATTATGTTATTTCTGGTGCATTGTGACAATTTTTTTTTCTCTTCTGTCTGTTATGACAATTTTTTTTCTCAGGCCATGACAGGATCAATTTTTTTTCTTCTCTCTCACCTGGTGACAATTTTTTTTTTTCTCAAAATCCTCCATATCCCCCCAGAAATCAAATGGTTCTCCCCTTATATCAGTTAGGGGAGATAGTTTTTAAGTCGGATAACGCCCGAGTAAGAGGGCTCTTCTGGTATATAAAGTCCAACCCTACGATAAAATGTCTCGGCCTGCGGCCTCGACATTTTATCGTAGGCCGCAGGCCGAGACATTTTATCGTAGGGTTGGACTTTATATACCAGAAGAGCCCTCTTACTCGGGCTTTATCCTATACTTATTTTATTATTTATATCACGATCTAATTATAAGTTTTATTTATATCAGGATCCAAGTTTAAATTGTTAAATTATTACATGTAATAACTTTATAGGCCTATATATGAATATGTCCAATAAATTATATTTGTGTCATAATATACTCCTTCATAAATACCTAAATGCATGATATTAATAATATGCCAAATATGATGACGTATACCACAATGGCATAAGCTTACCAGCGAATCATCATGCTTAGAGACGGCGAAGGCAAAACTGTGAGAACGCATATTACATGATTGCACCTTGTTCGCCAAAATTAAAGAGAAACAGTCGTCGAAACTGCTCCTGTGCGAGTTTCTTGTTTACAAAAATGTATTTCGTGCACGATATCTACATGCACCTAGTCATCATAGCTGCAACATTTAAATTATTCGATGTAGGTCTAGACTATGACAGACATTTTTTCATTTTCATCAATCACCATCGTACCTTGGATACCGCGTTTACATTGGTCGTATGGGTCCCATAAGACCTTTGAGTGCAGTTAAGACGACTGCATCCATAAATGAAAAACGCCAAATGATCAGAAATAGTATTCTACGGACATGATTGTGTCGATTGTCCGGTCGTTCAAAACTTCTTTGCTTCACTTACACGATATTGGTTTAAACGTAAAAGTACTCTCAATGCCTAAAGCCAAGAAAAATAAAAAGTTTGTTTCTCATCCTCGTGCGCGTCAATTCAGACCCGTCGCGTCGACCATTTTTTCTACTCATGAGGAAAAAATGTAAAAATAAACGCAAAAATACGCAACGATAGTTTTAACACAGTGCTGTATAAAACACAAACCGTAAACAAAATAATTGACACTAACATTCCATTCAGAACTGTACACATATGTCAGTATGAAGCTGTCAAAACTGTCCATTGCTGCACTAAAAGTCAAACCGCAAAACCGTTGCGATACAAACATAATTGGGCAACACTGCTGTGCATTTATCTCTGCGTGCAGTCCTATGTTGTTTTCATGTTTGTTGCGCAATCCTGTTGATTGAAGAATCATTTTTTGTAATATGTCTAGGATGAGAAACAAATTTTTATTTTTCTTATCCTAAACTTACTTATATTTAACCTAATACGTACAGAATACAGTGCCATAAGATGACGATAAGAACAGATAATGTTCCCTACTTACTTTTTTAGATAAATCGGATGGACACACGTCATACCGTATGATTTTGTGCAGGTCACACCAGAACAGGCCTAAGCTTATATATACTTACACCTAATTACAAATATTCGGCCTTAGGGAGCGTTCAGTTTTATGGCCTGGGGGGGGCCGGCAAAATCTTGTCGCCGGTGTTCAAAAAAATATAGACCCCCTGCATTTTTTGTGAAAAAAAGATGACCCCCCTTTGTAAGACGAAAAAAAATTGATGACCCCCCCCCTAAAAAATAACCAAAACCCATATGTCAAATTTACCCGCATGGTTTGGATTTGAACTCCGGTACGCGGCGCACTTTATTGGTGTAGCAGAGATGCCAGTGCACAAACTTCTCAGCCACATCCATTGAAACGTCTGTTAATTAGGACGACTGTAAGGCAATTTTAACTTCATTTCCATAGACAACTCATGTCCATGGACATTGTATAAAGTAAACTTATTGGAGTGGTTCGCCAAAGGCAGCCCTCCGGTTAAGAGGGTCATGGGCCATTACGTAAAGTCAACTTTATTCTAGTGGGCCACCAAAGGTGGCCCGCCGGTAAAGAGGGTCGATCATGGCTATTGCATAAAGTAGACTTTACTGGACAGGGCTGCTGAAGGCGCGTGATCCCAGTGCGTGATCCCAGGGGTCCCTCAAAAAGTTTCTAATACAAGCCGCGGCTTCAATTAGGAATTTTACATTAAGATTGCCGTGGGGTATTACATAAAGTCAATTTATTGTATGGGGCCGCTGCAGGCGGCCCACCGGTAAAGAGGGTCGGATCATGGCCATTGCATGAAGTAAACCTAATTGGAGTGGGCCACCAAAGGCGTCTGCCCGTTAAGAGGGTCATGGGTAATACATAATGTATATTTATTGTAGTGGGTCGATCATGGCCATGGCATAAAGTGAACTTTATTGTTGGTATTATGTTGTATTTGTTTTGAAAATGTGGTGACCCCCCCCCCCCTTTCCTACCAGTGAAAAAGCGATGATCCCCCTTTGCGGATTCCAAAATTACAATGACCCCCCTGGATTTTGCCGGCCCCCCCCGGCCGTAAAAACTGAACGGTCCCTATTCTCGTACTGCTCCACAGTATCCAACCAAGTCTTGACAGAACGGATGCGAGTATCAGGAATTAGCCTAGGCAACGAATGTGCTCGATAAAGGTTTGAAGCCGACAAATATGCCGCTGCAGTACTACCAACCTCCCGTCAGAAAAGTAAATAGTGACAAAAATGTACAAATTTTATTGTGTCTACATTTGCCGCAGTTTTAAACGAAATTTACCTTTCAATGAGTCAGCAAAAAAATGCATGGCGGAAATACTTGTGATTTGTTGGAGAGGCACTGTTCTACAGGGATTTTAATATCTTTCCTGCGGCAGTTGACGGCCGTGCTGATAGAAGCTTAAGAAAGTCTCGTACAGCTCCTGAGTGGTCAAACCAAGTCTTGACAGAATGGACGTATTTTGTCGAGTATCAGGAATTAGGCAACGAATGCGCTCGATAAAGGTTTTGCAATAAGGACAACTAAAAAATTGCAGAGGACTAGAAAGTCGGGCGGCGGGAATTGGCGACAAGTGAATCCGATAAAGAGCTGAAAATTTCCCGTGCAAAAAGCGCGTAGATTGGAATTGCTGTCAACCGGCAGCAGACAACAGGTATGCCAGGAAAAGGGTCGACATTTTCCGTACCAAAGAATGTGGATTGGAATGGCCGTCAGCGGGCAGTTAGCGAAAGCTTTACTTGAAAAAGGATTGACAATATCCGTACCTAAGGTATATACGTGAAATTGAATGACTCTGAGCTGACAGCTTGCGATTAAGTACTCGATAAACAGCTAACTATCTTCCGTACCTAAAGCGGGAATTTCAATGCTCATATTCGGGAAGAAGCCGACAAATATGCCGCTGCAGTTCTACCAACTTCCCGTCAGAAAAGTAAATAATGACAAAAATGTACAAATTTTATTCTGCGTCTACATTTGCCGCAGAAAGTAATATCTATGCCAAACAACAATTTAGATTAATTTTCATATTTGGTTTTGTTGTCTTTGGTTGGTTTTTTATGCTTGTTTGGTTGGTTGATTTTTATTTGTTTTTGTGAGTCTGTCCTGGCTGCCCTGTGGGAATTGACTGCTAGGCGTTAATACTCACCATCGAAGAATTGGTTACGAGTCACAGTGGCTAAATGAACTACATGTATACGTGAGCGATAATGCAGCTGAGCCGGGTCCCGGATCCGAATCGAAGGCGTTCATACCTCGATAATGCAGAAATTTTGAGCACCCCACTCCCAGCCCCGCCTCGCGTGGCGAGCTTTAAATGAACATTTCGTGTCATATCTACAGTATCTAGAAGGAAAGACATGACATCATCTAGGAAGTACCAAAAAAGGTACTGTTTGGATCCATTTTCCGACGTCTTTCGATCGTTTTTGTTTTTTTTTTTTTGGTAATCCGTCACTCGAATCCGACCGTGTACCTCATTCATTGAAGTCTGCTATCACAAACCACTTATCAAGAACTAACTTAGTATTAGACATTATATATGGAACACGTGCGTCGTTTTAGCTCACGCGTTCACACAAGTGAGCTAATGTTGCAGCGATGTATGTCTGTCTATCTGTCTATCTTCTGTCTGTGTGTGTGTCTGTCTGCGTGCTCGATATCTCAAAAACGGCTCATCAGAATCAAATCTGCAGTACATAGATTCAGAGTGAAAATGGCAAGAACTGGTTAGTTTTTGGTGGGTGAGGCTTGCTTACTTTTGCTCATTTGCATAATTAATGATTTGACTACACACAACTTGATGAGATTTGCTACAAATGTTGAGATATATCAGCTGTTAAAGATATTAAGGGGTGACATAAAAGATAATGGATAATTTGCATATTTAATGAACTGTCCTAATTAGGGACAAATATCTGAATTGACTCCATCGAAATTGACAAAACTTGGTATGTATATTGAAGATACTATGATTTAACATTATTGAAAGTCATAAAGCATTTTTACTTCATCCAACTCTACTTTGCATATTTAATGAACAATTGAAATTAGGGATATTTATTTGAATTGACTTGACCAAAATTGATGAAACATGCTATATACATTGAAGATACTATGATATAACATTGTTGACAGTCATTAAGCATTTTTACTTCAGCCAATTCCTTATTTGCATATTTAACAAACTTTCCTAATTAAATAAATATATCTGAATTGACTTGATCAAAGTTGATGAAACTTGCTATGTACATTGAAGATACTATGCTATAACATTATTGAAATCATTACGCAGTTTTCCTTAAGTCAATTCCTGATTTACTTATGTAATAAACTTTCCTAATTAGGGATGTATATCTGAATTGACTCGACCAAAGTTGATGAATCTTGCTACATATATTGGAGATACCGTATGGTACTATAAAACAACATTATTGAAATTCATTAAACTTGTTTATTTTAGCCAATTCTTAATTTAGATATTTAATGAACTTTTCTAATTATGGATATTAATGTGTATTGACTAGACCAAATTTGACAAAACTTGCGTATGTACAGTAAAGGTACTACGATACAACATTGTTGAAAGTCATTATTAAAGCATTTTTACTTTAGCCAATTCCTTATTTGCATATTTAATGATCTTTCCTAGTTAGGGATATATACTTGGATTTGGAATTAATCTGTGGTGAATATTGATCATTATTTGGATCATAACACTTTCAATGAAGTTGCAAACATGTGGCAAAGGTTCAAATTTACACATAACTGCAATATATAATGAAACACGTGAGCAATTTTCAGTTCATATCTGGTTGTAAAACGTGAAGCGGAGCAATACAATGTTATTCTGTTATGATGGTTTTAACACCACAACTATGTACCATGTGTCATTTGTTCGCGGCAACCGGTGATTCACCACTAATCCATGCGAACTTTAATTTGAATGTTAGTCTCTGTCGAGGATTGGAGGAAATATTGATCATGTTTATAGATGCGAACGGAGGGGTAGTAGGCTAGGGTGTTGAATTTGAAGCCAGTAGAGGTCCGTGTGACTGCTGTGAAGTTTCTTTACACAACTCATTCAGATTTTGCATTCATCATAAATTTAGCAACAAAAATGTGACCCTTCCTTCAGGGTACGTTTGTAAAATGTAACCCTCCCCAAATTCCTCCGGCCCACCGCCTCATAATAACTGAAGGCTCCCTTAGTTAATTGTAAAGGTAATTGATGCTCAATTCACAGACATATTAAACAAAGACAATTAATTTAAAGCATCTTGAATCATATGCGTCCGGACAACATCACAGTTAGCGAACTGGCACTTCTTGTTTCACTGAGCGTGGCCGAGCTGACGACGTGGCATGACTGTCAGTCTATGTGATGTTACAGTGCGGATATGCGAACCCGAGTGGGTATTACGTTGGGTGATGCCTCAGAGGAGATGTCGTCGCAAGTAAACTTGATAGGGATAATGTACAGGTGAAGATTGGCTACGGTTAGTGTTACATCATAGTATATGATAAGGTGAAGCAGTGGTGTGATTGGCTGCAACGAATCAGTGGGCTTGTTGTCTGCGTCCCTGTAACACTCCATCATGCAGGATTATAGCAAAGCCACAATCACCCATAGCTTGACCGATAGTAACCTACAAGACTAGACTACACTGCGTTTCTATACTTGTTTCTTCAATTCGACGATAGCAGACAGACGTAACTTCCTGTGATAATGTTTACAAAGCCTGTTAACACTCCCAATCTTGAAGTAACCATCTGTCCTGCGTTGAGTCGCTCCAGGGTCTATCGTCAGATGGTTGAGTTACGATGTGTGTTTTAAATTAGTAGCTATTCAAAGTCATTAAAAATACCGTCAATGACGCTGTACCTTCTCTAATGTGTGGCCAGGTCAGGTAATTGGTTGTTGGCATGGAGTTGTTGGTAAATATTTGATGATGTAGGGGCATGAGGTGGGATATGGACCCAAAGAACCCAAAAGATGATTAAATACATCAATCAAAAAAATTCTAAGCTACAGTATAAACTGCCTAAAGATAGTTCAATGTGGAAAAAAGTTAAACAATTCAGAAATAAGAATTAACAGTCCAAAATAGTAATGACGCACTTCCTTCCTGACCTGAGTGCATGTGAAATACACAACCTGGCATCTGTAAATTAAATGTATACCAAGTGATCATTTCCAGTCACTTTTAACTGTTTTTAATGGATTTTCCAAAGAGTCCTGTGGAAATGATGAAAAACGCCTATCTGGTCTTGTGTTTGTATAACCTCATGGCTGATAATTGTCATAGTATTGAAAAAAAATTGAAAGTGAAGAAATTACTGTTTTTCATAGGCATATTTTCCTTGAAATACATGACCGTGTAAAGAATATATGCTAAAAGTGTTTAAGAGTACATTTCTTTTCAAAAAATAATTTAGTTTGTGACCAAAGGATTTTTATTCTTTGAGTTTACAAATTCAAACATTGCAATTTGTTCAATCATCTTGTGCAGTGCAAAATTTATAAAATGACTGAAAAACAAAAGTTGGCAGAATTACAGTCTTTGTGATGTAAAATTATGGGTTGACATCACGATAACTGTTAATCTGTTTGAAGTACTAATATACTATAATTTAAAAAAGAAAAATTCATGCAGAAACGGTAAAATATATTGTCAGCAATGTAGTGTTAATTTTGACTTTACATCAAAATATGCCTTTGCTGGGTACCAAATATATTGGGCGAAATATCAGCCATGTTCAGCAAAATCCACACAACAGCATTGATCCTTTTCTAATTTGATTTGATTTGCTTATGTTATCCTTGTATGACAGTCAGTACAATATGGAACTTGAACACAACACAGTGAATAAGTATGCTGTAAATGAAATGGTGTGGCTGCATCCACATGCAGCAATAGGAGTGCCTTTGTCTCTCACCCCTCATTTCCAACCTGTCCCATCCCTGAAAAAATAGTTTGGTCTTATATTTATAATGTTAATAATTTCTGTATTTGTTAAAATGTGTACATCTCAAAAACTTTTGATCATAAACATTTTCATTGTTTTTTATAGCTGACCGGTCAGTTAACCTGTTTATATTGAATATTTGCGCATTTTTCCTCAGTATTTGACATTTTCTGAATACCTTCTTATTCAGTTTGTCATTTTCTAAAAGTTTAAATGCTCCATTGTGTGGTCAAGCTTTCCACAAGCATCAAATGTGGTACTTCATATAGGAGGGTCTGCCTCTAGAGGGCGGGCATCATGAACACTCCTGTGTTTGTTGGTTAATTCCTCCACGTAAACTTCTGATTGTACTGTAAACATTGAACATGGCCGACGTCCGATTTTCCTGTCTAAAACTTTCACTCATTTTCGTTCATATGACTCTGAAACTCCAGGAACGATTGGAAAGAAAGGGTTATCTTGAAATATTGAGGTACTCGCCGATATTTTGCAAAATTAAATGAGAAAAAATGCAAGGAAAATGCCGACAGGCTTACACAATGACAGTTTTCAGACTCGGAGGCATATGATCATCTCTGCAGATTATGCAACAGGCCCAGATCACGTGAGGCCATGAGGGGATATCCACGCAACTCAGTACCAAACACTAGCGCTCACAGAGTGAGCAAACACAAAGTGAGTACCCTAACGTCAGCTCAGTAGTCTGTAATAGATTGTAGTCAACTAAGAAACCTTGGAGAAAGGCTTAACACTGTGGCTATGCCGCTAAGTCCCTTTTGATTTTTGTCATAGCTCAAAATCGTTCTCCCACACCTCAACCTGAGCCATGAACACCCCACCAGTTTATGATATGACCCATCACAATGGCATGACGTCAACGGATCTTGACAGACGGAAGTCTTGACAGACGGAAGTTCTTGACAGCAGCATATTGGTTTTCAACTCTAATACCTTCTCTGTCTATAAATAGACACGAGAAGGTAAAAATGACCGGAGATTGACGTTGACTCCAGATTCAAGATTCAAGTTAGAAAGATCATCTCATCCTGTTTTGACAATAATATTTCCTGTCTTTTCAAATTTTCCGACGTATCTGTATTCAATTACAGTCATTGATTGTAATATGTAGATTTTGAAAGTTTTTAGAGTAGAGTAGAGCAGAGAAGTAAGTAGGGCAGAGGTGAGAGGGGTGGAGATTGAAAGTTGAGTCCTCACCGTTGCTGTTCAGTACAAGAGATCAAAGGCTGTGTTCTGGGACCTCACCAGTTTTATAGATTTTTCAGTACAGTGAAGTACTTATTTCACGATTCCTTTATGCACAAGAGTGACGATTGCGAGATGCATGAAAAGCTACACATATAATTACTTTGTACTTACAGTATAATTCCTGTTAGATAGATAGATAGATAGATCGATAGATCGATCGATCGATCGATCGATCGATAGATAGATAGATGATAGATAGATATATATAGATAGATAGATAGATAGATAGATAGATAGATAGATATATTCATCGATTGATAGATATAATTAGATATAGTATGCATGCAGTGTTGATCAGACTGCACACGGCCTCACTATAAAGGCAACTCTGATATCTCCGGTGATATCAATGAGTCTCAAAACTTCCAGAACTGTTCAAAACATTTTCTCTACTACCAACCTGTTTGTAGCCTAGATTCTATTCGTCCGCTTGCCTCCGTACGAGTGGGTCGGAGGTACGGAGGCAAGCGGACGAATGTAATCTAGGCTAAACCTGTTTGTGATAACAACCGCTTATAAAGATCAATCCAATTACATGGCGAACGCTATTATTCTCGCGCTAAGCTTAAACAGTGGAGAAGTGTACCTTGAAGATATGTGACGTTATTTTGAACATGGGTACAATGAAGCAATGAAAGATAATTAAAATAATCTCTCTCATCAAATAATTTGTAAACAAAAATCTTATCAACTATTAGGCTGATGCTTTAATTTGAAAAAAATAGAGACATTAGATGATACCAGCAACACTGCCCACATCCAACCTCAACTAGCTCAACCGCAACTATGTAGTATTTTAAATGTGTTCATAAAATGTGCATCGTTACATTTGATTTTGTCATACACTTAATCTACCATGCCAATCTAAACTCTCCCAGTATCAATAGCATATGAGATGCAACAAAGGCAAGCTTTACATGCATATGTAATACTGCTGGAGAATGCAAGAACTACATACAGTCCATGGTATAGTCACTGCATTAGGTTCCCTATATCTTTGTGGAACTGTTTGTGAAGCAGTTATATAATTTTGAGTTCAAGTGATGGAGACAGAGAGGCGGCTCTATTTCTTCAGACTTTATTACTACAGCTACGTTGTACTGCTGCTACAATATGTGAATTAGTGGGTGCAATAAGTGTGTGACGACCAGTTCCCATGGTAAGATATGCACTAGTTATAGAGGAGTATACGCATATGCCGCCGCGATGCATAGGTATATATGTTCTACATGTAGTAAAGTTGTCGTTCATTTTGTTCTTTTGTAGTTGTAGAACTTTTGTATGTATCAAGATCCCAAAGGGATACGATTTCAATTAAGACTTGACTTGACTTTGCTGACTTGACTTGACTTGACTTTTGATTAAATTTACTTTAAGTCAGGCTGCGATTTTGGCAGGAAACATAGAAGTGTGTTTGACTTTGATTGGCTAAAGATAAATCGCGTCAGAAAGAATTACGACTATGTGTAAACACAGGATATATTAGGAAGGAACTGACAAGATGGCAATCTGTCTTCATTGTCACGGAATTAAGAAGTGGCTATCTCTGCATACCATTTTTCAACAGTATAGGGCCTATATTTACTCATACTATTAAGCCATGGAGCTACCTCCCTGTTTATAAGCTATAGACAGCTGTAAATTTATGAATACATGTGGGGAGATCCCCTTTTGATACGGAAACTATTGAAGACTTATAAAGCTTGACTTTTGAATATTAGTAACCCTGTTTTTGTGATAGTGAGAACACTTGTCACTCGAGAATTGTTTTGTGCTCTTTGTTTTTTATACGATCGGTTTTAGAAACCTTTTCCCATTGTGGAGCCAAAGTTGTATAAACAGTGACATCTCCCTGAAGTGTCAACCACAATCCTTACAGATCGCGCGATCACAAGAAGTACCACGTGTTAACAGGGCTTGAATAGTCTAAGAAATATATTATTATCAATATCATGGAATATTAGGCTAATATTAAGGTAGTATGCGCCTGGCGAAAGTGAAAGACTCCTAATTAAACTTTTGCTCAAACTTTCCGAAATGAAACGTTCAACCAATGTTACCAAGTAACGATAAAAGTCGGGGATCACCGTGCAAAGTTTAGAACTAGCGAAACAAATCGCCCAACATTTCCCTGTGTTTACACTATGGGGAAAAATTAAATTTTTGGATTGTCGAAAATAAGACGATGAAAGTTATTCATTCTCCAAGGATTTTACTAAGCTCCCGCAAGTGGTAGATCAGAAAGGAATTTTAGAAATGTGAGAGCCTGACGATCTGTCCACGAGACGTGTTCTACATTAATGATCAAATCATTATGGTATTTCATTTAGGTTGAGCTTTCTGGGATCATTTCTGCTCTGCAACATCAGTACATAAAAGAAAGGGCACTAACGTAAATAATACATAGGCCTTCGCACCGGCCATTCTTGGACATATGGGATGCGCCGTGATAGATCTATAACTCAATTCACGGGTCTACTTATCCGAAACTCCATAAGAAACTGATAAGCTTACATTACAGACGCAGGTGTATAATAATGTTGAGTATCATTCACGCATATTCATTGCTGCCGTTCCGTAGCCTACAACTTAAGAAATTGCGCTTTTACCTAATTTTTTGACCCAGTGTCTTAGAAATACATGTGACCTTTAACCTTGTCATATTTTGACCCCCTAGGAAGCTGGTTTTTATTCAATATGAGCGCAAAATTAACATTTCTCTCCCATTTACATGGCGCATATTACCCATTCACCTGGAGATATTGTAAAAAGTAGCGTGGTGACACCCTTTTATTAAAAGTGTAAACTAAATGGTATTATGTCAGGATTTTATTCGCCAAGTTTGGTCAAAATGACACCATTCAAAGCGACAGGAAGAAAGTTCGAAAATTATGTAGTGATATAATTTCGATATCGTCATTTTGTAATCGATACTTATGTAAAAATTTCTTTACAAACATCATGAAAACTATACATTCGATAGATATGGATCTTAATCCTTGGTATTTATTAAAATTAACTCATTTGCTAAGCTTTTTATAATTGCTTTCTTTAGTTTAAGTGAATTATATCATTTTTATTTATTTCTAACGACGCCATTTTAACGTCAGTTTCCATGGAAACGAGCGTGGTGACCCCCATTTTTTATTTCATTTTTGCACTTGCACAACTTCCAAGAATAGCCTTGTTCACGGTTACAGGTTTGTTACTAAATATAGCTGTACGCGCGCGACATCGGACACGCAGCTTGAAATGCGGACAAATTTTATCAATGTTGCATGCGTGGCTGTTTTTGCAGCTTGTACTCTGAGTCGTGAATATGATTTTTAGTATTCACTGTTACACTAGCAGTCGCCCACTGAGATGTATTTTCGTCGTTCTTGCATGCGTAATTTTCAAAAGCGTAATCTAAAAATGCGGACAAATATTTATTTTTGCATATTAATGAGAGAACAGTGACGTAAACTGTGAACGGCCCTATATTTGTGCAAAGTTTTAAGAAAATGACACCACAACCTAATTTTGACATAATTCGTAGTGCTTCACCGTAAGCGGCGACTTTCGATTTTTGAATTTTTCCTGCCAGCGCAAAATCGCCAGGGAAAGTTGCGGGATGCGGAACTGCAGTATTTAAGCTCACACACGTTAAGTCACGTCGGTAGTTTTTTTTAAATATTGCAGAGCAGAGATCAAGAGGAAGCTCGATCAATCCAGATGAAATACCATATCGTAGGGCCTATTCATTTTTAATGATTATGATATCAACAAAGTATGGTGAATAAATTTCCTAAACTAAATGAACTGCAGAGCAAAATTGGAAATAGCTTTGTTTATCTGTTTCCAAAAGTTATCATGTTGCCGCAATCTATGGTGCCGGCATGGAGGTAGAAAGAACGTAGACGGCTTCTACAATCTCATTGCTCTTTTTCAAGTTGTTGACACAGCTGGAAGTAACTAAACTGATTGGAACTTGTAAATGGTATCCGCAGCGTAGCAGTAAGTACTCGCCATATGCCGGACATGCGCATAAGCCTGATCTGCGCATAAGCCTGATCTTTCAGGGGGTTACCCGTATACGCAAGCACATTTGGGATGGGGATTCCCCCCACCAACATTGCGTGGGTCTTCTTGTTTGGGTGGACAAACGGGTTCGGACAAACGAAACACCAAATGCAATGAGTTCGACGAGGTTGATAGGACTTAGAAATTTCGACAGTTCAGCGGTTGCCTACGAGCTCCAGGATGACGGCAAATCGGTTAGAAGAGTTGACGCGGAGGATTTGAAAAGGACTCACGGACTAGGTATGTTGTGTGTCCATATACACAATTGTTCGCGACGCACGATATTATGCATTGGTTACTCTTGACTGAACTTTGTCAGCTTTTCAGCAATACTGTGAGTTCCCGGCTGCTTTGTTTTGCCTTGGTTACCCACTCGAAATCTGTGATCACATGTGGTCGAGGTCAAGCAAAAAATACACAAACTCCCACGTATCTTGCAAGGTCCCGCCATCAGGAGCACAGGCACTTGTGTGTGCCTGGCGATCACTCCCTGTGCACCCAGTAAATCGAATGGGTCAGTAGGTGCAAAGAGTGTGAGAGCCGAAGTGCAAAACGACCTCCTGTGACCAAGAAGCGATCCTGCATTTATGCAAACTCCGTACGGAATGTGTACTTCGTATTATTTTTTGCGGAAATTCTGGACGCTTTCAAACTTCCTTTCATGCACTAGTCGAAAGGCATGCATGAAATTGGTGTCTATACTGGAAGTCCAAACAGGATGTGTTGCTGAATGCCGGCGATTGGACAAAATTGGATTGTTAACCAAGCAAAGCTTATATATGCCAGTGTAGTCCAGTGCATGCAGCTGAATGATTAGAATTGTACACCATTTCCCATTTCTTTACATGTGAAGTTTGCCTTTTTGCATTGTCATATCAGCAATTTTTTTAAATGTTGAAAGCTGTGAAAACCTTGGTGTTTCAGCACATATGCAGATTTCTGACAAGTTGTGAAGTCTTTTTGAAACCTTATCTATTATCAATCCCAAATCCATTGTTCTCTGGTAAAGAGCTGCATGGGGATTTCCCTGTCCTAAGGCCTGATATCACCTTTAAACCTGCCTCTATGGGTACCATGTGATCTCTTCTATTTTGATACAGTAATAATATGGGTTAACAGTATAACTAATAACAATACGGTAGTTATTTAGAACAAAAATAATTGTAAGTAAGCTGTTTGGTACAATATCATGTTTAATACAGAGAAAATAATGAGAGTCAATAACATTGAAAGTAAAACTACATTTAAATAAACACTTGTTAATGATTAACTCTATACATAATAACATATGGACTTGTTAATGGTTATTTCTGATATCTTGCAACAGCCAATCACACTGCCCCTACTTTGACAGTGTAATACATATTATTAGAAACTGCAGATTTAATTGCAAATATAATTCTTACTTCTTGTGCAGGAATAAATGGACAGAACTATATAAACACATGCAAGAGAAATTAAAAGCAGATCCGCAAATAAAGTGTGTGAGATGAAGTGATTCATGCCTATTACAGTTTGATCGATCATTATAGCTGTGGTCTTCTGGGAAGAGTAAAATTGTGGAAAGCCTAACAATCATGCACATGAGGATAACTTTTCTGTAATCTCCTATGCAAATTGGTATTATATCCTGCCTTTTGTTCAGATTATAGTCAACAATGTCATTTCCTTTGAAATTTTTCTACAAGGTGCCAGAAAAATTAGTATTTCCAAATGCTTATCAGTATCATTTGGAAAGACTGATAAGTGATATAATCATGTATTAAAACATGCCTGCATGAATTTTTGTAAACTGCAAACTGAAGTTTAAGGTAGAAAAAACCTCACGGCAGGAACAGATATTTGGACTCCTAAAAATGTTACAATTCTCTTCTGATATACCACATTTGGGGGTTCATTTTAAAGCTCTTGGTGTAAGAAGACTTTTCATCAGCTTTGTTTTTCAAAATTCAGAAATTTGATTTTTACGCTACCATATATATATGCATATGTATATATGCAAATGGAAGGTATTCATATAAGATGGCAAAATGGCATCTGTGTGTATGTATGTAAGTATGTATGTATGTCTTGTAGTCCGTCCACATCAAAAACTCCTAAACCGTAGCACCTACTGTCTTAGTACATGTATTTGGTGTACAGGTGCACCAAGGGGTGGAGATGTGAATTTGTTCAAATGAACATGTCAATGCCAAAAATATGCAAATGAGGGGAAAAAAAGGAAAAATCCTGCAAATGGCTAAAACTCAGTAAGCATTGGTCATATTTGGTTGAAACTTGGTATGCAGATTTCTTTTGGTATTCTAAATTATGTGTGCGAAAATTGGGATGAAATTTGCATGTTTGTATTTTTAGGGTATTTTTTCCGTTTTTAGTCAAAAAATCTGCTCTGAAATCGCTCGTCTGATTGCTATGAAACTTAATATTCATGTTCCTCAGAATGACCTCAGTCATGCTTGTACAAATTGTATTGATATTGTCATATTTGTAATTTTGGGGCAATTTTCCCAATTTTTGATAAAAAATTTTTTAATCCAAAAACTACTGATTTGATAGCTTTGATATTTGGTATACAGGTATCTAAGATTAATCTCAATATAATGTTTTGAAGGTATGTTGAACTGGCAATTTTTTTTTATTTTTGGGGCAATTTTTGCCTTTTTTGGTCAAAAAATTTTTCTCCTAAAACTACTGATCTGGTAGCTTCTAGTGTACAGGTTCCTAGGGTTTATGTTATTTAGATATATTTAAAATTAGGATGAAATCTCCAATTTTGTATTTTGGGGGCAATTTTTCTCATTTTTGGTCAAAAAATTTGTTTCTCAAAATTTACCAGTCTGATTGCTTTGATATTTAGTAAACCGGTTCTTAGGGTTTTTGTTAATAAGATATATTGAAATTAAGTTGAAATCCGGAATTTTGAATTTTTGGGGCAACTTTGCGAAACTTTCAGTTTTACTGGGATATCTTTCATTTTGTATTTTTAAGATTTTTTTGGGTAATATTATACCTACTGGAACTAAGTAAGAGTATATAATGTGGTGATTTAGGAAGCATTTGATATGGTAAACTGTATTTGGTGTTGAAATATGGTAAAAAAATCCTGGCAGATTTTGAAAAAATTCCAAACAAATGCCAATAAAAAATTCAGCCAGAGAAGGTTTGACAGAAAGAAAAGGTGGGAGAGTGGGAAAAAAGAATGTACAATGGATCGGACAGAAAAGATAACGTACCTCATCGATCTTCCAGACACCATCCCTTATCAAATGGTCCACCCCGATGTATTTTTGTGCACAATTAACCATGCAGTGTATTTTAGTTTAAGATGTCAAGTGAGGTAAGGATTTGAAAGGAATAGTCAAGTTCACCACAGTTTAACTTTATCTCTTGTGTCATCATCCTTGTGTAATTGGTTAAGTTTGTAAGTTGTTCCAGATGTGGATGCACAGCTGTTCTTGAAGAAAACAATGTTTACTTTTCCCTGTAGGGTTTCTGAGTTGATGATTGTATGTTGAAATTTCTCCATGTATCTGGTGTATGGGCAAAGTGTAAACATTGGTTGCATGTTATGTATTTCAGTCTATGTCAAAATTGAAAATCAAAGAAGAGTTTACTGTGTGCTTGTGAAAGATAACATATTTGTCAATACATAAAGTGCCTTGCAGATTGATTGTCTTAAAGATTATCACAGAAGTAGAAAAGGAAAAGAAACTAATCAAATTGCTGTAAGTTATTCACTCTCAGTGCCTGTATAGGCCTATACTTAAAGCGCAGTGGTCGTCGCGCTGCGCATCCTCCTGAGGGGGTCCCCCTCTGTTGTAAACAAATCCAAGAACGCCGCACATGTTACGGGTTGATTGTAATGTTTGCGATATTGCCGCTTGTTAAAATGGCGGCTGATCTGTCACAAGTATACCAACTAACCAAATGTAACACACAATAAAAGGTCAATTAATCTAAGTTAAATATCTGCTGAATATTGAACAATAATTGCACGCTGGATTGAGATCACATTTGCTCATGATTTTCTTGAATCAGTTGAATGGGGCTCGGCTACTGTTATCGCTTGAGCCATAGAGCTAGACATACGCATGTACGCATGTATACGCCAACAGACTATCAACGACCGGGCTCTAGTTTTCGACATCGCTAGCAAGGACGAGAGCTTTCATTTCAAGAGGCCCGACAGGAGTACAAAGACAACAACCCAAACTACAGAAATCTACAGCTTGCAGAGCAATGCCCGCTGCAGCAAGAAGCATCTCTTCATCTGTTCCGTTCTGTGGTCTGTATGAACGTCCGTGTCAAACCGGGTATATGGCGCGCTTCACTCGGCTGTGGAGAGTCCAACTCAACTACAAAGTTTACCCCGTTTGGGGGTGCAAACGAGAATTCCGAGTACAGGTATCAAGTCTAGCGAAGGACCTTCCATAGGTCTTCTTGTTATGTGGGGGTTATCTCACTTGAAAGAGGAATAGACCTACCCGGCAATCGGAGGTACAACAACGACGTTTGCCCATCACCGGTAGGCCTACACCAGCTAGCGGTTGGATCACTGCCATGACCGTGCACAGGATCTCTCGATACGTCTATGCACGGTGTAGCCGTGCAATTTTCCTGCCAAATGCCGCAAAAACCCGCTCGTTTTGTCTATTGTTTCCTGTCATTTTACTATTTCTTACCACGTTATACTAGGAGAAGTAAGACATGGTGATCAACAGTTGGTTGTGGGCCAAGTCGTCGCGGGCCGGTACGTTGTGGGACCGGATTCTCTATATCCGTGTACGTCAACGCGGTGACCGTCTCCCAACAACATCTCTCGTGCCCTGCTCTGGCTTGCCGATCATGGTCTTGAGTGTAATTTTTGTGTTAGGCATTGTGCTTGTTGCTGGTCTACATATATAGGCAACGTTGATCATTTTAGTTATGTATTTTCACTGTACCGTACATAGCATTGTGTACAACCAACGTGATCGCGCGCGATCAAACCTTTTTGTTCACTGTGTCTGCGTGCAGTAAACTCAGCGACATAATGTACTGAGTGTAGTGTCCCGATGTTCGTAGCTCTACACGAGTTTATAGATAGAAATACACCACTGAAGTTCGTTTCCGATCTTAATATTTTACTATTGCATGATGTTGAGTCTTACAAAGGCCTTAACAGAGTGGGGGACTGCTCCCATCTCACTCCTATTGAAGTTGAGAAGACTTATGTTTACAAAAATTTATGTTTATCAACAAAAAAATCACGCACGCGCAGCGCGACGACCACTGCGCTTTAACTATTTTATCATTACATTCAGCTGTTTGTTATATCTTTATCACTCTCCATGGGCCAAGGCACACTTGGGGTCAATGTCATCACTCTGTGCCAGTCTGTGTATGTCAGTCTGTCTGTATATGTATGTCCATGTTTCATACAATTGTTGACTTGTTTTGATAACTATATGGGAGCGAACAGTGATGTTGTCACTATTTTTCTCTATAGAGTTAACACAGGGATGGTGGCCATTTTAAATTTTAAATATCCATATAAATCTTTGGTTATTTGTTTCTCTGGTACCAAACTTTGCACGGTGACCCCCAAATTCTCTTCTTGATTTTGCAGGAGAATGATTGAAAGACTCCTTGAGGAAAGTTTGAGCAAAAGTTGAAGTCTTTCACTTTCGAGGCGCATACTACCTTAAATATAGACTGTCATTAGACATTGACAAATTACATATGTAAATTTAAGTTTATATTTTGGTGTTGAGGACTGAATTTTGCGTCTCTCAAAAATCCCCTCAACTCTATCATTTTCAATGATACTGGTAAACTGTTCTGGAGTTTAAGATATTTACTTCTTGATTTTTCTTTCCTTTTATTTAAATAGACCTGAAAGATTTACAAGGGCCTGCAGAATCACCACCAAAGCAGAGTCAAGATGGAATGAAATACCTTGGAAACAAATACATGAAGGAAGGGAACTACCAGAAGGCAATGGAAATGTATACAGTAGCGTTGCGTTTGCAGCCATCATGTAACAACACTAAAAGAGAGCATGCAATTCTCTTCAGTAATCGGTCTCAAGCATATTTGAAGCTTCAACAGTACCCAAATGCCGTAGATGATGCCTTACGGTCCATCAGGAAGGACAGAACCTGGTGGAAGGTAGGACATTTCATGATTTTCATATAGTGCATGAGCCAAGGTATACAAAAGAAAAACCCTGGTAGATGCGAGGACATAAATTTTCATGATTTTCATACAGTGCACAGTTCAATGGTATATGAAAAACCTGGTAAGACAGAGCACAGTTAATGATTTTTCATAAAGTGCACAATTCCAGGCATGTTACAAACCTGGTAGAAGGGAAGACAAGTTTTATGATTTTCATATAGTGCGCAATTCAAGGAATGTAGATATGCAATCATGTAGTCAATCATTAGTATAAAATTTGCATATCAGAACAATACTTATCAACACACTTTGTATCAATTAATACTATTGTATTGCACTAAATGTGTTTGATGGGCAGCTCTTGTGATTTGAGGTTCTGAAATCATTCCAAATTGTAATGTATGTAATTCAAAGTGCCGACACCTAGCCGGTATCGCTCAGAAAGACCTGCTCTTGCCTGATAAAGTAGAGTAACTATGCTCCATGAACAATAAGGTAGACTGAAACCTTGTCAGTAAATGCTCTTTGCGTAACAGTGATGTAAGTTGTAGATTCAGTTTCGGTACATTTCAAAAAAACTCTGATCCTAGCACATTTTGAGCGTTGCCAACTTCCTGTACACCAGTATTGTGCAGTGATGACAGATTGTGAAACAAAACTACTTCATGTGTTTGTACGTGTCCTGAGGAATATGGAAGAGTAAGTCTGAAATGCAAATGTAGTTGTATGGTAGGATATGTTTGTGGTGACTGATAATAATACTTTCACAGTATATTATTTAACTTGAATATCTGTAAATAAATCAATCATACAAACTCCTTTTTTGACAATTTAAAGAATCGCATTGAGATGCTGATGTATGCTTTTATCTTTCAGGGTTACTTTAGAGCTGGACTTGCTTTCCAGAGAGAAGGAAAATACCGTGATGCATTGCAAGTACTTGTTGATGGTTTGGAATTTGTAAAAGTCAGTGGCTTTGATGCAAGAGTTACCACAGTCGACTACTTGATGGAAATTGCAAGGGTCATGATAAAGGCTCCATGTAAATGTTCTGTTAATGTTACTTACTTCTGGTAGATAAAGGTTTAAAATACCACACCCTTGATCATATAGGATCTTGGTGCAAATGTGTGATACGTGTAAAACCAAAGGGACATAATGTGAATCAAGTCTCAGAAAGATACTGATTCCCAATTTATGAAATTGGCAAAAATTACTTTATCTAATCATGGCTACAGTAGTCTGAGTACTAATCTATCTACATGTAAATGTCAATGCAATTTGTGTCTGTGTAATGCGTTTGTGTTTTTCATATGTTGTATATATTGTTGATCTCATTTCAAAGCAAGGTGCTTTCATGTATCAGTTTCTATGATAACTGCATTACGGATAACATGATCATCCCCCTTCATCAAAGTGATTTCCCTTTGAGATTTTAGACCATATTTCCTCTGCACGTAATATGACACACAGGTATTGTGAAAGAAATGAATGATTCAGTCTGAAATGTTTGTATATTTGCAGCATACACACCAGCTTATGACAGATGCAGTGCAAGCAACGATATCTGGTCTGTAGTGACGCTAAAACTGGCCAAAAGAAATGAATGGGATGTATGTATTCTTATGCTTACATCATGATTAGTGGCTAGAATATCTTTGATAAAATTGTGCAAAGTAATAAGAAAAAAATCCCACAACTTCATCTGATTGTCAGTACACTTCAAATATTTCTGGTCCTGAAAAAAGTGGCTCATGTAGATTTTTAGCCCACATTGCTTGAAGTCAGTTGGGATGCTATATCAACTTAGCCAACCAAACCAAACAGTTCAAGTCAGCTTAAAGCCCCAGTATTTGTAACTTTTAACAATTTTTTTCATATTTTTGATTAAAATGACATCCTCAGTATGTGAAAGTAGACCATAATTAATACTGAATCGCATGGTTTGCATGCCCAGCCCGCCTCACGATTAACAGTAAAAGGATTGAAAAATGACTTCTTGTCCGGACCAGAAGTCAGCTTTGTTGACACACGAAACGAAACGTAATCACACCACTGCGCATGCTCAACCACATCTACGCAAGTTTTACTGTGGCGTCTGTAGAAACCATACGCTCTTCGAAAACGTCTGGTCCATCGAAACTGGAGACTCAGCGAAAAACGCGCGAAAGTTGGGTGAAATACCAGATAGATATAAATATGTAAGTGTTTACAGATTGTTCCGACTATAATGAGCCGTGCAAACAAAACGTCTTGAACAGCTAAACTAACGACGGAGGTGAGTCGATAGTGTAAGCTTCATGCAAGGCACTGCACGTTGTGACCGATGGTACGGAGATCAAGTTTGCTGAATGAATTGGGAGAGAAAAACATATATGAATAAAAATTCAACACTTCACCATTGTAATCATTGAACTAGTCGTTTCTTCCATTATGGAGTATAATGAAAATTTCGTTGAAAATAAATGACGGGACTGATTCTGCTCCGCCTACTCAAACGAAGGTTTGTGTATGGCCAGGCTACGCTGCAGGCAACACAGCCTATCAACTTCGCATATCGTTGCCGTACGGCGTAATTGAAAACGCACAGAAAGGAAAAATTATATCTTGAATGCAGTACAAAAGTCTTACTTATTAAATTTTAAAGTATTTCAAAATAATATCGAACGTAACGGGTATCTAATCCTCACAAGGACTACAGTAGTACAACAAGTATCGGGTAGCTGCTATGCGATGGAAGTTCGAACGCAAGAGAGATCCCGGCCTCACTGCAAAGTCGTCCCCTGCGCACCCGGCCCGACAGCAAACTAACCTCTTGGTTTGATTCTGTTGTTTATATTTTTGTATAAAATTCATGATACATATCTGACTTTCACAACTGTACAATTTGCTCAGGCTGTAGTGTACAGACGATCGGAGGGAGCTAAGGCAGGCCCCAAATTTGCATGGACAATGCCCGGGACAATTATAGACGCAGCTCGATGAGAAAGTCATTCACATAAACCTAAATGAAGTGATCAATACAAAAGTTTTAAACATCACTGGTTCTGAAAATTTATGATCAACAGTTTTGACCTACGGAATTTACACTGCGACGTTGTTTTTTGTGTGTTTGGCCAGCTACTAGACCTGTAAGGCTGTACTACATGGAGGTAGTAGACTGTACAAGTGCAGCGGGGCCGGGCCGAGATTGGTGTGGGGCCTGCAGCAAGGTAAAATTGACAGCGTCCATTGCAGAATGCCCGCGTGTTATCCTGTCTCGTTTGGGAGGAAATTTACGGCTGTATTCAGAATGCCTTTTTACCAGTATTAAAGCTCAGTAACTGATGCATCAAGAGCCAAGAATCTGTAAATTTCTTAGCAGTAGCTCCATTGTTTTTTTCTAAATTTTCGCTGAGATACAGCAGTGCGTATACTGGTCCCGATCGTTCTGACTCAGGCGTTCACAGCTGTTTAGGGAGCCGTCATTATTTACGATCTGGGGGTCGGAGGAATTACATTAGAAACTCTGAAATTTGAGTCGCACCCCAGCCAACCATGATGACTTTGAGTAACCCCCTCTCTAACAGAAAGTTTGGCTTACCTGAGCCCATGTAATAATTTGTAGATATAAAAGCTCACCTAATAAGCAGTCTCCGACCATATAGTATTGTTGAATTTGGATGGGTAGCATGTCATTATGGTATGGTTAAATGTCCAGATGGTTGTTGAACTCAAGTCAAATAAAATATACATTTCTATGATAATATAAAGGATGAATTCACAACAGTTCAGTTTTGTCCTAGATCCTGTGCACTTATAGTGATATCTGTCGAGAACATTTCTCCGCGACCCAGCCTCTCCTTCCAACCCTGGTAACGACTGCAGAAAACTACTGTGTGACATCATCATCACCACTGTTGATCCTCATCTTTACTGTCGCTGGTGCCATTGCGTACATGAACAACGATATCATTCTCATCGTCACTATCTTATCTTTCATAATAAGTATTGCTAGTAGTAGCACCTACTTGTAGTTTTTTGCCTTGCTTCATCTAGTTGATATTTATTTGTACTGTTAAAGTATTTATTTTCTTTTTATTTAATATGTATCAGAGTAAAACATATATAATCAACTAATCATTATGTCATTGAGGACAAAGTAAGACAAAGAAAAAACATTTTGAGCACCCCCTTATCACTTTCAATTTTTGAATGACCCCCAGGTCGTAAATACTAACGGTTCCCTTACTTGCTGCCAAAGGCCATCGCGTTCAAAGCATTCGACAGCCTACATTGCCAAACTATGTTGCTTCGATTTCGCAATCATCTTGCCGCTAAAGCGACAATCAGCTGAAATTTACTACTTCAAGTTACTCAATTTTGATAGCTATTTGCCTACAGAAGTGAGCCAAGTGTATATAGTGTCGTCTTGATTTTACATCGGTACCCGGAGTTCTAAGTGACCAACTGCAGGGTGCGCATCGGTGCACTGCCGCCGACTGCAGTTTGAATAATCCGTATATAACGCACACTGTACCAGAATAGAATGTCAGCCTCCTCTGCCAAAGTTCTGTATCCTCTGAAACACAGTAGCAGTACGTATTTGAACGGAGAAGAACAAAATAAAACCATTCGCAGGTCATTCAGCCGGCGACCATGGGCGATTATATAATATTTAAAGCCCAATCACTCCGCTCATGAATATAGCCTATTGTTAAGGATTGGGGGATGCGGGTATTGTGGAGGCTACATCCATGCGAAAGATTAAACCATCTTAAGGGTGGGTGGGTGGGCAGCACATCTTTATCTCTTGCTTGTACCTTTACTGCTCTGTCGTCGTATACGTTATTATACCATTCCTGCAGCAGCCTGGCCCTTATCTGTGCGAGGAATGACACATGTCTTGGTACTTCTTCTTTCTTTTATACTTCTCTCCATTTGATGAATATTCATGGAACTTAACACCTGGCGTAATTATATCGCTGTGTGATTGGGCTTTGAATAATATAATATTTAAAGCCCAATCACTCCGCTCATGAATATAGCCTATTGTTAAGGATTGGGGGATGCGGGTATTGTTCCGGCAGTCCATTTCACACATTAACCATATATATAATTATATATCCCCCTCACTACTTAACCCCATTCCTATAAACCCTTGCCTATAACTCTCCTCTTCCTCATCCAAACCCCAACTCATACATGCGTGCTACAACCATCAGTTATTCATGAAACCAGTTTTCCTATCAAAACAGGACATCAAGATAAACTATGCCAGATTGTTTTATCTTCTTTAATATTTATACAGCGGTTATTAATCGACACTTCACATATGCACATACTATGGCTCAAAGGCTATCGTAAAACTCGTTCATAACTTTGCAAGGTGTCTAGATTTTCATTCACAGCTTTAACAAACTTGTGTGCTGGGTCCTGACTGACATATTTGACAATTGACCATCTCTTCCGACCGCCAACCAAGGTGACGCACCAGGCTTTTGATATCCGTATCTGCCATGGCTAATGTTACAGCGCATGCGCTTCTACAACTGTGAGGAGTATCCATGTCTAATTCTTTGAGGTAGTTTTAGGCGCTGATAAGAAACTTGTGATGCTAGAGGGCGTTGTTCAATGTCTCCACTTGAGGTTGTCGGTCGGAAGAGATGCCCTCTCCTCAGATCCATACCTAAATCCTTTGCTAAACAAATATATTGTTCTACGGTGTTCACCGGACATAAAAACTTGTCTTCACATCTTTTAATCGCAAACAAATTAGATGAGCCTCCCTTCAGTGTCTTTTCCCAAAAGTGTGATTAAACAATAAACCGGAGTTGGCTGGAAAACTATATCTCTTGTGTTTCTACATTTCCCAAATCCCCAGCCCTATCACCCGAGAAGTAAATCACCTTGAAAAATGCTGGATCCCTTGCCAGAATGTATACGAGTTGGGGACTTTGCGACACCAATCTTCTGCATGATATGATGAAATAAAAATTTCATTAATTTTGTATAAAGAGTAGAGGGGCTTGTTTGGGTTACATGTGCTTTTACTGCCCCTCAGACAATTTTTTTTTCATGTATCTGACCACAATGTATGCTTCTACTGGGTTTTGTCTTGAAATAGAGCGTTCCTTGTATACAATGCGATAAAATGTTTTTAATTTGGATACCATATTTATTAGCGTAGCAGCTTTTTAAACGTTTTGGACACTGGCAGGGAGACACACCGGAATGCCCCAAATACTGACACGTATCAGTGTGAACATGGGTTTTTGTGTCCATATCTTTAAATAAAAACCGTACAATGCCTCATGAGTTCGCCATTGTTAATTCTATTGGGACAGGTAGTGAAGCTAGAAATTTCTCGAGCTGCTGAACAAGCCAATCTTTTTGTCTCTCGTATACGGATTTCTCTCAAAACAGTTGATGCATACGTTGATGGATATTTTTCAAATGTTTGGTGGTAATTTTCTCTGAGTGGGTTCTGCCGTCTCTCATCCGGCTTCACGAGTTTTGTGTTACACATTCGACAGTGGTGCATTCACTGTCATAGGAACAACCACAGATCCAACTGAGAGTGCCTAGGGGGAAAAGACAGGAGTTTCTGCAATAGCTCCGCGACGTGGATTGTTTTTTTTTTTTATGTCTGTTATGAAAATGTGTTTGTCTTGTGTTTGTGTGTGCGTGTCATTGGGTTTAAATTGCACCTACTCTGGCGTTCTTTGTCATGTTCTTGTAAGCGAGCAGGGTCCAATATAGTGCTTCGGGTTCCTTGACTACGATATGCTCCTGTTGCCAAGTATTTTCTCACATGTCACCTATCACTTCAACATCGTCGCGATCTTATGCTAAGGGTCGCCCATCTGAAAGAGCTAGAGTCCGTATGGATACGTAACCTGATATGATACTCTAGAAGCCAACACAACATGCCTGCTAAATCACATTGTTTCATATCTTTTGTTTTTGGAAATGACCTAGTAACCGTATTTGCTGTAAAACCGAGCATCACAATGGATGTTACGGGGATTAGAATACTTTTCTCGAGAGCAATAAAATATCCAGCGTCAATACATACTTTGGCTAGTATGAAAGCAGCAAACTCTGCCAATTCTTGACCACTAAACAGTGGGCTTGCTAGTTTTTTAATGTCGCAGTTGACCACCATGTCCGTCATCGATATATTGTATACATGGGACGCCAAGGGATCTAGCATAGCTGGTGATACAATACCCAATTTGTGATACACGTATGCGGAAAGTTTCCAACTATAAGGCAAAGTATTACACACGTACCACACCCAGCCCACTGGAACCCCAGAAAGCCCCTGTCGCGTTTAGACATTTTCACGTGGTCGTAACCACTTTTATCATCACACTTGACTTGTAAATCCCTGATCAAGATATCGACAGACTTCCACAAAGTGATCTAACTTAAAATTTACGTTCCTAATCCAAAGATTCATATAACGCATATCAATAATGCACAATCTAGGCTTCTTTGGTTCAATTGTGATGGACATCACTAATTTTGGAGGGGGTTCAATACCCACTTTTCCCCATACAGAAATCGCCCCGGATTCTAATTTACTTTCCGGTGTGGAGGATATAAAACTCTCCAAACTGTAGACAAGAGGGGTGATTTTTGAAGACCGTAATAGTATTGGCGGGACTTATGGTCTTACACAAAATCTTTAAACTCTCCCTAGAAATGCCTTATAGGCCTATACGGTGAAATACTGACACCAACGGTAAACCATTCCATGATTAATTTTTGTTGTCAAGTGGGTCTGTGACAATTTTCCAAAAATCAAGATGGTTGTGAATTTCCCCACTATAAAGGTCTTAGGATTTATAAAAGCTGGATGTGCAGGGGAGGCCATTATCGTCCCTTGAGCTATCGTGGATACAATCGAGTAAGGGCAGGACCATGTCTGGGGGTGCCCTCTAAGGACATCAAATATAGTTTTGCAGGCCTTGATGTCTGTATTGACTTGGTGTTCAAAGTCCCAATGATGGGTAATACGCTGAAGAGAAATGTACATTCCTGAAGAGGGCACGCCCAGACAGGACCTGCAAGGCAGGCAGCCATAACGGCAAAGGGCTTTGATGATCGCCCTCCCCGTCTAGGAGTACAGTGTCGCAACATAACAGGAACACATTACATATAAGCTTATATATGCAAATAATATCTCTTGAATTCATTTTATCATATTCGTATATACATAGGCTTCAACTATATTGCCATCTGGACAACTTCGAGTGCGCCATGTTGGTTACTCTGTCCACCAATATTCTGAGTGCATTGAGTAGCTGTGGTCTGGAATTCCACGATGCGTTGTTGGCCATTTCGATCACTTTTTACAGAGCCTCCTCTTTAATCGATGCATTGCCAGCCGACTTCTCGAGCATGTCAAACTTCTTATGTAACTCTGCCAATTGTTTTTGCATCTGTAATGCAATGAAACACCGTATTACTACCTCTAGTGTAGCCAATCCGTTGTCTGTAATTAACAGTGTCGCTTACACAATCACCTGCTCACGACGACCCCTCATCCACCCACGCACCCGCACTCATATACGATACCCGTACTCGCATATGACCACGGGCCACGCAGGTGAAGAGCAGAAAACAAGCGAACAAGTGACAGTGTCCCTCATAGACATCACATCGTCACACATTTCATTGTGTATACAAAAAATTGCATACTCCCACCAGAACAACACACTTAACAACTGAAATTGCATATGCATAATTCTCATAAGCCCCTGCATGGGCAACTGTGTAGCAACTCAACTCAAATCGCGTGTATGTGATACTCGTGCGCTCCACATGGGCAACATAATGTAACGCCTCGACGCCCTTATACATACTACTAATATTCCCCCTCATGGGCAACAACATAACGCCTCGACGCGCGTATACGTAATTCTCATAAGCCCCGCATGGGCAACACAACGTAATGCCTTGACGCGCGTATACGTAGTTCTCATAAGCCCCACATGGGCAACACAACAACGCCTTGACTCGCGTATACGTAATTCTCATGAGCCCCACATGGGCAACACAACGTAACGCCTAGACTCTCGTATACATAATACTCTGTATCCCGTGTGGGTAACAACGTAATGCCTTGACTCGCGTATACGTGAATCTGTACACAAATACTTGGTGCTGAATACAAGGAGGCCCTATGGCCCTATCTAAGAACTTCTTGTCACTGTTAATGTTGTGCTAAATACTCCTCTCTAAAACCCCTAGGAGGGCTACATGAAATACGGGACAGTAGCACGGAGGGAAGCGAAACATGAAACAAAGTGATGAAAAACAAATTCGTTTGCCTCGAAAAATAATACAAGCGACAGCAGCATACCATGTGTATCTCATATTTCCCCAGAATAAGCTTCAGTGTTGCACACTTACAACGAATTCAAACGCCCTGCATCACACGTAACTTGCAAGGTATCAACACGAGAAATGGAAACGGTGAAACTATCGATTTGGTAGACTGAACCACGGCCCTCCACAAAACTGAACGTGCACACACAGTACAAAATATCAAACTACCAAAGTACTAGCCAGCAAAGGTGAAAAATACATTCAGAATAAAGTGATGAGCTACATACGCAGTGGGCTTGAATTCGTACTATTCCATTGAAAACGGAAATGTGTTACGTACACAAGGGGAATGGCACAAACGAATCTGCTCAACATACCTCATTGTGCCCCATTGTTTTTGGTGTAGACTGGGCGTTGGTCGCGGCACTGCTGGTTCCCGCCACTCCTTCAGTCGGTTGTTGAGCAACGCTGGCGAGTACTGGGCGAGACTGCGATGGGCTGGCCATTCTAAGCGATGAGCTTCCACGAAATTTCGAAGTCATTGTAGTATCATTCGTCGCAGAACGCGTCTGAGCAACAGCGTGGAGATGAGCCACTGAAGTAGTTTCAGTGGAGATGGTAGTGGTAGTGGGTGTAGAGGTGGAAGCCATCGTGAATCGCCAAGACTGCGTTGCACAGGGCCCGGTCTGTGCGAGGAATGACACATGTCTTGGTACTTCTTCTTTCTTTTATACTTCTCTCCATTTGATGAATATTCATGGAACTTAACACCTGGCGTAATTATATCGCTGTGTGATTGGGCTTTGAATAACCCGGGCAGTGTGGCGTGGCATGGCAAGGCCCCAGGAATGTTGCAAGCTCGATGATGTCATCAGTATCGGCGTTCTCGATCACGTGCACAGCCTACAAATTGTCAACAAACCCGCGCGGCAATCCAACTCGATCGGGCAATATTTAGTGTTTGTATGTCAGTACAGGAGCACAAATTTGGCTTATTTCTTTACTGAACAACATTTCACGATGGATGTAAGAGAATAATATGTAATTTCGAACATAAAAAAAGGTTAAAAGTTACAAATACTGGGGCTTTAATTTGGGGTGGGAGTTCAAGTCCTACATGGATAATTTTTTCAAGTCCCAAAATATTTGCAGTGTACCGGTAGAGACTATCAGATGTAGTCACATGATTTGTCTCATCAGTTTATATTATATATTTCCATGCTACACTACACTGGGGAACCTGTCATAGTACAAAATGATTTTAGTTTTAATGTAATTATCCCGTGCTCTGAAAGAATACTGACATACAATTCAGTGTCCTTGAAATTTATCATTTAATCACTCATTGAATACAAAATGCCACAGATTTAATTTAACTGGACACAAATTTCTTTCTTGCATTAAATTGGCATATATGAGGAATTTGATTACAACAAATGAATTGAATGGATACATGTATGACAAGACTTAGATATTGCCATTTGGTCTTATTTGCTATATATTTATCTTTGGTGTATGTGTATTAGTATTGAAGTACAGATACGAGTCACTATTATCAACACACCTTTACCGAGATGAGATATGTTACAAAGGACATATTGAGCCATATGTTCTGTTGTTTCAGGCAATCTACAAATTATTTCTTGGTGGCGGCAATGGTAAGTCACCTGGTAGTGTAGGTGTGGCGAATGGATGCAATACTTCAGCTGTATCAATAGAAAATCTGTGCAGGTAAGTCAATGCTAACTCTTCCTGAATGCTGACCATTTTGTAGTTTGAGTGCCAATGTTAGCAACTGAAATTTTCATTACAAGCTTTGTTAGATTTGCAGAAGATAATGTTAATCAGGGATATTTACAGAATCTATAAATGGGAAAAAGAAATTTTGTTACTTTTTGCAAGAAATGATGAAAATTGAGACTTGGTCCCAGACTTGACATTTTGGAGAACCTTCTGGTGAATTTAGAAGTTGAATTGTTTATTCTGGAATAATTGTTGTTTTAGGTCAAGAGGTGCCTTTGAGTGGGGTATAAAGCTTGCGTTTGAATTGATCAAACACGGATCTGATCCTGATGGTTTGATGGCCATCAACAATGAGCCGCCATGTCATTGTGCATTGAGATACTGTTTGCTGTCAGGTTTGTATCATCTCTGATAATTCATATGCTGTGTTTAGGTATAATACACCTTGAAGACAGATATTAGGATCTCAAATTTCTACAATTCTTTTCTAATCTACCACTTGTAGGGGCTCATTTCAAAGCTCTTGGAGAAAGAAAAACTTTCACAGTCTTAGTTTTTCAAAAATCTTATATTTAATTTTTACTCTGTAGAGTTTACACAGGGATGACGGCCATGCGTAATAGCAAAATCATTAGGGAAAGACTGCATTAACTTGCATGGTACCTGAAACCGGGGTCCTTGCCAACTTGGGTGACAAACAAAAGACTTTTAATCCCCCAAGGTGTGAATTTCCATTGTTATGTTTATCTAATCCAGCTGGTGCCATTGTAGGAAAGTGTGAAATCGATCCTCTGATAACTAAGTAGGGAAGTAGGGTATTCCTAAGTCAATGGAGCTTTCCCGTAATGATTGGGCAATTTGTTTCGCTAGTTCAAAACTTGCATGACACCCCCCCCCCCCCACCCCCCCCCCCCCACCCACCCCCGGTTTTTAGTAAAGTTTGAGCGAAGTCCTTCATACTGCATACTACCTTAAGGCACCATAAGCTGGTACTTAAGGAAGTACACACATCAACATTGAAAGACTTTAACCTTTTGCTCAAAGTTTCCTCAACCAAACTTATAAAAAAGGCGTCACTTTACAAATTTCTGTAATACTGAAACAAATCACCTTAAATTTATGGATATTTGAAATTCAAAGTGGCCACCGTCCCTGTGTTCACTTATTGGAAAACATTAAATCTTCAATATTCACAAAAATGAGAGAGTGAAAACTTTATTTTCTCCAGGAGCTTCAAAATGAGCCAACACATGATGTGGTAGAGATCAGAAAAATTTATCTAAAAAGTTTGAGTAGCTGTTCCTGAGGCACTTCATACCTTAACATACCGGTATTTTCAAGTACTGGTATGCTTATTCTGGTTGTGAACAAACTGTCTTCGAGTTGTTGGTTCTAATGCCATGGCCACAAACAGGTCAAAATACCAAGTGTCAGCTTGTCAGCAAAGCCTGTATGCATGTGGTTTCCAGTGTTATTGTGGAAAACCCACATTCCATTCCAAACTAGGATTTATTGTCAATAATAACATGGCAGAAACACAAACATTAGCATTGCATACTGAACAAACGGCTTTTCTTGGCAAGGCTTATACTTGCTACTTCAAATAGATAAGTAAAAAAATAATTAGGGCCGAATTCATGTTGTAAAACTAAAATTATGGAATGTCATGAAAAGCGACAGAAATTGTTCCTTTAAGGCAGCACAGGCTCAGTAATAGGAAGACTGAAACTTTACCTTAATCTTTCCTCATGGAAACTTTAATTTAAACTTTGACTTAAAACTGTACTCTTTCAAAATCAAGAATGAGAATCATTAGTCACCTTGCAAATTTTGATCCTGGAGAAACAAATCATACCTAAAATTTTTTAAATTTGAAATCCAAAAATGTCTGCTGTTTTTAGTCCCCACGGACACCGTCCGGGGGGACTTATAGGTTTGGTCATGTCCGTGCGTCCGTGCGTGCATCCGTGTGTCCGTGCGTCCGTCCGTTCACGCAGATATCTCAGAGATGCCTGAAGCGATTTCATTCAAACTTGGTACAAGGATTACTTCACATGTCATACAGATGCACGTCGATTTGTTTTGTGATACGATCCAATATGGCTGCCAGGCGGCCATTTTATTACGATTTTTTCATGTACAGAGCCATAATTCAGGCATGTTTCAACTGATTTTATTCGAAGTTGGTACAAGGACATTGACCAATGTCATAGCTATGCACATCAATTTGTTTTATGATACGATCCAATATGGCCGCCGTGCGGCCATTTTGTTACGATTTTTTCATGTACAGAGCCATAACTCAGGCATATCTCAACTGCTTTTAGAGTTAGAATGTAATAGACAGAAAATGATACAGTGTATTTACTTATCTTTGGCTATGTGGGATATTGTTAACCTATATATGTTATAATGTATACCTACATTTTATATACCGGTATGTGCGATATTGTTAACCTATATATTTATACCTACATTTTATAGACAAAATGTGCAAGACATTGAATCACTGGTATTATTCCATTCTGTTTTAGGAAACTTTGAATTTTTGGAGTACCTATTGAAAGACAGCAAAACTGGAAATCGTGATAAAAATCAACTTAATAGCAGTGGTGAATCTTTATATCATATCGCTGTCTTCAATCTCAGTGATAGAAAAATTAGTGCAAAGATCTTCTACACTGCATTGGACATATTGGCTTACCATAGGGCAAACCCCCTTTGCAAGGTAAGTACATGACTAACCAGTGATAAACTACAGTAGTCATAATGATAAAAGTACAGCTTGACTGCTGATGATAAATATTGTATTTTCATCTTGTGTTTTATTGTAAAACGGTTTGATATTTTATTGATGGAAATCGCTTTAGAAAAATAAATTATTATTATTATTATTAGTCTTAATAATACGTGAGGAACTAGTGATAAACTAAATTATCATATACCCATGCCCCTATTGCTACATCCTAGTGATGTTCACCGTAAAATATCAGCCGTGATATTTCAGGGTAAACGTCGAGATATGCACGATGAACGTCATCAGTTTTAGAGTTTTCCCGAACTACGTTATTAGCAGTTTGTTGGTAAACAACGTAAACAACGAAATGGCTGCCGCTCCCTGCATGCAAAGCGATTTCACCGAAGTGAAAACTAGAAGGGTTTCGAGGAACACGGGTAACTCTGGTTGCCAAATACGGAAATAACATGTTGAGTCTTGAAATGTTATCCCATGGTATATTTTGGTCAAGTTCTAGCAAACATTCTGCCGTTCTCACGGCACCGGCACTGTGCACGGTCTCCACCGAACAGGTAGTGAGCGCTTGATGTGACGGCGATGTCATGCGCCAGACGACTGTTGACATGGCAACTCTCAGGGTAAACTAACAAAATGGTGCCCCTCTCCGCGTCAGCTCTGTGCCGTACGACAATCGAAATCAGGATAGATTTAAAGCTGAGCACAGTTTTTGATCGGTTACAATTGTAATAGCATATTGCACCCTAGAAAGTTCCTTCTGTATAACGATTTTTGTATCCCGGTGTCTTTCTTCTTGGGTTTCATTGAGATATGGAAGACTTGCAGCGATGTCGCACGTGATGTTGACAGCTTCATTGTATACTTTATGAATGAAGCCTGTTCACATTCTGATATTTTTGCGCAAGGCGTAATAAAGTAAAGCCTCAAAATTTAAGGTTTTTCGTTCTATTAGTAAAATTATGGGCATGGGTATATGATAAATCGGTTATTACCCAATATCGCCTGTTCCTTGTGTCGTATCAGCATTCATGTCATTGGTGCTGCATCAGACACTCGACTTCATCTCGTGTCTGACGCAGCACAAATGACACTCATGCTGATACGACACAGAAACAGTATTGGACTCTCTGCTCCAAAACTGTCAATTACATTATTGATTGTGAAACATATAAATTGCGAGAGAGAGAGAGAGAGAGAGAGAGAGAGAGAGAATAATCTGGTGAGGCTTGTGCTGATGACCAAGGCCAACAGTCTGTAATTAGTTTGTGCAAGTTTGATTAATCATTCTGTGTTTACATTTATGGAGTGTGGGGAGGGGGGAGGGAGAGAGAATGATCAAGTGAAATTGAAATCGCCCTCTAACTTCATTGTTTTCTTCAAGGACTTCACTGGTAAGTTTGCTGTGGATTATTTGAAGTCACCTGCTCTCAAAAAGAAATTGTCCAAGATCATGGAAGACTGCAAGACACCAAAGCCATCATCGTCTGTTTGACAGACATGGAAGTACACAAACCAGGTAATGTCTTTCTTGAGACTGATGAATGCCAGCCAGATAGAACAGTAAAATGAATGCTCTGTATTGTGTATGCATGTGTCTATCATTTATGATTGAGATCAGAAAAAGTCATGAAATTTCTCCGCTATCTGTCTTTTGTCATGGTTGCAAACAACAGGTTGTTTACATGTTCTGAACTGTATGCATGCATACATTATGCTTTCATACTGTAGGTAAAATTTTCATCTTAAACTGTTAGTAAGTGGCTCTTTGCATGTATCAGCAACAAGAAAATATGCATTCCACATGATAGCAAATTGACAAATCACAACCGAGAGATGGATGATGTGTGTCAAATATTGTCAAGGACACTGTTTTGAAAAATACACAGATTGTGTGCAGCTAGATTATCATTTCATTCAGTAAAAAAACTGCTGCTATTAGAATTACATTTAGTCTTTAAATTCCAGAATCCTCTGCCTGTTGTGTATTTCTGTTTCATTCTAAAAAACGTAAACTCATAATGCAAATTTTGTCCTGTCAAAACTTTTAAAGTTACTGTTGTAATCTATATTTGCACAAATTCTTGCAATGTAAATTATCTTTCCCTTCTACAGAAGAAAAATTCCAAGGATTATAATGTGATGAATCTTCAATTGTATATAATAATATTGCAGTCATTGATGTATAAGTATTCTGCCGTAAAAGAGCTCAAAGATAGTCAACTGGCCATGGCCCAGCTACTACTAAAGCATGGTGCAGATCCGTCATTCCTTAGCCTGGAAGATGGAGACACGCGGCTGCATGCAGCTCTGACTCTGACATTCCAGAAGAAAGGTGTGATTTTATAGAAACGACCATATAACATTACGACTAAACCATTGCAATTTTAAAACTAATATGATATTATTACCCAGAATATTAAATAAAAATTGGTTTATGATGGGATTCTTACACATGTGTTCTTTGTCCTAACTAAATAAACTTACTTTGTACATTATGTGAAAATGTTTTCTAAAAGAATTAAATTGTTCTTCATCAAAAATGCATCATAAGTGTAAATTTAGCAAAAATTAACCATCTTTATCATCGTTTTGATTTGCCCATCATAATATATTAATAACAAATGTTAATAGTACAAGGATTTGTGATATCATTGTAACACAAGGCTACCACTTCCCGTACTGAACTAAGTTTGCTGTGGCATGTGGGATTGAATTACCATTTGCTTTTGTCAGAACTTTGAATTTTCAAATTATACCGGTACAATGACTGTTAATGGTTATTGGTGTTGTCTTTGTGTTTCAAATGTAATATTCACTTTGTATCAATTGTTTTGATGTTTTGACATTTTGATTTTTGTTGAATGCTTTAGTCTTTGCACACTCAAGGTGTAGTCATCTGTAAAATTGTATGCCACAGTCGGCAAGACTCATTATTTGTGAAGTTTTTCAATTGATGTGTATTTGCAATACAGGTTTTAAAAAAGTTGCTATTAAAGTAAGTTTCATTATATCATTACCAACGTGTGTACAGATACAAGACTATTTAACTTTATACTTTATACTTTATTGCCAATTTAAATTGTGTACAAAACATGTTGTAAAACCAATTTTGCATTTATAAATAACACTGGCAATGATGGAAACCAGAAGTAATAGCTTACAGCTAATCGAGTCTGGCCCCATCTCTACAATATTACATTGCATAATATAATACGAGGGCTTAAAAGATTTTTTTACTGGTAAAGATACAACATGTTAAAGCCCCAATAGCTGCATATGTTTAATAAACCATTCTCAAAATATCCTGAGTTATAATATTTGAGAATATAGCATATTTTGTGAGGTAAATTGTCAATAATTTGCCTGATAGACTCCATGTATTATGATTTGATATTTTTGGATGAAGCACGAAATCAGCTACATCTTGCCTTCTTATAGATGCACAAAATATGGTGACCCTCCCTCAAATGTATGAAATACCATATCTCTTCGAAAATTCTTGCATAATAAAGTGCGACTGCCCCTGCAAAAACACCAGACCGCCCCTCTGAAATTTGTCCCTAACATAACAATTGAACCAATTGTTATGTAAATTAGCTGATGCTGTTTTAGTTATTCCTGGGGAGAATACCGCAGTGGCTGGGGGAGAGTCAAGTTTTAGAATGTCGAACAAGGGGGAGGGTCACATTTTAGACAGGAGGATAGGGGAGGGTCACATTTTACGGTACAGATGTGCGCGAAATTCCCCCAGCCCACCCCCCTGTGATTACTGAAAGCTCCCTAATTTAGGGGCGACCAATATCCCGTACTTAAAGTGCGACTATTAGAACTGCATTCAATGGGCTCCCGGGGACAGGTATGCCGGGAAATAGGTTGAAAATTTCCCGTACAAAATTGGATTGGAAAGGCTGTCAACCGGCAGCAGACCACAGGTGTGTCGGAAAAGGGTCGACATTTTCCGTACTAAAGAATATGGATTGGAATGGGCCTCAGCAGACAGTTAGCGAAAGCTTTACCCGAAAAAGGATTGACAATATGCCGTACCTAAGGTAAGTGAAATTCAAGGACTCTGAGCAGACAGCTTGCGATAAGTACCAGCTACCAAGAGCGGTCAGCTTTAGGATCGGAAGACGTTTCTACTTGCATCGGGAATTATATCGAGTTATAACGAAATAGAAAGAAAGTGCTGGGTATATCTGTGTTAAGGTGAAGTACTACGAATTACGTCAAAATTAGGTTGTGGTGTCATTTTCTTGAAACTTTGCACAAATATTCTTGGAAGTTGTGCAAGTGCAAAAATGAAATAAAAAATGGGGGTCACCACGCTCATTTTCATGGAAACGGACATTAAAATGGCGTAGTTAGAAATAAATAAAAATGATATAATTCACTTAAACTAAAGAAAGCAATTATAAAACGCTTAGCAAATGAGTTAATTTTAATAAATACCAAGACTTAAGATCCATATCTATCGAATGTATAGTTTTCACGATGTTTGTAAAGAAATTTTAATATAAGTATCGATTACAAAATGATGATATCGAAGTTAAGTTATATCACTACATAATTTTCGAACTTTCTTCCTGTTGCTTTGAATGGTGTCATTTTGACCAAACTTGGCGAATAAAATCCTGACATAATACCATTTAGTTTACACTTTTAATAAAAGGGTGTCACCACGCTACTTTTTACAATATCTCCAGGTGAATGGGTTATATGCGCCATACAAATGGGAGAGAAATGTTAATTTGTCGCTCATATTGAATAAAAATCAGCTTCCTAGGGGGTCAAAAAATGAGAAGGTTATAGATCACATGTATTTCTAAGAGACTGGATCAAAAATTAGGTAAAAGCGCAATTTCAACAATGACAGGTGATGTTAAATACATGCGCTACAAAATAACCTGTTTGTGGCAGGCTGGAGTTAAATCTGCACAGAAACATTCTAAAGCGCGTTCGCTTCCGAATTCGTCGCACTTTACCTTAAGGTAGAACACACCTCGGGGACAGAAATTCAGGCCTTCAAATTTTATCAATTTTCTTCTGACTTACCACTTGTGGGGGCTCATTTTGAAGCTCTTGGCGAAAGAAAAGTTTTCACCGTCTTAGTTTTTCGAAAATCGAAAATTTTATTTTTTCTCATAGAGTTAACACAGGGATGGCGGCCATTTTGGATTTCAAATATCGAATAATCACAAGTTATTTGTCCCTCTAGTACCAAAGTTTGCACGGTGACCCCTGATTTTTATTCTTGCTTTGGTAAGAGAATGGTTGAAAGTTTCACTGATGAAAGTTTGAGCAAAAGTTTAAGTCTTTCACTTTCGAGGTGCATATTACCTTAAGTAGGGATCGCATCCATTGATTAGAATAACACAGAAATACAACCTTACATGTTAACATTGCCACACTGTCATACATTTATGGTAGACTTTCGCGACTATTGTCATCTAGCCATTAAGACTTCATGTTTGGCAAAAACTGTTACATCCCTCACACCATGAGAGCAGGAGACTTGAAATACCTTGGAAATAGATAATCGTAAGATTTGACAGCAAGTAGTTCCAAATGTCACAACAATCGCAGAGCGGTAAAATTTTGTCTTTCTGATCATGCCGATAGATCTGTCATTTAAAAAAATAATTATTTCTCCAAATGGACAAATTGGATCAAAACAGTTAACACAAGAGTCTGATCTCAAGGTTTTAACGGCGATGTTTTTGTTTACTCATTGTTTACTAAATGGTTTGCTGAAATAACTGTGTCATTTTTCAAAGTTTAATGCAAATATTGGTGTGATATTAGATAGCGGTATGTGTCACTGATCAAATTTTGAAGAATGTCCTGACATGTAAACCAGGTATTAATGAAACACGAGGCGTACAGGTGACGAATAGCGTGGGTATTGTCCGACGTTCAAGGTCATGTAGACGATTTGTGTCTTGATTTGACATTGATGACATGCAGCTATATCACGATGTTTCTATGTAAGATACAAATCAACTTATCAAATCAAATCACCATCATCATTAATAGCTGTAAGTATTGCCAATGATGACATCATACTTAAAGATTAACTTAGCTCTCTCGAGGGTCTATGGTTAGCTAAGATATCACGATAGAGCGATGGGGTCCCCCACACGTAATATAGTAGAGCAGATAAGTGTGGTATTTTGGCAAAATATTTCACTTTATGATACAAGCATGAAACTTTGCAGAACCATCAATGGTGTATCACTTTGTAACAAAACAAGCTAGCCACCAGAAAATCCAAGATGGCGGCCGTATGGCAGCCATTTTCCAATATGGCTGCCGAGAAAATATTTTAAGGTATAATAACCACAATCTATTACTGATTTCAGTGGTTTCTGTGCCAAACATTATGTTTTTATGTGCCTGAGACTGTTTATGCAGGTCTTAAGGCATATTTTGTGATTTAGTCCATCCAAGATGGCGGCTGTATGGCGGCCATTTTCCAATATGGCTTCCATGCAAATCCATATACTAGATTTTCAGGCATAAAATGCACAATTTTTTCTTCTATTTAAATGGTTTTTGTGTCAAATTGTATTTTTTATGTGCCTAAAACTACTATTGCATGTTTTAAAGGTATATATATTTTTTATTTTTTCATCCAAGATGAAATATTTTTTATTTTTTCTTCCAAGTAAATCCAAATACCACATTAATTGCATAAAAAGTACAGTTTATTACCATTTTACGTGTTTTTTCATGAAATCCTACGTATCTTATGTGCCTGAGACTGTTCATGCTGGTTTAAAAGGAATATTTTGTGATTTTGTTATTTAAGATGACGGACGTATGGTGGCCTTTTTCCAATATAACTTCTGAGCAAACCAATGTACTATATTTTAAGGTGTGAAATGCAGAATTCACTATCGATTAAAGTGAATTTAGAGTCAAGTTGTTTGTTTTTATGTGGCTGAGACTGTTCTTTCATGTTTTAAAGGTATATTTTGTAATTCGGTTCGTCTCCTAATCGAAAACATACAAAATTTAACTATTGAACTAGCACTTATCGAACCATAGCCAACTTTCAAAAAACTGTTGTATTCTTTTTCAGACCAAATACTAAAACTGTATTTTGTCAACATTAGCATGATATTAGTTTAGGCAAACCAAATTCAAAGTACGGTACTGTGCAAAAGACCACTGCGATAATACCTACACCTACCAGCACATTCTCTATTATACAGCAACATTTTGTCAAATCTTAACAACTTTCAGCAATAGGAGATGGAGCTGTCCGATAGACGCACCAAGTATCACCTTGTTATGCCCGTCCCCTGTCTCTTGATATAGGTCTATTTGGCAAATTATACATTTGCTGTCCCCATATATGACCTGCCTGATATGCATCACCGTTGTCATGTTGTACGAGTGTCAACTGAATTGGAAGAATTAAATTGTTTGGTCGTTGCTGCTTGCAAATAGGTCCAATCTTGCACCATTCCAGGGCCTGAAAATTTCCCTTTTTTCCCACTGGTCCCAGGACCAGTGACCTGTTTCTTTTCACTGGTCCGAAGGTTAAATCCACTGGTCCTCAAAAATTTGCATAACAATACGAGAATGATTCATTTCTCGTACTCATGTTATATTATGCATTTCTATTAGATTTGCTTGGGATTTACATACAGCAAAAACTGTCAATCTTTGTAATACAGACACACTGCATAAACATTTACTTGGTAGATTTCTTAAGTTCTTGTACACATACTTTTACTATTGTTATGAAGTTCACTTCAATTTCAATTGTCCAGCTGTTGATTCTTTTCCATTTAAATTGCAAAAAATAGGTTGAAAACACAAAATATCTGAGATGAACTTCTTTTCCTTTGATATCAATAGCAATTGCCATAACGCTGTTCTGACAAGCTAGGCGGTTCTTGTTGAGGTCAGCTACAATGAAGCTAGGGGGTCTTGACTATATAAGGAATTCAGCATGGTGACCTTCTAAATGCTAAAGCTTGCTTGCTACGGAAGATCGTAAAGTTATAATGACTCCTTCCAGAGAAATTTACTGCAAAATACTACATTGATGGACAGAGATATAATGTCTTCACACAATTTTGAGGTTGATGATATTTTTGGGTGGGGCTATGATCTGGTTTTTACCACGTTACATTTTACATGAGTACATGGCCCGGCATTTGATTTTTGTCCCAGGGCCCAGTGCAGTGGCTAGCGGACGCACATCGCCTTGCTCATGTAATGAATCACAGACTGTAACAGAGTAACTGATTTTCCTTTAGAGTTTACGTTGTGATAAAAGAAATAGACTAAATTTTAAATGTTTGATTGACTTAAAAGAAGCAATAATCTGTAAGAGCTACCCGATTGCATGAGTGCAATTTTGTAGCTACTAGAAGACGTCTCACAATGGACTCTTCAGTGAAATTCTCGGCCTGATAATTAATGTGTCCCCCTTATTTTGGGGGACGTAGTTTCTAATTTTGTGTCAAAAAACACTAGAACACTAGCTGGGAAAACACCGGAAATTCCCTTGCCAAATAAATTGGCTCCCGTTTGTACTGGTCCGCGGACTTTTTAGGGGTAATTTTATACTGGTCCAGGATAAAAAATCACTGGTCCGGGACCTCGGACCAGCGTTATTTTCAGGCCCTGCATTCATAGGTATAGATGTGCTGGATCTACCATGCATATATTCAATAAACTCTTCTAAAACTGCAAGGCCCTCATCATCGACTGGTACCGGTTGTTGAGTGTGTGTTCTAAAGGTGTCAGACTATATCCTCAAAGACATTCCGTATGTACCATGTAGATTTATTTCCCTTCCCTCGGAAAGCAGATACAGTATGGAAATAGGAAATGAAGGCAATTTCACACATTGAATCTATCTTTCTTAGTGATATGAAATGAGGAGTAGATCAATTTGGTTTCATGACAATGGCAAACATGGTAAGACACCAGTGACTCGATAGTGCTTTGACCCTTGTCATAAGATCTGGGTCCCCAGTACAACTGTTTTGCCGGGTAGTCTGCTAAATAGATCGATTTTCGGCTCGATCTATCGATCCTGTAGTCGATATGCCTGCCACTGCAACCTAAGTACTTACGGTTACAGTGGCAGGCATATCGACTAAGGGATCGATAGATCGAGCCGAAAATCGATCTATTTAGCAGACTACCCAGCTAAGGAGTGCCTGTGGATTCATCTTAACGGTGTTTCAGGACCAAAGTGGGGTCCCTTCATCATGGAATGGTTTTTTATCCCCGCATATTTAGTTAGATAGTAGCCTTTGTTAATCAAAGAGTGATGCTAGAATCGTTATGTTGTGGTCTGGCTGTTGAGTGGTTTGTTGCTCAGACCGTTCATTTGAATTGCCCTGTCTTTGATTTTTGTTTGAAAAAGGATGTCTTTTATGTTTTTAGTCCTTTTATATACTGTAATAATTTTTTTTCTGGAAATATTGTGGCCAGTGTTTGATTGCCCTATTTCCAGTTTCTTATCAAACCAATTATTTGTTGCAGTTGTTGTGTAGATAAGTTAAGTTGCTGTGTCATTACTCTTATCTTTGTCAATAACGTATAGCAAAAATATTGACCAAACGGCAAAACCAGGCAAAAACGAAAGGATGGGAGCTTTTTGACAAAATTCATGGAGGCAAGGTAAACGCTTTTTTTGGCAGGTATCGCAAGCTGGTAGATAAATACAATATCTCTCTTCGACAAATGATCACTGATGGCATCGGTGACATGGGGCCTTAGTTAGTGACCACTACCCATCTGACTTACAGATTGATATATGGCGGGTGCCACATGTGGGGCAGGATGCGCTTACTATTTTCGAAACACCTGACATCACTTCTTGGTCTTTTGGCCAGAGGTCCATATATCTTTCTTTCATGAATTTGACTTTGTTTGTGTACCGTCTATATACTGTCTGTTCTGTGCTGTTTTGTGTCTATGTTTACAACTATTGTCTTACAAATTCTGACCTAGTGTTATTGGATTATTGATTGGTATGATTGCGATTATTTTTCAAAGGCAAGAAAATATAATCTTCTCTTCACTCAAAAATGAAACCAAAGGCCTTATAATGTCACAAAATCCTCAAAAAAAAGAGCTACCGTTGCACTTAACCATGTATCTGGCACCACACACACACAAAGACATAAACACAAACAGAAAATTCAACAAACGAAAAAAAAGCTTTTTAAATAAAGGAAGCATAAAACAAGAAATATAAAAAAAATGTATGCAAGGGACGCAAAAACAAAGGGAAGGTTAAATAAAATAAAAAAAAACGAGAAAGAATCTCAGATTCATCAAAAAACTTTCATACCAAATATTAACAACTGTTACATCAGAGCATTAAGCAAAGGCTTGAATTGTATACCCATTCTGAAAATTCCTCACAGAAAAACTCTCGTACGAGACACAAACATATTGATGCACATCATCACATTGAGTTACCAGTATATCATGAGAAACAGTCAGTCAATCAGACATCCGTTCGAAAAAGATAAGTCCACATAGACACCACTGAAAAAGTAACCCGAGACTGGAAAACTATCTGGAAGCAACTAAGATCATTATATAGGGAAAAGTTTTAAAAAGTTTTAAAACCTGCATAAGAAACAACATGACTCGAGCAGAAACGACTCCTCTGAACAATCTGTCAAAAAACAAAGAAATCACAATAAAGCTCTCGATAAGGGAAGAGACAAAGTAAATGTGGATACGATAGATAATATTAAGGAAAATAAAAGAGAGCTGCAAAATACAAACTATTAATTTAAAGCAAAACAAGGCGACATTAACAATATGGTGGACATGGAAAAAAGACTTGAAAACATGTGTGACAAGAAAATCATTGAGGGGGCAACTTTCAGCTCCTCTATCACACAACCAAACAATCTGCACACCACAATGGTACCTTCTACCAAAATACACAAAGCCTCACCAGAAGGAACAATCTTTATCGGATGCCCTAGCCAGCCAACAAACAAAATCTCAGAATTTGTATACTCTTTCATAAAAACAATAGTTCAAAGATAATCAACAAAGGGCACAAAAGGCTTTTTTAACAAGCTAGAATCAATAAAAATACAAGAAACCCCTATTCTTATATCATTAGACGTCGTATAAATGTACACAGAAATGCCACAAAAAGGAAGCTATAAATGCAGTGATCGTGGCGATGGACTCTTAAATACAATCATCCATCAAAAACGATGTCAAATATGCCCACAAAAACCTGCATAAAAGCCCTACTATTGATTATTCTCAAACAATTATTTGAGTTCAATGGAGAATACTAAAAACAAATCTGTGGAGACAGAATGGGCTCACCAGCCTTACCAGATGCAACACCCTGCACCTTACATTTTAATTCACATTTGAACATTCTATCGACAAAATCTCATACCCTGACTTACCGGTAGTGGTCTTCAAAGGTTAGAGATAAAATTGAACGAATAGGCTCCTTTTTAAAACCCACACAAAAACAACTGACAGGTTCCAATATTTACTAAGAAGTTCCTGCCACCCAAACAACACTTTCAAAGGCTTTATAAAAGGTGAATTCTTTAGATAGGCTCACGTGCAACAACAACGTGGACTTAATAAAAAGAGTCAATATCTTCACACAGAGACTTAAACGACGAGATTACAGATAAGCATAACAGAGAAGAAGTTAACAAAACATCATCTATACCTTATTGACAATAATAAGAATAATGACGTAAAAGCAAAACCTATCCACACAACGACCCTTGGTCCATTCATCAAAACCATCCTAAGCAAACAATATTTACAGAATTCTTGTATGTCGTAAAGATGTCAAAAATAGCGAAAAGGTGGTTGGGAAGGGAACATCTTTATTGAAAATTTTATTTTTAGCTTACTAAAACATTAAATGTACTTTTTAGTCCCCACGGACACCGTCCGGGGGGACTTATAGGTTTGGTCATGTCCGTCCGTGTGTGCGTGCGTGCGTGCGTCCGTCCGTTCACGCAGATATCTCAGACCTGCCCAGGTCAATTTCTTTCAAACTTTGCACAAGGATAGTACCCTACCCCATACAGATGCATGTCGATTTGTTTCACAATGCGATCAAATTTGGCCGTGTTAGAGGACTTTTTAGTTTTCATCTCCATAGACTCCCATGTATAAGGCAGTCTCCATAGACTCCCATGTATAAGGCAGTCCATAGACTCCCATGTATAAGGCAGTCCATAGACTCCCATGTATAAGGCCAAGAAAAATAAAAATTTAGTTTCTCATCGTATTCATATTGCAAAAAGGATGCAGTGACATAGTTTTTAGTCCCCACGGATGAAGTCCAGGGGACTTATAGATTGGGTCATGTCTGTCCGTGAGTCCATCCGTGAGTCCATCCGTTCACGTAGATATCTCAGATATTTTGACAAAATGTCACATGACCTCGGTGACCTTTGACCTCAAATATACATATTTGTCAATAACTCAGTAACCACAAGTGGTACACCCTTCATATATGGTATGATGGGAGACCTTATGATGCTTCATACTGTACCTCATTAATTATGCGTAAATCTAATTCTGAGCAAACCCATAGAGCTGGATGTCTGATTTTTGGTATATAGGGATAACTATAGGATAGAAATTTTTTGACCAAATGTCATGTGACCTCGATGACCTTTGACCTGAAATATACGTTTATGTCAATAAATACATAACTACAAGTGCTATGTCCTTTATATTTAGTGGGGTGGGAGACCTTATGACAACACACGCTTTAACTGATTAATTATGCACACATCTAATTCTGGGCAAGGGAATAGAGCTAGAGGTCTGATTTTTGGCATATAGGGATTAATTAGCAATACAAATTTTTTTCAAAATGTCATGTGACCTTATGACCTTTGACCTTAATTATACATATATATGCATAACTCGGTAACCACAAGTTCTATACCCTCCAATTCTGATAGGATATTAGACCTTAAGATGTCACATCTTGTACCTCATTATTATGTACATATGTATTTCTTGACTGGCCAATACAGCTAGAGGTCTAATCTTTTTTCCCGATTTAGAACCATAACTTAGACATGCCTCATGTGTTTCAAATTGGGAACAATGACATAGACCTATGTGCCCATAGATCTCAACATATACACTCCAGTGATACTTCTCAGTGACCACATTTCCCTGCCCCATCAAGACTAATACGCCTATTACAAGTGGGGACTATGTCATTGTCAATGACTTGTTTGAACTGTAATTCACTGGCAGAGCAATTTTCTGACTTAATTGTGGATACTATCACAAAATAAACATCAGAAATAGACTCAACATGGTTAAAAACATTAGTATAGCCACCAAAATTATTAAATTCAGATGATAATCGCCCAAATTATCAATGATTTCATTTTTCCGGAAGTTGATTTGGCGGCCATCTTGAAAAATGGCCGCCATATTGGATTTTACGTGGCTAGCGTTTTTTTTCTTGAAGAGTGACCTAAAATATGCCTACATGCCAATTTTTATGCTTGTATCACAATTTGAAATATTTTCTCACTTACCCGCTCTACTAATAGTAATACGGCATTATTCCTCTGTGGTCCAAAACAGTGAAACAGGAAAACTGGATGGACACGAGGGTGAATGTCTGTCACATGACAAAATGAAACAAAAGTATCACACTGAATTAAAGAATGCACCGTTGGTTTTGTGAGCATTAAATGTATTTTTAATATTAAATTATTCAAGCAATTGAAATTTAATTGGTTTCAAAATCAAAAAGGACATATACGTACCATACGGTTCACCATGTGAGGGCATAATATAGAAATATGGACTGGAAAAGCACTTGTTCAGTGGTCACAAGCTAATAACAAAACTACGGATAAGAAAAATATCCTCAGACAGATGGCAGTAAATAGTTCATATTAATACGCCATACTTATGTAGTAAACCATCTCGCCATAAGCTGTACTAAAGGATCTACTTTCTTCACTTCTAAACGAGAATGTGAAATAGACCCCAAGGAGACGTGGTGTGGAGTCTGTGTGCCGCCTATGCCAGGGATATAATGAGGATATGCACAATTAGGCAAGATGCAGGATAATTTTGTTTTATCGTTATCTTTCAATTACTGTAAAGAAATATCACCTATTTATAGGAATAATTGGCAAGATACAATGCTCTGCACGACAGTCTTGCAATATACAGTGAGAATCGTAATGCGGAATCATAATGATTACAACTTGCAGGATTTGGAATGCCTTTGAAGGATGCAGTATCTGTCGCCGAACACCTGCGACACAACATGGTTGATGTATTCCCTACACTGAAAACAGATATGACTACACAATTCTTTATATGTAAGACATAAGTCATATCTGATGGCACGATCAAACATTATTTTTCCTTTCTTATCTTCCACTTTATCGATCTGAGAGTAAAATTTTATATCGACATCCGTCATCTGTGGATCAATTTACCTGCCAACATTCCGAACAGGTTGGCTACGAAAATGTCTCTCTCGTTGACAGCTGAAGGCTCAAAGCTTTCAAAAAACATTTGTGACCCTTTCTAAGTCTTGTTATGACCATGACGAAGTACGTTTTTACGTACGGTTGAGCACGGTTGTAGAACAAAGACGAAAAACAAAATGTATTTGATACGTGCCATTTCTGTTCAAAATTTTCCCGTAAATCGAGGTTGGAATCACCCTTGCACAAATTTGCATATGCCACTCAAACTTGGTCTCAATTCGGTTAAATCACTCACTAAAATTCGCATAGTCTTAAATATAAACGAGCTTAACACTCTGTACGGAGTCTCCAGTGTTTTCAGGACATGGCGGCTGCGTGAAATTCATGCGTGTTCATTCTCGTAAGTGTTGTGAAAAGTGACATATTGCAGCTGCAACGATTACATCAAGATGCAACAGAATGTCGAGTTTTTCTTGTAAACTAGAAATCTTGAACTTAATTCAATAAAACACAGACGCACTGTAGTTGATTTAATAGCCAGCGACTTTTCTTAAATTTTGCAATGAAGGTGCACAATGATAAACTTTAAGCACTAAGAAATCTACTGGGTCAGTAGTTTTTCACAATTGCGTTGTACAGATAAAAACAGTAGTGGTCCTCTCCGCTGTGACAGTGGTACTGTTTATCACTACATGACGCAGAGCTATAGGGTGCTGTTGTATGCCTATTTTTAACGGGTTGTACAAGATGTAAGCTTATATATATATATATATATATATATATATATATATATATATATATATATATATATATATATATATATATATATATATATATATGTATGTATAATTTACCTTTAGCGATATTGGCATGTTCAGATCTCGATCGTTATACACTGCGTCTTACAGTAAGGATATGTGTATTCTTATTTTTTAAATTTATTTCACTTTTATCTTATTTTGTCCAGCTTCAAGGTACAAGGTGACAGGTGATCAGTCTGTTTAGCGCCTATAAACCCCAGAGAAAAAATATGCAGTACACAATTAATATGCGTAGGTCTACATTCTTCTTTGTCACAAAAGATAATATAATTATTGTGCATATTATGTTGTTTGTCGGATCGACAGTATTAGTGGGAGATATCTTAATCGATCGGGATTTTTCAGACATTTCTTTGACAATAGCTTACTACATTGCATTTTGGTGTCTTCTGAAGTTGTTTCAATTATTAATAAGCTTTTCTATCTTGTTACACGTAGGCCTATATTACTTTATCTTTGTCATGTCAGTGGATGTTTCTCCATTTGCCTTCCTCGTCATCTGTTTATAAGCTTGTTCATCACATATGTAAAGTCTGAGAATGATTCTCGGTAGCATCGATCTATTTATCATTTATCCATTAATTTATCCATTACTTTTACCAAATGAACCTAACCTGTGCGTTATTGCAACAGCGCGTTCATTATCCAAGGGCTGTTCGTATATCATGTGTTTAAAAGCAGTTCTTGACTAAAAGCATAGTACATTGTCTTTTTGATGCAACCTGGAAGGGGAGAGAATTTGACAGGGGCTCTCGAATAGGTCTTCATCTGGCAACTTGGGAAACTATGGTTCGGAAACTATGGTTTTCGGATAGGCAGAAGGTATGACTTGTTTGATTGCTTAATAGTCTCTGTCGAGGATTGAAGGTAATCTTTAGGTCTATGGTCGCGAAGGGATCGGGGTAGTTTGCTAGTGGCCTTTGAAGCCAGCAGGATAATAGGTGCCTGGAATTGCCAGTGTAGTACACATATACATCTCTCAATGTATCCCACACTGGCATTCCAGGCACCTGTGGCAGAGGTCGGTATGGACTTTCCCCATGGTGGGGAGAGTACTGTGCGGGATAGCATCTGTAGTATTGGAAGCTGTAGCGAAAAGCTTTCACTTTTCATTCGAAATTTGAAAAAAAACAAACCAAAAAAAACTGTATAAACACACTGGCATAAACTCTGCTACTGCCTTCCCTTGGCAATGAGCAGCGGCTCGGAAGGTTGTATCTGATTGTTAATTGATCCAATCCCAAACTGAGCTATTCTCTATCTGATTGACAGTTTGAATAATAATTTGATAAGAACAATGATTTTCAGAAAACTCTTCTTGACGATCATTCCTTGTGACCATGAAACGAATATCAATTTACTCATTTTTATTTTGTTCATTCATCAGAAAACACCAGAGTCCTTTAGGCTATTAATGCAAGTAAAGACATTTTAAAAATATGAAATTAACACGGAAGGTGTTCTAATATCCAGTGTCTCTTGAAGTTTTTGGCTGAAAGTCATTGTTCTTATTAAATTAGTTCCACTGATTTTTGAATCGCATGGAAGCCAGGATTAACAAACAAAATAAAACCCAAAAACTCAACGTAAGAAACAAATATAACTAACAAAAATAACCGAAGCAAAACAACCAAACAAACAAACAAACAAAAGAATCCACAACCAACGAATAATAAATAACAAATAAACACGTACATCAACAAAACCCCAAACAAGGAAATAAATAGATGGATTGATAAATAAGTAATAACTAAATAAATAAACTAATGAATTTAGGAGAAAACAATAAGTATCACTATCCAGTATGTTGGAGTATAGTGGGCAGTGATACTGATGTAGCATTTTGAATATGTTGCATGTGTTGTTCCATCAATTATTTCAATTGTTGTTCAATATTCGCTTTCTCTTACATTAATTAATTAATTTATCTATTTTTTGTTTGGTTTGGTTTTGTATATTCATTGTTTATTAATTATTACTTGTGTTTTGTTTTGTTTGATTGTTAACGTTGGTTGGTTTTTTATTTGTTTGTTTGTGTTTATTTGTTTTTGTTGTCTTTGGTTGTTTTTTGTTATGTTTGTTTGTTTGGTCGGTTGATTTTTGTTTGTTTTTTGTGAGTCTGTCCTCGCCTCCCTGTGGACAAACATATGAAATTGACTGCTAGGCATAAATACTCACCATCGAAGAATTTGTTACGAGTCACCGTGGCTAAATGAACTACATGTATACGTGAGCGATAATGCAGCTGAGCCGGGCCCTGGGTCCGAATCATAGGTGTTATACCTCGATAATTCAGAAACTTTGAGCACCCCACTCCCAGCCCAGCCTTGCCGAGCTTTAAATGAACATTTCGTGTCATATCTACAGTATCTAGAAGGAAAGTCATGACATCATCCAGGATGTACCAAACGAAGGTACTGTTTGGATCCATTTTTCAACATCTTTTGATCATTGTTTGTTTTTTTGTAATCCGTCACTCGAATCCGACCCTGTACCTCATTCATTGAAGTCTGCTATCACAAAACCACTTATCAACAACTAACTTAGTATTAGACATTATATATGGAACACGTGCGTCGTTTTAGCTCACGTGTTCACACAAGTGAGCTAATGTCGCAGCGATGTCTGTCTGTCTGTCTGTCGATCTATTTGTCTGTGTGTCTGTCTGTCTGTCTGTGTGTGTGCTCGATATCTCAAAAACGGCTCATCAGAATCAAATCTGGTACATAGATTCAGTGTGAAAATAGCAAGAACTGATTAGTTTTTGGTGGGTTGCTCATTTGCATAGTTAATGATTTTAGAAAAAACGGATATAAATTGAGAAAGACTACACAACTTGATGAGATTTGCTACAAATGTTGATCACACCAAGATATATCAGCTGTGAAAGATATAAGGGGTGTCATGAAAGATAATGGATAATTTGCATATTTAATGTACTTTCCTAATTAGGAATATATATCTGAATTGACTCTATCAAAATTGACAAAACTTGGTATGTATATTGAAAATACTATGATTTAACATTGTTGAAAGTCATTAAGCATTTTTACTTCATCCAACTCTTAATTTGCATATTTAATGAACATTTGGAATAAGGGATATTTATTTGAATTGACTTGACCAAAATTGATGAAACTTGCTATATACATTGAAGATACTATGATATAACATTATTGAAAATCATTAAGCAGTTTTACTTCAGCCAATTCTTTATTTACATATGTAATGAACTTTCCTAATTAGGGATATATATCTCAATTGACTCGACCAAAGTTGATGAAGCTTGCTACATATATTGAAGATAGAAAGTCATCTAACTTGTTTACTTTAGCCAATTCTTAATTTGCATTTTTAATGAACTTTCCTAATTAGGGATATTTATGTGTATTGACTATACCAAATTTGACGAAACTTGCTTATGTACAGTAAAGGTACTATGATACAACATTATTGAAAGTCATTAAGCATTTTACTGCAGCCAATTCCTAATTTGCATATTTAATGATCTTTCCTAGTTTGGGATATATTCTTGGATTTGGAATTAATCTGTGGTGAATATTGTTCATTATGTTGATCATAACACTTTCAATGAAGTTTCAAACATGTGGCAAAGGTTCAAATTTACACATAACAGCAATATATAATGAAACACGCGAGCAATTTTCAGTTCATATCTGGTCGTACAACGCGAAGCTGATGCTCACAAGAGAGCAATACAATGTCATTTTGTTATGAAAATGGTTTTAACAGCATAACTATGTACCATGTGTCTGTGTCATTTGTTTGCGGCTACTGGTGATTCACCATTAACAGTTAATCCATGCGAACTTTAATTTGAATGTTAGTCTCTGTCGAGGATTGGAGGAAATATTTATCATGTTTATAGATGCAAACGGAGGGGTAGTAGGCTAGGGTGTTGCTTTTGAAGCCAGTAAAGATCCGTATGACTGCTGTGAAGTTTCTTTACACAACTCATTCAGACTTTGCATTCATCATAAATTTAGCAACAAAAATGTGACCCTCCATCCAGGCTACGTATGTAAAATGTGACCATCCCCAAATTCCTCCGGCCCAGCCCCTCATAATAAGGCTCCCTTTGTTAATTGAAAAGGCAATTGATGCTCAAGTCACAGACATTAAAAACAAAGACAATTAATTTAAAGCGTCTTGAATTATATGCGTCTGGACAACATTACAGTTACCGAAATGGCGCTTCATGTTCACTGAGCGTGGCAGAGCTGACGTGGCTGGATTGTGATGTTACAGTACGGATATGCGAGCGCGAGTGGGTATTACGTGGGTTATGCCTCAGAGCAGATGTCGTCGCAAGTAGTGGCTGATGCACGAATCAGTGGGCTTGTTCTCTGCGGCCCTATAATACTCCATCATGGTTGTAGCAAAGCCACAATCGCCCATAACTTGACCGATAGTAACCTACAAGACTACACTGCGTTTTATATTTTTTTCCTCAATTCGACGATAGCAGACAGACGTAACTTCCTTTACATGTGATAAGCCTGTTTACAAAGCCTGTTAACACTCCCAATCTTGAATCAGACAAATAGAAGAAACAGACTAGCAACGAGGCATGGCTTTTTTTCCATGGTCGTCTCGGTAGACTTATAATGGCCTTTTCATATTAAAATGAGCTTCACAGGTGTTAGATTTTTTTTGAGACCTTTGTTCGGGGTTGATAATTGCACGAGATTATGCAAAAAGTATGACGAGATGGCATCATGCTGCCAGTCGCGTAGCAACCATACTTACTTTGTGAGCTCTCAGGGCAGAAACTGCTTCACGCCAATCAAAACATGACACGCCCGCAGTTTCATAAACACGCCCTTCAATGACCAACTTTTAATAGACCGTAAACCATTGAGTAAAACCAGACAGTATCGACAGAAGATTTTCAAATTTGCTTGAAACACACTCATTATATATTCATAGAAATGTGAGAGGAATTTTTAGAATGGTAAAACTCACTTTCCTGAAGCTCAAAACTTTCCTGTTTTTGCCAGTATGCCGATTCCACTCAGCACCACATGACAACAATAACACAAACTTTGCCGAACATACTTTCGCTTAAAAATTGGCGAAAATCCGGAAACTACCGAAGGGTGCATGGTCGGCACTCTTCGGAAAAGCGAGGCGAGAGCTACCTGAGGCCACAGACAAATAGTATAGACAGACTGGAAACGCTGCATGCCTTTTGTTCCATGGTCGTCTCGGTAGACTATTGGCTTTTCATATTAAAATGAGCTTCAAAGGTGTTAAACTTTTTGGAGGCTTTGTTTGTGGTTAATAATTGCACGAGATTATGCGAAAAATACGACGAGATGGCATCGTATTGCCAGTCGCGTAGCAACCATAGTTACTTTGTGAGCTCTCAGGCCAGAAACACTGCTTCACGCCAATCAAAACATGACACGCCAGCAGTTTCATAAACATGTCCTTCCTTGACACACGTGTAAAAGACGGTATTGACTGACCATAAACCATTGAGTAAAACCAGACAGTATCGATAAAAGACTTTCAAATTTGGTTCAAACACACTTATTCTATATTCATAAAAATATGAGAGGAATTTTTAAAATGGTAAAACTCACTTTCCTGAAGCTCAAAACACTCCCGTTTTCGCCAGCACGTCAATTCCACTCAGCACCACACGACAACAACAACACAAACTTTGCCGAACATACTTTCGCTTAACAATTGGCAGAAATCCGAAAATTACCGAAGGATGCATGGTCGGCACTCTTCGGAAAAGAGAGGCCAGAGCAACCTGAGGCGAGGCAAACATGGATGGGTTACGTAACAGCTTCACGCCTTAAACAATACCCGTTGCGACTCTGTCTATGTTTCTCTGTGCTGAGGCGAGGCGAACATGGATGACTTATGTAACCGCTTCACGCCTTGAACAATACCCGTTGCCAGTCTGTTTCTATTTGTCTGTACTTGAAGTAATATGACATCAAATCGATTCCAGCAATCATTATCATTCAAGGCAAATAAATTACCAGGTCCAATAAACAGTAAAAACAAACACACAAAGAAACATAAGATCACTGACAAAATCGGTAGTACAATCTTGAACCACTATATAAGTGGTGGTACCAGGTGTCCGGAATGGGTAAGCGTACCCTGCTAGCATGCTACACCCGTCAAGATTGAACTAGTGTGACAAAGTTATTGTACGGTAATTCAGCTATCTGCTAAATTACTGTTCTGAGTCAAAGTCGGGAATACTGTCTTTCATCATCTGTCCTGCGTTGAGTCGCTCCAGGGTCTATGGTTAAGTTACGATGTGGTGTTTTAACAGACGCTATTCAAAGTCATTAGAAATGACCGGAGGTTGACTTTGACTCAAGCTTAATGTTAGAAAGATCATCTCATCCTGTTTTGACAATATATTTCCTGTCTTTTCATATTTTCCGACGTATCTGTATTCAATTACAGCTGAAGTCAGTCATTCATTGTAATATATACAGATTTGGAAACTACCGAGGTTTTACACTTTTTAGAGTAGAGTAGAGCAGAGAAGTATGTAGGGCAGAGGTGAGAGGGGTGGAGATTTGAAAGTTGAGTCCTCACCGTTGCTGTTCAGTACAAGTGATCAAAGGCTGTGTTATGGGACCTCCACCAGTTTTGTTGATTTTTCAGTACACTGAACAGAAGTACTTCTCTCACGACCCCTTTAAGCCCAAGAGTCAAGATTGCTAGATGCATGAAAAGTTACAGATAGGTTAGTACTTAAAGTATAATTCCTGTTACGATAGATAGATAGATAGATAGATTGATCGGCTTATCGATCGGTTGATCGATTGTTAGATATAGTTAGTAAGATATAGTAAGTTTTTTGCTGGCGTTCATGCAGTGTTGATCAGACTCCACACGGCCTTACTATAAAGGCAACTCTGAATCTCTGGTGATATCAATAAGTCTCAAAACTTCCAAAACTGTCCAAAACATTTCCTCTACTACCAACCTGTATGTGAAAACATCCGCTTATAAAGATCGATCCAATTACATGGCGAACGCAATTATTATCGCGCTAAGCTTGCCCATGGAGAAGTGCAGCTAGAAGATATGTGATGTTTTTTTGAACATGGGTACAATGTAGTATGGAAGTAAATTAAAATAATCCCTCTCATCCAAGAATTTGTAAACAAAAATCTTATCAACTATTAGGCTGATGCTTTAATTTGAAAAAAATAGAGACATTAGGTGATACCAGCAACACTACCCACATCCAACCTCAACTAGCTCAACCGCAACTAGCATTTTAAATGTGTGCATAAAATGTGCATCTACACATTTGATATTGTCATACACTTACATGTAATCTATCATGCCAATATAAACACTCCGAGTATCAATAGCACACGAGATGTAAACTCTCCCAGTATCAATAACATATGAGATGCAACAAAGGCAAGCTTTAACCACCCTCCCTCCACCCACGGTGCTTTAACACTGCTAGAGAATACAAGAACTAAATACAGCCCAGGTAGTCACTGCATTTAATAGGTTCCCTATATCTTTGTGGAATTGTTTGTGAAGCAGTTAATTTTGAGTTCAAGTGATGGAGACAGAGACGGCGGCTCTATTTCTTCAGACTTTATTACTACAGCATTCTCGCGAGCCAGAGCAATAATTTCCGCTCCGCTGAACCTACGAAAAACATTCTCGCGAGCCAGAGCAATAATTTCCGCTCCGCTGACCTACGCAAAAATCGTCTCTTGACCACAGGGAACTTAGTAATCTTGTTGTTGTTGTTGTTGTTGTTGTTGTTGTTGTTGTTGATGGTGGTGATGATGATGATGACGATAATAAAAAATATTAAAAAACAATGTCTCATTCCTTGCTGTTGTTTGTCAATGTTGTAGATAATTGTAAAAGAAAACTGTAATCGTGATCAAAAAACGACGTAGGTCGCCCAACGTCACTCCCGTCCTATTATACAACCAAGGGTGGAATCGAGATGCCCCTGATCAAGGCTCATCAGCCACCTTCAAGGCCCAGAAAAAAACACCCCATTCACGAGCGATCGATTGAAATGTGCTATCATAGGCACTGAAATTTATCTCACTGACCTAATTTGGGCTTCACTTGAACTACCGACCTGCAAACGAGTGGAAAAACGGCGATTTCCAAGTCGTACCCGGTCAAAATCGATCACATTTGAACTTCCCGGTCGATGGTGATGGGCTGTCATCACTGGGCATTAAATTGACCAATTGGGGGCACTGTAAAGGCTGCTTCGGCCAGCTCTCATTACTGATACATGAGGGGGCTTGTCTCAACGCAAAATTTCACTACAGTTTAAACTTCGCCGTCTCAACTTCATTCAATTTCCATTCTTGTAGAATAATACTTATATGGATACCAATGACAAATCAACCCGTCATTTACTGTAAACTATCACCTGGAATACTCATTCACAACGACAATGTACACTCGCTCAAGTACGAGCCCGGATGTTGATTACGTTTGTATCCTTGTAACGGGGGAAAGTCAAATACCCGGAAGTGTACGCTCTAACTATCAACAGTATATCCTGAAGTAAAATGGCAGATTTCCTGACAAAGAGTTGGAAAGTCTCCGTTTATCTGCATGACTATGAAGGTTTTTCTACTTTTTCGCGTACTTTTGAACGTTACACGTACGCGTACGAGCAGGGAGCATTGAAACATAAACAATCGGCTGGCCGAAGCAGCCTTTACAGTGCCCCCAATTGGTCAATTTAAATGCCCAGTGATGACAGCCCATCACCATCGACCGGGAAGTTCAAATGTGATCGATTTTGACCGGGTACGACTTGGAAATCGCCGTTTTTCCACTCGTTTGCAGGTCGGTAGTTCAAGTGAAGCCCAAATTAGGTCAGTGAGATAAATTTCAGTGCCTATGATAGCACATTTCAATCGATCGCTCGTGAATGGGGTGTTTTTTCTGGGCCTTGAAGGTGGCTGATGAGCCTTGATCAGGGGCATCTCGATTCCACCCTTGGTTGTATAATAGGACGGGAGTGACGTTGGGCGACCGACCTACGTCGTTTTTTGATCACGATTACAGTTTTCTTTTACAATTATCTACAACATCGACAAACAACAGCAAGGAATGAGACATTGTTTTTAATATTTTTTATTATCGTCATCATCATCATCATCACCACCATCAACAACAACAACAACAACAACAAGATTACTAAGTTCCCTGTGTCTTGACGGGTAGCGCTGAGCTGTTGCCGTAAAGAGGCGCGTGGTTTACGACAATGTACTACAGTTACGTTGTACTGCCGCTACAATATGTAAATTGGTGGGTGGATAATAAGTACGTGACGACCAGTTCCCATAGTGAGATATGCACTGATACGCATATGCCGCCGCGATGCATTCGTGTACATATAATACATGTAGTACTATTGTCGTCATTTTGTTCTGTTGTAGTTGTAGAACTTTTGTATTTATGTATCAAGATCTCAAAGGAATACGATTTCAATAAAGACTTGATTTGACCTTGCTGACTTGACTTGACTTGACTTTGCTTGACTTTTAATTAAATTTACACTCAAGTAAAGTCAGGCTGTAATATAGCCGATTTTGGCGGGAAAGTATAGAAGTGTGTTTGACTTTGAGTGGTTAACATGGTTAAAGATAAATCGCGTCAGAAAGAATTAGAAATATGTGTAAACACAGGATATCAGGAAGGAACTGACGAGATGGCAATCTATCTTCATTGTTACAGAATTGAGAAGTAGCTATCTCTGCATACCATTTTTCAACAGTAGGCCTATAGGGCCTATATTTACTCGTGCTTTAAACTAGACAGCTGTAAAGTAATGTATGTATGTGGGGAGATCCCTTCTTGATACGGAAACTGTTGAAATCGGTATGGTATTTCATTTAGGTTGAGCTTTCTAGGATCCTTTCTGCTCTGATCAGTACATAAAAGAAAGGGCACTAACGTAAATAATACATAGGCCTTCGCACCGGCCATTCTTGGACATATGGGAAGCGCCGTGATGGTCTATAACGCAATTTAGTGGGTCTAGGCCTACTGATACATTATGTTGAGTATCTTTCACGCATATTCATTGCTGCCGTTCCGTAGCCCACAACTTTAAGCGGCGACTTTCGATTTTTGAATTTTTCCTGCTAGCGCAAAATCGCCAGGGAAAGTTGCGGGATGCGGAACTGCAGTACGCTTACACACACACGTTGAGTCACGTCGGTGTTTTTTTTTTCAATATTGCAGAGCAGAGATCGAGAGGAAGCTCAATCGAGATGAAATACCAAATTGTAGGGCCTATTCATATTTAATAAATTATGATATCAACAAAGTATGGTGAATAAGTTTCCTAAACTAAATGTACAAGGACTACAGAGCATAAGCTTAATTGGAAATAGCTTTGTTTTATAGGTGACGACGCAATCTGTTTCCAAAAGTTATCATGTTGCCGCAATCTATGATGCCGGCATGGAGGTAGAAAGAACGTAGACGGCTTCTACCATCTCATTGCTCTTTTTCAAGTTGTTGACACAGCTGGCGGTAACTAAACTGTGATTGGAACTGGTAAATGGTATCCGCAGCGTAGCAGTATGTACTCGAAATGTACTCGCCATATGCCGGACATGCGCATAAGCCTGATCTTTCAGGGACCGGGGGTTACCCTATATACGCAAGCACATTGGGGATTCCCCCCACAAACATTGCGTGGGTCTTCTTGTTTGGGTGGACAAACGGGTTCTTGGTAGGACAAACGAAAACACCAAATGCAATGAGTTCGACGAGGTTGATAGGACTTAGAAATTTCGACAGTTCAGCGGTTGCCTACGAGCTCCAGGATGACGGCAAATCGGTTAGAAGAGTGGACGCGGAAGATTTGAAAAGGACTCACGGACTAGGTACAGTATATTGTGTATCATTGTTCGCGACGCACGATATTATGCATTGGTTACTCTTGACTGAACTTTGTCAGCTTTTCATCAATACTGTGAGTTCCCGGCTGCGCTGTGTTGCCTTGGTCACCCACCCGAAATCTGTGATCACATGTGGTCGAGGTCACGCAAAAAATAGACTGAAACTCCCACGTATCTTGCAAAGTCCCGCCACCAGGAGCACAGGCACTTGTGTGCTTGGCGATCACTCCCTGTGCACCCAGTAAATCGAATGGGTCAGTGAGTGCAAAGAGTGTGAGAGCCGAAGTGCAAAACGACCTCCTGTGACCAAGAAGCGATCCTGCATTTATGCAAACTCCGTACGGAATGTATACTTCGTATTATTTTTTTGCGGAAATTCTGGACGCTTTCAAACTTCCTTTCAATGCACTAGTCGAAAGGCATGCATGAAATTGGTGTCTATAATTTAGTCCAAACAGGATGTGTGGCTGAATGCTGGCGATTGGACAAAATTGGATTGTTAAACCTAGCAAAGCATATGCCAGTGTTGCTGCGGATCCGTAGCCCTACCACTCCCTTTGCTGGTTGTGTTGGGGCCCCACTCCCCCAACACAACCAGCAAAGGGAGTGGTAGGGCTACGGATCCGCAGCAAATGCCAGTGGTCCAGTGCAGCTGAATGATTAGAATTGTAATACATCATTTCCCATTTCTTTACATGTGAAGTTAAATGCCTTCTGCATTGTCATATCAGCAATTTTTTAAATGTTGAAAGCAGTGAAAACCTTGGTGTTTCAGCACATATGCAGATTTCTGGCACAAGTTGTGAAGTCTTTTTGAAACCTTATCAGTAATCAATCCCAAATCCATTGTTCTCTGGTAAAGAGCTGCATGGGGATTTCCCTGTCCTATGGCCTGATGTGATATCACCTTAAAACCTGCCTCTATGGGTACCGCATGTTCTCTTCTATTTTGATACTTGTAATATGTAACATGTACTTTGTTACATGTAACAGTATAGCTAATAACAATATGGTAGTTATTTAGAACAAAAATAATTGTAAGTAAGCTGTTTGGTACAATATCATGTTTAATACAGAGAAAAATAATGAGAGTCAATAACATTGAAAGTAAAACCACATTCAAATAAATACTTGTTAATGATTAACTCTATACATAATAACATATGGACTTGTTAATGGTTATTACTGGTATCTTGCAACAGCCAATCACACTGCCCCTACTTTGACAGTGTAATACATATTATTAGACACTGCAGATTTAATTGCAAATATAATTCTTAGGTCTTGTGCAGGAATAAATGGACAGAACTATAAACACATGCAAGAGAAATTAAAACAAGATCCGCAAATAAAGTGTGTGAGATGAAGTGATTCATGCCTACTACAGTTTGATCGATCATTGTAGCTGTGGTCTTTTGGGAAGAGTAAAATTGTGGAAAGTCTAACAATCATGCACATGAGGATAACTTTTCTATAATCTCCTGTGCAAATTGGTATTATATCCTGCCTTTTGTTCAGATTATAGTCAACAATGTCATTTCCTTTGAAATTTTTCTAGAAGGTGACAGAAAAATTAGTATTTCCAAATGCTTATCAGTATCATTTGGAAATACTGATAAGTGATATAATCATGTATTAAAACATGCCTGCGTGAATTTTTGCACAAATTGATAGTCGGTTGTACTCTTTGTAAACTGCAAACTGAAGTTTAAGGTAGAAAAATCCTCAGGGACAGATATTTGGACTCCCAAAATTTTACAATTCTTTTCTGATATACCACATTTGGGGGTTCATTTTAAAGCTCTTGGTGTAAGAAGACTTTTCATCAGCTTTGTTTTTCAAAATTCAGAAATTTGATTTTTCTCCCTAGAGTTAACACAGGGGTGGTGGCCATTTTAAATTTTAAATATCCATATAAATCTTTGGTTATTTGTTTCTCTAGTACCAAACTTTGCACGGTGACCCCCGAATTCTCTTCTTGATTTTGCAGGAGAATGATTGAAAGACTCCTTGAGGAAAGTTTGAGCAAAAGTTTAAGTCTTTCACTTTCGAGGCGCATACTACCTTAAATATAGACTGTCATTTGACAAATTACATATGTAAAATTAAGTTTATATTTTGGTGTTGAGGACTGAATTTTGCGACTCTCAAAAATCCCCTCAACTCTATCATTTTCAATGATACTGGTAAACTGTTCTGGAGTTTAAGATATTTACTTCTTGATTTTTCTTTCCTTTTATTAAAATAGACCTGAAAGATTTACAAGGGCCAGCAGAATCACCACCAAAGCAGAGTCAAGATGGAATGAAATACCTTGGAAACAAATACATGAAGGAAGGGAACTACCAGAAGGCAATGGAAATGTACACAGTAGCGTTGCGTTTGCAGCCATCATGTAACAACACTGAAAGAGAGCATGCAATTCTCTACAGTAATCGGTCTCAAGCATATTTGAAGCTTCAACAGTACCCAAATGCCGTAGATGATGCCTTACGGTCCATCAGGAAGGACAGAACCTGGTGGAAGGTAGGACATTTCATGATTTTCATATAGTGCACTAGCCAAGATATACAAAAAAACCCCTGGTAGATGGGAGGACATGAATTTTCATGATTTTCATACAGTGAACAATTCACGTTGGTATATGACAAACCTTGTAGAAGGGAAGATGTTTCGTGATTTTCATACAGTGCACAATTCAATGGTGTATGAAAAACCTGGTAAGACAGAGCACAGTTAATGATTTTTCATAAAGTGCACAATTCCAGGCATGTTACAAACCTGGTAGAAGGGGAGACAAGTTTTATGATTTTCATATAGTGCTCGATTCAAGGAATGTGGATATGCAATAATGTAGTCAGTCATTAGTATAAAATTTGCATATCAGAACAATACTTATCAACACACTTTGTATGAATAAATACTATTGTATTGCACTAAATGTGTTAGATGGGCAGCTCTTTGAGGTTCTGAAATCATTCGAAATTGTAATGTACGTAATTCAAAATGCCGACATCTAGCCGGTATCGCTCAGAAAGACCTGCTGTTACCCGATAAAGTAGAGTGTCTATGCCCCATGAACAATAATGTAGACTGAAACCTTGTCAGTAAATTCACTTTGCATAAACAGTGATGTAAGTTGTAGATTCAGTTTCGGTACATTTCAAAAAAACTCTGATCCTAGCACATTTTGATTGTTGCCAACTTCTCGTACACCAGTATTTTTTGTGCAGTGATGACAGATTGTGAAACAAAACTACTTCATGTTTTTGTACGTGTCCTGAGGAATATGGAAGAGTAAGTCTGAAATGCAAATGTAGCTGTATGGTAGGTGATATGTTTGTGGTGACTGATAATAATACTTTCACAGTATATTTTCCCTTTCTTTCCGTCGTTCCCTCAAGACTTTTCTCTTTAAACAGTAGTTTAACCTTTTTTCGTTTACCTAGTCTCCAGTCCCAGTGGTTCATTCATTTCCTCTGTTATATTCTATTTTTGTTACTATTGCGCCTAGAGCTCTGTTCAGAGATTAGGCGCATTACAAATGTACTTTATTATTATTATTATTGTTATTATATTATTTAACATGAATATCTGTAAATAAATCAATCATACAAACTCCTTTTTTGACAATTTAAAGAATTGCATTTTGATGCTGATGCATGCATTTATCTTTCAGGGTTACTTTAGAGCTGGACTTGCTTTCCAGAGAGAAGGAAAATATTATGATGCATTGGAAGTACTTGTTGATGGTTTGGAATTTGTAAAAGTCAGTGGCTTTGATGCAAGAATTACCACAGTCGACTACTTGATGGAAATTGCAAGGGTCATGACAAAGGCTCCATGTAAATGTTCTGTTAATGTTTAGTACTCATGATAGATCAGAGATTTAAAATACACACCCTTGGTCATATAGGATCTTGGTGCAAATGTGTGATACGTGTAAAACCAAAGTGACATAATGTTAATCAAGTCTCAGAATGATACTGATTCCCAATTTATGAAATTGGCAAAAATTACTTTATCTAATTAAGGCTACAGTAGTCTGAGTACTAATCCAGCTACATGTAAATGTCAATGCAATTTGTATCTGTGTAGTGCGTTTGTGTTTTTCATATGTCATATATATTGTTGATCTCATTTCAAAGCAAGGTGCTTTCATGTATCAGTCCCTATGATAACTACATTACGGATAACATGATCATCCCCCTTCATCAAAGTGATTTCCCTTTGAGATTTTAGACCATATTTCCTTAGCCTAGATTCTATTTGTCCGCTTGCCTCCGTACCTCCGACGCACTCCCGTCTAGTCTCGTGAGCAGTATTTCGAGCAAGAGTCGTAAAAACTGCTCGTTTGAATGTCAATGGTCGCCAACTGAGACCGTGACGTCACCAGCGTCCCTTTCAAAGTCAATCACTGAAAATGACCCTCTCATGATTGGCCTATGACTTGGTTGGGCAGAGCTAATTAATATGACGTCAAATATGTTAATTATGTTGACACTGCAGCTCTGCCCAAACAAGTCATAGGCCAATCATGAGAGGGTCATTTTCAGTGATTGACTTTGAGAGGGACGCTGGTGACGTCACGGTCTCAGTTGGCGACCATTGACATTCAAATGAGCAGTTTGTACGACTCTTGCTCGAAATACTGCTCACGAGACTAGACGGGAGTGCGTCGGAGGTACGGAGGCAAGCGGACAAATAGAATCTAGGCTAATATTTCCTCCGCACGTAATATGACACACAGGTATTGTGTAAGAAATGAATGATCAGTCTGAAATGTTTGTATATTTGCAGCATACTCACCAGCCTATGACAGATGCAGTGCAAGCAACGATATCTGGTCTGTAGTGACACTAAAACTGGCCAAAAGAAATGAATGGGATGTACGTATTCTTATACTTGCATCACAATTAGTGGCTAGAAATATCTTTGATAAAATTGTGCAAACTAATAAGAAAAATCCCGCAACTTCATCTGATTGTCAGTACACTGCAAATATTTTTGGTCCTGAAAAAAGTGGCTCATGCAGAATTTGAGCCCACATTGCTTGAAGTCAGTTGGGATGCTATATCAACTTAGCCAACAAATCAGTTCAAGTCAGCTGAATTGGGGGTGGGAGTTCAAATCCTACATGGATAATTTTTCAGGTCCCAAAATAATTGCAGTGTAGAAAAAATCAGATGTGTGATTTTGCTCACTTATTTATATTGTATATTTCCATGCTACACAACACTTGGAAACCTGTCATATTAGAAATTGAATGATTTTAGTTTGATAAAATTGTCCCATGCACTGCAAGAATTAGCATCTTCTGACCTACAATTCAATGTCCATAAAATTCATTGAATACAAAGTGTCACTATTTTCATTTTACTGGACACAAATTTTTTTCTTGCAGCAACTTGGCATATATGAGGAGTTTGATTACAACAAATGAATGAAATTGAATGCATATGACAATGTCAGCTGGTATACTGCTATATTGATCTTGCTGTACGTGTAAATGTTGAAATACAGGTGCAAGTCACTATTACCAACACACCTTTAGCAATATGAGATATATTAATTATTATGAAGCATTTATTGAGCCATATGTTCTGTTGTTTCAGGCAATCTACAAACTCTTCCTTGGTGGAGGCAATGGCAAGCCACCTGGTAGTGGAGGTGTGGCAAATGGATGTAATACTTCAATTGTGTCAATAGAGGATCTGTGCAGGTAAGTCAATGCTGTTTCTTCCTGAATGCTGACCACTTTGTACTTTGAGTGCCAATTATAGCAACTGAAATTTTCATTACAAGCTTTGTAAAATTTGCAGAAGATAATGTTAATCAGGGATATTTGCAGAATCAATAAATGGGAATGAGAAATTTTGTTACTTTTTGCAAGAAATTAAGTAAAATTGAGACTTAGTCCCAGACTTGACATTTTGGAGAACCTTCTGGCAAATTTAGAAGTTGAATTGTTTATTCTGGAATAATTGTTGTTTTAGGACCAGAGGTGCCACTAAGTGGGGTATAAAGCTTGCGTTTGAATTGATCAAACACGGATCTGATCCTGATGGTTTGATGGCCATCAACAATGAGCCGCCATGTCATTGTGCATTGAGATACTGTTTGCTGTCAGGTTTGTATCATCTCTGATAATTCATATGCTGTGTTTAGGTATAATACACCTCGAAGACAGATATTAGGATCTCAAATTTCTACAATCTTTTCTAATCTATCACATCACTTGTAGGGGCTCATTTTAAATCTCTTAGAAAAAAACTTTCACAGTCTTAGTTTTTAGCTCATATTTGGTATGTATATACTAAAAAGAGCTTATATGGTGAGTCAGTGGCGTCTGTATGTATGTCTGTCTGTATGTATGTATGTATGTGCGGATGTATGTTTCGAAAATCTTACATTTAATTTTATGTAGAGTTGACACAGGGATGATGGCCATTCTGAATTTCAAATATAGGAAAATATTGGGCAATTTGTTTCCCTAGTTCCAAACTTTGCATGACAACCCCTGGTTTTTAGTAAAGTTTGTGCAAAGTCTTTCACTTTCGGGCCGCATACTACCTGAAGGCACCATAAGCTGGTACTTTTAAGGGAGTACGCACATCAACATTGAAAGACTTTAACCTTTTGCTCAAAGTTTCCTCAACGAAACTCATAAAAATGGAGTCACTATACAAATTTTTGTAATATGGAAACAAATCACCTTTAAATTTATGGATATTTGAAATTCAAAGTGGCCACCGTCCCTGTTGTTCACTTTATTGGAAAATATTTAATCTTCAATATTCACAAAAGTGAGAGAGTGAAAACTTTGTTTTCTCCAGGAGCTTCAAAATGAGCCCACACATGATCAGAAAAATGTTTTTAAAAAGTCTGAGTAACTGTCCCTGAAGCGCTTCTTACCTTAACATATTTTCAAGTATGTTTATTCTGTTTGGAAACAAACTGTCTTGTTGGTTTTGATCCCATGACCACAAACATGTCAAAATACCAAGTGTCAGCTTGTCAGCAAAGCCTATATGTAGTTTTGTTCTCACTGTGAGTTTTTTGGGTGTTGCAGGGTCTGTGTTGAAGCTTTGCAAATACAGGGGATTAGCCCGAGAATACTGTGAGCGTCCACACGCATAAGTTTTGGCCTTTGTTTTGAAACTGACGCCGACCTAAACACCCTCTACGGTCATATTGGACATAACATCAACAAATTAAGATCGCGGACGTCGAGAACACATGTCTCCAGTTTCTACTCCTAAATATGCGTTCTACACGACTTCGCTGTCGTCTTCATGACCATTTTGACGCTCCTTGAAGTGTTGAACGTAAATCCACAAATCGAAAATGCATCGGCTTTTCGCCGACATCACGTTTCACGAATTACATGTAGAACTGAAAATCATACGTGAACACACAACAAAAATATCACTGTGGTGTAGATTCAGTATTCCTAATTTTTATTGGAACAGAACACGAACTCCACGAATTCATAACAATAATTAACAAAATGCATCCTATTTTCAAATTTTCATATGAAAGTTATTAACACGAAATAACACACCGGTATGTTGACCTAGTTATGTACAAAGGTCAACAATTCAACAACGAAACCATACCAGACACTATAGAACGCACACAACAGATACATTCCAGTTCTTACACAGGGAATCATGTCATCCAAAATCAACCTTCAAGGGCCTTATCAAAGGCGAAACCAACAACGAAGAGGACTTGAACAACAACGTCAAAACATTTAATGAAAAATTACTACAACAACGATATTCACAACAAGAAATATCGAACATCAATGTGGAAACAGATTACGCAGCATGAAGAACACATTTAAATCACAAACAAACACACAACAATTAACAACACTAATAAAGTGATATTTTCAACCACATGTAACCCACATATCAAAACAAAAGACATCAAGCAAGCACTCCTGAAGAACTTGGAAGAAATAGAAAAAGACCAAACTCTAAAGTTTTTATTCACAATGAAACCGATCATCGCATACAAAAGAAATCCAAACAATGGCGACACACTCATAAATGCAAGTACACAATCTTACAGAAAAGTCCGAACAAAATGAAACACAACAAACTGACCCAAATATAAGTATTCTAGCCTCCTTACTGGACGAACAAAACACTGACAAGTTTTAAGCCACAAACAGTGAAACAGAAATCCAAGGAGAGCAAGTATCAAAAAGCGACTGAGGAAGAGACCACACACTTCGAAACGTAGCGTCAAAGGATCACACTGTCATTCGACAGCCAGATTACGGCTACATTTCGCCATTGATTATATCTACACAAATAGCCAAACACACAAAATCAAACATGAACACAGAGAACGGAAAAATAGTATAGGCGTGTGGAGCTGCTTTCCCTTTATTACATGATTGAACTCACAGCAGCAACTGAAAAAGGTTGTAGGTCACATCCAAAATGTGCCCAAAAGTCGCCATGTGGGGGCGTTTTTCGCCGTTGTTAATTTCCGATGCGTTCACACGGATTCAAGCGCCAAAGTTGAGTCCGAGCTCGGACTCAGGTCCACCCCTCAACTCCGTCCTAATTTAACAGTGGCCCAGGGGCGTTGGGAACTGTTCTCATTTACTTTTCTGAGTCGGACTTGGATTAGGGGCGGTGCTGGGCCACCGAAAACGTTGCAGTGAGAACGCCACTTGTGTGTGGTTTCCTGTATTATTGTTGAACACCCACATTCCATTCCAAACTAGGATTTATTGTCAATAATAACATAGCAGAAACACAAACATTAGCATTGCATACTGAACAAACTGCTTTTCTTGGCAAGGCTTATACTTGCTACTTCAAACAGATTGGTGAAAAAAATAATTAGAGCTGAATTCATGTTATAAAACAAAAATTATGGAATGTCATGAAAAGCGACAGAAATTGTTCCTTTAAGGCAGCACAGGCTCAGTAATAGGAAGATTGAAACTTTACCTTAATCTTTCCTCATGGAAACTTTAATTTAAACTTTAATTTCCAACTGTTCTCTTTCAAAATCAAGAATAAGAATCGATAGTCACCTTGCAAATTTTGATCATGGAGAAACAAATCATACCTAAAATTTTTTAAATTTGAAATCCAAAAATGTCTGCTATTTTTAGGATATCTCTGTATTGCAAAATGAAATTTTCAACTTTCCAAGATATGACAAGATATGAAAAATATATATTCTACAAGTTCGAATGAGTCAACAGTTGCAGCATAAAGCAAAGTATTGTAAAAATTTGAGTCAGAATACCATGTCTGAGTTGCAATCTACAACCATTGAAATGTGCTTGGAACTATTTTTTGTTTGCCTTTGTATGTGCTTTCTTTTTGACATACCGGTAGAAATATGCCATGTGTTTCAGTACAAGCTTTTCTACCATAATTAATATAATACTTAGATAGGTCTAATGCATTGGATGCAGGGATAGAGACAACCGATGGCTGCTATGACTGGCAAGTTTACTATGCCATTCGTATATCAGATGTGTGAATGTGAATAAATTATGTGAGACAAATAATATAAATAAGCATGGACCAGTAACGTTTCAAAACTACACACATATCCATTGCATTTTAAGTGGTCAAGCTGAACTATGTGACTGACCACAAATACACAGTAATAGTTTGTTTACATGGCTGTTAATATGAATAATATTGTAAACATTGTAACTTTACAGCCAAAATGTAAATTGTGATTTGTACAAAGATCATAATCTCCAGATTTGCCAAATTTTTACTGTGTGCGTGACAGTGCATCACATATTGCACTACACACTGTTCAGTAAATACAGCATTATGTAATACAAGTTCTTGGGCCTCATTGTCTTTCTGGTGGGAAATTTTCATGAATTTTGGTTGTTTTCTTGGGTTTCTTGATAATACAATGTATAATGGAAATAACAGACTCAACTCTGACCATTAACATTTATTGATGGGCGCAGGCAAAAGCAAAATTAACGGGCTCGCCAAGCCTCGCTCATTAGTTTTTGGCTTTCCATTCGCCCGCACCCATAAATAAACGTTAGTGGTCAGGGCATCGCTCATCATTTCTATAATATAGTGACACTTTGCCCCTGAATAGGCGATTACAAATTGATTTTGTCACCCCTGATCAGGCAGTTCAACAATTTGATGGAATTGTTGTATATTTGAATTATAATAAGACTTTATTCTACTTATATATATCGCTGTGAATTTGAGAGTTAGAATGTAATAGATAGAAAATGATACAGTGTATTTACTTATCTTTGGCTATGTGGGATATTGTTAACCTATATATGTATACCTACATATAATAGACAAAATGTGCAAGACATTGAAATTACTGGTATTATTCCATTCTGTTTTAGGAAACTTTGAATTTTTGGAGTACCTATTGAAAGACAGCAAAATTGGAAATCGTGATAAAAATCAACTTAATAGCAGTGGTGAATCTTTATATCATATCGCTGTCTTCAATCTCAGTGATAGAAAAACTAGTGCAAAGATCTTCCACACTGCATTAGACATATTGGCTTACCATAGGGCAAACCCCCTTTGCAAGGTAAGTACATGACTAACCAGTGATAAACTACAGTAGTCATAATGATAAAAGTACAGCTTGGCTGCTGATGATAAACTATTGTATTTTCATCTTGTATTTTATTGTAAAGCGGTTTGATATTTTATTGATTGAAATCGCTGTAGAAAAATAAATTATTATTATTATTATTAGTCTTAATAATACGTGACGAACTAGTGATAAACTACATTATCATATACCCATGCCCATATTGCTACATCCTAGTGACGTTGACCATAAAATATCAGCCGTGATATTTCAGGGTAAACGTCGAGATATGCACAATGAACGTCATCAGTTTTAGAGTTTTCCCGAACTACGTTATTAGCAGTTTGTTGGTAAACAACGTAAACAACGAAATGGCTGCCGCTCCCTGCATGCAAAGCGATTTCACCGAAGTGAAAACTAGAAGGGTTTCGAGGAACACGGGTAACTCTGGTTGCCAAATACGGAAATAACATGTTGAGTCTTGAAATGTTATCCCATGGTATATTTTGGTCAAGTTCTAGCAAACATTCTGCCGTTCTCACGACACCGGCACTGTGCACGGTCTCCACCGAACAGGTAGTGAGCGCGTGGCGTGACAGCGATGTCACGCGCGAGACGACTGTTGACATGGCAACTCTCAGGGTAAACTAACAAAATGGTGCCCCTCTCCGCGTCAGCTCTGTGCCGTACGACAATCGAAATCAGGATAGATTTAAAGCTGAGCACAGTTTTTGATCGGTTACATTTGTAATAGCATATTGCACCCTAAAAAGTTCCTTCTGTATAATGATTTTTGTATCCCGGTGTCTTTCTTCTTGGGTTTCATTGAGATATGGAAGACTTGCAGCGATGTCGCACGTGATGTTGACAGCTTCATTGTATACTTTATGAATGAAGCCTGTTCACATTCTGATATTTATGCGCAAGGCGTAATAAAGTAAAGCCTCAAAATTTAAGGTTTTTCGTTCTATTAGTAAAATTATGGGCATGGGTATATGATAAATCGGTTATTACCCAATATCGCCTGTTCCTTGTGTCGTATCAGCATTCATGTCATTGTTGCTGCATCAGACACTCGACTTCGTCTCGTGTTTGACGCAGCACAAATGACACTCATGCTGATACGACACAGAAACAGTATTGGACTCTCTGCTCCAAAACTGTCAATTACATTATTGATTGTGAAACATATAAATTGCGAGAGAGAGAGAGAGAGAGAGAGAGAGAGAGAGAGAATAATCTGGTGAGGCTTGTGCTGATGACCAAGGCCAACAGTCTGTAATTAGTTTGTGCAAGTTTGATTAATCATTCTGTGTTTACATTTATGGAGTGTGGGGAGGGGGGAGGGAGAGAGAATGATCAAGTGAAATTGAAATCGCTCTCTAACTTCATTGTTTTCTTCAAGGACTACACTGGTAAGTTTGCTGTGGATTATTTGAAGTCACCTGCTCTCAAAAAGAAATTGTCCAAGATCATGAAAGACTACAAGACACCAAAGCCATCATCGTCTGTTTTGAGAGGTATGGAAGTACACAAACCAGGTAATGTGTCTCTTAAGACTGGTGAATGCTAGCCAGATAGAACAGTAGAACAAATGCTGTGTATTGCTTGTATCATACCGTACATGTGTCTATCATTTACGATTGAGATCAGAAAAAGGCAGGAAATTTCTCCACTGTCTTTTGTCATGGTTGCAAACAACAGGTTGTTTATATGTTCTGAACTGTTTGCATGCGTACATTATGCTTCAATACTGTAGGTAAAATTTTCTTCTTAAACTGTCAGTAGGTGGCTCTTTGCATGTATCAGCACCAAGAAATCATGCATCCCAAATGACAGTAAGTGGACGAATCACAACAGAGAGATGGATGATGTGTGTCAAATATTGTCAAGGACACTGTTTTGAAAAATACACAGATTGTGTGCAGCTAGATTATCAATTCATTCAGTAAAAAAACAGCTGCCATTAGAATTATATTAATCTTCAAAACTACAGAATCCCCTGCCTGTTGTGTATTTCTGTTTCATTCTAAAAAACGTACACTCATAATGCAAATTTTGTCCTGTCAAAACTTTTAAAGTTACTAAATTGTAATCTACATTTGCACAAATCCTTGCAATGTAAATTATCTTGCCCTTCTACAGAAGAAAAATTCCATGAATTAATGTAATGAATCTTCGATCGTATATGATAATATTACCGCCATTGATGTAGAAGTACTGTACAGATTACGTTTCCAACATGTTCATTTAAAATTATAGTATTCCTTGTCAAAAACCATACAATCCTTGTTTCTGTTGCTTTTCAAACTATGATCATCCTAACATCCGCAATGTGCTGGGCATATGTAAGTGGCATTTCATCTGCTTGTTAATAAAATGCTTAAAAATTATTTTTTACCTTGTTGATCTTTTACTAACTTTTACAGATCCTAAAAGTACATACGAGGAAGGATGTGGCATGATGGAGAAGGGACAATGGTATGATGCTTTGAAAACATTTTGCAGTTTTGTCGAAGAACACCACAATTCAAAAACCACTGATCCTGTAAAAATTGATGAAAGCAAGAATCATATAATCCAGATCCTTACACATATGAAAGGTACATAAAGATATTCGGTCCTTAACCCACCTCCTGCCAATTTTGTTTGTTGTATCATAATCCAAAGTTTGTGACGTAATTAATCATTGAGGTCATGGTGTAACAAAGTGAAGATTGTTTCATTGTTCTACATTAAAAAGGCATTGTACACATACAGGTAAGTGAATTACTTTGTTGATCTATGGACTCATCCATTTGTTATTCATTCATTGTAAGGCAGAGTATTGCTCATTGCTAGGGAACATGAAATTTGCTGTCAGTGATATGTAGTCGATTTTTGTCCTTTTTTCCTGTGTAAAAATTCAAGCATAGAACTGTAGTATCAGTAACGAGGTTTTATAATCAACATTGTTGAAAAAAAAAATCAGTGTTAGACTTTCAAATCACTGATACAATATGCAAAAGAACTGTGAATTGTAAACAAGTAACCTTTCAGAGTTCTTCAAGAAAATAAAAACATATCATCCCAAAATAGTGTGGTTTACTATAGGTTCGTAAAATTGAACATAAAATAGTGTTTACTTTGTCTTGTAAATTCTGCTGAAAACTCAATATATTTTATGCTTCATTCTTCAGAAGTACCTGCCAACGTTGAATGCAAAATAGAGCCATCCATGTGGACAGAGAGCATGAAAGCAGCAGCAGAGAAAGGTCTTTGGAAAGAGATATATCTAATGTTGAATGGTGGAGGTAATGGATCATCTATTGGAGATGGTGGTCTGGCAAAGGACTCTGATATGTCTGGTGTATCAATCCAAGATTGCCTATCATCAGGCCACACAGAGAGATATATCAAGAAATATGATATTGTGAAAGCACTTCTGGAGGTAAAGATATCCTTAATCTTCACGAAAGCTGCTCTACCTTTCCAAATTTGTTGCACATGGACTTATTATTTTAATCAAACGGGTGCCACTGTGTTTTGCTTCCTAATAGATGAACACATAACTTTTTTCAACTTTCTGAAAGTCTAATTGAAATTGTACATGTATATAGCTTTACAATAGATGTATGTGATACCTTTGAATAACAACTGTAACTTCCAGAAGTCAAATCAAATAATACAGCTTCATTGTACTTCAAGGGACGTAATATTCCCTTTATATACAGCGTCTAACAAATTCTGGATCGTCCTATCAAAGTTCAAGTCAACCGGACAGTAATTATTATAGTGTACTCTTCTTATCAAATAATAACAATCAAATCCAGTTGTAAACCATGTTGAGTTCAGAGCCAAATTTCTGGTTTGTAGTGAATGAATGTTGATTCACATCAGTTATTTGTTTGTTTTTCATATCAAGAATGGCGCTAATCCTAATGGGTTCAATGACAACTCAGTGAAGCCACTTCATTATGCCATAAAAGAACTTGAAGATAGTCAACTGGCCCAGCTACTACTAAAGCATGGTGCAGATCCATCATTCCTTAGCCTGGAAGATGGAGACACACCACTGCATGCAGCTCTGACTCTGACATTCCAGAAGAAAGGTGATGTTTTGACTTTATAGCAACGACTAATAACATTACCACTAAACCATTGCAATTTTAAAACTAATATGATATTATTACCCAGAATATTAAACAAAAATTTGGTTCATGATGTGATTCTTACACGTGTTCATTTTCCAAATTAAATAAACTTATTTTATACATTACGTGAAAACATTTTCTAAAAGAATTATATCAAAAGTACAGTGCATCATAAATGTGAATTTAGAAAAAATTAACCATCTTTATTATCGTTTTCATTTGCCCATCACAATAACAACAGGGCTCAAAATTAACGGTAGTCCTGCGTCCACAGACAACCAACTTTTCCCTGGGGCTATCAAATCCATGAAATGGTAGCCCACATGGACTACCAAAGGCCGGGACATAAAATTCAGTCAGTACTTGGCGTGCAATGTCCAATATCTGAACTGACGTACTTGAATGACAGGCACCGGAAGTGATGGTCAATGAAAATGCATTTTCATTGCATTTTGATCATAATGTATCAATCACGGGCAATATGCCTACTCCCTACAGAAAGCCTATTGTCTATTTTTAGCACTGCTACAGTATGTCTGGTCTCGACATGCTGAGAAGGTCGTGGTCGTTGTCATGACTACTTTAAAATTTTCATACAACTCTGAGAATGAAACAAGTTGTCAATAGATCACCAAACTTTAGAGTATCACTGTTGTCCATTAGGAAAAAAAAAAGATCCTTTCTGGTCACAGCGTGCGTCATTTCAGATGCATGGGCTACCAGCCGTTGTCACTGGGCTACCAACTTCAGAAAATGGTAGTCCAAGTGGACTACCAGGGGAACAGTTAATTTCGAGCCCTGAACAAGTATTAATAAAGTACAAGGAGTGTGATATCATTGTAACACAAGGCTACCAATTCCCCTACCTAACTAAGTTTGCTGTGGCATGTGGGACAGAATTACCATTTGCTTTTGTCAGAACTTTAAATGTTTGAATGATACAGGGACTGTTAATGGTTATTGGTGTTGTCTTCCTTGTGTTGTTTCAAACATAACATGCACTTTGTATCAATTGTTTCGATGTTTTGACATTTTGAATTTTGTTGAATGCTTTAGTCTTTGCACACTTTATTTTAAAGTGTAGTCATCTGTAAAATTGTATGCCTCAGTCGGCAAGACCCAAATATTTGTGATTTTTTTCAATTGATGTGTATTTGCAATACAGTTTCTAAAAAAGTTGCTATTAGACTAAATTTTGTTATATCATTACTAACGTTTGTACAGATATAAGACTATTATGGCTATCATGCTAATACAAAGAAAACATTTCTCCAATATTTCAGACAATGCATTTGAAATCTTGAAGATCTTGCTTGAGACACACAAACAGGATCCAAGTAGCCATCCAAACTTGGATCCCTGCATCCAGGACAAAGGAGGCAACACATTGTTCCACCTTGTCATCCAGGGAAAATGTAACCACATGAATCTGACTGCAGTCAAGCTGCTCAGGGAATACAGAGTGGATCCACAGATCAAGAACAAGCAGGGCAAAATACCACTGAACAGTCTGAAAAAAGATGACAGGAGACTGCCATACCTACAAATGGCCGCTCAGTATCATCAAAATACCAGGTCCAAAGGCAGCCAAAGCAGGCAGTCAAAGGAAGCTCAGACCAGATGCATGGATGATGAAGCAGTGAGGGATGACAGTGAGAAATCCGCTGACAGTAGGGCTTCCAAAGAAGAGATAAAGAGATTGGTTGCAGTCAAGATAGAGGAGATTCCAGAATTTGTTGTCAAACGGGCCAGGTTTGATACCGGTGTTGAAAAGAAAACCAGGAAAACAGAACCAACAACAACTGTAGAGAAGGCTGGCTCAGGGAAAACAGCCAAAAGTGCAGAAAACTCTGTAAATAAAGGTATCTACAATTTGTTGTATTCTTTTGTACAGAACATTATTTTCTGCAACTTCAAGTAATTGTTTCATTATTGCCACAAGTCTGTAGATTCTTATACCTAAGAAAATCACTAAGTAACACTTTATGTATCTCAGGCATATAGAAAATAGCCGGTAGCCAGCAAAAAAAAACTGGCTGGCTGTCAGCTAAAATTTGGTGGCTTTAAAAATTTAGATTTTAGTAAAAAATAAGGAAATTTTCACAAACTTTATGTACACACGCACTACTTGTAACTGCCTGTACTTTTACTTTTGCCACCTGTAACCAAAATTTTCTACATCTCTGTACATGTATCTGTTATGTTATGACCATTTTCAGATCTAATTTGTGTCAAAGTATACTAAGCTGTTTCCATCTATAAATGTTGAAAGTGTACCACAAGAAATTCATTTCCTCATTGTGTACATTGACAGAACCAGCAGAGATAGATGAAAAAGATCTCGTTACCATGGATATTGATGACAATGAAGGAACGGAGGAAATGGATGAACTTGATCCTTCTCTGTTTGATGACCTTGTCTGGGAAGTTGAATGTACATCAGCAGTGTGGAAGATACTCCGTGATAAAAGGCTGGAGCAAGGAATGAAAGTCCGGATAATCAATAAGATCCGACTCCTAGCTTCAGGAATCTGGAGACCGGACCTGGCAAAGAGATTGGAAGGTACTGCAAAACAACGTGATATCCTACTGTTTGAATCCAAGCTGACCAAGGCTGCAAGAATTCTATGGGAGTTAGCCATAGCGTTTTCTCCACGATGCAGTGAAGATCCTGAGAGACGTTTGCAGATTGCAGGTGTGTACTACTGGTATGGTTGTCCAGTCATTTAAATTTCTCCATATACACATTGGTTTTGTTAGCTACATGTACTATAGACCACATTTATCAAATGCCTATAGAAACTACTAGTATTGGTATTTGTGCCGCATCTGTCATTAGTCATGTATATATGTATGTATGTACGTATGGATGGATGTATGTATGCATGTATGTGTGGACGGATGGACAGGCGGACGGGCGGGTATGTACATATGTACCGGTATGTACAGTGTATTTATAGTATGTATATATGTATGTATGTACATGTATGTCTGTCCACTCAAATATTTTGAGAACTAAAGTCAGTGTTCCAGCCAGGATGCGCCCTTGTGACAATGTCCCCAAAACGGAACCCATTGGCCTTCATTCACGCATACTGCAGGTCACTTCAGCCCACTCATGAGTCAACTGTGTTTGGTGTAGTCTGAAAGTAATATCTTTTACTGATGATTACCTTTGTTTTGCATGAATATTTTGAGGCTTATATTTACTTACTTTCGGAGCTATGATTAAAAGTAATTAGAATGCTGCAGTTGATTTGATTATATCATAACTTGCTTGTAGTCTGACTGAGCTCTGATTGGCAGCAGATATGGTATACTTGCCTGAAATTAAAGCATAGCGACGTGGTCTCGATAACTTTATTGTTTTGAGTGTGAAACTAATTTGTTACAAAATAATATAAAATTTGACTGACAACTGCCGCAATGTTGTCCCCAAAATGTCCAAATTGTCTCCCAAAATGAACGATAGTGGGACACTGTGTTCCCTGGCTTCAACACTGTAAAGTACCTACAAACTTGATATTTTATCTTGTAAATGCATCACAGTTGAATTTTATTGGCTTCATGCCGTTAAAAGCAAGTCAAACCTTTCTTACTTTATACTACTATGGTATGTTTTCAACTTCACAAGCTCCTGCAAGTATTTTCAAACATCTTCACAGTATATCTTCCACATTCAGTCATTCATTACTGTACTACCGGTATGTACCGGTATTTATCAAGATAGAAAATAGACTTTTTCATCACCATGTTGATGCATCCATGTAGTTGAAACTTTGACATTAAATTTTCTTTCCTGATATTATCTTTTTTTATTTCAGACTTTCAAGATTCAGAGGACAGCACAGGAACTGTTGGTGGAAGGATTTACTCTGAAGTGATTCGTGTATGGGACATTGTCTTTGATCATGACAATGTATCAAGGAGTATCGACAACATCGTGAAGTCCCATCAACGGGGGCAAGAGTGTATCATCAGGAAGAACCTTAAGGGAATCAACAGAAAGGAGTTCAGTAAAGGTGTGAATTGTGTGTAGATTGATAGTAACCTTGAATGCTGTAAAACTGAGTTTTTACAGACATCAGCTAACACCAATTGCCCATGGCGGTTACATTACTATTAGTGTACCACTGTCCATACAGCACAGTGGAGAACACTTCAGTCTTTCTAATGTGTGTTTATAAAGCAATAAACTACACTCAGTGCCAATGAAAGGTAATAATACCACAAGAAAATGACCAATCACAACACATGTGCAAAAGCAGTAGCAAATGCATATATTGAGTGAACTTATCTAAAACAGAGTGATATCCCATTGCTGAGGTGGTTTATTGCTATTATATCATTATAGTATACTACAATTCTGCCGTCATTATAATATACTAAAATTCTGCCGTGAAATGTAAAAAGGAGATTTTCTCAAATTTAGAGCTTGCTTGTAACAACTAAGCAATAACATAAATATAGTACTGTTGTTTTCATGTCTCCACCAATTAGGTACTGTACGTGTGCCATACATAAACTGGACAGGTGTGATGTAATAAATATATACATTATCATTGAACATTACCTCCAATGCTATAATAGAAATGAACCTCAAAATTTTGAATCAAAATCATTTCTCTTTGCCCACCAAACCATGATCATCAAATATGCCTTTTCATGTGCCGCAAGGAGTACATTCTGTGAAATGTTACAGGGAGAACTGCAATGGAACGAGTACCAATGTTCTTCAGAGAGATCAATCACAACAAACAGAAAGTCACAGAGGAACCAAAATCAAAACTTCTCAAGAAAAAAATGACCCCTGAAGATGCTGCCAAATTATTCTTTCCACCAGCAAGTTCCAATGAAACAGAATACCACATCATGAAGTTTTACTCATTTTCATCAACTCTGGTCAATAGTATTTTGCTGAATGAGGACATCAAAGTTGATTTTCCATTCCGTGTGACTGAATTGGAGCATGCAATCATCAATCTTCAACCAGATCCACCATCAGCAATACTCCTCCTTGGCAGGAGTGGTACAGGTACGTGTATAAATCTTGTCTCACAATGAAAATATTCTTTTTGAGTGTTTTCTTGCGGCTTAGATGAATTTCAATTGTTATAAACCAGTAATGGCAGTATTGGTATTAAATGGCAATATGTTCCTGTGTCTGTTGCCATCATAGCTGAGAGAGCACACCAGTACATGCATTGCTCCTGGCTTTGGTAAATGTACACATGTTGTGTCATATGTACTATACATCAAGGTCTCTGGTAACTGGCAAGAAGTGATGAAGTCCTCACACATAGAGTTACATCCAGTGCTGGATAGCTGACCTAGTCACAGCTATGTAATCAAGCTGAGAATATCCATTGTCCCTCCTACTGTGGAATATCTAACATTGCACCTAAACATCAATTATAGATTTGATTTGATTGCTGTATTAGCCTCACAACTATGATCATCACCTGATCTCTTGACAACAATACATATATTTGTTTCAGGGAAGACGACATGTTGCCTGTACCGATTATGGACTTCATTCATCAGATACTGGGAGCATGCAGTACAGGCTGGTGAGCCACTGATACCAAGGGACATGACATTTGTACATGAAAATGGACAAGATGATAAAAATGATGATGTTCACAGCAATTTTGAAGATGGGGAAGTTGATTGTAGAGGTAGGTGTCAAGAGAATTTATTTACATTCTTTGAAGTGAATCAAACAGAGAGATTTACTTGCCGTAAAATGTGAGATAGAGGCAGAGAACTTCACCCTCAGTGTTGTAATAAGCTCATTACGCAGAATGAATGTATTAGCCCACTTTGAGCAGCATAGGGGATCGCACAAAAGTCTGTCCCCAGGTGTTGCGATGGGGGGTAGGGATGTCTTGGTCTAAGCACAAGGTTCTTCTTGCTATGGTTTATTTTAATACGTTTGACTATGATATGTATTGCTAATAAAGATTTATACTACCAACCTTTCTTTGCAGCTTTGGTGTATTTGTCTTAGCACTGGTCTTTTAACAATTTCTTTTTCTCCCTTACCGTGCCACCTATTTTTTCCTTTCACAATCTTGCGCGAAGGTTTGTCACAGTGTTGCTGTCTATTATCTGCACCAGCAAGGTATCTTCTGTTATACCTTGCTGGTGCATTCATTGTTGACTTTGTCAAAGTTAATCCAGCTATAATCTGGTGACAGCGTCCACAGATTACATGTAGTAACTTACACCTACCTGCTTTGGCAAATTAGGCAATCAAACTCTTCAGATAATAGATGCAGCATGGTGATAAAACATTTACGCAAGACTGTCAAGGGCAGTGCTAAGTTAAGACCAAAACACCAAAGGTTGGGAGAATAAACCTTTATTAGCAATACAAGTACAAAAAACCTACGCACCCCTGGGGATGGACATGTAGGCAGCCCCCTGTGGTGAGCAGATAGGGTGACACCAAAGGGGAAGCCTGATGTCAGTCAAGCTATAAACCAAGGTGTTCTTGCTGCTTATTTGATTTCTGGAGTCCACCCAAAGCCCTGTTGACTTCAAACTGAACCAAGTCTGATCACGGTATTCCTGATAGACTTTGTGGATGAGATGCTGAGAGCTGTGTAATGTATCACTACTCACTAACAGCCATTGAAAAGATACTAGAAATTTACTGACCATCACAGTAAAATTCTGTATCTTTGGTATATATGCACTGACATATGAGCCAATTCCAGGAGACTTTAATTTTGGATTGTGAGATGTTCCATTTTCCAGTATCTCTAACGATTTGAAATTAATCATTCCACCAATATGAAATATTGTGTTTGTTCTTGTACTGCAAATGTCAAAAATTGCCAAATACCAGTATAAATATTTTGGTTTGCTATGTCAATATTACTTGTGTGCATAACTTTATAAGAAACATATATTCTTGACAGTTTTGGTAAAAGTGAAACAGCTAAGTAATGACCAGTGGACATCACCATTATCAAAATGGCAAGTACCGGTATTCTGACTGTACTTTCTAAAATTAAATTGTACTTTTACAGATGATAAAGCAGGAGCGGCAGGATCATCACTTTCGATCTATGAGTCACTGAATGATGATGTGAGTTGCAACGTGAATCCATCCCTGGAAGATGCAGTGATGTTGCCGGGAGAAATAGCAATGGACCATTTACACCAGATCTTTGTGACAAAGAATGCCGTATTGTGTAGTGAAGTAGAGAAGAATTTCCGTGACCTGAGTCATGCCCATGACGCCGCTAAGGAACATGTAGCTGTAGAAGATAATTCCCTGCCATACAGATTACAAGATGCACATCCAGCTCAGTATCCTATGTTTTTGACTTCAAGACAGTGGTTACTGATGATGGATGCAACCTTACCAGAACCATACTTTCCAAGAAAGCCGGATGGGTCATTGAAAAGAGAAGTCAAAGGCTGGGGAACTGGTAAGATGTTTGTTGACATAGCTGTGGTATTCTCATTTCTGTTACATTGATGTAAACAGTGCTAGGAATTACCATAATATAACAGAAATTACCTCAGCTTACCAGTTAGACTGCTAGGACATTTTATATTTTACTCAAAATTGTACTTGAAATTAATTGCTGCTAGTAGGATTCACATTTATTGAACTCTTACTCTCAGTGATCCAATCTAAGGCACCAGAGTGTGTGCATACTCAGTGTGTACCGTTCAACCACTGTGTAGTCAAAGCTGATACAGTACATTTCAAGTTTACAAAACAACCCTAACAATCAATAGTAAAAACATAGGGCCAAAGTCCCTGAAGCTACTATAGACATGGATACAAAATTTAACTATTTCCTGACTGTATGAAATTATCTCACTCAGGTCATCCTAGGGACCTGTAAACCAAATATTAAAGCTGTCTGACCAGCGGTTTTGAAAAAACAAGTGACCCAACAGTTGACAGAGTTCTGCTGTGTTATGTAGAGAATAACTTTTTGTGACATATGTATTGATGAAGAAGGTTGATATCTTTGATAGCTCATTTCAGGATGGCTTGACCAAAAATGGCAAAATTAGCTGCAAAAATACAAAATTGAAGATTTCATCATAATTTCAATATATTACATTAAGATAAAGCCTAGGAACCTGTATACCAAATATCAAAGCTATCAAATGAGTAACTTTTGAGAAACAAATATTTTGACCAAAAATGGCAAAAATTGACCCAAAAATACAAAAATTGAAGGTTTCATCAAATTTCAATATATCACACTAAGACAACCCCTAGGAACCTGTATACCAAATATCAAAGGCATCAGACAAGTAGTTTTTGAGAAACACATTTTTTGACCAAAAATGGCAAAAATTACACCAAAAATACAAAATTGCAGATTTCATCATATAGTCAATATATCATATTTAGTTCATCTGTAGGAACCTGTATACCAAATATCAAAGTTGTCAGACGAGCGGTTTTCATGAATAAAGTTTTGACCAAAAATGACAAAAAAATTCCTTAAAAATACAGATTTGCATATTTCATCACAATTTGAACAAATCTAAGTTGGGTTATCCCTAGGGACCTGTATACCAAATAACAAAGCTGTCTGACCAGTGGTTATGAAGAAGAAGATTTTTTGCCAAAACACCTTTTTTGGCACTAATTTGCATATTTTCAACAATATCAAAAAATTAAAAAAAAAAAGTTTCTCAAAATCATATTTTTCATCTACACAACAAATATCAAATCAGTAAGTACTGTGGTTCTCAAGATATTTGAGTGGACGGACGCCTCACAAATGGACATACATACATACATACATACATACATACATACATACATACATACATACATACATACGTACATACATACATACAGACTGATGCCGGACGCCGGACGGATACCCATCCCAATAGCTTCTAAAGACTATAGTCTATAGTAGCTAACAAAAATGCCCTGGCTGTGCTCAGGAAAACCCATGTGAAACTTTGAAGAGGTGTTTCTATGGCAACTGCCAACCCCTGCCAAGCTGAAAGTCATTAAGTGTTGTAGACTTTAAGTAAACTTTAACCCTTTCACCCCCTTCTTGCCTTTGAAGAGGTCAAAGTTCACCATTGAAAAACAATAAGATTGGGTCTAACCACGACTGTGTAAGGGTTAAGATATGCCGTCACCCAAATGTCATGCTGTCATCATTTTGCTGACAACATTTTGCTGAGTTGAAACGTACTTGAATAATGGACGTTCTACAAAGTGAGTAACATTTCACTGTTTAAGTATATTAATGTCAACTTGCCTACATGACTTTTCATTTATTTTCAGATGATGGTCCATTGTCATTTATTCAACTTCTTGACGAAAGTGATGATGAGGATGAGGATGATGATGATGATGAAGATGAGGAAACCCTTGACATTACTGTCAAAGACGAACAGGGAAGACAGAGGAAAGAAATTGATCCACGCAAAGAAGTCACCTATGAAGTATTTGCATACGAACTTTGGTCCAAAATAAATAAGAACAAAGTGGATTATCATCCTACACTGGTTTGGATGGAAATAAAATCCTTCATCCAAGGTATGTAGGACAAGACAATTACAACATATTCCTGTACCTACTAGACTACCATTCTTTGCTGTTGGCACATATTATTTAAGTTTTAGCAATGATGTTCATGGAAGATAGTGTTGTATTGATGGTTTTCAACCATGAAAATCTAGCAGTGTTTGTCTTAATTGTTAGAAAGCTATTATATAAATGTTATAATTTGTAAATATTATCTTTTGATAGCTGAAAGCCAAATATTATTAAGTGTTATTAAGTGTTCCCAAGCAACAAATTCATTGCTTTGTACAAAAGGTTCCATCGAAGCCCTGCACACTGTAAATGGTCATCTTAGTTTGGAACAATATGAGGAACTTGGCAGGAAGAGAGCTCCAAATTTCACAGCTGATAGAAGAGAAATATATAAACTGTTTGAGAAATACAAGGTAAGTGTAACTGATCACATAGTCAATTTTTATCAGCAGTGAAATATCATTGAATGTTTTCAATTCTGTCATTACATCTGTTGAACTATATAGTATTGCTACATGGTGACTGACATGCAGAAAACATGGAGAACTCTTCTTCAGTTCATGTAACATGAAATATTTGTTGGAACTACAATGACATACCGGTATGTTAAATAGCCCTGATGATCATGAAAAACTCGTCAAAAAAATATTTTTCTGCTGTATGATATGGCACTAAGGGAAACTTCTCAATTCACGAAATACATTGTAGTTGCAAAGTGTAAATCTGTACATCTGGCAATGAGTGGGAGATGAGAACTGCTGCTGCAGTTGAAGAATGATACACAACAAATACAATATAAATCATGAGCAGTGGCTCTGTGTAGTGAAATGAAATTTAAAGATTAATGTAAATGAGGAAGCAAAAACGCCAGTCTCTTTTCCAGGGTACCAAGAGACAGCGTGGTTTGTTTGATGAATCAGACTTGGTCTTCAGTGTTTACCATCGTCTGAAGAAAGTGGAATCCCCTGACTGGTGTATCCATCAATTTTATGTTGATGAGACACAAGATTTCACACAGGCAGAATTGTCTCTTCTCATAAGATGCTGTAGTAATCCCAATGCACTATTTCTAACTGGTAGGGAAATCAGTGTGTATATTTAGACCACAGGATCTATATACAAACATACATGTAGATATTATTCCCTAATATTTTTCTTCATTCAGTGAAGAAAAGTACAAGTGACATATTGGCCGTGTCACCACGAGTCGAAGACAAGTTGTGTGTCGGTCATTACGTCATCAGTATTTTCCGAGCTGAACAAAGGAAAATATTAGGGAATAATATACTTATCACATGCACAAGCCAAGAATTCGTTATTTTTTGCAAAGTACAAGAAGTTTTCCATAATGATTCTGCATTTAGATTTTTTGACTACTTAAGGGATAATATCAATATGCCATGGGCAAGAGTTGTCAATCATTTCTAGTCCTCCGTCATGTGAGCGAGGAACATGTTCATGTGCGTGAATTGAGCAAATGCCAGACAACCTTTCAGTCTACACGTACCTTCCGCAAAGTTAAACACCATTTCAAAGATAGCATAGGCCTAGAAATTTACGTTAGACAAAGTGACGCTATTTTTTGAAACAAAAATTGACTGAATCTTAACAGCTCAAACACTGTGTAACGCTGACCCTGGTTACAATGTTATGGAACCCAAGGTAACGCTACCAGCTTTGAGTTTGTTGTTTCCACAAATTATTTACGTACCGGTAATTCCTGTGGAAAATACAGGAGGTACACTCTTGTGTTTTGATTTTTCGGATTATTATTATGGTGGGCTAAGAAAATATCGATTTCATTACATGACTTTTGGAGGCCTGTACTCTACACTTGATCCCCTTGTTGCAGTGGAAACTTTATGTCTATCGCATGAAAGTACAGTGTGCTGAAAGTTCAGGCGTCAGCGGGGTCTATACCCTTACCAAATTCTGGTACAATAAAAATATACCTGAGGTATACTTTTTCAGACCAAGTAAGTACATGTTTGGTATACCAGAGGTATACCTTTGGTTTAAAAAAGAGCCTACCTCGGGTAGTCCAGATTTGGACACTTTCGCCAAAAATAGGTACATGTATATCTCAGATATACCTATTTTTGGCAAAAGTGTCAAAATCTGGACTACCTGAGGTAGGCTGCTTTTTAAAACCACAGGTATACCTCAGGTATACCAAATAGGTACAATGTACCAATGGACACTTGCGTCCCAAATAGGTATACCAGAAATATACCTGGATTGGTATATTTCTGGTATACCAGTCTTCAACTTGACCATACATAGTAGAAGAGGTACATAATAGGTACTACCTGTTTCCTACCTAAAATGAACTGGTACATGTTAGGTATACCTAATTTATACCTGATTACTGAGGTACAGCTTTGATACACTATATCAAAAATCGACCTTGAAAATAGGTACACATCTGGTATACCAGGAGTATACCAGAAGTGATTTGGTATACCTCTGGTATACCAAAGAGATACCTAAGCTATACCTTTTGTGGCGAGAATTTGGTAAGGGTACGAATACGAACCCATATATTGGCACCAAAACTAAAATACAAGGACTCAAAATTTGCCAAGTGTATGTATTTTGTCAGACTCCAATAATCATGACTAATTTTTACGATATTATGACGTCAGGCACATTTTGATTGTGGGAGAAATATGGGCTGCCATGTTGTTTGTTTACGTTGACAAGCACACTGAAGATCGACATAAAAATAGGTTTGATGCACCAAAATTGATGACATAGAAGCAGATTGTCATGACGTAGAACTACCAGAGAATAAATCCCGTGTTTTTTGCTCAGAGATGATAAACTTGGCTTGTGCATGTGATAAGTGTCTTTTATTATGGTCAACAAACGGTAGTATATCCCATGTATTGCAGATTGAATGATATTCCTTTTAACATTATTCTAGGCGATAGGTATATAAAATGAAAGTTTGATGATATTGCCAATTTATATACCAGTCTGAATGAATGATTTCCTAAATAAGAAAGTCAAAAAAGAAGATGACTGATGAGTGAATTATACTGAATACTGATATGGCATTTTCAATGAGAATTCTGTAAATGTATTTTTGTGGATGCTGGAACTGCAACTATTCTCAATGCATGTTTAATTCATTCTTCCCAGGTGACACTGCTCAAAGCATTATGAGAGGAGTTGCATTCAGATTCGATGACTTGAAAACACTGTTCCACTATGCTAGCAAGTCAATGAAGGCAGTTGGTAAAACATCAAGTGTAACAGTTCCAAAGAGGGTCTACCAGCTCACTCACAACTATCGATCACATGCAGGTCAGTTGTGGAGGATTTGTACATGAAATTTGAGAGAAGATGCAGGGTTTTACAGGCCAATGAAACTAATAAGACTCATGAAGTGATCTCATAGCTATATAAGTCTTAGAGTGAATTGGAAAATATTCAATTTTTTGCTCACGTGTTGACACACGTGAGCATATGTCGCAGCGATGTCTGTCTGTCTGTGTGTCTGTGTGTGTGTGTGTCTGTCTGTCTGTCTGTCTGTGTGCTCAATATCTCAAAAACGGCTCATCAGATCAGAATCAAATCTGGTACATAGATTCAGTTTGCAAATGGCAAGAACTGATTAGTTTTTGGTGGGTGTGGCTTGCTTACTTTTTGCTCATTTGCATAATTAATGATTTAGAAAAAACGGCTATACATTGAGAACGACTGCACACAATTTGATGAGATTTGCTACAAATGTTGATCACATCAAGATATATCAGCTGTGCAAGTTATTAAGGGGTGACGTGAAAGATAATTACTAATTTGCATATTTAATGAAATCTACTAATTAGGCATATATATCTAAATTTACTCGATCAAAATTGACGAAACTTGGTATGCATATTGAGGATACTATGATTTAACATTACTGAAAGTCAATAAGCATTTTTACTTCATCCAAATCCTAATTTGCATATTTAATGACCTTTTGAAATTAAGGATATATATTTGAATTTACATGACCAAAATTGATAAAACTTGCTATGTACATTAAAGATACTATGATAGAACATTATTAAATGTCATTAAGCATTATTACTTCAGCCAATTCCTAATTTGCATATTTTATGAACTTACCTAATTAGGGGTATTTATCTGAATTGACGAGACCACAGTCGACGAAACTGGCAATGTACCGTACATTAAAGATACTATGATAGAACATTATTGAAAGTCATTAAGCATTTGAACATTAGCCAATTCCTTATTTGCATATTTAATGAACTTTCATAATCAGGGATATTTATCTGTATTGACTAGACCAAAGTTGACGAAACTTGCTATGTACATAAAGATACTATGATACGACGTTACTGAAAGTCATTAAGCATTTTTACTTCCTCCAGCTCCTAATTTGTATATTTAATGAATTTTTGAAATTAGGGATATATATTTGAATTTACATGACCAAAATTGATAAAACTTGCTATGTACATTAAAGATACTATTATGTAGGCTAACATTATTGAAAGGCATTAAGCATTTTTGCTTCAGCAATTCCTAATTTGTGTATTTAATGAACTTTCCTAATAAGGGATATATATTTGGATTTATTTGATCAAAGTTGGCATAACATGCTATGTACATTGATGATTATACCAGATTATAACATTATTGATAGTCATTTCGCACTTAAGTTTTCGTGTCAGCTAATTAATAGTTTGCATATCTAATGAGCTTTCAAAGTTTGGAATATATAGTTTGAAGGACTTGACCAAAGGCATGCAATTACACTTGCTATATAAAGTGGTGATACAATGACAGCAGTCAAAGAAATTAACTATTTCTATTTCAGCAAATTGCGTATTTGAATACTTAGTGACCTATAAAGTTAATCTGTGGTGAATATTGTTCATTATGTTGATCATAATACTTTCAATGAAGTTGCAAACATGTGGCAAAGGTTCAAATTTACACATAACTTCAATATATAATGAAACACGTGAGCATTTACAGTTCATATCTGGTCTACACTTGGGTCACTGTATCCTGAATGAAATTCACTTGAAAAGCTTGATCACAACAAATTGAAAGATTCAACAACAGTAGTTGTGCACTAGTTTGCTACTTCAAACATGTGTCATTACACCTTTAACAGTATGCTATACTCACCTGACCTCAAACATTTTATGGTATTGTTTAATATAATGAGCAAGTAGAAATGCTCTGAATGATCATTTAATTACACCCAACAACATTGTCCTTGAAATTCTGTGGCTACGCATACGTACATGTTTTTGATCTTGTTGTATGCTTTGAATCAGGCATATTGGATCTTGCAACAAGTGTAGTGGATTTGATGATTGAGTTCTTCCCAGAGTCCTTTGACAGACTTCAGAGAGACCAGGGACTATTTGATGGTCCTCAACCAGTTCTCTTGGAATCTTGCAGTTTCAGTGACTTAGCTCTGCTACTGAGAGGAAATAAGAGAAAAACATCAGAAATTGAATTCGGAGCTCATCAGGTAAGCTACAGTGCGATTTGGTTGGATTCCAAAATTTGCATCTTTTAGCGAAAGTATATTGACTATTACTAGAATTCGTATTACCAAATACAAAGGAAAGTGCTATTGAATTGCCTTTTTAGCTAGGCAAGGCAAGGCAATGGTAGTTTCTTAAGGTATACTGTCACCTGTTCCAATTTTGCCACAGTTACCATGGAAAGAGAAAATCTAACCAATCACATATTTTAAGTGGGTGGCCACTTTTTAAAAAACAGCACCCTCACATGGGCATTTTGAATACCAAGGAACTCCCCTTTGACCATATATTGGCTTATTTAGATTACAGGTGACTGTATAGCTTTAACACTAATATATGTATATAATTATACTCCAATATTAGAATTGCTATGTTAGTCTTATCATAAAACATCAACAGAATTTCTCTTAGAGTTTGACTGCATATCAGATAGTAAACAACATATACCAGTGTTATACAATTTATATTGAAGAGAAAAATATACCGGTAAGTGTCTTTGAAAAGTGATATAAAAAATCTCTTCCTGTATACTTCATCAATTATAGGTAATTCTTGTGGCTAATGAAGAAGCCAAAGCTGCCTTACCAAAGGAACTCAGTCTAGGACTTGTGCTGACTATCTACGAATCTAAGGGTCTGGAATTTGATGATGTATTGCTCTATAATTTCTTCAAAGACTCACCTGTAAGTAATAACTTTCTTGAAATCAAGTTGACATTTGACAAAACATCAAGATTTAATTTTATTAAAATTGATACATGTCATATGATTCAACACTGTGACAGGTAAACTTTGGTGACATATAGGGATGGCATTGAAGTTGTATTATTTTTCATGACTCTGTAGGACAACATGAATAAATTACACTGTAGTTCCCTGACAAGTTACCTTGGCTCCCCATATTACATCAATGCAATGATATCAAGGAAAAACACCAATGGTTCAGGGGTTCCCAAAGTTATTTTCCTCTCCTATTAAAGGCAAAGAAAGCTGTGTTTCTGTTCTACATCACTGAACATCAATCACTTCAATGACAAATACTGCTCTGTAATAAAAGTGGTCTCAAAAAAATTAATCTAACTTTGATCTGTTTTAAATCAGGCTCAGAAAGAATGGAGAGTGGTGACTACCTATTTGCAACAACTGACAGAAAACTTCAAAGATGGACTGGCACGGAGTTCGGAAAAGAACTGTGTAGAGATTGACCTTGTAGATGATCATGAACAGATCAATGCTCCCAGACCATTGCAGTTTGATCCAGACAAACACAAGGTGTGGAGTTTATTTGTTTTATGGTAACTTTCAGACATGATGACATTTTTACCTCGTATTTGGTATGTTTTATTTGAACATTTTGCTATGAACAAATTTAAGCATTACATATTCAGCCTTTATCATATACCCATGCCCATATTGCTTCATCCTAGTGACGTTCACCGAAAAATATCAGCTGTGATATTTTACGGTAAACATTGAGTTATGCACAATAAACATCATCGGTTTTGGAGTTTTCCTGAACTACATTAGCAGTTTGTTGGTAAACAATGTAAACAAACAAGATACTGCCATTCCCTGCCTGTAATGCGATGTCGCCGACGTAAAAAATTGAAGGGCTTTGAGGAACACGGGTATTTCTGGTTGCTAAAAATGGAAATCACATGTTGAGTCTTGTAATGTTCTCAAATGGTTTTCCTGTTAACCCTTTGAGCGCCAAAGTCTATTTTTGTCCCTACATAAAATAAACCCCTGTCAACTTTTCTCAGATTTTGCCAAAATTTTGAAAAAAAACTGTAGCTAACGAAATATGTCCATTTGATCCAAAATTATCAAAAAATTACAGAAAAATTCACAAAACTTGGTAAAATTTTGCACTTAAATTTTGGCAGGAGAAAATTACAGTGCTCAAAGGGTTAAAGTTCTCGTATCTTTTAGCCAAGCTCTAGCAAACACTCTACAGTTTGCTTGGCGCCAGCACTGTGCACGGTCTACCCTGAACATGTAGTGAGTGCATTGTGGCTGTTGACATGACAACTCTTAGGGTAAACAAACAAAATGGCTGCCCTTCTCCGCTCGAGCTCTGTGCTGTATGACGATTGAGCGTGATAAGGATAAAGCTGAGGACAGTTTTTGATTGGTTACAATTGTAATAGCATATTGCACCTTAAAAGGTTCCTCCTGTATGACGATTTTTATATTCTGGTGTCTTTCTTCTTGGGGTTCATTGAGATATGGAGGACTTGCAGCAATGTCGCGCGTGATGTTTACTTCATCGTATGAAGCCTGTTCACATAAATATACCGATATTTATGCGCAAGGCATGATAAAGTAAATCCTCAAAATTTAAGGTTTTTCGTACCATTTGTAAAATTATGGGCATGGGTATATGGTAAATCGGTTATTACCCAATATTGCCTTTCCTTGTGTCATATCAGCATTCATGTCATTTATGCTGCGTCAGACATGAGACGAAGTCGTGTGTCTGACGCAGCACAAATGACACTCATGCTGCCACAACACAGGAACAGGCAATATTGGGTAATAACCTCTAAGTGTATAATTTTATAAATCAGTAAATGAAATGTAATTTTGATTAACTTATGTGAAGTTTTAGGTTCATTTCATACCAGTTCTCATTTGGAAGCCATATCTTGATGTATAAATGTTGAAAAGGCAAAGGATTCTCTTCAAAAAAGAAGTAAAAGTCATCTTCTGTTTGTTAGTCCCCAAGGACACCATCTGGGGGGACTTATAGGTTTGGTCATGTCCGTGCGTGCGTCCGTGCATCCATCCGTGCGTCCGTCCATCTGCCCGCAGATATCTCTGAGATGCGTTGAGTGATTTCATTCAAACTTGGTACAAGGATTACTTCATATGTCATACATATACACGTTGATTTGTTTTGTGATACGATCCAATATGGCTGCCGTGCAGCCATTTTGTTACGATTTTTTCATGTACGGAGCCATAGCTCAGGCACATCTCAACTGATTTTATTTAAAGTTGGTACAAGGACATTGACCTATGTCATACATATCCACGTCAATTTGTTGCATGATATGATCCAATATGGCTGCATGTCTGCCATTTTGTTACAATTGCATAAGTAATGAACTTTCCTAATTAAAGTGATATATCCCCAAATTGAATGAAACTTGGTACAGATGTTGATCTCATAGTGTTGTAAATACACTTCAATGACACTTAGCGGTATCATTTAAAGTAATTGCTAGTTTGCATTTACATAATGAATTTTTGTTTTCAGGGTGAATGTTCAGAAGCACTGCATGGTACCGGTGATAATCTGTCAGTGTTAGGATAGGATGCAAAAATGTTGGGCAGCATCCTGTCGATTAATTATTAATTGACTTGGTTTTATGTTTTCACCACCATGGAACTCATTCTCAGCCATTAAGCCCCATCAGTATCATAGTATTTTTAATCACAGACCTAATTAATGAAGAGGACTGTATCCTCTGTGAGGACTTGTAATTATAGTACCCATTAACAAGTGGGGACTGTGTCATCAATGATGACTTGTTGGTTTACGTTTTAGGTACTCAACTCAGAGTTGAAGTATCTCTACACAGCTGTAACCAGGGCAAGGGTCAATGTGTGGATATTTGATGAAGATCGGGAAAAGAGAGCTCCAATGTTTGAGTATTTTAGGAAGAGAAGACTTGTCCAAGTGGTCAGAATAAAAGACAATGAAAGTGGACAGGAAGGTACAGTACTAATCAAAATTTCATAATGCAACTGGTAAAATTAATAGGGGTACTGTAGGATAATATTATTTCATAAGTACTTATCTAAATAAGAAGTAAACAATTCATTATTAATTTTACAGCATGCAGCTATTTCTTTGTTAGCTTTGGTGTGGAAGTTTATAAAGGCATGATTCTGTTCCGTCTGAATGTGTGAAATTACCATACTCTGAGTACTTACTTAAACATGGTCATCTGAGTACTTACTTAAACACGGTCATGATGAGTTACAAGGATTTCCTCTATGAATTAATTCAGGACTTTCAGATGGTATGTTTGCCACCCCGTCCACACCAGAAGAGTGGAACAAGAGAGGAGACTATTTCTACAACAACAAGTTGTGGAAAGTTGCAGCCAAATGTTACGTCAAAGGAATGGACAGTGAGTACTCTATAAGATTAATTTATAATTTACTTGCCAGTCCAAATTATGAATGCCATGTTACTGAATTCTGTGATTTATAAAATTATTTTAAAGTAACCATTCATATAGACTTATTTGCAAACATGCCCTAAGTTGCTTAGAATGTTTCAAAACATGTTTACTTCTTTCAAAGTTGCTGTATAATTTGAATGAACTATTTCTCTCATTCTACTTGTTTAAACATCCTGTCTGCTGCAAAGATAATTACCACATCAAGTGGACTGGAAAATTTAGATGATCGAAATTTATTCGAAATCCAGTGAGACTTAAAGTCAAGTTGAAGCTGAATGTTTCCCAGGCAATCATTGAAGAGGCTGTTGTGCTAAAGTGACAAGCATTCCTATCTTGTTGAAATAAAGATGAACACAACCATATTTGTATAAATTTGTTCAAAAGTATATTCACAAAAAAGTTTTAAAATTAAAATGTCACTTTCAGTGAATTTCAAAAGGAGTGATAATTCCCAGAACTTGCAGAAGAGAGGCATTATAGAGTTTGGATATGCAGTCACACTGCTGACATTTTTATTAAGCCTATGTTTGTACACTACACACAATGTAACTACTTTTGAAATCAACAAAGGAAATTACTTTGTGTACCCTCAGAGAGAAAAGCCAAGATGTCACTTGCCCATGACAAAGCAATGGCAGCAGAACAGTTGCGTGAAAATCCACGGAAGCTGAGAGCGAAATTCCTAGCTGCTGCAGATGAATTTTTGCAATGTGAAGCGTACCAGCCTGCTGCAAGATGTCTGTACAATGCCAAAGAATATCATCTGTCAGCTAATCTGTTTGAGAAAATTGGAAAGGTAACATTTTATATGCCCTAAGTCATTTTTTTGTAAAAAATGCAAATTTAACAAAAATAGTTAAAAAATCATGTAAGGTTACAGCTAGTGGCCGTTTAATGGCATCTTTAATTTAGCTGTGTGAAGAATGTGTGACTGCAGTGTGGTGTTTAATTTTCGTCTTACATTGTAAAAACTCTGATCTGTTTAGTATTTCCAACATTATTTTCACAGTTCACAAATGCTGCCCTTCTTCATGAAAAGAGACTAAAGAACCCCTTGGATGCTGCAAGATGCTATGAGAAGACTGCAAACTACAGAAAAGCAGTTGAATTGCTGTGTTCTGTCCAAGCCTTTGACAAGGCAAGTGATGTAGTGGAGAGATACAACATCAAGAAAAGAGAGTATGAAGAAAAGATGTTGCCACTTCCAGAAGAGTTATCCAGGAATCCTCCAGGGTATGTCATTAAAGTGGTACACTCCTTTACTTCTACATTTTTCTGTGACCTACTTTGTCATTTCCATGACAAATGACTGAGACATTGTGAAGATTTGAAACTTGCTATTTGCATACAGGTGATAATTTCTGTAATTATGTTGCCATGTTTCAAAAAACTAAAAATCATAAAACCTGACAATCACTGAAGCAAGTTAATTAAAAATGATTTGCCCAAAAAGTGTTCAAAAGAATAATCATTGCAGCCTTCATATCTAAAAGTTTTGGTAAGAAGATTTGACAACGCAATCATCATGTTTTCTATAATTATTGCAACACTTTGTGCACAGGCTCATCTTTGTAATAGAGGTCCTATGAACACACTGTGATATCCACAGTTATCAACTTTGTTTACAAATTAATACTTTATTACATCAGTATTGATCCAAGTAACTTCATGCAGTTTTTGCAGGGAGAAATTATATATGTGTATACCGATCAATATTGTATATAAGGTTTAATGAACTCTTTGCTTTCATTTCAATCAAAATAATCTGTAATATGCAATTTATACTTTGATCAAAGTTTATTGCCACTGGAGCATTTCTACATGTATCTACATGCAAGTTGAAGCAGTATTCTATACTTTATACCTGCAAATGTACTCATTTGGTGCTCATGTTTGAAAATGAACAGTCTGATTGTATGAATATTGCAGATTGTATCTCCTTTCTGTGTGTTTGCACTCACAAGTAATCCATATTTTAATTGTCCATGCCTGGTTAATTTTATTTCAGTGTTCTTGACACACTGGAGAGGTTATCCTTCCGTGCTGCTGACATGCACTACCATGCTCGTAACTTTGACAAGATGAAAACTGCCATCAGCCAGTTCCCAAAACTTGAAGATCAACTTCAGTTTCTCAAGGACAGGAACAGAATGGAAGATGCTGCTGACCTGCTTAAAGAAAATGGAAGACAATTTGAAGCAGCCAAACTTTTGAGATCAATGGGAAAACTGATGGACGCCTTAGAATTGGCCGATGCTAAGGATGATGTATCTTTCAGGGCAGAGGTTCTACTAGCATGTGGTCGTGTCCATGTACTGCGCTATACTGGAGATCAGTCAGAGGTTCTTGAGTATCTAGCAGAAGCCAGTTCCTTGTTTAAAGAAGTGGAAAATCCTGTTGGAGAAGCAGAAGCCATGATGTTGACCGCAGCACTGACAAAAGATCAAGGCAACTTGGCAGCTGCCTATGATCAATTCTTCAAAGAGAATAATATTCCTGGGCAGGTAGAATGTGTAAAGAACATCATCAATAATTGGCCCCTGACCATTCAACTAATGCAGGACTTTGTTCTCCATACCTTGGAACAACTCTTCAAGTTGGTGTCAGTGATTTACAAACCCATGGCAGTCCATGAAAAACATGTAGCTTCCCTGTGTGATCACTTTTACGGTCTTAAGGAAGTTGGGCCTAACAAGAGAGAAGTACTAATCCATGAGGGCGCTTGTTTTCTGAGATTTGACCAACATCATTCACAGTTATCATCCCATTCTTCCAGCAAGCAGTCAAATATCAAAACAACTTCCAAAGTGGTTGAAGTAGCTACTGCCCGTAGCAGTATTGTAAAGCATCTTTTGAGCTTAGCATCTCACTGGATAAAGTTAATGAAAGCAGTCTTGAAAGAAGAACGAATGAGTTACAGTCAATGCCCGGATTATGTCATTGGTGTACCATGTACAAATAAGGGAGAATGTCCTCACTTACATGAGCCGTACAAGAAGTTTACCTATTTCAACTACCTGCAAGCAATCACAACAGAAATAATGTTAACTGATGTCTTGTTGGGAACAAGAAAGCTTTCATGCTTCAAGGATATCCAGAGAGAAATGGACTTTTGGCATACTAAAGAAATAGATGTAAAAGATATTGCTGAGAGGCTGTGCTCACAGCTGCATGACGCTCTGCTACCAAAGCATTGCCATCTAAGAATCTCCAGTGAGAAATCAGCAGCTATGCTGGACGTTCTGAAGATCTTGAAGAGGTTCCCAGTGGTAGACTGTATCCGGGATGTAGCTGAAAGGAAATGGGCAGCCTCCAACAAAATAGACAAGTGTTCAAATACAGATCTGTATTTCCTGATTTGGATCTTCCATCTACTTTCGCAAACAGACTCCAGTGTTTTCAAGAACTGGATCATTGACGTGGAGAAGAGTTATTGGAATGAAGTCATGAATGTCCGTAAAGTGCAACATCCAGAGAAGATACCATCACACATTGGTTTGATGGCTGTGCAGGAGAGAAAGGTGATTAACTTCTTCAGCATCTTTCATCCCTTCCTTCAATCAGCTGCTTATCTCCATGAAGGTAATGACCCTGTGCAGTCAGTTGGTTCATTCAATAGATTCATTGGTCTTCCAGCCAAGAGGGCTGTTCCTCCCCTCATACCATCAATTTGCAATGTGGTAATGATGTTGGAGTTGAAGTATACTCTCGCCATGACAATCTTTGCAAAGTGTAGGAGTGCTGTTGTCATTGTTCCTGCCAGCTACCTTGCCCAAGTCACCTTCTTTGACATGCTGTGTGCTCCGAAGAAAGGGCGACCAGCATTACATGTATGCTGCAGTTCACATGGCAAAAGTAGATGACAACAGCCTACATCAACTCAGTGGACACATACGCTTCCTGGTCAAGCTGCTGTGTGGAGAGCTATTTTCAGGAGACTTCAACATACTGCAGGACGCTTTCAGTAGAGGCAGTGATGATTATATCAAGACAGGAGAAGCTGAACGATGTCTGGTTCTGGCTTTGGTGATGCTGAGCAACATCGGTACCGTGACACCGTTGGTCTGTGAGCAAACACTCATGAAGCATCTCCTGAAAATCAAAGTAGATGGAAGACTTCCACCAAGAGTGGCAGACGCTTTGAAAGCAATCCACAAAGCTCAAGGAATCCAAGATGTGATCGTCGCTTTGCAGACTCTACTAACCCGAAGAGAAGATGAGTTTCTTTATCAATGCAGATGGATATGGAACAATTCACCAGTTGGTATCAAGGGTCTGCATTATCAGCAGGTCAGAGTGAAGCAGTACTACAATAACTTCAATAATCCACTTCCACCTGGAGAGTTTGTTCCTGAGTACACCGATAGTAATGGTAGTGATGATGATAGCAGTGGGTACAAGAGTAGTGATGATAATGGTAACCACGGTGACAAGGAAACATCAATGAAGACTATTCAGGGAGAGATTAGTGAAGAAGAGAATGTTGATGACTACCATGGACAATTTGATGTGACTGGCATGTCAGCTGAAGAGATCGCACGTGCTAGAGAAGATCAAGCCCAACATGACAGACTTTCTAAAATCAATGCAGCAAATATCATCATCCGGAACTTCAGAAGATACAGATTCCTCAGGAATCTTCATGTTCTGGCAGTGAAGATACGGTATGGCCTTCCATTGGATTTTGATGTGGAAGAGCCAACACACATGAAAGACACTGCAGAAATGGACACAGAATTGCTGTCCGAGTTCTCCAGTGTCAATCTGAAGATGTGTGGAATTTGTGGTGAAATCTTTGCTGGAGGAGATATTACTCTGAAGAATGCAAATCAATACAGACAGATCAAACTTAATTTGGATGATGAACAGGATGCACCTCTTCAAGGTGAGAAACAGTACCCTATTCCTTTGCACCTCAGAATTACATCATATTTACAGCAATTTTATCTTCTGGAGTAAGAAAGTCATGACTGCCTTAGTTCTAATCCAGTCTGAATCTCAAATGCCATGTCTGTATGGGCCCCAGCAAATTAGTATGTATACATTCAGTGTTACTGTTTTATTCACCTCATAAACACATAAACATCTAGTATGCAACTTGTAACCTACAAGTTCATATCTTCTACTGTGCAGAACCACAGTCCCCTGAAAGTGTGATGACCCAACATCCTCTGTTACAAAGAAGTCAAACACCACTGAAAGAATCACAGTTATCTGAGAAGGCCAGAACTGGAGATATAAAACCAGAATTGGAATGTGGCGGTCACAGTTCACCTTCATCAGTTTTGTTTGGAGAGACCAGATCAAGACAGGCAGACCTCACTCATAAACAGGTACATGTAAGGCACAGTATCCAAGGGGGACATTGTAATATCATTGTAAAATATGTTGACAAAACAAACACAGTTTTGAAGACCAAACATATGCATGGGATATACTTGACCATAATCCGACTTGAGGGCACTATTTCAATGGATGTTAAGTTGTCACTCAATGTTGAAGAGCAAACACCCAGGGAAGACACTGCAGAAATTAATACTGAGTCGTTTTGCGAATTCTCTGAAGTCAGTCAGAAGTACTATGTATACTGCCATAAAACTCTTTATTACAAAGATCAATTATAGAGAACAAAGATATTTTGTCCCCAGTTTATTAGACTTTGTACCTTTGCATAAAATAAATGTGATTATACCATCTAGCTTCTACAGAAACACATGTCATCTTTATAATTTTACCTGTAGTCAAGTTTCTGACTTTTTCAACTCACAGTATTTTTAATCTCTATCTTGACAAAATCTCAACTGCATTATGTGATATGTACGGTTTTCAGGTGAAGTCAGGAGGACAGACATTCAAAGTACATGTACAGAATGTTGGCCATTTGGAAAAAAGTAGACAGTTCACAATCTACAAACAAATTTATGTTCAAAAGATTCATCCAACCCAGTGTGGTAAGTATGCAGTGAATGGCATATGCTCCCTGTCAGATTTTCTCAGTGTGATCATCATTTTGTATAAAGACTGTATGTACAATAGTGCAATACTGAACTGTTTGTTCAGTTGAGTGAGTGATAGATAGCTAACTTTTGATGCATTTGTTCTATCGAAAAAACACAATTTTTTTGTTCTGTTACTGCATAATCATGTTGATATGCTGACTGTTCAACTTGTCTCACAACATGTGTGTAATGACCCACAATATTGTTGACAACTGACTTTTTATTTGAACTAGAATTCATTTGTCATCATTAGTATGAAGAAATATGCTTTTGTTTTTTTTAACAAAAACTATGAAAATATCATCAAAAGTTACAGCTATTCCCTGTTTAAGCCTTTGAGCGCCAACGTCAATTTTTCTCCCATCACAAAATATACCCTAGTCAATTTTTCGCAGATTTTTGCCAAAGTTTTGATAAAAAACTGTAGCCAATGAAATATGATGTCCATTTGGTCCAAAATTATCACACAAATTTCAGAAAAATTCATAAAAATTGGCAAATTGTGGCAGTAAAATTTTGGTGGGAAAAGTTACAGCACTCAAAGGGTTAATCAGAGATCGTGCATGTATTGCTCATTTCTATCCATCTTTGCTTAATATCACTTGCACCATGTCATTAACCAATACATGCTTCAATAGCAGATGGATCAATTGCTAATGTTAGGGTTGACATATTACAATGCTTTCAGTGTCATATACATTCCATACTGTGTTTGAGACCAGTCAATACTTGGCACAATTTGGCGTTGCTTTCTCTTATCATAACAAATTTTTAATTAACATTGTTTCATGTGCCATAACTGTGTTTCCATTTGCAAATGCATGATTAAGCACAAATAATCTTTCATTTGTTTATTTTTTATGTTTTCATTTAATTTTTCTTCATTTATTCATTCCCAAGGGAATACAGCATTTTTTGCGCCATTCTAAATTCACTCATTTCATTCCCTCACACATTGCTTACACAAATTTCATAATTGAAGAGGATATATGGGTGCAGGTAAGATGAATGCACTGTTTCTATGGCAATGAGATGGTAGCGTCAGACAAAACTTTGCTATCTCTACTGAACCCCTAGAGATCTGTAATATTTAATGGTGTGCAATTGTAGGTCTGTTGAATTGTGTTCATATCTGCTTTACATCACATACACTGTAGGTACATATAAAAATATAATGTAATGCCATTGTGTTTCAGAGATATCAAAATCAAATTTCCATTGATGTTATCAACTACATGTACTCACAAGCAATATTAAATGCTTTCTTGCTATTCCCCATTTCTTGAGTTCTTTTGCCTCATAAATCATGTAAAGTTCAAAAAAGCACCATCTTAAATTACGTTATTGGTAGAAGAACATCTATATAGAACAAATCTAATAGCCTATAGTTCATGTAGGTCACCTGGTTTCGTATCCTTTCATTTACAACAGGCTTTACAGAAATCATGATTTAAATCTGATAGGTTTGTTGTTAATACTGGCATGCTGCTTTTGCAATTTCCACCTGCAGGGAAACACTATACTAAATACATAATGTTTGGAACCCTGCCAGCATTTTGCATCATCAGTTTTGTCATAATTTTTGTTACAGTATCATCATACATATTACTAATGCATCTCTTTATTCTTATCATTTCTTTCTCCTTGAAGATTGTGAAGAGTTCTTTGCTTCTATTAGTGTTAGAAGTCACAAGAGTGAACAACTGGCTTTAGACATAACAGTAAGTTTTTAGTAGAAAAAAATTAATTACAAGCTTTTCACTTGTATGTGTACAAAAAGATTATTTCCAAAAACCATAGACAAACTTCCACCAATGTAGAGTATGAACTTTTCATCATATTGGACTTTCCATCATTGATGAGTTGTACAAAGTAATGATTTATTATATAGTTTCATTGTAGAAACTAACAATCGATTAGAGTATACACTGTACATTTACAATGCAGATGAAGTTGTAACATTATTCAAAATGCAATATCAGTTCTGAGAGTAACTTTCATGATCTGTTATTTCAGCAACTGAAGAGAGAAAAGACAAAACTTGATGAGAGTGTCAGTGAGATACATAAACATCGTAGCTGGGAGAGGGCCAAGGAAATTGGCAAACTTGCTGACACTTTGAGAACTGACCTTGACAAAATCCAAAGATTACTGAGTGATACAACTATAGAAGTAGAATCTCCATCAGGTAAGTCATTTTATGTCTTCCTTGTTATCTGTTCTTAATTTACATAGATAACTTAGCTTTATAACTGGAGAAATCTGGCCATTGATTAGTATTTGTGTCAGAGCTTCACTGAGTAAATTTTAGCTATGGATTCGAGTTGTTTTGACAAGTTAAAGACATATTCAATGTGATTGTTTACTCCAGTAATTGGTAGATTTGCACTATAGTTGATGTGCCGTAGCTCATCCCAATTCTGTGTTCTAGCTCTGTATAGAAAGATTCATGATACAAACAGAGTGCTTTCTTACCTTTTCAAAGGTACCTTCACATCATCTGTGATAGAAGGTGAGGATGCTGAGGAGGCTGTTGTCTTGGCAACAGAGGATGGAGAGGGACACAATGAGGCCAGTCAGCTTCTGAAAGTAGACAAGCCAGAGAAGAAAAGCAAAAAGAAAAAACACAGGAGAAGGAAAAAATAAACTAAGGTGGTTTGTGCCGGAGCTTCTTGAAATTGTGCTAGATTTTGATTTTGGCAGAAAATATAATAATTAGGATGTCAGAGTATGAGACACAGAGAACATACGGTAGTACTTACCTTTGATGTAATGTATGTTGACAGTACGTGTTGATATTTTGCACAAGATTTTTGTATATTTTTTTTTTCCATATGGGAATAATCATGGCAATAATGTAGTCAAGATTTTTAATTCACTGTTTATCACAAACTGTGGCACCACGTTTTAAGAGAATTAAAGATTTCATTGATTGAGCTTGACCAGTTTATTCAGATTTCATTCAAAAATTTGCAATTCAGGAAAGCAAGATTGCTACACAGGTCACCATGTTAGATTTCAATCCAGCAATATAATTACCCAAGGTGCGATCTTAATAATTGGTATGCCAATCAAAATCAGTATTTATCAATATTTCTTTCAAGATTGCCTGAAATTTGAGGTGAAAGATGCCAAACAATTTTCCGTGAACTTAATCAGAGCTTGCAGCCATCTGTTTGTTGCCATGGTAATTTATTAACATTACAATCATCAGTCTGTATCCAAACTGTTTCCAATGCCATTACAGGTATAAATATCATATATCTAATTATTTACAGAACTTACCTTTTTCACTTATCTTTGGTAATTCAGGTAACATTTAAATCCATGTTGTAGAATTTTTACTCAGCAAACTGTACACACAGTTGAAAGGTAAAGTACTTTTCTTTAAAATTTATACAAGCATGTGCCAGAAAGTAATCTGTGAAAATTCCAATATGATAACAAGATACTAATTGAGATACATATCACTTGAAAACCTTGTGACTGTGTATCTTAAATAGTATTTGATCCTTACCTCACAGCAGTACTGTTTGGATATGCCCTTTATTAGATTCCACAAATGCCCTGTGTTCTAATTAACGAGAGAAGATATTTTCCTTCCACATTTATTGGTGTTTTGCCAGCCGTATGATAAAATTTCCAGGAATGCTTACATGTATGTTCACAAAGAAACTTTAGAAATGTTATGTTTTTAGGTAAATCTACAAGGCACACTGGGTCACAATAAGATTTATTGATAGCTTTGTTGCTTGGTAGCCATGCAGTCAGCAAACCATGAAGTGGCTATCTCTACGTAATACTAGTAATCATTGTAGAGTAATATTCCATTGTTTTCCATTCTTTCAAAGCAGTACTGGAGTGACAGCTTCTTAAAATCTGAAAGCTCTCCGTTGAGGTATTCATAGTGTGTTACAGCTGTCACATTATCTCTCTATGCTACAGTACATCCTATGTCTCATGTTACCATGTCCTATGCTACCCATGTCTTTAAATTGCATAATGTGACAATTTCATGTATTTCATTTCTCTTTGAGATGATTCAATCACCAATACGATATTAACTTTATATCTTTACTGGCATACCTACTGGTCAATTTCAATATTTTCAAGCTCACATAGTCAACATGCATATCTGTACATTGTCTTGTCTGCAACAGAGCACTCATGGAATAAGTTCAGCATTGTAAAGCCAGTGTTTCAAACTGGCAGGGTTGTTATTGACAAATGCAATGAAAACATTTACATTCAGGTTTTTCTCTGAGACATTCACCGCAATGAACAAGACTTCAGTGGTATAGAAAGCAGACTGTGAAGCAGAATAATTTTGTCAAAATCCAAACACATAATGCTGAGGTATTTTTGAAAAACATTTTTCTTGTCCATGTATACCTAAACCTAGCCTTTGTTTTCCAATATTACTGACTGTATACCTAGAGTCATTGTCAAGACGTCTACAGGTCAATGTGAACAGTCAGTCAATGCCACTACACAAATTTACCTATCCATTCAGAATAATGTGACCAGATAATCACAACAGAACCACACACAGTAGCATAAGATGTCATGGGTTTATTCAGTTCTTGGCTCAGAACAGCAATATTCTGAACAACTTATACTACCCTACCCGCATTCAACAATTTAAACTCTATACTGGTAGACATTTGCATAAATGTTGTATGTATATTACATTATGTAAATACATGTAACAAGAAAGGCAACATTCTGATAATATATATTATGTAAACATGCCACATATTACAGATGTAAACATGCAACATATTACAGATGCAGCTGCAAAGTGCTAGAAGGAGCATTTACTAAAGGGAAGGGTCATCGGAACTGCAAGTTCTTGTTATAATAACCAAAGTATGTTGAAACACCAATTATTTACCTTGTCAACGCAGTGTCTCTACGTGTAAAATGCACTATTATTGGTTACATTTGAACTCTAGGCATGATCAGAATTGACTTGTCAACAATGACAAGACAATTTGTGCATATACAAGCAGAGTTGACAATGACAGAACAGTTTGCACGTATACAAGCATAATTTACAAACTCAGTACTGTGTAATCTCAACATGCACACAGCCTTTGGGGAATAAAACAATAAAGTATTGACGTTAAAATAAATATGGCAAAAAAGTTATCAAAAAGTTACAGCCAGTGGTCTTTTCATGAGTCTGCAAACAAGTGAATGACTTAAACATTGATTTTCAGAAATGTACCATACCAGCCAGAATTATCTCATGGAGCAATGGTTCTACTCCGGAATGCGATGCGTTCTACACACTCAGTACGCCCAAATAATCACGTGATGCCGGTACAAACAAACCCACATGTGTACTTACGCGTATAGAAATATACGTACATCTATGCGCGTTTGCGCACATGGCTTTGTTTGTACCGTGGTCGATTCGAATTCCGGGTTTGGCCTATTGATCCGAGCCAGTTGTGCTGTACATTGAGAGAACTGCCTTCATTTTCTGGATTTTAGCTTTCCTGAATAAATTGTTTATGCAGTATTATGATGTAACAGATGTGATGGATAAAGTTCAAGTAATGATATAACTTGTGTACTGCAGTTTTCAAGGAACAATCGTAACTCATTGTTAAGATTTCACATTTATTTTTTCATTGTCATTTCAGAAAATTTAAGACCATAGATTATTTTTTCTTTGAATATATTGTCTCTGGATTGCAATATATCTTGGAAACATTTCAGGTCTATATCATATAAATAGTGTACCAGTATAAACTGTCATAATGTCTTCATGTGTGAGCGTAAGAAAAGATGAATTTTGTCAATCAAGAGTTGTGAAATGAATGAGAAGTATCATGTGTATGTTGGGAAACAATGTTTGCTCGGTATCTGTTCCATTTGCTTTATAAGTTTTCTTTATTTCACAAATCAGAGAAATTTTCTTACAGCAAAAAACGAGATGGATGAACAGTCTCATATACATTACGTTTACTTTTTTGTACGTCCCGCACAAGTTCTGTAGATAACATTGTAGATAAAAAGAACCGACTCATTTGAGTGTTTGGATACGGAGGTGCCGAAATACTTATCATGTTGATGATATCTAAACAGCTTGCTGTCGGTCTATGTCAACACTCTAGGTAGACGAAACATGATACAATGAATGCAGACAAATGCTGATTAGGATTTTTTGCGAGACACATGGATAAACAGTGAGACTCTGAGAGTAATGAATGAAGCAGCGATTACCACATGTCAGATAGATATGTCTTTTGAATGCTGGTTTTTATTCTGTCATATGCAAGTTTAAATAAAAAGACTTTCAATGAAACACCGATGCATGGATACCACACAACATATTGGCTTTCATGTATTGAGTTGAAGGGCATGCATTTTCTAAGAAGTAAAACTTGACAGACGTCTAAGTGACACTTTACTCCACTGTTTATTCTTGTGTGTCTATAAAAACAGCTTGGCATCAGTACGTCTTATGGTTAGCCAGAGTGCTGTCCTAATTAACTTCAGTCTCTACAATCAACACGACAAGTAATTTAGCACTCCCTTGTGTGGTCTATCCAGACACTTAAATGAGTCGGTTCTTTTTATCTAAGATGTTATCTACAAAAACTTGTATGTTTCGTACAAAAAAGTAAACGTAATGTATATGAGACTGTTCATCCATCTCGTTTTTCGCTGTATATATTTTATAAATTGAAAAGAGTTTACTCACTAGAAATATAAAAATACAGTAAATATATCTGCATGTCTATTAATAATTATCATGAATAAATATTTGACAAACAAGATATAGATCAGTAGTGAGTCATTGTGTATAAGACACACACACACACACACACACACACACGCACAATTATTCAGATATGATAATTAACAGATATTATTATTCTGTATTTGAAGTAATTTGTATTTTTTGTTTATAACACTGCTTTTGGCATCAAGTACTGTAATTACCCACAAAAGACATCTGTGTACATTGTTGTGTGTATAATATCTATCTATCTATACATGATATAGAGACAGAGATAGAGAAAGAGGGAGAGAGCTTTATCATTGTCTGATAACGCTGTGACTTAACTGACACCATTGTCTGCCATTTACCTGACCCAAATACACAAATAATAAAACAGTTGGAATTTCTGAATACACAAAGCCGAAATGATGTTATCCTTGCAGACTTAATGACTGTAACCTTCTTGAATTCAAAGCTACAGTAGTTTTCCTGGTTTTAATCCAGCACATAGTGTATCGATTTCCATTTGTGTTTTGCACATGCGCAGCTTGTCAAATGTATTTGGTCTGATGGAAGTGTGCAAGACATCGAATTTGTTTGCTCACTATAAACTTTTGGAATATTAAGCTAGGCCAACTTTATAACTTCAAGTTCTAACGATATAATCATTTATAATTGTTCCGGGACTTCCAACATCCTGGAATGCACCGACAACAGCGTACATATCTTCCAAGCCATTGTGGTCATCGAATTGATTTGTATCACACTGCCAGCACAAGTGAATGTCTCATAATTATGTCAAGTTAGGTAAAACGCATCTCGAAATTGGACGACTTAAATTTTTTTTTGCTCAAACTTGCCTCCATGCGCATTTTAATTCCCTTTTCAAATGAAGACTAAAAATTAGTGGAAATACTTTGCAGAATTTGAGGCAACTTTACAGAAGTGATACAATCCATCGCAGTGAATGACGCCGTTATGAGCATAGTGTGCTTTGTCTGTGGCAGATTTATGATATCAGCACTTTTCTATAGAAAAAAACTAATTTTCGATTTTCACAAAAATAAGAGAGTTAATATTTTATTTACTTCATGACGTACAAAATGAGCCCCGACAAGTGGGAGACCAAAAGAGTATGGTAAAAAGTTAGAGAGCCCCCGTGTCTGTCACCGTGGCGTATTCTACGATAACTTAAACGCGAAGTTTAAAGGGATACTGTCGTCGGAACTGCAATCAAAGGTCGTATGGGACCCATACGACCAATGTATCCAAGGTACGATGGTGATTGATGAAAGTTAAAACATATCTTCATAATCTACATCGTATAATTTAAATGTTGCCGCTATGATGATGAAGTGCATCTAGATATCGTGCACGAAATACATTTTTTGTAAAAAAGAAACTTGCGCAAGCGCAGTTCCGACGACAGTTTCCCTTCAAGCCATCATGAGACCTGCGAATCCAAATTAAGTGGATCAAATACAACGAACACCGCTATCGATTTATTCTTCAGAATCCAAATATTCTGCAACGACCAAATCAGCAAAGAAACTGAAATTTATGGAGATTATTACACATATGAGGTTCCAAAGCTTTGCTGCTGTCAGTGCCAGAACCACCTGTCAAAGACTCAAAGACTCGAACCTAATTTCTGATTGGCGCTTACTCCTCGATACTACATCCCTCCGGCTCAATGCGCCGTCTCCTCACCTCCGCACATGAAATGGATATCGATTGCATTCCTGTATTACGAATGCGGACCTGAGTAGCTTGAAATCGTCATAACACCGAGTCACAACTTTATACAGAAACCATGTGAACGTCATAGCGGCATACGTTCCTGCGAGCTCTTCCTATAGGCTTTTACAATTAGTTTTAGCTACTATAGACTATAGTCTATAGAAGCTATTGGGATGGGTATCCGTCCGGCGTCCGTCGTCAGTCTGTATGTATGTATGTATGTATGTCCGTTTGTGAGGCGTCCGTCCACTCAAATATCTTGAGAACCGCAGTACTTACTGATTTGATATTTGTTGTGTAGATGAAAAATATGATTTGAGAAACTATTTTTTTAATTTTTTGATATTGTTGAAAATAGGCAAATTAATGCCAAAAAAGGTGTTTTGGGTAAAAAATTTTCTTCTTCATAACCGCTGGTCAGACAGCTTTGTTATTTTGTATACAGGTCCCTAGGGGTAACCCAACTTAGATTTGTTCAAATTGTGATGAAATATGCAAATGTGTATTTTTAAGGAATTTTTTGTCATTTTGGTCAAAATTTGACTTACATTGTATGTAATTCTTGTACTGTATAAACCCTATCAATTCACCCAGAAAAAAATAATTAATATGATTTTAAATAATTGAATTAATTAGGAAATCATCAAAGCCAAAATAATTTTAGTGTAGAATTATCAGAAAGTTCAACTTTTTTTGATAATTCATAGTGAAATGTTACCATCTTGGAGGATTAAAACATGTAAAGGCAACTTTCCTGAATCCCACTTTGACATATTCTGAACCGTCATTTATTGTACCCTGTATGTTATCTAAAAGAAATTGCTCAAAATAGTCAATAGAGATAGAGATAGAGATAGAGTGGTCAATTAAAAGAGTGGTCAAAGTGATAGGGTTTTTATGGTAAAGCCCAGTTGGCTGTAAGATTCCTCATGTGCTATTTATAGCAATTATGCAACCTGTGTAAACAGTGCAATGAAAGTTACATGATTCCTTATAATGCTTTTGATGACCTTGAACTTCTTAAGTTTCAAACATTTGTCTCTTCAGTGTGCTTTCTCTGAGTATGTACAGTCTCAACTTATTCAACAGAAAAAAATACAATGTTAATCAAAGATATCCACCTTCTTCATCAATACATGTGTCACAAAAGGTTATTCTCTACATAACACAGCAGAGCTCTGTCAACTGTTGAGTTGCTTGTTCTTTCAAAACCGCTGGTCAGACAGCTTTAATATTTGGTGTACAAGTCCCTAGGATGACCTAAGTGAGATAATTTCATACAGTCAGGAAATACTTAATTTTGTATCCATGTCTATAGTAGCTTCAGGGACTTTGGCCCTATGTTTGTATATTGTTTGTATGGGTTATGCACCAGCTTTTTACATATATGCTCGTGAACAGTTGCTTTGATTGGAAAAGTATTAGAGACTCAAAAGTAAACCCCAGGTTCTGTTTTTGCTATTGAAATATTTCCAAGAGATTTGTCTGGCAGACAAGATGGAACTGGCTGAATTTGGCGAGGGCGTAAGAGAGGTTGAAGAGGAAGTGTGTTCTGCTAGATCTGTCCGGATTATGTCGATGAAACCAACGTCAGCTACCAGGTATGTTTTCACTTTATTTGCAACAAAATTGACGTACTCAGCTGCTGCATACAGACTAGAAGGGGTTCAGAAATTGGTGTGTTCTGTGTTTCCCTTTCACTGTAACGTGGTTGGATTCTTGAATTTCCCTGTGGAGCCATACAACCACTTGGATTTATACCTTTCCGATTGGACCATTCTCCCAAGTTTTCAAATAAGGTAAAGATGTTAGTGAACCGATTTGAAAGTTCTCGATCGAATTGTTCACCCGAACTGGAATCAACGGAATCCATCATATGCAGAGCATTTAATCTACCGAGATAATTCTCGTCTGTTATTTTAACAGCAGTTCACATACTGCCTGGAGCAATTCGCTCTCCATCAATCAGTTATCGGATATTGTAACCCGAATTCAAAGTCAGAATGCTGAATCTGTGTCATTTATAGCTGGAAATTTTAACAAAGCTTATCTCAGGAAAAACCTGCCGAAGTCTTTCCATCAGAATACTTGATCACTGTTACACTTAAACAAGGAAAGCCCATAGGTCGACACCTCGCGCGCACCTTGGTAATTTTCATTTCATTCTATTGCCAATTAAAATATGTATGTTGTATAGGTTGAGACAGTTAAGAGATACAAATGGCAATAGGAGTAAAAAATAGTTTTTCGCTAATCGCGTTTGACTCCGACTGAGAGTACATATGAACAATGAAAAATCAGAAAAAGGCTAGTATGAACTTTGCACAAAACGAGTGTCAGTCATAGACATGACATTGTGAGGAATTAACAGTTTCATGAAATGTAATGCAAATATCAACATTCAAGGAGGAAATATTTTCGTATGGCTGTGGTAAACAGACGCTTTTTTGAAGTAAGATACTTGGTATCGATTGGTAAACTGTTCCAAAGTTTAGCACCTGCGGATGAAATAGCAAACTGCCCCTCAGAAGTAAAAGATTTTGGAATGGATAAATTTGGACCAAGCTTAAACCTTGTATCACGGCTGTGATCCACAGTCTGAAAATAATCGTCCAAATGATGAGGAAGCTTGTCATGGTATAAATCGAAAATAAAATTACAAACACGTAATTTATAAATTTTGTAAATATCAAGCAGATCTAATTCTATAAATAAACGGGATGGCTATTCACTGAAACCAGAGAATGTAATATAGCGCACACACATTTTCTGGGTAATTAGAATGGGATTTAAATAAGATGAGTAAGTACTTCCCCAGATTTCTAATCCATACGTAATATTCAGTTGGATAAATGCTTTGTAAAGTTAAATTAAAATATACTTAGGTACACAGTTTCTTAGTTTAATTAAAACTCCTGCTTTCTTCCGGATACAATTATTTACATCTTTGATATGATCTTTCCAGGTCAGATGTTTGTCAATTATTACTCCAACAAAGGACACTTTGTCAACCCCATGCATTGTATGGTCCTTTACACATATAGAGCACCAAATAACACAATTGGAACTATAATTTGGGATAATTGGATTTTCATATTTTTAAAATTTCTCAAAAGTGTTGGGTGTCGTATAGCTAAATGTTGCAATATTACAAATTAATCATAAAAACAAGTATGTAACTTTAAAAGAAACGCAGATGAGCTTACATTTGCAGATCAAACAGACGTTACTTCGCCATCCAATTATCCCAATTTAGATCCAATTGTGTTTGAATAGAGAAACAGGCTTACGCTTGCCATGAAATACAGTGTGATTGGTTTTGTTAGTATTGATTGTTAACTTATTGGCATCACACCGATCAGTTACTGTAACATTTTTGAAATGACAGTTTACAATCGAAAGATCTAATAAATATTGCTTATACTGCCTGAAAAAGTGTGAAATAAATTCGAATCGTCTGCAAATAGACGGAAATCAAAGAAATGTGAAGAGTTTGGAAGATCATTAATGTATTATAGGAACAATGTGGGGCCAAGTGTAGAGCCCTGAGGCACCCCACATGTGACAGAGAGCTTTTCAGAATTGGTTTCGTCAGCGACAACGAATTGTGATCTGTTACTTACATAATGTGAGAACCAGGAGAGTGGGTGTCCCCTTACTCCGTAATGTTGAAGTTTTGACAGTAAAATACCATGGTTAATGGTGTCAAATGCTTTTGTGAAATCGATAAAATTCCCAATAGTTGATTTGCCACGGTCAATCTGTTGCAGTAAGTTATTCATCAAGTAAATCAAAGCAAGCTTTGAACTATACTTTCCCCGAAAACCATACTGGTGACTATAAAGTATGTTATACTTGTCTAGGAATTCAGATCACGCAATGGCTTACATGGTTTCATCTGCTGAACAACAACTACAAACTTGTAAATCTGCCAAACGATCCATCTGTCAGTTATCAGAGAACGCTACTTGCAGACTGCTTGTATGTTTTGAAGCCACCGATTTGGATGTGTTCCGGGGTTTATCAACCAATAAACACGAGTACACAGAGACAGTCATAATTTTACGATAAATTCTGTGAGGACATCTGCATTCCTCTGAAAACGGCCATCAAGAAGACAAACGACAACCGGTGGAACAACAATAGTATCCGAAGTAAACTTATCGCCAAGTAACAACAGAGCAGCCTTGTATGATGTGCCCAAGACTATATGAGCAACAAAGCCGAATTACAGAGAAAAGTTTGGGAATGATTGATCTAATTTTTGTGGAGGGACTTCAGGGAATTCTTAATGTCAACTCTCAAACGAAATGCAGTGTTCAGTATCAGACAACAAAGTCACGCCGATGACGGTCGCTGAAACATAGTAGTAGCATCCAGAAATCAATGATGTCAGTGGAACTCTGGTTTTGTCAATATCTTGACACCTTGGACACTCCTTGGCAAAATTAATGTCAGAAAAGCATCTGGCTTTGGCAACATATCACTATACCTATTATGTACATGCATGTTCAAGCCTACTTTCCAGTCTTTTCTTTAAATTTCAACCGGTCGTTACGCATTAACAAAGTCCCTGGCTTCTCTGAAAGAGTCTATCTTATTTCCAGTTCCAAAACATGTCTACTGTAATACCTGTCTTAAAGTAGAACGCGCCTCGGGGACAGATATTTGGACTCTCAAACTTTTTCAATTCTTTTCTGATCTACCATTTGTTTGGGTTCATTTTGAAGCCCTTTGAAAAGGAAAAAAATCATCGTCTTAGTTTTTCAAAAAAAAAATATTTTTCACCGAAGAGTTAACACAGGGATGACGGCCAAATCTTGGGTAATTTGTTTCTGTAGTACCAAAATTTGCATGGTGACCCCTAATTTTTATTCTGGATTTTGAAAGAGAATGATTGAAAGATTCCTTGAGGAAAGTTTGAGCAAAAGTTTAAATCTTTCAATTTCATCCTTATCAATTTGCTTATCGCACTAATCGATCGGTAGAGGATGTTGTAATCTTAATTCTTTAGTATTTACGTAGCTGTATTGAAAATACATCCGGTCTCCGCTATAAAAGAGCAAAAAAATCGAAGATTTCTCCCATGGAGGTACAGAGCACATCAACGTCATATGCGAATACGAAACTCTTGTTCGTCAAATAACAGCATTGTTAGCAACCGTTCGTTATCTCCTCGCAAAACTTCACTTCTCCAACTTCCATTGACATTTTGCTTGATACCTCAACGCGATGATCACGCACTCGAATAAACTGGCGTTGAAAACTTTATCAGAGGAATAAGACGGAATCATTTTAATGAAGATTCGGAACCAATCTGACAATCAGTTACCGTCATCATTATATGTTCCCGGGTCGCAAATCATCACTCAATCGAAATGACGCCCTCAAATAAATATTTTCAGTAAATTAAGAAATCAAGAAGAATCTGATATTGCAGGTGATCTTACACTTATATCAGCGTTGAGACCTTATTCCACACTGGACCGTATCTTCATTCCATAAGAGTAAGAACAGACATCGATCTAATCGTCTCGCTTCTACCGTCTATCGTCTAATATTAACAGTTGTGCATGCCTCACTTTAGAATGCAGGGACATTCATTGCTTGATATTGCTTCGACTGCAACGATCATCATAATGTTAATTATTTCCATCTACTTCAAAAGCTATACACCTTTGCAATTAATTGATAGCTAATTATTGTTTTGAAAACAGAATCGCTAATACCGAAAAATATGGGAAAGTGTAAAGGTATCAAATACCCTCATTTCACAGTTTTCGGCTGTAATGTATCCGGACCTTACTGTAAATTACACGTGTTTTTCTCCGGCAATTGCTTATTGAAAATGTGTCGCCGCACGTAAAATGAGATAATACTAACGCCCCGTTATGTGCTTTTTCGTTTACCTTCGTTTTTGTGACCGCTACTAGAGGCGATCATAAATTCTAGTCTATCACCGCAGATCAGAAGGTATCAAGAAGTGATCGCGGAAGCTATGTCCATTATTTTTTTAAATCTTCACATTTATAGCTGAACTTCGCATGTCATGCAATACCGTGCAATTTGTAAACGTTTACATATAATTTTGACAGAAATGATATCACACACATAATAAAGGAAACGTGTAACCTGTGCGTGTTCAATCTCCAGTTTTCGGACAGCCGATGTTTTGCGTCGTTGACATATCGAATATAAAAAGAGGACACATACAGTTAAAAGGTACAAAACATTCCTTATACGTAGTGCCGTTTGAAATCCGGGTTTTTCTACTTTTAAAGTAATCAAAAATATCCGGGCAGCACCACAGCGTCTGAGTTTTACATCATTTGTCCGATTAGGCCAAAGTAATTAAATTCTTTGTTTCGCGCCCACTCAAAATAGGAAAAGGTACGCGTCTAAGCGGCTGAAAAAACACACATAAGAAAATTAACACAATGTAATTTGATTGCAGCAAATAAAAATTGTATAAAAATTTTAGTTCAGAAAAGCTAAGCGGTTATGTCCTAAAATTTCCTATTCAAATACACTGTGTGTGTTTTTCATGAAAACCTTAAAGGTATGGAAATCGATCCCAGGGCCTAGGAGTGGTACATGTAAAACAGTGTGTATCTTTGCGTCAGAGGCGGAATAAACGATGAGTGTATCTATTTATCCAGGAAATCTTAATCCCGACTGCTATGTTTGTACGCACATAGAGCCAGTCGACGTTAGGGACACAAAAAACAACACGAGGAACAAACAGACAGGGGTTTTGAACAAAATGTAGCCGATACTTCACCGCGTACCGTATTTTTCTGTAACTCCATACATGAAAATATTCGTAGCTTGACGCACTTTGAACATAGCTGGTAACAAGGGACAGTGGAAAGCCCATGGAACTACGTGTACAACTATAACAGCCACTCATGTAGTTTGTGAACAGTGAAGATTTTTCCGATCAACAACTTTGACAGATGGTGGACTGACCTTTCCTACCGCAATTGTTATCTCCCTCGATTCAGCACAAAATTTTCGTATGGACTGTTGATGCGGTGTTTACAGTTGTTACGTGGTGGTAAATCCTAGTCGTATTTACGACTGCTGCGTGAACAGTCACTGAATAAATTTTGCACGCATTTACGAGCACTGGATATTTTTACAGTTTTTAATCGAAAACCGTCCGTATATTCGTATGACAGTGACAAAAACAACACAAGGAATCTGGCGTATATTGTTACTGAATTACTTTGACCAAAAAAAATCACCCAAATGCCGAACGGTGATCATACAGAACTCTGCAGGTTTCTGGACTAAACGACCCCAAACCGACCGGATCTCAGTCAACTGTGCCGGGCTCGACGTCTACTCGATCAGCGTCAACTCAAACTTTCACTCCAGACAACTTTACCCCACAAACTGGGAATATACTAAATTTACCTTGAAAAAATTCAAACTGTGTATCGTATTGAAAAAATCTTACCGGGGCCACGGAACAAATTAAAAAACCAACAAATCCAAACAGAAACAGTGGAATAATCATTAGTGTGCAAGGTCGCTGTATTATATGTCAGGGTAAAAAAAAATCTAGTTTTGAAATTTCTGGACGGTACAAAAGGCGGGGCAGAATTAGACAAGATTACGACCAATGTGTTACCGCCGATGGTACATAACGTTCTGTTGATAGCAGGTAGTTGAGTGTCCAGTGAGAACACTATTCCCAATGTACCATGGCTGTTGATTTGAGCTGCCTCCGATCGAAAATTTTCTATACAAAGACATGATATCAATAATTTTGCGAGATTAAAAGTACCCGCTGTCTTCTCGCCAAATAGCTGCGATCAAGATCATTATGATAGAAGCAATTGACCGCCGAACACCTGCTTGCTGTTCTTATACACAACGTGTAAAAAATGATTATTCCTGCAGAGAAATACGACAGCAAATATTGCAATGTGAATTTCTTACTATCTTCCTCGCAATGGTTTTACATCTATGTCTATTTTAACACGGTCACTGGACCATTTCTGACGATTTTTACAAACAAAGAATCAGCTCACACTCATCGTGGGAACACATTGCAAAGACGTTCAAAAAATGTTCATCACATGAAAGATTACCGTAATCCCCGTTTCAAAGATGTAGGAAATGTATAATGTGTTGTTCATCTTGAAAAATCCCGAACTGCAGCCTCTAAATACAACTTCCCGACAACTTGCCGACAACTTTACAAGCACACTCCGGTCATCACATGACGGTTATAACCGTACATGTGCTGCCGAATCAAAAGACTTCAAATTAAAAGTAAAAAAGTATAGAAAAATATCAATATCCAAGCACTGTGAAACAGAGTAATTTTGATAAGGTCAGTTTATTGTATATCATAAAAAATCTCTAGGCCACTCGGAACAGCGTAAGATTATGATCTCACCCGTTCGAATACTACACTCACACGGTAGGGTAAAAATGTGAACTCAGAACGTTATATACTGCTTCCGCCAAGCGAGTCCGCTTAGCTAAAGGCGGTAAAATGACCATAATTATTATTGCTAATCTCTATAAATTTTGCCGAACATTCGTTAGTAGTTGTCGAATTTCTTGAGTTTGTCCGAAAACTATTTCAGTGAATGACGTGAGTTTCAAGACATCTGAATGCGAACGCAATATCGGTATCGGGATAGCAAAATCAGTCACAGACAATCGAGGAAGAACATAGGAGTCTATTAATCTGCGAATTAAATGAATCCTAAGTTACTAGGAAAGTAAAAAGGTAATGTTGTGTCCTGGTTGGGAAAGAAAAGTTGATTAAGATTTCAAAAAAACGTCAGATAATATTAGAGCAATTTAGTAAAAAACAAGCTCAGAAAAACGTATAGAGATGAACGACATCACGGCGATCTTCAAACCTTTCATCATGTTTCAGTCTGAACGGTCAACTTTGATGCTATAATCTATGTCAAGTGTACCACTCTTTTGGTCAAATCTGACAGAGATGAAGCAATCGCGATTTAGTTTCATCGCCCCGACCCGACAGAAAATAATGCAGCTCATGGGCACCTGTATAATCGTGGCGTGAACGTATCCAATAGCCGTCCACTGCATGGGCCATTGACCGTGCATCGCCAGCAAACAACGGTTTTGGACGTCACGAGAGCATTTTTCCACAGTCTGTGAGCGGTTGAGTGATTTGGGTTGGCTGCATAGATCGGAATCGAGTTGATTTCGGCCGAAAACAGTTCGAAAAGTAGTTTTTCGTGTTCCGTCCGAATTGGATCCGCATGTTGCCGGTTTTGTCCATGGCAATCAGCAGAGCTGTGGTGGGAGGCCGTATAACGCCGGGAACACACGGCATCGTACGCAGGGCTAGGCGACAACATACTTCCAAAAGAGATCTATCGTAAAATATCGTACTGCAGGTCAACATACACATCACCCATTCATAGGCCTAGAGGTACACAGATCAACAAACAAACAGGGAGAGGCAATCTGCTTGAAACCATAGTCCGTTTGTGTCTGAACTCATCTGAGACTCGTGTTCAGTAACCGTTGGTCAAGTATTTTGCTCAGTTGTAAGAATCGTTTATTCATTGTTGACATCGTAATCGATCGGATGTACACAACAAATGTTTGATCGTTTTGCACCTTTGCGCGTCCCCTCGTGATTGGCAGCTGTTTGAATGCTTTCATCTATTGTTTGTTGGACGCTTCGAACACGGCATCGAAGCAGTTTTGGCATCAAAAATCAACTTAAAATGGAAAAAATGAGAGAATTTCGCCAACAAGGTGATGCCACAAGTATTCACAAAACGTAATATGTTGGAACAATGCTTTAATTTACACCATGGTTGTTGAAAGCTCCAGATTTTCGGGAGCATTCGTTGACGCTGTTATCATGTGCCACTCATGTTGGATTATGAATGCCCAGGGAGATAGGGGGTATTTATAGGCTCCCCCTGCCTTTAAAAACCTTAGCGGATAGGGACGCAAAACAAAGAATTTAATTACTTTGGCCTTACTACATTCTCAATGTCAAATATTTTTGATCTCCGACCGGCCAAAATATTACCTCTGTCATGTTATGCTATCTGGACAAAAACAGTGTTAACATTTATTATCACAACTGGTCTGTGAATTTTGCCGTCTATCTACCGCATAAATAAAGACAAATAATATTAAACAGAAACATTAGGAGGTAATGATGATTTAATTCTCAATTAAAGAAGCATTTGTAAATAAAGATAGGCTCAAAATAAATATTGAGCAATGAGTTTATAAAATTTCAAGGCTAATGGCAGACAATCTGAAAATTTGTAAACTTTTGCAAAATTCTTTTATGTGTGTCTGTATCTGAAAAAGTAGACACTTACTTCATATATCAACAGATCTAGACTATTGTATAAGAAGAAAAACGCAGACAACTTGGCTATCTGTTGATATATGGAACAGTTCTTTGCCAATGACACACACCTTGCAATGCCATAGATTAGGGAGCTGTCATTGTTTACGGCCTTGGGGTTTGGGGAAGTCTGAGGGGGTCACTCAAAAGATTGAACGCTACAAGGGGGAGTTGCTCAAAACGTGGAGAGGAAGAAAAGGGTTACTGAATTTTTCGTGTGAAATAAATTGAAACACCTCTCAGATTGCACCATTGCACACATCAATTTCTCAAAATTTTCCACACAGACAAAGGGACAGCCCGATCTGACACTTCCCCCTCAGCCTCTTGCGAGTTCTCCTCCATGTACTTTCAAATTCTGCCCAGCCAGATATCCAAGTGAAAACCCCGTCTTGATACCCTTCCAAATGAAACAATACTATATGGTTGGATACTGGTTATAGCGCGAGCTTTGATATCTGCATTTTGGTGTGACTTTGAATTTTCTTTTGTTGGTTTCACCTTTTTCATCAGTCATGAGATAACCGATGATAATCTAGCAGAGTACATCAGGATTTTAAACGTAACTACATTTTTGTAAATTTTACAAATACATGTATTTATATTTAACTGGGGATCTGTCAAAATTTCTGTAAGAGAGGGGTTACTCAAATTCATTATGGTTGGCAGGGGGGCCTCTCGAAAGTTCAGGGTTTCCGATGAAATTCCTTCGACCACCCCGGCCATAAATAATGACGGCTCCCTTAATATATTGTAACCGCATTGGGACTGAATGCTATAATTGAAAATTATGGTGTTTCTATTTATTGTATTTAGGAAACGAACCAAGAAGGTCACATTGCTATCAAATGGAAAAGTGAGACCTAGTGCCCTTCATGTATATGCTGAAACTAATTAATTTATATAAGATGACACATTATTCATAATTAGTAGCATACCTGTTACTTTCATCCTGTGCTAAAATATAAAGATTAACGTAGTTTCTCTGGTAAATTTTCCTTTTCATTTTCATTTCATAAACTAATGAGTTTCTGTACATATTAACGTTATACAATAACACATACATACTTGTACCAGTATAAGATGAATAAAATATGTAACGATATTCATTTTGCAGAAGACTATGCAAGTTGGAAAGCTGAAACACCTCAATATATCGTTTTAAATGAGCAACATTTAAAAAAAATGAAATCTTTGAAAATGATTATAATATCTACAGCTACTGTCTCTTACGACAGTGTACAGCGGTGCATTTGGAGCGTGCCTAGATTTGGTTCAAGTCTGTGATTTAGGAATGGTTGAGTGGGGTCAACGCGATGATCTGTGTTCTGTTTTCATGTGAAATGTGTGATATTAGGGTGTACAGGATGAAGGAGAGTTTCCGGTAGAAACTAACTCACTACTGCGCAGACTCAAAGATAACGTAATCGAGCGCTAGGAAAACATGACCTGGGCTGCAAAATTCCAAATAGGTTTGTAGAAAATAAAAGAGACACAAGAGAAACTGTTGCAAATTATTTTTTAATTCACCGATTTGAACCAAGTCTAAAGCGTGCCTTGTTCGCTGGTAATCTCCCATTTGGGTGACCACAGTAATACTAGTGAATCAAAATAAAAAACCGATCACTCTTTTATCCATGAAAAGATAAATTGTCAATTAAAAGACGGCTGTGCCTTACATCATAATACTGAGGCCTTATCAGAGGATTATTTTTCAGGTAACAAGCATCAGAGATGCGATACATTCATCCTGGTGGTGCCTTTGACTCAACAAGCAAGCCATTGATCTGAGTTTTGAAAGACCTAGCTATTGTCAGCATTGGTTATTACATAGCAACGTGTTCACCTTGCTTAAGCAAGAGGTCGTTTTTTTATTTACAAAACTATTTACACATTTATTTACATATTTATTTATCTCTATTTTTTGAAGGATATTTCTTTTTTCGGCATATATTACGAGTGAGCGTATTCATAAAGTAACGGTGGTTGTATCAGGAGTCGAAGCCATGCTCGCAGTGTTAGCGCCATAGTACAGTATACTGTATCTGGACAAAACCTGTAATCTTGCAAAATGACTGGTAATCCTACTGTTCATTTGCCATAAAGCTAACAGTTGACTTTTTCTATGATAAAAATGTCCATTATTATAGTTCGTAACGAAGATTACAAATTCATGAAACAACAAGATGAAAAATCGTTTTCATCTTGATATACGAAGATGTATAATTCCATAAAAATGAGATGTATCTCTTTAGAAAAAAATGCCTTGCCCTCTGTAATATTTCCTTTCGATTAACAATAAAAGGTTGACATTGAGTAAAAATTTAAATTGGTTACATCGCAATATGCTACTGTGATATATACTAAAATGAGAGTCGTTTCGGTTCGTACAATCATAAGACAGGCATCCACTGTTAACTCTTCTCTTCAAAATGCGTGTATTGAGGTCAATCAGAATCACTTCAGAAATAAATCGGACGAAGAAACCTTCGCATTCCTTGCCATCCTATTTAACATGAATAAAAAGAAGTCATGGAGACAATATTGAAAAAATGTCGGATCAAATGAAATGACGACAAATTAAACAACTCTTGATAGCTTTTAAGCAATCTTACACCATTCGATGATGTAATTATATGAGATCATTTATTCTGAATGTCGCACTAATGATCACATGTTATAAATCATGAATTGAAAATCTCTGAATTTATTGGTTCCGAAAAATTGACCGTCGACATGTCGTCTAGGAAATGAATATATTAATTTAATTATAATATACAGCAACCTACTTCTTCTTGACGACTACGATGATGATGATGATAATGATAATGACAACCAGTCCACCAAGGATTGCCCCGACAAGGATGTAGATCAGTTCTGAAAATATTCATAAAAACACTGCATCACGCTGGTTTCATTAAACATATGGTTGGTTAAAAATACAGAATTGTAATTATGATAGGTTCTTCTGACCAGACTCACACCAATCATCCATTCTGAGAGAGATAACCAGATGTGAATTCACTTTACTCCTGTGTTTTTAGGAGGAACGGGCGTCTTTGGACTTTTACCTTTGAACTGCTCTTTTAATTTTGGGACTTCGTATCGACGACTCGCTCTCACACCTAAGTTTTCTTGTGCAACATCATTTGCGATAAAGTGATTTTACAGAGATACAGTCGTCGGAACTGAGCTCAAAGGTCGTATGGGACCCATACGACCAATGTAAACACTATATCCAAGGTACGATGATGATTGATGAAAGTTAAAACATGTTTGTCATAATCTACATCATATAAATTTAAATGTTGCAGATATGATGATGGGGTGCATCTAGATATCGTGCACGAAACATATTGTTTGTAAACAAGAAACTCGCACAGGCGCAGTTCCAACGAATGTTTCCCTTCATAGTATAACATAAATTGACATGCATGTTCAAGTCATGGTATGCTGTTCTTGAGAATTAAAACTTCGACTAAAGTCATTTGTTGCACGCCTTTCAATGACATCAGTGTTTAAGCTTGTCTGAGAAATAGCCTCGGACACAGAAAAAAATCAAATATCAGATCATATTGCAGAACAACTCTCTCTACCGTAGATAGCTTTTATATTGTGCCGGGGGGGGGGGCAAAACATGATATTGAAATGCATTGTGGGTAAAAGGTCGAGTTCTCACCACAGCAAGAGTCGCAGATGGTGAGCTCTATATACTTCAACACAAATGTACTTGCTGTCATGGCAAAAAGTTCAGTTTGACCGTGAAACTAGCTAAGCACATTCATTTCTCATCTTTAAGGCATTTCTGGCATTAAAATTCTGTATAACCTAAAACTTTACATTAGCGTCTGTAATGGTGTCTACTATCTGCTCAGAGTCGTTATATTATGGTTGACCACCTTGGAATTTTATATTTCAGGTACCTAGAATTGACACGCATATGAAAGGTATCGTGTTTGTCCTTGCAACAAGTTTGAAGAAACTTGGGCAGGTTTTGTTGAACCCAACGAAATTTTGGAAGTGCTTACTCACGGCCTGAAAATATTCAGATAAAATGACCGCATGCATGACTGCTTTTTGTTTGTGTCAATTATTGAAATGCGGAAAGAGAATGCGCCAGAACTCAAGTTTCCTTCTTGCAAGATTGAAATAGTCTGCCGATCTATTCCTTGTGCATTTCCACTAAGCTAGGAAACAGAACGATTTGGTAATGGCTGAAGCAATTGATCGGATTTCAGAACTTACGGTTTGGACTACACTTGGGGTGGCCTTTGTCATAACAATCACCGTCAGCCTCACAGACATCAGCCTGCAACAAACAAAAAACAAACAAACAATGAAACGACTCATAAGAAGCGACGCATAGACAATTTTACATGTATATTCAGCGCCTATAGTACAGTTATTATTTCGACTGAGATTTTGCACTTATCCTCTGTACGTCGCATTGCAAAAGTTACCCTCCTTACGAGGAAGAACCGTTTTGATACTTCGATGCTTTGATACTGCTTGCAATACTATGAGACCTGTATAAATGAAGATAGAGCTATATTTACCCGTCTAACGCAGTATCCCTCGGTTCCGTTGCAAACGTCGCAGTTTGGATTGAAAATGATAACCAACAACTCGGCACTGACTAACTGACCGTCGTTGCTAATGGAGATCAAAGACCCGGATGGTTGAGTTGATGATGCTCCGGAGTCACGTCGTCTACGATTACTTCGTGTCGTACACTTTACTTCTTCAAAGGATACAAACACTGCACCTTCTGTGCGTGAAGTTTCAGTTTTGGTGAAACCAGTTGAGCTGACCTACCAGGGATAAAATGAAGCAAATTAAATATATTCTAAAGATGAGTTATATCTAAAATCAAAAGTGCGGAACGATAACTACAATAAAACTTATGTAAATAAAAGTGTCCGTCGCATTCCCTTTGAATCTGGGCTAATTACGGAAAATTCTGTGAATAGCCAGATATAGCTTGACGTAAAATCGCATGCGTCATGCATCAGACGCAAACATAGACTTTACCAAGGACTGATCTCAAGTGTGTCGATGAACGATAGATTGCAATATTGAACGGAAATAGAGTCTGCTGTTTATAGACAAGATGTCTGGTTGTACCAGTCTCTAAAATAATTGATTAAAGGATTATAATCAATAATGGTAAAATTCGTGTTAAGATGTTTTTATGAAATGAAATTAAGTCACAAGCACACATCACTGATAAAGCCAGACAACACAAAAATAGGAATCTTGATATGGAAAAGAACAACAAATAAAGTAAGAAAGGATATTATTGAAAATCTTGCTTGGTGGTTTGAAACACTGTATTGAAGAGAATATTTCACTATCACAGTCGGAAAACTTTCATTCAAAGATTTAATTTCACCTTGCTCGACATTTAAGATACATGAATGACATACTTCAATGGTATTGATGTGGCATGTCAGTTGGTCGGACTCGGCGAAGTTGTCGCCGAACACCGAGACGTAAGTGCAATCATCGGTTTTCACATCACAAAGTCCGTTCTTGTGTGCCATGTACACCGTGGGTTCTACACTGAGGTCAACCGAACAGTCAGTGCCAGCAAAGCCATCGTCACACACACACTGACCACCGGTACACACACCTTTACCATTACAATCTGACGGGCAGAGAATTGAAAGTATTGCCAGTGGTGGTTCTGGTAGTCCATCAGCGCCTGGTGTCCACAAACTTGTATCCTTCGTCAGTCTTTCTCTGCATTCGCCTTTCATTAACTCACCGGCAGGGTCACCGTACTCAAGGCTATCTAAAACCTACAAAATGCAACATACAGTGAAAATCAAACAGAGTGAGAGCTCACGATAAATGTATAAACATGATAACGAAAATTGGTATTAAGGATCGAGAATGTAACAATGACTTATCGACTATACTACTCATAGATGAGACGATTTCACAATCGTGACACAAACCTGGATTTTTCCGCATCTAGTATATCATTTGATTTTAATCTCCTAACAAACTAGCTTGAAAAGTTAAGCGCTATCATGGAATGATGGTTACCTTGATATCAGTTTTGCATGTTTCCATAAAGGTGTTCATGTCATCGTCGGAAATGGCATTGCTACACGCCACACCTGCCGGAGAATCCTTCAACAACGCTTCGCAATACGACGTTGCATTGGCTTCAGTTATACCAGATTCTGTAGGCCACGTTGGTACCTGTGTATTAAAAAGCGAGAACATCCTTCAGACACTGAATGCAGCGCTTCAGGATTCCTGAATAATGGCCCCTGTAGGTAATGAGCATTTTAATTTCAATTTTAACGACAAGAGCTAAGGTAACATGAAAAGCTCAAGAATAAGAATTACGAATTGTCATCGAAGCAAGCCAATGGCCTCGCAAAACCACATTACCAAAAGCAAACAAATTAATCAGTGAGTGAAATTAAGCAACCTATTTTAAAGCGTCCGTGATCATCTTATCATATTTCAGAAAAGCCGCGCTATAAAAAGATAATATTTTTGTGATAGACGGATAACTAACTTTTCATCAGAATTCTCCAAAGCATAAACGGAGAACGATAGCTGAAACCGTTTCGATAATACATTTCCATTTTTAAAAAACTACAACAATAAAATATTTAGCCCTGCCTACTCAATGCACTGTGCACACAATTACAATGTTATTGATGACAAGCGACCTTTAGTCCGGACTAAAATCCGGCTATCAATAGTTACTAAGGGGCCGTGAATAATCAAAAAAATGCGCACGGTAAACGAAACTAAGTGCATTTGTCCTCAACCCCCTCCCCTAAACGAAAGTTTGGAAGTGCGAAAATTCAACCAAGCCTGATTCTGTATCTGCATCCAACAATCGGTAATTAAGTCGCTATGAAATCACGCTTACTCTGCCGACCGTTTCCCCCTCTGCATACCCCCTCTAAAATCAATCTCTGTTCAGCGCCAACTCAACAATGACGCAACCAAATGAAACTGTGTATCCAAAGTGTGAGAGATATCAGCCACAGCCAAGTCTCAAAATTCCGCTTGGCAACTATCAAAAATCGCGTTCGTAAATACTTACTGAAGGTTCGAAATCGTAATTGAAAGAGAAGGAAAGATCATTTGTTTCATCATCATTGGCACGTTTCCTCCTTCGCTTTCCAGTTTCATCGTCATTTTCATCACCATCATCTTCATCATCATCTACTTCTTCTAAATAGTCATCTGTTACGTCACAATACTTAGAGTCGCAGTTATTTTCATCACCATTATCATCACGTGTCAGGTGAGATCTCGCGCGATCTTGGGTGTATCCACACTGCTCATCGACAGTCACCTCGTTAAAGTCCATTTCCAAAGTGAAGGTAAGACCAGTTGGCGTACATGTGCAGTATTCTTGAGGAGGTGTGTACGATTGGTTTGTTTCTGTTTCTATGTCTTCTATGTCATCGAGTTCTCCGTAAAACAGATTCTTGCCTTCTGGTGTTCTGATAGCAAGAAACAATTTATGTTAAAATATATAAATATATATATATATATATATATATATATATATATATTATATATATATATATATATATATATATATATATATATATATATATATATATATATTAGGAATTACGTGATAGAAACGTGTATTTGCATGGAAAATACGGTCTGCATCACCAAGTGACACAAATGTGGTGAAAAATGTCAAGATCAGTCACATTGCCCTCCTTTTGGTGCCAGTCAATTTGCAGGACACTGGTTAAACTGATACTATTTTCAAAACACGATTTATGTAAATACAGCAGCATTTACGGTTATAGAAGAGAATTCTCTGAATACATCCTGATTTGAAATTGAAATACATTGTCATTCAGTAGCATGTCATACTCGATAGTAACTTATTATTCTACCATATCCAACCACTTCTGAGAGACGTAATCTTTGTGTTACGAAAATTAGTCATAATTATTGCGGATTAATCAAAACATCATGGGTTCGTCTCAAAATATGGACACGCGAAAAAGTTTTACGTGTCTAAGACCCGACCTTCTTACGAACGAAAATGGTATGTCTCGACATAGGTGTAAGATTTATTTACAGGAGAAACTCGAATAAATGCATCAAAACGTTGAGAGTGAAATCAAAGTTAGGCCCTGTGGGTATTATAAGGAGTTCATATGTGTGTTTATTTGGCATTTCCATTCTCCCTACTTTGATGTGTGCTTTTCAAACAGCTATAGCTAGAGTGTTTTTGTGTATGTGTGGTGTATGTGTGTGTGTGTGTGTGTGTGTGTGTGTGTACACACACACACACACACACACACACACACACACACACACACACACACACACATTATCGTGAATTGTTGTTAATTGTAATTTTTTATGTATTTACAAATATGCAAAAATCGATAGAGGTTTACCAATATATAGAATGCGTTTTTGGCCATGTTCAAGACATTATCGCAATTGCAAATAAGATTCTTTTCTTGATTTTGTTAGGATTAAAGACTTAATGCTATTCATGTAAACATGTTATTCCTGTTTTTTCAAAGCATTTCCATGGAAAGTGAGTCATAACTATTTTTCTAAACGACGAACGGGATACTAATATGTAAATAACATTGTGATATTCAATATCAGATTAGCATTTTTTACCGAAATAGTGTTGCACTAAATTGCACGTACGACAGTTTCCATGGAAAATGCATAACTCACACACACAAATATGCCAGTTTAAATGCTCATTAAATGCGACAGTAAAGAATCCATTTATGGCAGCATAATGCCGTAATGATGAACCATAAATTTGGCGTAAATATCAATTATAGGTATACTTTATGCGACATTTTTGTGTTACATTTCCAATCAATACGCAGAAAATATGTAAAAATAAATTTGTCATATATCCGATATTTCAAGACGACATAAAAACATCGTAAATGTATTAAATGTGACAACATTAGCACATATATTCCACATAAACGTAACATTTTTTGTATATATATGATTCATTTTGTGTTGTGTTTACGTAGACATATATAAGGTATTTGCGCGTTTGAAAACATTTCCGTCAATTCCATAAATTGTATAATTCCGCATAGCAGTCATTCCATAAATGACACACATACACATACCACAAGTTTGCTGGGATGCGCCATAAATATGACATAAAGCATCAATTTATGTCACGTTTCTTTAAATTTAGGTCTGCAGAAATGAGTTTTTTCACCCTGTGTATCTGTCTACTCTTATGTTGTCTTTAGAATATCTTTTTACTACATGCACTTTGCTTTATGTCTTTTTCCTATTGTCTTCAGAAACCTTATAATATATTAAAACTAATTGAAGAGAAAAACTCTTTTTGTGGTTTGATTCTTTTTTTAAATTAAGCTCATATCAGTCTTTTCAATTCGCAATTCTTTTAGGTAATCGGTCACATCGTGTCTATGATCATCAAGGTTCTGGACCAGCCTCCAGTGCAGAGGGCAAGGGTTTAGCTCACTGACTTGCAGAACTGAGACCAAATAACGATGAATTCACTGTATGATACATTTGTACATGTCTTTTCTGAACCTTGAAGTATGTAATGAGAAGATACCACACCAGAAGACGAGTTATTTAAACGTTTAATTGATTCTGTGTACAATTGTATTCTTACCCTTACCTCCATGTCTCGCTGAAATCATGTTTTGTACCCCATCCTGACGACTGGGAATATATATTATTCTTTGTTTTAAATGGACCGTGACGTAGATCATTGCCTGCGTCCTCGTCGCAATTTCCACAAAATCCAGCATTAAGAAAACCATAGTCGTCACTTCCGGGGGAATAATAAACGCCCAGGTACACCTCGCCCGAAATTGCAACGTATGCTCCGTTCGGAAAGAATATCTATGTTTATAGCAAATAATAGAAAACAAACATATTTTGTAAACAAGTAACCATGATCATTATTTGTTGATGCGAACCAAATAAATATGATAAATAGTTATCCTGGAGAAGATGAAGTAGTGGTGCATATTTATAATAATTCGACACATTGCATCACGCCATTTAGGTTCGTTTACCCTTCTCTTTCCTTTAGGCCTAAGGTAGAACGCACCTCGGGGACAGACATTCGGACTCTCAAACTTTTACAGTTCTCTTCTGATATACCACATGTGGGGGTTCATTTTAAAGCTCTTGGTGAAAGAAAACTTTTCACCGGCTTAGTTTTTCGAAATTCGAAAATTTTTATTTTTTGCCATAGAGTTAACACAGGGATGGCGGCCATTTTGAATTTCTAATATCGGTAAATCTTGGGTAATTTGTTTCTCTAGTACCAAAATTTGCACGGTGACCCCCTATTTTTATTCTTGATTTTGAAAGAGAATGATTGAAAGATTCCTTGAGGAAAGTTAGAGCAAAAGTTTAAGTCTTTCACTTTCGAGATGCATATTACCTTAAAGGCCAAACTTCAGAAAGAAAAACTGGCAATATCCTGATTGACCTGCTTACTCTCAATGTTTGATCATGAAAGTACAGGTACTAGTTGTGATATTGCCATTAGTCAGGTTCAAATCATTCGACATGCTCTGGTCAAAGTTGGACACGATCGACCACACTTGTTATAGTACTTATCATAATTTCAATGTAAAATTTCGTCCAGCATCAACAAAGATCGCGATTGGCAGATTTTGATGTAATTTCGTCCAGTCGAATAAAGAGACATTCGGAATAGCCTGATATATCTACAGCGTAAGAATGAAAATTGTTTGAAGATTTACCTTGAAAGTTCTTCCACTGTTTTCTTTGATAAGTCTGAATCCAGGTGTTAAATCTCCTCTTTTCAACACTTTAGCGATGAGTTGAGAAGTCTTCCTGTAATACTCATATTTACGATTTCCCCAGAAATAAACTACAAGCTGTAATGTAGTCTTACATCTATCGATGATAATGGTGTCATCACCCACTCTAACAGCAACTCCACAGTTGCAAGCCACTGAACCACACTCCGTTAAACGTGTTTGGATCTTGAAATACAATATCGAGCTTGTATGATGGCATTTGTATAAGATAACGTATATATCGCACTTCCACTTTCTGTTACATTCGATGTATTTTCCAATATATTCTTATTCTTTTTGTAAGATGCAATTGTTTGTCTTCTCAAAATCATGTCGACATGACATTAGTACAATTTAATTGTCTACACAGTCTGTATACTTAATGCCCGATGTTGTTGTTGACATTTGAATTGCAATCTTGACAACATAATTCATTGTTTTACCGGAAAATACATCAAAACAGCTTATTGAGCTTTAAACTATCGTTGTCGAAACACTCAAGTTCTTAGAAACTTTGCATTCTTTCATGACTACCGGTAATGACAAAACTTGCGATGAAATACCGACAAACTTTTCTTATGAAGAGCTAAACCTTTTATGAGGTAGCTGCTATTTCCATACACCAGCGAATGCTAGCGTGTTACCAGCGCTTGAATTACGGTAGAGCACTCCTACGAGTACTGGCATTGCAGTGATTTGAATGTAGAGATTAATGAAAACGTAAATATTTCTGAAATTAATAGATTGTACATCTTCATTGCTCTGTCAACATCTTTCTTGTATCTTCATATATCAAAATGTACTTTGTAGAGGAACGATTTTGAGATCTCAGCTGACAGGAAAATTACTGATTCAGTCTTAATTAGCTGCTTACATTTTTGAGAGCTAAAATTTCCAATGTCAGCTGTACAAATTTAAGAGTACATTGTGATGTATACGATTTACCTAAAGGAAGATGAGAACACAATTTTTTCTCATCAACTTGCTAATTACAACACATTTTTACTTTTCTGCATTCATCCACCTCGATAAAAGTTAAACATAGGTATTGTGATAGAATGATTGAATTTAAATGACACTTAACAAACTTGCTTGAAGCCATTTGCTTCTGGTCTCTGTCAGAATTCACATTATGACTGTAAATATGTTTTTACCAACTTAAAATATTCCACGCTATGAGTAAATTTAATTCAAAGAATTTGTTTGGTTAAACTTGTGCCAAAAGCAATGCGTGAAAGGGATACTGAAATATCTTTTTCAAGACAATACTGAAATATCTGTTTCTCACATTCACTTTACAAATAAATATGAAACTTACCTCAAATGGATAAATCTCGTGCTTATAGAATATATATTCACCTGGTTTGTACACGTCGTAGTAACTTAAATAAAATGAAGAGCCAAAAATGAGATACATATGAACCAAAAATGTTTGTTTCGTTACGTGTTTCTTTTCCGTGACAAACCAAAATGTAATGGCATGAAAGACCATTAAAAAGTTAAAGATATGATAAAAGGAATTGGGCATAATGACATGGGATAAATGATGGTGAAATAGACCTCGATAAAAAAGTGAAAACTGGAGTTGTAAGGAAAAGTGGTCAGCAGTAACACACATGAATAGCAACAAGAGAGAAATTGGCATCAACGGCATTTTCTGACAATACGCTAGGAATATTGACGTATTTAGTCTTACATTAGACAGTATTCAGCACATCAAAGACTCGTGTGAATTCTTTACTTACACTCCGTCACATGTCTGATAATGAGGATCGCCCATACCACTGCATCTACGAAATATCTTGTCCCGATCCAGCGTCCTCACCTGGAAAGAATGTGTATATTTTGGTTTTAAAGTTTTTAAACGAAAAAGTCTTTGAATTACCGGTGCGAATAATGAGAATTTGTCTATACAACGTTGGGAGAATCATAAGTGTCCTTGGACTTGAAAGATTTAGGGAGGGATCAAAAGGGTAGCACTTATAAAAGATCATGGCCACAATTGGCAACAGGTGAAATAACATGCCTGGAATACGCTTTAAAATTGTAATAATACAATCAGCATGGCGTTCTATTGAATAGGTCAGAGTGCTTACCGAATGGATAATATCGGTTTCACGTTCCAGCGCGATGTTATAATGCCGTATCATGCTTAACTAAATCCCTTGAGCGCAATATTTCGATGACGTCATGCTTTGATGACATACAACTGCACATTTCAGTACATCCACTGTCACTGGTCGAAATAATACAACGCCAGACACATTAACTATTGAATAAATCTAAATAAGGGCATCATCAAATACATATACGCGATACATCAAAGCATTCGGAGCACAGTTTACAACAACAGCCATATAACTTTGTCACGGTTCGTTCCTCATGTAAATGACGGGTTAGCCGGCAGTACACTGACAAATATAATTGAGTAGTAAAATATTCTTATGCGGTAAATATTTCACAAATTTCAATCAAATTCAGGGCAGTCATCGTCGGCAAAGTTCTATTTTGTTTGTTCAAATGTTTGTCCAAGTTGTGAGTTGATTGAAAATAATGTTATGTACCTCGCAGTTTTGATAAAAAGTGTTAGATGTTGTTACCTGTATCAAGTGTATCAAATGGTATCCACGCCACAGCGCTGGTGACGAGTCTTTTACAGGTAGAAAACCAAGATACACTGTGCCATCACCGTCTCGGAAGAAATCTCGTCTCGCTTTGATAGTGAGTGTTATATTGCCGCCTGGAACGGAGTTAGAGGGCGTCACCACAGCGCCACAAGTGTCCTTGACAACGACGTCCGGATATGGCTTGTAGAGACCAACACGGTCAGTGACAAACACAGGCAGCGATATCTGACATGAATCACACAGCAGTGGTATACTGGATTCTAGCTGTATCACGTACTCATTAGCGTTCTCAGACAGTTCAATGACTTCGCCAAATGTTCCTTTCACCTACAAGTGTAAGATGGAAAAATCAAAAAGTTCATCCACTTGTAATGACTCGTATGTGTACTAGCCATGAGGTTCAATAAATAGTTTCATAAAATACGGCGTTTTCGATTGGGTTCGAACTCACAACATATGGCAGCCAGTCACTTAGCGGAGAAGCAATATGTCAATTGAGTGCATTTTAACTTACTTTAACACCAGCAAAGTATGATGAACTTCTCTTGGTTTCAGTGACGTTTCCGTCGGATGATATCTGAACTTCACAGTGAATCTGATAACAAAATTGACGATACGTTATTAATAGTGCTCGTGTGTCTTGATAATGGAAGGCTCCAATGAGTGTCTTATGAGAAGTACCACCTCTTCGTTTTAGTTGATTATTTTCAATCGCACGACGGCGACTCGCTGTCACACGAGTGGCCTTCGTGGACAAAGGAAGTGGTGATACCGAACAATAAGCTGTGTTTATTAAACTGAAGGAACACACACGCAAACAGAGAGAGAGAGAGAGAGAGAGAGAGAGAGAGAGAGAGAGAGAGAGAGAGAGAGAGAGAGAGAGAGAGAGAGAGAGAGAGAGAGAGAGAGAGAGAGACAGACAGACAGACAGACAGACACAGAGAGAGACAGAGAGACAGACAGAGAGACAGAAGGGGGCTAAGAATCCTTTCACTTCATCTGTCTAATGGTTGCAGGATGCATGAAAGTTAAGTAACAGATATTATTACTTTGTACTTGAAGTAATTTGATTTATTCATAACGCTCTGCTTTAGCATCGAGCATTGTAATTGCCCAAGAGGACATACATACATACATACATACATACATACATATATATATATATATATATATATATATATATATATATATATATATATATATATCTGTGGTAACAGAATTAAAGGCATTAATACTTTGTACTTGTAATAATTTATGTTATTGTCTTATTGTTTATATCAAAAACATAGAAAGTGAATTGGTGAAAGGTTTTAAGTCAGTTGATCAGTTTGGAATCAATTAGTTAGAACAAACCATTGATATTGAAAACCAGCTTGTTCGTACACGTAGTCGAGTTTTTTTGCACTGTCCTGTATCTTGACCATTGGGAAGCCATAGTACGATGTTTCAACCACGTAAGACTTCACTAGATTTTTATTCTAAGTTTACAGAAATCCAGTGTGTGAGATCACCTGAGTTCTATTGACATTTGCATAGTCGCAGTTATTTGTGGACGAGAGCCTGTCATGTGCAATTTTATTGTTTTCAAACAAATGTATTTCATTCACTGTATCTCGATACATCGCGTCAACATATCTGTAACGTTTAAATTTTACGATGTAGACTACGACAAATATGTTTTAAGCTGCATCGATCGCCAACGTACCTCGGATACAGTGTTTGCATTGGTTGTACGGGTACTACATATACAACCTTTGCGCGCATGCAGTTCCGTCGACCCGTTCCCTTTAATGGGGTGTTACTGTCATTCTTTAAATTCAAATGGAAATTTTAAGCGATATCTTGCAGTGTAAATATTTAAACAATATTTCTCCCGTGCGATAAATATTATCGTTGAAATATGCAATCAGCAAGAAGACCGAGGGTCTTTTCATTACTGTGTTAGGACCCTGCGTCACGGTATCAACTTTCTCTACATCTGATCATGGCAACGATGTGAAGGTATTGTCAATACATCATGGTCTATTCTTGTTAAGCCACCTTGGTGCGGAATAAAAATTGTCAACAAGAGAGAATAGAGATTTTTAAACAGAACTCTCGTATCTTAGCACCATGGTATATGAACAGCCCACTTATGAGATTGTAAGGATCGCAGGTTTTGATTGTTATGTACGTCCCAAAAGAAATCGACCCAGTTTCAAATTGTATAAGTTTTGAATGCATCTGTGTATCATCGACGACAACCAATACAGTCTAAATTCAGGTCCGTGCTATGGAAACTCATTGTGATGTGGTATTCTATCTGCAGCCTTTGTCGGTTAAAGTCGTACAACAGTCCTCTGCGGAGTCTTTCATCGGTAGGTGTTTCAATCTTAGGGACGGACTATATCATTATGTGAAGGTTTGTGAAATAGTGCTGCTTACGGGTAGGTAGTACTGCTTACGGGTAGGTAGTACTGCTATAAGGGTAGGTTTTCATTGAAAGTTAAATTCCTGACACGCCCTTTCCTGTTTGACACTAATACGAATATGTTGTCTTTCATATAGATCAATTAATCATTGTGTACGATACGTAAATGCTTGCTATGGTTGCGAAAATTTGACGTAAATATCTCCTTCGTTTCGTTGGTTGTGTTTATTTTGATCATCGCCGTAGCAGGAATTCACAAGCTGGGAAGTCAGACCGATTTGTTAACACTACCACAGCCAGAATAATTTTAACCACATACTTTTAAAAGAATTGAATGATAAAGATCATAAGTAACACACGGGCATTAAGAAAATTGTGAAGTTTTCTACTTTTCTACTGCTATTATTAGACAGACACGCCTCTCAACTTCAAATGTTATAAGTATTATACAAACACCAAATAAACGAAGAATACAAAGCTTTGCCCAGGTATAAAATCTTAAAGTTTTTGAAGAAAGGTCTTTTATATTCAGGTTGAAAGGAAAATCTTTGATATTTTCATGCGGCATAGCATCCTTCACTCGTTTCCTAACAACGCCTTTGTCGAGTTGTCGGCTAAAGGTCGGTCAGATGAGGTCAAGACACTTTCAGAAGGCATTGTATAGGAGATGTGCTTGTCCAATTGTATGACCTCCTTTGTCGTCCCAGTTTTTTTTTTGTAAATCCACAACAACAGCATTCGATGAACGGTCTCGTAGAAAAGGGACTTTTTTGTGACAGTAGAGGATCCTAAATCATGTCATGGCTATCTTGGGATACTTGCCTGAGAGGTAATTGAGTACACAGTGTTGTTATTGACGCTGATTTCTTAGCCCTCGCAATCTTTTGAAGTGTTCCCTCGACACATAGATAGGCTCCAAAAATTCTATCAAGCACCCACTCAAAACATTCCTACACCCATGCAACTGTTCTCTGAAGTGACCAATTTTACATCTTTATATCTTTTTTACAAGTGCTATAAAGTATTCCCAACCCTACCATTATCTTGCTAGCGTTGTGTTCAAAACAAAGGCAGTGGTGGGACAACAGATCGCAGCAATATCTCTGCCTCAAAGCCACTTGAACATATTGTCTGTCTCCCTGGTTTATCGACACTGTCTCGCTGTATGTGTGTGTCTCTGCCTCTGCTTGTATACAAGTTATACCCCATCCATCGTATCTTTCTTCCTTCCCTGTCAGTGATTTCTGCCATTTTCTATAGGAAAAATTGCCAAAATTTTTTTCTGTTTTAATTTGAATAACTCGGACACGCCAGCTCACACAGTTTTCGTGAACGCAATCCGTAAAATTCAATAAATCACGTGCGTATAAGGTAAAATGTGCCTCGGGGACAGATATTCAGACACTCAAACTTTTACAATATTCTTTTTGCCTACCACTTGGGGAGGCTTATTTTGAAACTTATGGAGTAAATAAAGTTTTCACCTGCTTGTGAAATGGGGAATTGTATTTTCTGCCTTAGAGATAATACAGCGATGGCGGCCATTTCATATATCGGTAGGGTAATTTGTCTTTCTAGTACCAAAATTTGTGCAGTGAATCTCGAATTTTATTCTTGAAAGAGAATGGCTGAACGTTCGCTTGAGGAACGTTTGAGCAAAAAGTTTGTCTGTCATTTTCCGGGCGCGAACTACCCTAAAGGTGAGACACAAACTTTGTTAAAAATTAGGTCAAATGGGAGAATTCAGATTATGGATATTTCCTTAAAAATAACATTGCGCCTGCAAATATCTTTTGAGTCTGACAAACTTCCAATTTATCTGAAAGATTTAAAACAAAACATTTTTAGCTGTAGGCTTTAAGAATATGAATGATTTTACTGTGTCTCTTGGAGTAATCGTGATCACAAAAAAATTAAATTATATCTGATAACTTTCATTATCACATGGATGTGACATAAGATAACTAACCGCAGTTCCCATTTTGCCGAGCCATGATGACTGAAGCATGACAGATACAAGTTGAGTTGATGTTACAGATTCTGTGAAGATGACGTCATCATTTGCAAACCATCGGAACTGTAGCGTGTCGCCGGCTGAGGCGGACTGAGACGATAGACTGCATTCAAAGTTGACATCATTGTTGTTGGTTACCATCTCTAAGGACAGATCTGACAGGGTAAAAGAAATACAAACATCATAATCACGCGATCGATCAAAAATTAGCAACAATAAATGACCGTAAAAAACAAAAGAATGAAGAAATATGCCATTTCCAGTTATGAAGAGGTTGAATTTTAAAGAATTTAAAGTTCTTCTGATTCATATTTCCCGTCTTTCATGAGTTCAGTCTCGTTTATGGAATAAGTTAGTACGAGGGATACTCGTCATACCATTGCATTTCTTCGTTTACCATTGTAAACCGACCTTTAAATTTTCATTGGTACGTTTATTTAGAATATATGTATTCGAACCGTGACGTTAAGACCATAGATTTGGCAATGTCCCGAGCGCCGGTGATATCCTCATTCAGTTCCCATAACTCATGCCTGATCCCGATCGCAAAAGTTGATACAGAGTAACGTGTAACTAGTTTCACATCGCCGAGTCTTTGCAATCTTGACAAATCGACAAAATTGTTTTAGCTTCTTTTGCTTTTTTTTCTTCCATTTTCGAAGAGATGTCATTTGTAAGTCTTAAAAACACGCTATTGTTCACAAGTATATTGCTTACCCGAATCAGCTTGTAATTCACAACACAGTCCCGTTGCTGACGGTGGACATTCACAGTAGCTTCCTTGGATGGTTCCTCCATTCAAACACAAAGTATTGCATACTATCATCTCAGTGAAGGAAGCTCCATTTTCCCGAGTACACAAACGTGTTTGTCTTCCAAAAGGTCCACAGGACGCACTGCATGGTGTCCAGTCACCACAGTTATATGGCGGATATTGAGGGTACTGCGGATAATCAGGATTTTCCTCTTCCTTAAAACCTCTTACGATTATGAACATCGACGCCAAGACCAAGAAGGCAAAACCCTGAAAGTGACCGTGCATCTTGGGGAGGTAATCTCGTACAGCAAACAGCAATTGAAGAGCTGATGATAGAGTGTACCCGAACTAAACTCGGGAAGATCACCGACTTACAGTGTTAGCGATTTAGAATAGCAAGCAATTGAAATGCGACCAATCAATCGCTCAGCCTCAAGTACGCAATTGTTGAATACTATAATGAACGTCAGTTTAAGAGCCAATACCTATACCGAGATAGTGAATAGCCGTGTTCCAAATACTTCTTGTATTGACTCTCTTTGAAGATTACCCACTTTCAGTAAAAGAATCAGATATACACTCAGCAGAAAAGGAATAAAAACAATTAATTAAAATGCAGCAACTCATTGAAATATATATAAGTCAAATTCAAAGACAGAATCAAGACAAAGAACTGAAAATGCCATTAACCAATAGCCTGCTCTACACCAGGGTGCAATGCCTACTGCATAGGGAAGATCAACAGAACTCTAAAAAGAATGTCGTGCAGAACCTATGAAGACAGACCGATCGGCTTCATAGTACCGACATATAAAAGAAAATGGCCATGACCTCCACAACTGATCTCTAATCAAGATAAGGTTATTGACAAAGAAAACCACACAGAAAAAAGAATACTATTGGAAGCTATGTTAAAAGTAAACAATGTCGGCAAATATTAAGCTACAGTGATGTCATAACAGCGAGTGAAAAGTTTAATATTCAGTCGACTTTGGTATGCTCATTACCAGCTTTTTCATAACTCCAGTTTGCGTCAGCACCCTCAGGCTGGCTAGCTATTCATATTCGTGCCTTTTGATCTTACTGTCAGATCAAGTGTGTGCACTGAAGAACAACAGTTACTGGTGATTTGCTTGAGACGTGTGTTTTCTCAATGCAATGTAAAAAAAGAAATCCCATATAATATAGTCGTAATGCTTCATTAATGAACATACATTACGCGTTAAGCTAAAATCTTCACCGTACGAAATAAGTCTCGAAGTCACAAAATGTGGTTGCAGTTCAAACTTCGATTGCAACATTTGTACCATTCGCTCATTTCTTTTCCGCGCCATGTTCGAAAGAAAAGCGTGCAGGTAGATTTTCTACCTTTTGGCTGAAAATCTTATCCCATCATCATGGCGAAGAGTTTAAACAATCAATCAATCAACCAACCAATCAATCAATCAATATATAGGAATATATAAACAAATAAATATCTGGGACGACGATAAGTAAATAGCTTTGGAGGTATCACTGCCATAGAAATAGTAATAATACCAAAAGAAAAGAACGAAGATTCTATCATTTGTCTATTGCAAGGTATTCAATTCTTATCGTTAAGTATCTATTGAAGGATATGAAAACAATTGGGCGACACTTTGTATAACGATTTATTGGGTCACAACATTCAACATCGTACCACAATATACTTGTTTAGATCGTACTCACAGAAAGTCATTGTCAGGGACGATACTTACCATAGCATAGCGTCTCCGTCAAATAGCATTAGTCTATTAAATACGTCTCATGATGTGGTGCTTATTTAACTGTCAGTTTATACAATGAACCCATATTATTGCTTTATCATTTACATGTACGCACGCTTCTACACCAGCTTCTATAACCTATTCGTACAGATGAAAATGAGAACTCTTCTGCCATCGATTGGAAGGACTTTCAGTGGTTATCAACTACATAGCAGCTGAACTTAAATGAATTTCAGTCAGAATTGAGATAGAAAGAATAGCATTTAAAACCTAATCGGTTAGCAGGTTCTGAGAAGAAGATTGGAACAGAAAACGAGCAGTCGATGCGTTGTCTATAAAGACAAGACAATGTATTCACTCCTGTCAAAGAGATAACTAACCGAGAAAATTTTTGAAACATTATTTCTACTTCTCTTCTACGTTAATCCACTTTCCCTTCACAAAGGATGGCGGGACTGTGAGAAAGCTTAGGCTCTCGGCTGTCAGGAATAAATTTGGGTTGACAAGAAGGTTAGCATATGGGAACGAGAGAAAACATATAGTGTCGAGCGAATGGGCTTGTTAAATGTTGAGGGACATGTTTTTTTCATTTCTTTCTGTTTCCAGTAAATTAGACACGCCACTGCTGTAATATACTTCCAAAATGCCTCACCTAGAATTCTTCAGATTTCAACACTATTTGATCGACGATGAATCAGACCATTCAAAATTGGCAAGCTATACAAACAAGACTTTCTAGGGAGATATTTAAATTTCTATAGATCGGCATAATGTTAACAAATGTGATACTCTATTGGTAAATTATCCCATCCTGTCAAGAGCCTGTTTGAAATGTTTGGAAACATATAAATAAAGACTCAGTAAATATTAAACAGAAACTTTTGGGGTTGATGGTGATTTTATTGAATTAACAGAAGCACTTACAGATAAAGATAGGAACAAAATAACTTTTGAGCTAAAAGTAAAATTATTGAATACAATATAAAATAATTTCGATTCTATATTCCAAAGGTAATTATACATCAAACCTTAGGAAAGTTAGGGTAACATAAGCGTTTGTCTTTGTCAATTTGTAAACCATTCATCAGGCTTTGTACCTCTCAAAAATTACAGTTAAATTAGTCCACTGGAAGTTGATTGAAACAAAATCTTGCCTCCTACAGCAACACATAGAAACTTTCTATTCGCCATTATAATTATAACTCCCAATGGAATTATATTATACACTACCAGAATAAATTGTAAGAAATATGAAAGTCGGAGTTTCAATTCAAAGTTCCATCAATAATGTAGTCTGTAACACGTTTTCGAATTGGTAAACTTGAAAACTGTGTTTGAAGCTTTTGTGAGAAAACTGAGCATTTTCTCTACAGTTGTGTTTTCCCACTATTATTTTTGGAAGACGTGATGACTTAGTGGAAAGATATTACCAAGGAAAATATCAATTTAAATGTTAAATGTTTGGTGGTAGAAATACATGACATTGTACAAGCTATAATATATTGCTGAATTTAGTAATTTTGCATGGAAAATACTGCATTTACAAATGTAAACTTGGAAAGCCTATTTCAGACAAGGAAGAATATTATGAAAATTTTCTGATAGACTGGAAACCTTGTTCTACATCCTTTGCTTAGTTGCCTTGTTTCCTGTTTCCTTATTCTGTCTTTTTGTTTTTCGCGCATTGTAACGTTTTCTTTTTGTTTAAAAAATTGTATAAAAGAGCATTTACATGTGCTTTTCTCCCTGCGCTGAAAAATTCACTTTGAACGGAAAGTTTCCTTGGTAAATTTTGCATAATGGTGAGTTTCTGCATAGAAGAACAAAAATGTACTGTAAGTGGTGTCAGACGAGATAAATCAGCATTTTGTAAAGCATCTATAACACCTGATTAAGGGTGCCTGACTTGTCAAACATTAGTATACACTGCAATATGCACTTTATAGGTGATAATAGAGTTTCAGTCACGAGTTGAACTCTTGTCAATCATGTGACACAGTGCTTGTAATACATGTCGGAAAACTGAAACACTCTAATATCATCGTAATTATAAAATGTTTTGCAGAGTGTATGATAATTTTTCCAGCATGCATTTGAAGAATGCTTTCTCGGCTGGTAATCCCCAATTCGGGTGACACAGTATTTTTAATGAATCAACTTCTTTATCGATGAAAAAGATAAATCGTCATATTAGAAAGGATACAGCTTTTAAAAAATTCCACTATTTAAGCGTAGTTGCTTTTATTTCACTTTACAGAGACTTTGTCTTATAATTAATTTTCATTTGATAAGAGACAAAGTTGCAAACACATTTATCCTGGCTGTTTTTATGACTCAACAAGCAAGCCATTGATCTAAGTTTTGAAAGATCTGGCTGTTGTCAGTATTGGTCAAGTGAGTTATCAGACTTTAACAATAAATGTTTCCAAATGTCTAATTACATTGATTGTCACCTTATTTAATCAAAATAAACCATCAGAAAGTAATGCGTGTTCACCTTACTAAAGCAAGAGATCGTTTATTTATAAAGTGAATTATTTGTTTGTTTTTATATCTATTTATTTGTCTATATATTTGAAGGTTACTGTTTCTGCATATATCATAAGTGGGCATATATGTATTGATGTATATATGTATTGATGTATATATGTATTGATGTATATATGTATTGATGTATATATGTATTGATGTATATATGTATTGATGTATGTATGTATTGACAACTCTGCTCACTTAGAGACTTAGCTGGTCACTCCTAATCTTGCCTAACAACTCGTAGTCTTATTGTTCATTTGCCGCGTGAGTGACCGTTGACTCCTTCTGTAATCAGAAATTCCGATTACAATTCGTCAAAAAGATTTCAAAAATCAAGTAAATCACATAGAAGATGAAAATCGTTTTCATATACCAGGATGTACAATAACATGAGAATATGTTTTAATTGAAAGACCTCATCTTCTGTAATATTTCGTAGCGATTAACAAAGATAGACGATGCTGAGTAAATATTTAAATTGGTTGCATCTTAATATGTTACACTAAAATGAGAGATAAGCTAGTACTGTCATGAGACATGTCTTGCGGGTCTTCACTGTAAACTCTTCTCTTCAAATATGAGAGTATCGAGGTCAGTCAAGATCACTTCAGAGATTAATTGGAGGAAGAAACCTTCGCATTCTGTGCCATCCTATAAACATGAATGAAAAAAGTTAGCCAGACAATTATGAAAAACTGTATGAAACAAAATAAAATGGCAACTCAAACAACATTTTAATAGCCTCTGTACAATCCTACACTATTCTATGCTGTAGTTTTACGAAATAAGTTATTCTGCATGCCCGTTAATGATTTTACGGTGCATTGAAGAGTCCCTGGAGTTATCGATTCTGATAATTTGATCCTTCTCTTTTCATTTATCGTGCTGTGAATCAATATATCAAGAAAATTGTAATATACGGCAGCTTACTTCTTCTTGACGACTACGATGACGATGATAATAATGATGATAACAATAACCACTCCAAGGATGGTCCCAACAAGGATGTAGATCAGTTCTGAAAGTATTCATGAAAACACTGCATCACTCGAGTAAAACATAATGATTGAGTATAAATACAGAAATGTAAATGTGATTGGTTCTTCTGACCACCCTCAAACAATGAAACTATTCTGGAAGAGATAACCAGATGCGGACTCCCTTTACTCACATGCTATAAGAGAATAGTGCGTCATTTAGGTATTTACTTATAACATTTTTCTAGTTTACAAACTTCGAATTAGATAGAGATCATGGCATAAGATTTGATTTTTCTTGTTCAACCGACGGTAGCGGTTAAGATAATTTTTGCAATAGTCGCAGGAGATTCTTACTCTAGCCAATAATGTTTACCTTGACTCATGGCCTACTGCATTGCACTTATATCGTACCAACTTTGTGAAAGTTTTACATGTTCAAATGATGATCTTATGACTCAAAACAGTATTTAATAGAACGGCAAGTTAGAATTCATGTTGAATTGGATCCTAGCGCACAACAAATTGACATGCACGCAAATATCGCGGTATACTGTTATGTAGCAAGCTTCGAATAAAGTCAAATGCCTCGTGTAATGATATCAGTACGGGTGTGTCTGAAAAATAGTCTAGGCTGAAAACCGACGTATATATCAAATTGCAAGGCAATTACCGGCATATGCATGTTATCGCACATTGTCCTTGCGTCAAGCTGGAAAACTTCTCAGCAGGTATGGTTGAGACAAGGAAAACCAGAGTACGTCAGTGTTAGTGATAATTAAGATAAATGATCGCCAGACAGCTTTAGAGTTGTATCAAATATAGAAATAGAGAGCACTAGACATCGGATTTCCTTCATGCAAGATTAAAATAATCGGCAATTTTGTTCAAGGTACCTCTCTAATTAACCTAAGAAACATATCGATTTGATCATGGCTGACGCTACAATCTGTCAATCAAGAGATAGAAAACTTACGATTAGACCTGCACTTGGCGTGACCTTCGTCATAACAATCACCATCAACTTCACAGACATCAGCCTGCAACAAATAAGAAGTAAATGATGGTCAATGAGCATTCACACATTTGTAATGCGGTCAAATTTATATGTATCTCAGCCTAGACGGAAAAATATAGTGTCAACTGTGATTTTGCGCACACGCAGTGTAAATTGTCGCATCTCGAAAGTTATTCTGGTTGCTTGTAAGAGCCCTTTCATTCAGGCATTTACTTTATTTTGCGAGTGGGTATTTACAGTTTTGAGTATCTGAATTAACTTTATCGCGTAGTTTTCCCGCCACAAACCTTTGTGTGCCAATTTTTGTAAAATGTTAACTCGAATGTCACATGATAGTAGTGTAAATTATGGAGGTGAAAACAAATTTTCTGCTTTGATACTTGAATCGGCAGTCATATTGCATTAAAGCAATCAAGTCAATGTAAAACTTGCTTTTTAAAAATTAAATTTGTGCGTTCGATCTGCTTACATACCCAAATTTCAAAATTTTGAATGCCTGCAAAACAAATAATTTATCACTTTGGCCTTATCAAGGTGAGACCAGTAGTCACCATTGTATTGTGTTTGCACCACAAGGAGAACATACACGAAGGAAGAGCGTTATATTTACCCGTCTAACGCAGTATCCCTCGGTTCCATTGCAAACGTCGCAGTTTGGATTGAAAATGATAACCAACAACTCTGCACTGACTAGCTGACCGTCGTTGCTAATGGAGATCAAAGACCCGGATGGTTGAGTTGATGATGCTCCGGTGTCACTTCGCGTCGTACACTTTACTTCTTCAAAGGACACAAATAAGGCATGTTCTCTTCGCGATTCATCGGTTCTTGTGAACCAGTTGAGCTGACCTAGGAGGGGATAAATGAAGCTGTGCAGATTAATTCCTTTTTTTAAGCACAGTCACCGTAGTGGAGGGACGGTGGCACAGTGTAAAATCAAAACTATACGGCATAGTATCTACAAAAAATCTTATGTTAATAAATTTGCTGTCATTTCCTTTTCTTTCATTTGTTACATTCCTTCTTACACACTGTAAACAGGGGCTAAAGGGGAAACATTAGAAGCAGCAAGAAAAACAGGTGACGCTAAATATGCAAGTACATTCAACAGAAACTATAGAACTAGTCAGAAGTACGAATACGTTGATGCACGAAAGGTTGTTGATTCAGCGTAAACAAGCCGGCTGTTCATAAATAAAATTTATATATCTCCCTTTTCTTCAGACTGATTTGTCTCTCTATCTGTCTGTCTGTCTGTCTGGCTGTCTGTCTTTCTGCCTGTATCTGCAGCATCATACGTGACTGTAGGATGGGTCAGACTGAAGTTTGCGACGTCGGGAAGATGAAAGGGCACCTATTAATTAAATGATGAATTGATTTGTTTACGTACACATTTATTTATTTATTTATTTATGACTGATCAACGGGCAAACTCACATAAAGATCTGACATGAAAAACATCACATAAATATGTACACTGACAACTATGAGAAGCGCACAACAAATGAATGAATAAGGGTTACCATTCAAACTCGTAGGGTTAGTTTGAAACAGTAGAGAGAAGAGTATATGCCATTCAAAGGGCTTTTATTGAAAAGGGGGATATATTTTTCTTTGTTCAAGATTAAACAACAGTGAGGTAATACCTCAATGGTATTGATGTGGCATGTCAGTTGGTCGGACTCAGCGAAGTTGTCGCCATACACCGAGATGTACGTGCAATTATCGGTTTTCAAATCACAAAGTCCGTTCTTGTGTGCCATGTACACCGTGGGTTCTACACTGAGGTCAACCGAACAGTCGGTGCCAGCAAAGCCGTTGTCACACACACATTGACCACCAGTACACACACCTTTACCATAACAATCTGACGGGCAGAGAAGTGAAAGTATTGCCAGTGGTGGTTCTGGTAGTCCATCAGCGCCTGGTGTCCACAAACTTGGATCCTTCGTCAGTCTTTCTCTGCATTCGCCTTTCATTAACTCACCGGCAGGGTCACCGTACTCAAGGCTATCTAAAACCTAGAAAATGCAACGTACAGTGAAATTAAAACAGCCAGTGTGAAATTTCGGTCAATTTATCCACAATATAAATGAAAAGTGAGTCAAGAATCGTGAATGTAACACAACTTCATTACTTTTAGATGAGATAATTTTCACGAATTGCGATACAAATCTGGAAGTTTTTACATCTGAATGTCTGTCTGGATGCCAGCTTATGTCAAACTCGTAACAAGCTGCCTTGAATATTTAAGTGCTATCATGGTGGTTACCTTGATATCAATTATGCATGTTTCCATAAAGGTGTTCATATCATCGTCGGAAATAGCACCCTTGCTACATTCCACACCTGCCGGAGAATCCTTCAACAACGCTTTGCAATACGACGTTGCATTGGCTTCAGTTATGCCAGATTCTGTAGGCCACGTCAATGATACCTGTGTGTTTGTTGAATGTCGGTGAGAAAATGCTGCAGACGCAGTATTGATGGACCGTACTTAAGGTTACCTGCAGCACGGTCTGTGTAGAGTATGGCAAGTAGTTGTGCATAAGCGACAAATGCGACAGAAAAACATAAAACCAAAAAATTGAGATTACGAAAATTACCCTTAAAAGATGCTATGTGATAAGGCCTCGCACATTTCAGTCGAACTGACTACAGTAGAAATTTCCAATTTATTGTGATTTGGTTCGGGCAAATAGCGAATGCATGGATGAGAGACGTCTTCGTTGCCAAACCTATTCTATTTGAAACTTAAGGAAACTGAGACTCTGGATGTAAACAAAGTCAAGTTCTGCGAAAGGGAGCATTTAACTAAATTAGCTCTTTCGTTCGGTACGTTCATATAGTGCATAAAAAACAGAACACTGAAAGAAGTTCCCCATCTTGTTTACCACATTTCAGAAATGCTCTATGGAATACACATATATTTTGCGCTGGCCTGACAGATAATTCTTTGAAGCATTAAAAGCAACATCAACTATCAATTTTTGATAATGCTGCCAATCTTTTGTCACTATAAAAAATTACAATACACAAAATATTGTGTAAACTATACAACAACATTATCTTGAAAAGTGAATTCTAGTCTACACTCCAATTATCAATTGTAACATCGAACATTACGTGGTATAGCATATATTGGTTCAGCAATGTGCATTCCGGCGAAATTTCGGAGGAGACAAAGAGACTGTATTCTGAAGATAGATAAAAAAGTACTGAACAACTCATCAACAGTTATAGATTACCGGGCTCATAGTGTTACACTGTACATGCTTTGAGATGAGATATAGTAAGTCGAAAATCCAACAAGTTATCATTGTTCACACCTTGTGACATTGTGTAAATGTAACAATGTAATTGATCCGGCAAAAAATCGACAAATTGCATGTCACTTATACATACGTGCTTCAAATCATAGACCCTCGAGAAAAATTTTTCTCGAGGGCCGATGTTCCAATACACACTTTGCACTAATTTCAAGTTTATTCAAATGCTAAAGTTGCTCAGTGACGAGAATATTATTTCCGATGTCACAGTACGTGCAAGATTACTTCTTGATAAGTTTCATGTTGGAAAAGGTATAGTCCTACATAAATATTTCGATAAGTATAAACATTTTTAATCTGTCTAGCAAATACTTATAGGAGATACTTACTGAAGGTTCGAAATCGTAATTGAAAGAGAAGGAAAGATCATTTGTTTCATCATCATTGGCACGTTTCCTTCTTCGCTTTCCAGTTTCATCGTCATTTTCATCACCATCATCTTCATCATCATCATCCACTTCCTCTAAATATTCATCTGTCACGTCACAATAATGAGAGTTACAGTCTTGGCCAATAGTATCATCACTTTGCAGATGAGATCTCGCGCGATCTTGAGTGTAGCCGCACTGTTCATCAACAGTCACCTGGTTGAAGTCTATATCCAAAGTGAAGTTAAGACCAGTTGGTGTACATGTGCAGTATTCTTGAGGAGGTGAGTAAGATATGTCTGTTTCTGTTTCTATGACTTCTATGTCATCGAGTTCGCCGTAAAACAGATTCTTGCCTTCTGGTGTTCTGAGTAAGTAGTCGACAAAAAGGTGAAAACTCGTTTTTTATGTCGTTACATACATACATACATACATACATACATACATACATACATACATACATACATACATACATACATACATACATAGTATGAACGTACGTACAAGCATGCCCACACAGATATGAATGAATGAATGAATAAATGAATGACCTTGGCGGTCATTACCCCTACCATTATGAAAACGTAATACCCCCCACCCCAAATAGCCCAGGGCCTTAATATGGTCATAGACGCTTTAGGGCCTATGGTATGCTGGCAAAGAGGTCCTACACTTCTTGAAATCCATGGAATGTTTGATATTGGAGCTACATTAAAGCTCTGTTCGATTTTGTCACGGATCAGTCACAGTGTGTCATCACTCCTACTGATTTTGGCCCATTGTCTTGTAGATGAAGCCAGGATACGAACTGGTCTACTTTCAGTCATGGCCAAGTTGTACAGACCCACAAAAATTGATGAGTTTGAGAATAAACTTTTCTTGAAATTTGAATATTCAATAAGAAGAGGCCTTCGCAAGAAGAGCCCTTCATCGGAAAACCAGTGATAAAAAAATTGCAATTTGTATTCTTAAATATTTAAGTTTCAAAACTCTACCTCCATGTCTCGCTGAATTTATGCTTAGGACCCCATCCTGACGACTCGGAATACTGTTTATCTTGTGTTTTGAATGGACCGTGAAGTAGATCATTAGTCCGGTTCCCGTCGAAACTTCCGCAAAATCCAGCGTTTTATGTATATATATATATATATATATATATATATATATATATATATATATATATATATATATATATATATATATAATATATATATATATATATATTACAGATGTCCTCGTGGGAAATTACAGTGCTCGATGCTAAAGTAAAGCGTTATAAATAATAACACACAATTACTTCAAGTACAAAGTGATGAAACTTAAGTAACAGATATCATTACCTTTGTAATTGAAGTAATTGTGTTATTATATATATATATATATATATATATATATATATATATATATATAATGATGATAATGATTTCTTCATTAGTAGAATCTATAGCAACATGTCAATGAAGAATATCTTCATAGACTTAATCACCACTCATGTAACCAGATATGAACTGAAAATGCTCACGTGTTTTATTATATATTGCAGTTGTGTAAAATTGAACCTTTGCTACATGTTTGCAACTTCATTGAAAGTATTATGATCAACATAATGAACAATAATCACCAAATATGTAATAAGATGAAATAAAAATATTAAAGTTCTTTGACGGCTGTCATTGTATCACCACTTTATATAGCAAGTGTAATTACCCTTGGCCAAGTCCTTTCAAGCCATATATGCCGAGCTGTTAAAGCTCATTAGGTATGCAAATTATAAATTAGCTGACATGTAAATGTAAAATGACTTTTGATATTGTTTTAATCTGATATAATCATCAATGTACATAGCATGTTTTGCCAACTTTGATCAAGTAAATCTCGGTATTTATCCCTAATAAGCAAAGTTCATTAAATATGTAAATTGGGAATTGGCTTAAGTAAAAATGCTTAATGATTTTCAATAATGTTGTATCATGGTATATGCAATAAAAGTAGCAAGTTTTGTCAACTTTGGTCAAGTCGATTCAGATATATATCCCTAATTAGGAAAGTTCATTAAATATGCAAATTAGGAATTGGCTGAAGTAAAAATATGTCTTTTTACTTTCAATAATGTTATATCACAGTATCTTTGATGTATATAGCAAGTTTTTTAATTCAGATATATATCCCTAATTGGGAAAGTTTATTAGATATGCAAATTTGGAATTGGCTGAAGGAAAAATGCTTAATAACTTTTAAAAAATGTTGTATCATTGTAGCTTCAATACATGTAGAAAGATTCATCAACTTTAGTCCAGTCAATTCAAGTATATATCCCTAATTAGCAAAATTCATTAAATATGTAAATTAGGAATTGGCTGCAATTAAAACCCTCAATGATTTTCAATAATGTTAAATCATAGTATCTTTAATATACAAGTTAAGTCGATTTTGATTGAGTCAAATCAGACATATATCCCTAATTAGGAAAATTCATTTAATATGCAAATTAGCAACTATCTTTCATGTCATCCCTTAATGGTTCCCACTGCTGATATATCTTGGTGTGATCAACATTTGTAGCAAATCTCATCAATTTGTGTGTAGTCGTTTTTAATGTATATCCATTTTTTCTAAAATTATTAATTATGCAAATGAGCAAAAAGTATGCAAGCCGCGCCCACCAAAAACTAATCAGTTCTTGCCATGTGCTAACTGAATCTAAGCACCAGATTTGATTCTGATCTGATAAGCCGTTTTTGAGATATCGGACTAACAGACAGACAGACAGACAGACAGACAGACAGACATCGCTGCGACATATGCCCACGTGTGTAACACGTGAGCAAAAATGCCTATGCCTTGTATACCAGACCACTTGCATTGCGTTGCTTTTGTCAAATAGAGACTAAAGATTGGAGAAATCCTGCATTTCATATACTTCCCGTTGATTTGAAAAGGCTTTAACAGCATAAATACTACGATTTAGCATTTGCAACATCCAATCAGCCTGTCGTTGTCATGGTTCCGGACATAGGTCATAGGTCACGCCTGATCATAATCATGTTCATGATCTCTGTCTAATCAGATATCAATTATTCTGAATGTGAAATACCATCCGGCAAAAATGAAGTTGTGATTAATAAGTGCAACTCAACTCTATGTAAGCTTACTTATGTATACTTTGTGTTGCCAAGTTTGAATGATAAATGATAAAAGCGTTACCTTGAAAGTTCTTCCACTGTTTTCTTTGATAAGTCTAAATCCAGGTGTTAAGTCTCCTCTTTTCAACACCTTAATGATGAGTTGAGAAACTGGCCAATAATACTCATATCTACGATCTCCCCAGTAATACACCACAAGCTGTAATGTAGTCTTACATCTATCGACGATAATGATGTCATCATCCACTCTCACAGCAACTCCACAGTTGCAAGCCACTGAACCACACTCCGTTAAACGTGTTTGGACCTTAAAGTACAATATCATGAATAGATTATGTTGGAATTTGTACACAGCTTCCTTGTGTTATATCCTGCTGCCACTTGTTATATTCCACAATGTTGTTGAAACAGAATATTTTAAAACTTGTCAGTCTTGTCATAATTATTGAGAAACCCTAAAATTATATTTGCTCGTGAAGCACCAAAGTCCTATGTCATTTATTAGGTTAGCAGCTACCGTCATTCTTCATCGGACCACGTTTAAATGACATTGGATAGTTGACCCATAATAGAATCACCAAAAGGAAGGTATGCTTGCTTCAAAAAAGTGTCAGAACCGTTTCAGTCATCATAAATTGCTCAAAGTAAATTGCTGCTGGTCTCTAAGACTTATAACACTAACTAACCTGAAATTAGTCAAAGTGCACCAAAATACATGGTAAATATGAATAATTTGTTTGTGAAAATGTGTTTAGTTTGAGTGCATGATAGCAATATTTGGATCTTTTTAATGCCGAACTCACTCTAAGAAATTTTAAACTCACCTCATAAGGGTAAATTTCATGCTTGTAGAATATGTATTCGCCGGGCTTGTACACGTCATAATACCTACAGTAAAATAAAACAATTAGTTGAAAGTGGATATATAGGAAGGAAAACCTCAGTCTGTTTTCCGTGGACAAAATTAAACTCGGTACAGTGACCCTAGAATTGGTATCGATTACGGTGTCATGGATGCCCGTGATGGAAACCACGGAGTTTGAAAGGATGAAAATGAGGGCAATGATAAAGTGAAAATTGGAATGTAGGACATTGCCAAATATCCGTAAAATCGATCTTTATAAAATGATGAAAGTGATTCGATGATCGTGAAAAGTAATAAACTATGATACAAATGTTCATCGAAATAAATGAGGAAATTGGTATCCAAGGAATCGCCGATATCGGATGATAAATACAAAGAAACTTTAATATGTGTACATACAATCTATTCACGTCTAATCGTTCGAGCATCGCGAAGCAATACCTTGTCGTCAATAATTTGAACTTAATGATAGTATGAGTACATTGACATATTTACTTCAACTTCGTAATTAGCACGAATCAATCAAAGATTCATGTATTTTTACTTACGATCCGTCGCATGTGTAATAATGTGGATCCCCTACACCGTTGCATCTACATAAAAGCTTATCCTTATCAATAGTCCTTACCTGGAACGAATTAATATATTTCGATTTACGCACGATTATGTTTACTGATAGTTTTAATTAAAGGAATACAGAGGTGACGTTTGGCCTTGGAATACTTTCGGCAAAGGATCCAGAATGCATCTCTTTAACAGGCGACCCAGAGTCACAAGAACATTCTACGCTACTCCCTTAGAATAGATAATTAACGATACTGATTTTAGTTTACCATCCTGAGGTTATCTAAAATTTATGGTCGGTGTCGCTGGGCTTTTGATATTTTCTTGCTCGTGACTACGACTCTTAAGTACCAGTAGCTGTAACTTTTGAAGATTGTTTTCACTATGTTTGTCTTTGATTACGACTGCAGTTCATTCTGCTGCTCCCAAAAGCACAAATCAACTTCTCAGCTCGGTCTGTACATGTTTTAACTACATTGATGTTCTTGATGAGACTGGTAAGAAATAGCATTCGAATGTAAACAATAACTGTTCATTTCACGCATATACTCGCTGTGTTGACAAGCTAAATAGTAGGTTTTGTAACGTGCTTTGGGAAGTAGAACAAGAGCTTGCAATGGACACACGGACAAAATAGTGAAAAATCGTCAAAAGTTCCAACTACCTGACTTTTTGTCAATATGATGTACAGAAAAAGAAGACGTGACTACCATAATGAGTCTGAAAGAAAAAATCTCTAGTTAGAGAGAGAGAGAGAGGAAAAAAATCAGATCCCATGAAAACACTCGATAAAATACTCCACCAGAAAGATATTCCTCGAAATCATCCATCAGCATATCAAGCGGTCCTGCCATACAGTTGCTATTCTGGCATTTCAAAAACATTTACTCATCGTTGTACAGTATTACTACTCATGCAACGCTGATCACACGGTCATCATTAGACATCACTAAGTATGTCAATCTTATGAACTTCTCCAGTGGGTTACAAGTTCTGTATGGTCTGTATGTTCTTTTATGTAAGCCAAGTACATTTTCGTATTTCCCTATAAAGTATGCTGAATTAAATAATGCTTGCCTGACAACTCTGTAGGTTGTATCAAATATCCGATGTTATTGTTGACAATTCTAGTTAGTACTTAGAATTCAGTCGTTAACATTGCCATGGGATATTTCAGACAAGCAGGTTGTATTCAGAAGTTAAAGATAGGGAACTCGATCCCAGTGATCAAGTTTGTTCTAGCTTGTAAGAGGATTATGAAGGTGTCGTAGACATTTTTTTCCATTGAAATTTTACTGTAGATTTCCTGGGAAGACAATCAGACGCCTGACACAGGCTTTTAAATACTGAACATTTAAACATGATTCAACATGCAGAAAAATAAATTCTGTTCTTCATGAATCAAAATTACCAGAAAACAAAACAAAACTTTCAGCTAATGTTGACTTACTGTATGTACGTCCGAGCATAAGCAGATTACAATCAAAAGAGGAAGTTGGATGTTGTTACCTGTATCAAGTGTATCAAGTGATATCCATGCCACAGCACTGGTGAAGAGTCTTTTACTGGAAGGAAACCAAGATACACTGTGCCATTACCGTCTTGGAAGAAATCTCGTCTCGCTTTGATAGTGAGTGTTATATTGCCGCCTGGAACGGAGTTAGAGGGCGTCACCACAGCGCCACAAGTATCCTTGACAACGACGTCCGGATATGGCTTGTAGAGACCAACACGGTCAGTGACAAACACAGGCAGCGATATCTGACATGAATCACACAGCAGTGGTATACTGGATTCCAGCTGTAGAGTGTACTCACTAGCGTTCTCAGATAGTTCAATGACTTCGCCAAACTTTCCCTTTGCCTGCATGTACGAGGATGGAAAAATATAGTTTGCCATTGTTACAACTCGTAAGTGCGCTAACGACGAGTTCCAAGAATTTCATACATAATTTTTCGAGAACATTTTGAACTTACTCTAACACCCGCAAAGTATGATGAACTTTTCTTCTTATCAATGACGTTTCCAATAGAGGATGATATGTTAACTTCACATCGGATCTGATGATAGGAAAACACAATATGCAATACATGTATAAGCTATGTGATCAGTTAGTTGAGTCAGAGGGTTTAGGCCAGGCGATCAGTCAATTCAAACTTAATAAGATACAGATACCATGTCTCAGGTTAAATGGCGAATCAGGTAAATATAAAAACTAATTTTCATCTGTAACTTGATAAGCCGGCAAGAAGCTATTACTTATAATAATTATTTTCTCGATCTCTTCTTGTTTCGTTCTACTCTCAAATTTACTGACAATAACAAAGCAGTCTGCACACGTATAGGCTGAGTTGACAATCTGAACACAGTAATCTCAATATGCGTTAACGAGTACAACGAGAAACTGTCATTGATGTTAAAATAAAAATTGTGATGAAAACAATTATCCAAAGTAACAGCTGCTGTCCCTTTCGATATATTCAAAATGAACGAGTTCTTACTGAGTTTAAATGACAGCAATAGTTGTACAAGTTTCAGTGAGTAGTCACAAAACGTACTGTAAATGTTAGCCGTATTAAATGCAAAAGTAATCAATACAAAAGTTGACCTCCCCTGGAGGTATTTAAAAATATTACCACCGCCCCTACAATCCATCAGTGGTATAATGCGAATCCCCGGTGGTAAAAATAATTATCTGAAAAATCGTAATGTAGCCATGATCAAGATGTAGTGCTTGAATGTAACAGCACAATCATATATATTTGCACAATCGACACTATCTGAAACTTTCGGCTGCTTTTCATAATTTTGTTCTGTGTAGTGAACCGCAATTCCTTTTTCTACTCCCCACAGAATAATAAAATATTTATTATTATTATTGTACTTGGGCCTCAGCCCAAGTACATTTGTTTTCATTCCGTGGGAAAAAACTCTGTAAGGTATAACCATTCCTGGCTGAGACCAGGGAGGGCAAAATGTCTTGGCTTCATCTTTCTTGGCATAATAAATGGCGTAATGATGTTAACTGAATGGAAGTGCTGCTCTCAGCCAGTCTTGAATAAGTGAGATGTGAATATTAATGCTTCGCTATCTGAGTTTTTGCCACAAAATCTTCTGAATATAATCAAAATGTGCATCGAAATGCAACAATTAATGCACCCTCCGTTTCCTAGGCGATGGCAGACCCTTGCTACACCCACTGGACGAGCCAAAGTGGGAGGGGTAATTTCAGTTTGGTCGAACAAGAGGGCTCGAGACCAGAATTTACATTTAAACTTGAAACATGTTTAATCGCTGACAAGATGTGGACTAGTGTTAATCGAAGTAAAATTGTGAAAAGGAAAGGTTTTATATCCCGGACACAATGAAAAACATTACGACTGGAAACTGTACCCCCAGTTGAGAATAGTAATGCCCACAGCGATGGAGAACACTTATCCTTGAGCTGAGAAAACCAGACCATCATTTCGAAATAGAGCTGCAGATTCGAGAAGCTCGTTCAAAATAGCTAGGTACACCCCATAAAGGGGTGGTTTCGAGTTTGAGGGCAAATTTCGCCTCCTTCATATAGAAATCGTACGTTTGTTTTTCCAGGAGAACACACCATTTGACACAAAATTTGCATGTAAAGGGGTCGCCAGTAAGCACGTGGTCAAATCTGGCATAAGAAACAATATGAATTGTTGGGTAAAGCCAGTCCAAAAATAAACTGATTTGAACTTTTGTGTTTTGTAATTTATACCACTGCAGTAACATTACCTTTTTTTGACAACATCACACAATGTAATACGTTTGAAACTGAATACTCCGACGTATTCTGTGTCTCCTTTGCTAAAAAAATACGGTATGCGATTACCATGTAAGGAGATGATGACGTCAAGACAGATTTGTAGTGTGTTTGGTCCTGGATGGTGCACGAAGTTTTGTCAAGGTAGCTTGTGTATTTATTTCCTAAATGGGAGAGATTAGGGTCGATCTAAACGAAGGCCGAAGAATGTTATGATCCTCTAAGCGAGCTGAACTCTAACGCGAATGGTTGGATAATTTGGAGGATGTCTAGAATGATCTCGTCTCATTAAGATTATTTGGCGGTCAGTATTGAATTTCAACTGCGTCACAAGTATTCCGTCGAATGGTCAACGAACGATATTTTAGAAATCTGGAGACATGGCACATCGCATTTTTATTTTAATATTTTATATTTACAAAAGATGTAAGAAGCAATGATTTTGTCGAAAATTCTGAAAAAAATATAGGAAGATTTGATCGCGAACACATTTTACCTCGCGTGCGCATGCGCGCAGCGAGGTTATGTCGCAGCGATGTCTGTCTGTGTCTGTCTGTCTGTCTGTCTGTTGGTCCATTTCTCAAAAACGGCTGAACGTATTTCAGTCAAATTTGGTAGACATCTTCAGAATTCAAATGGCTAGAACTGAAAAGGTTTTGGTGGGCGTGGCTTGGATATTAATGAAGTTATGAAATTTTAATTTTTCTGTTACGCCGCGTATGACAAGTGAAAACAATCGACTGTTTGAGGGCGCTGTGAAATGTGCTTGTCCAGGTTGGCTACAGCTGGATAGCTCTGGTTTCAACCACGGTCCCTCCGTGTTTCAACCTCGTATTGAACATTAAAAATATGATATTTTATTACTCATTCAACTCACTATTCAAGATAAAATATCGTTTAGCAAATTAGCTTCATCCTTGGTAATTGATTGTTTCCCTCGCTGCTCGATCGCCAGAAATGAGTACATACGTTCTTAGCCCTGCGTACGATGCTGTGTGTTCCGCTACAGCTATTAATAGCCCCGCTCACCACAGCCCTGCAAAGACCCGTACGTAGAGTTGGTGACTTCAAATCCATTTTTGGACTTGACGTAAAAAGCCAAATTACTGCCGAAATTCAGCGTTCTTGGGCCCAAGTCGTATCCCTGCCTACCGCAGCTACTCGATCGCTTCCAAAAATGCCAGTCTTTTATTCTTTTTTCGTAAATAACCGTCGATGTCGGCAACTCTCTCGCTAGCCCTGCGTACGTATGCAGTGTACGCTGTGCATTCCCTGTGTGCGTTCCTAACACACAGCGTACACTGCGTACGTAATACGTTTCTCTACCTAGCCTCATGGCATGGAAGTGCTGATGAATAATAACTTTGGGTCAAAGGTATTGAAGTGTCCAATCAGGTTCGTGCACAGAGTCCAAGGCCATGACCTACTTCATGTACTGCTGCACTAAAACATTTTACACAAAGTGATTTCTGAATTCAGTCACTCGGCCGCGCTGATCGCTAATCTTGAGTTTTGACTGTTGATGTCGTCGTGTCGACGTTTGACTTTAAGAATCGTGTGGGTTACTCTGGACATAGCGAACCAAAAGCTAGATTATCGAAGGTTAGCGTCATAATATTTGATCAATGCATTTTTCTCTGAGAATGAGATGTAGAGTGACACTTTTCAATCTTGTGTGTGTGTCAGCGAATTTATATTCCGGCATGGTTCCGCTGAGATCAGCATAATATTATGGTGACGTATTGACAGTCTGTGTCTTTTAAGTTGCTTTTCAAGATTGTATTAGCTACAGAACCAACAATGACAAATTTTCATGAGATTTCCATGTTGGCATTGATGTTAAATCAGGAGCAGTAGGCTAGCTCCTGCCATGCTCCTGCGTACAATAGGTCTGCGTTTCCCGGCGGTACGGTGGTAGGCCGACGGCTTGTACCACACTGTCCACAGGACAGCACGTGGTAGAGGCCGTGTGCACAACCTGTACGCAGAGCTTCGAATACACTAGACAGAGTTCGTGTTTCCGTAAATTAGGCATTGAACTTGACAATATAGGCAGTAACCAGAATCATCGACCATCGCCTGACAAGTGCACCATAGTCAGCTGTACATGAGTTGCGTGGCGTGGTGAGCAGGTTCCCATGGGTATTTATTTTTGAAACGCGTACTTCAAAGGTCACGAACTCATTTTGCTGCTACACGGCGCGGCACAGATGATTGTATCGTTTTTGGGCGCATTGAGATACTGTGAAGTAGGTCAACTCGTTCTACATGGCAATTATATGTGAAATATGCAGAATTTATACGCAAACGCGACCTCTGCCAGTTAAGAGCCTGCTCAGCCATTTGCACTTGCATCGACAGATATTGTTGGATCATAATTTTTCAAATGGTTTCTTTTCTTTTTTTTCATTGCGTAATACAGTGGGGATAATGTCAAATTTAGATAGATTGGATTAATTTCGGGAATAAAAACAATGTAATGTCATAAAAGCCAATACCCCAAGAAGTACTTTACAAAATGTGCACGCGAGGCGATTCAGTTCATATCTGGTCACTTGGGGTCAACTAGCTCTGCGTACGATGCTGTGTGTTCCGCTACAGCTATATCGCCCCGCTCAACACAGCCCTGCAAAGACCCGTACGCGTACGTAGGGTCGGTGACTTCAAATCCATTTTGGACTTGACGTAAAAAGCCAAATTACTGCCGAAATTCAGCGTTCTTGGGCCCAAGTCGTATCCCAGCCTACCTCAGCTACTCGATCGCTTCCAAAAATGACAGTCTTTATTCACTTCTCGTAAATAACCGTCGATGTCGGCAACTCTCTTGCTAGCCCTGCGTACGATGCTGTGTGTTAGCTGTAGCACATAGCATCGTACGCAGGGCTAGGGGTCAACATGGGGTCGCAGCCATGTTGCCTCAAAACTTATTTCTGTCTGCACTCAAAACTCAAAAATGTCGGATATGAACCTGAAAGATCGATGCAATTTTGTCAAACTTCGGCGAAATTTCAGCATATAGACAAAATTTCATCTAGGTAAGGTAAATTTACTGAAATTTGATCGACAAATAATCCTGAACTTGAACGTGACAGCTCGCCTTCTCCGGGAAGTCAAGTATCCAGCTGCTCATACACAGTTGCCCATATGGCCAGGTTTATGAGATTGTTTTCAAGCGACGGCGGCAGACCGTACGGGGCTCTGGATATGAACCTACCGCCGGTGTAGCTGTAATAACTGTTGCGTTGTTTTTAGTGCCCACGGACGAAGTCCTGGGGGAGTTATAGGTTTGGTCATGTCAGTCCATCCGTCCGTCCGTTCACGCAGATATCTCAGACATGCCCTGGTCAATTTCTTTCAAACTTTGCACAAGAATAGTACCAACCCCATACAGATGCACGTCGATTTGTTTCACAATGCGATCGAATTTGGCCGTGTTAGAGGACTTTTTAGTTTTCACCTCCATAGACTCCCATGTATAAGGCAGTTCTCCATAGACTTTCATGTATAAGGCCAAGAAAAATAAAAATTTAGTTTCTCATCGTATTCATATTGCCTAAAGGATGCAGTGACACAGTTTTTTGTCCCCACGGATAAAGTCCAGGGGGCTTATAGATTGGGTCATATCCGTCCGTGAGTCCATCAGTGAGTCCATCAGTTCACGCAGATATCTCAGACATTTTGACAAAATATCATGTGACCTTGGTGACCTTTGACCTCAAATATACATTATTGTCCATAACTCAGTAACCACAAGTGCTAAACCTTTCATATTTGGTATGATGGGACACCTTATGACGCCACATATTGTACCTCATTAATTATGCGCATATCTAATTTTGAGCGAGCCAATAGAGCTAGAGGTCCGATTTTTGGTATATAGGGATAAGTTAACAATATAATTTGTTTGACAAAACGTCACGTGACCTCAATGACCTTTGACCTCAAATATACATATTTGTCCACAGCTCAGTAACCACAAGTGCTACACCCTTCATATTTGGTATGATAGGACACCTTATGACACCATATATTGTACCTCATTAATTATGCGCATATCTTATTTTGAGCGAGCCAATAGAGCTAGAGGTCTGATTTTTGGTATATAGGAATAACTTAGCAATACAATTATTATGACAAAATGTGACGTGACCTCAATGACCTTTGACCTCAAATATATATATTTGTCCACAACTCAGTAACCACAAGTGGTACATCCTTCATATTGGTATGATAAAACACCTAACGACACCACATATTGTACCTTATTAATTATGCGCATATCTAATTTGAGCGAGCCAATAGAGCTAGAGGTCTGATTTTTGGTATATAGGAATAACTTAGCAATACAATTATTTTGACAAAATGTCATGTGACCTCAATGACCTTTGACCTCAAATATATATATTTGTCCACACTCAGTAACCACAAGTGCTACACCCTTCATATTTGGTATGATGGGACACCTTATGACACCACATATTGTACCTCATTAATTATGTACATATCTAATTCTGAGCAAGCCAATAGAGCTAGATGTCCGATTTTTGGTATATAGGGATAACTATAGGGTAGAAATCTAAATATGCCCATCTAAATATTAGACATCTACCATCGAGAACAAAAGAAATTTGCTGTAATTTGAATATTTAAGGAGTTTAAGCAATTTCACTATAAATAAAGAACCCCTGCCTCAAACTCCACAAAAGTTGCTAGACATATTTTGCCGTTGTCATGCGATTGCTTCTTTTAATAACCAGTTAATCAAATGCCTAATTGACAGGAGGAAATTCAAGACCATATTTGAATAGTAGTATATATTGTCCTCAAAATTACTCTATCTCGGCCCAAGTACTCATTGCCTTCAGCAATACTGCCTTGTTATTATTATTATTATTATTATTATTATTATTATTATTATTATACTTTATTTAAAGGCCCGACAGCTGTACTTTGTTCGCATTATTTTTGTGATTTCACATCCAAACTAAAATAAGTTCATGGGAATGTACTCAACTCATTGAGGGATGATTATACAGGTTGAATAAACTGTCCACTGGGACTACAGGTGCAATTTTCAGCAAGATAAATAATGAATGTTTGCCCAAACATAAAATGGCGCCCTCATGCAAATAAAGCAAAAACACAGTACGCAGTGCACTATGCATTGGAATCTTCACAGAAGCTACAGAGTAGTCCAATATTATATATTATAGCCCAAACATGGGACTATGTGCCCGAGGGTAGGTGACCATTTGCCCGACGTAAGGAGGGCAAATTGTCTCCTGCCCCGAGGGTACATAGTCCCTTGTTTGGGCTATAATATTTTTATTACATGCCTCTCTTACAGAGTGTTCACTCAAAATATTTAGGTTTATTGGCAAATCATAATCAAATGCTTTATTTCCATTTTAGACGAAAATCTGTTAAAAATGGAACGATTTTCATCATCGAATGGCGCAATGCTATATTTAAACTACTGTTATGCGGTTCAACAATTTTTCTGCAAAATTTTCCAAAAACCTGATCTCCTATGCAAAACATGAAATTTCAACATTTTTACATCAAAAAGGTTGTCAATTTGAAAATAGTTCCGGTTCACTTTCAGTCAAATGATGACTATGCGGCCCGCTACGTCATCGACGAGTTACCATTTGAATCCTATGGAGCGCGCGACGTTCGATATGCGAGGCATGTAATAAAATGCATAGTGCTGAATGCTTTCCAATGGGACACCATATGCTATGTTTTCTTTGTAATATTACCAATTTTTTAAATGGCGGGAAATCAATATAACGGTTAAAATTTAAATTTACTTATCCAATTTTTCAGTGGTAAAAAATTATATCTTTTAAATCTGTAGAATTTGAAGAAAACCAGAGAAAAAAGAAAGCCTTTTTTCAGGTCGACAAATTTCAAGAGTTACAGCTACAGGGGCTTTAACGAAGGTAGTCTGATTTACAAAATGAAGTGTAATTTCCATCAGAGCCCTCTAAAATAAGTCATTGTCATACTCTGTATATTGATAGTAAGCAAAGACTTCATATGTGGCACGACCATTATTACTATTGACAAAAATAATTCAAATCCAGACTTAAATGCAATTTTGGTAACGATGCTACTTGCACAGGTGTTGCCTTTTTACGAAAAACCTCTATAATTCTAGAGAATTTCCATAGCGTATGGAAATTCTGTAAATATTGTTGAAATTCCATAGAGTTCGTGGAGTTTTTACCGCATTTGTATGTTAAATGCTATAACAAAAACAAGAGCAATAGATTTTATTTTCCCATAAACACAATTGAATGGTTTGAGATCATCTTATATCAAATATGTTTTACGATATTCGGATAATTATACAGTGTAAATAAATTCACGAAACGGTGCCTAGTCTACTTGCGATGCGTCGTTCTGTTCCGGATGTCCTTTCTCTAGGTACTGCAGGTCTTTCGACTTACACAGGGTTTCGCACTTTAACGTTGAACGGAGTGTCGGCGTTTTCATTTCTCTATTTTATCGATGGAAATTCAAGCGTTCATTCATGAAGCATAATTGTTGAACTATATGTTGCCCTCGTAAAGTTAGCCTATGGCTGGAATTAGGCCATCAACATGAAAAGCTGGGTGGGTTTTTCAAACTTTGTAATGTTAGAAAATTGTGTCACCGTGTCAATCTTGTCCCTACTGTGTCATAACAGGGAGGTCAAGGAATTGTCAGTACACCGTGGTCAATTCTCAGACTGTAGCTGTTATTTACTCTTAGACCTAGACTTACATGCCTAGACTGGTTGAACACGTTCGCTAAGGGAGCCGTCATTATTTACGGCCTGTGGGGGTCGCTCAAAAAATTGAAAGCTAGAAGGGGTTGCTCAAAATGTAGACAGAAATAAGGAAGGTACTCAATTTTTGGTGTACGATGAATTGAAACACCTCTCAGCTTGCACCATTTCACACATCAATTTCTCAAAATTTTCAATGCGAGAGGGGGACACCCTCTCTCGTGCTCTCCCCCTTCTGGCGTTCTGACAGTTTTACTTAGTAAAAATACAAATTGAAAACACCTCTCAGATTGATCAGACTGCACCATTGTACACATCAATTTCTCAAAATTTCCCACGCAAGAGAGGGGACACTTTCCCCCTCAGCCTCTCGCGTGTTCTCCCCATGTACTTTCAAATTCCGCCCTGTCAGATATCTTAGTGGAACCCTGACATGATACTAATCCGAAGTAAACAATACTATATGGTTGGATTCTGGTTTTAGTGTGAGCTTTCATATTTAAATTTTCTTGCGACTTTGAATTTCATGTTTATTTTGGTTTCATCTTTTTCAACCGTCATTAGATAACCAATGATAATCTAGCAGGGTACATCAGGATTTGAAAGGTCTTTACTATTGCTGTATTTTTGTCAATTTTACAAATACATGTATTGATATTTAACTTTTTCAAGTGGGGGTCAGTCAAAATTTCTGTGTTAGAGAGGGTGGTTACTCAAATTCGTCATGGTTGGCAGAGGGTTAGTCGAAATTTAAGAGTTTCCGATGAAATTCCTCTGATTCCCAGGCCGTAAATAATGACGGCTCCCTAATTCGTTCAGTGTGTTAAAGAGAGGGGGCAAATATATCAACGTAAAGCAACCCGCCCCGTGATAAACATTGTCAACAAGAGAAAACAGTGCAAACAAAAGCTTTGTTTCCAAGCAACTAAGGTAAGAACAGTTGTATTATGCGATGGTAAGAATAATAAATTAGATGGCTATGCACATTCAGTGGAACATCTACCAAGTCTTTTATGTTTTACGTATTCTGTGAATAATCGGCGACAACCCATCCAGTCGTAATTCACGAAGGCGCCTAAGTAATTCAATTAGACTCATTATTCTATCTGTCGCCTTTGCCAGGCAAACTCATAAAACATGAGAAAAAATCTCTGTCCGGACAATACTCTGCAGGGTTATTCATGGTTTACTCATAGACCCTGAAAACGTTTAAGGGTCTATTGTTTACTTAAAGCCCCAACTCCCGTATAAAAGCGCGAGAACCTACGAGAGTGGTCATAATGGTGGGATATTCAAACGTACTCGGTACGCTCTGGACGTCGTCAATAAAAACTGTTAATTTAGAAATCTACCGATTAATTTTTTTCTTGGAAATTGAGGGATATGTGTATAAGTATTTGGAGCACAATATACTTGGTTTCTGACGAAAATAAATTTGAAATGACGTCTGGAACCAGGAAAAGGATAAAATACTTGACGGTAATATCGCCGGTATAACGTTCGATGTTCAGTTTGAATCTGCATGATTGACATGATATGCAAATTACAAATGAGTCATGAGCGATACGTTGTTTACTGTTTACGTACGTAGCGTTGATTGTTCAACGCAGGGGAAAAACACCAAATACTCGGAGCGTACCGAAAGATACAAACGCACACACACTGTGTATAATAAATACATGCAAACACATTTGATTAGGTAGTTCTCTTTTTGGAAAATTTGTTGGTCCTGAAAAGGACCGTTTTCATTTATGTTGGCCTACCTGAGCCGTACATTTTACAGACAGGAAGGCCTATAGCATTTATGCACGACATAAAGTACGTCTGGTATGTTCGGGTTGAGACCACGGACAAGTACCAGCACAAATTCTGGCATGATCTCTCACTTTGTCTGCACTGTCTGTATATCTTCTGTCTTCTTTTCAAATTTCAAGTTTTACCTTCGAGTAAACGTACTGTTGAAAGCGCAATCATCGCAATGCGATATGCGTAACTATCGCTTACGCTTAGCTGTTTCCAAAAGTGATATACATTTTCTTTCCCGATCTAAAGCCGTGCATGCCTATGTAACACAAAACAAGTAGCCTCCAGAATCCAATGTGCTGACAAAACCGGGATTTTTTTTGACGCCTTGCTATCGCCTTCGGCATATTCGGTCGTCACTGCTGGGTCACTTATGCTGATCAGACGTCGAGTTGACAAACGTCGCCGGCGGCAGCTGAGGTCACCGTACCAATCAGTCCCATAAGTTGCACTCAAATGTCCGCGTTCGATCCCCATCACAGCTAGCTCCAATTCATTCCTGGCAAAGAAAATTCCCGAGGCTACCTCTAGTACTCATCAGTGACCGCTATCTTCATAAAGCCAGTTGACATAGTGTGATTAGCAGTCTGACTCTGACTACCACGCGTTTGTAATGAACTAGTATAGCGACTGCGTGGAGAGTGTAGAAGTGCAAGTGCACTCGATTTTCGCGGGATCGTTCAAAGTAGCGAAATACTAGAACTCACCATTTTATAAGGAGGGATGAACATTGAAATGAATACTCCGAGAGATCATGCGATCACTTTATTCTGATTTAATTTTAGGTATTTAAATATTAACAGGTTTGATTTCTAAAATAAGTATTTTTCAGAAGCTTTTTGAAATAATCATAAGACAACAAATCGACACCACATTTCATTTCGGTCACCATAAAACTTGTAATCGAAGCCGGGGAAATAGTCGTCGGTACCCATCCGCGACAGCGCCGAGTTCATGAGACAACGAGATTTTGAAAAGGAAACTACAACTACCATCCAAGAACTGTGGAAAACTACGTTTTATAATGGAGACACAGCCCTGCCTCGCTACACTAAGGTAGAATGAGGAAAGGATTGTTTGTAAGACAAAAGCTCTACAAAATTTGGTAGACGACTCGGCCGTTGAGCATGGTGGTAAATGTCCAACTACTCGTTGGATTTCTGCATCGTTTACCCGTATCTGATGTGGATAGCTACTGCTACTGCCATGATATGCATTATGTTGAATCAATCAAAAACGCGCAGAATACAATGACAAACGCTTCGTTTTCGGACGAGAAACGTATACCATGACGCATGAGATCTAAGGGGTGTCGATCGATCGCCTGGCAACGTCATCACCGTTTGTACAAATCCGAGGCGACGCCGCGCCGAACCTCTGCTCCAGTAAGACTTCGAAAAAGTCTATGTTCAAGACAAACCTATGGGGGAAATGAGTGGATGTATCGTATGGAAAGTAAACCGTAAAATTGGGTGAAAATAGTATACGTAAAGTCACCGTGCAGTCAATGTTTACATTATGTGGCGTGCACGTTCTATTTTTGGAGGTGTTCGACCAGCTGTTTTAATTTGCTACTTTTTGTTCACAAAGATACCATATTAGTTATGTTTTGCTCCGCCCATTTTTATCGATTTTTCTCGGTAGGGCCCTACCGAGAGTTACCGGTTTAACCGTTTATCATTCTGCTAAGCTTTGTGAAAAGTGAGAACGGCATAGTGTATACCTGCAGGTAGCATACAATGAACACCTGGCCGACACACGCCTTCCTGATGTATATGAACGTGAAGTTGTCTTTCAAGAACAAACCTATTCATCACTTTTTACCACATACAATAATTGCTAACGTCGTTATGGCGTATGGCGTAAATAGTCTCTTCGTTCCTGGCATCTGTTTTCATCAGTGATGTTCATTCAAATGATCGCCACAGCAGATATTCAGAACGAGGGAAATCAGCCTGATCTTTTAAAGCGTACAGCATCTAAGATTAATTGTGATCATTCCATATAAACCGGGGCTCCATAAACATTATTATTAACACACATAAACAATAATTAATATACTATGAAGGTTTTATTCACTTTTCAAGAATCTCCCTATAATTAGACGGACACGTCCTTCACATCAAACACCATCAGGCTTGAAAGGGTATCTTCTGTTTACCGCGAATCACTTGAAAGCCTTAGCGTCAGCCCTGTTTCTGTTTCTGTGGAGCACAGATAGACCATTGACGAAATGAAGTATTGAACACGCAAGATCATGTGCTGTATACAAACCACTTTCCCCATCCAACATTCAAGCGACAAGAATTTGATACAACTCATTAAAATTGACTATGAACTATGTGTTTGGAAAGCAAACTGACCGACCGGAACTACAATACTAAAAGATGTGCGTCATCGCCCTATATTTGGAAGATGAAATGGTCAGAAACAATATTTTTGCCAAGTATGAACAACGAATCAACGAATAATGCAAGTTTTTATAGGCTACAATGCATTTAGGGTCAGGGGAAAGTCGTTTAATTTATACCATATTAGCATAAAAGCCTTCACTCTTTTCATAACATGCCTTTGGTGAGTCGTCAGCGACAGGAAACAATTCGTTCAAATGAGGTGAAGACACTTTAAAAAATATCATAAAGATATATCTTTGTTCGTTTTTATAACCCCACTTTTGTCGCAGTGTTATAAATTTACTACATCGCAATCGCTGATTGTTATCGTAGAAAAAGGGATCCTGACTTGCGGCAGATTCGCGCATGCTCTATGAAATATATACAACAAGCCAACAAGCTCATCTTGGTTTTATCGTGTACACAGTCAAAGCAAGCTGTTGGGCTGCGGATCGCAATAATCAAATATTTCTATGACCACAGAAGCCACTTAAACGTATAAATAGACATTCCTTGTGTGTGTATCTGTATCTGCATCTGCGCTTTTCGTGTCTCTTTTGGTCTCCCTAAAATGTCCTATCCGCACCAAACGCCCCCTCTCCTCCATTCCAGCCATTGATTTCTGTCATGCTTTATCGCAAGAAATATTGTCAAAATGCACATATGATTTAACTTGTATTACTTCGGTACGTCTTACGAGATATCAAACATCTTACAAAGTTTTCGTTAGATCCTCAACTTTCAATGAAGCATTAATTTTAGCGTAAATGAGAGAGAAATTAGGGTAAAAAATAATGTGAGTAGTTAAGTTTCAGCATATGGTGTTGATAGTCTAACAAATGACATTGGGAGTTTAAAGATCGTTAAGCTATACTAGTGAAACAGGTCTTTGTACAAAAGATTAAGAATCCGTTTCAGTTTTTGGATTTCAAGAATATTTGTAATTTTAAGGTGTCTCTCAGAGTAATTCTATCACATAAAAGTATTAATTTCTAATGACACTCATGATCAAATGAAAGTAACAGAATAAAACTAACCGCAGTTCCCATTTTGCCGATCCATGATGACTGAGGCATGACAGATACAAGTTGAGTTGATGTTACAGATTGTGTAAAGATGACGTCATCATTTGCAAACCATTGGAACTCTAGCGTGTCACCGGCTGAGACCGACTGGGACGATAGACTGCATTGAAACTTGACTTCATTGTTGTTGGTTACCATCTCTAAGGATAAATCTGACAGGAAAAACAAAGACAAGCAACACTAAAGCAACCGATCAAAAATAAGCAAAGATAAACTGTTGCACAAGACCTACGCCGTCCGAACTTATATGTCTTATTAAATGTCGATGAAGAGAGTGGATTTAAAAAGATCTGTGCTTAGTGTTATTAAAGCCGGCCGCACACGAGAGAAATTAGCTGAGCAAAAATCCTCGCGAGGAAAATTGCTCAGCAACTTCTCCCCGTGTGCGGTCGATTTTTTGCGCGTTGCATCACTCTTTTGCGCGTTGAGTAAAATATCCAACATGTTTGATATTTTTTTCCTCGCGAGGAAAATTACTCACCGTGTGCGCTCGACTGAGTAATTTTACTCACGACTTTCTACCTACGCGCATGCGTGGAATCACACGACAGTACAAAATGGCTGCCCCCATGGAAAACGATTGTTATATGGCACAAGACCACTAATTCATTTCCCATAGGCCACCACAGTAGCGTTGAGCTCGATTTTCCTATCTTAAAACATTAAGCGGCACGAATCCTCTTAACAGAAGTTAGGTCAATGTCAGCTTGACTACTGCTTAATTTTTCGTGTGGGCTAGTCAACGGAAATTTTGAGATAGCGATGAAAATAGCGCCCTCAGTGGTGTTTTTGACAAATTTCAGGCTTATTGTTATGATTTCTATTAGCCCTAGAACTCCTCATATTACCACCAAATGCTTCAGCCATTATTCACAACAGTCTGCATTTTGATTCAGGCAGAAAAATATCTTTACAAAAATTCTTGACGTTAAAGTTCAAACTAAACAAGCATCCATGCAGATATCAAAACTTCAAGGTCTGCACTATTTTTCTTCCGAACTATCTTCGTGAATTAGTGATCTTGTGCCATATGCAGTTATTGAGGATAAATTAGTTGAAATTAATTTTCAGGGTAAATTTCCCCTTTAATTATTTTACACACCAATTGGTTTCTGATTCAAATTGACATTTCGGCCAATTGTTTAAAAAATTATTTTTTATTAAAATGACAGAAGCCATAACTAATTTATAAAAGTAAAATATGCTTCCTGCAAACATGCTTTCCCTTCTCTCCACCCACCCTTACTTGATAAATCAAAAAGGCGAAACATTCAGATTTTATCCTGATCTTTATGAGATAAATAATATGTAACAGGTCTGACCTGAGAGCGAGCTCAGCGTAGGGTATATCGTCATTGATGTTTTCAGGCAATAGCATGCTAATTTCTGTGTTTGATGCATGATGCATATCTTGGCCATTGAGGTTGAATTGTTGTCAATTGTTTTCTAATAAACATTTAGGCCTATAGCAATATTACTCGGAAATGCCAAGTTCACTAACGAAAATTATCTAAAACTGGTAAATTGTATGATTCCGATCAGTTTATTATATTAAACAGGGGCGGGAACAGAGGCTGTCTAATGTAAAATACGTACTTGATATTCCCGGCGTCGGTAGCTCTCAGCACACGATTTTTAATTCTTGCGTGAGTTGACCGTTCTCGCGAGGGTAGGCTTGTTTCAAAATGGCGGCGCCTAGTGATGACCGAACCGGGCCTTCAAAAGTGGTCGAATATAGTCATTTTGAACCAAATTTCACACTTTCTTTGTAACAGAGAGATTCTTTTGTCGGAAATACACATTGTAGAGTAACATTTGTGGTAGATGATATCTTTAATTTCACGCAATCCGTGTGAAAGTATTCAAAATGGCCGCCTCCATGGAATTGTGCTCTCTTTTCAAACTCGTAGGTATATAGAGATTCCATTCTAAATTTCTTGTACACGTATTAGTCTTAATGCTCTCTTCGCGAGCGGCCTTCGGCCGCTCTCGCTGCGCTCGACATAAAAAAAATTATATGTTAAAATTCATGATTGTTTTTTTCCTATTTCTTTTTCTGTTTATGTTCCGCCTTTTCTGAAAATCACATAATTGCCTATGAACGCCACAGTATCGAAATGAAAGGCGCCATACAACAATAAGATATTGGCCCCATTTAGCATTTTTGTAACAGGTGACAAAGTGCTTCGCCGCCATAATAAAATTAAAAAGAAAAAGTGACGCCTCCCCACCGAAGATACTTACCTGCCCCTGTTATGCTAATTACCATGTCGCTGTGCCTTTATTATTATTCAAATTATTTTGTGACGGTCTTCGCATATGTTTAATCAGCTTATAAGTTTCGTCGTGCGGCGCACGTTTCGTGAGGGTATAAGATGCCTCATTAAATCAGTGGCCTTTCTATACGCAAAAACGAACTTGCCAAAACTAACACGCAATAAAAAGATCCATTGATCTAATTTAAATATCTGCTAAATATTGAAAAGGGATTACATTATGTTAAAATCACATTGATCGTGATTTTCGTGTATTTAGCCCGCGGTTATTCTGATCGCTCGAGCATACTTGGGAATCTACACACAACCGTACACAGATTTTCGACAGAATTGATATATAAACGGGGTTGCATAGAGTAAGGTTGGACAGTTACTATCTCACCCCGATAGAAACCGAGAAGTTCTAGGTGTACTAAAATAGATGTTTATCAACATAAAAGTCGCGCAAGCGCGGCACGATGAGACTAACAAATGAGGGAATTTTTAGGGGAGAGGAACTCTTAATCTCCGGAGCGGAGTTATATGTTTGACTTGAAAGAACACAAATATGCGAATCTCCCATTTTTACCTATTTTTCCAAGCTTCGTCCCTATCGCTACAAGTGCATGTTCTTTTTGTCCCTATTCTTAAAATCGGGTGATCTAACGTCGTACAAGGCGGGATAACTTGACCAGATTTCAACTAATTTATCCTCAATAACTGCATCATTAATATACTAGTAACTATCGTTTTCCATAGGGGCAGCCATTTTGTACTGTCATGTGATTCCACGCATGCGCGTAGGTAGAAAGTCGTGAGTAAAATTACTCAGTCGAGCGCACACGGTGAGTAATTTTCCTCGCGAGGAAAAAAATATCAAACATGTTGGATATTTTACTCAACGCGCAAAAGAGTGATGCAACGCGCAAAAAATCGACCGCACACGGGGAGAAGTTTGCTGAGCAATTTTCCTCGCGAGGATTTTTGCTCAGCTAATTTCTCTCGTGTGCGGCCGGCTTAAGATTGTCCACTGTTGGAGCGTCATGCGTTTTGTCTCGTAAAAGAATATTTTTTATCGCCCACGGCGACTATAACCGACTTGAATCGTAGATGTCGATGCGAAATGGCCTCAAACAGTTTCACTTTTACTGCACTTTTACTGATCTTCGTGACATTCACTTATCGGGATAAAGGTTTTTCTTGTGTTAGCTTAATATGAGGAATACAACCGTTTCAGGAGAGATGCCATTTTAAAATCCAAATCTGCTTTGAGTTGCTTACCCGAATCAGCTTGTAATTCACAACACAATCCTGTTGCTGACGGCGGACATTCACAGTAGCTACCTTGGAAGGTTCCGCCATTCAAACACGTAGTATTGCATACTCTCATCTCAGTGAAGGAAGGTCCATTTTCCAGACTACACAAACGTACTTGTCTTCCAAAAGGTCCACAGGACGCACTGCATTGTGTCCAGTCACCACAGTAAATATATGTCGGATATTCAGGCCTCTGCTGATTATCAGGATTTTTCTTTGCCTTAAAACATGTTACGATAATGAACATTGACGCCAAGAGCAAGAAGGCCGAAATATATCTGTAACCGTGCATATTGGAGAGGTTATCTCGTTCCCCAACGGCTTACAGAATTGAAATGTTGCTGCTTAAGTGTATTCGAACAGAACTGAAGAAGATCACAAACTGACAGCCTCGTTCAGACTCAGATGTGTCACTGTTCAATACTCTGTTGGATGTGAGTTGAAGTGTCTGCAGTCACACCTCGGCGGTAAATAATCATGCCGCAGGATACTGCTTGATGTCTATCTTCGGTGATTTCTCATTTCATTTAATAGCCACCTAGTGGGAAGAACACACCCATGAAGACACAGCCTGAAACTAATTAAATACGACAGTAGGTCTCGCCATTTCGCTACGTGTTCAACCCCACAACAGTACATTTTCAAAACTTTAAGTCATAAAACAAACCAAAGAAGGGACCACTATAAGTAAACATACTATGAAATACCAATAGTAAACCAAAATAACCATGATTCTTACAAAGATTCTTTTGATTGTTTATTGCAAGTCATTTACGTTCTTCTAATTTTTAAATTACTCTCAACGGAAATGCAAAACTATGACGGGACTTTTTGCGATGTTTAATTCGGTGGTAAATCCAACTTCATGGTCCAATAACTTTGTTCTGATAGTAACTCATGAACCTTAACTTGAACCTTCCATCATTCAGTGGAATTTGAACGTAAAGCAAAGTTGACGTGACATACAAAGAGCACATTTAGTCTTTCCGGTGAGATGCATTATCGACCAAAATGAGGAAAATAACCATGACATTTAGATTTACAAAGATCAGCATGATGTGAAGAACTCTGATACCCCGACGACCAATTATCCAACGTACAGCCAAAAATATACCATGTATTTGTAATGATTTTACAGCCTGCTAGGGAGCCTACTGTAAATCCGAGGAAATATAATAATCACAGGCATCTTCTGAATCTTCCTATCTATTACATCCAGAAAGTAATGATAACTATGTTCAACAACAGCTGCCCAAACATAAGACTACATTATATTGAAAATTACTTTGACATAGTATTGCCTTTTTGTCGAGATTTTCTTTACATTGTTTCTTTTTCTTTCAACACATCGTTTCGTCCTTTAAGAATTCGAGCAATTCAGAAAAATATACATCAAATCACTTAAAGAATTGTAAACGACAAATCATTTTTTGAGCTTTCTTATAGAGCTCATTTCCCACAAAAACTGCATGAGTACTAGGTATATTTATTTATATATAGACCTTTTTGATACCAATATAACAAAATTTACAATATTTCCCTTTACTTATTTTCAATTTTACTCCTCCTGTGAGATTTTCGAATCCCAGGGTCAGCCTTATTTCTAACATACCACTGATTTCATTTTCTGTTGTTTTCGAAGTGTTTTTACAACAATACAATCCCAAAATGTAAGTCTAATTGAGTCTAGGGGGGTTCAATTTTCTTACATTTATAACAATCTCAGAAATGTTGATAAGTGCCACATTGTAAATTTCCAGTTAAAGGTATACAATTTCTCCTGTGACTTTTTTTTGCTATAAATCATAATGTTTGCATTAAATTTACTCTTACACTCTCTACTTCACATTTTAATTACATTTGTATTCTTCAAAAAATCTTTCATCAGCATTTTATAAACAATTTGTATTGTAATCTTACAAATATTGATTTCTTTACTTTTCTTGCTCATAATAAATGTCTGTAAATTACCTTCTGTCACTGATACAACCATTCGGTTAAAAGATTTCCACAGCAATTTCTCTTTGTTTCACTCTTCAAATGTCAAGCGCAAGAGACACAGTGCTTACACAAAACTATATAAAAATCAGAAAGGATGTTACAAAAATTTCACCGACTGGGCAACTTGCTAGGATCATTAGAGCCTGTCAGTATCCATTACAAATTGACTGAAACAGTGAAACAGAAAGAAAATATTTTCCATTTTGCTTTTTTGTCATCAACAAAGTTTATAAACTATATAAATTGTAAGGCAAGTGCGCGTTCGTAAAAACTTGGATTACTTAAACCTCTCTCTTCAGTTGACGATAACAATGTTAATATTTTATATCTAGAAGAATCAATGAAGTCGAAGACCAATTTATCAACTTTATTAACAACAACGGAAGGCAAATCCAATACTGCTGCTAAATTCATGAGATTGGATGACCAAAGACTCTTTGTATTCAAAAAATTACCAAACGGATTTAAGTTTCAGAGTAACTCCGAGCTTTATGGCTGCCATTTGGTAATCTTGAGACAATGAATGCTGGGAACAAAATCATGGACGGAGCGAATATGGTACCATTTTATGATTAGGCCAGACAAGATAAATAAATTATTCATCCGATGTCACCATACCAGACCTTATCTTCAGTGTTCAGTAGTGATATGAGCTACGTGCAGATAAATGTCTGCCAACTCAGGATAAATCTCACCCAAATTACAATTAGCACAAAACCACTGCTAAACCTCGCACTATCACGATGGATGTACGATAAAATACCCGGTACATTTGGAATGGGAAAACTGTGCATAGTACAAGTATACAAAGCATGCCCGAGTACGTATCTGTCATTGAGTAGCCCCATCTCAATCATACATTCATTAATTAATACAAAGGAAACTGACCGCTGGTAAATTGCATGTTAGAACTGCACAGACGTTGTATTTATGGCAGGCCAGTAAGTATAGTGATATTTCGCTGTAAAAGTGCCAATGATATTTGTGTAAAATAAATATGTCACAAAATGATTCGTTACATCCCCATAGAATGACATTTATTACATTTAATGAAAAAATGTATTAAATGTAAAATCGTATGTCGTGCATTGAATTAATGTAATAATGTAAAACATACAGAATTCTTGACTACTCTCCATGGATGAACAATTTATTTATCTTGTCTGGCCTAACCATAAAAATGGTCCATAGTAGCTAGCTCTACCACGTGATTTTGTTCCCAGCATTCATTGTCTCAAGATTACCAAACTTCCCCGATTTTTCGTATTTTTCGAAGGTTTCAAGTAAGTTTTGATACAGGCACGGCAACCGAAATGGACGACGTTGTATAAAGTCGATTTCTATACACCAACGACGATCGATAGCGATAATTTTAGACGGCTTCGTTTTATGAAAACCGGAAATTTATCCTTTTCATCATAATCGGTAAATGTTTGGAGTCTGTTGCTCAAGACTATTACCAATTGTTTTCTTGGTTTTGAAAGGGAATATTTCCTTATGCAAGTCTGAAGAAAAGTTGCAATTTGGAAACGCAATCTAGCTTTAGGTAATATACTCCGCGAAACTGACAAAACGTTTGCCTTTTTTAGTTAGTACTTCCTTTATCAAAAATTTCAACCACTCTCTTACCAAATAAAGTACACAAATCAGGGGTCACCGCGCAAATTTTGGTACCAGAGTAAAAAATTATCTAAAATTTAATGATATTTGAAATTCAAAATCGCCATCATCCCTATCTTACTCTATAGGGAAATTTAATTTTTTCGATTTTCGCAAAACCAAGACGGTATAAACTTTTCTGAATCCAGGAACCAAAAATGAACCCCCTCCCTCACCACGGAAGTCCTGAAAAGTATTAAGCAGTTGTAGAGGGTGCGAATATATGTCTTCGGGTGCATTCTACCCTAGGTCAACGCTGGAACAGATGTAAAGTTACATTTTAAAGATAATTGCCTGCCTACCTAGCGTATTTAGAACGGCCGGGCATTGGCCTAAAAATTCTTCGTGCTTTTGTCAAAATCAAGAAGTGTCCAGATTTTACTAGGCGGGAGGGGGTTGGGGGTGAATTTTCCACTTTCCTGGTGATTGTTTTTGCTCCAAAGGAAATAACTGAAATGTTATACCTCTGTACAATTATATTTTTGTTGGCCCATACAAACACATAAACACGTATTCTCTTTTGACATGCGCACACGTGTAGCAACTGTCGGGATTTCACAAATAAAATACAATTCTTCGCACAAGAGGTACAAGAACGAGGCTACAATAACAGAAGTAAACATGACTTGTCAGATATGTTAAACGCACCGAACGAGAAACGTATCTCAAAGGCAATAACAATAACAAAGTCAAAGACGATAAAACAATGTACACAGACTGAGTCAAGTGCAGCACATGTATCAACAGGACAGATATCAAGAAATCAACGATCTTACACTGGGATCTTAAACAAAATGTTTTTCTTTGTCTTGTGTCAACATTAGCAAAGAGGAGGAGGAGAAATAACACTCTATTAAAACGATCCGTTGGTCAAACCTAAAAATGGACTAAAACATGAAAGGAATCGGCACACAACTTGAACACATTAAGAACAACGTAAAAAAATTACTGAAAAACCGAGCACACGATAAGTATTATGGGGGAGGGGGATCGGACACAACAAAAGATAGATCACACAGATTCAAATATACCGCTTCTAGCACCCCTTTCAGAAGATTAATATTGACCTAATCAGGTATTTGTACGTTAATATAACTGGGATAATACAATAAACCAAGTGAATGATGAATAGACCACATATTCAGAGTCGTAAAACTCTCGTCAAACGGATCACTGATTAACCAATTGTTACGCTGCTCGTCCAAGAATCGCCTTGCCTTATTATATCTCATAATAAAGTGAGATACAAACACAAAAAAACATTCAACAAAACTGAACGTTTCACACGAGAATCTCCATTAACACATACATAGCTTCGATGTGCAGAGCTGACTTCCTTTTACATACCGAATGCTGTTTTCATGCGATCCCCCTAACGCTGTTGAGATTTTTACGACGACGCCTGATTTCGATTCTCCTGTGGTAAACAAATGCCTCCTCCCCCTCCCAAATATCCTCCAGGACCGTTTGGAAATAAATTTTGAACACTTCCTCAGTACCCCCCCGCCAACACACACACATACAAAGCTTACAAGCAAACATACTCCCCTTGTGCACATCATTGCAAGAGTACATTTTTGTGACTTTGGCGATATTATTGTTTTTATGTGTAAATCACAGCTCTGTCACAGTTCCTCAGTAATCGGCTTGATATCACTGCTTGTATATCTATGTAAAGCAAAAGCAAGTCTGCAATTTTCTATAATTACGCTATCTGCCTCCAATATTCAATATGCATCCTTGAAAGTTTCTAATTACGGAACAAGTCATCGTTGATGACACAGTCCCCGCTTGTCCATTTTGTTGTAATCTTTGGTGTCTAGGTAGCTGTGGTCTAGGTAGCTGTGGAATGACATTGATGCAACGGGTGCATCAGGCCTGTGACTTGCATAATAAAGTAATCTGAGGAACGTTCAATAAATGACTCATCTCTGCCTGTAATGACCACTCAAGGAACTTTTGATTACATCACACATAACGATGCCCTTACTGCCTCCAGTGTCATGATGGCACATACTATACACATGGTTTGGTGGAATTTTGAAATGGTATGGGATCGGGTATGTTGTTGTAATCAGCCATTTCGGATCATATAATGAAACAAATTAATGAGCACAAAAATGCAGCCATAGTGTTTTATCTTCGTATCACGTTTGAACAAAATCAGTCCATCGAGGGACAGTGACCTATGTTTATGTTTCAAAGACATAAAAAAATCACACCAAAATTTAAATCAAATGGCTGTCTATTGACCATATGGATCATAGTACAAAATTAGTAGACATGCATATGCATGCCATAGTACTTTATCTTTGTACGAAGTCTCAACAACATTGGTTAAAGAATACTTGCATATGATTAAGCCTCAAAGACATGAAAAAATTCAAAAATGACCATCTGACAGCGATATTGGAAAAAAATGACAATCTGGCAGCCATATTGGAACATGTCACGAAGTAAATTGACATGTATATGTATGCCATAGTGCTTGATCTTTGTGCCAAGTTTGGACAAAATGGGTGTAATGACCTTTGAATTACGATTCAAAGACATGCAAAATTCCAACAAAATGGCAGTTCTGCAGCCATATTGGATCCTATCGCAAGCTTAATTGATACATGCATATGTATGCCATAGTGCTTTGCCTTTGTACCAAGTTTGAACCAAATTGGTTCAAGGATGTTTGAGTTATGGTTCAAAGACATGAAAAAATCGCAAAAAAATAGCTGCCTGTCGGCCATATTGGATCATATCACGAAATAAATTGGTGTTCATATGAAGGGCATAATGTTTTGCTTTTGTGCCAAATTTGAACAGAATCGGTTCAAGGATGTCTGAGTTATGGTTCAAAGACATGAAAAATCGCAACAAAATGGCCGCCACGCGCCCATATTGAAACATATCGCAAAATAATTTGGCATGAATATGAAAGCCATAGTGTTATGCCTTTGTGCCAAGTTTGAGCAGACTGTGCTCAAGGATGTCTGAGTTATGGTCCAAAGACATGAAAAATCGCAACAAAATGGCCGCCACGCGCCCATATTGAAACATATCGCAAAATAATTTGGCATGGATATGAAAGCCATAGTGTTATGCCTTTGTGCCAAGTTTGAGCAGACTGTGCTCAAGGATGTCTGAGTTATGGTCCAAAGACATGAAAAATCGCAACAAAATGGCCGCCACGCGCCCATATTGAAACATATCGCAAAATAATTTGGCATGGATATGAAAGCCATAGTGTTATGCCTTTGTGCCAAGTTTGAGCAGAATGTGCTCAAGGATGTCTGAGTTATGGTCCAAAGACATGAAAAATCGCAACAAAATGGCCGCCACGCACCTATATTGAAACATATCGCGATGTAATTTGACATGGATATGATAGCCATAATGTTATGCCTTTGTGCCAAGTTTGAGCAGAATGTGCTCAAGGATGTCTGAGTTATGGTTCAAAGACATGAAGAATCGCAATAAAATGGCCGCCTTGCGCCCATATTGGATCGTATCACAAAATAAATCGACGTGCATCTGTAGGTCATAGTGCTATGCCTTTGTGCCAAGTTTGAACAAAATTAGTTTAGCACATGCCGGAAAATGCCGAGAGGTTTTGACCGTTTAAGAAGGGCTTGACTACGCAGTTTCTGCGTAGTGAAGCTTCATTACGTATTCATGGTGACCCCTGGCCAGCTGTCAATAACTTTGGGGGCTTTTGTCTTTTGGCCTGCTTTGCATATGCGTCGTTGGACACGACCTGCCAATCACAGGTAGTCAATTAAACTATTAATTGACTGTTTACCGACCCAATTAACACTATCCAGCAGTATCAGTCATATGTTAATCGCGTGGCCCGGGGGGGCACAACGTGGGAACGCGTGTATTTCTATGTGTACGTTTCACTTGTGGTGTCGTTTGTAACATCATGCTTTTGAAGTCCTTGTTTCACTTACAGTATTACCTTCAAGGTGACGGGCTTACTATTAATGTTCAGTATCATTGCACCGAGTTCTGCCCACGGTGAAAACCACCTGTTTTGCCTACTAATTACTGCCCGTCGCTGCCCGTCCTGAATGTAGCCTATCATAGCTACAGTAATCAGTCATATAATACCCCGCGCCTTATACTTTCTATATACACTTGTAAAATCATAGTCCGAGCCGTAAAATTTTTGACTTTCGATCCGATATACAGGTTGATCGTTGAATCGCACCGGCGCATCCATGTTTACTTGCCCAATAAGCTTACTACTCTGCAAAGGGTGGGTAGATGGAATTCCAGGGCCAAAATGAACACCGGGGCGAAACTTTTTGTGAATCCATGTGAAAACATAAATCATTTATCTGTTTTGATATATACTCCTTAATTGTAAGTTTGATCAAAACCGAGACCACATTCAAGGGCTATGCAGACTGTCCATGTACGCACACACAGGCAACCAACGGTGAATATCAGCGTCATCGGATAACTATCGGGTCGTAAATCGATCGGCGGTTTGGGGGCCCTGGACTATGATTTTATAAGTTTATATCACAAACAAATGTTGTGGAATATTAAGATATCGACCTATTACTGTATTGAAAAGGCCAATTTCGTGACGGGCATTGCTAGAAGAATGACGGGCAGGGACGGCAGTAATTAGTAGGACTGTTTCTTTGAATACTGTTCGATATTAAGTGACGGTCAAACTTTTGGGTGGTGCGCGTGACCGGCGGCACTGACACAAACTGGTTTGACAAGCATATAATTCGGTTTTGTTCAGTGTTGTTACCATTTGTCCGTGGTGGAAAACATTGACGGAAAACAGAGAAAACGGTCCCGCTCCGAGAACAGCCCCGAGACGGGGACGGCCACACTTGTGGTGTTGTTTGTACCATTGTGCGTTTGAAGCCCTCGTGTTATCTACAGTATTACCTTCAAGGTGACAGGCTTACTATAAAAGTTCAGTGATCATGGCATTGAGTAAACGTGTTACATGTCATGATGTAAATCACGCAATGTTTTTTTTTTTACATATATCCCAAGGATTTGTTTTCGCTTTCTTTTGCCCTCGCGAAGTTTGCGAAAATTTCTCGCTCTGAAAAAATTTCCGGCCACAGTATCATTGAACCCACTCATTTTTTTCTGGGTGACCTGTGACCAAATGTATGTAATAGTGAAGTCGATCATGCGGGGAAATAAAGGAGTATTAAAAGCAAAGTTCTATTCGTCTATGTCCGTTCATTGTCAAAAGTCAAGGCAAAATGGTGATCCTGAATGATTTCATGACCATTGGGCGATAGAACTTTAATTTACTCTGCAGTGCGCCTGTTCGATACACAAACATTACGACACTTTTGTCTGGGTAGGTATTAAATTTGGTCTGGCCGAGAAAAAAAAGGCAATCAAGACCATAGTCCAAGTTTTTAGAAAAACTAACTGGGACACGAACGGGATTCGTGAATCAAATTTTGTTGAGCTTTACAAGCTGTCTGGTTCACGGCTTATTGTGCACAGGCCGCGTCTTTGCCCTTGCCATCGTGTCATTGAACTTGTAAATGGACGCATCAATTTAAACGATTTCTTTTTATGAATGTCCGTAAGTTCATAATCAAACACGATTCGTTTGAAATTCGTTTGCCTGGTACAAGCAGGCTTTGTCATCGCGACGATTCACGTGCTGCCGCGGGGCCGTTTTCTCGGACGAGGCGTGGGGCCGTTCTCACTTGTTACCTTATGACGCATATCAATAGCGGGCACTTAGGTTTTGGTCAAGGTACTTGGCAATTTATTCGAAGTTGACACCAGAACTATAAAACCAATAACTTCAGGGATAAAAACAGCAATACCGCCACCGCTACCACCAACAATAAATCATCATCAACAACATTAACAAAACGGGTAGACATAAAAAGCCAAAAATGGTTTTTGAATGCCGAAGATGGCTCTTGCCATATAAAATCACTGACAAACAGTAATTGAAAAAAAAAAACCAAACAAATGTAAAGGACGGGTGCATGTGACGAGATAACGTATCGCATTTTTAAAGTGTACAATATCAACTTACCTCGCACTTTCGGTCGTGTAAACACTAGGGGGGGGGGGGCCATTGAGCCATTGAACTCTTCTCTTCTCTTCTACCATAGACAGTTCTCGCTATACTGTCTATGTTTATAAAATAAAGTATCTGGCATTTTGAAATTTCTGTAGGCTCATATCGAAGTCGGGCGATTCATGGCTCTTTGGGGCAATTAAGTGTACGTCGAGCTTAAGGAATGTGGTTACATTCGCGATGTTTTATTCGAAATCATTTATTCTAGGGCAAATGCACACAATTTATGCCGTTGGAAATACTGGCCGCTCATAAACAAGACAATAAACTCAATATGTGTGCATCTTTACTTTTATTGTCAAAGTGCCAACAACACCTACAAAATACAGAATAGTTCAGTCCAGGTATTTGCAACTGTGCCATCAGACTGGTAACCGAAAATCAACCATAGGTGTCTTTTGGCACGCGTATACGCCAGACACCTAGGCGACGGTAATCCGCACCACTTATCACTATCTTGAAGGTACTCTCCCCCTATACCACTGGCTATCCCGCCCTCAAGGCAATACGTCATTCGACCAAGCATTGTTATTGTAATTTCCTGCATAAAATTAACAGCGAGGTCAAACGGTCAAAACCTCTCGGCATTCTCTCGGCATTTTTTCTCATGAGTGTCTGAGAACTGTTGATGACGGACGGACGGACGGACGGACGGACGGACGGACGGACACACGGACGGGACCCAATCTATAAGTCCCCGCCGGACTTCGTCCGCGGGGACTAAAAACCTGTCTGAATTTATTGAATTAAAAGAAACAGAAATTTTGATTTCACCGTCAGACAAAAGCTAACGTGATTAAAATCATTTCTTCAGAACAGGAAGTTTAGCTGAGTTTGCAATTCTGCGAAATCGGTAAAAAGCAATTTTCAAGATTTGAAAGCTATGCTGATTTTAGATACAGTTCATTCCGATCCTTCGCTAACGACATTGAGAGAAATAATTCTGAGTGTAAACTGTATTTAAAGAAACTTAGATAAGCTTGTATATCTCCTTTGGTATTCCAGGAATGTCCCTTAAATAGACAACTTCCTTTCCGAGGCTATCCCGGCCTATCTGGACGAATTCTGACCAGTTTGACAGTCCACAACGTAGAAACACCTGTGCATCTGGGTAAAAAGGTGGGGATGTGGAAAGGCATGTTAAATATTGCAAGGTATTTAAATTAGAGTCAAAGACTCTTTATATGAAAAACGAGGGTCTCTTCTCATAAAAAGAGCACATGAAAATACCCTGATATTACAGAGAAAATTTTATATTCGTTTCCTAAACAAATCATGCATGCAAATAAACAATATTATATCATACAAGTATATTGATAGTGCAAATACAGCGATCTGATTGGTCGAGAAGTGAAAAGAACCGTGGTATTCGTAATATACCATGCCACTCCTCAGCTTGAGTAAAATTGCTTTCCTGACGTTCCATGCCAGAATTTCAATATACTGTTATGATATAATAGCAATAAATCACACCCAGCGACGGTATACCACTCGGTTTTGACCCGTTCACTTCATATATGCACTCGCTACCGCTCGTGCATTCGCTATCGCTCGTATGTCGTGAAACTGGTCAAATTTCGTGGTATACCATCGCTGGGTGTACTCTATTGCTTGAATAAATCACCATCAATGGGGATATTCATTTGCCTGAACTCGAGCATTATCAAAGAAAGAGATGTTTGTATCGTCTCTCGGCCGAGAAAAAGTAATGTCCTGGCAAAAACTGAAACACAAATTTGGCAGAATCAACAACGTGATAGAAATACTCACTCATACACACTTCCTGTTCAACAAGCGAAAGCACATAGTTGTCATCTTCAAGATCCTGTAATTCCTTACTATCTCTGGATGTTATAAAGTTGGCGGTATAAACGTGTGGTACAATATTCCGAAGGCGTTCGACGAATTCCTGAGAAGAAAAGTGTTATATGTGAGCGTTCAGACTATCATATTTAAGCTGTCGATTTTGCATTTTCGACCGCTTTTACATACGTTTGCACTGCACTGCACTGCAATACCAAACAGACCAAATACATTATGTCATTCTTTAAGTTAATGAGTAGTTGCAAAGTTCATCTCACCCGCAACTCCTTAGTTGGTAAATGCAAAATATTGTCGTCTGCAATATTTCACTTCACTTTTGTCTAATGTCAGTAACATGTTTGTCGTATTCTTAATATTCCCGAAAAATTACTTGTAAATATTGCTTACATTCATTCATTAATTGAATGCGATTTTCAAACAAATTACCCGCAATTCAGAACTGTGGAAATGAACGGACATCTGGATGTCAATGAGTCTGACCCGAGTACCTTACACTAAATCATTCAGTATATCATGATTGTTATCCCATTGTTAAGTCATCGTGCTTTAAGTACATCATTTCTAGCTATATATAGCTTGTTATAGTTCAAAATAGGTCATTTCGTTTCATAACCTCAAAGTACTCGTACGTTCTGTTTGTATCAAATAATTAGCCACCATAAACTGTGCTCACTTGTCGGCGTGGAGGGACAGCGACGTAAACGCAGTCTATCCCTAGGTTCTGCATGAATTGTCCAACAGACTCTGCGATTACTTGGCTTGCATTAGAGAGCATTTCAAAGTCACGTAAACATACCTCCATGGGATTACAATCTATCGAATAAAATTCGACCCTACAATATGAATGAAAACCAATGTTGTAAAAATGACTTTCATACACAGTCATACATTATGTACATAATTTGTACTTTAGCTGTGTTAGATTGATTGATTGGTAGAATATAATAGATACACAGATAGATACACAGATACATACATACATATATGTACCTATGTGTAGCTCTGAGAGAGAGAGAGAGAGAGAGAGAGAGAGAGAGAGAGAGAGAGAGAGAGAGAGAGAGAGAGAGAGAGAGAGAATTCATTCCATGTACATGTATAGCAAATTAAATGTCATATTGAAATATTCAACCCGTAAAAAATCTTTGTAGAAAGGTAAAAGTATAGGAAATGTTGAGAAATGAGGCCTGAACGTGTGTCAAAAGCTTTTATCTCGCTTCTATCGATAAAATCAATTTTTATAATCAAGAATCTGCATTGTGATCACAATTCAGTCCTACATTTCTCCCTTCTACCGGATGCTGATAAGTTGAAAGGAGAATGTCTAAATCTATCACCTTTGAAAATGTTACCGTTATTACGTTTGTTCGATAGACTTAACAAACGTTATTAATTCTCGAAAAATGCTTGTGGTATTCAATTATATCTTGGATAAACGAAATCAAGATCTGACTAAAATTTAGTCGTAGACGATAAATTTGACGCTGCACACATACACGCTATGTTGATACACCCGTGGCCACTTTACTGTTGATTAAGACCACTTATAGGACTATTGATGCAGTCGGAAATTATGTTTTTTTACAAAGGCAAAAACAGCTCTATCTGCCAGGGGTTATGAAAGTTTATGATTGGCACCTTGTAAGATTACCATGCACTAGTCCATGTACAAGTCTTGTTCAGAGGTCGAGCTGCCGAAATGACTGTCCTATTTGGAGGACTGTCTTGGGCAAAAGAGAACAAGCCTACAGGTCATCTTGACCTCCACCACAAGTGGAACTGTATGAACGTTTGCAGGAGATAAATTTCCTTACTTTTGTAACTTCTTATACCATAACCAAAGAAAAAAAACTGGTGTCATTCCATTGTAACTTACATACCGTATCATCTATAGACCAATGATATTTTTTGTATATATTTTTACCTTATCACAGTGTATTGTTAGGTTTATGAAAATCAGTGCAGTAGATTTCAATTCACACTGTCTGCATTGGACACACAAGTTTGAGTGATGCTACAGTAGTGATCTCAATAAGCTAATTGTCGCAGAGTGGCTTGATGAATGGAACAGGTATCTTGTGTCTCAATTTTTAACATAGGATGCCAGTCGTTAGCTCTAATTTACAACCCTTAGCAGGATTTTTTTTGTCTTTATACAAGCAGATTGACCGTATCAAGTAGGCTTTATCAACAGTGAAGTGCATGTCCACGGGTGTAATATGAACAGAAGCCATTTCGACATGAATTGAGGAGTAGAGTGTATTTTATGAACACAAAATAAAATAGAAAGTGCATTGAAGGCTATGGCGAATGGAGTTTATGTAGTACCTACATTTCACCAGTTCTATTACGCCAATGTATAGCAATATAAGGCTTCCCTCCACACAATAAAGATTTTACATGGATGCCCATCTCTCGGATGTATGCTGCTCTGAGAAAGTATCTGTCTACTTCTTTCAAGACTTCTTCTTCCTTTTCTGTCAGGAAATGCGGTATCCTTCTAGGCCCATGGATGGCAATGCAGCGGATCTTATCAGCGTCCATCATCTCACGTGCAGTTTCTCTCAAATTCCTGTTTCCTTGCCTAGAATTCGGCAAGTCTATTCCCCACAACTCCCGTAAATCCGTTCTCGTCCTGTCGTACTGTTCTCGCTTTCGTTTCTTCACAGCTGCACGACACTTGGCGATTGGAAATTGTACGAGAAAATCTATTCTGTGTCCACACTCATCTATGTATAATTCGGGAGTTACCATTGGTACAATTGTACGCAATGCTTTGACATCAAATGTTTCATTGAAAGATCTCCAGCCTTTGGTGAATCCCTCTACAAAATGATTGTGGAATGGAACCATCACAATGTTCCGCTTGTGTGTGATTGCGTATGCGATAAGCATACGAAAACTCAAGTAATTCCAGTTGGGACCACCGTCCCAAGCATGCACGGGAAAGAGAAAACGATCAGGTGTGTTTCTCCTTTGCAAGTCCGAAGAAGGCTTGTTGTAGGCTGATGCACTGTTACTTTGGTTTGTGACGATTGTTCTTAATGGAGTCGAAGCCTGATGAAAATACTTGAAAATTTAAAAGGAGATAAAAGAAAAATTAGTGCCAAAGGTAGAGAGCACCTCGGGGACCACACTTGGACTCTCATTTTTTGAAAACTGTTTTGCGATCTACTACTTGTGGGGGCTCATTTTAAAGCTCTTTGAGTAAAACAAATTTTCCCGGTCTTAGTTTTTCGAAAATCGAAAATTTTATTTTTTCCATAGAGTTAACATAGGGATGGCGGCCATTTTGAATTTCAAATAATATCGGTAAATGTCAGGTAATTTCTTTCATTAGTACCAAACTTTGCAGGGTGACCCGATTTTTTATTCTTGATTTGGTCAGAGAAAAGGTTGAACGTTTCATTGATGAACGTTTGAGCAAATGTTTAAGTCTTTCAATTTCGAAGCGCCCTCTACCTACACGATAAATACCGTTTACGTTTTGATCGACAGACTTCAAAAATATGATAGATTCTTGAAGATGAATGTATCACAAACAAAAAGTATAAAGAGATCTACATGTATCTATCATGCTTCTTTTGAACTTGTCAACTCTGTTTATTTGCATATTCTCCCACGTCGATCTCTATCAACTTGTATTCAACTCATTGTATTCAATCTAACTTGTTGTCATTATCAGCCAACCTTCACTCACTTTACTCAGTATCCGTCGTATCTACCGTGACAAGAGAGGCATTGATAATCTTCGTCCGCATAGTGACAGTGGTCCCATTCCTCTGCATCTTTCAAAGTTTGTTTGAAATTATACAGTAAGATTCACTATCTTACCTGAAAGGTGTACGCCGACTCATTCCTTCCTACAGGACTTTTAAACGATGAGGCGTACCCCTTTCTTTCTCTCAGATTGGCATCTTCTTCACGTACACTAGTAACGCTGGCTTGCAGTCCATGGCCACGTTGGCTGATATGACTATGAGATACCAAGCGTTGATATAGAACAAACAGTTGTGGTAAGGTTAGCACGACGAGCATGCCCATTATGCAAACTACGTATCGTTTCATAGCTTTTTCTCCCACCTTGAAATCCATTAGGATCTGAAACATATGAGACATTTCAAAAATGGTTATCACAGTAATAACCACAGCTGACCCAGTACTATTGTAATTTTCACTCAGCATAAATTATCTGAGGGAAAAAATGAAAAGAGTGGGACATTACTACCTATGCGACACCAAGGCAAAACAAAGTGAACCGTTTTTTGTCTGAAACTCGACTAAAAGACACTTTTTTATTTGAAACTACGCTTTAACCTTTTTCTCCGAGACTGCAACTTGTAATGTTAATTGCTGGTCAATTTCGTAGGCAGATGAAACACTGGATTACTGAGTCACCCCGGTTTTTATCTTATGGTAGTGACTCAGTGAATCATCATTTTGAATCGGATAGATTCGTAAAACTTTGACTGCACTTCCAGCAGAGAAATGAAATAACCATCGGTCAGATCATGAATACACTCACCAAAACGGTACACTCGTATTCACCAGAGAACGTAAATCACAATTGGATAATGTCATAACTTACCTGAGAGCGGTTTACAAACATAAAACAAGGTCATTCAGAATATGAATCGATGCTGTTTAAGAGAGCATCCTGGTTTCCAAGCTTGTCTGAGAGAATTGGTTATCACATCTGTTACCCTGAGCCAAGTAGGATGGCGTAGTACAACCCCTAACCTAGAGTTCCTGACCGAATAGACACCTTTGGCTAGCGAAGTTTATTCATTTCACGACTTGTATTCTATACTCATTTAACGGACACAGTTTCATTGGCGCATAGGATAAATACCATCATCATATGTAACCCAGGGCACACTCGGCATTCTCTCAAATTGTGACACACACAGCTGTGGCGCAGATAATATTCTTTGCACTGCGCATTATACTTTATCATATAATTTACAATGTTAAGCCTCTTGTAAAGCCGTAAATATCAATACAATCTTTACCAGTTGTGATATTACCAGCTTGTGGAGAACAATTTCCACTTTGTGACAATCACATATATGTGAATATCGACTGACATTTAGAATGCTATAGGTAAACATTAACAGCGATTGAAGTTCCTGCGTGTGAGTTTGAGTCTCAGATTGTCTGAAAGGTTCTCCGACAACCAGACCAAATTGTAACGGACAGAGTAAGTAGTATATATCGTAAAAATCACGTAACCTTTGCTGATATCATGAGCCTACTTGATTTTTATCTCGATTTCCACTTTGTTATATTTAAAGGCACAATTTCTGAAGAGGACAGAAAGGCGGGGAAAATTGTAATTTGAAAAAAATAAGTTAGTCAAATGACATATTTTTCTTGCTTGCGTGATATCAGGCAATTGCCAGGCAACACTCAGGGAGCATGCAGATTTCTTTATTGGTATAATTGGATAATTTTAAAAAGTATCCAATAGTATTATATTTTATCTATCAGGGATCATTAAAATCTACCAATCAGGTCTTTTAAAATACGTTTCCTAATCATTGACAATCTGCCATCAGTATCTAATATTATCAGACATTCACATGACAGAAAGTATGATTATCAATCTTTTCTTCGAGACATTCTGTGTTAGTTTAGTTTTCTCTGTTGTTTTGATAAGATTACGGCAAATTGCAGCCTATTCTATATTACAATTACATGTTCTTCAAAAGCATTCTACTTGCAAACAATGCTGAAATGCCCGTACATTCACCTTGTCGAACACAGCCTGTACAATATGTGTATTTTCACTGGTGACATGTGAAAGGGAAAATAGCTGCAATTTTTTATGATATTTTCGATACGTTTGTGAGTCAACAGTTTCCTGTTTTACTACCTAAAACAAGTATTTGGTTTGTCAACAATTGCAATCACTGGTATGCAATTTACTAAGCTAAAGCGTTTGTTGGTATTGAAAGTGAATACTTGGTGTTAAGGTATATGCAGAACAAGAAACTCTGGTTTAAACACACACACACAATAAAAGTATAATGAAGATATGTCTCAAGATTCAATTGTCAACATTATAAAATTGCATTCTGCATGTCTAGGCCGTGTTGACAAACATTGTTTTTGGTGTTATGGCGTGCTGAAGGAGAAGTAACAAGACACCATACCAACACAACAAAAATACTTCTGTCTCCTTCTTTACTTCTGCCGATTCTTTCAAGATCAGTATTTTTCACGAGGCATGACTCAATGTTTCAACACAAGACAATGCTTGCACAGCAAAAACAACAAAATAATCACCTCTTTAGTACAATCCTGTGATAAGTTAATAAAGAGTGTACAAGAGTAACATTAAATGGAACTGCTTACACTGCTGTGAGGACATTCATGCTGTACCAAAGGTGTGTGTCAGGGTCTGAGATAGTACCGCCCTCAATTTTACAGTACCTGTAGTGGTGACAATATACAAAACTTTTAAACAGAATTCTTGCTTTGCACCTGTACAACCACAAAGGTAACAAACAAGTTAACCATTAATGTAACAACCGGGAACCACAAATGCAATAAACAAATTAACCGTAAATGTAATAAAACTAAACCATAAATTTAATAAACTTGAACTTGTATATAAGATCAATTGTTTATCAATGCCCTGGGTAAATAATAAATTTTAATAAGACTAGTGTAATGTTATTGCACACTTTCCTGAAACTAGGTTAGGAATAGAAAACACTGAGAACACTATCAGAAAACGGCGGGGTACCGATTAAACCGTTAGATAACGGAAGTGGAACAGTAGTTCAAGACATTAATGATGCCATAATAATAAGGAAGCGTCAAAATAGCTCATCAACTAGTGGTGATACCACACAAAGTTTACAATAGACGTCTCAAAACAAACAACAGAGAAATATACAACCTTATAACAGAAACTTACAATACAAAACATGTTGACGAGAACATATATCTATATTTCAATCTAGTAAAAACAATACGAACACTGCCTTAAACACAGTAGAACAAAATTAGCATCCCCGGTGAAGGAACAAACTTCAAGTGGGACAACATAGTAATACAGACAATCTATCAATTGTCCACACAATTTATCCACTGAAGATGAATTTGAGGCGACTGATGAAGAATATGACAAATTATCGTGGTGTTACACAGTCTCTCCAATTTAGAGTAGAGACGGCACTGACACGCAGATTACAGCTGTGTCACGATATTACATTTATGGGTGCATTTTATTACAATTATGGTTGATGTTACATTTATGGCGAGTATTATCTTTATGGAGGTTACAGACCCACTGCTAACCTTAAAGAGTGTAGTTTTGTTAATGCTGCTCTATATTTAAGTTACTTTCATTTACTCTATTCTATCGCAATACTTTTATGGTCCAAATCAGATAAAGGTATTTTTTCACTTCGCAACACAATGATTTTACTCTGCTTCTTCCCGCAGGCCGGGGTCTAGTCATTATTTGAACTACAATCAATATTTGAACTATCACATATCTGCAGTTGTGCCAAAAAACTACAGTAAGAGCATATGTACATAGGAACAAGAAGCAAAAACACGTTGCGCCACCACACTTAGCAACACATTACGCCACCACACTTGGCAACACATTACGCCACCACACTTGGCAACACATTGTGCAGAGTAGTCATTGATGTGAATATTTGATGGAATTTCACTGGTATAGTAAATAAATGTCCAGGAAATACTTGCTGTGTAATAAGCGCAGCATAGTGCTGCGTATTCTTTTGCTGCAATCAAAGTCCACATTTTGTTGACAAACATTTTTTGTGTGTTGCGTCATCTGGTATGATTTGAGGATTTGTGAACTTATAACTAATTCCCTGCATGTTCATTATAAATTTACTTTGAAGGACATTTCATATCGTCTGATAACACTCTTCAACATGACAATTTCTGTCGTTGAACAATTTCCTGTAATGTAGAAGAAATCCCAAAAGCTTCCTGACGTGTAGTTGTCGATAAGGCTGTTACATGTAAATTAAGGAGATGATCCCGAGATTTACGTTTACAGAGCAGTAATGATCGATACAGCTGTTCACATGTGTAATGATGACATATTACGATGAACTAGTCCGACAGAGAATGTTGATATGATAAAACTATATCTGCTGTTGTATTGAAAAATCTTTCTCCATATCCTATAAAACAGAATTCAGTTTCCTCACGTCAGAAGGGGTACGCGAATACACATGCAATCATAACATAAGAGTTTTAACTTTGATGATCAAATAAAATGAGAAACACAGTGTCTCGATTCTTTAGGATTTATATTCATCGAGTTCATTAATCCATTGCGTTCCTTACAGTAAAACTGCAGTGTCGAAGGGAAGACGTCCAGATTGTAAAACACAGTCAGGTGCAGTGAAAGTATAATGTAGGCATTGCAATATTGAATATTAGATATTGATATATGCTGCTATTCGTGTTCCTTACTAACCTTGAATCGGATCGTCAAAATTTCACAAGTCTGGCCTCGTTGTGTCGCTAATACTTACAAGATACTATCTTTTGGGAACGGCTACCCCTGTGAGAAAAACGGTACGATCCACCTTTCAACGCCTGATCGCTACACACGATGGTCTTGGCACATGAAGTGAACGGTAGGTGTCAATGGGATTTTCACAGCCGATGTAGTGATATCACTTCTCGTTTCTGTCGTTACCAGAAAGAAATTCATGTGATCATGCACACAAGTAATAAATATACAGGCAATACTGATAAATGGGCAACGAATGCGCTTATGAGGATGCCCTAACATAACAGTAAACATTAAATGATCTTTTTCTTAATAGCTTTTAACTTACTTTTAACGTTTTACAGACAATTGAATTGTTGACTTATTTGAATTGCGTTTGTATTAATTTTATATATCTCAAGCCGTTAAAAAACCTGGCTCATATCATTTTTTTTGCTGTAAACACGTCCTCTTAGCTAGGTTCGTCAGCATTTGTTGTTATTAAAGATGTGATAAGCAAGATCAACGCTTACACAGTTTGATATCTCAATAGCTAATCATACCCTATAGATGATCGCTTGTTGGGCTATCAGTTTGCACAACCTGTGCTCAAGATTTTTTGAAGATAACATTCAATGTGCAGGCGTGCATAATTGCCTTTATCATTGATTTTATTGATGTCACCTTGTGAAAATTATAAAGGGAACACACCCTCCAGCTCACATGGTATTATTTAACAGTGTAGGATTAGTTCGTCATAGTATGTCGTCATTTCACCCGTAAACAGGTGTATCGACCGTACACAGGTAAATTTTGGGATTTATTGTAACATGTCAAATGTATTCACTGAGAGAGATTTTCATATTTAGAGGTTATTACCCAACATCTCGTGTTCCTATGTCGTATCGGTATTAGTGTGATTTGTGCTGCGTCAGACTAGAGACACGATGACACGAATGCTGATAGGACGCAAGGAACAGGTGATATAGGATTATAACGGATTTATCACATAGCCATGCCCACAATTTTACAAATGATAGGAAAAATGTAAACTGTTGATTCTTTGCTAGAACTTGAATAAATAATCACGTTAATGTTAATGGAATTACCACGTTATAACATTTCAATAATTAATTAAACATACGATTCAAATACAATTATGAACGACTCTTTGCTGGGCCTATGATCCAACGTTGAGGGCGTTGTACGGAAAAAAGGAAAACCTAACTTACGTCCATCTAAAATTATTTGAAAGTCTGTTCGTTAGAAAGCGGCCGAAGCTTTTTCGGCTTCATGACTGTATTCGCTGAAAGAATTCGATTACACGATATAAACTAAACTGGCTCCCTAAATACTCACTGAATTCTACCCCGTTAAATATTTAGGATTAGCGAGTGAAAGTTGGGGTAGATCGAGTTACCTGTACCACAAGTATTTACTGGTCCTACTATTTTAATTACTACTCGTCGCTGTCCGTCAGGAAATTAACCAACCAAGTACTATAACCAGTCGATATTTAAGTACCATAGACTTCTATTGATAAAAGCCCACAAAGTAACAGTTCAAATCTCCGTTCATTTTCCAACAGTGGTATCAGAAGTAGCATTCTGTAATTATAATAAAATGACACAGTCTCCTTATGAAAGACAAATGATCGGCTACTGTTACTGTACCAGAACACTAATTGAAATGTTAGCATTTCGCGGATTATTAAAAAATAAATTGGCATGACTTATAAGTTGAAGAGTAGCATTATCTCGTGCTGATTTTCGAACCAATAATAGTAACTGCAAGACTTTGTTCAAGTCTGTGATTTGTGAATGTGTGAATGGGGTAAACGAGATGATTTGTGTTCTGTTTTTATGTGACAGGTGCGAGCTGGGCGAACGCGATGCAGGGAAGAAATTAACTCATTACTGCACATAGACTTAGAGGTAACCGGGAAAACCTGACCTGGGCTTCTAAAGTTCAAATAGGTTTGTATGAAATAGACGGTACTTAAGATAAACTGCATCATACGTTCGCACTGGTCCGTTTCTTCACACTAACTACTTCGGGAGCATCCAGCTGCCAGGACAAGAGATCTTTGCAAGCGAAGATGGATAAACTTTTGCTATTGATTTATCTTTTTTAAATTCACCGACTTGGACTAAATCTGAGAAAACTGCCACCCATCTTTCATACCATATATTAGTAGTAGTAGAAGCGCGCCTCTAAATTCCATGCCAATACTAGCCCTGGTACTGCGGCCGATGAGCGTAACCTGAAAGTTTGAAAAGCAACGTCTTATGGTCTGCCCAGAACTTTCAGATTTTTTATTTTTTTTATAATTAGCATAGTACTTTGCCATTTTTATACCTGGGAAATATCTATCAATACAGATTAAGATCGAAAAAGTACAGTTGACTCGACACCAAGGAACTATTGCAGAGACCTCTCTGCTGTCGAGTGTCGGCATTATTTGTGTCAAGCATGCGTTACCAGAACATAGTAAAACTAGAAAGACATAAGGCAGCAGACCTAAAGTATACATGCGTTCAAACGCACCTAAACAAAACGACCCTTTTCAGGACCGTGACCATCAAATTGTTCAAAAAAGAGATATTCATAATTTATCCTGTCAGTGTGTAAGATAGCAACCGTCGATCTGTGTCATGTATTTACGATTTGTCGCTGTTAAAATTGTCAGCTTTGTCCATGGATGTGTCTTGCGGTATATGTAACTTGCTTTCACAAAGTTACCGATGCAACCAGTGTACCGTTATTCTTTCGTGTACACGATTAGCAACTTATGAGAGACGTAATGCTGAGAACATATCATTTGACTGGGGAAGTGAGAGACGTAATGCTGAGAACATTTGACTGGGGAAGTAGTTATTTTCGCGACTCACGTGACTCCTCATAATTGACGGCAGTTTGGACAGAAGCCACAGTGTCTTGTGTTTGTCGATTATAACCTGAACATTGTGCAATTATATTCGTTATAGCGAGCAAAAATCCTTCAATTTAAGAAAACAAAATAGTACGATGGATATTTATGCCCCTATGTAGTATGAAATTTTGTCGAAAAAAAAATCCCGACTCCTGGCTCTTTTATACCGTAGCCCCTGTTTAGGGGACTGTCAGATTCGTCAGTCCAGGGGGTGGTTGATCCATAGGGATTATCCTGTTTTTAACTTTAGAAATGGTGGGTCACCATTATTTTTAAAATGCTCAATCGGGGAGGGGGCTCATAATGCTCATAATTGCATAAAATGCATCATACCAGTCCACTGGCGAACTGTTTCATTCAGTTGCAGTTTTCGGCACGCCCTTCGGACGCGTAAGTTTCATATATCTTCAATATATATCAACGATCTATGGACGGGTTGCATATTGAAAGTGTTTTTTTCAAAGTGTATTCATCATTATGAAATCTGCAGTGTATATACAAAGTATGGCAAAAACTTGATCCTCTGCTTTTTCTATGGAACTCAGTGTTAGAAAGCAACATGCACTAACACTTCAGAATACATTGACAGACATTGACACAGTGACATATTTCACAAAAAGAAAAATAACGAGATATTATCCATTCTCATTGATGCAACTGTTTTCCATTCTCTGACAGGTTTTCAATTGACATTGTTTTTGCATGAGTAAAATGCAAGTTAACAAAAGGCAGTTTTTGTCATAATTAGTGTGGTCTTTATGGTTTCAACGATAAAAAAGTTCTCCCAAGACTCTGCGCACATCAGATTTGGTTGCACTTATAAAGATAGCTCTCCATGGTTCCTAAGGAGATTTAATTGGAACCCAGCAAAAAAGCAAATTTTCCTTTGCTCTTTTTTTTCCTTTTTCCCCTTTCTAAAGTTCCTGAATCTGTCATAAAAATGGTACCAGGGAAAACCAAGATGTAAAATGTGTATTCAATACCTAGGAAGATTGGGCAAGGGCAACTATTCATGTTGTGCTTCAAAGAAATAATGCCTTGTCACTGAAAATAATTTTTCATTCCTAAATGATCATGAAAACCAAGAAACTGGTCTCTTTCTAGTTCTCCTTTATGGGAGAGAAGCTGTAATTCATGTCTACCCATGTAGACTCAAGACTACTCTGTGTAATTTCAATAATTGAAACAACTCGTTCATGGCAACTTCTTTGTTAATCATAATCATAATTTTTATTTCTTATATGGTGCATTACATATTTAAATATCTCAATGCGCTTTACATTAAAAACAAACAAAAGACAGACAAAATTACAGTAAATTCAAAATGTTCAATAAAAGTAACAGCTGGTAAAACTCAAGAAATGGTTAAAATAGATCAACAAATAAAACTCAGGTATAAAACGACTTAAAAGGGTATAAAACTCATGTATAAAATGACTTAAAAAGGTAAGTTTTTAACCCGACTTTAAAACTATCGAGTGACTGAGATGCACAAACGAGGCGTACATGTTGAAAAAGCCCTATCACCATAGTAAGCTGTGCGACCAATTGGTTGATGTAACTTAATTTCCCCATTTGAAAATGAACGCAATGTATGACTCGTACTACGTCTAATCAAAAGCTCATCAAGGTAAGGCGGTACATAACTACAAAGAACTTTGAAAGTAATACAAAGAATTTTAAATTGAATACGTTGTTCAACAGGGAGCCAATGAAGGTCACGAAGAATGGGAGTAATGTGATCACATTTTCTCTTCTTGGTAACAAGACGAGCTGCCGAATTTTGAATTGTTTGCAGTTTGCGTATTTCAAATGAAGGGAGGCCGAAAAGTAAACTGTTGCAATAATCCAAGCGAGATGTGATAAAAGCATGTACGAGTTTCTCAGTTGAAGGCTGATCAAGTATATTACGGATTTTACCAATCTTCCAAAGAGCATGAGAGGCCGATTTACACACATTGACAACATGTGCTGACATACTGCCACTAGAATCCATCGTGACACCAAGATTGCGAACAGTGTCAGATGTCAGATGGTTATTAGTTTTGTTCTGTAAATTCAACCACAGTGTCATGCACTCTCTTAAGAATTTCACTCCCATTTTCCTCTGTGGATGTCCACCATGATCGTGATGGTGTTATAAGTACACTGCAATGCCCAGTGTTAAGTTTGCATAGCCTGTTTATGTACAGGCAAAAAAGACAGTCTCAGTCAAAGGCAAACTTAATGTCTTTGCGACTTATTTATCTTGAATGATACTGATTATTTCACCTGTTTTGACGTGTTTTATACATGCTATGTTGACAAACGTCATTGATAATGCCTTTACGACGCGCTTTCCAATAACATGCAATCGTTTCGTAAAAAAACGGGGACAGCAAAGAGTTGTCAAAGTTTACTTTTCTCTAAAAAGTCTCGTGGTCAGTTTTATTGACAAAGCATCGAGTTACTCTAACGTAAGCAAGCGATGTAATCTTTGTATATCAGAAAAGTTACACATTATCATTGCTGACAAATCTACACTGTTAAACAAACGCTCTGAGTTGCTTTCAAAATTTTGCCACCAAAACAAATATTCCTTATCAAATTTTAACACCACTTTAAAATAGACTGGTACGTCCGGCGTCCCACCATATAATTGAGAGTGTAGAGCTAATATCTTAGCAGTTATATGTGAAGATTGCAGGATGCATGAAACTTAAGTAACAGACATTATTATACACCTGCGTCTTTAACCTATGGAGTTACGTCGTGCAGTAAGTTTCGGTATCAGAGGACGCGGAGCCCAATAACTTTAGTTAAAAACTATCTACTGTTGATTGACCAATCAGAGTGCTCAATTCAGGGTGTTTTATTTACTCATAAAGCCTTGGTCACCAAATTCCAGAAACGAATGACAGCGCCATAGTAAAGTACTGTCCAATCAAAAGTGAACATGTCATATTCTGTAGACATCTGGTACGTTTTAATATTCAAATTTGGTAACACAGCGGAAACCAGCTGCAACACAAAATCTGCTGTGCCCTAGGGCATTTATATAATGTGCCCTAGGGCATTTATAGGATGTTCCATTACATTGGAAGGCTATTTCACAAATAAAAGTTTTAATTCATATCCTAAACATGTTACATTGACAAAGGGGACGATTGACGTAAACACATTGAAAACGAAAATATGTCAGTTAGGGGCGATAGTTTTTAAGTCGGATAAAACCCTCGTACTCGGGCTCTTCTGGTATATAAAGTCCAACCCTACGATAAAATGTCTCGGCCTGCGGCCTCGACATTTTATCGTTGGGTTGGACTTTATATACCAGAAGAGCCCTCGTACTCGGGCTTTATCCTATACGTGTTATTGGACGCTATTTGACCTTTGACCTCAAAACACCTTTACCCCAACGCGAGGAAAAAGAAGAGAATATTTACATTTTTACAACAATATATACTTCTTAACATTCAGTACTTCAAAAGCAAATCATGGTCAGTCCAAAACCGGTCAATTTGAGTGAAATTATGCTGCTGACGTAAAATTTCTACCACGCGCAATGCGCAGCGCGGGTTGAACTTTCGTTCTGTGCGCTTAGCGGACGCGGTGAACGCGTTCCGAGTCTGCTCGCGATCGCTCAGTGCAGAAGCATCCAAAAACGCCTAAATTTCGACTTTTTTCTAGTAAAGTTGGACTAAAAAGGTGTATAAAAATACCGGGATTTATGTCTTCGTACGTCGTACGCTACGGTATTGTCCGAGACGCGTAGCGTCGAGGACAATACCTCTACTGCACGATGTACTCGGACATAAATCCCGGTATTTTGTGAATAACCTTATATAGGCCTATATATATATATATATATATATATATATATATATATATATATATATATATATATATATAACCTTATATATATATAACCTTAATATATATAACCTTATATATAACCTTATATATATATATATATATATATATATATATATATATATATATCCTGACAAGATATTTCTTCTACTCTTTGATCAAACAAACATTTTTACACTTTTATTTAATTATATTTCTCGTATACATTGTTTTACTTTTTTATTCTTTAAAGGTAGATGTGCTGTTATGATATTTTATTCTTATGGTAACTAAAGGACAAACAGACAAATATTATCTAACAACCTATCAATACAACTTTAATATGTACGCTTATCCATTGTTCATTTTGTTATTATTTATACTTTGAAGGCAATTCAACAAGGGTTTACACATTGCAGGCTCCCTAGGAAAATGGAATTTTGAGTTGTAATTGATACACAGAACAAAAGTACATTTTCCACTAAACTTTATCATGTAAACATTCTATAATGCCTGTGGTTCTTAAGGCAAAGTGCTGACGATTTCAAGTGAAAATAGTGAAAATAGTATTCTGAGCTGTATTAAAACTTTAAATTTTCCTCGAGCAATTGGCAGTTCTCATTACATTGTATATGTTCCTGTCCATGTTCACTAATGAATTACAAAAAGCCTTTACAATGGTTGACTGGTATATATATGAACATTCATCGAGTTCATCTTCAATTTCAAAGTATTGCCATGACCAGAGGAACCACCCGATGTCGTACGTCATCGCAAGATGATATACGCACATCGGTTCTAACATGACGTATCCAGATAAGCAATCGGCTGTCGTGAAATAATACTTGTAGGTACACGTAATAAAGCGTGAGTAGACGGTACATACTTTGTATTCCCTAGATTCACAAGATGGTCAAATATCCTCCAACTTACTGCGACTTACATCAGTCTCCACACTTCCATAAAATGCATTCTGTTCCAACTGATCAATGACTCGTAAAATTACAAAGTATATACAAACTGTTATAGAAACTACTCTCTCTTTCCCCCTCTCTCTGTCTCTGTCTGTCTGTCTCTCTTTGTCTCTCTGTCTCTGTCTGTCTGTCTGTCTGTCTGTCTGTCTGTCTCCCTTGACAACAATTCGGTTGATGACCGGTTTACTACACGTACATGTGAATTTACAGATTCACAGTCTAGCAGTGTTCAGTCCTTGACCAAGCGATGACTTACAACATGGCCGCATGGCTGTTTTAAATTGAAGTTACATCATTTGCATTTGTGTGCCTCGACTTTATTTGGAGAATAAAAAAGGTTTAAGGTAGTATGTGCCTCGTAAGTGAAAGACTTAACAAACTTTCCTCAATGAATGTTTCAACTATTCTTTTTCAAGAGCGAGAATAAAAATTGTATGTCGACGATCGCCTGTTTGCTAAAAATCATTTCACCGGCAGTATAAAGATGTCCATGCATCGATCGCAATGATACCAATCTGATTAATCAGATGTAGATGGCGTCGTTTCCACCTCTGCTTGCTCTTTGCTGTTCTCATCAGATGAAACCTCTAACCTCTACCTCCCTCCCTCCCTCCCTCCCTCCCTCCCTCCCTCCCTGTCTGTCTGTCTGTCTGTCTCTCTCTCTCTCTCTCTGTCTCTCTCTCTCTCTGTCTGTCTGTCTGTCTGTCTGTCTCTCTCTCTCTCTCTCTCTCTCTCTCTCTCTCTCTCTCTCTCTCTCTCTCTCCAGCCTGGCCACTATCAGCTGTTGGGAACAGCAAAGAACAACTTCGTGAAGAAAAAGTGCCATTTCTACATCTGGTTTTAGTCAGACTGACTCTTACACTGCATACATCCTGTATAGTGGCAATAATTGTATCTGACATGGACGATTTATTAACTCACTTTCGAAAACGGGACTAATTTGAAATTCGACAGTTCACCATGGCATATCATGTTCTCGTCAAACTTCGATAGCAAGGTAATATGCGCATCGAAAGTTAAAGACTTCAGCTTTGATTAAACCTTCCGCGATGAAACTTTTGACCATTCTCTTACAAGCTTGCAGCGTTTGGTACTAGAGAAACAAATTACCTAAATTTTACCGATATTTGAAATTCAAAATGGCCGCCATTTTTCGCCATCAATGGCTAAAAATACGGCTTTCGATTTTCGAATTATTAAAACAGTAAAATGTTTTCTTACTGCAAAAGCTTCATTCAAAATGAACCGCCACAAGCGGGAGACAAAAACAGAATCGTAAAAAAATTGAGAGGCCGAGTGTCTGTCACCTAGGCGCATTCTATGCTCAATGAAAATGGAAGGGCAGTGATTTCAAATGAACGAACTTCTTCTATGATGAGCAGTCAACATTTATAAATTATCATCCAAACATAAGTGACTCTGCAAGCTGAAAGCTGATTTTGATTCTAAGTTTGTAATTATTGTGACATTACTGACGTTACTGTGAACAAAAATAATTCAAAATGGTCGAACGAAGATCAAACTGTTATCATGACGAAATATTTACAAAATGGGACCGTCTGGCCGATATATCTTTTGACTATAGATAAGCCCTTTTGAAAAAATTCTTTTATATCGGCGTTAATATGAGTTGTCTCAGTGTTTTAAATAACGCAGAAGTTTGTTTTCACATGGTATTACTGAGTAACCTTTCCCATTTCCTAAAATCGAAATCACTAATTGTGACAAATAACTCAAAGGGAGCCTTAAGTAATTACAGGGGGTGGGCCGGCCGGGGGAATTTCGTGCTCACCTGACCTGTACTGTAAAATGTGACCCTCCGGCCCCTAACCTCTTGTCTAAAATGTGACCCTCCCCCTTGTCCGAGATTATAAAACTTGACCCTCCCCCAAACCATTGCAGTATTCTCTCCAGGAAACACACACCAGTAATATGTAAGTTAAGGACAAATTACAGGGGAGGGGGGGGGGGCTGGCGTTGTTGAGAGGGAGGATCGCAATTTATCACGCAAGTATTTTTGAAGGATCATACATTTGCGGGAGGGTCACCATATTATGATGCGCAATTAAAAGAAGGCAAGATGTCGCTGATAGAGTGCTTCACCCAAATATATCAAATTATAATACATGGGACTCTATTAGGCAAACTATTGACAATTTCCCCCGGCAAAAAACCTAAATCTGTACATTTATATATGTTTGATAATATATGTAAATGTACTTTGCTTGAAGTTGGGAGTAAAACGTGCATGTGTGTACAAGAAATCGGATTTTGGAATTTCAGCGAAATGTTGATTCACTAAACATGGCAGTCTATGAGGAAACTATCAATAATTTTTTTCCAATACAAAACTAGGTAAATCTGTGTATTTATGTACTCTTGATTATTGGTATTAATGTACTTGATTAGAATAGGGTGATTATAAGTGGATGTGTGAGCAAGAAACTGGATTTTGGAATTTCACCGAAATGTTGATTCACTACGCATGGTAGTCTATGAGAGAACCATGAACAATTTTTTTCCAAAATAAAACATAAAACTAACAATATCCGTACATTTATAGACGTTCGATGATTGATATACATTTTGCCACCTGTCCCATATGTTTTGTCTCGTATTTTATCAGTTTTAACTGTTCAAGGTGTTTAATGTAGGATACCACGGCATATTCTTTTGCTTATCGATAATATGTATATATTTAAAAAAATGAACGTATTTCGCCGGCGATTTCCTCTTAAGGAAATATCACTCGGGCAATCGAAGGTTTGGCAGTAAAATCATCTTCTGTTAAAAGTGACCCTCCCCGAACAAATGACCCCCTTGGGCAGTTTTCTAAAAAGCGACCCTCCCCCAATTCCCCGGCCCACACCCACCTGTAATTACTGAAGGCTCCCTAATTTGCCGATATACGTGTATGATGTGGCTTGGAAGTAGCACATCCGATATTGATGAGTTCATCAAGTATGACTGTAACGCGTGAATGTTTGGATTAGCAATGAAAAGCCTACTTTATCAAGACACTCATTATTTGAGATGTTCTCATTGTCTATGTTGTACATTTCAGGTGACGTCCTTTCATGTTTGAGACATGCGGCTCTTCGTCAATATTTACTAAGAACAAGTTCATTGTCCTCGTCCTGGGGTTGTCACGGCAACTGCTGTCGTCCCTCTATTGAAACGCGTGACAACGCTGAAGGTCCTCTCGTCCGTGCTACTTGCCAGGTTGGACGATAATGGACAAAACCTACGAAGAATCTGACCGTAAGCCTGTCGGAAATCCTTGTTTTTCGCATACAGCATTGGATTTATAGCCGAATTGCAAAAGGCGATCACCATCGTCAGTTTCAGGGGCCATGAAACATTACAATCTACACAGAAAGATGCCACGGATAACACTATGTAAAATGGACCCCACAAGAACAAAAGGCTTAGAATCACTAAACCGATTCCTTTGATTGCCTTTACTTCAGTTTTGTTCAGAACTCTACTACCATTCCGCGTAAGTTCCATCTTCCTTTCCGTACTATTACGATCTGAGACCCTTTGGTCGATAGATCTTTCTTGCTCTGCCCCATGATGGAGGAGGCAACTTGGTGCGTCGGGTTGCGCACGCTCCCGGTCAAGCTCAAGATGGGTGCTGTTTTGGATGCCAGATTGCCCATTTTCAAATTCGTTCTCGATTTCCATTTCAACGTCAATTACTGTTTGCGTGTTCGGTGAATATGGTTTGAGAGGGCTTTCGTGTTGCTGGTGATGTTCCTGTTGCTCTTTTGGCGATGCTTTCTGTTCAGAGGTTGCAGCCTCACTTTCGACATCCACAGACTTCCCTATTAACACTGGCGTGATTTTCTTTGCCTGCTGCCTTATCGCTCGGAAAATGTGAAAACTGGTGAAGGCAATCATCGAAACTGGGATCAGGTTCGACAAAATGAATACGACGCAGATATATTCAGTCTTTACAGTGAAGCATTGCGGTGGATGGATACGGAGCGATGGATCTGGATTTTCGGCCCATCTCGTCATGCACCCGATACTGCCAACCAGAAACGACAGTAACCAAGTCAACGCGATCGCAAGTTTCACCCGCGAGGGCGTCACGAGGCGATGGTAATGCAAAGGATAGATAACGAATATGAACTTGTCTATGCTAATGAGCATTGTGCCGTACGCCGATTGCGAAAATAACCCTACATGAACGGTCATTATCATACTGCACAAGAGTCGACCGAAGGGCCAGTGTCCGTACCAATACGAAAACATCATAGAGGGCAACAAGAAAAGGCTACAGCTGAAGTCTGTGATGGACAAATTGAGTATAAAATAGTTTGATAACCTCTCTCGCAACTTCTCCGATACAACCACTGATGCCATCACCAGACCGTTGGTGAAAAAAATCAAAGTCATTATGACAATTGTCAAAATTAACCAAAATATCTGTTCCCATCGCGCGGGAGGATCTAGACCAGAGAGCGTATCATTGTACGGCCCCATATCCATCGTACAATTGTGAGCAACGTTACTGAATATTATATATGAAGAAAGTTGATTTCATCGCACGAGGTATACTCCTATCTCAGGCTGTGATCCCAATAATGGTCTAGACTACACACGAGTCAGGCAAGACATGGCAACAATCCCCTGCGTATTGCCTTAATCAGAGGTCCAGATTTGCCCCAGGTCTGCTTTCATATGGTACCTTCAGTCGGGAGAAAGAATAGACGTCAGGATGAAACGGTAAACAATTACTGTGGAATCGATCTTACAGCCGTCACGCAGTATTAATCAAAACACTTGACCAAAACTCATGACGAGTAAATCCAAAACGCTTCATTCTGTACACCAGTGATACAACGCATAGTCAAAAACAGTTGGTTTTATGATTTGAAAGTATAGGATATCACGACATGGTAAATGACCATTTTTAATTCATTCACAGTTCGCTTGGTCCGTCTTATGATGCGAAGTGTGAGGTGACTACGACTTATTAAAGCCTCGCTTCCTCGAATATGATCAATAGCTGCCGATCAACCAACCACTGCTGCATCTGTTTTCACTCTTCTGCAGAACACCGCCATAATGAGGGCGTTGTTTGTAAGAAACTTTCAACACGAAGCCACAGGAAAATGAAATAACAAATACATTGGAGTTACTGTAATGAAATTACTAATAGGCCATCACAATTATTACTCATCCATATCGTGGTTTTATGTGTAAACGTTCTGCTAGTCCATTCCACTTAAAATTTTACATCATCAGATGATAAGGGAGATGTATTCAATGAAGTTGGTGAATGTGCTCACTGGGCTCCCGTGAAATACGAATAAAAATCGTCGTCAGAATAGATTTTGCAATCAATGGCTGCCCGTAGATGTACTCCTTTTAATCGGTATATTCACTAAACGTTGGCAGTCAATGCTTCTCTGGTTTCTCATCAATGGCTATTTGGTACGCCGCTTGATGTAATTCATTCGACTTGGTCCTTGTCGTTTCTTCGTGTTTACGTTAAAAAATATAGACGACTTCGATAGTACCGTCATTCATACCGTGAGACATCCAGGAGTCACTGACCTGTTGAAGATAAATATCGATAAACAAGTGCTAAGTATTGCAGGAATTTTTTTCAGGAGGATTCTGATTTGTATAAGTACAGTCCTTATATATGCCTGGCAGGGAACGTCCCCACTCCTTGTGCGATAATCAAGAGATAGCGCTAGTGATGCGGGGAGAATTGGACAGAGTCCTTTCGGCAATGCTCTAAATTCAAGGTCCAGTAACTTGACATTTTAATTCAGAATCGTGTTGGTCTTCTTCCTGCATCGTATTGGAATACCCAGTATTTAATTTGTATTTATATGGCTGCCTTCCATTGTTACTCTTGATTATAGAATTCAGATCTGGACTTGAATTCAATTGTCAACATCAACAATGCATTTCATATACTGACACTAACAATCCAAATACTAGGCATTTAAAAATGTCGTTAGAAAGGCGACCAAGGAAGAGTGTATTTAATACATTGAACTGAATACTTGAAAAATGTCTAAATATACAGTACAGCTACTGAAATTCTAATTTGGCGACCTTTGCCATTTGATAGCAAGGTATATCATGTAATAGCCAGTATATATTGAATTTTGCTGTAAACCCTCTGATATCTCCATTAAAAGCATGTTGATTGAATATTTACAAAATATGTTGTTTGTAATTATGTAAGAGATTGGATATTGAGCCATCGACTAATGCTGAATACATGTGGGGGGAGAGAGAGAGAGAGAGAGAGAGAGAGAGAGAGAGAGGAGAGAGAGAGAGAGAGAGGAGAGAGAGAGAGAGAGAGAGAGAGAGAGAGAGAGAGAGAGAGAGAGAGATTCTCATGGTACGCATCTATGATTTTATCGACAATTTTTTTACAGTTGTTTTGATTTTGGCGGTTTCTACGGGTCTATCACTACACTTTACCAATATTTATCATGTTTGGTGACCGTACTTCTCTATAATGTTAACATTAACACGATTGGAACAACTTTGGGATAATTGGATCTTTATATTTTTTCAAATTTCTCAAAAGTGTTAGGTGCCCTATAGCTGAATGTTGCAATATTACAAATTACTTATAAAAACAAGTGTGTAACTTTTAAAAGAAAAGCAGATGAGCTTACATTTGCAGGTCATACAGACATTACTTCGCCATCCAATTATCCCAAATTAGTTCCAATCGTGTACATTACAATTGTTGTTGAATATAATATTTTGAAATAAGAGTGAAACGGATGAATGCTTTGTGAAAGCTAGATTAGTCCCATTGCATATCTCAGATCCCCATTTATCAAACATGTTCCGAAACACAAAACACAATAGTGTTGACGCCTAGGTTGCAAAATCAATTCAAAGGAAATTGATCTTTTCTTAAGAATCGCGGTGGAGAACATTGTTTAGAGGATATTTAAAGCACACCAAGCGACGATATACCACGAGGTTTTGACCAGTTCACAACATATATGCACGAGCGATAGCGATATGAAGCGAACTGGTCAAAATCGAGTGGTATACCGTCGCTAGGTGTGATTTATTGCTATTATATCATACCAGTATATTGAAATCTGGCATTGAATATCAGAAAAGATTTTTGCTGTTGCCGAAAGCTCGCACGTATGCCAACCGTGGTATATCGCGAATATAAAACGGTGTTTTACATGTCTCGACCAATCAGATCGCTGCATTTGTGCCATCAATATACTGGTATGATATAATAATAGCATACCAGTATATTGAACGTGCAAATGCAGCGATCTGATTGGTCGAGACGCGAAAAGAACCGTGGTATATCATGGCTGGCATACGCGCGAGCTCTCGGCATGAGCCAAAATCCTTTTTTTGACGTTCTATGCCAGAATTTCAATATACTGTTATGATATAATAGCAACAAATCACACCCAGCGAAGGTATACCACTCGATTTTGACCAGTTCACTTCATAAATGCAGGGGTTTCATTAAGAGCCGGCAGCCGGCGAAATTAACCGGTACTCTCACGAACTCTTTTGAACTCTTTCATAGCTAAAATATTGTTTACCTTCTGAAATGATACGCACAGGTTTCACAAGCTGTGTAATCAAACTTTTCAACGGCTTTTATGTGAAACAAAATTTAGAAGACGAGCGACTACTACGATCGCCTTGTACAACGATGGAGCACGGTCTTGCGTATACTGCCGCAATAAAAATCGGAATTGCAACGGACGATTCTATTGGCTACCTGAATTGCTGATTCCTATGTGGTGACTTTTATATACGCTAATGAAAACGGGCCTGTCGGCTGTTAGCTCGACTCAAAATAGTCGATGAACAAATGAAGACGGAAGCGATCGCAAGGTCATGCTTCGCTGTACGATCCTTGGTCTTGAAGTGGACCAAGAAACAAGAGAAGGATAATTACGTGGATTTAAACTGTTTTCAAAGGCAAGTGACCTGATTTTTTCTCACGAAAGAACTTCCCGATTACAGTACGAATTTTAGTAAGCCGACGTGCGTTGCACTGCGGTAGGCTTAAATATATATTTTTTTGGTCTATCGAAGCCAATAAGAATGTCGCCCAGAGTGGTTAAAATACGATCAAACCTCTAAATTCACTTCAAAAACGGTCGTCAGGTTAAATCCAAATGTGAGTTTGTGAACGTACTAATTTTCATATCCTATATCAAGGTTCTTACTTTGCATACCCTTATAGTCAAATAACCTTGAGGGTCTTTGTTTCTATTTGCGAAATATGGTAATGATTGTCAGTTTTTATCATTATTGTTATATAAATTATCCTTTTACCTCCCCAGTGGTATAAAAGTTCTTCATCTGCAGATTTTCATACCAAACATCATGGTTCTTAATTTTAAGCATAATATTATACATTAAAGGGACATTAGCTGTATCTTTTGACTAATTTTTCACTACTCTGTTTCAATGTATCAACTACAGAATTTACTATTATCCGACCATCATGCCTAAGGCAAAAAAAAAAAAAAAAAAAAAAGAAATGTTTCTGGTCAGCGCGCGCGTCACTTGAACAACAGCGCGTCACCCTTTTTTTTCCTGGTTTGTGGCCGGCGGCTGTGGCAAACTACATACTGATTACTATAACACCAAACCAAAACGGCTGAAGAGAAAGAGAAAATTCTTTGGGCACATGATCAGTGACTGCATGAACAATTTAAATGTTACTATATTGATAAAACTGTAAAACTCAGTGTTCTCCCCAGACCATAGCGGTCCCGCTACGCTTTCGCCTCTCCCCGTACGCTTTGATTCTCCCCGTTACGCTTTCAAATAGTCCCGCCATCCTTTAGTTCACACGCTTTGCGTAGCTACCAGCTGATGCATGCATTGTCTACACATTAGCGCTCACTGCAATTTTCAACCTGGTGGAAGGTTTGAAGTATGGTATGCATCAGATAAGTTGTCCGTAAGTGTTGAGAGGAACGTTAAAACAATAGAACAATCGGCTGGGTTGTTCACAAATTTTCATTCCAGAACGACTATTACGACCAACAAAGACCAACTCAGTAGGCCTATACATCGCGGACAAGTGTTCACAGAGGTAGCTAGGCGGTGTAGCACTGGCAGGGCCTTTGATCACATTCCCATGCTTTGATCAACGAAATGGATCGCAAAAGAAACAAGAGTTAACTGGTGAGGTTGATTATGATTGTACAACGATGAGTTTTGTCCTAGTACGATCACGATCGCGATCGAGTTCACATTGCATAAATTTCAATATGGCGGCGGCCATGTTGGTCGACGGGTTTATAACGTGTTGACATTGATACTGGCGTCGCGTGTGGTGCCACTCCGACACGTCCTCTGAAAGATTTTACACCTGATTTTCGAGGGATTCTAGTCGTACTTAGTTCATGTCTTGTGATCATCTTGCTGGTATTTTTAAAATCAAGAATCGAACGACGATGTCCAGTGGCAGTAGAATTAAGTTGGGGGGGGGGGGGGGCGCTGGTTGAAATCTATCCCCGTGATGAAAAATTATTCGCGGTGTTTGTCGTTCAAAAATGATATAAAGAATTGTGTAAAGCTTAACCTTGTGAATTTTCCTCTTTTTTGGCAAGTTTTGACAATTTATTAGCAATAGGCCTATATGTATTAATGAAACTCCAATCAGACGAACCATTTCTTGCTCTCAAAGTTTCAATCTGAATCTTCTGTTTTAATTGCAATTGTAATTACAATACTGTGTTGATTTATTAATAAGTGTACGTAATAAAGAGTTTCCATGATGTTCAAACTGCACACTTGTGTGTTACCATTGCATTTTGTTGTGAGTGTACATGTATGTGTGGATGCATGTGCAAGCTTACATCCATATGCAAATATAAATTAATGATATGCAAATGATTATGCAAATTAGCTGCTACGCTTTGGCGCTTTAACTGACCCTCCTCTCTCCCTTGAGGAGGAGGAGGAGAAAAAAAAATCCGCGTCGCCACACCATTTTTTAAAGAAAGGCTGACCAGAAACATTTCTTTTCTTTTTTTGGCCTAATGCCCGGTGTCCTTCTTGCCAACACAGCCTGTATACGTGAAATGACCATTGTTATTGTTGATAAATGTATTCTAGTCCGGACCTGAATACAAAATTTAAACAATAACAATGCAGATTATACTCATATAGGGTATATTTATGAGCTAAATATTAGGAATTTCTCCATGGTTCAGGGATTCAAACCAGAAACTGCAGATGATACACAGAACAAACAAAATTTAAAAAATGACCAAAGTTACAGCTAATGGATCTTTAATGAAAAGTTTCTCATTTACTGTGCTTAAAATGTGTTTCATCCAGGATGGCATCAACAAGGGGGATTTTCCCCCTTTACCAGAAAATTTCGGGGGCATTTCACCAGTTCATGTGTTCTACTTGTACCTCTAAGGTGTGACTGGCACCATTTCATGGAAGGGGGAGTGGTCCCCTTGACAAATTAATTGGGGGTGCCAACATTTCAACAGAGGGGGAATCCCCTATCCCCCTGTCTAGATGTAACACTGTATAATATCATCTACATATCAAATTTATATCATTAATAATTGTGAATTATTATAGTTTACCTCCTAAAAGCATAGAGGCTCTAAAGACTTGTTTTCTTTGTTCAAAATATCGTCAACATTACCACATTTTATCATTTTTAATTATGAATTATCATATTTAGGCCTAATCTCCCAGGAGATACACAGAACAAACAAAATTTAAAAAATGAATTTAAAAAATTAATTAATTTTTAAATTTAAATTTTTAAATTTTAATTTAAAAAAATGCCCTGGAACACTGCTGACAATTCTCCTGAAAATACTAGAAATTCAAGTGACTGCGAGCTGTAAAAAGTGAATTTTAGCTCATTTTTCAGGGTTTCCGGCCTTCGGCCGGGAGGGGGAACACCCCCCGGACCCTCCCCAACGACGACCGCTTTAATTTGTGGTCATGGCAGCTGCAAGCCGCCTTCTTTCCCATTCTGGCCCCCTACTTCAAAACTTAATGAAACCCCTGTATATGCACTCGCTATCGCTCGTGCATATATGTCGTGAACTGGAAATATCCCCTGTTCGTGTGTCGTATCAGCATAAGGCCGCGTTCAAAAAAAGTGGTGGGGGGGGGGGGCTGGAGGAATTCAGGGGGGATTCGAAAATTTTTGGGGTAGTCGGGGGGGGGGACTTGAAAGTTTTGCTCTGCCTATAGGGGGGGGGACCTGAAAATATTTTGACTCCCAACATTTTGATGTCGTCCAATGGTTCTAATGTTAGTAATAATTAAACAAAATCTAGAACCGTTTTGTCATATTTATGTCTTTAATCTCGAAAAAGTCTAAAAATGTATGAATGCCATTAAATTTTCGTAGAACAAGTTGGCCTTGTAATGGGGCAGGAGCTACAACTGTTGATAATTTTTCAATATTTCTATGCAATGTATCAAACACAGTTTCTTGGTGTCTCTCTACAGCATGCTGCTGAAAAACACAATATTCAGTTTGTCAACAAAGCCCGTTTGTCTAAATATTGGTGATAATTGAATGATGCAAATGCACGGTACACGTAGGCTGTGTTGGCAAGCTGAATACTGGATAGCTCAACATTCTGTAGGGAGTAGAACAAGAACACAATTGTATAAACTGAACAAAAATATTGTCAAAATAAAAAGTTAATACAACTACTGCCCTGTTACTACATACTGGCAGTGACAGTGATACATGTAGCTCTGACTCTGATGTAGTTTAAGAAGAGTTTCGGTCATAGGACACTCAATTGACAGTGAAACATACATCTACTTGTACACAAGATCCAGCCAGAGAGCAACACATAGAAGACTAGGGGACTAACAGTTACCATGGATATTTGAATTCTGGCATATGAGAACAATAAATATTAGAGAAAAAAGATGGGGTCACCATACTTGATCTTATACAAATGTACGATGAAAAGTCAGTTTTTCTAAAATCACTTAAAATCAATATATAAAACCATTCATTTCAAGTTCATGCAGTGAATGAAATTTTCACATCTCATTGTACCAATAACACAAAAGTAAAACTTTGAACAGTAAAGACTCTAATTTAAATGGCAAAATGTGTGACTAAATGGAATCTTTTATTTTTTATCAAATTTGCCATTATTACACCCAAAATTTCTGAGATTAAAACATTAATTTCATGGAATATTTTTACTTCCAGTATTGTCAATTTTGTAAAACATTTTATAAGTGGCAACTAAGTTGTACATATGTCTTGTACTTTTGAAAAAATTTCTCGGTAGGTCACTGTGCTCATTTTTTCACAATTTGGTTAAACGTAGCTAGGAATACACAATTTTCATACTCTCTCATGATTGTCATTTTGTGTGCTTTTCAGCTGGTGCCATTGAACTGGCCACAGTTGGATAAACTCAAGTCGGCTTACACTGAGAAATCCAAAAAGTTCACTGATGCATTTAAAAATGAATCAATTTAAGAACTTGCCCTAGGTATATGGCTCTACAACCTGCTGATAAGAGGTAGTGTTGAACATTTGCGTGCAGAACGACACATTACATGTTTTTTTTTTACTCTGCGTGCATTCCTAATTAATATGCGGCTATATGGTAATTTTTTTTGGGGGGGGGGGACTTGAAAATTTTGAGGGTATTGAGGGGGGGGGACTTGAAAATTTTTGAGGGTATTGAGGGGGGATCTGAAAGAAAATAAGATTTCAATCGCGATTCCTCCAGCCCCCCCCCCTCACCATTTTTTTTGAACGCGCCTAAGTGTGATTTGTGAGGCGTCAGACACGAGACGAAGTCGATCTGAAGCCACCCAAATGACACGCAAGGAACGGGCGATACTGGCTTATAACCTATTTATCATATACCCATGCCAAGAATTTTACTAACAATACGAAAAGGCTTTACTTTATTACGCCTTGCGCATAAGTATCGAAATATTTGTTCGAACAGACTTCATTCATAAACTATACGCAGAAGTCAACATCATTCGCGACATCGCTGCAAGTCCTCCATATCTCAATGAACCCAAGGAAGAAAGACACCGGGATTCAAAAATCGTCGTAGACGAGGAACTTTTTAAGGTGCAATATGCTATTACAATTGCAACCGTTAACTGTATTTTGCTTTAAATCTCTCGATCATAGTACGGCACGGAGGAGGGGGCGCTATTTTGTTTGTTTACACTGAGAGTTGCCATGTCAACAGGCGTCGCGCGCGCGACATCGCTGTTACGCCTCACGCTCGCTATCTGTTTGGAAGTAGACCGTGCCGTGCGAACGGCAGAATGATTGCTAGAGCTTGTATAAAAACTACAAGAACTTTAAAAGACGTTACGGACGTAGTGATGCTGAGATCTAATAGCTTCCTTTACCAACAGGAGTACAATAATGAACACAAGTCATGCCTTCCTGCAACTTTCAGCTTCTGATTCTGATCACTCCCGGCAATTATATGAGTATGATTGCTTACCTGTCTATTTGTTAAAACAACTGACTGAATGTTATCAGAAAGATAAAAGATAGATAACTTAAATATGCAGGTTTTTCATATCTTTGCTACAGAGAGATACTTGAAACCCTGCGTAAGGTCCCGTTTCAGGATCAATTGGAAAGAAAGAGTTATGGCCCTGTCACACCTTGACGATTTAGCCAGCGTACGTCAACGTATGAAAAATTTGGCGAATACGATGGACGTACGTCGAATACGCTATCATGGGTAAGTTGTGTATAGGCCTAAGTTAAGAGCACCATGAAGCACGCTGGTATACGTCCTTGTAAGGCGAGGTCGTTGTAAACTTTTGTTCATGCACAAAACATATCGACGTATGCCAACGTACGGCTCATACGTCCCGCACACGCGGGCCCTAAGTTGTAGGTTATGTGCTCGTTGACTCACGTTGACACACGTTACTTGTGAGTTACTCATAAGTCGAAATGCGTCGAGATAATTGTCTAGCGTAGCCAAAACGTATTTTTAACCTATGAGAACGTTATAAATATGCCATGTATACGCCCAAAATTGAAAAATACATCGTTCAGCAAGCCAGTGTTTTAGAGAAATTTCGATACGTCGGCATATGCTGGCTGAATCGTCAAGGTGTGTCAGGGCCCTTAGTTATTATCAGTGCTCATACATTCAACAAGAGAAAAAATATTTTGTTGTACAGTGTTAACTGTGATGTACTGTTTGTCGGGGCGATCGTGTTCAAACCTTTTCATAACGTATATATGCGCTATTTAGAGCTGGAATGAAGTAATATTTGCTAAATAGACAAGAGAATTTACAGCTGAATTAAAACTATGTTCCTTTGAAGTTATATTGAGAGAGAAAAAAAGAATATTCAACTGCAGGATGACCTCTGACAACCAGCAACAACGGAGGGATAAGGTGAAGAGTGTACGAATATGAGAGCAGGCATAGACTGGCCCCAAGTTGCCTGGCTTTTCTCGGCAGCTGAGTTACTGGCTAGCCAAGGCATTCACTCCACGATCAACGCAACAGCCTACCACTTAGCGCGACGGTATTTTGACGTGTACGTCTTCAATTAAGTATATGTTTTGATATTTATATGCCCACTTACTTGGAGCAAGTCTACCCCTGTGATGATGGGTTGGGGACTATGCAAATTAACTGCCAGGTCAAGGGTCATTATCAACATGATATGAAAGCTAATATGGCACATTTTTACTGGAAATTTGGGCCTAAAATTTGACAGGACAATGCACAAATGAAAACTGTTCAAAACTTAATCTAAAAATAGATGATTTGATCATCAGATAGCATCGTGCTTGGCGCGACCGATATCATATCCCATCTCCTTGAAACAAGACAATAAATTCATTCGAATTATATGAAACTCAATTTTGGCTGCACGGTTAATTGTAAACATTGCAGGTATAGATTAACCTATTTAATTAAATGCCCGAATGAAAATTTAATGTGACTTTAAGTACTTTACACGCTTGCCTGATCTTATACTAATCATATACTTAACAAACACTTCACAACCGTATGTTTTATCGCAGAAACAATATCGACTGTAAAAATAGAAAACAGACGCAAATGATTTGCACCATCTATACAGGTAAATAATGAGCATTTTTCGATGGATATTCTGGTTGATATCTGGTTGATATTGTTGAGGTTTTGGATTGCCAATTGACTCAAGAAGAGTATTACATATTCAACAAATATCCCAATCGTAAGACATTGAACAGCGCGGGGTTTAACCTAGAAAGCAGTAAGTATTGAGTTGGTAGAATGGAGTCACGGTGATTTAAGAATTTCAACAACCACAATATAATGCCCAGTGTGTATAATGGTTGTAATCTGAAATATTGGTAGGTACAGCTCGTTTGTACAGGTTCTGATGAACAAAAATAAACAGATAAACGGACTTAACTTCATGTCACGTTTTTACAGGTTTTACAGGTGCTAGGCCTATATGCATAAAGTAATCACCACACTATTTTTAAGCCCTATTCCCATGGCAGGCAACCACACTATGTATACAGCTACGTACAAGATACTGACAACACAATGAATAATTGATGATCAGCATAAAGACAAAACACTGCCTGATTGGCTTCTGTAAAGAGGACAAATAAGGAATGGTGTTCGTCATTAGCTCACGTGTGTAAACACGTGGGCTATTGTCATAGCGATGTCTGTCTGTCTGTCCGTGTGTGTGTGTGTGTGTGTTAGTGTGTGTGTGTGTGTGTGTGTGTGTGTCTGTCTGTCTGTCTGTTTACACGATAACTCAAAAGCGCCTGAACGGATTCAAGTCAGATTTGGTACACAGGTACCATGTGGTACTTGCAAGAACTGATTAGATTTTGGTTAGTGTGGCTTGCATATTAATGAAGTTATGCAATATCGAATTTTTCCATACAATGGTTTCCCTATGGAGACGGTAATGACAGTGTAGACATATATCAAGAAATACTGCACAAAATTTCATGAAACTTTTCACAGATGACAATCTAAGAACATTATGATGATACTGTGAGTGTCATGTCAATTATCTTCTCATTTGCATATTTAATGAACTTTTGTTATTAGTGAGATAACTCTGAAATTCCTGCACCAAACTTGATGATACTTGCAACAAATATTGATTTTATATATATCTAATTATAGTTAGAAGCATTAGGCAGTGTCAAGTTAATAAATAGCTTATTTGCATATTTTATGAAGGTTTGTAATTAGTCATATAACTCCGATAGAACTTCACCAAATGTGATGAAATTTGCTGCAGATACTGATCCGACTGATATCTAACTGTAGTGTAAAGCATTTAGTAGTGTAGAATTAATTAAGGGTTCATTTGCATATTTAATGAACTTTGTAATAAGGTATAACTCTGAAATTACAGCACCCAAGTCAGTGAAATTGGGTACAGATATTGTTTTGATAAATATCTAATTGTACTGAGAAGCATTTGGCAGTGTCAAGTTAACAAATAGGTCATTTGCATATTTTATGAAGTTTAGTAATTAGTGGTATAACTCCAAAATAACTGCACCAAATGTGCTGAAACCTGCTGCAGATACTAATCCGACAGATATCTAATTGTGGTGTAGAGCATTTAGTTGTGTGAAGTTAATTAAGGGTTCATTTGCATATTTAATGAACTTTGTAATTAGTGATTTTACTCCAAAATTAAAGCATTAAATTTGATGAAACTTGCTACAGATGTTGATCTGATAAATATCCAATTGTACTGAGAAGCATTGAGCAGTGTCAAGTTAATAATTAGCTCATTTGCATATTCCATGAAGTCTTATAATTAGTCATATAACTCCGAAATAACTGCATCAAATGTGATGAACACTGCTGCAAATACTGATAGGACAGATATCTAACTGTGTTGTAAAGCATTTAGTAGTATAAAGTTAATAAAGGGTTCATTTGCATATTTAATAAACTTTGTAATTAGGTATATAACTCTGAAATTTCGGCACTAAAATTTGGTGAAACGTGCTACAGATATTGACTTGATAAATATTTAATTGTGCTATGAATCATTGAACAGTGTCAAGTTAATGTAGGGTTATTTGCGTATTTAATGAACTTTGTAATAAGTGATATTACTCTAAAATTACAGCATTAAATTAAATAAAACGTGCTACAAATGTTGATCTCATGGATATCTAATTGTCACATAAAGCATTGAGCAGTGTCAAGTTAATTAACAGCTCATTCGCATATTAAATAAAGTTTTGTAATTAGTGATTAAACTCTGAGAGTACTGTGCGAAGTTTTAAAAAACCCTGCTACATATAGTGATAACATATATCTTATTGTTCTATGAAGCGTACTACTATTGACGAAACTGTTGTTAAAAACACGTGAGCATATTCAGTTCATATCTGGTTTTTGTATGATTTTATCCTTTAATCAATTTTTGAACAGTTTTTAATACATGGAGATCATTGTAGGGGAGGCTGACGATGAAATACAGCGAAAGAAAATTAAGTGTTAGATATCACGTCGACGAGAAGACATAACATTTGACAATTTAACAATTGTAGTTGCAAGATCATCTTTGCAATTTAGCGACTATCAATCTGATTAAGATCAGATGTAGAGTACGGCGACGTCTGTACTTGCGCGGCATTCTCTTGCTGTCGCCTACCGCGCAAGTACGGACGTCGCCGTACTCTACATCTGATTTTAATCAGATTGAGTGACTCTCAAAGTCCTTGTAGAAATGGAAGTTTTTCGTAATATTTGTCGTCAGATGTTTTGCTGGAGATGAAATAGCTTTCAAAGTATGATGTCACAATAAACGCGCGGGACATTTTGCTGTAAGGCAATCTTTTGCTAAATCTGAAATTCTGAGCAAAATAACAGCAATGGATATAGAAAATCTGTCACTTGATAAAGGCCCTTTTCTTGGATTTAAGGCAGAGTTACCTATATAGTGGACCATGTGTGCCGTGTGAAAATATTATCTTTGAGACACTACACAGTAGCTCCCCGTTGTTGCTACAGAGTACATTCAGCTCCATCACCATGTGATGCGTGCGCGGTGTAGTGGCAGAATGCACTTTTTTATTGCGGGATAGAGCGGGGGGGGGGGGGGGGGGGGTAGGAGCGCCAGGCAAATGCAACAGTGTAATAATATCTTGACGAAAATTGTGATGACATGAAGAATATGTCTGTAGACATGGGTAGTGTCTTTCATCTTCTTCCTCATTTTCAAAGCGAATAAGTCAATTTATTAAAAGCTTGGAGACCCGAAATCTACCGCCGACTATAGCCAGTTTGAAAAATTATGGCCACGAAAAATTTCGCTGATTTGATCGCAGTAGAATAAGGATATTTTCTCTTCGGCAAAAATTTAATATAATTGGTTGAAATTTCTATTGAAGCAGAATTATATTTGGCACTTTCGAAAACATAATGGCATCGTGTAGAGGAAAACACAAGAAAGCATTGCGGAATCGAAACTATTTCTTCCACACAGAATTGCGTTGTTCAGTGTCAGTCCAAACAATTTCCCGATTCGATTATTTTATTTTTCATGTATGCATGATCGGAAATAGTAGCTAATGAAAAGATAATCCATGAAGTTTTTAATTCCTTCATTAAATATCTGTATAGAATTTTCTATAATCGTAAATTTACGATAATAGCATTATTACCTTTATTACGACGTAAAAAATATTGTTGACATGAAAATGCGATCAATTAGAAATCTAAATGATGCAACCTATAAAACTCCGTACAAGCAATAAAAACATTGCGTCGGGTAAAAATCAATAGTGTTCTTCCTGAAAAGAGACTGAAGATTCCCTAAACTATGACAATTCTAATGTCAGCAGTTAAGTTATTAAAAGTGTAACCATCCTGTACTTTTGATTTTTATTTTGCATATTCGTATGACCTAAAATGCCTTCCTCCAGCAGACGAGAGCGTTTGAATTTCATAGTTCAGGCTGCCAAACCACTTACAAGTAGCATAACCATAACAATCGAATATAAACGGGGATAAATCGGCCACCACATCGTCAGTCGATTTATCATGCGCAGCTGGGAATGAGGTGCAAGAATGCGTGCACGAATTCAATGCGTATTATTCACGAACCTTGATGCGGCTCGCTAGTTTAAAGGCGCCCTTCTCAATCCCTTGTTCTCGCATTAGCGAATGTGTCAAGAGTCCATTAACAGTTTGTCATTCTTTTGTTTTCCATTTAATATTTTATCAAGGAAATAATATTTATATTAGATAAATCTGATAATTGAGTAGGGGCTTCTTGCCAGCCCAACGAGCGAGAAACCGCTGACTGTCAGACATGTCTACTTGACGTAGTTTAGGCTTACAAAGCTGAAGTTGGTTTGATGTTTGCCAGGATAAGAATAAGATATAGGCAAATTAATACAGATAAGCAAAGCTAAGAAGCATTTTTTTCACTAATAGCTGAAAGATTTAAACTGAAAGTATAATATCAAACAAGACTATGTGATCGTAGTTCCCCGCTAATTGGAATTTGGACAGACAGTTTTAATTGAAAATCTTGCTGCAGGGTACTGGGAGAATAACCCTGAAATTCAAGGGGAAGAGTATAATCTGAATTCGACTCAAGGATAGAGAGCCAGCCATCATCCATGAAACACAGGTTGTGTTTGTGAATAGTTCTAAAATGGGTCAATTTTACAAACGTATTGAAAATCTGATCTAAGTCTCCAAATCCTCATTTTATACATCGTTAACTCAGCGCTCAATTTTTTAAAATTATCAAAACCCCATCACTTAAAGTTGAACAAAACTGCATACTAAACCCGGTAGGTATCAAAAACAATACTGCAGAGTTGTAAATCGAGCATTTAGGAAATAATTCACCAACATACATATAACTGTGCTCCACCCTGGGATTTATTGTGAACTCATGAAATCGACCGCTTGCAAATAGCTCTTTACCCTGTCATCTTGGATTCGTTCATACATGTAAACAAAATATAACCAGAGTTAAATTACGATCACGTTATATGTTTGAATCGTTGATACTGAATTTAGAAACATCATAAAAAATTACACTAGAACCTACCTTGTCTCAGCTTAAAGTCACACACGCCTGTTGAAATGTTGGCCAGACATTACCAGCAGTACACGCTGCTTTGAAAGCATGGACATATATGTGTGTCGTGACAAGATGGTCTATGCCAAACTTTTAAAAATAAGTAATTTTATCATGTCTTGTTACCAAGCGCCATTCTGATTGGACGAGAGCTCATTCAACCGATGCTAAAATATTGTTTTAGCACTGATAGCAGTTCTAAAATGGGCCCCTAAACCAGCATATATTCGAAAATTACCCTGCCGGCGCATTTAGAACGTACCGAAGTTTAATCCGAAATTGTCCGTTTTGTTTCAAAGACCAAAGTCGGAATTTCAATACACAGATAGTAGTATGGGTCTGTAACTCACCTCTTGGTGAAAATAAGTTGAGGTCGATGATGAAATAAATCTCCGACATCAGATGCAACGAGCAATGTCAGCGTCCAACTCTCGCTGAATCGGGCAGTACACTCTACACAACTGTTGATCGCAGTTGCTGTCACACATTGCAGAGTGATGATATCTCTAAATTTTAATACCAATCAATTAAGTGATTACTTGTCAATGAGCAGACTGACAGTTCAAGCGGAAACTAACGTTTCAATTGCAAAATCTTAATCTACTGCCAAAAGAATGTTGGACTACCCACTACTTAGCCTCTCAATATAATTAGCGTCTGCGTGTGTAAAATATACAGTTATTGTTTACATTTGACGTCTAGTCCGGACCAGAATTCACTTGTCAACAATAACATGGCACTTTCCACTTGTACTGGCCGTTGAGACAAGCTGAATACTGTATATATCAAGATACTTTGGGGAATAGAAAAAGAAATTGTAGTTGACATTAAAGACAAAATTAAAAAATCATCAAAGTTATCATAGCTGGCCCTTTAAAGCTTTACATCGCATATCTCTTCTGGTATCTTGTCCCTTACCGATGACAGCAGCGGCTTATATCATGCTGTTACGTGCAGAGAAAACGAACAAAAGGGTGAACTCAGCAGTTAACGTTTAAACAAAATTTATTACGAAAATAAAAACTAATTGCTAAGTCAGGGATAGAGTACAAGCTTTAAAAGTGTACAGACTACTTATCTCAGCTGGGACGGCAAAGCTCCAGTCTCAGAGTTGTAACAGTCAGTTGGATGAATGAACAGTCCTTTGGCTTGCAGGCTTGAAGCTGCACAAAGTCCACAGTATAAATCCAGCGTTGGCAGTGAAGGTCTTGAAAAGTCTTGAGAATGACTACTGCTGGAGTTTAGTAACACACAAGAGACACGATCCCAAAAGTCTGACTGGAAGCTGAGCGCGTCCCTTTTATAAAGGCATATAAGAACAATCTAGAACTTTTATTGACATGCTAATTACTGTTCTAAAATTATCTCCCTTACACAACTAATCAACTTTCCAGAACATTCCAAACATGACTAATTGAATTCAAGGTTGTGAGGTCATCAAGGGCAGTGACCTTGAGAATGTTCTAGACTAATTGAACTCAGGTCATGATGAGTGTGGGGGAAATGACCTACATAACACCCCCTCTTCAAAAAAAGAAAATTTTTCAAAGAAAAATCTTTCTTTTACAAATGTATTCTTGAAAAGGATTTAAGTACTCAAATTTTGTTTAACTCTGAAGTAAAATTTCTTGAAAGTGAACAACAATAAACTCTAAATACGAGAGAGACAGTCTGCAATTAAATTGTCTCTGCCTTTGATATGTCTAATGTCAAGATTAAACTCCTGTAACATTAAACTCCATCTTAGCAATCTCTGATTTTTGCCTTTAAATTTCTGCAGAAAAACAAGAGGGTTGTGATCAATATAAACCACTATTGGCTGATTTGAAGAAGTAACATAAACTTCAAAATGCTGTAAAGCTAATATCAAAGATAAACACTCTTTTTCAATTGTAGAGTAGTTTCTCTGGGATTTGTTAAATTTGCGTGAAAAATAGCAAACAGGATGATCTATACCATGACTATCTTCTTGCAATAAAACAGCACCAGCAGCCGTATCACTAGCATCTACAGCTAATTTGAATGGCAAAGTGAAATCTGGTGCAGACAACACTGGGGCACTTTGCAGTATGGCTTTAAGTGTATCAAATGCCTGTTGGCATTGCTCTGACCAAACAAACTTTACTTTCTTTTTAAGTAAGTTAGTCAAAGGCTCAGTAATTGTGGAGAAATTTGGACAGAATTTTCTGTAGTAACCAGCCATACCGAGAAAGCGCATCAGTTGTCGTTTGCAGTTTGGTATGGGAAAACTTGAAATGGCACTGATTTTGGCATCAACAGGTTTTACTCACCCTGTCCTACAGTGTGTCCGAGGTAAGTCACCCTCGCCCAGCCAAACTCAGATTTGGCAAGGTTGACAGTCAACATTGCTTTACTCAGTCTCTCAAAGAACTTCCGCATGAGCTTGATGTGTTCCTCCCAGGTATCACTATACAGGACGACGTCGTCAACATAAGCTGCACATCCGTCTAGCCCGGATATGACGTCGTTGATCATCCGTTGGAACGTTGCCGGAGAGTTCTTCATTCCGAATGGCATCACCTTGTACTGGAACAATCCGTCTGGTGTAACAAAGGCGGATATTTCACGAGCACGATCCGTCAGAGGGACTTGCCAAAATCCCTTCAGTAGGTCAAATTTCGTCACGTACTTGGCTTTTCCCACTCGGTCGACGCAGTCATCAATCCTCGGGATTGGGAAAGTGTCTGTCTTTGTTAAAGTGTTGACCTTCCTAAAGTCCGTGCACATACGATAACTGTGATCTGATTTGGGAACAAGTATGCACGGCGAACTCCAGTTACTTTTACTGGGTTCAATAAAGTCATTGTCCAGCAGGTATTTGACTTCTTCCTGGAGATATTTCGCTTTTGTTGGATTCAGTCTGTATGGATGTTGTTTTACAGGCTTACTGTCCCCAACATCAACGTCGTGGTAGATGACGTTTGTCCTCGTTGGAACATCTTGAAACAGGTGTTATATTCATGGAGCAGTTCTTTCACCTGTTGTTGTTGTTCTGGCTGGAGGTGTGCCAACTTTGTAGACTCCAGCTTCTCCAGGATTTCTGAGTTCTGAAGCTTGACCGAGCCCAGCTTTGAGTTTAGAGTATTTTCACTCAAGTCAGTTTCAGTATCACTATCTTCATAATGGTTTGAACTGACTGCACTGACAGGCTGTGTTATAGTAGGATTTCCCTATCCAAATATGGCTTAAGCATATTTATGTGACATAGCTGTTTTTGTTTTCGCCTGTCAGGTGTTATTATGATGTAATTTAAATCACTCAATTTCTTATCAATTAGGTATGGCCCAAAGTAACGAGCATGGAGTGGTTTGCCAGGAATTGGAAGTAGAACAAGAACTTTTGACCTGGTTCAAACTTCCGTTTTGAGGTGCTTTTATCATATTTGGTTTTCATTGACTGCTGAGATGACTCAAGATTTTCTCTGGCTAATTCACATGCTTTAGAGAGTTTCGTACGAAAATCTGACACATATTGCAAAATATTCAGACAATCATCATCGTCTGATAGGAATTTCTCTTTAACGAGCTTAAGTGGGCCACGGACTGTATGTCCAAATACAAGCTCAAATGGGCTAAAACCAAGAGACTCTTGAATTGACTCTCTAACAGCAAAGAGCAGAAAATGAATTCCTTCATCCCACTGTTTCTCTGTGTCAAAACAGTAGGTCCTAATCATGTTTTTCAAAGTTTGATGAAATCGCTCAAGAGCACCCTGACTTTCTGGATGATAGGCGGATGACCTGTACTGTTTAATGCCTAGCTGATCCATTACTTGTTGAAAAATACCAGACATAAAGTTGGAGCCTTGATCGGACTGGACACATTTAGGGAGGCCAAATAAAGTGAAAAATTTGACTAAAGCTTTCACTATAGTCTTTGTCTTTATATTTCTCAGTGGTATGGCTTCTGGGAACCGAGTTGATGTACACATTATTGTCAGCATGTACTCATTTCCTGATCTTGTTTTTGGTAGGGGCCCAACACAGTCTATTAGTATCCTACTAAATGGTTCTTGAAATGCAGGAATTGGCTGTAAAGGGGCCTTTGGAATGGTCTGATTTGGCTTTCCTACCATTTGACATGTGTGACAAGTTTTACAGAAATGTGCTACATCCTGCCTGAGATTAGGCCAATAAAAGTGACTGAGAATTTTATGATAAGTTTTCCTGACTCCTAAGTGACCAGCCCAGGGGGTTTCATGGGCCAGGCGCAATATTTCAGCATGGTAGGGCTTTGGAACCACAATTTGATGTTTTATAGCCCAATCGTCATCAACCAAAACATCTGGAGGTCTCCATTTACGCATGAGAATACCAAATTTTGTATAATAGGAAACAGAGCTATCTGAAGTTTTACCTTCATCATCTACCCTGTCAAACAAAGACAAAATATCTGGTCTTTGTGTTGTTCTGCAATGAGATTTGATCTAGAAAATGTCTGACTTTGGTCAGCAGTTTTACTGGAAGTTTCAAATCCACGAGGGATAACGGAATGATCCGTGTCAAACACCTGACTGAGAAGGTGTCATTTAAGTCGACATCTGTGACATTATTTTTGAGAATATTTGATTCTCAGAAGTTTTCTTTGACATGGCTCGAGTAATGGCACATGAAGGAAATAAATCGGGTATCTCTTGTTCAATTGGCTCTGGATCCTGATCTAAACTAGGATTATCAGTCACAAGTGGATTAGTAATGACCTTGTCCCCAGCAAGGTCGTTTCAAGAAGAAGGTGAATCCCTTCAAAAGGCAAAAAAGGCCTAATACCTAAAGTCACAGGTCCAGAAACAAAGTCCGAAGACAAATAGACATTATGGAGAGGAACAGTATGTAGTCATTACAATCTACCCCCTTAATAAGAACTTTAGAACCTGAAAATGACTTTTCAGAAAACGGCAGGGTATCTGCCAACAAAAGAGACTGGAAGCCCCGGTATCTCTTAAAATTTTGACAGGGGTAGCTGAAGAAAAATCACTAGAAAGTGATATAAAACCATTATGAATAAATGGTTCGAAAATACCATAATGCTATCTTGAGAAGAATTGACCTTGACCTCATTAATTGGGGATAAGAGGGTTTAACCTCAGAAAATGTGTTACACACATTATTAGACTCTAATGAGTTGATGAAGAAATAAAGCGGTGGGCTTAGATCCACTTTGACCACTTTGACCTTCACGTTTTCTTTTCAACTTGAAACACTCTGATATTAAATGGCCGTCTTTCTTGCAATAATTACAAGAAAGTGTACCGAACTGTTTGTCAGAAGGAGATTGAGACTTGGGATTTGATGATGTGGAAGTGTTACTTGAATTTTGTGAACTGTTGTCATTTGATTTCCTACTCTCCTTTGAAAAATTCTTGGATGAAAAGGACGAGTTAAATTTACCTGCATTGTTTCTGTATGAAAAGGACTGGGATGGTTTGCTGAGAAATGAAGATTTGTGGGTCAATGAATAATCATCGGCCAAACGTGCAGCAACCTCTAATGTATCTGCCTTTTGTTCATTGATAAACGTCTTGATGTCACTCCGGATGCACCTTTTAAATTCCTCAATCAAAACAAGTTGTCGTAATTTGTCATAATTCTGACTGACCTTTTCAGAAGAACACCAGCGATCAAACAGTTGTTCTTTTGTTCGAGCAAATTCAACATAAGTTTGATCTTTCGCCTTCTCACAATCCCTAAATTTCTGACGGTACGCTTCAGGCACCAACTCATAACCCTTGAGAATTAATTCCTTCACAGAATCATAATTTGAAGCCTGCTCTACTGACAACTGAATGTAAATTTCTCTGGCTTTACCCACCAAAGCACTCTGCAAAAGCATAGACCAGGACTCCTTAGGCCAATTCAGACTCTGAGCAATTTTCTCAAAATGGAGGAAATATTTGTCAACATCCTTTTCTTGGAAAGGGGGAACTAACCTGAAATGCTTAGTGATGTCAAACTTGTCTGAAGGGAAGAATTTTCCTGACTGTCCAAGCTCTAAACGTTTTATTTCTACCTGTAATCGCTGTTCTTCTAATCGCAATTCTTTTTCTCTCTGTCTTTCTTCCATTTCTAATCTTTCCTGCCTTTCTTTTTCTTTCTGTCTTTCTTCCATTTGCAATTCTTTTTCTTTCATTTCCTTTTCTAATTCCAATTTCTTAAGCTCCAAATCTGCCTGTATTTCTAATTCTAATTTTTTGAGTTCGAAGGAGGACTCAGGCTCATAATCTTTTAAGGCAGACTCCTCAAAATGGCCAGAATTAACTAAATGTTTTGCAATCTTGAACTGTATTTGCCGCTTGCGCATAGATCTTTTGACATCTACTTTAAGGAAATTTGCCAGTGCTATGAGGTTGTCTTTTCTGAGGGAATTAAATGTGTCCTGATCAAGGTCATCCATAAATTCGTCTGGTTTAAATTCCGCCATGATTGAATTTCGCTGAGTTCACAGTATACAGTAGTTTTGAAAAGGTAGGCAAAATGTTGTCAAACGGCTCAAAATATTCGTCTCCCGGACGAGCCCCCAATTTGTTACGTGCAGAGAAAACGAACAAAAGGGTGAACTCAGCAGTTAACGTTTAAACAAAATTTATTACGAAAATAAAACTAATTGCTAAGTCAGGGATAGAGTACAAGCTTTAAAAGTGTACAGACTACTTATCTCAGCTGGGACGGCAAAGCTCCAGTCTCAGAGTTGTAACAGTCAGTTGGATGAATGAACAGTCCTTTGGCTTGCAGGCTTGAAGCTGCACAAAGTCCACAGTATAAATCCAGCGTTGCAGTGAAGGTCTTGAAAAGTCTTGAGAATGACTACTGCTGGAGTTTAGTAACACACAAGAGAACACGATCCCAAAAGTCTGACTGGAAGCTGAGCGCGTCCCTTTTATAAAGGCATATAAGAACAATCTAGAACTTTTATTGACATGCTAATTACTGTTCTAAAATTATCTCCCTTACACAACTAATCAACTTTCCAGAACATTCCAAACATGACTAATTGAATTCAAGGTTGTGAGGTCATCAAGGGCAGTGACCTTGAGAATGTTCTAGACTAATTGAACTCAGGTCATGATGAGTGTGGGGGAAATGACCTACATAACAATGCGTGCACGGGGTTGACGTCAATCCACTTTTCATGCAGCTCCTCACAACAATCGGTCTTAGACGTCCCAGAACCTCTGAATATGGAGTGTTACCGGTATTTTCGGATGAATAAATATTTTTGCTCCGTCCCATTGCGACGTCAAAGGCTTGTTACACAAACCAAACAACATTTTCCACTTGTTGGAATGAAATGTTAAACGCGAAAGTCAAGGGTAACGTCAACCCGTCATCATGCTACGCCTTTTAGCCAACGTTCGTACTCTCATCTGTCACTTGAGACATCTCAATTGCAGTATAGTAACCATTCACTGTGGAATATCATGTCCTACAGGTTATCAGAAACAAGCGGAAGATAATTTTTTTTCGACAAAGTTAAATCAAGACTGCAGGTGTGAGTTTAGAAAGTGATACGAGTAAGTTAAAAAATGAAAACAGTAAAGGGCATCGGACTTGTGATCACGGCCTTCTTCCATATGTCAATGCCGTTCTTTTGTCAAGTAATATACCATCGTCAAGCTTATGATGTATATATTTCACAACTCCTTCAAGTTGTAAATATGATAGAGCTTTTAACACACAGAAGAATTTCGAGTGATACATAGCAGAAATCTGTTGCTAGAGAATTTCAGTGGGCAAAATTCACCTTAACCAATCCCGATTCATAATACATGGAAGCTCCCGAACAGAAATCCTTTGTACACTGCCTATCCTATGATATCTATGTCGTTGAGTAAGATGTTATCCATAGACAGGTTATTAATTATGGAGTCAAACATAGACACATATATTAGTTATTTCATAAACAATGTGTATCTTCGAGCAGATCACATGTACCTACAATCGGCTCTAGTAATTCCAAATTCGACTTCAATCTTTGAGCTAAGTGGCATGATTTTGATACACTATAGGTCAACTGTTTAAATAAAACCATGAGTTAAAACTAGGTCATCACATTCTTTCAGAAACTGACTTAGGACGCTGAAAAGATAATTGAAACTGAAAGACGCCGAAAAAATGTTTCCCTAAGAGTAAGAAAATCATAACCGGAAAAGAGGTGATGGCTAAGTTCCACTGTATGGTATACATTTTTTTTGATAATTTGATTTGGTCAGAAAACTATAAATTTTACATGAAAATCGAATTTCATATTGACATTTTTTCGTATTTTGGCTTCTGTAAAGGAATGTCGGCATATTTGCATATGTATCATGTAATTGTAACCAAGATGTCTCAGGCTAGCGCACAATGCAGTTGGAATCAGAACATGTGCTAAATATAGATACTGGGCTTGAAAAGCTGGACATCCGATGCATCAATTGAAAAAATAGAGGTGTATAATTTATTCACTGAATACAGCACAAACACCCTAAACAAATAGGCTTCTATGATGTGTTAATATATATTTAGCTTTATAGAAAGTGTACATCATACACATGCAATATTTCACATCATTGTAAGATCAGTAGACGTTCCTCTGTGAATTCTTAGTATATTGGGTTCAATCATAAGTGAGACTGTTAGCAATCACTAATATAAAACTACTTCAAGGCAAACACCATGGTTATGTTTCAAAATTTTGTCTTCTGATGCAATTATGTTGAAATCAGATTTTCAGAAAGCGAGACCATTAAATCTTGACCATATGAAAAAATTATCTTTCCAGTTCAGAACTTACGAGTATGAACATAATGTTTACCTGCACTGCCTTTTTAAAAGAAATAAAGCTTCTTGATAAAAAAGTGCATTCTCAACCCGTCTATGCCTTTCTGCATCACGATAATTTTCCTGTAACAATACAGCAACTACATTATTAACTCTACAATCCACGTCTTGAATCGTTCCGATGTGTGTAAACAAAAAAAAGAAAGCAAGAATGTAATTGATCATATTGAACAAAGGCGAAACACGACGCAGAGTAATGCTATTTAATCGGCGGTTTAATCTGTATCTCATTCACGCGTATGATTAATAGACCGATTGTTGCCTATTAGGGTCTATGATATTTGTAAGGTTATGTTTTGTCGATCGATTGACTCCGACAAAAATGTTCATCGTTTTAATAACACGATTTACTACGCGGCTGTATAGAGGCTTATGTCCCACTGTGGCTTTTAACATGTACCGTAGTTCAACTCTACAACGCTATCCAACACTATCTAAACCTAATTAATTTTCTAGTGAATCATTGCCTCACATGGTGATGCGTTACTTCATGATGATGAAATCTCATCTTGTTCTCAGGTGACATACCATCACGTGTTAGTTATCGGACCATCTCATTGGCTTGTACCAATGTTATGAATATGCAAGTACATTACAACTAATTAATTAATTAGATGTAGATATTATTCCCTGAAATCTTTCTTCGTTCAGCGAAGGAAAATACGAGTGATGTTATGACCGTGTCACCATTAGTCGAAGACAATTGATTGCACGGTCATTACGGTACAAGCTTACGAGTATTTTCCGAGCTTGACGAAGAAAAATATTAGGGAATAATATATTTATCATTTTGCACAAGACAAGAATTCGTTATCGTTTGCGGAGTACAAGAAGTTTTCAACTTAATGATTTCGAGTTCAAACTTTTAAACTACCTTAGGAATAATATCAATACGCCATTGGTGAGATGTCAATCATTTCTAGTCGTCCATCGTGTGAACGAGGAACACGGCGTTCACGTTCGTGTACATACGGAGCAAAATGCCAGACGACCTCTCTGTCCATACATACTTTAAGCGGTGTCTTGTTTCGTGTGATATTCAGCAAATATGTAATAAATACTATTAAATAGATGATGTAATCTATATGGGGGCCCGTTCTGGTCAAAATTATGTTTTATTAATTTTAGTATGTTAGAATTAATTTTATGTAGACTGGAATTAATTTACTAGCACCTCGAATTAATTGTATGTTTCTTTTAATTAATTTTTTATATACTTTAATTAATTTTGTGTAGTCATGCCGAATTAATTTTATGTGTTCCAATTAATTATTTCTGCTTATCTTTGCTGAAATTATTTATGTAGTCTAGAATTAATTTTGCTAACATTTCAAATTATTTATATGTTTTTTATGTGCCGGATATAATTTTATGTAGTCTAGATTTAATATATTAATTCCTTCAATTAATTTTGGGTTCAAAATGTTTTCACGAGCTGCAATTATTTAATGTGTGTTAAAATTAATTTCTACTAGTGTCTTGAATTAATTTTGAGTTCGGTCGAAGTAATTATGTGTGTTCGTTCGAATTAATTATGTGTTTGAGCGAATTAATTATATGTGTTTGCTCGAATTATTTTCGGCCGATCCCACATTCCTTTGCGCACGCTTTCTTAAATCAATATGGCGGCTCCCGACCGAAGTGGTAGGCCCTATAGTTATTCAGGCGCTCGAACCGTGATCTGAAAATGTAAATCAATAAACTGATCACAAAAACTTTTGTAGTGTCTCCTGTCTGAGGGATCGTGTATGTGATTGCCCATAGAGCGAAGCCCGACCAATTTTGTGTTTACGTCAGACGCGAACGTTCACCCTTTCTATCGGGCTTTGCCAATCATCGTGTACAGTGTAGTGCAGTGTGTACCGTAAGCGTACGCAGCATTCGAAAAGAAATCTGCCGAACAGATATCTACGAATATGAAAACCAATAAAGAACTTAACAATGACCACCAGGAAATGTCTCCAAGCTTGATTACTGTCAAATGTCCCTAATTACAAATATAGCATTCGGCAGTTTCACCTCTATCTGTGTATATATATATATATATATATATATATATATATATATATATATATATATATATATATATATATATATATATATATATATATATATATATATATATATATACAGATAGACACAGGCGCTTAAACTGTCGCTACGCGAAGCCGGCCTGTTTTCTCCTCCGGTATACAGGCCGGCTTCGCGTAGCGACAGTAGGACTCACTGAGCCCTCGTCCATAGGCCTACAGGGCCGTATTTTGTGAATAACCCTATAATATCTTCTGCAGTTTTCTCGAAAATGACCAACACTTAACCCATATCCCAAAATTTAACATCGCAAATTCAAGTAAGTCTCAAATTCTACCAATTTTTTAGCTAGACATAATAAAAATGCAATGCTTGTATGAAATGTGTTTTATTTGGTACAGAGATATGTCAGAAATATGAAATAGACTTTTAACAGAAAAAATATTGGGACTCTGAAAATCGACCCATATTTAGGGATTTTTTCCGCGAAAAAGTGACCCATTTGGGTGGCACATACCCGTTCACCTTTCTATGAGAGTACCCTCCCGGGCGTCCCGCAAATATAGTCTTGCTCCCGGCTGTATAGACTTGGTTCAAGTCTGTGATTTGTGAATGTTTGAGTGGAGTTAAGGCGAATGTATGTGTTCTCTTTCCATGTGAAACGTGTGAGTGGTTTGAAAAGGATGAATAGGGTGGTATGTGATACCACAGAGAAACATAGACAGAGTCGCAACGGGCATTGTTTAAGGCGTGAAGCGGTTGCGTAATCTATCCATGTTCGCCTCGCCTCAGGTTGCTCTCGCCTCTCTTTTTCCGAAGAGAGCCGACCATGCATCCTTCGGTAATTTTCGGATTTTTGCCGACTGTTAAGCAAAAGTATGTTCGGCAAAGTTTGTGTTGTTGTTGTCGTGTGGTGCTGAGCGGAATTGACGTGCTGGCGAAAACGGGAGTGTTTTGAGCTTCAGGAAAATGAGTTTTACCGTTTAAAAAATTCCTCTCATATTTCTATGAATAGATAATGAGTGTGTTTGAACCAAATTTGAAAGTCTTTTATCGATACTGTCTGGTTTTACTCAATGGTTTACGGTCAGTCATACCGTCTTTTACACGTGCGTCAAGGAAGGACATGTTTATGAAACTGCTGGCGTGTTACGTTTTGATTGGCGTGAAGCAGTGTTTCTGGCCTGAGAGCTCACAAAGTAACTATGGTTGCTACGCGACTGGAAGTACGATGCCAATCTCGTGCAATTGTCAACCACAAACAAAACCTCCAAAAAGTTTAACACCTTTGAAGCTCATTTTAATATGAAAAGCCAATAGTCTACCGAGACGACCATGGAACAAAAGACATGCCGCGTTACCAGTCTGTCCATACTATTTGTCTGTGGTGATACAGGGGAGTTTCAACGGCAGAAATTAACTCACCAGTGCGCAGACTCAAAGGTAACGCGTTCGATCGCTAGGAAAACCCTATCTGGGCTGCCAAATTTTAAATAGCAAGGTTTGTATAAAATAGAAGAGACACAACAGAAACTGTTGCAAATTATTTTGTTGTTTATTTAATTCACCGACTTGAACCAAGTCTATACTAGCTGTTGTTTTCAGACACGCGACAGAGCGTAAGCTTATGAGCGCAGCGACGTCCTGTGAACGATTTCGCACACACAGCCAAGTAAATACAACAGCAACAGCTAGGCTAGTCCAGTAAATTTTAACGTCATATAATTGTAACGGTGAAATAACAGTATTGCAACACATGAAAGATAAATCTGACGATGTTTCATCAACTTAACCAGATTAGCTGACTTCAAATACATTTAGTGACGTCACTTTTCGGAGCAAAAAACCCCTCATCTTTACGACACCCTTTCATATTACTTAGGCTGCATTCAAGATTAATGGGGGAGGGGGGTGGAGGAATCGTGATTGAAATCTTATTTATTTTTCAGATTCCCCTCAATACCCTCCAAAAATTTCAAATCCTCCCAACCAACGGCTTTCCATATATGTGATAGAATTTTTAAATTCCCCTCCCCAAATCATCATATGGCCGCACATTTATGGATGTTCGCACAGAAAAAATACACATGAACAGTTCTGCTCGTGGATGTTCGACACTACCATATCAGCAGGTTGTACGGCCATATTCCTAGAGCAATTTTCAAATGCATAAGTGGACTTTTTTAACTTGAGTTAATTCAACTATGGGCAGGTCGATGAAGAACATAAAATAACGATCATGAGAGAGTATGAAAATTGTCAATTCCTGCATTTTGCCAAACGATGAAAAACTTAGCACAGTAACCTACCGGAAAAATATTATTTAAAAGTACAAGACATAGGCCTAAATGACTAACATGCTACTTCAAAAAGTTTTACAAAACTGACAATAATGGAAAGTTGAACTATTCCATCAAATAAGAATTAAAAATTTAGTTCACTGCATGAACTTGAAATTATTTTTAATGTAAATTTTTAGTGATTTTCATGAAAAAAGTGACCTATCAAAAACTTTGTTTCGATGTAGAAAAATATTAAGAATCATAAAGGTTTTCATTCTTAAAAGTCACTTCATTGAGTCATTTTACGATTATTTTATCTGAATAAAATTATTAATTGTCTAGTAAACATCCTATCTTGGCAAGCTCTTGTCATAAATTATGCCAATAGTAAAATGACGAGGTTTTGGCAGGTTTTGGCTGAGATAAGCAAGCTACAAGTGAAAACTTGACTGTTCGATAGCCATAGTCTTGTTATCTAACATTTATTCAAAAAGGTATGTGCAAAACTGGTTTTGGCGGGAAAAATTGAAACAGTGAATATACTGTAACGTGTAATGTATGTTTTACATAGAAAGCCTATATCTTGTCAATTAGTGATAATAATGGACACGGTGAGTTAGAAAACAAAGGTGAAAACGAAAACTTTCTTCAAATTTAAGAATCTACTCAGTATAATGTACCAAGTATTACCAGAGTACAGTGCCGACAGTATCCTTCACAAGTAGTAAGCTTGATACTCAGACAGGGTTGTAATCAGAACTTTACCTTGAACTGATATCGTGTTCTTCAGCAACTGACTTGTAGTGTGTCTTTTTACTTTATTGTTACCCCGGAGGGGGTGTCTACGTCTGTGTCATGTTCACAAATAAGACATTAACTTCTTCTTCTTCTTCTTCTTCACTTCTTCTTCAGCAACTATTTCCGAGTTCAAAAAGCAAAGAAATGCTCCAAATAGCGATGCAGTGCAGATAATTCTCCCGAAAGTTCACAGTTGATATTTGCCGACCACAGGGAACAAACGAGAAAGTTAAGTCAATAAGATTGACTGGTTTTTCAGAAGAATTTTGAGGCGAAATGGGCGGGTTAAAGTCCGAGTGCTGGTGGGGTTGGGATGGAGGTCGCAAGAAAAGGAAGGTTCCCCGTCTTATCATAGATAGTAGCACTCCTACTGTCTTTGGCCATATGGCAAGCCATAAACGTTTGTCGTACTGTGGAAATTTTATTGAGATAAGCTTAGCCCTAAACGTAACACAGCGTGTCTTACCCGAAATCACTTTTTTTGCAAAGATTCATTCAATTTTAGGTAAATTGTCCACCTAAGATTAAGATATTGGTTAGATTCAATTTTTAGCTTTCAACAGACTGAGAAAGAAGTGTAAATCTTTATTCAAATTTATGCAATTGTCCCTAGTTCCTAGCTTCTCTTTTTCACAATTTGAAGACTTCCAAAGAATTTAACTCCACTTTTGGTCAAATTACTTTGAAACTTTCACATCATGTTTTAAATATTATTCAACAAAACGACTACCTTCTTATATTTTGAATAAGAGAAATTCAATAAATTGAGTGTCGGTCTTTTAATCCTTGCCATTTTAGAAATGATAGACAATGCAAAATAAATAGTCGAGTTTTTTTCTACATAGGGCCTATACTCTTTTTTCAAGTGAAATATTAAATTTCAGGAAATAATATCAAGTTTTTGACTTAAATTAATTTTATCATTAATACGAAAATTGAGGTTTTTAACCCAAATATACACCCTTTCATCCTTTGAGTAATTATCGCTACCATACTAAACTTTTGATTGGCTGCTTTTTGAAAATATATAGTATGAGGGGGTTCATCTTTGATGAGAAATATTGCTTAAAAAATAACTGTAGGTAACGTGCAGCTCCACCTAAAATGGTTTAATAAATATAAATGGAAAGTTTATGACCTTAAGCAAGACGAAGATCATGCTAATTTAATAAGGACATCGTGTTTTCTCAGACAAATTTTACTAGTGTCAAAAAATGTACTGATATGATTTCACGCTGTCTATATTATGAAAATCGTTCAGCTTGAAAGGAGCTTCTCTTTCTGCATATTCTCCAGACGTAGAGGGCGCCACAGAATGCCATTGGCGTAATAAAGTTTGTTTTAGGTGTCAGACATGGGAATTGCCTTCCCCGACACAGCCGGGTTACGATGCACAGCCTGGGACTCGATGTGACGTTATCTTTCAGAGTGATGAATTACTGTTCTATGGGAACTTATCACTGAAAGTATTACCGGAACAGCTCTCTGTGACGGATAATTATTTTCTGAGGTAGAGCCTTGCAAGGAACTGACAATACAACTATATCCTTCATCGATCCGCCATCACCATCCGGCCAAGATGGCGGTGCGAATTTGACTACAATCAAGTGTATGGCCTGGTGCACTGTGTTCCGGATATCACTAGGAACGATCAAACTTATCTTGGATATATTCGTACGATCAAACAGGAGGCGAAGGTCAGTCATAATAATAGTCTCCTTTATGATAATGTTGAGGCCATTGCGTCTTAGAGTTAGACTGTGGAACTTTGATGGAAGCAGATGCTCCATACAGGCGCATATTTCTGCTGGTTTCACTGTCTACTCCAACACTCGATCATGTACCCTATACACTGCACTTGAATTGGTACCTGCAGCTCGCATTCCACTCCAGTCATTCAGCATAACTGACGGCCGTGCTTAGCTTCCATTTCTTTCTCAATATTACTGATCAATGGTGTTATTTTCTTGAAGGATATCTCATAGTAGCAGTGTACAGCTACGATGAAACAACCAAAATGAACAGATTTATTTCATTGTCTCAAAATAGAGACTTGTCGTATTACTGATCAATTGTAATTTTCTTGAAGGATATCTCATAGTAGCAGTGTACAGCTACGATGAAACAACCAAAATGAACAGATTTATTTCATTGTCTCAAAATAGAGACTTGTCGTACAGTAACTATACAGAAAAATATTAACTGTACAGTTTTCCCTAACATAATAGGAGAGGGTTCCAAAAGTCTAAATTTTTCTGGGGCCGAATACTTATGTTGATAATCAACATTTCTTTTAAAGTGATACTGATACTGATAGGTTTAAAGTCGACATCATTGTAAGAAAATGTCAACATTAATACTGTAGTTTGTAACTATTAGGGTTATACAGGTATATACAAATCTAAAGGCTACAGTGGCCCCTAGACGCCAAAAAGAATAATCTTTTTCGGAGTGATATAACCCTTATTTTTCTAGACAATATTTTAACTATTTATGAGATATTATTTCCCCTAAACAAACTTAAATTGTGTTGGATGCAAATGTAGTTATGAGGGACAAAACTCTATTTTTGACGGACTAAACTTTCTAATTTTGTCAATACAACTTAATTTTAGTGAGTACAAATCTTATTACGGGAACGAAACTAACTCTGGTAGACGCAACTCTAATTTTGGTATACATGACTCTCTAACTTTTGGCGGTACAACTCTACATACTTTGCCTAATTTTATTTTCAAGTAAAGCAGTTTTAATTCTTAAAAAAAATAACTTGTATTCTTTTGTGAGTAAACTTTTATATTTTGTAGGAATTTTATGCTTTACAGTGATTAATGATTAATACTTAAAGTAAATCCTTCCTTCTTTCATTTTACTTTAAATGTAAACTCAATTTTTACTTAAATATATCTTTAATATTTGTAACAGATTTTATTTCTTCAGAGCAAATTTTTAATTCTGTACGGGAAGCTATATTTTAGTGTAAACTCTTTTAAAACATTTAACAAACACAAAATTAAATTTTAACAAAATGAGCTTAATTTCAACTTCTCAAAAGTATTTTTAATTGAGTCATTCCACAGTAAGGTGCAACAATTGATATGCAATACTTACCTGTGCTTAATTTCTAAATGTTTTTACCTGTTATTGATTTCTTTGTTAGTACTTTGTGCCCTGTGGGCACAAGGTACTAATGTGATGGCGCGGCCCAATACGGCCAACATAGTGGGCCGTATGCTGTGGACGCAGGTATCTCAGAAACGCTTCAGTAACTTTTTCTGAAATTTGGTCTGGTGGTCACTTGGGCATGTATCTCAAACGGTCTTTTTTTCTTTTTTGATTGAATCATTTTAAAGTCACTTTTTTAGCTTTTTTCTGAAAACCACTATTTTCACTTTTTCCTCAAAACCACCGATTTGATTATTGTGATGTTTGGCATGGGTGTTCGTATAGTTGAAATACCGTCAGAAATGTTCAAAATTTGGTGATACATGCCTTACATTATTTTTAAAAAATATTTTTATCCATTTTATTTTATATTTACCTGATTTTGCCTCACTTTCGCTAAAGCTACCGTCTGCGCATGCGCACAACTGTAGGACAAAATCTGAGTTGAAGAATTGAAACGGACGCCATCTTGTTTCTCGGTATGGGCACATTTTTTACATTGTGAACGTTTCACTGTGTCTTTCAACATGTTCTATAGTTATGAAGTTGACAGTGATGCACTTTTGCAGCTGTCGTATATTTTTGGGTACGAAAGGCGCCTTTGATCGACTGAAGAATGATGGCCTCCGCAGGCGATAAACACCGGTACTGGCAGGCATATCAGTTCTACTGAGGAAGTAATCCACTGGCCCGTATAGGTCAGGGGCTCACTTAGGGGAGAACCACTTGATTTCTGGGGGGGGGTATGGAGGATTTCGAGGAAAAAAAATTGTCACCAGGTAAAATAAAAGACAAAAATTAAGCCTGTAATGGCTTGAGAAAAAAATATTCTCATAACAGACAGAAATAAAAAGGAATTGTCACAATGCTGTTGAAATGAGCAAAATTTTGGAAACTTCATTCTCATGTATTCTTTGCTGGCATGCTGCCAAAGGCACGCAAATGTTTTTACCACAAGTAATTCTTATGTGTTTTTTTCCAGCACTTATGATATAAGCATTCACTACTGTACACCTCGGTGCACTTGATGTTTTCCTTCCCTTTTCTGACCCAAGAAATCATGTTTCAGGATTTCTGTTGCAATATCTCAATGGTGTAGGCAATATCTAGATGGGACTATTTGACTTCTCTAAATCGTGAAAATTTAAAAACACAATATAGGAGTCAATAAACTAGTGTTAAAACCAATACATTATTCTCTCAATATAAATATGTGAGCCTTGTTTCTCTGACCACAAAAGATAACATCTCCCCTGAGAACTTAAAAGGAATTGACTGTTTTAAAGAAAACCAGGTATAGTACTGATCACAGTTGATTTGCCAAAAAAGTGTTCTATAATTTAAAGTTTCAATATACTAGACTTTCCATTTTGTTTGTCATTTGTTGGAATGTAAAATGAATAAATAAAAACATCCTGTGATATGTGAAACACTGGCTTAAATTTGAAAAATTGCACTGCTACTCCATTTAAAAAAAAAATTAATGCAGGTCTGACTGTAGAAATAAAAAAATGCTGTCTCTCTAACAAAAAAAAGTTCCCATACCCACTTCCTGCATACCCCCCCGAAATCAAATGGGTCTCCCTTAATATGCGCATGCGCACATAACAAGTTATGTTTCTCGGTCAGTTGCGAATTTTGACGTTTTAAAGGTTTTAGCGTATATTTGATTGCTGTCATGTATTTTTTGGCACGAACCGCTCCTTCGATAGACTGAAGAATGATGGCCTCCGTACTCCCGAGTACCGGTGAATCCATTGCTTTTACATGTAGTAGCGAGGCAATCGCACCGGCGGCCCGTACTAATAGCTGGGTGAGAGCGAGGGAATGCTCTGTCCTTCTACCTCCGGCCTCCATGTCATAACAAACTAGCGTCTTTTTATGTTGATATACTGTCCTTTCGACACAGCGATAACTTTTAGTTTTCTGTTGCTTATTTTGGGTAATTTCGACAGTTGTGCATTGATTTTGACATCATCTTTTACTTAATAACCGTCGATGTCGGCAACTCTCTCGCTAGCCCTGCGTACGATGCTGTGTGTTAGGAACGCACACAGGGATTGCACAGCGTACACTGCGTACGTACGCAGGGCTAGCGAGAGAGTTGCCGACATCGACGGTTATTTACGAAAAGTGAATAAAAGACTGGCATTTTTGGAAGCGATCGAGTAGCTGAGGCGGGCAGGGATACGACTTGGGCCCAAGAACGCTGAATTTCGGCAGTAATTTGGCTTTTTACGTCAAGTCCCAAAATGGATTTGAAGTCACCTACCCTACGTACGGGTCTTTGCAGGGCTGTGGTGAGCGGGGCGAATAGCTGTAGCGGAACACACAGCATCGTACGCAGGGCTAAATCCGACATGGTAATTTGGCATGATCATTAGATCATACATGATCCGAGATTGCAGTTTAGCAAGGTCACGATAACTAATGTTGTTTGTTTCATTGTCGTTTAATACCAAATATATTTCCACTAAAAGACCATTAGAATTTCCTCCTGGCTACTTTGAAATCGTGCACTGGCATGCATGTAGTTGTCAACATCACTATGCTTTAATGTACAGTAGACTCTCATACTATGAATATATCGACTGTCACTGCATGTGTGCAAATCACTCCATATCATATCAAAAAATGTAGTATTGCGACGTTTGAGCTGCCAGAAGCCAGAATTTACAATTTACGAGAAAGTTATCTTACATGTAAAACTCAGTTCTACTGTGAACAAAATGCAAGCTATGTTGTGTAACTATCGTGAATAGCATAATATTTTGTACCTATCACCGTGTCAGAAAATCAGAAGGAAACAACCAGTCAGACAAACTGTGGTCAGGATGATACTGTCCAATTTTAATATTTGTCTCTCGGCACACACCAGATACTCATGACTGTAAAACAACATTTCCATATAATTGTATATTCAGTTTTTAGTCCCCACGGACACCGTCCGGGGGGACTTATAGGTTTGGTCATGTCCGTGCGTGCGTCCGTGCGTGCGTGCGTGCGTGCGTGCGTGCGTCCGTCCGTTCACGCAGATATCTCAGAGATGCAAGGAGCGATTTCATTCAAACTTGGTACAAGGATTACTTCATATGTCATACAGATGCAAGTCGATTTGTTTTGTGATACGATCCAATATGGCCGCCAGGCGGCCATTTTATTACGATTTTTTCATGTACAGAGCCATAACTCAGACATGTTTCAACCGATTTTATTCAAAGTTGGTACAAGGACATTGACCAGTGTCATAGATATGCATGTCGATTGTTTTGTGATACGATCCAATATGGCCGCCAGGCGGCCATTTTATTACAATTTTTTCATGTACAGAGCCATTACTCAGACATGTTTCAACAATTTTATTCAAAGTTGGTACAAGGACATTGACCAATGTCATAGATATGCAAGTGTATTTGTTTTGTGATACGATCCAATATGGCCGCCTGGCGGCCATTTTATTACGATTTTTTCATGTACAGAGCCATAACTCTGACATGTTTCAACCGATTTTATTCAAAGTTGGTACAAGGACATTGACCAATGTCATAGATATGCGAGTCTATTTGTTTGTGATACAATCCAATATGGCCGCCTGGCGGCCATTTTATTACGATTTTTTCATGTACAGAGCCATAACTCTGACATGTTTCAACCGATTTTATTCAAAGTTGGTACAAGGACATTGACCAATGTCATAGATATGCATGTCAATTTGTTTTGTGATACGATCCAATATGGCCGCCAGGCGGCCATTTTATTACAATTTTTTCATGTACAGAGCCATAACTCAGACATGTTTCAACCAATTTTATTCAAAGTTGGTACAAGGACATTGACCAATGTCATAGATATGCATGTCGATTTGTTTTGTGATACGATCCAATATGGCCGCCAGGCGGCCATTTTATTACAATTTTTTCATGTATAGAGCCAAAACTCAGGCATATCTCAACCGATTTTATTCCAAGTTGGTACAAGGACATTGACCTATGTCATACATATGTACGTCTATTTGGTTTGTGATACGATCCAATATGGCCGCTAGGCAGCCATTTTATTACGATGTTTTCATGTACAGAGCCGTAATACTCAGACATTTATCAAGCGAATTTATTCAAAGTTGGTACAAGGAGATTGACTACTGTCATACATATGCATGTCAATTTGTTATGTGATACGATCCAATATGGCTGCCGTGCGGCCATTTTGTTACGATTTTTTCATGTACAGAGCCATAATACTCAGGCATATCACAAACGATTTTATTCAAAGTTGGTACAAGGACATTAACCTATGTCATACATATGTAGGTCTTTTTGTATGTAGGTAATTCTTGGCCATTGAGCGCTATCTGTATCAAAGTATTTTTATCACAGACCTGATTAATGAAGAGGACTCTATCCTCTCTGAGGACATGTAATCAAAGTACCCATTAACAAGTGGGGACTGTGTCATCAACGATGACTTGTTATATTTAGTTTGCTTTTCACCATATTGTATGTCCTTCCCTGCACTACATAATTCAAAATTAAATATTGTTTTTGGCCTATACATACTTGAGGGGTAAGCTTATTTAGTCTCATACATTAAAGATGCACTGTTGACCTACAGAGTCCAAACTTTTTATCATTGTATTGTAGATAGGTGTACACTCCAAATACTAAGTACAAGTGTGGTGAGTGTAACAAGCAAATGTTTTTAGTCAATGGTTCATATCAAGGTTGTTGATACTTAGAATCCACACTTGAACTTATGCTGGAGCGGTAACCAACCAGTTCAAATAACTTTCATTTATGTCAAAACAATTTGACTTTTTGCCAAATTTCACATTTATGGCAATTAATAAACAGTAAGGAGGTACAAAGGACGTCGGTGCCCCCGGGCCCCATGTTTTGTTTTTTAAGAACTTTATGACAGCTGATAAAAAAAGACAATTTAAAGGAATTGTGTAAAATAGTGAAATAAATTTTTCGGCTCGAATTGTGTAGGCTACTGTGTGTATTTTTTGAACTCAAATTTGTGACGTAGGATGAGTAGCTAGATGTTTGATTACATATATTCTGTACGTTGATGAATTGATTAGGTTTGGATGTTTAATAATGTTAATGTATCCAAATACTTTTATATGTATATAAATTCATCAATCCAATTATGGTGATGTGGCCAAAAGTTTGGCCAAAATATTACTAACTGACGTAACATACGAGTGTCCAACATAGAACATACCTTTTAGTCGTTGTCATACGAAAGGACACGAGAGTAAGGAAGAAAACGTCAATGGTATATTTGGTGATCACATTCGGCTTTCAGTTGGAGAAGGTCCAGAATTAAATTATTTCAGGTTTTTTTTTTTCCGAAATTGAAAATGAAGAATGCTGTCGTGATGTTGTCCACAATGTTACGATTGTTTAGTTTTGTACTTCGGGTTGAATTTAATAAAATCTCGAAACAACGTCGCTAGACTTATCTCACCTCGAGATGGCAGTCTACTCAGGCAATGCTGTCGTCAAGTGGTTGCGTCATTCGATGCGTCGTCTGCGATGAGATGGCCGGAAGAGGTCTGATGTTCATTTTGTTACGTCCGTGATGCCGTTACGAACGTGTATTTTCAAATTTGCTAAAATATTTGTAGGAATATCATAAGCTTTCAGTTGGTGATAAAAAGTCTCATTATCTACAAATTTTCTGTCAACTTTTTGAAATTTAATGACGCGTCATCGGCGCCCCTATGATTCCAACATGGTACTTTGGACATTTTTGCTCAGTTTGACGGTTCTCACATACGTAACTCTGGACGATTATTAATATTTTGTCAAATGTGACGATAGTTATGTGAAGATTACAGAGAACGAATATCCAACCAAGGATTTTTTATGTGAGAAATCTGAGCTGATGTAGCCTACACCGTAAATTACGGTTCAGATCAATTTTCTGTCAACTTTTTGAAAATCAGTGCCGCGTTCCAAGACTGCTTTGGACATTTTTGCTCAGTTTGACGGTTCTCACATACGTAACTGATGACGATTGTTAATATTTTGTCAAATGTGACGATAGTTATGTGAAGGTTATTGAAAATGAACGTCCGATGTATGATTTTTTATGAGAGAAAGAGCCGATGTACCGGTACACCGTGAATTGCGGTTCATATCAATTTTCTGTCAACTTTTTGAAAATCAGTGCCGCGTTCCAAGACTGCTTAGCACGTTTTTGCTCAGTTTGACGGTTCTAACGTACGTAACTGGTGACAATTATTAATATTTTGTCAAATGTGACGATAGTTATGTGAAGATTATTGAGAACGAACATTCGATGTATGATTTTTATGAGAGAAACAGTCTATGTGCACCGTGAATTACGATTCAGATCATCAAATGACTTGTGAGAATGTAAATTTGCTTTCTTGAATAGAAGCCTAAATTCTGATAGATGAAAGTTTTTAACAACAAACTACCGAGCCGTAAAACTTAGTATGCTTTTGAGGATAATTTCCATAACTTCAAAGATCGGGATCGTATGCCGTTTACAGGGGTGAAACTGTGCGGCCATGCCACGCTCGTCTCGGTACTTAGGAATAAACCATTTCAACTATTTCTATCGGGGATGGCATTGCTTAGACTGGAGGGATACTAATTAATCAGTGAGAAGTAACAGAATCTAAATTCTTAAAACGAAAACTCTTTTGTCGTCATTGCTTTTGTCTAACTTCAAAATAGGTACTGATAGCTTCCTTTTTTAACCTCAGAGCCAGGAAAATACAAAAAAAAATCCGGTCACAGTGCATCCATAGTCCCTCCCTACACTGCAAATTTTTCTGGTTTGCCGGCCAGCTAAATTCAAGCCAAAAATAAACCGGCTTGTTTGTCAGTAAACGGATTGTTTCGAGTTGTGAATTTTGGCTTATATTTGGCTTTCTGGCATGCCAAGTCTGGTTTCTGTGCATGCCAGTTTGGGTTTTGATACGGCATATATACATGCCAAGTAAAGATCACTTCAGCTTGCCAGTAAGCCAGTTAGTACTGAACAATGGTTTACAGGCAATCCACTCTTATATGAACTAGGCTTGCTAGCAAGCCATGTTTTAGATACTGTGGCTTGCCCATATACCAGATAATGCTGAATAGTGGCTTATTTGTAAACCAATACCACACTTCTCTGGCTCAACAGTAAGCCAATTCTGGTTCCATCTGGTTTGAAGATAAGCCAATATTACTGCAATGTGGCTTACAAACAAACCAATTTCTGACTAATTATGGTTTACAAGCACGCCACTATAAGGATTCCTCTGGTTTACCAACAAGCATTACAAGCTGGCTTGCAGACATGCCACTCTAGGGCTTTTGTATGGCTTGCTGACAAACCAGTTCAATATTGGCCATATTGCTGGGGGGAGGGGAGGGGGGGGGGGGGATAATTATGTCTGACCATCCTTCAAATTTAAAATGGATTTCTTCAAATTTTGCAGAAACAGGGGAGGATTATCATCCATGGAATGGCCTATTGGGTCCTCTATGTGATGGAGCTACACAAAGCAGGACTGTAAAATATCTGAACACAAACAACAGCTGAAATAGTCAGAAATCCTGCATGCAAGCTACATTAAAAAAACAACAACAACAATCATCAAAATTAATTTCAGATTAACATTTATTGCAATTTACAAGAAATGAAACAGTAATTGTTGCAACATAATTAAATCTAATACTTACAAGGGTATACTCACTGAAAATGACATTCTTATGAATGCTACTTGTAAAATCATACTGATAACATAATTTGATGTTATAAAGTTTACCTCATGCATCTGATGCAAAATTGCTAGCTGTTTCACCGGGAAATCCCCTGTGCATTACAGACCACTCATAATTGTCAGCACATTTAGTTCACATCCCAGCTTTGTCAAGCCAAAAGTACTCTACAAATTGACAAGTTCCTTTCAGACATCTGATGTAATTAAACTTTGAGACCCTAGATAACTAAGCAAACCCAGCATAACATTGTCTCTTTCCATGCTGCAGAAGATTACACCTTCAAGAAACAACACAAACTGCTTGCTCCTTCATAGACGAGCATACCTAAACAGGGCTGCTGCTTTGCATCTCTTCCTCGGAGTTTTCCAGTATCCTGGAATGTAAAAGATGTAAACACTTTAAATTTGAGGCACAAGGTTAGATCATGGTAAAACACTCAGTACCAAGCTACCAGTACAATGAGGGCAAGGCCTATCTACTGCAGAGTTCGCGTTTACGCAAAAATCGTGCGTATTTACGCATTGAAAATGACTCTCTACGCATTTTTTCATCGTTATGCGTTTTCTATACGCAAAGGATAACACCGAAAGCACTCCCCACGACTGAGCTTAGGCGACAACCAGACGAAATTTGTTGCAACACATTTCTGTCGATCACTCATTTTGTGTGGAAAGTTTCGGATTCTCTCAGTGGGCGTTGTCTGAAAAATCGGCATCGTAGTCCACACGTTATCACGTTAGGCACGTTATCATGTCAGCTGTGCCTATTACGTTGCTAATTTTCAGGCGAGCGATAGTTTCTGAAAGTGAGTGATTGACAGAAATGTTGCGACAAAATTGCCAACCGTGCACGATCATCGCGTCTCGCTGTTCCCAAATGTTGATCAAGCACACATGCAGCATGGCGTCGAAGCAGACAAATCTGTTTTAATTTCTTTCAACTTTGCTCTACGAGTCCGTGAAGAAAATGATTCATTGGTAGAGCTCGTCGGAATCCCGATAAATTTTGAACACTGCAGAAGTGTCTGGATGGTAACTGGTCGTTCAGGCACCAAGTCGTTTCGGCCTCTCAATTTCCGGCCTCAAGTCACTTTGGCACCGCAACCCAAGACGTTTCAGCATCTGTGTTTCGATTTTTTTTCAAACTATTTAGTAATTGACTGGTCCGTCATATTCGTAAGCGTGACCTTTGCGTTCTGACCAGTACTTTATGTGCATTTTGTGTGAATTTTGCCGTGCTGTTTCCTCACCGCTTTCAAACTTTTGCCGTGTCGGCGGCTGTCAGCGGCAATTGATATCGATAAACTTGTGTCACAGATTTGAAAATGATATGAATTTTTTTCTTACGGTCTCTTCCCATGTTCTCATGTTAGTTGACACTATACTTTTCAGTGCTTTGATTTGTAACATTACGCTGCAGCACTAGTTCCCACAGGTAGCCTTCAGCGGTGCCGAAACGTCTTGGGTTGCGGTGCCGAAACAACTCGGACTTGGGGCCTGAAATTGGAAGGCCGAAACGTCTTGGGCCGAAACGACTTGGCGCCGAAACGTCCAGAAACCGTCTGGATAAGCTGCCATAACTCTTAACTTTTGGGTTGCCCGATATGTGTTGTGACGGTTGCATGTATACCCTTCGCTGTTACGTTTCAACATTGTTCAAGTTGTTAGTTAAACTGTTTTCATTAAAATAATGTTACATCGTACAATCCGAATATGTAGTGTAGGTTTATTCAACGGCACATTGTATTTGTATTTTGCTGTCAGTTTTTTCATCAATCGAGTGCGGAAGTGAAATTACGCACTCATATCCAGCCATTACGCAATTTTAGCAGACTAATGCGTATGCCGTACGCGAGGAGAAAAAAGACACCGCGAACACTGTACTGGTATGTTTTAGGGAATTTGTGCAAGTATATTGGAATGTTTATTGGCAGCATTCTAAATTACAGTCATGTTCTTAAACACATATTTGACTGCAGGTACACTATTATCAAGTCTGTCTTGGTGCACCATAATCTGACATGACTACTCAGGGTAAAGTCTCTTAGCATAAAAAAGAGAGCTCTTACAAGTTATTGTCAATGTCATAGGTCTTGCTGCATCACTGCACTTGCAAAAATGTGTAAAACTATGGTTTGAATGTCATGATAATGAATTTAAATCCAGAATATCAAAATGAATATATTACAAGGCAAGATATGTTAGAGTCACAGTGCAATGTGCTTTTGAGACTTGCAAAGAAGCTGGAAAGACTTTGAGAAAGCATTTTATCACTCTGGCTATGCAACAGCCATAATTGATGATATACTTCACATGTGTATAGTTTGAAATAAGTAAGTGAAGCTCCATTAACTGTAACTACTGTTTATCATCTACACTTTCTTGGACTACTTTCCTCAGCATACTAAAATGCCAAGTATTATGTTTGTAAACACAGCCTGTATTTTTATCATTTGACAAATGAATTCTTGTCCAGCCCTAAATGAAATTTCAACAATAACAATGCTACATGTACATACTGTACTGAGTAGCTAAACATTGAGGATTTCATTATGCTTCAATGACTTGAATGGGAAACTACAGTTGATAAGCAGAACAAAAATGCTGGCAGAAAGCCCCCAAGTTGTGGCTAATGGAGATCCGAACAACAGAACTAAGCCATAATCTACCAAGTAAACATATGATTCATGTGAATGAGGTTATGGTTGATGGTCATATCTGCCTTTTATCTTGAAATAAATTGACAAATGCAGATTTGACATGGCCATGTCCTTGTACAACATCCTAGCACAGCTTTGACGAGCACTCTGTGTACCACCCATGTACCTGACAACACTGTAGCAGGGGTAATTTTATACACATCCAGATATAGGAATGTGTGCTGTATGTATGTGAAATGCCTAGCACTATATGCATGTACCAGATGTGCTGATCACCTCCCTCTACCATGACCTGTGTTCAGCATTTGAGGCACAGTGATGAACACATCCACATACCAGCTGTCAAATTTTCAGCCCCTTTTTACCCTTGTCACATAAAAGCTTGCTTCCCTGTACCAGCCTTATTGTAAACACACAGTGCAATTGTGCCTATGCAGACATTCATGTACCAGTTATGTTGGAATTTCCCTATTACAGAACTGTACACATTGCTTCTACAAGGTTGATTTGGAAGCAAATTTTGAAGCTCATTTTTTCAAACCCATGTTACGGTATACATGTACTATTGCAAAACTATTGTACAGGACTGTTGACACACTAGGTACATGGAAATGCAGCTGTGCTACTTATTTTTCTGACTATACTACACTGAGGATATTATTTTAATAGCTGGTAGTCTCTGTAGCTTCCAGAGCTGGTACAGGTATGTGCACATCCCTGAACCAGCCCTCAGAATGTAAAAGGGCTGTGAGAGATTTCCAGTGTAGGATTACACGGACGTCGTTGTACTGAATCTGACAGAAATTATAAATCCAGCATGATGAAAACTCCATCAGCTGTAGCCATTGGCAATTTCCAAGTAGTTTTGTTGTGTGTATATACAGTTTCTTGTTCTACTTCTTAAAGCATAATGAATGTCTAACATACAGTATCAACCCAGTTCATATGTGTACAGCATGGTTATTGTTAAAAATCTAATTTCAGTCTGGAATAGAATTCATTTGTCAACAATAACAATGGTTGTTAAGCATGTACACAGTACATTGTCAAGCAGAACACTGGTATTCAAGAGACTGTTATATAGCTATCAAAACTGCAGTTTGTACACACAACAATGAAGATTGAAAATTGCTAAAACTTACAGCTAATGTCAGAGCAAACTAGTCAAGGCACATTATGTGCCTTGACTAGTTTGTACTGAATCACAGTAACAAATTTTTTCAACAAGCAATACTTACGTCACAACTGTTACCATTTTTCCAACTGCAGTTTTTCCACCAAAGACACTCTTGAGAACCAAAAATGTTTGATGCCTGTTTAAAAATAAGGGAAATGGCAAATTATGTTTTGATACACCAGACTAAGATTCAATATCATAAACCAGGTGCAAGCAAATGGCTCCCCTCATAAGATTGATTATAACAATAAAAAGTTTAAACATGTCTGTCTGTTGTGTGACCACGACAAAGATAATATGTCACAGATATATAATAACAGCTGAAATTTAAACAAAACCCAAAGTGTTACTGTTAGTGTAGTATGTGGAAATATGAGGAACATTCATGCCTGATGTAATTATTATCACTGCACATAACAATACTTGATCACCTTTTATACCGCTCTTTGAATTCCATATCTGAGGGCAGAGTCTTCATTCTGCTTACACATTGTACACAGAGAATCCATTGTTAATTTGTGGAGCTGAAGGCATTTTCTGTATAGAGTATGTTATGTCCTGGACAATCTGTTGAAAAAGAAACAAATAATTATCTATTACCGGTTAGTGGAAGTCAATAGTCACATTTGTACAGGAAGTTATTTGCTGGAAATGAATGACTTTAATATTTACCCATCTTGAGTGACAAGATGGCTCACAAAATTTGTGTAAGCAATGTTGAAGGACCCAAGTTCAAATCATGCTGTGGAAACATAAATTTGCCTTGAATAACAGAATCAACCATTACATCTTTTTGGCCAAAGGATTTGTGAGGTATGTGTCTGTATTAAATCATCTAAGTTGCCAGTTTGAGGTTATTATCAACATAAACAAGAAATATCATCCATGAAACAGTATGTTTGTTATTGAAAGAATGGCATGAGGATACCTGCAAATAAGCTGTGGCAAGTCAGTTTGCCTGAAAATAACACAGAAAGGTAGTGTGAAACAAATGTGCAGTTTTACTCACTTTTTCTGGTAAAATGGGGCATCTCTTTACTGTGGCAATAGCTCTTGTTGCAGCTATTTGTTGGTGTCTCCGTCCTATATAATAATGACAAAGGGTTATTAAATGCAATTTTCCTGTGAACTGATGGATGACAAAATTTAAATGATTGCCATCTTTCCGTTCAGGATGGACAATGGCAAGGGGTTATTAAATGTATAGCGGACTATGGACGACGTACACCGGACGACGCATCCATGATCTACCTCCCTCAAAGAATAGCCCTGCGTACAGGTCTGTGTGTTCCCGGCGTTATAACTTACGGCCTCCGCATAACTGGGGTCTCTGCGGTCCGGATGAGGACCGCAACGAAAACGCTGTCTTTTTGGACGAAATTCTGCTCTATCGGGGCAAAATCCTTTTCCTGCCTACGACCTAAGGAAAGATGCGATTAACTTCTCCTAACATCCAAAATCGCTCGTTTTCTGAAACATAACGTACTCGACAAGTTGTTTACCCACGGGGATCGCCATTTTGAATCTCGCTGCAACAACCCCAGTTATCTCCATATAGACCGTTGCAGAGCTAGCTAGTGGTGGAGCCTGGAGGCCGTATAACGCCGGGAACACACATACCTGTACTCAGGGCTACTCTTAGAAAAGCTCCTCGTCGCTGACCAGCTGACACAGTGGAGCTAAGAAAACGCATTTGATTATTCACCGAGCATGGACGATTTCGGGGAAACACATTCATTCGCGGTCGTGAAAAGCCATACGAACACGATATACATACACCCGTCCATGGTGTAGCGGTATGTCGAAGACAATGGCGAATAGTTGTGACAAGGAAATTTTCACTTTTTCCGACAATACTCAAACGCATGTATGTTACTTAAAAATGGTTCAAGCTAGCCGATATGCTTTGAGGAAAAAATAAGCGCGGTTTAAATCAATGACTTTGCAAATCTTCCACGGAATATGCAAAAACAAGCTTACGTTTGATTTGTGGCTGTGCATTCCAAGACGTCGGTTGCAACTTGCATCTGATCATGACCCGTGTATATGTGGTGGCGAATAGCTATCGTTGAGGTACATAACCAGTTCTTGCTTGCGAAGTAATTCTTCATCGGTGACGGAAGCCATTACTGTCGACTTGTACCGGAGAACGGAATCGTAAGCGCTGATACGATCGTCAGTAACGCCTCGGCTACGTACGGTGCAAAGGCCAGTGTAATTCGGATTTTTGGCGGGCGCAGTATCATATCAGTGCCACACAGGAATTAATACGCAACTGCCTAAAGTGAAGGGATGGGGATTCCAATAGCCAGCGGTCCCTTTAAGAGTACGATCAATCAACAAGTACTATAATTCTTACATATGTCACGGAGATATAATATCTATGACGAAGTTTAAACATTGGCTTGGTGAATCATTGTGTAAAATTGAACTATTTTAAAGTGCAATGTTACAAAGGGTGAAAGGACGGTCAAAGGTTAAGGACTTCCTCCTTGTACGACCGTCTGAATATCAGTTGCGTTTGCTATGGCTTGTGTATATTTTTGGCACATTCAGGGGCATAGAACATCCATTTCAAACATGTCCTTATTAATAAAATGCCGCGTCGGACTTGTCCCAGGATCAAGGCTGTGGCCTGGCAAAAATTCAGGATATGCCTACAATCCGGGCCTACAGAGAATAGCATTGATCCCGATTTCAGGCTTGTATTACTACTGCATGCGTGCATTCGGCCAAAGTTTGTTGTTGTATGCGTGACTCACGGTTGTGGTAGCTTTAGTCTGAGCTATGAATTATTGTGGTTGTTACTTCCGTCGTTGTCTTGGAAAATGTTGACAATCCGACGTATAGGCCCTACATTTATTTTTGCATGTCAATGAAAGAAAAATGACGTCATTTGATATCAACGCTTTTTATTGTCAATTATATCCTTCAATTTGTTTTGATATTTATGTGCCCACAGATTTGAAGCAAGTCCATGTCTTTTGCTCAATTGAAAACTTCACAAAATTGTATCGCCCAAAATTAAAGCTAATCAATCTGTTGCACTGAATGCGCATGGTCCTCCCTATCGTGCGAAAGGCCTGTCAAGTCGTGACGTGATGTAAAATTCTGGTTTAGAAATTAGCCAGTGACTGATGATGACAATGGCTTGAAAACAGGCCGATTAATTTCATAAACTTGAATGGTTTAAACTCAAACCATGCCCACAAAGCTGCCACTTGTGGTTGGCTTAAAGATGAGCCAATGAATTTGTTGGTATATAAACAAACCAACGATGCCAGTGGCTCAAATTTAAACCGATAAATTATATTGTCAGGGGCTTAAAAGAAGCCATTCGGCTTGAATTTATACCATGACAGGCTTGATAATAAGCCACCAATGTATTGGTATGAATACACGCCATCCATACTCTGTGTGGTGGCGTGACTTCAAACCATAAAACCTTAGTGGATTTCGGGCAAACCGAACTTCTACACACTGGTTCACCGCAAGCCACCTACAAACCAAGTGGTTATATTTCAAGCCAGAAGAATTTGCAGTGTAGGCACTCCACTCCGTGGAGGGACTGTGGTGCATCATAATTTGCATCTCAATGAACGTAAAATATCAGCGCGAATGGTTCTTTTGTGTAAGAAACGTTTAGTTTATTTCTTTTTTCAATTTTTTTACCAATGATACAGGTAAACATTTGGAAAGATAAGACATTGTTTTAGTACATTTCAGCTTTCAATTAGTTAAACCCCACTTACTGCAAACACTGCATAGAAATTTTGTAGAACTTTGTGGGACATGACAAAAGATATTTTGACTTCATGAGGCCTGTGAACTTCCTGAATTTATGTTATGTCTGGACATTTGGCATGTGATAGGAGGCTTTATGTTATTCTGCATCTGTAACTTTTTTCCAATGTTTACTACTTTTGTTCGGTGTATTTACTGCTGTTTTTTTTGTTCAATTACCTGCAGCATTATGACATGCCCAGCATTTAACCACGGTTTGTGGAGGGACCGTGATTTAACCAATCAACTAAAAAAGTTTGTGTGAAGTTTGACTTTTTCACAAAAATTGCAGTAAAGCTAGAACGTGAATTCATTTGTCAACAATTACAATAGTCACTACAGGTACACAGGCTGTGCTTATAAATAATATACTTGATATATTAGGAATAAATATGAGGCAGAACAAGGGACTGTTAATTACTTAACAGAACAAAGATATGTCAAAACTTAAAAATAGTAAATGTCCCTGTATAGAAATATTTCAACAGCATATGTATCATTTGGTATGGTCACCTTCCATGCACTTGTAACTTATCCCCATGATGAGTTTACATGTTTTTCATCTTTCTTCACACCCTGAAATGGTGTGTTATGCTCAGCTGGCAAGATAGTGTGTGACATAGGAAATCAGCATGAATGTTTTTGAAACTACCACCAAATCTGATTGTGAAGATACTCCAGTACATAACACTCTGGAACTTCTGGGGTCAGTGAGTCTTTGTTGTAGACAACTATATTTGCTCATCAAAACAGAGACTGTCCTGTGGAGAACTGTAGAAGTAGATGGCTGTGTAGAGATAGATACTCACCAGATTCAAGAGTTTTTGTGTCATGCTTACCAGTTTCGAACTTTTGCAATACCTTATGCTCAGATACATCTACCTGTATTTAAAATAGATTGCCTCTTCATTGAACATCTTTCTCATTCAAAGTATCTCACTTACCCTGATTTATCCAGCTGCCAGTTGTCAACTTTACTATTTCTTCCTTCCTTACCTAGCCTCAGGATACTTGTTCTCTCAGAATGCGTGAACATTTTTAAAGACAAGGAGGATGTCTTGTCTTTAAGTCAGTGCGGTTCCCTTGAACACCTTCATGTTGGTTTTACCAGACTTTCTGGTTCAGATGCTGTCATCATCTCACAACACATACTTTATCTTATAAACTTTGATGCTCCAGGGAGCAAATTCAAATTGAATGACATCATCTCCATATTAACTACTCCCAACTCGAGACTCATCTATTTCATGCTGTTGTTGGATGATATAAGCGAAAGTGACTTCAACAGTGGAAATTCGTGTTATATTTTCGAATTGCCAATTCAGTATCTACCATATCAGAGATTGAAAACGATGGCTCTGAAAATGAAGTTACGGTGTATGGAGAGACTACTGAACAATGTGGAAGAGGATAGGGCACCTGATAGCGGCCAGAGTTCCTTGAATGAAGAGAGAGAAAATTGTCGTAGCACTTCAAAAGGAGCAATGTACATGAAGAGGTATAGAGAAAAAGTGAATGCTGATGCAGACCGCTTGAGAGTATATCAAGAAAAGAGCAAAGAGAGATCTAAACAATACCGACAAAACTCAAGTGAAAAACAGAAGCAACAACAAAGAGAGATGGCAAGATTACGAATGCAAAAGATGAGAGCAAGAAGAAAATTAGAACCCTTGCTACAAAAAGAGGCTAGTGTAATTCGTCGGCCATTTACCAGGCTAGATAGAGACAGACAAGAAAAAAGAAGAGAATACTGGCATGAGAAGAAACGTCAACAAAGGGCATCAATGTCGTCACAAAAGAAAAGAAGAATAAGAGAGAGACAGGCTCAGAAGAGAAGACAAAAACAGATGAAACAGAGATTAGAGGCTACAGATAAACAGAAAGAACAAGCAGCGACCAAGTCCCAGTCATGTTCTGGTTACGCAAAGCAAAATACAAGAAGGAAAGCCATCCATAGAGTCAAAAGGCATCTCCCAGCATCCCCAACAAAGTATGCAACTGTTGTCAAGGGACTGTTGGAAAATCTGTCTCCAAAAAAGAAAGCTGCAGTTGAAAAAATTGGTCTGACATCTATCAAAGAAAAGGAGAAACTTGAAAATGTGTGTAGGACTGTAAGATCGACCTATAAGTCCCTTGATAATGCAAAGTAGGCCAGAAGAGCATTCCTGATAGCACTAGCTAGAAGCACAAAAAGGAAATATAATGGTATCAAGAGAAAACTTAGTAGACAGCTTGGTATCAGATGGCAGACTTTGGTGAAGGCATCATCCATTAGCAAGTTAGAAAGAAAGAGGAGATCAGACAGTGTATCAAATACTAAAGCACAGTCCATCCAGGATTTTTATATCCGTCCAGACCAGTCCGTTGAGTTGCCAGGCAAAAACAGTGTCAGAAAGAAAACACTCCAACAACAGCACATCCTTAACAGATCTCTCAAAGATGTACATCACGAGTGGTTGCAGGAAAATTCAGATTCAGGAGAAGAAGTTGAGCTGTCAAAGTTTTGTGAACTGAGGCCGAAAAATGTGAAACTGCAGAAACAACGACAGTTCAATCAGTGTTTGTGTGAATATTGCATAAATGTGGAACTTAAACTGAAAGAAATCAATAAGGCAGCTCAGCGACATAACTTACTAGATGTCAGGATAAAGAATAAATATGATGCTAACGACATTGGCTTATGCCACAAAGAAGATGGAAGTCAGTACCACAAGCTTGACTGCATCAAAAGAAGTTGTACGGAGTGCGGTGTATACCTCATCAAAGAAAGACTGTCGCCATTGGTGAGACACAAGTCTACAGTAACTTGGTACAGGTGGGAAACTGTGTCAGAAGGAGCTGAGAATAGGAAGAAGAAATCTCTTGTCGGAAAAACACGCACCACAGAAGACTTGGTAAATGAACTTATAGAAGAGCTCACACCTTTTCCTCAACATCTCTTTAATGCTTACTGGCAGTATGCTCAGTTTACGAACGCAACAAAGAAACATCCATCTGACACTAAAGTTCTGTGCATGGACTTCGCAGAAAATTATACGTGCCAACTACAGAATGAAGTGCAGGCTGCACACTGGACTCATACTCAAGTCACAATCCATCCAGTTATTGCATACTACAAAGAAAAAGGTAAAGAAGTGAGAGAAGCCATCATATTCGTATCCGACGATTTGAACCATGATAGCCATGCTGTACATGTTTTCACAGGCATTGTCAACACCCATATGAAAGACAGAAGAAATTTAGACTTGCAGAAAATGATTATCTTCTCTGATGGATGTGCTGCACAATATAAATCATGCACACCGTTTGCTGACATGTCTTTTGCCAAAGAAGACATGAACTGCACACTGGAGAGAAATTTCTTTGGGTCAAGGCATGGAAAAGGATGGTGTGATGGTGAGGGAGGTGTTGTCAAGGCTGCAATAACCAGAGCTGTCAAGAATGAAGTATTCATACACAGTGATGCAAAGTCTGTCTACGATTTCTGTTGTAAATCGCTGTCAAAGGAGTCTGAGTAATTTAAACGAACTTTCTATTGGATACCTACCTACAACATCCAGCGTAACAGGCCATCTCGTCTGGTAAAATTGTGAAAGGGACCCGGCAACTCCATTCAGTACTAAGCACTGGAGAAGCGTACTGAAGACACGACCATTGTCATGCTATTGCAGCCAATGCATGCTGGGAAATGCAGATGAGTGTGATAATCAGGAGTGGGTAGAGCCCTGGAGAGACCTGGAGCTGTTCCCCATAAAGAATGTTCATCATGGTAAGCACTCAATCATACTTTAACACCATCTCCATATAAAGAACAAAGACTTGTGGATTATCAATGCGGTCTTTTAGATGTGAATTCAATTGTACCAAATGGGTGAAAATTTAAATCGTCAACTTACCTGCATATATTGTACACGTGTACCGGTACTTCAGTGTAAAGATAGGGTTCTGCATTGGAAAACTAACATTATTTATATGTTGTCATTTCACTTTCAGATGTGAATCCTGAACCCAGTCTAGTTCAGTCTAACGAGCCTTGTGTCATCCAGTCTAACACGCCTGGTGTCATCCAGTCTAATGAGCCTAATGTCATCCAGTCTAATGAGCCTAATGTCATCCAGTCTAATGAGCCAAGTGTCATCCAGTCTAATGAGCCTAATGTCATCCAGTCTAATGAGCCTAGTATCATCGAGTTTAATAGCCCAGTGTCATCAAGTCTAACACACCAAGTGTCATCCAGTCTAATGAGCTAAGTGTCATCCAGTCTAACACACCAAGTGTCATCCAGTCTAACGAGCCTAGTGTCATCCAGTCTAACACACCAAGTGTCATCCAGTCTAACGAGCCTAGTGTCATCCAGTCTAACACACCAAGTGTCATCCAGTCTAATGAGCTAAGTGTCATCCAGTCTAACACACCAAGTGTCATCCAGTCTAACGAGCCTAGTGTCATCAAGTCTAACACGCCTGGTGTCATCCAGTCTAATGAGCCAAGTGTCATCCAGTCTAATGAGGATGAGTGTAAAACTACACAAGCAGATGAAAGGTCAGTACTCTATCTTATGTACAAGTCCTCTAACAATATGTTGAATGTAGTTGTCTTTCATGAGATTAATTGTGGGCATTCTTTTTTTTGCACAATGTAGACTTTGTTAAATGGAGTACAGACTTGATTTCTTTTTTTTTAAACACTCTCTGTTAATGTGTATAGATGCAGAGCATGCCAAATCACGTACAATTTTTCATATTTGCAGTTTTTGTTTCTATGATAAAGGAATTTGTAATTCCATAAACTAGAAATGAAATGAAATATGATTATAACTGTACTCTCAAATATTTTAAATATGTGCACTTTATTTCTTTTGCAGGTGTAAATTACATGTTTGTGACTATGTGCTGACCAATGTGTACAATACACGAGGCCGTCCACAAGTGTTCCTTGGACAGGTATGATTGAGCTTGGTGGTTTGTACAACTCAAATGTTACAAACTCAACAACAATCTGATTAAATTCGTACGTAGAGAGGTACTCAGTCTTTTCATGTTTTATTCCTGTAAAGTTTACTATAATGCTGTCCTAGTCTCTAGAGAGGTGAGGATAATGGCGTAAATATAACTGTAATGGAAAAGACAGAGTATACCTCGAAATCTGATTCTAATCAAATTGCCTCAGAAATTCTTGTTTTGATTGCTGTTAAATGTGCAGGAGAAAGGCAATTTTGGGTCATTGTGTTCAAATAATATCGTGGTGACCTATACGGGCCAATGGTCCTGGTCTCTGTGTCATTCCCCGACGTTTACCATGATTATAGCAACGCCATAGCTACCATCAATCTTCATAGATAAAGTACTTTTGTAATGCAAATAATGTATTTATTTTTTTTTATTTTTTTTATTTTTTTTTTTTTTATTTTACACTTTTACTGAGCGGCCGAGTTACTGAAATAGTAATTTTCATCGGGGCTCATACAATTTTCGAAAAAAGGAAAAAAATACATCTGTCAATACAAGAAAGCAAAAGTATACTAAAAGGGAAAATTTCTTTTAACATATTCTTTCAGTTTACATTTGAATGTGTACAGATTAGTCAAATTTTTCACTTCACTCGGTAATGAATTCCAAACTTTCGTGGCACGGAAATGAAAACTACGTTGTCCAGTGCCTAAAACACATCTTGGTACATGACAATTCTCACGTGCAGTAGAGCGTGTAAAATAATCATGAACATTACTTTGTGGAGTAAATAAATTAGATAAATATTGTGGAGCATAACCATTCATACATTTGAAACTTAAAAGTGCCATGAAATAAAAAATTCTCTGTCTAATCGACATAACATTGAATGTAGAAAATAAAGCATCTGAGGGAAAATCAATTGACAACTCAAAAAGTGTGCGTAATGCCCGTTTTTGAAGGGTATAAACTTTGTCAAGATTAGTTGCCGTTGCATTACCCCAAACAACACAACAATAATCTAAAGTACTCTGTATGAGACCATGATATAAGATAATACGACTATCAAAAGGGATATATCGACGTAATCTGCGCAGTAAACCATTCGTTGACTAAGTTTTTTGCATAAATTACCTATATGGACGTTCCATGACAACGTTTCATCAAGTGTTACCCCTAAAATTCCACCACATTGTACTTGAGGAATAAAAGTGTCAGCAACCTGTACAGATAATGAACTGTGAGTTTCATTCAGACGACTGCGTTTAGAATGGGTTGTAATCAGAAGGCATTTCGATTTCCTGGCATTAATTCGCATATGATTCGTAGTATCATATGCGAATTAAGCAATTGTAAGCATCACTTCTAATATTGACACTACTCAATATATTTTTCCTGCAGATTGTTCAACAAGATGCATGCCCTCTACCAGGTAAAATATGTGAAAAAAGTTGGAAATGGAAGGTACATCTGGCCCACACTAGACGATGTATCTTGGTTGCCCATGGAAAACATTATAAATACAGTCAATCTTAAATTATTGACATCGAGGAGGTATGTAAGGGTGTAGGAAATCGACAAGTGCGGGGCCAAAGTGAGGGCCAGCACAATCAAAGTGAGAGCGAATATGAGGGCTTGAAGTGAGGGCTCTCACAATCGAGGTCTAGTAAGTAAATTTCATGGCAAGATATCCTGACGCCTAAACCATGCCTTTTACGGACCTTTGTGAAAACGGACTGGTAAAACTAATGCTCGAAGCTCTCGACCATTCAGGGAAGCTTTTTCATATTTTTAATTATTTGTGAGTATTTTAACTTTTATTAAATCACTTTTATTCTAAAAGAGGTCCATAGTGCGCTTATCGTATTCACTGTCTGTGTCTGGTAATTTCTAGCATAACACAACATAGGCTGAAAAATGCCGATGATAACAGCAGTCGGAGATGTTTCCATGGTGTTGACATCAAACTGTGCCGAGGCGTATTCCGACTGCACACTTCGTGACCTATTTCAGGGGCTGACAGGGCTATTCTCGATGATAGCACGCACCAATAGCACATTTGCCATTATCGGCGAAAGGGTCAGTACATGACCACCTGGTCCTGGCGGAATATGTTCATATAATCGCCATATACACAACAAAACTAAATTGTTTAGATTGAATTTCTCTTTTTGTTCGAGGCCAAACTACTACTGAAACGTTGTCAACAGTGCATCTAAAATTCAGTTCGAATTTTAAAATGTAGTCGGAGATCTTCGACAGCATTTTCACCTACACAACTCTCGCCCACGCAAGGTCGTATGGGCACAAACACAAATAATCTTCAAGACCCCTTGACCCTATAAATGCCAACAGGCTTTGGAAAAGAAAATGCTGATACTGAGAGACAAAAAGACATGTAGGTACGTCACAAAACGCTTCTGTCTGATTGAGCGCATCCATCTGACAGGGTAATGCGACGCATGCTTACATTCTCAAAACGCTAGATGTCACCGCTGAATTCGGTGCATTGGGTGTATTATACATTTGACGCGGACGAACAAACAAATTTAAAGTCGATGGATTTGTAAATAGAGGGCAACCTTATTTCACTTTTTAGCAAGGCCAGTAGATTCAAATTCTTCTAGCTTGAACCTGTCTCGTAACAGTGGCACATTGTTTTCTCTTTGTGAGGTCAAGAGCAAGGGCGTCCTTGCAAACGACAATGCCACTGTAGTCCTTGACTTAGAAAGCTCGTGATCAATGGCATGTAGTGTTTAAGGGAGCCTCATTATTTACGGCCTGGGGGTCTGATGGAGTTGCTCTAAAAGTGGAGAGAAAGAAGGGGGTTACTCAATGCCTGGTGCAAATTGAATTGAAACATGTACACCTCTCAGATTGCACCATTTCACACATTAATTTCTCATATTTTTCGGTGGGAGGGGGGACATTCCCTCTCGCGCTTTTCTTCCTCGCTGTGTTCTAATAGCTTTACACAGTAAAAATACAAATTGATATCACCTCTCATTTTGCACCAGACTGCATCATTGCACACATCAATTTCTCAATTTTTTCCACACAACTGAGAGAGGGTCCAACCTCCTCTGACACTTTGTTCCTCAGCCTCCTGCGTATTCTCCCCTGTACTTTCAACTTCTTCCCTGTCAGATACCTTAGTGAAAACCTTGTCACGATACTCATCCAAAGTAAACAATACTGTATGGTTGGATGATGGTTATAGCGTGAGCTTTCATATCTACATTTTACTGTGAGTTTGAATCACATTTTGTTATTTTCACCTTTTTCAACCGTCATGAGATAAGCGATGATACTCTAGCAGGATATGAATGTCTGTACTATTGCTGTATTTTTGTAAACTTTACAAATGCATGTCTTGATACTTAACTTTTTTAAGTAGGGCTCAGTCAAAATTTCTGTGTTAGAGAGGGGGTCCTCAAATTCATCAGAGTTGGTGGGAGAGGGTTTTCTCGAAATTTAGAGTTTCCAATGAATTCTGACCATTCGCTCATTTGGACTTCTCTAGTCCAGGGCCCCAAATTCAGGACGTCTGTACAGAACAAAATAAGTGACGGTTAAGAAACCCTTCGTGTTAAAATAACAGAAGCAGATGTCAAGCCATACCACAGACACAATCAGTGTGCGAAATTAAGAGAAAATAGCTTCAGGTCATAAGGGCCTGCACCAAGCTAAAGCTTCAGGTCCTTACAGAAAACTGCCGGTCCTCAATAAATGCAGTTGTTAACGACAATTAAAGTCAACTTCTCCACCAATACTATGCTTTTGAATGTTGTAATATTTAATTTTTCATGTCCTTTTATCAATAGAGTCAGTAAGTATTCACTCAAAAGGACTATTGTTCACATAGATTGCAGAATAGTGTAAGTGAATGATCATGAATCATTCATCTACATGATTTGGAATCTGAAAAAGATCACAGCCCTCATCTTCCTCATTGTCATGTCACACATTTATCAATGTTTCCCACCACAGGGGGAGGGGGACCGTGGACTAAGAGGAGAATTTGACATTTTTTCTAGCCATGTAAAATCCCCACTCTCGGACTATAAAATGATGTCAAACACCCAGGGGCCGGGGAATACAGGCTCATGCACTGGCTACATGTGGCTGATGAAAGCGATAAAATTTGTCTCTCATGACTTACTATGGGGAATGGTGTTCTCTACATTGCTGTGTACAAATGTACACTACACCAGGGCATGTGATATTGTGATTTGAAAATGGTTGGCGAGCTGAAAATCACTTCTGAAATTAGCCAACGCGAGTGGTAGAAGAGTGAGTGAATAACTTAGTACCTTGAAAACAGTCATAAGTGTATGAATATTTTTTTTTATGCAAACATTGATTTCTACGTCTAAGCAAAGAAAACGGAGTCAGTTTGATAAAATGAAGGGCTGTATTATGTACATTTGTGTACATGTAAATTCCGAACACTGTAAGTGTGGAACTAGTGAAGTTATACTGGATTTTGTTATCATATGACACAGATATGGTAACATTACCAAGGTTATTACATTCACTAGACGAGTATCATTATAATATTGTATCGCATTATTACACCAAAATCAATTCATTCCATTGCTAGAACCTGCATGCATGGACATAATTCATACTGATCTGAATGTAATCAGCTGCACCGTGCTATGCGCGTCGATCGGAGGATTAGACTCTTCGTAAATGCAAAAAGTCGCAAGACAAAAATTACTATTTTGCGACATTGTCAACCCCCGCCCCCCCTCCCCGTCTGGCGTACCATAGAGATTCCCCACTACCAGGACTCGAAGTGCGATCAATATCCCCTGTTGCCCCGCACTTCCACGGTGGAAAACATTGATAGGTGCATGACATTCAAGTCTGAATCACATGATTCAGAGTCAGTCATCATCTGTATCTGTTACAGGTCTTGACAGAGAAATTTTCATCATTTATTTCAAATTTCATTCGGTCATAAGGACCAACATGTTGCTAAAAACTTTCGGCCCGACGAGAAAATCTGTCGGTCTCGGACCGTCGGACCGACGTTAATTTCGCACACTGGACACAATGCATTCCCTTCCATTTACTGACTCGTAAAATTAACATTTTCTTAATAATACTTACAATCGAGTACTATAGATGTATTATATCGGCAACATAAAGTCGCCGAATACAAAAGACACCTGGAAAAATTCAGTATTTCAACCAGGTAGGAGGTCTAGGTAATAAAACAAGTCTCAACAGCTGTATACATAAATTTAATGTCAGATGTAGACTGCCTATTTTCTTGCAGCGATGATGCGTACAACTTACTCCTACGCAATATCACATCAGACAAAGCCTGGAATGTGCATTTATCGTAAGCATGGGTGATCAACATCAAAGAAGATGAAAATAACGATTTGCAATGAACAAATGCTAGAAATCTTGGAAGAGTCTTAAATCTGTAGCCTTACTGAACACTAGTATTGATATTAACTTTCGATGGTTAACAGCACGTGCTTGAAGCCTGAGACACCTACATCTCACTGAGAGGCTCTTGCGCACGGTAAACGCAACTTCAGTGCTAACGTTGGGGGTGGCTGTATTTTGATTACTGTGCGTAAAATTCGCACTGCATGTTTTCATATCCCAACATCTCGCTACACAAAATATCGCAAAATATCGCTATATTGTTTGGCGTGTACCAGGCCAGTAGGGCACCGGCGCTACACCAGCATTTTGACATACGTGTGAATCAGTGCACGAGTAAAAATAACGTAAAAATCATTGTCTATACACTGTTCATTTCATTCTATTGGTTGTGTCATTGTTGAGTTGGCACTGAACAGAGATTAATTTTAGAGAGGGTATGAGGGCGGGGGGTGGTCGATAACGTATGCGTGATTTCATAGCGAGGTAATCACAGATTGTCGGTATGTAGATACAGAATGAAGCTTTGTTGGATTTTCGCACTTTCAAACTTTCGTTTAGGGGAGGGGAGGGAGTTGAGGCCAGGCGCACTTAGTTTCGTTTACCGTGAGTATGTTTTAATCATCTACGGCCTTTTAGTTGACATCGTTTATTTCTACTTTCGATAGGGACTGGTCAGTTTCTTCTGCAGGGGTGAGGGCGGTGGACTAATAGGGGTCACCCTGTTTTTGACTTCAGTGCTGGGGGTCACCATGTTTTTGAAATGGTCAATATTGGGGTAAGTGTGTGTTTGTGAATAACAACACGGATTCATATTTGCCTAAAATGCATCGTATCAGAAACATGTTTCATTCAGTTGCATTTTGTCCCCTGGACCTGGTAATATATTACCTTGAATGGAAATGATTATTGGACCAGTTTAATGTCATATTATAATTTACTGTATTTACGAAGATAACCTACTTATAAGAAGCAATATATGAAAAAATTGAAACTGAATTTTAGTTTGAGAAATATGAGAAATTTCGGCAATTTATGAACAACATTTAAGGAGTGTGTATTCAGTTTGACCCCTTCACCAAAAAGGGAAGAGCTTGGTTGCTTATAAATCATGTATGATGAAGTACAGGTTATAGATTGTTATAAACAAATAAAATTATACAATCAAGTCATTACATTTATTGTTCATATCCATTGTATGGTGGATAAGAGATCAATTTTTATCAAAATAACTCATCAAATCTTGCTTATCTTTCAACAGCTACTATCCAGAAAATAGTCTGGTGATGTATGTCTTTATTTTCAAAAAAATGCGACTTACTAATGTATCTTTCCATGACAAAACGGTAAAAAAATGTTGGGTGAAATGTGGTCACTAGATCACCTTTAGGATATCATAATTCGTTTCCATTTTCATCAATAACGTTATACTGGAGTGATAAAATACTTGCATAAGTGATTGATGTACAAAACGATAGAGAATTACATTATTTGGCTTGAGCATCTATCTACTGAAAGGGTCTAATGACCATGCTCATTAAAACTGTTGTGATTTTCTTGGAATTGTCAATAAAGTTTATATGTGACATATTTTTAATAGTTAACTTTTGAACTCTTCAGAATACATGTTATGTCTTATAAATTATCTCGTCGTTCTGGGGAGTTTACTCGCTGCTGACAGGTACTTTGAGATCTTGGACAGAGTAGAGACTCACAAAATTGTTGGATTTTAATCGGCGATTTTTGTTGCTGATGTGTGAAGTTTACACATCGATTCCCAGCTACCTCCGTAAAGGAAGTGGGTGATCATTCCTATTTTAAAGCTCCAAAAGCTGTATCTTTTGGCTATTTTTTCAGAACTGTGGTTTTGCGGTTTCCCTACACTTTCTGCCTTGAATCCCTAAACTGTAATTTAATGCCAAGTATTTAGCATATCAACAGAACCTATGTGAGTATAATCTCCATTGTTATTGTTGAAAATTGTATTCGAGTCCGGACTAGAATTCATTTGTTAACAATAAACAATGATCAATACACACATACAAGGTGTGTTGATAAAACGAATACTTGAAATTTCAGCATGTCAAACGGATTAGCGTCAGACAAGGTAGTTGATATACAGAAGCAGAATACTGAAAAAATGCCACAATTTACAGCTTTGTCCCTTTGGTATTGATCATATAAAATTTTACATAATCTGCGTATGTTACATCATGTTTGTATAATTTTTGCTTAACGTAACCGTCCCAGGGTTTTGTCTGGATTTAGGTGTTAATGACACAAAATCACTCCACTACCATGAAAATTAGATGTCACCAATACAAGTTTCTATCTTTATCCTTGATAATTAGGTATCAATGACGTAAATACATTAAATGTCCCCGACAACGGAGTTTTACCCAAGATGAAGGAAAATTTGTAATGTTCATTAAATCTTACATGAGGAAAATTCGTAAGGATCATTTACCCTTATACAGACTTGAAACAGTTCAGTTGTGTCGTTCATTGACCTTTATACAGATTCCGAAATTACAAAGCAATATCAAAACCCAAAGGAAATTTAGTCTGTAACACTCCCTTTAATTCAAGGAATGCGTCCCGCATTCAAGTATACAAATTTAACATGCCAGTAAATATTATTAGGTAGAATGAATAAATGCTATAAAAAAGATAACATAATTGATTAAATGTTCATGTAACGTACAATTGAATCAAGAAAAAATAAAAACTCCATAAAATACATACCAAGGTTAAAATGTAGATGGTATACATACATATAGTATAAGACTGAAACTATATCGTGAAAGTAATAAAGTAACTTAAGAGACTGACTTATTTCCCTACTCTTTCTTAATGGAGGGGTCGAGGAAGTAATTCAATCGAGGCATTCGGTTCAACTCCTTCATTCATTTCGTAAAGAAAACAATTCCGATACAATATTTCCAAGGTTGAACTTAAATTTAACTTATATTAGGTAAGTCTGTGTCTGACCTTAGTCAGCGGTACACACCTTGAAGTCAACACCCTGATTTTAAACATTCGAAGTATTTCTAATTTTAGATATTTTAGATAGGGTCAAGGAATTGGGTCATTGCATCCATACACTCGGTCAACCTTGAGCGTTCAATTTTCACAAATAAACACACAACGATTCACGCGATGTCAACTTCTTTTCACTCATTTACTTGACACAGTTCCGAGGCCACCAAAGAATCTTTCAGGTTCCCAGCATATCCTATGTATTTTCTTTATGGAATAACCCTTTCACTTTACCAAATACATGTCATTTACCATTTCGATACCGGCTTATCAAAACGTTATCAACTACAGTCACAAAAACAAAATCGTTGTTGGAGGTAGAGTGGGTTTTATCGCCGATTTCTCAATTTAAAGTTTCAGAGAATGACGGCTTAAACTATTCCCGTCCTTTTGACCTCGTGTTGCTCCCTTTATGCGGGGGCGTCAACATTTTTTTTAAATTCTCAATTTCTCCTTTTTTGGGAAAGCTATTTGCTGAACGCAAAATAGAAAATACAAAATCAATACAAAATAATTTCTCGAGGTAAGATATTCATTAAACCATCAAATAATTACCATTCACAATGCACATTGCTTTCTGTATAAACAAGACTCAAATCAATAATATCTCAGCTGCTATTCGTCAATGCTTCAACAAGTGCATCCTCAAATAAACAATAACATATATAAAATCTTCTCTTACATGAAGTTTCTCCATAACTTCGTACACAAAGAGTCACTTTTACTCGTCGAGACTGTATAAAATTCCCTTTAAATCTCTTAAACTCGGGTTCTAAATAACCTCAATAATACCAAGACATTATTCTGTTTTCAAGTACCGTTTACACAGGCAATGCATCAATTACAGAAATACGTTTCGCGCCTGAATTCCACAAAACATTAAACATTATATGAATGATAAAAGTAATCAGCGAATTACCGTACTAAAGGAATCCAAGTTAAATTCAACAGGTAGGATTACACTACACACAAACATTTATTCTGCAAAGCCAGCCTCATGTAAATATTTGAATAATTCAACCAATGACTCAATATGGAAATTTGTACATTTGCTATATGATACCATACATACATATAACAACAAAAGTGCCAACAGTGATAACAATATCGGCTGAGCTTTATCTGTAATACCTCTCTTAAAATAATACCATTTGCTCCTCTCTGGAAAGAATTTCTCTAAAGCCTTTCCCTTCTTTTTCCATTTGTCAGAGAGCGTGTCATGCACTCTTTCAAATGCCCAGTCTTCAGAGGTAATTTCATCCTCAATCTGGCTTTGTTTATCCAGAAATTCATTGTACTTATTCAACATTCCTTCCACTGTTTCTGTTTCTGGGATTGTGTCCTTCCAAACTTCCATTCTCCTCCTCAGACTTTTCTTTTTCTGGGCCGCTTTGCGATGGCGCTCTTTCTTATCTGCCGGGGCATGATGGGAACTGAATACGTGTGTAATCACAGCAGCACCGAAGGAGAGTAGGAATAAAGATATTGGACTGAAGATAGAGGTCCAGTCTTCTGATTTCAAAGCACCCACGCCTGTTGAACCTGATAAAGTGCCAGCAGCACCACAGAATGATTTGAAGTAAGTCATCCGACGATCAAGAGTCTCATAATAGTCAGCACTTATGTAATGTGCACGACTATGGAAATGAAGTTCATACACTTCCCTGTCCACCATTTTAATAATTAAAGGTCTGGTGAAATGGTCCCGTTCGTGTGACTGAATATCTTCCAGGGGATCAATACTATTACACTCGCAACAGAATTGCAACCTAAAAGTACGCGCAAGTGTTAATTTTTTTGATATTTCTATGCGCGGCTTTCATGGGGTCATTTTGCAACACTCAGGTCACGCCCATAGCGGGGATAATGGTTGGCCGTCTGTGACGTCACTGGTGTGTTCATTTACATCGAATAGCGGTCCAACGCCGCCTTATCTCTGCCCGGTATCCGCTAACAAAACACTGTTCGCGCTGCCCATTTGCCACGTTCGCCAATGCGAATCGAAATCCGAAGTGGCGAAAAAAAAATCGATCCTAATTCGCCACAGCGGCGACACTGATTTTTGTTTAAAAAATATGGTAAAATAAAGAAAACACGTGGGTTTTTTAGTCTTTTGTTTAATCTTCGCTTCTCTCTCGGCGATTCCCAAAAACTGTGTCTACTTCCGTATATCATTGCGTTCTTTCCGTCGTACGTATTTGCAATCGAGCCAAGTCTCGCGAGAGATTTGACGTCATTTAGTCTAGTGGTGTACAGCATGCATAAATAGCTCTCGCGAGAAGTGAAACTTACACACACGCAATCGAGCCCTCGCGATAAATTTGACGTCATTTTGTCCAGTGCACAGCGGGCATAGGAACGCTCGCTCGCGAGAATTAAAACTTTTGCTATACATAGCAGACATACGCATTTTAATCGAGGCAACAAGGTTCGGTGTTGCAGTTGATTTACATTGGGGTCTAGATGTTCTGTGTTGTGCATTTTAATCACGGTCTTCAACATTCCATGTTGCGGTCGATTTGCATCGCGGTCCTCGTGGTCCGGCACTCCCCGTTGTTCTTCAATTTAATTGCCGTCCCAACGACGCGTTCCGTGTTGCTGTCGATTTGTGTCATGGAGGACTCTACCTCCACGATTTGTATCGCGATCTCAACGTTCCGTGTTGTTGTTCGTTTTAATGGTAGTCTCAACATTCAGTGTTGCTGTTCATGCTGTTGATTTGCATTGCGGTCCCAACCTTCTGTGTAGCGAGTAGCGAGGCAGGCTCAGCCGAGGGACAGTGGCCGATCGTACGAACCAGCACAGACAAGCACATTATGGTTCAAACACTCAACACTTGACGGGAACTTGAAAAAGTTTACAGTTGAGCCGTTCATGTTCTTGCCGCTGTGACAGCCATCAAAAGAACAACGTTCTCCCATAGTGAAGGAGGACACTGTCCTGATCATGTAAGCGGAAACTCTCGAAGTTACCCCCCGTAGGGAGCTTACGGAGGTGTGAATTACTTTTCTTCCCGTTATGAGATACGGCGTCGGGCAAACTTCGGAAAGCCGAAAAAAGTCGACTGGAGAGGCTCGGGGGACACGCCCACATTGCATTTTTCTTTTGCCATATTTCATAATCACGCGCGCTAAACGAAAAAAGAAATGAATGTAACTGTTTTATAGACCATCAACTGTATTTCTGTGATTTTGCAACATGGGCATTTCACCAGACCTTTAATGCCTTCTTTTCATCCATGTTTGTGTTGAACTGGAGAGAAACATGAAAAGTATTGAAAGTAAACGTACAATCGAGTTACTGTAACATAAGAAAGCGATGTAATCTTTGTTTATCAGAAAAGCAACAAATAATCAATGCTGACAAATCTGCTGTGCTAAATAAGTGCTCTGAGTTTGTTATAAAATCTCACCACGAATTGTTTATCAAATTTCAACACCACCTAAAATCACAGTATAAAGGTACGCTCCAACCATATATTATGAGAGTGAAGAGCTAAGGATAATTTACATTCTGTCTTTTTGAAGATTTCAGGCTGCATTAAACTTAAGTAACATGTCTTATTAGTTTGTACTTTGTATATGTTTTGTTTGTATATATATATAAATATACATATATATATATATATATATATATAATATATATATATATATATATACATATATATATATATATATATATATATATATAGATAGATATATATATATAGATATATATATATTGATTGCTGCTTTCAAATCGATGAATCTTGCAACACGTGTATTAATCATGAAAAGACATGATGATGTGCAGGCACTTGGAAATATAGTGTTATGTATGTCATTTTCCCCCACACTCATCATGACCTGAGTTTAATTAGTCTAGAACATTCTCAAGGTCACTGCCCTCGCAACCTTGACCTCACAACCTTGAATTCAATTACTCATGTTTGGAATGTTCTGGAAATTTAATTTTTTGTGTAATAGAGATTATTTAGAACAGTAATTAGCATATCAATAAGAGTTCTAGATTGTTCTTTTTTTTCGCTTATATAACCACATGGGTATAAATAGGGACGTGCACAGCTTGCAGTCAGACCTTTGGGATTGTGTCTCTTGCGTGTTACTTCAAGTCTTTGGAAACTCCAGCAGTATTAACTTCAAGACTTTTCAAGACCTTCACTGCCACGCTGGATTTATACTGTGGACTTTGTGCAACTTCAAGCCTGCAAGCCAAAGGACTGTTCATTCATCCGACTGACTGTTACAACTCTGAGACTGGAGCTTTGCCGTCCCAGCTGAGATAAGTAGTCTGTACACTTTTACAGTTTGTATTCTATCCCTGACTTAGCAATTAGTTTTATTTTTGTAATAAATTTCGTTTTACGCAGAAACCGCTGAGTTCACCCTTTTGTTCGTTTTCTACACGTAACAATAGTGACTCCTGTCTGTTAAATATATAACCTGTACTGCAATACACACTCTTGCGAGTATTAAGACTTTGTTTATAATCACACCATTTAAGAAAATTGAGGAAACTTTCTTCGATAATATTCTTGACAAATCTTAATAATAATATAAAACAGTTTCTGAGGCACATGATACTATTGTGGGTATGATATATTAACCAAGCAACTACCAAGCTAAGGTTAAAAACCCAGACGTGTAGACCTTGAGGCACATTTCACATTCCACCACATATGGTTACGAGTTTTCTGAGGTCACATCGTTCATGCATGTTTTCTTATTAGACACAGCGCTGTACTGGGTATAGTTTTATCAGGTTTACACTGCACCCTGAAATCCAATTATCCTTTAATAGCCAGAGTAGACAAGCTCTAGAATTAGGCAAAGTGACACACTATTAGAGCTATGTAGGTCACAGACCAACATAAAACATACATAGCCACGTCAGCCATTACTTTCTTAAAGGTCAATGGAGTGTTAAATCCTAATACTGATTATAAATACACAAAAGTCAAAGTTTTCTTGTAACTCTCTTATGCTTCACACTATTTTCAAGTTCCTATGCACGTAATTACCACTTCACGCGGAGAATAAGTCCAATACACATAGAGAAATGCATGCATGTTACAGGTCGTGGGTCAATTGATCCATGACTTGAATTAAAGACAAATCATTTTCAATGAGGACAGAATCTGAAATGTATTGTAAATCGTGCAGCCACTGGTAGATAGATGACAAATAATATTCTGGTTAGATAATAATATACTTTTATTTAGAATTAATTAACAAAAATTTCCTTAGACTCTGAACAGCTTTATATTAAGACCGATATGATTATTAAATAATTCATGTCTGTCTTAAAGTAATCATTGTTTATGCATCATCAAAATTGTACATACCTTAATCAGGTGGTACTGGGAATAATTGCTAAAGCTTGTTCGGAATTTGGATCCTGACGGCTGCCAGCTCCAGTGGTTATTCAGAATTGATAAAGTACGATAGCATAACATGGTAGAAAAGGTGAGTCACATACGTCACAAGCAGAGCATTATCATGTTAAATATAAACGAACGCGTGGTGTCATTGGTTCACTGGGCAGCTGCATAATCAAGTCTCAATACACCCCAACGTTGCTCTGACTGTCACAGACAGTGTGAAGTCAAACTTGCTAAAATTAAAATGCATATTACAACACACATGAAGATATGACTTGATAATAGGAAAAAATAAAACATAATCATATCCGGACCAATGGTCAGATATAATCATTTATGAAAACCATAATAATTATCTGATATGGGGGCCTATAGCTGCACATTTTGCAGTTTCATGCGAATAACATTTCACTAAAATATGGGTTTCATTTGTGAGTGTCAATGGGTTTAAATTATTTTTATGAATGGTTTAAAAATGTATGTATTATTGTTAAGCCGATTGATATTAATTTGTACGAGGTATAAGACATTCAATTTTTTTTGAATATGCAAGGTTCAAGGAACGGCTATTGGTTTTGAAAGAGAAGAATCCTCATACTGAATTCAAAGCAAGGTCATACTTCAAAATATATAGAAGTTTCAAAATGTTCAATTGATTGGGAATATCATTCACACACATTTCTTGTAATAAGAAAGTAAAAATTAGATCTAAAAAATGCAGATGGACACATGCACACAGGTGGAGCCATGGATAGACTATGCTGTCCACAAAAAGGTGAAATATATGGGAGTGACGGTCCAGTTAGGGTTTGAAGAGACACCTGGAGAAATCGAAGTTCAGTTTTTTAATTTAAATGTATACATTAGGCTGCATTCACAAACGCCTTGGGAGTGGGTGGGAGAATTGAAATTAATAGGGGATTTGAAAATATCGAGGGTATTTGGGGTATATGAAAGGATTTGGGGACTTACAAGGGGACTGAAAATAAAAGCGTCTCTGATTGATATGAAATATGTGTTAATTGGGCTGTACATGGTGTAGAAAACGTATTCTCTGTTGTGTATTTATTGTTAGGAACACATACACAAACATTAAGGTACTTTCTCACACACATAGGCATCAACCAAGATCACATGGAACTGCTCCAGTCTCTTTGTTATGTGTGTCAAGAGAAACATTAATTTTGGGTTTTTTTGAGTAGTGCAGTGCAAAGTTTACAGTGAGCCACTTGCTTAACTCTTTAAGAGCTGTAATTTTTCCCACCAAAATTTTACTCCAGCATTTACCAATTTTTATGAATTTCTCTGTGAGTCTTTCAATAATTTTGGACAAAATGGACATCATATTTCATTGGTTACAGGTTTTTTTAATCAAAATTTCGGTAAAATTCTGAAAAAAGTTGACTGGGATATATTTTATAAAGGCAAGAAAAATTGATGGTGGCGCTCAAAGGGTTAATATTTTGGATTTATGAAACAGCCCACAGCATTCTCTAGCAGAGACCTGAAACTATATAAAGGTTAAGAGCTCTCTTAAAGATGTAAGACCGAATGGCAGCTGAAAAAAACCATGATGAAAACAACGGTTGACCCCTTTCCAGGCATTGGCACTGGAACAGTGGAAGTCACACTTGGTCACTTTTACAGAATACACACCCTGACTGGCCATTCAGTAATAAAAACTCAGATTTACGGATGAGAATAGGCCTGCATTTACATGACCCAAGAATGACGTATTCTCCATTTGTAGCTGTAACTTTCAGTTAATTTTTGGTGGTTTTAATTTGTACATCTACAGTTTCCTAAAAAGAGATGGAAAGTCAAGTTTTTAGCTTAATTATCAAAACACCTATCTTGTGTACAGTCAGCATTGTTATTTTTTAAAATTTAATTCAAGTCTGGACTATAGACTTCGTTTGTCATCAATAACACTGATTACTGTCTCTATGCATATATATGAAGGCAGGTTCGCTTGGTAAGATTTTTTCTTTCACACGGTTTATCTTGTAACTGGTATATGCTGTTCTTTGATTCTGTTTCACGGTGTTTCGATAAAGAAGTCAAACCACTCTAAATTTCAGCATTAAAAGTGGCTGTCAGAGTTTACTAAAGGAATTTTAAAATCCCACTCACTTTTTAGGCGATGGGAGATTCTAAAAATACCACCGGAGCCACTGATATCAAAATCGACGATGAGGGCGCATTCAACACCGTCGCCAGCGAACAGGGCATCAGTGAACATCGCATTGTAAGTAGCGTGTCACAGGTTTACCATAAACACCTGGATCTGTGGTTTTTTATCGAATTGAAATGGGATTGAAAACCTGCATTATCTTGATGTCTGAGTATTATAAACTTATGTCCGTATAACTGTATTAAAATTAAATCTAATATTATGGACCTTGTACATGGAAAACTCTAAGCCCATTATGATGAAGTTGGTGATAATTACAAATGAAAATGTAACATAACATAAAATAACATAACGTAACATAACATAACATAACATAACATAACATAACATAACACCATACAACACAACACAACATATCACAACATGTTACTACATAACATACATAACATAATAACATAACATAAACAAACATAACATAACATAACATAACATAACACAACATAACATAACATAACATAAAATAACATAACATGTCAAAATCAATGTTAATTTGGAAATGAAGAAAGCAAGAGAAATTTCGGTTAAGAGAGTCGTGCCATCGCAATACAGAGTAGTCAATATCAAGATTTTTCTTTTCCTCTGTATATGTCTGAACATATACACTATCCAACAAAACAGTACAACCTGGATAAAACATGTTGATAGTATAAGTGGTCTACAAGTTTTACAATGATTTCAGGTTCCAGAAGACACTGAAAGCACACACGATACATACGAAACTGCACTTGACAATGAAGACTTTGCACTCTCCGAGACGACCGACAGTGACATTAATGAAATGCCCAAAGTTAGGGTGTTATATTAAGATATCGTCTAAGAGAAACTGATGTTCCCAGATTTGCGTCACATTTGATATTTTGGTAGAGAATTTTGTATAGAGTGACGGATATCTACATTGTTAATATTTAGCCGTTGGAATATACATGTAATTCACGTGTCAAGTAAGGGGAGGGCACTGGGGCTACTATGGACCAAGTCCAAGGACAGTAGGCTCGTAGAATTATTTGTGTTATTGTTTAGTATGACCTTTTTGTTTCAGAAATGATCCTAATTCGCTAAAATTCTACTCAAATTGATTTCGTTAGTTGTTGAAGTCGCGTCATTGCCATTATTACCATAATCATCTCAGTCATTGTAGAGAGACATGCCTTCTTTTAATATCGTGACCACAAATCGAAGGACCAGTTGGGAATATAAACACCAATCAAGAGGGGAGGGGTAAATAACCTCATGAGGTATTTTATAGTTTAATGCGTTTGTGTTTCAACACAGAAAGCTTGTTCTCTTGAAAAGTGCCATATATGAACCAGTGAAAATCATCTTCAAAACATACTGCACTGCAGTATCTGAGATTGAAGTGCTCTCTCACGATTAATAGCTGTTCAGACAACAGATGCTTGGAGTGTTCATAGAACAGGAAAGTCACATCTGTTATCAAGTACAGAAATCTCCGGTTACGTCAAAAGTAACACTTGCATCTTAGTATGAGTTATGAGCAGACCAAAGGTATGATACCAACTTGTCACTGCGGCTGACAGGTACAAAATATCTTCCAGTATTCGATAGATTTTTCATTTTGAAGTCATACAATGCTGTCTGAAAAGCAGAAAAGTTGAACTGTGGCGAGTCTTACTCAACACAGCGACGAGCGCTGTTTGTACAACTAAAACACAAACGGTGAACTTTAAATGACTAAATATGACATTGTGTTTATCTCACCGATAATCCACATTGCAGTTCCCTTTTTGGACGAGCACCCCTGCCGTCCATGAAGTTTTGATGGAATTATAACCTACTTGTACATTTTGCTCACTTTTCATCAGCAACATTCGGATGAATTGAAAGACATCCGAATACCATGACTGCAGTATTTACTGTTGAAATAAACCAACACATTGCCTGTGCCCTTCATCTGTTAGATCAGACTTAGTATTCTTCTGCAGGACGCTACCTTCTTACGACTTGCGTGTATTCATTCTGTAATTGTTATGACGTCGTCAACAGTTTGCGGAGCTTTAAACCCTCAGTCAAGTTCCTAATTGATTCAACACAACACTTTTCTGTGGAGGTTTAACGTTTTATCATTCGTAATCGCATCAGCTGACTTTGTAGATCAGTTAATCTAAAAGCCGACTTCAGTTAAATCATAGACCCTCGAGAAAAACGGACAGCGACTGCTGAGGTTTCTTTGTGCGATCTATCTTGGAATATATTAAGTTAATTACCGAGCGTCCCCGACAACAATACTTCGTATTTAACACTGAATCTCATTAACGATCAAACTGACGTTCTGAATATGTACACTTTGCTCTTGCATGGCACGTTCCGAGTAATAACACAGAGAATTTGAGGGTTTTTTTTAATACTAGTCATGGTGAATGTTCTGGTAACGATGAAGATCACTAGCCGAAGCCAACGGGAAAAAAACAGACGATAAAAACAGTGTACATTTAGCCATAGACGCTGCAGAAAACTCTTGCTAGGTATCGACAATATAAGTTTACATTCCCTACCATAAAAATCTCCGATAACAACAAACATTTACAATTTAGACAGCTCTATACACTTCCCCAGTCCTGCGAAACGAAAATCTGACCTTTATTTCATCTGTCACGCAACATTTGATGAAAATCAGGGTACATAAAAAATGACTACTCCATCGGAGCTCAAATACACGACCTCTAACATTTTGGTACTGTTTTAGCCTAAAGAAACACCAAAGTTCGGATAAGCTACACATGTGTACATCTGCAAAGTACTAGAAAATATATTTGTAACACTGACTTTCGCTGTCAGGAGAAACTTTGCGATAAATCGGGACTCTCCAACGGTTGGTGAAGTCAGAAGCGGTAAGGTAGACATGCATTTACACAAAGCTGAACGCTGTCCTCGTAAATTTGGCCGTTCACAGTTTTCAAACAACAACATTTCAGTAGTTAACATACATACTTTACCGAATCATGGAGCACTCCTCGCACAGAAAATATTCCGAGGGTTAAAAAACTGCAAAAACGAGGGAAAATTCGGAGATACACGGACGATTGCGGAATGTAAACAACTCTGTGATGTCAACTGCTGTCAAGTCTGGAACTGCAGCGATATGTGTTTCGGATTTCTATTCGAAACTTTGTCACTTTACAGCAACATACTAACTCCCTGCAGACTTCTAGTTGCATCGAATCTCGCTACCAATTTGTAAAAAGTACTTTAAAACCATTTGCATGAATTCTTCTCGAAATAGTTGTAGCACTTTTCTTTCTAAAAATGGACCTGCGGGTAATCTGGAATAACTTGTAATCCGAAAACATTATTACCGTATACCCGCATGCACGTGTCTATGAACCGGATGTTGTGCAGTCGATCGGGTCCAGCTTCATTCAGTCCCCGCGCCCCGACCCATTAACACCTCTTAATTATTCCAAGATAGATCGCACGCTGCTAATCCCATAGACCCTTTGTTCTCTATCGCAGTTGCCTGTCCCGTTTTTCTCGAGGGTCTATGGTGAAATCCAAATCTGGATTAGTCAATGATACCCACCAAAGAACGCCTCTAACGACGACCGTGAGAGAGTATACAATTTGTTAATTCCTTGATACGTGTACATTTTGCCAATCAGTGAAAAATTGAACGCGATGACCTATCCAAAAGAATGTGTTTTCGAATAGTATAAAACAAGACTTAGAATTTTGTATAAGTTTGAAAAAAATTACAATACAAGAAAATTGTAATATCCCATCAAATACATATAAAACTTTATATGTATGTTTGGGTAGTAATGGTTAAATGTCAAAATGGTATTGAACTTAAAGCCCCAATACCTGCGAATTTTCTGCATTATTTTCGTGATTTTATTTTCAAACCAAAGTTTGTTCGTATAAATGTGCTATCTGAAGGACATGTATAGAAGTGTCAATGCTCACTGATTTGGACTATGCCTACGCGTTATCGAACGGTTGCCGCAAAACTGTTGACCTCGCGGAAAAGTACAACATGAAGTATTTCCTGGACATACACATCGTGATCATAAAAGCACAAGCATGATGCAATTTATTTGAATGCACAACACACGATGGCCAACATTTGTTGTTATAATCTTTATTTTCTCTGCCACATGATTAGTTTTTGAAAATGACGGGAAATCTAAAATGATGTTAAAACGTTTTAATTTTCATGGCACTTTCGACACTTATGACAGTGTTAAACACTTCAGTCTTTAATGGGTCTTATTCAAAGAAAATTATTGCAAAACTGAGGATATTTTGAGATCGGTTTATTACACATTCGCAACTATTGGGGCTTTAAAGTCAATTAAAATATGTTTCGGAGATAATGTAGGGTGATTCATAACAGTCCAGTTTTGTCCCAGATCATGTGCACTAATAATGGTATCTGCTGATAGCATTCCTCCATGACCTCCTCTTTATATTTAACATACTGTCTATATCAGATAATTATTTTTATTATAGAATTCATTTTATACATTTTATTCATAGGGTATCAAAATCTTGTTTCAGCAATATTGTGTTTATCAAGAGATTGCTAAAACTTGTGTGAAAGAGGACAGAGAAAATATTAAAGACAAAACAAAAAATATTGTAGAGATTAAATTTACATTTGATTGAAACATTGAAGGAATTTCGAAAGGTCAGGTATTTTTGGACAATGGCAAATCATTTTCCTGCAATAAAAGATGGGTTTGTTATCGAGGCAGTCCACTGTTTGGTATATGTAGAATTAGCTTTTTCTTTACATATAATCAGTACCTCACTGGCATAGATTGAAGAGTAGATGTTTCTCATACTTGATCAGGCAAGAATACCAATTTTTTATCAAGAAATATCGAAAAGCTACTCATTTAGTAATGATAGTCAATGTACTTGCTATACATACATATCAAATTGTGCTATGTTTTTGTAAAATTGTACCATTTTATAATCTGTTTTTCCCTTCTTTTCTACAATTTTTGTATCATGCCATAACTGTACTAAATGCTTCAGTACATTCCGAAAAAGTTGAGTAGCCCCCTCCCTTCTTCCTCTCCACATTTCGAGCAACAACCATGTAGCTTTCAAATTTTTTGAATACCCCTCAAATTTCTCCGACCCCCCGCCGTAAATAATGACGGCTTCCTAACAACCCACACAATGGGGTGAGGGGGTTGTTAAAGAAGCATTTGCATCAATATCAACTGCCGAAAGGCAGTTTCTCAGGCGAAACCTTAAAAATTCTATGAACATGGGATACACTTTTTCTCTAGCTCTGAATGCACAGTATGACATAAAGTTACGCAAGACTGTCAGCAGTTGACAAAAGGTGCGGAATTAGCGTGCTAAATGATACATTCAAAACAAAAAACACTTCAAAACACACTAGAAATGCTAGTGGAAACTGGTCGCAGACAACCAAGGTTATTTTGATATCAATGCAGAGACGGGCAAATCAATTCGTAAATTATATTTGTCGAGCAAAGATTGACGCCGTACCAAATGACTAATACATGTACCATTGCTGAAAAGACTCTATCTATACTGAGTCATGCTTACATGTGTAAAGGGAAGGCGTTACAAATCATTAAGTACACCTACATGCATACTGTCACCTGTTCCAATTTTGCCACAATATTACCATGGAAAGAGAAAATCTAACCAATCACAGATTTAAAGCGGTTGGCCGCTTTTTAAAAACAGCGCCCTCATATGGACATTTTGAATACCAAGGAACGCCTCTTTGACAATATATGGGCATATTTAGATTACAGGTGACTGTATACAGGTATAGAGCTGATATGGACGGTGAATCATGATTGCTGCATGTAGACGCCAAATTACTCTTATTTCTTGTTTCATTTTGGCTGACCTCTTGTGCTGTATGAAAAGCCTAGACTTTTGTGAGTATCGTCTGCCATAGAGGGCGTAGCTCAGTGACATTAACTTTAGATCATTCTGGATCAAGGACTGAACGAGGCCAGAGGGTCGGCGAACCAAAACACAAAAGTTTACGGTTTCGTCTTGGTTTTGCGTTATCTACGGTAGTATAGTTTTCCGTAGTGAGTTGTTATAGTATTTCATAGGCATTAAATGATGCAGAAAGCATCTTAAAATGCATCATAACGTGAACTGCGTGTCTGAATAGCGACAGACAAATGACCTTGGTTGAACTGACAAGGTGAGTAGCAGCTACCCCGTGGAGTTGTTTATTCAAGGCTAGGCTAGACGGAATCAGTAAACTTGGAAGGCCCGCCTCCCTCTGAGGAACTGCAAAGGACAAGGTAGGAACCAGTAGGTTGCAGTAATATAGTAAAACTTTTGTGGAACAGAGAAGAGACTCTGTACATAAAGGCCGATTGATGAGACATGTTTCTACGCTGAGTTTGAACACGTGCTGAACGACCGGAAGGCCTGCGTAACAGTGAGCGTACTGCATGTAGGAGGACACCGTCTAGTAGGGCGTACAGAAATTCTGAGAGAAATATTTCATCATCGGATTTGGAAACTTTTGGGCAGTTTACAGACAGTATCTAGCTCAGACTGCGGCACTACAAGGCAATGGAAATACATGTCTGGCAGTGTATAGCGGACCATTGAAACTACCGCGTATACATAGAACTAATTAATATTCAAGGTCAACCACGTTTACGCGTCTGGTAATATTGAAACAGTGACAATATATTTGAGCAATATCATAGCACCAAATAGCCACGATGAGTGTTAAAGGTGAAGAAGGAGTGTTGGAGGACACTAACACTGTAGATAGTGAACACGGAGTAGAAGCTTCCAAGCATGAATCAGTACAAACTGATAAGACACGAGATGAAGAAAAAAGAATGTTAAAAGGTTCCAGATCAGCTGCTTGTGGTCAGGTGACTGGAAAGATGAATCAATTGAAAGTTTTGATGGAAAATACAAGAAATATAGAGCTAGTGAAAAATGAATTGCAATCATGGGATAAGACGTATGAAAACTATAAGGCAGCAGATAGCAAATATCATCAGACATTAGACGAAGTAGAAAGGAAACAAGATTATCAGAAGCTGGTAGCACCTCGTCTGCAAGAATTTGATACATTTAGAAGACAGTGGAGAATTGGCTGGCAAAAGCTGAGAGTACAGCCCTACAGCCAGAAGTAGATGTAAGGCCTGTGATAGTGTCTCACAGATTGGACAAAAGGTGCATGTGCAACCAGCAAAATCATGGGCAGGACGAAGTGGAGTATCTGCTTGCAGTAATCCAGTAGCAGATGTAGCAATGCATCAAAAATAAATGCGCTGCAAAGAAAGCTGAACTATTAGTACAAGCAGCAGCTTTAAAGGAAAAACAAGCTTTACAAGAACGTGAAGCCAAAATACGCAGAAAAGAAGAAGAAGAGATTGAGAAAATTCACAGGAAAATGGAACTTTTACAGATTAACACAGAAATTGCAGCACAGGATGCAAAAATCAAAGTGTATGAACAGTATGAGGACCATGCTAGTGGTGTCAATGTGGATCAGTATTTGTCTGCTGAGTCTCATCAGGTCAGTGAAGTTGAAGGACAACCAGACTTGGACAATACCACACACAATGAACAAATAACTCATAAAGATCACCAAGACCCTGACAGTAACAGTGATCACAGTTCCAATGACGAAAGGTTTTCTATTGTGATGCATCAACAAAATCAGATGACTAAGTTACTGATTGACCACAATAAGAGGGCTGCATTGCCACCTCAGAAAATACCAGTCTTCAAGGGAGACCCATTGAAATACAGATCATTTATTCAAGCGTTCAAACATAGCATCGAATCGAAGACAGATGATAGTGAAGAAAGACTGTACTATTTAGAACAGTACACTGATGATGACCCTAAAGAAATAGTGAGCAGTTGTGTGCATATGACTCCAGTTGAGGGTATACCAGGGCCAGAAAGATATTGGAAGAGAAATATGGCAACGCCCACAGGATAGCTCAAGCATACGCCAAACAAGCAGAAAATTGGCCAGATATTAAGCCTGAAGATAAAACTGCAATGAAAAGTTTTCACTTTTTCTAACAAAATGTGAAAATGCCATGACAGGTGATCTTCACTTGAGGGAGTTAGACCACTACAAAAATCTACAGATGCTCGTGGATAAATTGCCATATAAACTCAGAGAAAAATGGAGAAGGAAAACGCATGAGTTACTACAGACACGTCCAGTTGTATTCAAAGATCTGGTTGAGTTTGTGAGTAAAGAAGCGGAAGTAATGTCAAATGTGATATTTGGAAATTTAAATAGTGCACAGCAAAAGGAAAGGAGCTTGAACTCAAAGCGTGAAAAGAAGTCAAGCCCAAGGCCTAAAGGTACAAGTTTCGCTGTAAGCACAGAAACCAAGTCATCTGTGGCTTGTACATTTTGTGAAGAGACTACACACAACTTGAACAGTTGTAAGAAATTGATGACCAAACCTTTTAAAGAGAGACTACAGTTCCTGCGGTCTAAAGGGTTTTGCTATGGATGTTTAAAGAAAACTAATCACCTGGTAAAAGATTGCAATAGTAAGCTGACCTGTGATACATGTAAGCGAACACACCCTAGAGTGTTGCACAGGGAATTTAAGACTGAAGAAGGTACCACAGCAAACAAAGATGACAGTGGTAATGGTAAAACCAAAGTTGGATATGTCGATGTTGTGTGCCAGAATGTCACAGCCAAGGATCTCAGTGGTGTTCCAGTAATTATGCCAGTAGTGGTGAACTGTAAATCCACAGGTGTGTCTTTGCAGACATACGCATTTCTTGATAATGGCAGTGATGCAGTTTTCTGTACTGACAAACTTAGACAGCAGTTGAACGTAGGAGGGAGAAAAACCAAGTTGAATCTCCATACCATGGCAGAGACTAAACTAGTCGACAGTTATATTGTGAAAGGCCTAGAAGTCACAGATCTGGATGGAAAGAACGTGATAGAATTGCCAACCACTTATACCCAGGATGAAATGCCCGTTTCGAAACGTGATATAGTGACACAGAAAGACGTAGCACAGTGGCCTTACTTGAGTGATGTACGTTTGCCAGGTATTGATGCGGACATAGGGTTGTTAATTGGAAACAACATACCGAGGGCATTTGAACCATGGGAAGTTATAAACAGCCAGGATGAAGGACCGTATGCTGTCAGAACCTTACTAGGATGGGCTGTAAATGGACCTCTTAAGGGGCCGGAGACACAGCAGTTCAAGCATCAATTAACAGAATCAAAGTGGAACCACCAATTGAACAGCAGTTGGCAAACTTCTTCAATCAAGAGTTCAGTGAAAGAAGAATTGATGATAAGCCTGAAAGGTCAGTGGAAGATTGCAAGTTCATGGATATGATGGTGACTGACACAAAGTATGAAGATGGTCACTATCAGGTGCCCCTACCTTTTCGAGATTCTGATGTAAAGATGCCAGATAACCGATCGGTAGTAGAGCAACGCATAACACATCTTAAGCGGAAATTTTCCAAGGATCAACAGTATCACACAGACTATAAGACTTTCATGCAAAATATTCTGAACAAAGGCTATGCTGAAAAAGTGCCAGACCTTGAGTTGCAGTGTGAGGAAGGATTGAAGTGGTACATCCCACATCATGGGGTATACCACCCCCAGAAAAGGAAGATTAGAGTTGTTTTTGATTGTGGGGCAGAGTTCAAAGGAACGTCTTTGAATAGAGAACTGATGCAAGGACCAGATCTCAGTAACTCATTGGTAGGAGTTCTCACACGCTTTCGTCAATCGCCAGTAGCACTTATGGCTGACATAGAATCTATGTTTTCTCAAGTGATTGTACCTAAGGCTAGTCGTGACTTTCAGCGCTTTCTGTGGTGGCCAGAAGGAGATGTACATCAACCTCTGGAGGAATATAGGATGAAGTGCACATATTTGGGGCAACATCCTCCCCAAGTTGTGCCAACTATGCTCTAAAAAGAACAGCTGAAGACTGAATAGAGCATATGCTGAAGACATCATTAGTACCATTCTAAAAGACTTCTACGTAGACGATATGTTAAAGTCAGTACAAACGGATGAAGCTGGAAGGTCTCTGTCAAAGGACGTTTTTGTAGTTTATAGCCAAGGAGGTTTCCGACTAACCAAATGGGTTAGTAACAAAAGATCAGTATTGGAGTCTATTCCAGAGAAAGAAAGGGCAAAGGAGATTAAAGATTTAGACTTGGACCAAGATCGCTTACCCATTGAGAGAGCACTTGGTATGCAGTGGGACATAGAGTCTGACAGATTTGGATTCAATATCAGGATGAAAGACAAACCAGCAACAAGACGAGGAATTTTGTCAATAGTGAGTTCAGTGTTTGATCCCTTGGGGATGGCAGCTCCAGCAGTACTGCCGGCAAAGATCATACTTCAGGACCTGTGTAAACAGAAGTTAGGCTGGGATGAAGAAATTCCTGGTAAGCTCAAGAAACGTTGGGAGAAGTGGAGGAAAGATTTACCAAAGTTGGAAGAAAACTACTTTGTAGAGCGATGTCTGAAGCCAGATGATTTTGGAAAACTAGTAACCACCCAACTTCATAATTTCTCAGATGCTAGTGAGTTAGGTTATGGCTCTGTTACATACCTACGTATTGTAACAGAACACGGTCAAGTCCATTGTACATTACTGATGGGTAAAGCGCGGGTAGCGCCAATGAAGCAAATCTCAATCCCTCGTATGGAATTGGCAGCTGCAACGCTGGCAGTTCGGGTAAACAAGAGCCTGAAGGAGGAGCTAAATGTTCAGGTTGATGAAACGTTCTTTTGGACGGATAGCATGACTATCCTACGCTACATCAGCAACGAAACAGCAAGATCCACACCTATGTTGCAAATAGGGTAACCTTGATTAGAGAGGGATCCACGCCAAGTCAGTGGCATTATGTTGAATCCAGCCAGAATCCAGCTGACGAGTGCTCACGGGGACAGTCCGTCGACAAATTCATCAAAAATGAGAGGTGGCTCAGTGGACCCAAGTTCCTTTGGAATTCTGGTGAAGTGCGGCTTTGCAACAAAGGAATTGATCACTATCAAGAGTTGATGGGATTGCCGGATAATGATCCAGAGGTCAGAGGTGAAGCAACGGTCAATGTATTGTCTGTGGATGTGTCAAATGAGACTGTGTACAAGTTGATCGATCACTATTCTAGTTGGTGTGCCTTGAAGAAAGCGGTGGCATATATTCTGCGGATCAAACAGATGCTGACGGACAGAAGCAAGAGAGAGGATGAGATCAGTCTGTATAAGCAGTCAAAATATCTCAGAGTCAAGGACCTGCAAAAGGCAGAAACGGCGATTATAGGCTTCATTCAACGGGACGTTTTTCAAAAAGAAATTTCCACATTGACCGAGAGTAAAGTTCAAGGAAGTGGAGTGAAACGTAACAGCTCCATCCGCAAATTAGACCCAGTAATCGGCAGTGATGGTTTTTTGAGGTTAGGTGGAAGACTCAGTCGAGCAGCATTACCTGAAGAGATAAAGTATAAAAGGGACGAACGTGGCGATGCTTATCCTACGTGAAATCCATGAAGACATCGGGCATATGGGAAGAAACTGTGTACGTTCTAGGCTATGAGAAAAGTATTGGATAGTAAATGCAAATTCTGCAGCCAGGAAGCTCATCAGTAAGTGTGTTACATGTCGTCATCTGAAATCCAAGCCCGGAGAACAGAAAATGGCAGATTTGCCAATGGATCGTGTGACACCGAACGAACCACCATTTACCAGTGTAGGTGTTGACTATTTTGGGCCTATCGAAGTAAAGAGAGGACGCAGCATGGTGAAAAGATATGGTGTAATTTTTACTTGCTTGACCATTCGCGCTGTACACCTTGAGAAGGCAGACAGTTTAGATACAGACTCATGTATCAATGCTCTGCGGAGATTGATAGCCAGGAGAGGTAACGTAAGGGAGATACGATCCGACAACGGTACCAATCTGGTTGGAGCCCAACGAGAGTTGAAGAAAGAAATAGATAATTGGAATCAGGCCAAGATCCATGGTTTTCTGTTGAGAAAGGGTATTGATTGGATTTTCAATCCACCGGCAGGATCACATTTTGGTGGTGTGTGGGAACGCCAGATACGCACAGTTAGACAGCTGCTACAAGCAATTGCAAAGGAGCAAATTCTAGACGATGAATGTTTGGAGACACTTCTTTGTGAGGTTGAATACATTATCAACAGCAGACCTATTGGTACACCATCAGATGATGTTAGAGATCTGCAGGTACTCACGCCTAACATGTTACTGACAATGAAAGGCTCCAGTTTATCACCCTGTCTGACGGAAAAAAGAGACTTATATTCAAGAAAGAGATGGAGACAAGTACAATATATGGCTGACTTGTTCTGGAAACGCTGGACCAAGGAGTACCTACCTATGTTGCAAGAACGACAAAAATGGTTAAAGCAAAAACCAAACCTTGCTATCGGTGATATTGTGCTCATGGTAGATGACAGCTTGCCAAGATGTTCGTGGCCGTTGGGAAGAGTTGTAGCGGTTATGCCAGATAGTAAAGGTCTAGTACGACGCGTGAAAGTAAACAAGATCCACCATATTGGAACGACCTATCGATAAACTGTGTTTGTTGTTGGAAGCTGGTTAAGTAGTTGATCATGATAAATATAGTGGTGTTAACTGTGAACAGTTACAGTTTAATATTGTTGTTGTGTTTAATCAAAGTTCAATTTGAATCACTTTAAAAATTTCAGTAAAATTTCAAATTTTCTTTTCCGTGCTTAAATATTGAGAGAGACATCTTGAAGGCACACAACAGTTGTTCTCAAGTAACAGACATATGAAGTACATTTGTATGCAGCTTCAAAACATTCATTTTTACAAGATGTAGTAATCATTTGGCGCCATTGTGTATTTATACAAGAAAATTGTCACATGGAACATTAATGACAATTAGGGGCCGGGATGTAGACGCCAAATTACTCTTATTTCTTGTTTCATTTTGGCTGACCTCTTGTGCTGTATGAAAAGCCTAGACTTTTGTGAGTATCGTCTGCCATAGAGGGCGTAGCTCAGTGACATTGACTTTAGATCATTCTGGATCAAGGACTGAACGAGGCCAGAGGGTCGGCGAACCAAAACACAAAAGTTTTACGGTTTCGTCTTGGTTTTGCGTTATCTACGGTAGTATAGTTTTCCGTAGTGAGTTGTTACAGTATTTCATAGGCATTAAATGATGCAGAAAGCATCTTAAAATGCATCATAACGTGAACAGCGTGTCTGAATAGCGACAGACAGATGACCTTGGTTGAACTGACAAGGTGAGTAGCAGCTACCCCGTGGAGTTGTTTATTCAAGGCTAGGCTAGACGGAATCAGTAAACTTGGAAGGCCCGCCTCCCTCTGAGGAACTGCAAAGGACAAGGTAGGAACCAGTAGGTTGCAGTAATAGTGCACATCCCATATCTCGTACTTTGCGCTTACTATGTCCCTAGCTAACATAGATTATTGACATCTGAAATTTAATATGCAGTAAACATCATATTCATTATCTCTCGAGGGAAAACCCCAGCTTTGTATGGCCTTGGTACTGCCACAGCCATTTCTAGGTGTCTGAATTGGAAACCGTACACTGCCATCGGATAGCCATCCCGCTTGACACACGTCTAGACCATTCTTCCATGCTACGTAAAGGTCTTCGTACGATGCCATCCTTGCGCTGGATTTTATGCATTCAGCGGCAGCCTCTGCGAAATTCAGCTTGTACCTCCCTTCAGAGCTTCTTACATGGAATGCTGGAAATGAGAAAACATGAAATCCTACTGTTTGTACGAAGGCAGAGAAAGTTCTTCAAAACGCAAAATGCGAAATTCAAAATGCAAAATTCAAAATTATGAATGTTGTAATTTGAAGAACTCTCTCGGCCATCGTTTGTTTGCCATCGTTTCTTCAAATATAGTCGAGGACCTCTCCTCGGTTACGGTTAACGCTACGCTCTCACCGAAACCAACGTCTGTCGAAGATGAAACTGCTTTTCTGAATTTGGAAGGGCTTCAGCTAAGAAAAAATACGTCACTCGCATTACAATGTCATGCATTCAGGAGTTGTCCGGTTCCCTGCCCCATTCTTACCGCTGGCTGCGCGCTAACAAAATAGCGGGGTCAGGTATGTGTTAAGTTGTAAGCACGGCTGTCATAGGTCATGAGTATCGAGCAGGGTGATTGAATCGAGTTCGATTCCGTTGCCAAACAAACTGATATGAATTGAAAATACTCCCGTGTTTCAGTATACATTGCAGTTGTCTGTAAATTGAAGATTTTGCCACAAGTTTTTAACTTCACTGAAAGTGCCATGATCAACAAACATGACGGACGATATGCATCATAGATTAATTCGAAATATCATTAAATGTACAAATACTTAATCAGCTGAAATAAAAATACTAAATTTCTTTGACTGCTGTCATTGTATCTCCTCTTTACATTGCAAGTGTTATTGCCTTAGTCAAGTCCTTCAAGTTCTAGCTCATTAAATATGCAAATAGTAATTAGCTGACGATAAATGCAAAACATTGCACTGTTATCAACTGTTGTCAAGTCGCTCCACTTATAACTAATTTTATAAAAGCTCCAACAATTACCAATCGGTTGACACACACACACACACACACACACACACACACACACACACACACACATATATATATATATATATATATATATATATATATATATATATATATAATTTCATCAGCTTTGGTCGAGTCCTGCCAGTTTGATGCGCCCAAGTAATAAAAAATGTTCACTACGATGCAAATTTTAGCTGATATGAAAATGCAAATGTCTTTCACAATACGATATCATTGTCTCATCTATATGCTTTGTTAAAGTCCTTCCAGTCTAATATCCATGATTGGGAAAGTTCATTAATATGCAAATTGGTTACTAGCTGATGTAATGATGATAAATGACTTTCAGTAATACTTTAACAGAGTATCTTCAATGTACATAGCAAGTATTGTCAACTTTAATCAAGTCTAGTTAGATGTATACTTCTAATAAGGAAGTTCATTACATATGCAAATCAGTAATAAGCTGATCTCAAAATGATAAATCGCCTTTCATATCATTGTAAATGTACATGTATCTCCAATGTAAATAGCAAGTTTCGTCAACTAAAATCAATTCAGCTAGATATCCCTATTAAGGTATGTTGTCTTAGTATGCAAATTAGTAATTATCTGATGTAAAATATGCTAAACAACGTTCGTTGATGTTATATCAAAGTATCTACAATTTACGATGATATAACCGTCATTTCACCACTAAATGCTATTGTCGTAACTCTCCTCCTTGACTTTTGGTTTTACTGGAAAACTCCGCGCAAGAGAGGACAGTCTCCCTCTGGCACTTCCCCCTCAACTTTTTGCATGTTCTCCCCTGTACTTCGGCCTTGTCAGATATCCTAGTGAAAACCTTGTCATGATACCCATCCAAATTAAACAATACGATATGGTTGGATACTGGTCATAGCGTGAGCTTTTATATCTATATTTTTTGTGACTTTGAATTTTATTTTGTTGGTTTCACCTTTTTCAACTGTCATGAGATAACCGATGATAATCTAGCAGGGTAAACCAGGATTTGAAAGGTCTTTACTATTGCTGTATTTTTGTAAATTTTACAAAAGTATGTATTGATATTTAACTTTTCTAAGTGAGGGGGGTCAGTCAAAATTTCTGTGTTAGAGGGGTTACTCAAATTCACTACGGTTGGCTAGGAGGGTTACTCGAAATTTAAGAGTTTCCGATTAAATTCCTCGACACCCCTGCCGTAAATAATGACGGCTCCCTAAAGGCAATATTCATTGTATTGTAATGTCACACCTTCTCGGGTTACAACGACTTTGTTTACTCTTAATAAATTTTTGATTCTGCAAACTTACATTATTGTCGGTACTTTTATATCACATTGTCAAGTTGCAATGTCACAGGGCGTCACCTGAGCAAGCAACAACGTGTCGTACTGGACTGCGTGTTATCGTGGAACAGCGCTTGTGAAATTTTCTTAGGCCTTGATAAATTCTCGAACAAATATGAATTTGAGGTCATGTCGAAATCAAAGTGCCGCGATTACAAGCTATCTGTGAGTCACACGTGGCGACCGACCCACTCTGAACTCGTCCAACAATGAATACACTGGCATCGTGAATCAACCCGGCAATAACAGGAACACTTTGGCAACTATTTTCAGGAAAAAGTGGAAGTCTAACTTAAGCAAATTTGCTAAGATAACATCAGAAGAGTGCCTTTATCTATGCATACGATCAGCTCTCTCTTTCTCTGTCTGTTTGTGTGTCTCTGTCTCTCTCTGTCTCTGTCTCTCTGTCTCTCTGTCTCTCTTTCTCATCAAGTCTACAACCATTTGCGGTGTGTCATTTTGTCAACATTCTTTAAACCGGTTTGTGCTCATAGCTCTGGATGTCGACAAGTCGTCCATATTGGGTATGATTCGTCAGTGTACATGAATCGCCATTCCAATTGGTAGTATATTGCAGCGTTAGCCTTGAAAGCGGGTAAACGTCGTAACTGGTGACTTCTCACCAACTTGTAAGGAACAAGTAATCAACATCTCAAGTCAGTGAGAAATTCTCTAACTTTCAAAACTGTCAACTGCTCACTATTAATAACAAACACGACGGAACAATATAACTCCAGAGACTCTTAGTATTGTTTTCATCTTTACCGCTGGCGAATATAAGAGTGAGTTACAAAAAATTTATATTTGGGTATAAGGCTTTGAATTTTCAACTCACCCATGTGCTATGTTAAATTTGAAAGCAAAAGTCGAGTATTCAATCTGTCAAAAGGCGCTTGAATATGAAAGATTCGGACGTCTGAACCTGAATGCTGCCAGCTGAACCTCAATACTATGCAGCTTGAAGACAGGTTAGATTTACATAGTAACCATGGAAACCGGTGGTTCTTTCCAATACCACCTACACCGACGGATCACACCTCAATGGTCACAATGGGACAATTTGTATTGTGCGTACATCTCATCACTGAAAGTCAATTAGCTACCAAACAACAGGTAGTAATTTTGTAAATTTCAATACACATACCAGTGTCTTGCAATTATTAAGCTTATAGTCAACGAATAAAAACGATGTTATATTTAAGACAAAACGTCAGTAGATATACTGACATCATCTCGAATATGTTGCACGTGTCGCAACTTTTTAATTAACTTTTTTTTTTAACTTTTTTATTAACGTTTTTACTAATATATTACTAATTTGTCCTTACAGTAGCAAATGTGACATGATTGCATTTTTTATTTTTAAATTACGTCCGATTGGCAATGAAAGGTAAAACAAGCTATACAATGTAAGTTGTGGTACACGTATTGCTCTTCCGTTGTTTACCGTTTACACAAGTCAGCCCAATATACGTTTGCTTACCCTGAACTGGCGAGGATGAGGAGCTTTCATGACACGGGCAGTCTCTCTTCCACTCTTCAAATTTATCTCGAAGAGATTGTAGAGAAGTCTTCAGGGCACCGATCTCTTCTCTTACAGCGTCGTCGTCGGTGACGTCGGTGCGTTCTCGGCAGCCAACTGCCTGTTTAAGGTTAGGACACCGTCCGTCGACATCTGATGGTGATGTGAGTGAGTATGAGCAAACTCTGTCTGTTGTATCAGACGTCTGCTGAGACCAGGTGTACGTGCCCATTCCAAGTAGAGTTGCCAAGACGACGACGGAAACAAAGGAGATTGACATTTCGGTAGCTTGTTGGGAAAGTTTCCCTGTAGACAGTTACAATGCTAAACAAGACGAGCGATGAAGGTCTTGGCAAAACTGTGGCCGTACTTCGTAACTTATACCGTGTTCTTGAATGTTCCATTTTAATTCAGAGGGGAGTTAATTTGTACCTTTAAGGCGAGAAAATTCACGAGACTTGCTTCTTTTAGCTGTACCTGAAGAATTAGCACTTTTAGAGGGTGAGAGTCGTCGGAACTCATACAGGGCCCATAAAACACCGTATCCAAGATATTGATGAAAGTTCAAACATGTTTGTAATAATGCAAATCGTAAACTACAAATGTTTAAGGTACGTGTGATTCGTTTATAGATACCATGCATAAAATACGTTGTGTATGTGTAAACATGAAAGTCGCATAGACGCAGTTCCGACGACCCCTTCTCTCTCTTTGAAGTGACCCGTTCCACAGTAGAATTATCATATGTACACAACTTGTTTCAATGTGTTCTTTCGTCTCCAATAGTAAACTCAGTCTTTCTTTCCATCCTTTAATAATGCGTTCCCCATTTGCATGAAAGTAAATGAACAATAATTATTTTTGTTCATTTCTCCGAAAGTAGAGAATGCCAGACTGAGTTGTTTGTTTCATTATTCAGAATGTTACGATCCAGATATCTTGACACATCCTGTTTACGGTGGTCGCATATCCGCGGCATTGTAACTTTCTTTTTGTTGGACTTTCGCCACCCGCGTCCGTTTCCCTGTCTGTGTCCGTTAAAAATCGCTGAGAATAGTGCTGACAGTGGAGGAGGGCATTGATCGATTGATCGATTGATCGATCAACTCTATTGTTGATTGATTCAACACAAATCCTTCAATGTTTAATACGATGATTAAGGAAGATTTCATTTTTATGGGGGTATGAGCTGGAGAAAATCGGGTAAGGTCCATCGTGTAAAATGTGACCCTCCCCATGGACCAAATTTTAAATTTTGCAAAGTGTGTATGATCTCGATAGAACTGTTGACTTAGTGTACTGGGATTCTGTTGAAATTTTCTTCTAATTAAATATAAGTTGGAAAAGTAATGTTTTGTGGTTTGGTCACCACAAATTAACAGTGACACAAATGATAAAAGGTAGAGTATATAAAACCAACTAACAAACTGTTTATTATTCAGGCGCGGGTTCAGAGGTACAATAAGATTTATTGCTACTACAGATGATGCCATGCCTTGTCAAAAGACAAGTGAAGGCGCAGTAAACTTTATTTGAAAGGATCTAAATTGAGCGTATTAGTATTTTGAGATCTGTACTTAAGAAGTTCAAAGTCACAAATCCGCTAAGTGAACTTGATCTTGCCTCGTGACAGACACGGATAGAACATGCTGACACTAGTAGTGTACCGCAAACAGAAAAGTCAAATCCGGCGGCTTGGAAACAGACGAACCAGACGTGAATAGTTTAAAAAGGTGATATATATTTTCGTAAGTATTAAAAATAACAAATCGTAGTTATGAAATATTGATATCACTAAAACCGAGTTCACATCCGGATTGAGCTTCCTTTCTGCGGAGCAGCGCTGTTCTGTCCCATGCATTTCCAAACTTAGCTGCTTTGTATAGTTAAAACTCACGTTTACGCACATCCGGGAGAAAACATGTGTTGAATCATTTCGCTCAAGGGTCTGTGGTTGAACACTGTGACTCTGAGGTGTGTGTTCTCAGTAACAACTGGAGTCTCGTGCCCTGCAAATTTTCCATCTCCGAAAAGTTCTCTTTTCCTCCAATATACGTTCAATTTTCTCCTTAAAGCGCTTTGTGACACTTTCATTGTTACTGTTGCGAACGAGGTTCAGGTAGGGGACAGTCAATGAATAGTGTAGTGTAGAATTAGCCATGGGCGTTTGTTTGTGATTAGAAAGAAAGCATCCTTGTTGTCTTTCTCTTGAAACTTTCAGAAAAGACTTAGCATTGGAGATTATTTTGAAAGTTGTATTCAAAAAGTTGTGCCAATGTGTCAGATATCAAGATAAAGTGGTAAGAATATTCCTTTCTGTATGAGAGAATATGAAAAAAATATGCTGGCTCGCTAATTTTTCATAGTGCTTTGTCATTGTGTAACTTCAGCACGTAATTAACAAACACTTTTTTCCTCATAAAATCTAACAGTATTTTATAAAGAAATATTTTCGTGGTCTATATCACAGGAATAGCAATGCTTTAGTGTAAATAACCCCCTTTACGTTTTAGGGCTGAAAGTTGTCTCAGAACAGTAACCATGACAGAGTGTGAACTGCATCAACTCATGATGTATCTGAAAAGCAAGATTGAAGCACAACCTTTCTCATGATTTTTCTTGTTAACTTACTTTTCCAAAAACAGCAACTATCAAAAGTTGAACGAGAAGGAACCTATTCACTAGCGGTAATTCAAGACCCCCTAACTCAAAGAGCATAAGATTCGGCCCCTTTCTCTGCTTATTTTTGTTGTTAGACTCTAAATCAAAGTATTACATATGCAGAAATCTTAATAATTATAATTTTCCCTGACGAGTTTTCGGCATGTAGTTTGTTGAAATCATCAAAAGATGACATAAACTTTACAAAGAATCCGTATATATGCTATAACAAGCGCGTGCTAGGGGTGTTTTCGAGATTCTACCTAGGAGTTTACTAGAATGCTTCGTATGCCGTACAGGCAATGATAGGTTTTTGAATGAAATAGGAAAAAAACAAACAAAATACAATTTTGCAGAGAATTATACTTATTATTGCAGTCACCCTCTTGCAATTAAAATGACATAAGCGAGCGCTGCCGTCTATATGATTTAAAAATCGACAATCATAAGGTCATTGCAGATCACCTCGTTTTCTCTTCCGATGATTATGTTTGACTTTTAATGCGATGGTGCCAGAAAGGGTGTTGGACTAATTCAGAATAAGATCAAGGCAATAATGTTGTATAGGTTGTAAGACGGTGTCCATTCGTAACTAAAGGAACGTGTTTGTGAACTATGCAGGAGGTCTGGGTTGTGATCCCAGTGATATCGGATGTGGAATTCAATCTTTAGACTCCAAATAAGCAAAGGCCAAAACTGTCACAGATCACATTTTCAAGTTGGTTTTAAAGTACATGATAAAAGTTGAAATGAGCTAGCAACAGTCAAGTATGGTTTTGCCTTGAATTTAAAAAAAATAGGGAGATGATGTACGTAATCATGACGTCATTCTTCTGAATACTATCAAGATAACATTACTGTACACTATAATACATATTTTACGCCGTTTAACTCACTAACATGTCATTGTTCGTTGAATTCATTTCAGTAAATGTCCTTGTATCTACAACAAAATAATAATAAAATAACGGAAATGTTAATAAAATAATATGATGATGGTCAACCAATGCAATTCATCAATATTGTCTTGAACATCGAGGTCCATAAAACTGTCTTGTAGATCTGCCTCGTCCTCCCTGTCATCATGTTAATCATTCAGTATGATCATTTGCAATATCTACAATTCATTTTCTTTCTTTATTTCGTGGTGTGAACAGGGAATTTTTCGCTGGACATATTTGTCTCCTTTTTGTGAGATATGTAAAACAAGTCAATTTCACCTGAGGCTTTTGAGTACTTCCGCTGTAATCAATGCGAAGGTTCCTATGTAACTGAATGACCGTAGGTGTCAATGTCGACAATACCGGGCCTTCGTAAAGTTATTGAAACGGAAGTGATAGATCAATGTCAAATATTGCTTCGCGAACAAAAAATTGGAAGTTAAAATGCTGCTGCTGCTGTTGACGGTGATTATGATAAATGGGATTCAAAACCTGCATTATCTTGATATCTGAGTATTATAAACTCATGTCCGTATAACTGTATTAAAATTAAATATAATATTATAGACCTTGTACGTGGAAAACTCTGAGCCCGTTATGATGAAGTTGGCGATAATAATGACAAATGAAAATGTAACATAGCATAACATAACATGAAATAACATAATATAACATAACATATCAGCACAAACTTTAATTTGAAAATGAAGAAAGTAAGAGAAATTTCGGTCAAGAGAGTCGTGCCATCGCAATACAGAGTAGTCAATATCAATGTATTTCTTTTCCTCTGTATATGTCTGAACATATTCACTATCCAACGAAACATACAATCTGGATAAAACATGTCAATAGTATAAGTGATCTACAAGTTTTACAATGCTTTCAGGTTCCAAAAGGCACTGAAAGCACACAAGATACATTCGAAAATGCACCGAGACGACAAACAAGAACTTTGATGAAATGTCTTAAGGGAGCCGTCATTTTATGGCCTGGGGGGCGGGAGTCGGAGGAATCTGAGGGGGGTCACTCGAAAACTCGAAAGCCACAAGGGGGTTGCTCAAAAGCGGAAAACAAGAAGGGGGGGGGGGCTACTCAATTTTGTTGATATGTACTGAAGCATTTAGTGAAGTTATGAATTAATACAACAATAATAGTAGCAATATGTATGCTTGAGATATGTATGCGTTCACTGTTGGCACTATGCTTCGCTCATGGTAAATGTTGCCGTTCGAGCACTTCGGTGAGTCCATATTTCAATCTTCGACAATGTGTAACCGTACTCTCTGTTTAGAGGTTGCCATAAAGCCATTATGGTGATAACCGGGAGGGCACATTGTATACATTTTGTGTATTTCGCTCACTGCTTTAATAGCAGTTAGAGCACTCTGAGATTGTTGGGCAGCCTCTTGCGTAATATAAGGGGCGTTCACTGTTGGCACCATGCTTCGCTCATGGTAAATGTTGCCGTTCGAACACTCTGGTGAGTCCATATTTCAATCTTCGACAATGTGTAACCGTATTCTCTGTGCCCAAGTTCAGATATTGCCGTAAAGCCATTATTGTGATAACCGGGAGGGCACATTGTATACATTTTGTATATATATATATATATATATATATATATATATATATATATATATATATATATATATATATATCTCATAATACAGGTGGTTTCAAGTAGAAACTAAATCTCATTACACTATGTGTTTCACGTTATTGTGATCTTCAGACGAAATTCGACCTGGCAAGCCTCATGTTAAGTGAACTGGAATATAAGTTTTGGAATACTGTCTCAGATTTCTGTTCCTTTGAGTTTTTTATACAAAAAAATCTGAAAAAAATACTCCCAAAGTGCCACCAAATAACACCATTTTAATCTCTATTTTTCAAAAGCTCCAATGGCAGGAGGGGGGACAACCCCCTCCTGACCTCCCCCCGCGGGCCGCTTGTGGTCTTCGCCCTCTAGTAAAAAACCTACGGAAAACACTGCATGTCATCAGCCCCTGTCACAGCAATGGAAACTCTTTCCAACACAGACCTATACCACAGGGTTTAATCAGGGTCTGTACAGGGCCTGTCGCAGCAGCAATCCATTTTACTGTATAGATATTTAACTTTCCCGTTATTTTTTTTGGGGGGGGGGGGTCACTCAAAATTTCTGTAGCAGAGAGGGGGGTACTCAAACACGTCATGGTTGGCAGGGGGGTTACTTAAAATTTTGGGGTTTCTAAAGCAATTCCTCCGACCCCCTAGGCCGTAAATAATGACGGCTCCCTAAGTTAGAGTGTTATAGTAAGATATAGTCTAAGAGAAGCAGTTGTTCCCTGAGTTGCCTGACATTTGATATTTTTTGTAGAGAAATTTGTAAAGAGTGACGGAAATCTACATTGTTAATATTTAGCCGTTGGAATATACATGTCATTCACGTGTCAAGTAAGGGAAGGGCAGTGGACCAAGTCCAAGGACAGTAGGCTCGTAGAATTATTTGTGTTATTGAGTGTTTAGTATCACCTTTTTGTTTCAGAAATGATCCTAATTCACTAAAATTCTACTCAAATTGATTTTGTTAGTTGTTGAAGGCACGCCATTGGCGTCATTATCATAATCAGCACAGTCATTGAAGAGAGACATGTCATCAGCTTTTAATATCGTGACCACAAACCGAAGGACAAATTGGCAATATAAACATCAATCACGAGGGGAGGGGGTAAATAACCTTGTGAGGTATTTTATACTTTAATACGTTGGTGTTTCAACACAGCAAACCTTGTTCATGTCAAAAGTGCCGTATACAAACTAATGAAAATCATCTTCAAAACACATTACAGATTTAAGTGCTCTCTACCTTTCCTCACGATTAACAGCTGTTCAGACCACAGGCGCTCGTAGTGTTCATAGAACAGGAAAGTCAAAAGTAACACTCGCATCTTAGTATGAGTTATGAACAGACCATAGGTATGATACCAATTTGTCACTGCGGCTGAAAGGTAGAAAATATCTTCCAGTATTCGATAGATTTTTCACTTTGAAGTCTTACAATTGCTGTCTAAAAGCAGAAAAGTTGAACTGTGATGAGTCTTTCTCAACACAGCGACGAGCGCTGTTTGTACAACTAAACACAAACGTGAACATTAAATGACTAAATATGACATTGTGTTTATCTCACCGAGAATTCACATGGCAGTTCCCTTTTTGGACGAAATGCACCCCTGCCGTCCATGAAGTTTTGATGCAATTATAACCTACTAGTACACTTTGCTCACTTTTCAGCAATATGCTGATGAATTGAAAGACATCCGAATACCATTACTGCAGTATTTACTGTTAAAATAACCCAACACATTGCTTGTGTCCTTTACCTTATAGATCAGACTTAGTATTCTTCTGCAGGACGCTACCTTCTTACGACTTGCGTGTATTCATTCTGCAATTATGACGTCGTCAACAGTTTGTGGAGCTTTAAACCCTCATTCAAGTTCTTAATTGATTCAACACAACGCTTTCCTGTGGAGGTTTAACGTTTTATCATTCGTAATCGCATCAGCTGACTTTGTAGATCTGTTATCTAAAAGCCGACTTCAGTTAAATCCAAATCTGGATCGGTCAATAATACCCACCAAAGAGCGCCTCTAACGACGACCGTGGGAGAGTATACGTGTACACTTTGCCAATCAGTGAAAGATTGAACGCGATGACCTATCCAAAAGAATGTGTTTTCGAATAGTATAAAACAACTTAAAGACTTAGAATTTTGTACAAATTTGAAAAAAATTACAATACTGGAAGATTGTCATATCCAATCAAATAAGTATAAAACTTTATAAAGTTTGGGTAGTAATGGTTATATGTCAAAATGGTATTGAACTTAAAGCTCCAATACCTGCGAATTTTCAGCATTATTTTCATGATTTTATTTTCAAACCAAAGTTGGTTCGTATAAATGTGCTAACTGAAGGACAGGTATAGAAGTGTCACTGCTCACTGATTTGGACTATCCCTACGCGTTATCAAGGGGTGCCGCACTCATAAACTGTTCCCCTCACGGAAAAGTACAAAAATGAAGTATTTCCTGGACATACACATCGTGATCATAAAAGAAACAAGCATGATGCCATTTACTAGAATGCACAACACACGGTGGCCAACATTTTGTTGATGTAATCTTTATTTTCTCTGCCAATAATTAGTTTTTGAAAATGACGGGAAATCTTAAGTGATGTTAAAACGTTTGAATTTTCATGGCACTTTCGACACTTATGACAGTGTTAAACACTTTTTCAGTCTTTAATGGGTCTTATTCAAGAAAATTCTTGAAAACTGAGGATATTTTGAGATCGGTTTATTACACATTCGCAGCTATTTGGGCTTTAAGTCAATTAAAAGGATGATTCATAAAAGTTCAGTTTTGTCCTAGATCCTGTGCACTATAGCGATATCTGCTGAGAGCATTTCTCCATGACCTCCTCTTTATATTTAACACACTCTCGATATCAGATAATCATTTTTATGATAGATTCATTTTATGTATTTTATTCATAGGGTATCAAAATCTTGTTTCTGCAATATTGTGCTTATCAAGAGATTGCCAAAAGTTGTGTCAAAGAGGACAGAGAAAATAAACAAGACAAAGAAAAAAATTACATGTAGAGATTAAATTTACATTTGGTTGAAAGATACAAATCTCTATTGCGTATTTCGACCATGACAAATTATTTTCTTGTAACAAAAGATGGGTTTGTTATCGAGGCAGTCCAATGTTTCGTATATGTAGAATTAGCTTTCTTTACACATAATCAGTACCTCATACATTGAAGAGTAGATATTTCTCATGCTTGATCAGGCAAGAATACCAATTTTTTATCAGGAAATATCAAAAAGCTACTCATTTAGTAATGATATTCATGTACATATCAAATTGTACTATGTTTTTATAAAATTGTACCATTTTATAATCTGTGTTTTTCCTTCTTTGTATCATTTCATAACTGCACTAAATGTTTCAGTACATTTCCCAAAAAGTTGAGTAGCCCCCCCTTCTTCCTCTGCACATTTTGAGCAACAACCATGTAGCTTTCAAATATTTTGAGTACCCCTCAGATTTCTCCGACCCCCGGCCGTAAATAATGACGGCTTCCTAACAACCCACACAATGGGGTGAGAGGGTTGTTAAAGAAGCATTTGCATCGATATCAACTGCCGAAAGTCGAGGCAGTTTGTCAGGCAAAACCTAAAATTCTATGAACATGGGATACAGTTTCTCTCTAGCTCTGAATACACTGTATGATACAAAGTTACGCAAGACTGTCAGCAGTTGATAAAAGGTGCGGAATTAGCGTGCTAAATGATACATTCAAAACAAAGTACATTTCAAACACACTAGAAATGCTGGTGGAAACTGGTCGCAGACAACCAAGTTTATTTTGTCGCGTTTTGATATCAATGTAGGGCAAATCAATTCATAAATCATATTTATCGAACAAAAATTGACGCCGTACCAAATAGACTCTATCTATACTGAGTCATATGCTTATATGTGTAAGCGAAGGCGTTACAAATCATTAAGTACACTTACATGCATACTGTCACCTGTTCCAATTCTGCCACAGTTACCATTGAAAGAGAAAATCTAACCAATCACAGATTTTAAGCGGGTGGCCGCTTTTTAAAAACAGCGCCCTCACATGGACATTTTGAATACCAAGGAACGCCCCTTTGACCATATATTGGCATATAGAGATTGCAGGTGAGTGTATATAGGTAAAGAGTTGATATGGGCGGTGAATCATGATTGCTGCACAGCCCATATCTCGTACTTTGTGCTTGTCATGTCCCTAGCTAACAAAAATTATTGACATCTGAAATTTTATATGCAGTAAACATCATACTCGTTATCTCTCGAGGGAAAACCCCAGCTTTGTATGGCCCTGGTACTGCCACAGCCAGTTCTAGGTCTCTGAATTGGATACCGTACACTGCCGTCGGATAGCCATCCCGCTTGACACACGTCTAGACCATTCTCCCAAGCCGCATACAGGTCATCGTACGATGCCATTCTTGCACTGTGTTTGATGCATTCAGCGGCAGCCTCTGCGAAATTCAGCTTGTACCTCCCTTCAGGGCTTCTTACATGGAATGCTGGAAATGAGAAAATGAAATCATATTGTTTTTACGATGGCCGAGCAGTGTTGTCTTTATATTTAAAAGTAGCCAGGTAATTTAAGAAAGTAGACGGGTCACGGTGGACTGTGAGGGATCGATACCGAGCGGCGAGTGAGCGTAGCGAACGAGGGGGAGAGTGCGAGAGGAGGGTGTCCCCCCTCTCGCAAGGCGAAAAATGTAATTTAGTAAAGGGAAAGCAATTCCACACATCGTTCATGTATTGGTGGTTTTGCGTTTAATGTATAGTAGTGTGTATTTTCTGTTTCACTGTCTTGTGTAAAGAGCCGATTAGGCACGGAGAGACACAGTGGCTGTAATCTGCGTGTCAGTGCAGTCTGTACTCCAGAGAGGAGAGACTGTGTAAGACACTACGATTCTTTGACGCTATATTTCGGAAGTTTGCCAGACTTTCTTCATCAATTGCCTCAAGTTCATCTTCAGTGGATAAATTGTGTGGTATATTGGCAGATTGTATGTATTCCTATTTTGTCCCACTGGAAGTTTGTTCTTTTCATTCTGGAAGCTAGGATATCTCATTTTGTTCTACTGTGTTCAAGGTCGTGTTCGTACATAGCGGGCAGATGAAAGTCCCCTAGGGTGGGGAGGAGGGGTTTTTGTGCAACGGTTTACCTTATTTGATGTTATCAATTTTGACTGTGATATTTCAAATAAAGTTCAACTCCAAACCGTCTGACACCTTTCTTTATTACTACAAGTAATTTATTAATTTTGACTGTGGTATTTCAAATAAAGATTTCGACTCCACACCGTCTGACTGCTTTATGTATTACCGACAAGTCCTTATCTCCTCTCCAACTTGTGGAGGGACTGTGGTATTGGAAACACAGTCAGAGAGTGTGGAGTCGAAAGCTTTATTTGAAATATCACAGTCAAAATTAATAAAATCAAATAAGGTAAACCGTTGCACAAAAAACTCTCCTCCCCACCCCAGGGGACTTTCATCTGCCCCCTGTGGTTCGTATTGTGTTTACTAGATTGAGAAATAATCGTCAACATGTTTAATGTTGTGCGTTTCTGTCAAAATGGAATTTTTTCTGTGTAATAAGTTGTCTGTTGTAATCTTTGTGTGAAATCACTGGTTGACGAGTTATTTTTGACGCTTCCTTATTAGTGTGTAGAAATTTGGAGTGGAAATCGTGTTCTCTGGTGGCATCTGAGGTGACATTTGACATTAGAGGAGGGATCAGTACAATCTACGTTAAATAAATACTAGAAATTATTCACCATCTGGCCTACCTACATAACTGTTTATATTGTTTTCATTGTGATATTTAAAAAAAAGATATTCAATTCAATCAGAAAAGAGTTAATTAACTTAGGGACCACGTCAAAAGATGGATGTCGGATAAAAAACTTAATTCTTTAAGTTTTGCCCCACTCCTTGAAACTTAAATGATGAATATTTATCAGATGTTCCCATTATTTCTTTACTGTGATAATTCCAATCATACTTAAAACACAATCAGGATGGAAAATTGAAAATAACGACAGTATTCTAATGAAAAACATATTTACTTTTGTCAAAAAATTTATTGGATAATTCACTGCAATGTTAACTCGTGCATCAATAAAAATGTCTATTTCAGACAACTACAAGAAAAAGAAGTTTTCCAGTTGCAATTACGGCAATGTAGGGAGCAAAAATATGTAATTACATCTTCATTTTTTAAGAGTTCTCAACCAAATCAAACAATAATATCGTTTTTATCGGATGAAAAACTTTTTAAAGAATTTAGATTTTTATCCAACATCGATCTTTTGATGTGGTCCTTTAGTAACATACTCTATTGATTAAAATTATTAATTATCTAAAATGATACCCAATAAATGAAATATTCTGACATACCCTTAACAGTGCGTATTTGACGTATAGCGTATCAGTAGATAGACGAGGCTGTCAGAGAGAACAGCGTAAAACGGTCGGAACATGGCAACGCGCCTGTGACCGTGGATTCTAGTACGTAAAAATAATTAATGAAAATAAAATACCCATTCAAATAAACAGTTGGTTCTAAAAAAAAATTCAGTTCCAGCTCATTTTTTTGAATCTAGAAAATGCGTCGGTATTGCTCTGAGAATAACTTGATTTGTTGAGAAGATTATTATATTCGTACTGTCGTATTGACGTTGGCAGCCAGCGCGGCGGCGGAAAACTAGCTTGCCAGTCTCGTGAACTTCGAATCGTCGATCAAAATCATATCTTTTGGTGCTTTTCTATCACAAATTTAGCGAAATTGAAGTTTTTTATACATAAACTAAATGTATTGTTGGAATCAAGTATACCTGTTGAACGGGCTTTCGTCGGGAAAAAAATATTGCATCGGCAAGGTGCCAATGGAGTGCATGGCCGACGCCACATTAAATTTTCCTTTTGTCGCCATCGTTAACGATGATTTAAAATTGACCTTCATACTAATCAAACCAATCACGCTGCTCGTAAGAAAGACAACACCATAGGCGCGTCAATCAACCAATCACACTTAGTCTATTTAACAAGTAAAAGATCGGGCTCTAAAAGCCACTAATGGGTATTTAGAAAGTGTTTGATGTTTGTGCAGTTCCAAGTGGGGAAAGGGGTCGCGAAACTGCCAATCTTACGTGTGCCGTCTTACAGCTGTCAGTGCTATCTCGAAATTAATAGGGCTATAAAAATAATCTAATTATGTTAAAAGTAGCCGGGGAAAAATGCAAAACAGGCAGGTTATTTACCCGGCACCCGGCTTCTAAGGACAACACTGGCCGAGAGAGTTCTTCAAAATACAAAATGCAAAATTTTGAATTTTGCATTTTGAAGAACTCTCTCGACCATCGTTTGTTTGCCATCGTTTTTCAAATATAGTCTAACGACCTCTCCTCGGTTACGGTTAACGCTATGCTCTCACCCAAAACCAACGTCTATCGAAGATTACTGCTTTTCTCACTATGGCAGGGCTTCAGCTGAGAAAAATTACGTCACCCACGTTACAATGTCATGCATTCAGGAGTTGTACGGTTCCCTGCCCCATTCCTACGCTGGCTGCACGCTAACAAAATAGGGTCCGGTATGTGTTTAAGTTGTAAGCACGGCTGTCATAGGTCATGAGTATCGAGCAGGGTGATTGAATCGAGTTCGATTTCGTTGCCAAACAAAACCCGATATGAACAGAAAATACCCCCGTGTTTCAGTATACATTGCAGTTTTCTGTCAATTGAAGCTTCTGCCACAAGTTTTCAACTTCACTGAAAGTGCCGTGATCAACATAACGGACGATATGCATCATAGATTAATTCGAAATATCATTAAATGTACAAATATTTAATCAGCTGAAATAAAAATACTAAATTTCTTTGACTGCTGTCATTGTATCTCCTCTTTACATTGCAAGTGTTATTGCCTTTAGTCAAGTCCTTCAAGTTCTAGCTCATTAAATATGCAAATAGTAATTAGCTGACGAAAAATGCAAAACATAGCACTGTCATCAACTTTTGTCAAGTCCCTCCACTTATAACTAATTTTAAAAAGCTCCAACAATTACCAATCGGTTGACATATATAAAGAAAATTTCATCAGCTTCGGTCGAGTCCTGCAGTTTAATGCGCCCAAGTAATAAAAAATGTTCACTACAATGCAAATTTTAGCTGATATAAAAATGCAAATGTCTTTCACAAATACGATATCATTGTCTCGATCTATATGCTTAATTAAAGTCCTTCCAGTCTTATATCCATGATTGGGAAAGTTAGTTAAATATGCAAATCGGTAACTAGCTGAAGTAAAGATGATAAATGACTTTCAGTAATACTTTATCAGAGTATCTTCAATGTACATAGCAAGTATTGTCAACTTTAATCAAGTCTATTTAGATGTATACTTCTAATGAGGAAAGTTCATTTAATATTCAAATTAGTAATTAGCTGATCTCAAAATGCTAAATCGCCTTTCATATCATAGTAAATGTACATGTATCTCCAATGTAAATAGCACGTTTCGTCAACTCAAGTCAATTCAGATATATATCCTTATTTAGGTATGTTGTTTTGGTATGCAAATTAGTAATTATCTGAAGTCAAAATTGCTAAACAACTTTCGTTGATGAGATATCATAGTATCTACAATTAACGATGATAATCGTCATTTCATCACTGCTATTGTCGTAAGTCTCTCCTCCTTGACTTTTGGTTTTACTGGGAAACTCCGCGCAAGAGAGGGTACACCCTCCCTCTGACACTTTCCCCCTCAGCGTTTTGCATGCTCACCCCTATACTTTCGAATTCGGCCTTGTCACATATCCCAGTGAAAACCCTGTCATGATACCATCCAAATTAAACAATATATATGGTTGGATACTGGTTATAGGGTGAACTTTTATATCTATGTTTTGTTGTGACTTTGAATTTTATTTTGTTTGTTTCACCTTTTTCAACCGTCATTTGATAACCAATGATAATCTAGCAGGGTAACCCAGGATTTGAAAGGTCCTTTCCATTGCTGTATTTTGTCAATTTTACAAAAACATGTATTGATATTCAACTTTTCTAAGTGAGTGGGGGGGGGGGGGTCAGTCAAAATTTCTGTGTTGGGGAGCTGGGTTACTCAAATTCACCATGGTTGGCTAGGAGGGTTACTCGAAATTTCAGAGTCTCCGATGAAATTCCTCCGACACCCCCTGCCGTCAATAATGACGGCTCCCTAAAGGTAATATTCATTGTATTGTAATGTCACACATTCTTGGGTTACAACGATTGATTCTGCAAACTTACATTTATTGTCGGTACTTTTATATCACATTGTCACGTTGCAATATCACCGGGCGTCACCTGAGCAACAACGTGTCGTACTGGACTGCGTGTTATCGTCGAACAGCGCCTGTGAAATTTTCTCAGGGCTTGATAAAATTCTCGAACAAATATGAATTTGAGGTCATGTCGAAATCAAAGTGCCGCGATTACAAGCTATCTGTGAGTCACACGTGGCGACCGACCCACTCTGAACTCGTCCAACAATGAATACACTGGCATCGTGAATCAACCCGGCAATAACAGGAACACTTTGGCAACTATTTTCAGGAAAAAGTGGAAGTCTAACTTAAGCAAATTTGCTAAGATAACATCAGAAGAGTGCCTTTATCTATGCATACGATCAGCTCTCTCTTTCTCTGTCTGTTTGTGTGTCTCTGTCTCTCTCTGTCTCTGTCTCTCTGTCTCTCTGTCTCTCTTTCTCATCAAGTCTACAACCATTTGCGGTGTGTCATTTTGTCGACATTCTTTAAACCGGTTTGTGCTCATAACGTTGAATGTCGACAAGTCGTCCATATTGGGTATGATCCGTCAGTGTACATGTATCGCCATTCCAATTGGTGGTATATTGCAGCGTTATGGTCTTGAAAGCGGGTAAACGTCGTAACTGGTGACTTCTCACCAACTTGTCCGGAACAAGTAACCAACATCTTAAGTTAGTGAGAAATTCTCTAACTTTCAAAACTGTCAACTGCACACTATCAATAATAAACACGACGGAACAATATAACTCCAGAGACTCTATGTATTGTTTTCATCTTTACCGCTGGCGAATGTAAGAGTGAGTTATAAAAAATTTATATTGGGGTATAAGGCTTTGAATTTTCAATTAGCCCATGTGCTATGTTAAACGTAAAAGCAAAAGTTGAGTATTCAATCAGTCAAAAGGCGCCTTAATATGAACGATTGGGACATCTGAACCTCAATGCTACTAGCTACGCAGCTTGAAGACAGGTTAGATTTGCATAGTAACCATGGAAACCGGTGGTTCTTTCCATTACCACGTACAGTGACTGATCACACCTCAATGGTTAAAATTGGACAATTTGTATTGTGCGTACATCTCATCCCTAAACGTCAATTAGCTACCGAACAACAGATAGTAATTTTGTAAATTTCGATACACATACCAGTGTCTTGCAATTATTAAGCTTATAGTCAACGAATAAAAACGATGTTATATTTAAGACAAACGTCAGTAGATATACTGACATCATCTCGAATATGTTGCACGTGTCGCAACTTTTTAATTAACTTTTTTTTTAACTTTTTATTAACGTTTTTACTAATATATTACTAATTTGTCCTTACAGTAGCAAATGTGACATGATTGCATTTGTATTTTTAAATTACGTCCGATTGGCAATGAAAGGTAAAACAAGCTATACAATGTAAGTTGTGGTACACGTATTGCTCTTCCGTTGTTTACCGTTTACACAAGTCAGCCCAATATACGTTTGCTTACCCTGAACTGGCGAGGATGAGGAGCTTTCATGACACGGGCAGTCTCTCTTCCACTCTTCAAATTTATCTCGAAGAGATTGTAGAGAAGTCTTCAGGGCACCGATCTCTTCTCTTACAGCGTCGTCGTCGGTGACGTCGGTGCGTTCTCGGCAGCCAACTGCCTGTTTAAGGTTAGGACACCGTCCGTCGACATCTGATGGTGATGTGAGTGAGTATGAGCAAACTCTGTCTGTTGTATCAGACGTCTGCTGAGACCAGGTGTACGTGCCCATTCCAAGTAGAGTTGCCAAGACGACGACGGAAACAAAGGAGATTGACATTTCGGTAGCTTGTTGGGAAAGTTTCCCTATACACAGTTATAATGTCTGAACAAGACGAGCGATGAAAGTCTTGGCAAAACTGTGGCCGTACCTTTCTCTTCCTTGTACCGTGTCATTGACTGTTCCATTTTAATTCAGGGGGTAGTTAATTTGTACCTCTAAGGTGAGAAAATCCATGAGACTTGCTACATTTAGCTGTAACTGAAGAATTAGCACTTTTAGAGGGAGAGAGTCGTCGGAACTCATACAGGGCCCATAAAACACCGTATCCAAGATATTGATGAAAGTTCAAACATGTTTGTAATAATGCAAATCGTAAACTACAAATGTTTAAGGTACGTGTGATTCGTTTATAGATACCATGCATAAAATACGTTGTGTATGTGTAAACATGAAAGTCGCATAGACGCAGTTCCGACTACCCTTACTCTGTCTTTGAAGTGACCTGTTCCACAGTAGAATTATCATATGTACACAACTTGTTTTAATGTGTTCTTTCGTCTCCAATAGTAAACTCAGTCTTTCTTTCCATCCTTTAATAATGCGTTCCCCATTTGCATGAAAGTAAATGAACAATAATTATTTTTGTTCATTTCTCCGAAAGTAGAGAATGCCAGACTGAGTTGTTTGTTTCATTATTCAGAATGTTACGATCCAGATATCTTGACACATCCTGTTTACGGTGGTCGCATATCCGCGGCATTGTAACTTTCTTTTTGTTGGACTTTCGCCACCCGCGTCCGTTTCCCTGTCTGTGTCCGTTAAAAATCGCTGAGAATAGTGCTGACAGTGGAGGAGGGCATTGATCGATTGATCGATCAACTCTATTGTTGATTGATTAAACACAAATCCTTCAATGTTTAATACGATGATTAAGGAAGATTTCATTTTTATGGGGTATGAGCTGGAGAAAATCGGGTAAGGTCCATCGTGTAAAATGTGACCCTCCCCATGGACCAAATTTTAAATTTTGCAAAGTGTGTATGATCTCGATAGAAGTGTTGACTTAGTGTACTGGGATTCTGTTGAAATTTTCTTCTAATTAAATATAAGTTGGAAAAGTAATGTTTTGTGGTTTGGTCACCACAATTAACAGTGACACAAATGATAAAAGGTAGAGTATATAAAACCAACTAACAAACTGTTTATTATTCAGGGGCGGGTTCAGAGGTACAATAAGATTTATTGCTACTACAGATGATGCCATGCCTTGTCAAAAGACAAGTGAAGGCGCAGTAAACTTTATTTGAAAGGATCTAAATTGAGCGTATTAGTATTTTGAGATCTGTACTTAAGAAGTTCCAAGTCACAAATCCGCTAAGTGAACTTGATCTTGCCTCGTGACAGACACGGATAGAACATGCTGACACTAGTAGTGTACCGCAAACAGAAAAGTCAAATCCGGCGGCTTGGAAACAGACGAACCAGACGTGAATAGTTTAAAAAGGTGATATATATTTTCGTAAGTATTAAAAATAACAAATCGTAGTTATGAAATATTGATATCACTAAAACCGAGTTCACATCCGGGTTGAGCTTCCTTTCTGCGGAGCAGCGCTGTTCTGTCCCATGCATTTCCAAACTTAGCTGCTTTGTATAGTTAAACTCACGTTTACGCACATCCGGGAGAAAACATGTGTTGAATCATTTCGCTCAAGGGTCTGTGGTTGAACACTGTGACTCTGAGGTGTGTGTTCTCAGTAACAACTGAGTCTCGTGCCCTGCAAATTTTCCATCTCCGAAAAGTTCTCTTTTCCTCCAATATACGTTCAATTTTCTCCTTAAAGCGCTTTGTGAAACTTTTATTGTTACTGTTGCGAACGAGGTTCAGGTAGGGGACAGTCAATGAATAGTGTAGTGTAGAATCAGCCATGGGCGTTTGTTTGTGATTAGAAAGAAAGCATTCTTGTTGTCTTTCTCTTGAAACTTTCAGAAAAGACTTAGCATTGGAGATTATTTTGAAAGTTGTATTCAAAAGTTGTGCCAATGTGTCAGATATCAAGATAAAGTGGTAAGAATATTCCTTTCTGTATGAGAGAATATGAAAAAAATATGCTGGCTCGCTAATTTTTCATAGTGCTTTGTCATTGTGTAACTTCAGCACGTAATTAACAAACACTTTTTTCCTCATAAAATCTAACAGTATTTTATAAAGAAATATTTTCGTGGTCTATATCACAGGAATAGCAATGCTTTAGTGTAAATAACCCCCCTTTACGTTTTAGGGCTGAAAGTTATCTCAGAACAGTAACCAGTGACAGAGTGTGAACTGCATCAACTCATGATGTATCTGAAAAGCAAGATGGAAGCACAACCTTTCTCATGATTTTTCTTGTTAACTTACTTTTCAAAAAACAGCATGTGCATAAATCAGAAAAACACAAATATTCTCTGACAAGTTTTAGTCTGTATTTTGCTAAAATTATCCAAAATAAAAACGTAAGCCTGTATGCATTTGAAAAATGAGTACTTCAAGACTCACTATTATTATTCAAAAGTAGGACGGCGACCCCCCTTACTAGGAATAAATCAGTACAAAATATGAAAACAATCCGAAACATGACAACACTGCCGAAACTATCAAAAGTTGAACGAGAAGGAACCTATTCACTAGCGGTAATTCAAGACCCCCTAACTCAAAGAGCATAAGATTCGGCCCCTTTCTCTGCTTATTTTTGTTGTTAGACTCTAAATCAAAGTATTACATATGCAGAAATCTTAATAATTATAATTTTCCCTGACGAGTTTTCGGCATGTAGTTTGTTGAAATCATCAAAAGATGACATAAACTTTACAAAGAATCCGTATATATGCTATAACAAGCGCGTGCTAGGGGTGTTTTCGAGATTCTACCTAGGAGTTTACTAGAATGCTTCGTATGCCGTACAGGCAATGATAGGTTTTTGAATGAAATAGGAAAAAACAAACAAAATACAATTTTGCAGAGAATTATACTTATTATTGCAGTCACCCTCTTGCAATTAAAATGACATAAGCGAGCGCTGCCGTCTATATGATTTAATAAGGTCATTGCAGATCACCTCGTTTTCTCTTCCGATGATTATGTTTGACTTTTAATGCGATGGTGCCAGAAAGGGTGTTGGACTAATTCAGAATAAGATCAAGGCAATAATGTTGTATAGGTTGTAAGACGGTGTCCATTCGTAACTAAAGGAACGTGTTTGTGAACTATGCAGGAGGTCTGGGTTGTGATCCCAGTGATATCGGATGTGGAATTCAATCTTTAGACTCCAAATAAGCAAAGGGCCAAAACTGTCACAGATCACATTTTCCAAGTTGGTTTTAAGGTACATGATAAAAGTTGAAATGAGCTAGCAACAGTCAAGTATGGTTTTGCCTTGAATTTAAAAAAAATAGGGAGATGATGTACGTAATCATGACGTCATTCTTCTGAATACTATCAAGATAACATTACTGTACACTATAATACATATTTTACGCCGTTTAACTCACTAACATGTCATTGTTCGTTGAATTCATTTCAGTAAATGTCCTTGTATCTACAACAAAATAATAATAAAATAACGGAAATGTTAATAAAATAATATGATGATGGTCAACCAATGCAATTCATCAATATTGTCTTGAACATCGAGGTCCATAAAACTGTCTTGTAGATCTGCCTCGTCCTCCCTGTCATCATGTTAATCATTCAGTATGATCATTTGCAATATCTACAATTCATTTTCTTTCTTTATTTCGTGGTGTGAACAGGGGATTTTTCGCTGGACATATTTGTCTCCTTTTTGTGAGATATGTAAAACAAGTCAATTTCACCCGAGGCTTTTGAGTACTTCCGCTGTAATCAATGCAAAAATTCCTATATAACTGAATGACCGCAGGTGTCAATGTCGACAATACCGGGCCATAGGATATACCCTTCGTAAAGTTATTGAAACGGAAGTGATAGATCAATGTGAAATATTGCTTCGCGAACAAAAAATTGGAAGTTAAAATGCTGCTGCTGCTGTTGACGGTGATTATGATAAATGGGATTCAAAACCTGCATTATCTTGATATCTGAGTATTATAAACTCATGTCCGTATAACTGTATTAAAATTAAATATAATATTATAGACCTTGTACGTGGAAAACTCTGAGCCGTTATGATGAAGTTGGCGATAATAATGACAAATGAAATGCCGTTCGAGCACTTCGGTGAGTCCATATTTCAATCTTCGACAATGTGTAACCGTACTCTCTGTTTAGAGGTTGCCATAAAGCCATTATGGTGATAACCGGGAGGGCACATTGTATACATTTTGTGTATTTCGCTCACTGCTTTAATAGCAGTTAGAGCACTCTGAGATTGTTGGGCAGCCTCTTGCGTAATATAAGGGGCGTTCACTGTTGGCACCATGCTTCGCTCATGGTAAATGTTGCCGTTCGAACACTCTGGTGAGTCCATATTTCAATCTTCGACAATGTGTAACCGTATTCTCTGTGCCCAAGTTCAGATATTGCCGTAAAGCCATTATTGTGATAACCGGGAGGGCACATTGTATACATTTTGTATATATATATATATATATATATATATATATATATATATATATATATATATATATATATATATATATATATATATATATATATATATATAATATATATATCTCATAATACAGGTGGTTTCAAGTAGAAACTAAATCTCATTACACTATGTGTTTCACGTTATTGTGATCTTCAGACGAAATTCGACCTGGCAAGCCTCATGTTAAGTGAACTGGAATATAAGTTTTGGAATACTGTCTCAGATTTCTGTTCCTTTGAGTTTTTTATACGAAAAAAATCTGAAAAAAATACTCCCAAAGTGCCACCAAATAACACCATTTTAATCTCTATTTTTCAAAAGCTCCAACGGCAGGAGGGGGGGGACACCCCCCTCCTGACCTCCCCCCGCGGGCCGCTTGTGGTCTTCGCCCTCTAGTAAAAAACCTACGGAGAACACTGCATGTCATCAGCCCCTGTCACAGCAATGGAAACTCTTTCCAACACAGACCTATACCACAGGGTTTAATCAGGGTCTGTACAGGGCCTGTCGCAGCAGCAATCGATTTTACTGTATAGATATCTAACTTTCCCATTTTTGGGGGGGGGGTGTCACTCAAAATTTCTGTAGCAGAGAGGGGGGTACTCAAACACGTCATGGTTGGCAGGGGGGTTACTTAAAATTTTGGGGTTTCTAAAGCAATTCCTCCGACCCCCTAGGCCGTAAATAATGACGGCTCCCTAAGTTAGAGTGTTATAGTAAGATATAGTCTAAGAGAAGCAGTTGTTCCCAGAGTTGCCTGACATTTGATATTTTGGTAGAGAAATTTGTAAAGAGTGACGGAAATCTACATTGTTAATATTTAGCCGTTGGAATATACATGTCATTCACGTGTCAAGTAAGGGAAGGGCAGTGGGACCAAGTCCAAGGACAGTAGGCTCGTAGAATTATTTGTGTTATTGAGTGTTAGTATCACCTTTTTGTTTCAGAAATGATCCTAATTCGCTAAAATTCTACTCAAATTGATTTTGTTAGTTGTTGAAGTCGCGTCATTGGCGTCATTATCATAATCAGCACAGTCATTGAAGAGAGGCATGCCATCATCTTTTAATATCGTGACCACAAACCGAAGGAAAAATTGGCAATATAAACATCAATCACGAGGGGAAGGGGTAAATAACCTTGTGAGGTATTTTATACTTTAATCGGTTGGTGTTTCAACACAGCAAACCTTGTTCATGTCAAAAGTGCCATATACAAACTAATGAAAATCATCTTCAAAACACATTACAGATTTAAGTGCTCTCTACCTTTCCTCACGATTAACAGCTGTTCAGACCACAGGCGCTCGTAGTGTTCATAGAACAGGAAAGTCAAAAGTAACACTCGCATCTTAGTATGAGTTATGAACAGACCATAGGTATGATACCAATTTGTCACTGCGGCTGAAAGGTAGAAAATATCTTCCAGTATTCGATAGATTTTTCACTTTGAAGTCTTACAATTGCTGTCTAAAAAGCAGAAAAGTTGAACTGTGATGAGTCTTTCTCAACACAGCGACGAGCGCTGTTTGTACAACTAAAACACAAACGGTGAACATTAAATGACTAAATATGACATTGTGTTTATCTCACCGAGAATTCACATGGCAGTTCCCTTTTTGGACGAAATGCACCCCTGCCGTCCATGAAGTTTTGATGCAATTATAACCTACTAGTACACTTTGCTCACTTTTCAGCAATATGCTGATGAATTGAAAGACATCCGAATACCATTACTGCAGTATTTACTGTTAAAATAAACCAACACATTGCTTGTGTCCTTCACCTTATAGATCAGACTTAGTATTCTTCTGCAGGACGCTACCTTCTTACGACTTGCGTGTATTCATTCTGCAATTATGACGTCGTCAACAGTTTGTGGAGCTTTAAACCCTCATTCAAGTTCTTAATTGATTCAACACAACGCTTTCCTGTGGAGGTTTAACGTTTTATCATTCGTAATCGCATCAGCTGACTTTGTAGATCTGTTAATCTAAAAGCCGACTTCAGTTAAATCCAAATCTGGATCGGTCAATAATACCCACCAAAGAGCGCCTCTAACGACGACCGTGGGAGAGTATACGTGTACACTTTGCCAATCAGTGAAAGATTGAACGCGATGACCTATCCAAAAGAATGTGTTTTCGAATAGTATAAAACAACTTAAAGACTTAGAATTTTGTACAAATTTGAAAAAAATTACAATACTGGAAGATTGTCATATCCAATCAAATAAGTATAAAACTTTATATGTATGTTTGGGTAGTAATGGTTATATGTCAAAATGGTATTGAACTTAAAGCTCCAATACCTGCGAATTTTCAGCATTATTTTCATGATTTTATTTTCAAACCAAAGTTGGTTCGTATAAATGTGCTAACTGAAGGACAGGTATAGAAGTGTCACTGCTCACTGATTTGGACTATCCCTACGCGTTATCAAGGGGTGCCGCACTCATAAACTGTTCCCCTCACGGAAAAGTACAAAAAATGAAGTATTTCCTGGACATACACATCGTGATCATAAAAGAAACAAGCATGATGCCATTTACTAGAATGCACAACACACGGTGGCCAACATTTTGTTGATGTAATCTTTATTTTCTCTGCCAATAATTAGTTTTTGAAAATGACGGGAAATCTTAAGTGATGTTAAAACGTTTGAATTTTCATGGCACTTTCGACACTTATGACAGTGTTAAACACTTTTTCAGTCTTTAATGGGTCTTATTCAAAGAAAATTCTCGGAAAACTGAGGATATTTTGAGATCGGTTTATTACACATTCGCAGCTATTTGGGCTTTAAGTCAATTAAAAGGATGATTCATAAAAGTTCAGTTTTGTCCTAGATCCTGTGCACTATAGCGATATCTGCTGAGAGCATTTCTCCATGACCTCCTCTTTATATTTAACACACTCTCGATATCAGATAATCATTTTTATGATAGAATTCATTTTATGTATTTTATTCATAGGGTATCAAAATCTTGTTTCTGCAATATTGTGCTTATCAAGAGATTGCCAAAAGTTGTGTCAAAGAGGACAGAGAAAATAAACAAGACAAAGAAAAAAATTACATGTACAGATTAAATTTACATTTGGTTGAAAGATACAAATCTCTATTGCTCAGGTATTTCGACCATGACAAATTATTTTCTTGTAACAAAAGATGGGTTTGTTATCGAGGCAGTCCAATGTTTCGTATATGTAGAATTAGCTTTCTTTACACATAATCAGTACCTCATACATTGAAGAGTAGATATTTCTCATGCTTGATCAGGCAAGAATACCAATTTTTTATCAGGAAATATCAAAAAGCTACTCATTTAGTAATGATATTCATGTACATATCAAATTGTACTATGTTTTTATAAAATTGTACCATTTTATAATCTGTGTTTTTCCTTCTTTGTATCATTTCATAACTGCACTAAATGTTTCAGTACATTTCCCAAAAAGTTGAGTAGCCCCCCACCCTTCTTCCTCTGCACATTTTGAGCAACAACCATGTAGCTTTCAAATATTTTGAGTACCCCTCAGATTTCTCCGACCCCCGGCCGTAAATAATGACGGCTTCCTAACAACCCACACAATGGGGTGAGAGGGTTGTTAAAGAAGCATTTGCATCGATATCAACTGCCGAAAGTCTAGGCAGTTTGTCAGGCAAAACCTAAAATTCTATGAACATGGGATACAGTTTCTCTCTAGCTCTGAATACACTGTATGATACAAAGTTACGCAAGACTGTCAGCAGTTGATAAAAGGTGCGGAATTAGCGTGCTAAATGATACATTCCATTCAAAACAAAGTACATTTCAAACACACTAGAAATGCTGGTGGAAACTGGTCGCAGACAACCAAGTTTATTTTGTCGCGTTTTGATATCAATGCAGGGCAAATCAATTCATAAATCATATTTATCGAACAAAAATTGACGCCGTACCAAATAGACTCTATCTATACTGAGTCATGCTTATATGTGTAAAGGGAAGGCGGTACAAATCATTAAGTACACTTACATGCATACTGTCACCTGTTCCAATTTTGCCACAGTTACCATTGAAAGAGAAAATCTAACCAATCACAGATTTTAAGCGGGTGGCCGCTTTTTAAAACAGCGCCCTCACATGGACATTTTGAATACCAAGGAACGCCCCTTTGACCATATATTGGCATATAGAGATTGCAGGTGAGTGTATATAGGTAAAGAGTTGATATGGGCGGTGAATCATGATTGCTGCACAGCCCATATCTCGTACTTTGTGCTTGTCATGTCCCTAGCTAACAAAATTATTGACATCTGAATTTTATATGCAGTAAACATCATACTCGTTATCTCTCGAGGGAAAACCCCAGCTTTGTATGGCCCTGGTACTGCCACAGCCAGTTCTAGGTCTCTGAATTGGATACCGTACACTGCCGTCGGATAGCCATCCCGCTTGACACACGTCTAGACCATTCTCCCAAGCCGCATACAGGTCATCGTACGATGCCATTCTTGCACTGTGTTTGATGCATTCAGCGGCAGCCTCTGCGAAATTCAGCTTGTACCTCCCTTCAGGGCTTCTTACATGGAATGCTGGAAATGAGAAAATGAAATCATATTGTTTTTACGATGGCCGAGCAGTGTTGTCTTTATATTTAAAGTAGCCAGGTAATTTAAGAAGTAGACGGGTCACGGTGGACTGTGAGGGATCGATACCGAGCGGCGAGTGGGCGTAGCGAACGAGGGGGAGAGTGCGAGAGGAGGGTGTCCCCCTCTCGCAAGGCGAAAAATGTAATTTAGTAAAGGGAAAGCAATTCCACACATCGTTCATGTATTGGTGGTTTTGCGTTTAATGTATAGTAGTGTGTATTTTCTGTTTCACTGTCTTGTGTAAAGAGCCGATTAGGCACGGAGAGACACAGTGGCTGTAATCTGCGTGTCAGTGCAGTCTGTACTCCAGAGAGGAGAGACTGTGTAAGACACTACGATTCTTTGACGCTATATTTCGGAAGTTTGCCAGACTTTCTTCATCAATTGCCTCAAGTTCATCTTCAGTGGATAAATTGTGTGGTATATTGGCAGATTGTATGTATTCCTATTTTGTCCCACTGGAAGTTTGTTCTTTTCATTCTGGAAGCTAGGATATCTCATTTTGTTCTACTGTGTTCAAGGTCGTGTTCGTACATAGCGGGCAGATGAAAGTCCCCTAGGGTGGGGAGGAGGGTTTTTGTGCAACGTTTACCTTTTTGATGTTATCAATTTTGACTGTGATATTTCAAATAAAGTTCAACTCCAAACCGTCTGACACCTTTCTTTATTACTACAAGTAATTTATTAATTTGACTGTGGTATTTCAAATAAAGATTTCGACTCCACACCGTCTGACTGCTTTATGTATTACCGACAAGTCCTTATCTCCTCTCCAACTTGTGGAGGGACTGTGGTATTGGAAACACAGTCAGAGAGTGTGGAGTCGAAAGCTTTATTTGAAATATCACAGTCAAAATTAATAAAATCAAATAAGGTAAACCGTTGCACAAAAAACTCTCCTCCCCACCCCAGGGGACTTTCATCTGCCCCCTGTGGTTCGTAACGTTTACTAGATTGAGAAATAATCGTCAACATGTTTAATGTTGTGCCATGCCGGAAAATGCCGAGAGAGTTTGACCGGTTAAGAAGGGCTTGACTACGCAGTTTCTGCGTAGTGAAGCTTCATTACGTATTCATGGTGACCCCTGGCCAGCTGTCAATAACTTTGGGGGCTTTTGTCTTTTGGCCTGCTTTGCATATGCGTCGTTGGACACGACCTGCCAATCACCCAGGTAGTCAATTAAACTATTAATTGACTGTTTACCGACCCAATTAACACTATCCAGCAGTATCAGTCATATTTTAATCGCGTGGCCCGGGTGGGCACAACGTAGGAACGCGTGTATTTCTGTGTGTACGTTTCACTTGTGGTGTTGTTTGTACCATCGTGTGTCCTTGTTTCACCTACAGCATTACCTTCAAGGTGACAGGCTTACTATTAATGTTCAGTATCATTGCACCGAGTTCTGCCCACGGTGAAAACCACCTGTTTTGCCTACTAATTACGGCCCGTCGCTGCCCGTCCTGAATGTAGCCTATCTATAGCTACATAATCACATAAATCATTTATCAGTTTTGATATATACTCCTAAATTGTAAGTTTGATCAAAATCGAGACCACATTCAAGGGCTATGCAGACTGTCCATGTAAGCACACACAGTGACAAGGAGGCGGCAAACACCTACTCACCAAGCACATCGAATCGGCGAAAAGAAGCATAAAAGCTAGGCTTATCGCCAAAACAAACGCGCCAAGCGCTAACAAAACCCATACCAAGCGGCCCTTTTCAGGGCCACCAAATACTCCAAAAAGGGAACTACCAAAAAATACGATAAGATGACATAGAACACACAAACACTTAAAAGAAATAACAAAAATCGTACACATAACAAACAACTGAAACACAACATTAAATACAAAATAAACAATCACAGTAACGTAACAGAAAACATGGCCGTGGAAATAAATCAGCTATTTCCAAAGAAAAGCCGACAACAACATGAAATTCAACAACAACCTATCATCGCTCAAACTATGAAACTCCGAAAAATAGTACTAGGCAAAAGCCTTAAAATTCATGCGGACACCAACAAACCAAACAGAATAAACCACCTCAGGATTTCAACAAATAAAGTCGTATAATGTGACTACGCTACATCGTGAGACACAAACAATCGCAACAACACCAATTCAAAGAAAAGTCAAATTGGACTCCACGAACAACAAAAAAACAAAAACTTGAAAGCTATCTGAAGCTGCTAAACTCGCACTTCTAGAGATACCCTTTCAAACAAGGAAACAAAACATGTCGCGTGCCAAAAGAATCGCGATAAACCAGCTTGCAAACATTGGACAAATTTTGGGAAAATAACCCTTCGACAAGGGTCGGTTTTTCGTTATTGTCAACACAAACGATTACGTACTCGAATGCGAAAGGCAATTACGTAACACTTAGTATTATACACAACAAGCCAGAACAAACAGTAAACAAAGTAAATGAACTATTAATTAAAATGTACGAGAACAAGCACATCAACCAGGATACTTGTAAGTATCTTGATCCAATAAACATAAAATCCGTACCCCGCAGTGGTACTTATTGCCTAAAAATTCACAAACCTCCGCAAAAATCTAAAAGACACACCAGTCAAAACAAAATTTACCGAAGTAAAGAAATATAGAACAAACGAACCGAACCACCAAACGGACTCACAACGTGACCAAAATTAATATACTTGCCTCGCTAATCGGAAAGCAAGACCACTAAAATGCATTAAAATAAATTTTCACAAACACAAACTAAGGAAAGAATCTACACTGCGACTGATGAGAAACCACACTCGGGTTTCGAAACGCAAGCGTCAAAGGGCGACTCTATCAACTTTTGTAACAACATAGGTCCGGCTGCGTCTCGCCATAAGCTTTCCCCACACAAACAAAACATTACCGTACACACTAATCCAAACTTCTCTACAAATATCCAAAGCGAAACAAACATTTCATTAACACAAACAATCGGATAAGAATGTAGGAACACATTTTCGAAACGAATCAAACACAAACTCGACACAAAAACATTTAGGATAGTTAGGTGGGGAGCCTGTTTCACATTTTTTACATCTCGCTATACTGTCTATGATTCTAAAAATACAGTCATCTGCCACTTTTTCTGTATACGCGGTTTGGCAAAACTCATCTCTTCAATCGAAAGTCGGGCGATTTCATGGTTCTTTGGGGCACTTAAGTGTACGTCGAGCTTAAGGAATGTAGTTACATTCGCGATGTTTTATTCGAAAATTATTTATTCCTTCAAGGGCAAATGCACATAATTTATGCTGTTGGAAATACTGGCCGCTCATAAACAAGATAATAAACTCAATATATGTGCATTTTTACTTATATTGTCAAAGTACCACCGACACCCAAAAAAAACCAAATGGTTCAGTCCAGGTATTTGCAACTCTGCCATCCGACTGGTCAACAGGAAATCAACCATAGGTGTCTTTTGGCACGCGTATACGCCAGTCACCTAGGCGACGGTAATCTGCACCACTTATCACCATCGGGAAGGTACTCCTCCCCATATACCACTGGTGATCCCACCCTCAAGGCACTGCGTCATTCGACCAAGCATTGTTATTGTAATTTCCTGCATAAATTAACAGCGAGGTCAACCGGTCAAACTCTCTCGGCATTTTCTCTCATGGTTTCTGTCAAAATGGATTTTTTTCTGTGTAATAAGTTGTCTGTTGTAATCTTTGTGTGAAATCACTGGTTGACGAGTTATTTTTGACGCTTCCTTATTAGTGTGTAGAAATTTGGAGTGGAAATCGTGTTCTCTGGTGGCATCTGAGGTGACATTTGACATTAGAGGAGGGATCAGTACAATCTACGTTAAATAAATACTAGAAATTATTCACCATCTGGCCTACCTACATAACTGTTTATATTGTTTTCATTGTGATATTTAAAAAAAAGATATTCAATTCAATCAGAAAAGAGTTAATTAGCTTTGGGACCACGTCAAAAGATGGATGTCGGATAAAAAACTTAATTCTTTAAGTTTTGCCACACTCCTTGAAACCTAATTGATGAATATTTATAAGATGTTCCCATTATTTCTTTACTGTGATAATTCCAATCAAACTTAAAACACAATCAGGATTGAAAATTGAAAATAACGACAGTTTTCTAATGAAAAACATATTTACTTTTGTTAAAAAATTTATTGGATAATTCACTGCAATGTTAACTCGTGCATCAATAAAAAATGTCTATTTCAGACAACTACAAGAAAAAGAAGTTTTCCAGTTGCAATTACGGCAATGTAGGGAGCAAAAATATGTAATTACATCTTCATTTTTTAAGAGTTCTCAACCAAATCAAACAATAATATCGTTTTTATCGGATGAAAAACTTTTTAAAGAATTTAGATTTTTATCCAACATCGATCTTTTGATGTGGTCCTTTAGTAACATACTCTATTGATTAAAATTATTATCTAAAAATGATACCCAATAAAATGAAATATTCTGACATACCCTTAACAGTGCGTATTTGACGTATAGCGTATCAGTAGATAGACGAGGCTGTCAGAGAGAACAGCGTAAAACGGTCGGAAACATGGCAACGCGCCTGTGACCGTGGATTCTAGTACGTAAAAATAATTAATGAAAATAAAATACCCATTCAAATAAACAGTTGGTTCTAAAAAAAAATTCAGTTCCAGCTCATTTTTTTGAATCTAGAAAATGCGTCGGTATTGCTCTGAGAATAACTTGATTTGTTGAGAAGATTATTATATTCGTACTGTCGTATTGACGTTGGCAGCCAGCGCGGCGGCGGAAAACTAGCTTGCCAGTCTCGTGAACTTCGAATCGTCGATCAAAATCATATCTTTTGGTGCTTTTCTATCACAAATTTAGCGAAATTGAAGTTTTTTATACATAAACTAAATGTATTGTTGGAATCAAGTATACCTGTTGAACGGGCTTTCGTCGGGAAAAAAAATATTGCATCGGCAAGGTGCCAATGGAGTGCATGGCCGACGCCACATTAAATTTTCCTTTTGTCGCCATCGTTAACGATGATTAAAATTGACCTTCATACTAATCAAACCAATCACGCTGCTCGTAAGAAAGACAACACCATAGGCGCGTCAATCAACCAATCACACTTAGTCTATTTAACAAGTAAAAGATCGGGCTCTAAAAGCCACTAATGGGTATTTAGAAAGTGTTTGATGTTTGTGCAGTTCCAAGTGGGGAAAGGGGTCGCGAAACTGCCAATCTTACGTGTGCCGTCTTACAGCTGTCAGTGCTATCTCGAAATTAATAGGGCTATAAAAATAATCTAATTATGTTAAAAGTAGCCGGGGAAAAATGCAAAACAGGCAGGTTATTTACCCGGCACCCGGCTTCTAAGGACAACACTGGCCGAGAGAGTTCTTCAAAATACAAAATGCAAAATTTTGAATTTTGCATTTTGAAGAACTCTCTCGACCATCGTTTGTTTGCCATCGTTTTTCAAATATAGTCTAACGACCTCTCCTCGGTTACGGTTAACGCTATGCTCTCACCCAAAACCAACGTCTATCGAAGATTACTGCTTTTCTCACTATGGCAGGGCTTCAGCTGAGAAAAATTACGTCACCCACGTTACAATGTCATGCTTTCAGGAGTTGTACGGTTCCCTGCCCCATTCCTACGCTGGCTGCACGCTAACAAAATAGGGTCCGGTATGTGTTTAAGTTGTAAGCACGGCTGTCATAGGTCATGAGTATCGAGCAGGGTGATTGAATTGAGTTCGATTTCGTTGCCAAACAAAACCCGATATGAACAGAAAATACCCCCGTGTTTCAGTATACATTGCAGTTTTCTGTCAATTGAAGCTTCTGCCACAAGTTTTCAACTTCACTGAAAGTGCCGTGATCAACATAACGGACGATATGCATCATAGATTAATTCGAAATATCATTAAATGTACAAATATTTAATCAGCTGAAATAAAAATACTAAATTTCTTTGACTGCTGTCATTGTATCTCCTCTTTACATTGCAAGTGTTATTGCCTTTAGTCAAGTCCTTCAAGTTCTAGCTCATTAAATATGCAAATAGTAATTAGCTGACGAAAAATGCAAAACATAGCACTGTCATCAACTTTTGTCAAGTCCCTCCACTTATAACTAATTTTAAAAAGCTCCAACAATTACCAATCGGTTGACATATATAAAGAAACTTTCATCAGCTTCGGTCGAGTCCTGCCAGTTTAATGCGCCCAAGTAATAAAAAATGTTCACTACAATGCAAATTTTAGCTGATATAAAAATGCAAATGTCTTTCACAAATACGATATCATTGTCTCATCTATATGCTTAATTAAAGTCCTTCCAGTCTTATATCCATGATTGGGAAAGTTAGTTAAATATGCAAATCGGTAACTAGCTGAAGTAAAGATGATAAATGACTTTCAGTAATACTTTATCAGAGTATCTTCAATGTACATAGCAAGTATTGTCAACTTTAATCAAGTCTATTTAGATGTATACTTCTAATGAGGAAAGTTCTTTATTATTCAATTGGTAATTAGCTGATCTCAAAATGCTAAATCGCCTTTCATATCATAGTAAATGTACATGTATCTCCAATGTAAATAGCACGTTTCGTCAACTCAAGTCAATTCAGATATATATCCTTATTTAGGTATGTTGTTTTGGTATGCAAATTAGTAATTATCTGAAGTCAAAATTGCTAAACAACTTTCGTTGATGAGATATCATAGTATCTACAATTAACGATGATAATCGTCATTTCATCACTGCTATTGTCGTAAGTCTCTCCTCCTTGACTTTTGGTTTTACTGGGAAACTCCGCGCAAGAGAGGGTACACCCTCCCTCTGACACTTTCCCCCTCAGCGTTTTGCATGCTCACCCCTATACTTTCGAATTCGGCCTTGTCACATATCCCAGTGAAAACCCTGTCATGATACCATCCAAATTAAACAATATATATGGTTGGATACTGGTTATAGCGTGAGCTTTTATATCTATGTTTAGTTGTGACTTTGAATTTCATTATGTTTGTTTCACCTTTTTCAGCAGTCATTTGATAACCAATGATAATCTAGCAGGGTAACCCAGGATTTGAAAGGTCCTTACCATTGCTGTATTTTTGTCAATTTTACAAAAACATGTATTGATATTCAACTTTTCTAAGTGAGTGGGGGGGGGGGTCAGTCAAAATTTCTGTGTTAGGGAGCTGGGTTACTCAAATTCACCATGGTTGGCTAGGAGGGTTACTCGAAATTTCAGAGTTTCCGATGAAATTCCTCCGACACCCCCTGCCGTAAATAATGACGGCTCCCTAAAGGCAATATTCATTGTATTGTAATGTCACACCTTCTCGGGTTACAACGACTTTGTTTACTCTTAATAAATTTTTGATTCTGCAAACTTACATTTATTGTCGGTACTTTTATATCACATTGTCACGTTGCAATGTCACAGGGCGTCACCTGAGCAAGCAACAACGTGTCGTACTGGACTTCGTGTTATCGTCGAACAGCGCTTGTGAAATTTTCTTAGGCCTTGATAAAATTCTCGAACAAATATGAATTTGAGGTCATTTCGAAATCAAAGTGCCGCGATTACAAGCTATCTGTGAGTCACACGTGGCGACCGACCCACTCTGAACTCGTCCAACAATGAATACATTCAGTCTGGCATCGTGAATCAACCCGGAAATAACAGGAAAGTCAGTAGAACACTTTGGCAACCATTTTCACTAAAAAGTGTGCGTCTAACTTAATAAGCAAATTTGCAAAGACAACATCAGAAGAGTGCCTCGATCTATGCATATGATTTACTATGATTTGCTATGATTGCCATGGAAGAAACCATGGCAAGATAGGGAAGGAAGCCTTAAAGGCTTATATAATCCCTCATTCTGTTCATATGCTGGTCCAGTCTTTTTTAATCAGGCAAATCATTCCAGTGGGATACAGTCCGTTGAGTGAAAAAATGTTTCCTAGTGTCCAATCTGACGGTTGATTTGGCAAGCTTTAGTGAGTGTCCTCTGGTTTTGCTTGAATGGGCAAATATGATCAGATATCTCTTTCTCTGTCTGTTTGTCTGTCTCTATCTGTCTCTATCTCTCTGTGTCTCTGTCTCTCTCTTTTTCATCAAATCTACAGCCATTTGCGGTGTGTCATTTTGTCGACATTCATTTACGGGTTTGTGGTCATAACGCTGAATGTCGACAAGTCGTCCATATCGGGTATGATCCGTCAGTGTACATGCATCGCCATTCCAATTGGTGGTATATTGCAGCGTTAGCCTTGAAAGCGGGAAAATTTCGTAACTGGTGATTTCTCACCAACTTGTCAGGAACAAGTTATCAACATCTCAAGTCAGTGAGAAATTCTCTAACTTTCAAAACTGTCAACTGCACACTGTCAATAATAAACATGACGGAACAATGTTGACTCCAGAAACTCTTTGTATTTTTTCACCTATACCGCTGGCGAATGTACTAGGAAGAGTGAGGTGTAAAAAAATATATCGTGGTATTGGGCTTCGAATTTTCAATTCACCCCAAGTGCTATGTTAAATGTAAAAGCAAAAGTTGAGTATTCTCTCTGTCATAGGCATAGGGCACTTGAACATAAAGATTCGAACATCTAAACCTCAACGCTACTTGCTACGCAGCTTGAAGACAGGTTAGATTTGCATTGTAACCATGGAAACCGGTGGTTCTTTCCAATACCACCTACACTGACTGATCACACCTCAATGTTTAAAATGGGACAATTTGTATTGTGCGTACATCTCATCCCTAAACGAAAATTAGTTACCAAATAACAGATACACCCGTGGCCACTTTAGTGTTGATTAAGCCTGTCTGCAGCAAGCAGAAATTCTGTTTGTATAACGAAACAAAGTGGTGATCGGTGTAATAAATGTAAGGTTCACTATCGGCACCCCACTGTTAGGATTGAGATAACGTTCAACTAAAATGTCTCGCCTGCCCAATTCAAATCGATCACAAAACTGCACTGTAGACACGCTGTAAGTCTGCACTCCAACAATGAACATCAATAACAACGGTCGCTAATATCATAGGGCAAATACTTCAGTGAGGACGTAGCAAGCTTGATTGTTCAAAATATAAGAGATTGTGGTGGCAATCCGGCACCTAGCGAGGTATCACGAGGAGCTTACAAAGAAACAAGCAAGCGTTTTAAGATAAGCGTGGAGGGAGCCAGAAAAGTTTGGAAGAGATGAACATGTATCAGGACAAGTTCCCTTCAACCGGGATGAGAAAAGTGTCGTTCATACGGTTACACACATGTGAATACATGTACATGTAAAATGCAACCCCGACTGTACTTTACTCTTACCTTTTCTCCCGTACCAAGTGAAATTGGAGTACGTTTATTCACGGTTTGTAGGAAAGAAACATGGCTTAGTGCAAGTGAATGTTTATTTCGAAAGTTTTGCAGTCAAGACGGGCGATGTCTGTAATTTAATCGCTAACATTTTCAAAGTGGCATTTCCTCAATTCCCGCGTCTGAACAAAGTCTGAACTCGACACGCAGTCAAGACGGGCGATGTCTGTAATTTAATCGCTAACATTTTCAAAGTGGCATTTCCTCAATTCCCGCGTCTGAACAAAGTCTGAACACGACACTTGCGATACACACTGACTACATTTGAAACACATGAATTTTAGCAGGGCAAATGCTGTGATCAACATCATTTCTATACAGTGTATTTTATAATCACTCCCTAATTTCAGGCTAATCGGCGTGTCCACGGGGTACCGATAGTAGGATCATAATCACCACTGATACAGGGTAAAGTATTAGGGATGGACCATTAGACCTTGGGAGGGGGGTTGGTCACAATGAAATTGTGAAAATTTTTTTTTACTATTGTAAATTTCTGAAATTTTTTTTTTTCAATTGAGATTAGCTGTGCAAATTTTTTATTTTCAGAGTAAATTTTCAGATCTATATTTTTTTTTTAGTTCGTCGTGGTCTGAAGATAAAGAGGGCAAAGATGTGGTGCCAAGCACCACAAGCGGCCACGCAAGCGGTCACAGGGGGGGGGGGAGGTCAGGAGAGGTGTCCCCTGCTGCTGTTGGAGCTTTTGAAAAATAGAGATTAAAATGGTGTTATTTGGTGGCACTTTTTGCGGGGGGAGGTCAGGAGGGGGTGTCCCCCTCCTGCCGTTGGAGCTTTTGAAAATGGAGATTAAAATGGTGTTATTTGGTGGCACTTGGGGAGTATTTTTGCGGGGGAGGTCAGGAGGGGGGTGTCCCCCCTCCTGCTGTTGGAGCTTTTGAAAAATAGAGAAAAAATGGTGTTATTTGGTGGCACTTTGGGAGCATTTTTTTCGGATTACACATCTTCCTCTGAAACATGGTCTTCTTGCTCCTCAGTAGCTTCCTATAGTTTTGAAAATTGACTATTTTGGTTTCCTGGCTTCCCTTTCTACTGCGTGGTGAAATGCCTACATTCACCCCACCAAACGTCATGCATATCTCATGATTTACAATTGATTTTGACAAGCTGAGAAGCTAAAATAAGCTAAATAATATAGTTAAATTTGCATATTTGTGTTTTTAGAGCAATTGTTGCCCTTTTTTGATCAAAACATTTATTTCTCTGTAGCAGCATGTCCAAATTGATTGAATGTGTATAGATGTGTTGAAATTTCAACTTATTTGTCTTTTTAGGGCAATTTATGCCATTCATGGTCAAAAAATCTGTATTCTCTGAAAGGGCTTGTCCAATTTCTTTGAAATTTGCTACACAAAAACGATTATTCATGCAGATTTATTCAGTATTTGCTATCGAGAAACTTTCAAAGTTCAACCCTTTTGTGTGTTTTTGTGTTGGGATTTGTTGGATAGATTGCATTCTACGTAGTGTATTGTTGAATGTTAAAACATGTGTTGCTGTTGTTTTTTGAGGCTGTTTTTTGAGAAAAAAGAATTGAAAATGCCTTTTTCAAAGCAAAATAATACATAGTGACTTGATATGTTGTTTTATCATTATTGATGTGTTTCTACTTGTTCACCCATTCTTGCATTCATCATTGCAATAAAATGCTGTGAAAAAAATGAAACTGATGTGGCCTGCATCTGTTTACCTTGATCTTAAAAGGCAAATACAACTTTCTGTCTTGACAACCATACCATAGTTTCAATGTTTTACCTAGTGTACCTGCTTGGTTTGTACGCAGGAAACAAGTAGAAAACAGGCTCTATAATTTCATAATTTTCAAGTGATCAGAATACAAAAGTCCTGAAAAGATAAGATAATCACAACTTCCAGTATAAGGGATACAGTCACTCTAAATGTATAAATTAAAATTAAAAATGTGCCGGGTGGATGTACTAAAAATACAGAAAGTTGCTTTCTGTCGGTAAAATCTAAAAAAAATTCAAAATTTTAAAGACTTTTGCAGATTTTTTTTTTACACCTTTGTCTTCTTATTTATTTTTTTATTTTGCAAACTAGTTTGAAGATTTTTTTCCCTAACTTTCTGCTCTGAAAATTTTTTTTTTCTGTTTTTGACCACCCCCCTCCCAAGATCTAATGGTCCGTCCCTTACCGTTTTATCACCCTTCTGCAGACAGAAATTCTGCTTGTACCAGACAGGCTCGATCAACACTAAAGTGGCCACGGGTGTAGTGATTTTGTAAATTTCGATACACATACTACTGTCTAGCAATCATTAAGCTTATACTAATCTACTTAACGAATAAAAACGATGTTATATTTAAGACAAGACGTCAGTAGATATACTGACATCATCTCGAATAGGTTACAGTTTACACAGGTCATCCATGCAAATATAGGTTTGCTTACCCTGGAGTGGCGTGGATGAGGAGTCTTCATTACACGGACAGTCTCTCTTCCACTCTTCAAATTCATCTCGGAGAGATTGTAGAGAAGTCTTCAGGGCTTCAATCTCTTCTCTTTACAGCATCGTCGTCGACGAGGTCGGTGCGTTCTCGGCAGCCCACTGCCTGTTTAAGATGAGGACACCTTCCGTCGACATCTGATGGTGATGTAAGTGAGTATGAGCAAACTCTGTCTGTTGTATCAGACGTCTGCTGAGACCAGGTGTACGTGCCCATTCCAAGTACACTGTAAAGTTAAGTGTTAAAGGATAGAACACCAATTAAACGCCTTTTTGTAACACTTTTTGAACGCCTCTAGACGTTCAGAAATTTAACACTACGTGTTCAACCAACGTTCAATTTTTGAACATACGTGTGCAGATTTTGAACGCTACGTGTTCATCAGACATTATATTGAACACCATGGTGTTCCTTATCTGAACACACGTTGCACGGGAAATGTGTTCAAAAAATTGAACGCTTTTACGCGTTCAAAGGGCTGTAACACTTTTTGAACGCATGGACGCCGTTCAACGATAAGTGTGTTAAAGGCTAGAACACATGATGCGCGCTTGTTGAACACCTTTAATTTTGGGCGTTCACGGGGTGTTCAAGCCTTGAAATAACATTACAGACCATTGATATCCGGTAAAATTATTTTATTCTAAAAATACACGACATATTTCTAGAGTAAAATACAATAATTTACTGTAAAATGGGAAAATAAACATTGCAACTTTGTAAGCAAAGTTTGTAAGAGGAAAAAACCAATAGTGTTAACACCTTCCTATCAAAAACATAAGCAATAAAAATCATCATATTGTGGATGACGTTTTATGTTCATACTTGTTTAAAATGTACAAAAATCATCTGAAAAAGCTCAATATTTGGCATACTTATTGTGTTGAAAAGACGTATATGTATGAAATGCATACTCCATTTTTGTAAGATGGTTTCTTAAAGACATTTCCTCTTGTATAGACAATTGTAAATTTTGAAGAAAAAAGAAGTTAGTCAAGGCTTCTCTAGTGCACATGGTATATAGTTGTCCACACTAAAGTAAACACAACATGTCAAGTTGTCAAAGTGTCACAGTAAGGCACAACATGCAGAAAGTGGGGAAAGTGGGTCCTTGGCAGGGTAAACCTATTTCCTTGACCAAAAAAGTCCTTCATAAACAAAAAGGTTTGTTTGTTTGTAATATCTTTAAATAAACCCTGAAATAAATGGGTGACATTTCAAAAATATACTTCTCAGAAATTTAAAACATATTCATAAAGACCTTTCAAATTCTGGTGTACCCTGCTATCAATTTTTATACAATTTGTTTTACCAAAAATGGTAAAAATCACCCTTAAAATGAAAAAAATGTACATTTCATCATAACTTGAATATATCCGATTCTGGTAATCCCTAATGTCTTAAAAATGTCTGAAATGTCTTTAATGTCCTAAAAATACAAAGTTGCAAATTTCTGCATAATTTGAACAATCTGAAAAAGACTATCAGTAGAGATCTATGTCCTAAATATCAAAGCTATTCGGTTAGCAGTTTTGAAATAGATTTTTTAAAGATTTTTTGACCAAAAAATGACAAAAATTGCCATGAAATATAAAAATTTGAATATTTCATCACAACTAGCACAAATTTGACTAAGGTCATTTTTAGGGACATGTTTATCAAATATTGAAGACGGCAGTAAAAGAGAAGAAGATTTTTTTTCCACAGAATAGCAAAATTAGCCTAAAAAATATAAATTTGCATATTTCATCATAATTTGAACATATCTGATTAGGGTAATCCATTGGGACCTGTAATCCAAATATTAAAGGATTCGTACAGGCTGTTTTGAAGAAAAACCTTTGGATGTAAAAATTTGAGGACAATGCTACACATTCACCTACTTAGCTGACAGCAAAGCTAAAAACCAGTTGCTAGGTACAAGAGACGTGTTGAGCTACAATACAAAATAATCTTAAGTTTGGTAGCAGGCTATGATCAACTAAATGTTACAAGGGCATAAGCTTTCAAAGACGTGAAGTCTCCTTCATCAGATGCAAGGGGGATGATGAAAAATTGAAGCAGAAAGTGACAGAAAATTCAGAGTGAAAATTTCAGAAAATCAGTAATTCAGAGTGAACATTTTCTCTGAATGGTCTGTCGCTTTCAGCTTTAATTTAAATAAGGGAGACTACACGTCTGTGAATGCTTATTCTCCGACAACATTTAGTTGATCATAGCATGCTACCAAAGCTTGGATTATTTCAGAACAAAATACAGAAATTTATCAAAATTCAGTTACTGACCCTTGGAAGTTTAAATCTACATTAGAGATGAACTGAGGTTCTCAAGCTTGTTTCCAGACAGCTACCTGTACACTCATCTTCTTTGTTATCTGTACCACCAGCTTCTATAACAACTCTTCGATTTCAGTTTGATCCAGCTTTTTACATCCTGAAAAAAATGCAACAATTGGTAATATGGCGAGATGAAACTTTAAATGAAAGACAAGGGGCTGATTAGGTTAAGGAAAAGGGCAGTGCCTCTCTTCAATACTGTTACAAAATATTTGATATTTCATGTCATCAAATGATTAAAATAAAAAAGCCAAACTCTCATATGCTGAAACAATACATTGTATACTCTACGATGTTTAACTGATGTTTTACATGCGATTGTGTTTACTAAAAGACATGTGTTAGCTGTGAATATGCAAGGCGTATCGATCGCGCTCAGGTCAAGGGTTATCGCTACAGTTGTGTTTTGATGACCCTTGACCCGAGTGAGATCGATCGATAGGCTATGGCCAAAAGTACCACTGCGTAGTCACAGCGAGTTGTTGGTATAGCAGCCACGAAAGAAAAAAAAGGTTTCTCCACGTAGTTAAGCTATTTCAAGGTACCATACAATTAATTTCAAAGGACGATAATATAGATGCTTCAAAAATCTAATACCTTTTACTATTTTGGAGTGGAAACTTACCCTTTCTGGCCTTGTTTCCGCACGATCACGACTTCAGGGTGCGCTTACAAGAAAAATGTCGCAACTTCCGTTTTGATGCATCATGGGATAGGAAAAGACACCAAACTTGAACACCAAGTGTTTAGAAGTAGAACGCCTCTTGCACGCTGATGTTAAAATTAAAACGTTCATGGTGGTTTTCTGATTTTCTTTTCTAATTTTTAAATTTTCAACCCGTAATAAACGTGTAAAATTATTTTGTATACTTCCTTTTTCAGAAAAAACATGCTTTCAGCAATCGTATGCCGGAAATATTTTTCACTTGGTGTGAAATTTGTTACACCAAAATCCGTGTACGTTTACCTGACAGTGAAGCAATAGTAAATTTAATATAGCCATTGTAAAGTAAAAAACACAAAAGACTGTTAATTGTTTCACAGTATTGTAAAATTTCTGTGATGCTGAGTTTTTGAACACTTGAAGAAGATCGTTTTTAACACATAGCGTTCAGGTTTAGAACATCATTGTTAATATTATGAACACGGGTGTTAACAATATGAACACTAGGTGTTCAAATTTGAACACCGACATGTACATTTTGAACGCGTAAAGACGCGCGTCTAGCGTCCGCTATTTTTACAGTGTAGAGTTGCCAAGACGACGACGGAAACGAAGGAGATTGACATTTCGGTTGCTTGTTGGGAAAGTTTCCTTGAACACAGTTATAATGTCTGAACAAGACGAGCGATGAAGGTCTTGGCAAAACTATGGCCATACCTCGTAACTTATACCGTGTTCTTGAATGTTCCATTTTAATTCAGAGGGGAGTTAGTTTGTACCTTTAAGGCGAGAAAATTCACGAGACTTGCTTCATTTTGCTGTACCTGAAGAATTGGCACTTTTAGAGGGAGATAGTCGTCGGAACTCGAAGTTCATATATGATCAATAAAATACCGTATCCAAGGTCTTGATGAAAGTTCTCACATGTATGTCATAATTCAAATCGTAAACTACAGATGTTTAAGGTATGTTGACGTGATTCGTTTAAAGATATCGTGCATAAAATACGCTGTGTAGGTGTAAACATAAAAGTCGCATAGACGCAGTTCAAACGACCCCTACCCTTTCTTTGAAGTGGCCTGTTCCACAGTAGAATTATTATATGTACACAACTTGTTTCAATGTGTTCTTTCATCTCCAATAGTATACTCGGTTCTCTCTTTCCATCCTAATGCGTTCCCCATTTGCATGAAAGTAAATTTATTTATTTATTTATTTATTTATTCACATTAAAGATAACCCATTTACAGACATCTTTTTGGTAAAAGTTCCCAACAGGGCCGTAATCTTTAATGGGGTCCTAAAAACACTTAATACAAAAATAAAAATAAAAGTACAGCAAAATAAACACAGGAGATGTTAAAGTACATAAAAAATAAACAAAGTGACTGTTCTCAATAAAATTATAAGTCAATGTTATCTTTTATAAAAAGTTTCAAGTGTATTTTAAAGATACTGAGACTAGGGCTACATAAAAGATTTTCTGGGAGGGAATTTCAAATTCTGGATGCACGCATTACAAAAGTTCTCTGACCTGATTCCGTTCGAAACTGAGGAAGAATACGCGAGATTGCTGCGCGTGTGGGATAATCATGAACATTCATTGAAGGCATAAACATGTCTGCAATGTACGTCGGAACAGAGTTCTCAAAATACTTAAAGACTAAGATACAAGTGAAATAGAAGATACGTCGCTTAACGGAAAGAACATCAGCGGCTTTACAAAGATCATGCTCTTTTCTGCATTTTGTACACCCTGTCCATGTTGTTCTTACTGGTATTCCCCCAAACCACACATCAATAGTCAAGAGTTGATTGAATTAAACCATAATACAGAATTTTTCTAAGGTGAAAAGGAATTAGTTTATGTAAGCGTCTTAGTAGACCTATTCTCCGACTCAGTGTGGTGCACATTATTCCAAGAAACCACATCATCAATAGTCACACCAAGAATCCTCTCAAAATTAACACAAGAAATACTTATATCATTTATGACAACATCAACGACGATCAACATTATGTAGCTTATGCCGCGACCCAACTAACATAATCTGGTTTTGTTTGCATACATTAACATACCGTTGCTAGTAATCCAATTATTAACAGCAATAGCGTCATTCTGAAGTAAATTGTTGACTTGGGAAATCGTAAAGCCAGATGGGAGAAGAGTCTGGTCATCGGCGTACATGTCTAAATGAGAGTTCGAAGTTACAGATAATGACAAATCATTGATAAAGATGGTAAAGAGCAAAGTGCCAAGTATCGACCCTTGCGGTACTCCGACCGATACTTTCTGTCTTTCAGAAGTCTTACCCACATGACACACAATCTGTGAACGTTCAGAAAGGTACGATTTAAACCAATTTAGGTTTTTATTATTCAGTCCATACAGAGAAAGTTTCTTTAAGAGTAACTCGTGGTCAACAAGATCAAACGCCTTAGACAGGTGGAGAAAAAGAACATTTTTGTTCTTTTCTCCGAAAGCAGAGTATGCCAGTTGTTTATTTCATCATTCAAAATGTTATGATCCATATATCTTGACACACCGTGTTTACGGTGGTCGCATATCCATGGCATTGTAATTTTGTTTTTGTCGGAGTTACGCCATTCGCGTCCGTTTCCCTGTCTGTGTCCGTGAGAAATCGCTTAGAATAGTGCTATAACAGTGGAGAAGGGCATTGATCGATTGATCGATCAACTCTGTTGTTGATTGATTCAACACAAATCCTTCAATGTCATTTTAATACGATGATTAAGGAAGATTTCATTTTTATGGGGGTGTGGGCTGGAGAAAATCGGGTAAGTATTTTGAAATTTGTACTCATGATAAGAAGTTCAAAGTCACAAATCCGCTGATTGAACTTGATCTTGTCTCGTGACAGACACGGATAGAACATGCTGACACTTGTAGACCGCAAACAGAAAAGTCAAATCCAGCGGCTTGGACACAGGCGAACCGGACGTGAATAATTTAAAAAGGTGATATATATTTTCGCAAGTATTAAAAATAACAAATCGTAATTATGAAATATTGATATCATTAAGCCGAGTTCACATACGGGTTGAGCTTCCTTTCTGCGGAGCAGCGCTGTTCTGTCCCATGCATTTCCAAACGTAGGTGCTTTGTAGAGTTGAAACTCGCGTTTACGCACACTCCGGGAGAAACATGTGTTGCATAATTCCGCTCAACAGTCCGGGTTATGTCCATATAGAGGATAGTAGGGAAGAGCCAATGGCGTACCGTATATGTAATGAAATTAAGGCAAGAACCAATCACGTACTGTATATGTACAAGGGTCAAAGGTTACGTTGGTTCACTTCGTTTAGATCGCGATATGACCTGACAGATCCACCGATCGAGTGAGACTGTTGGCTACCCGGAAGTATCTTAGCTCCAGTCGATTGGCGACGTTCTACCGTGTTAAAAATTGTAAGATTTTCTTCAGGAATAGTTTTCTGGGTTTCTTAACCCTTGACCATATTCGACAAAGAGTTATTGGACGTTTTTCGTTCGCTTTTCCAGCTTTTGGTTAACTTCTCGGCGATTGATCCGGCGCGCGTTTTTCTGAGCGAAGGGTCAATCGTACCGGGCAACGCATGGTGATCGAACAAATCGTGCTCCATCGGCTCCGATGACCGACTAAAACAGTTGACCCATCTTTGCAAAGCTTGAAAAATTCTCCATACTGCAGATGGCAAGGTTAAATTGAAATTTGACCAAATAGGCGATATTTGGCGACAAATAACTTACTGTAGATTTACAAGGGTCAAATGCTGATTTCTAGGAGCGGTACCCGGCCAGGAAATCCATCCAAATAAGTAATTTTCAATGTACTGACCACTTGTGTCGGTCACCATCTCGACCGTACTGAACATTGTGCGTAACGTGTACATCTAAAAACTACCCAGTGCTAAAAATAAAGGGCGAAATCAAGCCGAAAAGTTCCAAACTCGTTGCAATGTACGAGCTAAGGTTTGCAAGGTTAATTATTCATGACGTTACCAGCGGCAGGTTCGCTGATTGGTCAATCGTAATATCCTCTCTATGGACATAACCCGGACTGCTCAAGGGTCTGTGGTTGAACACTGTGACTCTGAGGTGTGTGTTCTCAGTAACAACTGGAGTCTCGTGCCGTGCAAATTTTCCGAAAAGTGCTCTTTTTCCTCCAATATACATTCAATTTTTTTCCTAATGAGCTTTGTGACACTTTTCATCGTTACTATCACGAACTAGGTTCAGGTAGGGGACTATCAATGCATAGTGTAGTGCAGAATCAACCAAGGGCATTTGTTTGTGGTAAGCAAGAAAGTATTGTCATTTTCTTGAAACGTTCAGAAAAGACTTAGCATTACAGATTATTTTAAAAAGTTGTATTGAAAAAGTGGTGCCAATGTGACAGATATCAAGATAAAGTGGTAAGAATATTCCTTTCTGTATAAAAGAACATGCAAAAATATGCTGGCTCGCTAATTTTTTATAGTGTTTTGTCATTGTGTAACTTCATCACGTAATTATCAAACACTTTTTTCCTCATAAAATCTAACAGTATGTTACAAAGAAATCTTTTCGTGATCTATATTGCAGAAAATAGCAATGCTTTCGTGTAAATAACCCCCTTTAGGTTTTGTCTCAGAACAGTAACCAGTGACAGGTGTGAACTGCATCAAACCATGTTGTATCTGAAAAGCAAGATGGAAGCACGACTTTTCTCATCATTTTTCTTGTTAACTTACTTTTCCAAAAACAGCATACATTGTGCATAAATCAGAAAAAAAACACTAATATTCTCTGACAAGTTTTAGCCTGTTTTTTGCTGAAATTATCCAAAATAAAAAACGTAAGCCTGTCTCCATTTGAAAAATGAGTACTTCAAGACTCACTATTATTATTCAAAAGTAGGACGGCGACCCCCTTTCGTCATATTATTTGTTGAAATCATCAAACGATGACATAAACTTTACAAAGAGTCCGTATATATGCTATAACAAGCGCGTGCTAGAGGTGTCTTCGAGGTTCTCCCGAGGATTTTACTAGAACGTATGCCGTACAGGCAATGATAGGTTTTTGGGTGAAATATGAAAAAAACAAACAAACTACAATTTTGTAGAGAATTATATATTAGCCTGTAACTTTCACACCAATTACTCCATCAGTTTTTCTACTCAAACTTTATTTATTATCGCAGTCACCCACTTGCAATTAAAATGATATAAGCGAGCGCTGCCGTCTAATCACATGATTTAAAAATCGACAATGTCTTGAGTAAGGTCATTGCTTAATCATGGCTAACTCAAGCCTAGTAGATCACCTTGTTTTCTCTTCCGATGATTATGTTTGACTTTTAATGCGATAGTGCCAGAAAGGGTGTTGGACTCATTCATAACAAGATCAATGCAATAGAGTTGTCTAGGTTGCTAAGACAGAGTCCATTCGTAACTAAAGAAACGTGTTTGTGAACTATGCTGGAGGTCTGGGTTGTGATCCCAGTGATATCGGATGTGGAATTAAATCTTTAGACTCCAAATAAGCGAAGGGCCAAGACTGTCACAGGTCACATTTTCCCCCGTTGGTTTTAAGATACATGATAAAAGTTGAAGTGGGCTATCAACATGCAAGTATGGTTTTGCCTTAAATTAAAAAAATGATATGGATATAATGTACGTAATCATGGCGTCATTCTTCCGTATACTATCAAGATAACATAACTGTACACTATAATACATATTTTACGCCGTTTAACTCACTAACATGTCATTGTTCGTTGAATTCATTTCAGTAAATGTCCTTGTATCTACAACAAAATAATAATAAAATAACGGAAATGTTAATAAAATAATATGATGATGGTCAACCAATGCAATTCATCAATATTGTCTTGAACATCGAGGTCCATAAAAGCATCTTGTCTTGTAGATCTGCCTAGTCCTCCCTATCATCGTGGTAATCATTCAGTATGCAATATCTACAATTCATTTTCTTTCTTTATTTCGTGGTGTGAACAGGGGATTTTTCGCTGGACATATTTGTCTCCTTTTTGTGAGATATGTAAAACAAGTCAATTTCACCCGAGGCTTTTGAGTACTTCCGCTGTAATCAATGCAAAAATTCCTATATAACTGAATGACCGCAGGTGTCAATGTCACCCATACCTATAGGATATAACCTTCATAAAGTTATTGAAACGGAAGTGATAGATCAATGTGAAATATTGCTTGGCGAACAAAAAATTGGAAGTTAAAATGCTGCTGCTGCTGTTGATGGTGGTGGTGATGATGATGACGATGATGATGATGATGGTGGTGGTGATGGTGGTAGTGGTCGTTGCCGCGGTGATTGGTCACAGTAAACCAGCCCGTCAATCAGAAAGTTGTAGTTTATTTTGTGACTAGTTTGTATTCGCCTCGAAGGTGAAAATTTAAACTTTTGCTAAAAATACATTCCCGCCCGCCCGAAAGCATTTTATATTCTCTTTCATTGAAGAATAAAAATATAGAGTCGCGGTGCGAATTTCGGCATTTGAGAAGCAAATAAAATAAAATATACCGATAATTGAATTTCAAAATGGCCGAAATTCCAAAGTTAACTGAATGGGGAGATTAATTTTCGATTTTCACGAAAAAAACACAAGATGTTGAAAACTTTATCAGACTTCAAATTTAGTTCACTATAAACAGCTGACAAGAAAAAACGTTGTAGAAACTGAAATAATCTGAAATTCTTACTAATTGCCATTTTCAGGAGTGTGGTTAATTGGATACAGGGTATTCTCCGAACAGGTATTGATGAAGACTTCAGAGGGTTTCTGCAGTATCCAGCTTTTACACATTCTAACGAGTAGATTCCAGGTAGATGTGGTCACATGGTGGTTAAAACCATAATTTCTCACCTGGTGGCGGTAAGAATGACAGCAGAGTCTCACCATTGGTAAAAACGTGTCACTTTCTTTTCCATAGTGAAAGTTGACGACATTTAGCGACATAAAGTTTGCTGTGCATTTCGTAATGTCTTATGTGAGATAAAACATGGAATACTCTGTCAGTATGAAACTAACCTGAAACGTGGAATATAAAACTTTGATGAAATTAGACAACTGTCTTCAGTCAAAGCCAAACCTAAGAAGTAGATAATCCGACCAGACGACACGAATGGCATTTTCCCGAGATAATTTCCTCAAATGAGAATGGTAAAACTGTCGATCGTAAGAAATATTGGACCCGATCAGATCAGAGATCGTGAACTTTTAGTCATAAAAAGTGCAACGTCTCGGAACAGCACATACAATCAATTCATTTCACTTAGCTTTCGTTATTTTAACTCAACTTGAAATGATTCCGGATAGCAGAAATATATGTCAATCAGTTGCACGTGTTTTACGGCGACCTGGTGCTTACATCTAGAATATGATCAAACATAGAAGTCGGGATCGTTTCGACGAGCTCCGATTGTATTTCGCAGTTGCGAAGATATCACTAATCACACATGACTTTGACATCGCACTTTGTCAAATTGCCATTAAAAATCAATACATACAAATGCAAAATTTTCGAGATAAGCTGACAAGCAATTGAGTGGTTGACCAGAATATCGCTGAGATCGCTTAGATATTGTGGTACACGAGTTCTTCAAAGTCTCAGCTATTACGCACGATCTTGCACACTTCTGGCACATTTCCGTATTAAGGAATGGCTTGTGTTGTAAAAATAACATTTTGCTATAAGTTCTGGTCGTAACGTCCGCTAACCTCGTGAATATTTAATATCAGTATCCATGCGCATACACCAGTCTGCGGTATTTTTCGCTTTCCCCGATTACTCGCATACGGCAAAGTTAACACAGCTAAGCTAGTCTAATAAAAGTTTTTTGAACACTCACACAACTGAATGTGATGTGAAAGCGTGTTCGAGGGCAGTGGGGCAGTTGTGTTCGAATGAAATTACAGCCGACAGGTTTTGAAAAAAATATATCCTATGTAAGCATGGGAAAAGTGAGAGACCTGCTTTGAAAAAATGGCATTGTCTCACCAATGTTGAGTCTCTACTCATAACAAAAAAAATGCACCTCGTCAGACAGTTACAGCAACATTTACAGGTGATGATATTCTCTACAGGCTACTCAAAATGAAACATCTCAAACAAGGATCATAACAAACACTAATCAGTGGTGAAATGTTTAAGAATTTCCAGATTCAGGTCTTCAATATTTTGACAGTTTCATATCATTGAAGAGAAATATTACATGTTTTTCCGTTTCGCTAGCGCTCAACCCTTCAAATTCACTGAATATAGAAAGCAGACTCTTTTCCATTACAGCTAAGAAAAATCCAGAAAATGTGTGTGAAGACTAATAAGAAGATTCACTTAATAGATTTTTATTAGAAACAGACTATCAACTTATTCGGCTGACTGCAGGCTCAACCTGGAATATTGGCTTCTGCCACGTCACAAATAAAATTCCGTTTCACTGTGACATGAGTGTGATAAGTTTATTGGCATCCCCTTTTTATGATTTTGATACCACTTCTCTCCATTTGTTGTGACTTGCTACTGGTCATACTCTGATCTTCGTCACTCCAACTCTACTCTTTCCTTCCCTCATTCCCTCAAGACTTTTCTGTTTAAACAATAGTTTAACCTTTTTCGTTTACGCAGTCTCCAGTCCAAGTGTTTCAACATTTTCCTTTTACTTACTTTATAGTAAGATATATGTAAGCCAACAAGGAATCAATCAGCGTTCCATGGATAATTTAGAAAACATAGTCTTTAATTTGATTTTTAAAAAGTTTACAGATTACAAATAAGGTTCAATATGCTAAGATGCTGTTCTGCCTTGCAGAGGTTACTTACTCACAAATCAGTTTCCGCTTCATAGCGATTACATCGGCCTTCCATCCAGTGTGTTGTTGACGACACGCTATCCATGTCAAACAATCCGTTGTGGAATTAATACGAGGTTTGAATCCAAAAATCGACCTCTCCCTTTAGAAATTACAGTGAGAAAATAATGGAACCCTTGTTGCTACTACGTGCACGGAACGCGGTCAACAGGTCTTTTGTTGATAACCGAGTGCTTTATTGTGTAGGCACTCGCTCCTGTGCTCTCGTCCTTTGTCCCGAAAGCCTCTATTCTCTCCCAAGCATGATCGCATAATGCGTTGCTGTCAATATGGCCACTCACACGACCCTGACGCAGCATTTACAACAACGATACAATAATAACAATTAAATATGAGGAATATGGATTATGTATTTACAATTAATTACTTTAATGGCTATTAGATTCCTCTCGCGAGAATACTGATACAGCATGGTGATTTATTCTTCATAAAACCATGATCTGAATTACACAAGTATAAACACAACACATTTTTCAGCCACGTGAACAATTCGAGTGCTGGGTATCGGACGTACATTGCGATCAATATTGATAGATATATCTATTAAAACAAGTTCCCCCTCTCTCTCAAACACACTCATACACACACAAAAACATAGTAAGCCTATGATCGTAATGTAGTGGAAGCTCACCCAAGTGCATACACATCTATTTGACACACACATACATTTGAATATTTTCATTCACAGGTGACCTCGACAGAATGCGAATCATTTGTGATGCATACATGTATTTTCTCTAAATTATTGTATATCTGATAATTTTGCCAATACTCCTTCTTTTTGAAGATGCGTGTTTTGACTTGAGGTTGTTCATTTCCGATTAAAAAAAATTGATATATTATTTCAAAACACCAACGGAATCGTTTAAACGGCGGTTGCTAACGGCCGCGAGCGACTCAGTCTGTGGTTGTCCCTAACAACGGTCACATAAATTATTTTACAATGCACTCGTTTGATCCGCCAGCGCGTTACTTTCATAGGTAGGAAGATTTCTCAAGACCTCAACGAAAAACAACAAGTACAGCGTGTCTCTACAGATACTTTATGTAAGGCAAGTAAGGGTAAGTCTCTTTGTCGTTTGTTTACACGATTAAACCTTCATTTTCAAGTAGTACACTCAGCAACTGAAATGTCAAAATTCAAGATGGCTTTGTACAAACATTTTTAGCATTTCATTGTTAAACTACTAACGTTAAAAATTAGAAATCATGAGAACACATGCGTAAACACTCCCGCTACCTGTCGTATATTCTTATATAAGACATAAGGAGTGTGTACTGTAATTTTATTTCCACAATGATAGTAGTTGTTGTTATTGTACTCGTTCGAATACACTCGACTTTCAATGGCAGCTTACAATTACACCAGAGCTGATTGTTCAAAAGAAATGCATAGCCCTGTATCATACGCGATTGATGCATCTTCAACCATACAATCCAATATCATTCAACGCCGTTCTTTATCTCTTAATAGGCCATTGCTACAGCAAACGGGCCGAATTTTCAGACGGGTGTTTATCAAACGACAACTCTGCCAATATGGCGCAGACCAAGAGTAAAATGTTTAGTATTGGCGTCGCTGCAGTGGTCATTGGTGGCGTGTTGCTACTGTTCGGCAGCGTGTGCATGGGTGTGTGCTGGATGGATGGTTTCTACAAAACCTCCGGTGGACCCATATGGACCGGGATATTGGTAAAAAGAGTTTTCGCTTATGCTTTATGTTAATCGATACAACCAAAACATATCAAAATACAAACCGTGCATGTCACAGATGATGTCACCCATACACATGTTAACTCATGTTAATCATGTTAACTCATACACTTCAACTTAGAGCTTGGTGAAACAAATGCATTTATGAGAAAACTCGAGGGTCTGTGATAAAACAAAATAAAACAGCTGCGACTAGCTACGCGACCTTGACATGTAATCGCAGTGCTTGTCACGGTTGAATTGATCAATAGAAAATTTATGCGAAAGATATGTGTCGATCGACGTCATCTGCCTTGACAAGAACGATCGTTAGTAAAGGTATATGTAATGTTATTTTGTAAAAACTTTGCTATTCCTTTGTATGTCATTATGTTTTTAAAACAATAAATGCAAGGATTCGTTATGACCGCTGTGTTTCACCGAGAAACGGTATCTAATAATTTATTACGCAATGGTTGGACCAACGGTCGAGGAACGTGTGTTAGTGACGTAAATGTTCACATTTAATGACAATATGTTATATGTATATTCTTCGTTCACCTCGTCATCGACATCATGACGTTGTGATGTAGAACTATCGCAAGATAACTTGTTCGCAGTGTTCGGTAATATTATCCAATTTCTGACAATACAGATACGTTCAAAATCAATGAAAACATCGAGTAACAATCCCGATTACTAAGTAGGGCATGCATGGACAACTCATAGATTACACATCAAACACTTGCCAACGTCGCTTTCCTTTCAACAGGCAATAGCGTCTGGCTGCATCGGTATCTATGCCTCTAAAACTGACAAGATCGAAAATCTGGTAAGTAACCTTACTTATAGACACTTAAAATATGTAGGTTCTGTGACAAAAACAGTTCCACACTTCTATCGCTGTCGACTTTCAGTGTTATTCGTATTATAACCATAGGATGCGCGTATGTGCTTCACCACGAGGCATGAGTGTGAAGAGCCAGACTTGTGACGTCAAAGGATATACAGCTGAAGCTAAGGAGTCTGAATCAATAGTTAAATTCGCCCTAAACATTTCTTCACCGCACTCTCCAATCTTTACTTTTGTGCAGGAAATAAATATCTGATGCTATAGATCACCCTGATAGGACATGACATGACAAAGTGTTAAGAGAGTTTGTTTGACGGCAACGTTAGGAAACATTGTCAGACCGATATGTAACGTACGGTGGCCCAAAACTACCTGTTCTCCGCATTCAAAGTCTGCGTCGCATTCAATTGTTTTTCTCTCACATATGTCTCCGCATTCAAAGTCTGCGTCGCAATCAATGGTTTTTCTCTCACATATGTCTCCGCATTCAAAGTCTGCGTCGCAATCAAATGTTTTTCTCTCACATAAGCTTATGTCTCCGCATTCAAAGTCTGCGTCGCAATCAAATGTTTTTCTCTCACATATGTCTCCGCATTCAAAGTCTGCGTCGCAATCAAATGTTTTTCTCTCACATATATATATGTCTCCGCATTCAAAGTCTGCGTCGCATTCAATTGTTTCTCTCTCACATGTGTGTCCGCATTCAAAGTCTGCGTCGCAGTTAATTGTTCCTCTCCTAAATGGGCCACAGGCGGCCCAAACACTATTAATAAGCTTATTATTGAGTTTTTCTCAGTTTCCTCTATCAGTTCTTCTCCCTTTCTTCACGCTCTGACTGGTCGTAGGAAATAAAAAGAAATTACTTTATAGCCTAACCTAGCCTCTTGACTCTTTATTTATTTTACACCCCATTACAAGGACGTTTATCTCTCATATACACACATCTTGTAATTAATTAGTCAACATGACTAATTATGCTAATCCGTGGACTTATCAGGGATTTTGTAGGTTAGTCAACATCGCGAAAGATAGGAAAGGTTACTAAAACTCCTTTTTCATTTACATCTCATATACTATGTTCAGACAGGGAAAAATTGAAACGCTTCTGCAACACTATTTGTGATTTGTAAACACAGGGGATTAATAGATTGAGTCCGCTTGCGTCCACATACACAAAATTAAGCCATTGTTTTGATGTTTAAGACGTCTTAATACGCCCTCTCGAGTTCAAAAGGTGTGTATGGCCAAGCATTGTTTGTAACAAGATGGCTGAAATGGACGACGTCGTACTGGCTGTAAAGAATGTGAAAGAGGCTCCCCACCTAACTATCCAAAATGTTTTTGTGTCGAGTTTGTGTTTCATTCGTTCTAAAATGTGTTCCTACATTCTTATCCGATTGTTTGTGTTAATAAAAATGTTTGTTTCGCCTCGCCATAAGCTTTCCTCACACAAACAAAACATTACCGTCCACACTAATCCAAACTTCCCTACAAATCCGAGGCGAAACAAACATTTTTATTAACACAAACAATCGGATAAGAATGTAGGAACACATTTTTGAAACGAATCAAACACAAACTTAATGACTCAATCGAATATTTTTTTCCCAATTAATTAATCATAGACAATCTCAATTCTCGGTTTATGGCATTTTTTGTCGACTGATAAAAGTCTTTTCATCTTCAACATTCCATTCTAATTTCACCTACGGTATATAATATCCTAACCTCCTGTGACTTCCTTCTAAACGTTGATTTGCTTTGTGCACCAAAGAGATGCTGTATTTTATGCCAAACAATGAAAAATATGTGAAGAAATAACCATGTATCAGTCAGTACGGCAGGCGAAACCCGGACGGCCATACCGATTGGGGACAGAGCAGAGTAGATCGAAACGCAAACGGGGTGTTATTATAGGAAAGGCGGTGACTTATTTTAAAGCTGAATAAATGCTGTCTCTCATTGTGTAAGTCTGTTGATCGAAATATATATTTTGTTCCCAGTTGATTAATCATGGGGAAGGCAGTCTCGATCTCCCCTTATTGGTTCGATATTTACTGACTCGTTCCCTCTCATTTTTGTCAATCAATGAAAGCATTTTCGTCTTCCATATTCAATATTACTTTGACCGATGTTACATCCTGACCTATACTGTCATTAGTTTTGACCAACGTACAAAGACATTGCCCATGCGTCCGGCTGATGAGATGTTTTGCAAAACGGTGAAGAAATGGGGGCCCGGGAGACATCGATGTCAGTCTTTCCGGACTGTTTACATGTTGCTAATAGGGGATATCAAAGGAGATGAATCAGTTAGTTGAATAAAACATAACTTTTCGGACTTATTTTTATGTCAATTTTGTCAATGTCGGACTTTTGATTCAAGAGAAACCAGAATCACCTACAGAGATGTCTGTATTAAACACGGACGCACAATTGGGAATAGTTTGTTATGCTACTGTCGGTTTCAGTCGTGCAGGGTGTCTCTCCCATAAAATTTCGAAGCTATAGGTCTACACTTGTCGTTTCGATTCACAGGTAGCGGTACACCGATGACCAGATATTGTACCGTTCTTAAAACTAGTGTAAGCAATTTTACAACACTGCACTATTTGCCATCGTGTCTCCCCATGAACGTCCTTGAACCTATGGACGTGACCATTGTTTTACTGCGCCCATTAGAGTGTAAACCCCTGTTCGTTACCAGCAGAATACTTTTTAAAGTTCTGTACATCAGTGTACACTGTGTGTATAACCCTAAACCTAGTTTAATTCAATTATGGAAAGGTATTAAAGAATAAAAGGTCGTTACAGTTGCTAAAATTGCGAGAAAAACGGCACTTTTTACTCAAATAGAATAGTCCTATTCACAAGCGCTATTGTTTTAAATCACGTCCATGGTGTGCTTGATTTTCATTCTTTCGTGCAATTTCATTCGCTTGAAGCAATTATCCTTTCATTTGACTGCTCTGTGGGACTCTTCTGAATTTGTGTTTTGGATAAAAAGAACTCTACAGTGAAAGACATAAACTTCGACGGTGATAGGTATACAATATCGGTTCGATGTGTGAAGATATACAGATTACAAGTTATTTTAGAAGTTCTCAAAACCAGTAAAAATAATTCTGCGCGCCACTTATTGATAATTTCTTCTTGTGAACGTCCTTGAATCCGTGACCGCGACCATTGTTTAGGAAGTGTTCGACGGTGGATGATCGGTAGATTAATGAAGATATATGTTTCTGAACTATCGTGTGATTGTTTAATAGCATGGTTAGGTAATAGACGGCGTAGTCTGTAGAGGCGATACGGCGAAATTCCATGGCCAAGGGAGCGTACATCGCATGGTTTCTTACAACGAACGAGCCGTCGGTTTCCATTGCTACTACGTGAAATTCGGCCTCACCGAAGTCCCGGGCCGATGTCCCTGTCCTGATTCGGAGAACAACTTTCAAGCTGCGTGTTGAGGTTCAGATGTCAGATTTTTTCATATTCAAAAGGCTTATTGATTTACAGAGAACACCCGTCTTGTTTTTAGCTTTAACTTAGCACATGATGGGAATAGAAAATTCAAAGCCAAATAGCCAGTGGGAAAAAAATAGACGACTCGCTCTCACCAGCGGTCGAGGTCGCAATGGAAAAAAAATCGAAGTCTCTGAAATCGGTATCATTGCTCCGCCATGTTTATTGTTGGTTGTACGGCCAGTTTAAAGTCACAGACTTTCTTCACGGTAAAATTCATATAATTGCCATACCGCGAAGTTCCCTGTGCATTTCAATATGTCTATTTGGAAGCAAAAGCGCCACGGACATTCGATCGATGGTGATGAACTTTCTCCAGGCCGTGACATGTCACCAGTTACGAACTTTACCGGTTTTCGATACGAAAGATGCAATATATTATCAGCGTTGTTCACGTTGTGTTTTGAGTTTGATATGGAATATAACAGGAAAACACTAACGATTAGAGTGACGATAGAGACCATGCCCGATATGGAAAAATTGACATCAACTACTTGATCTAGCCAAGGGGGTACGCTGCTCACCAGTATGGGCGCATCATAATGGGTCCCACGTGAGCGTCCGAATGTAAAACGGCAGCCCGTCCCACAACTGCCAATACATCCAGGGCTAGACGGTGGCTAGATCATTAACCCCATAAGCTTACAATACAATGAATAACTTTGTCACTTACCTTCGAAATCAATGAGCTTTTCCAGTGTTTCCGCTGCCGCTCGCCAGACAGCAAAATGGCGAATCAAACATCGGATTGGCGAATTGTTTTCAGCCCCTCTTCGCCAAACTGGCGAACCAAATTTTTGAGGGGGCCGATTCGCTGTCGAGAATGCAGCAGACAGGCAGAGATATTTTTCAACATCCCTAGGTAGCCATTCTTTCCTTGCTTTGGTGCGCAGTCTCAGACATGTATTGCAATCAGTAACTTAGGTAGTAATTTTCCATGAGATGGCTGCATGCGGTGATTTCGTTTCATGACAAGTGCTTTGTAAACAACGGCCCTACGCAGTTAGAAAACACTATTTGATTGCGGGGTACTCTCAAAGGCTCAGCTGCAAGCAGCCGCCGATGGTCGCTAGGCTGGTGAACAGAATGAAACCAGTGTGACAAGGACGAGAATAAGGACATGACGGCAGAGGCAGTTATACATACAACGTGCAGCAATGCTAGGCTGGCATGTCCGAGCACAACTTCGAAGTCAGCGGAAAAGAAAATTGCACCGTTGACTGCAGCTCGTTCGCCGAGTTGCGGGGTAAGACAAGTAATGAAAAAACGAGGAAACTGCATAGGAATGTTTTGTTGAATTTCGATGGTTAGTGTTTGACAATGAGAAGAAAGTTTTATAAAGAAGAGTCAGGCGGCCAGACAGGACAATAGGCCTATATATATTTACATCCGGTAGGCGATCACACATTCCAAAGGACAATTTCACGAAACCTGAGAAAACATCAGGACATGACTTGCAATGAATGCACTGCAAGCAGCCGCTGATATGAGTCAGTTCAATTTGATAAACATCCTTGACAAATAAACGTAAGACAGAAAACGTTGACACACTGTTGAGATTAGCTAGTGAAGGCCCATCCATAGAGCAGTTTTACTTTGAAACTAAATGTTTGGACTACCAATAGAGCCAGGAAGCTGTTTACACCTAGTGTACAAAATGTAATAACAGTACACTTTTTCAAAGTGAACAATCGGTACAGAAATTAAACTCTGTGATTGGAGAACTAAAAGCACTTGATGGCTATCATGTGGCAGAGGCAATGGATCTTTCAATGAGAATATCTTGAAGTTAATTGATGCAACACTTGTGATACAGAAGTTACATAAGTGTGAAACAACAGGGAAATAAAGTTTGTTGTGAATGTTGCAAGTAATAAAGAAAGCAGTTTGTTAAGTAAAAGTTGTTCTTAACTTGTTTTGTCATTTTTTTGCTACAGTACTATAGCAGCTGATAGGACCCACCTGAGTGGGTCATTAAATATTCAACTGTCAGTTGTCCAAAATCACACATGCCGAATACATGTAAATTTTGATGGCTAGTTCTGGCTAATCAATTTTGGTCCCAATTAGCCAGAATGGCTAACAGGTAATTTTAGCCAGAGGAAACACTGTTTTCGCGATCACGAACACTGAAAGAGTGATACTTTTTCCGGATGCAATCATGGGTCATGGAGCGAGGGTCACGCTCACAAAAACTTGCAAGCGCCCTCATGTGTTGGTGACAAAATCACTGACTGCGACGCCCATCTAGGAGAGAAACAATTGAATGCGACGCAGACTTTGAATGCCGAGACATATGTGAGAGAAAAACAATTGAATGCGACGCAGACTTTGAATGCGGAGACATATGTGAGAGAAAAACAATTGAATGCGACGCAGACTTTTAATGCGGAGACATATGTGAGAGAAAAACATTTGATTGCGACGCAGACTTTGAATGCGGAGACATATGTGAGAGAAAAACATTTGATTGCGACGCAGACTTTGAATGCGGAGACATATGTGAGAGAAAAACATTTGATTGCGACGCAGACTTTGAATGCGGAGACATATGTGAGAGAAAAACATTTGATTGCGACGCAGACTTTGAATGCGGAGACATATGTGAGAGAAAAACATTTGATTGCAACGCAGACTTTGAATGCGGAGACATATGTGAGAGAAAAACATTTGATTGCGACGCAGACTTTGAATGCGGTGACATATGTGAGAGAAAAACATTTGATTGCGACGCAGACTTTGAATGCGGAGATATATGTGAGAGAAAAACATTTGATTGCGACGCAGACTTTGAATGCGGAGACATATGTGAGAGAAAAACATTTGATTGCGACGCAGACTTTGAATGCGGAGACATATGTGAGAGAAAAACATTTGATTGCGACGCAGACTTTGAATGCGGAGACATATGTGAGAGAAAAAAAATTGAATGCGACGCAGACTTTGAATGCGGAGACATATGTGAGAGAAAAAAAATTGAATGCGACGCAGACTTTGAATGCGGAGAACAGGTAGTTTTGGGCCACCGTAGTAACGAGTTAGCTTTTTAGGACATAACAAAGTATGCCTGATTTTTCTGTTTTAGAAAAGCTCATACAATCCTACAGTGTAACGTCATGAAGAGGTACAGAAATATTGAGAAGTTTTGACTTAATTTCCTGGAAGTTGGGAATTAAATAGCTAATTTCTCCGCATTGTGCCCTACGGTTTTAAACCATCCCTCACATATCGTCTATTGTCTTTCGGTCACCGACCAAAACGTTTAATGATAGTGTTTTTCAATGTACTTACAAACGCAATTAAGAACGGGACAATTTTTTCAACTTGCGATAGTCTAAATCTTGAAAAATTGCCAGGAAATTTGTACTACAAAAATTAGGAGGTAACTGTGCATAACGATAACAAATATATAATTTCAGCTTGATGTCAGTATACTCTGATAAATCTCTGACAATCATGCAGTTATCTCTAGCATTCATGCTATGTGATGACGAAAATTTAATGCTTTTTTGGCGAGGAAAGTGCTAAACGGCACAGCTTTGAGGGTTTAATATGGTAGGTTTTATTTGTCAAGAAACTATAAACCCGGAGCTTTGCTCTAGGTCCTTAGGGATTAGCTTTCATCCAGCTTCAATACCGACTTATGAAATGATACGTGATGCTATGGTAAGCAATGGGCAGAGACAGCCAGCCAGCCTATTTCATGAACTTGTAACAAATAGAGTTATCATTTTTTTCAATGTGAATCAGGCATTTAAAAATGGCAAAAGATGTTGGAGGGGAAATTTATAATAAAGTTGCTTACAACTTCCCTCCCATCTGGATTTGAAAATCTCCCCTCCTCTCAATCTCTATCAAAACTCCCAAGTGCCCCTCTACATGTGCACACCACAAAACATTCCAGTGCTTCGAGCTCTTCCCGTAACAGACGTTCCCCCACTGCCCTCTCATCAAGATATAATTTTGCCCCTCAAACTCAAAACTTGCCATCTGTCAGGTTCTTAAGGACTTCTTTTTACTTTCAACCGAAAATCTTGTTCTCAATAAAGTTCGACTGGCGACATATTTTTAAAAGTTCATTTTTGCTAGAATGAACAAATTGATGAAGTGTTGTTAATCTTAGACATACCTGCATCCGATTATGTGTGCCCGTGGTTCGTTTTCCAAGTTGCCAACTATGAAAACAAAACAAACACAATAAAACTTTGCTGCTGACGTATTTTTACATGTTTATTTTTTTTCTGGATGGACCATGTTGATGAAGTGTTTTTTTAGATGCATATACCCTCACCCGATGATATCGGCACATTATTTGTTTTTAAGTTGAAAATTGTGAAAATAAAAGAATTCCCCCATGACATAAAAGGGTACCCTCTTCCCCGCCCACTGAGAGAATTAAATAATGTCCTCCCCGCCAATGAACCACTTGTGAACACCTTTTTCACTCTAACAGCCTCATCGGCTGCCGATGAAAGAGTCTTTGCATAGAATCCATTCTATTGAATGAATTACCTTGTGTATGGTCTCCGTTCAGCTGACCTGGAATGACTTCAACGCGGTGTTAGGGACAACGGCACAGAGCAACATTTGTGAAAACAAATCAACATTACATGAGTCGTATTTCGGTTTAAAGAGTAAAGTACTCATCACTAAATATGGTGCTTGTATTTTGGGACTGGTTAAAACGACGTGTGCGGTATGATGGGAAGAGAAACTGCCCCATTAGACCCAAAGGTTAACTCCCCTGCGGGTAAAATGGTAAAATCCCTTTATTCATACAGCCCCTTTCAAAGCTGACAGTCGCTCTTTCTTTGCGTTTTATCCACTTTTGTATATTATTAATCGCGCGTGATCCCGACGACATTGTTATGTTATTTATGATGCCAACATCATGGTTGCTTTACATGAAGCTCACCGGCAACATATACAGTGCGTATACTTTCCCAAGCGAGTATACGTACTTTTATGAGGTTTCAACCTTGACAAATTACAATGATCCCTGTGTAAAAGAAGTCTGAGAAGTGCAGCGCACCTATACTCACTCGATCAAAACGGGCTCATCACATTCTGAGAGACACTACACTTGCTGAGCAAACAATATAAACAGAGCGAACTAGGAGCAACACATAGAGAGACAAAAACAATGGCGAATACGATACATCTCCAGCCATCCATTTAGTAATAGACCCTAAAAAGAGTCCAGCTGCAGGACCTCTTGTCGGTTACGATATAGCTACGCTGTCACAGAAACCAGAGTTTCCCAGGGTCAATGCTGAAACCTACCTATAACGACGCACACAAAATTTAACTACCCATTTGACTCTGAAAGGGCAGCTCCAGCCGAGAAAAATTACATCACCCACGACCCCTTGAAGTCAATCATGAAATTTACCCCTTCTGATTAAATATAGCTCAAAGCGTAGTAGTTTGGAAGCTGCAGCTGGTCACGGGAATTTCGCAAATGAGAAGCGAACTCTCCGCAGGGAGAGTGTACCGTAACCGAAGACAGGTCCCTGAATAGCGATGGCTGTGTACGGAATTCACACGTTTTTGTTTGATAACCGGCGCAAGTAGGGGTATAGGACAAGCGACCTCTGTCGAGATGGCAGAAAATGTGACTCTTCGATATGAAAAAGGATTGCAAGAAACGAAGTACCTTTATCGGAGAACGACGTACTCCCGGAATCGAGGTTTGTATGGTCGCGGACAATCTGCGCAAAATATTTCAGCAATAATGTACCCCTCCCCCGGCGAACAATGGGCGACAGCAAACTGCGCGAAACAGTGTACGAAGAGAAGCTTAGTACATTATGGAGTGCAAAGATAACTTAAAGGGCGGTGGTCGTCGGAACACCGCATGTGCAACTTTCTTGTTTGCAAATATTGTATATCATGCACTATATAAAGATGCATCATGTCAAAATAGCTGCAACATTTAAATTTTACCATGTACATTAAGACAAACATGTTTTAACTTTCATCAGTCGCCAACGTAGCTTGGATATAGTGTTTATATCGGTCGTGGGGGTCCCTGACGACCACCGCCCTTTAAGTCTTTTCACTCAAGCAAACTTCAGGCTTTGAGAAGTGCCTCCCGAGTGTACATTGCAGTTCCATATTGTAAAACATATCATTATGCTCTTTGGATGCCTACAAGCTTGTACGTAAAAGGGAATGGACAGAAATTGGGTGCGGTGTTTATCAAAATGACACAACGCGAAAAGTAGTCTCTTCAAAAGTGGTTGCAGGAAAATAAGTGACCCTCCACCATTGTCATGTGAACCAGTGACCAGAGACCAGTAAAACCAGTAAACCAGAGACCCTCCCCTTCGTGTCACAGTCCATATCAATGATGACGTATCATTTCTCATTTGACCCTTGAACTTTCAAAGAATACTTTTAACCTCTCTAAACAATCACTTTTATGCAAGGGTTCAAGTCGATGAAAAGGAGATCGCATTTTCATAATCAATAATTCTATCAACTAAGCCTACTTGAACTACAATTGGATGCGCCTCGAAGTGACTAAAACTTTTGCTCAAACTTTCCAAAATTGAACTTTCAACCATTCTCTAACCAAATCAACAATAAAAATCGGGGTCACCACAAACGTGTGGAACTGGCGAACAAATTACCAAACCTTTTGCGATATTTGTCATTCAAGATGGCCGTGTGACTGGACGAAGGTTAATTTGGGATTATCGAAAACCTAAGGCGGTGAATGTTTTTCTTTCTCCAAGAGCTTTAAAATGAGCCCCCACAAGTGGTAGGTCAGAAAAGAATTGAAGAAACTTGAGAGTCCTAATATCTGTCCCCGAGGCGCGTTCTACCTTAAAAAGGACAATAGCTGTAATGTTTACCTTCATTTATAGTTTGGCTTGTAGTTGTGCAGAGAGAGCTGTCAATCTCAACAAAGGTGGAATCGTGAGCTTTACATCACTTTCTGCTGGTGCACAAACGTCAAAATACACACCAGAGTTTGAAGTCGCAATCTTGAAATGTTATCTTTATTGTTACTTGGCCCATTCTACAGACATTCAATTGAACACTTTCCTATTGGTGTTGCTCCATTGTCGTGAATGTTTTAGAACGTAATATGTCGGAAACGAAAAAGGTATTCAACGAGATAATCCGATCTTTATTGATAGGGTACCATGGCAGTTGATCAGTTGGTCTTCCACAAATATCTCTTCAATATTCTTGATAGCAAAGTCATTTTGCTATTATATATCAGCCGTCCAAAAGAAATGTTAGCAAAGGTTGTACGTGATTAGGATTAGGGTTAGGGAGATTACGATCCATTCACGTCGATTCAGATTTGTTACTCCAGTTATATCGTAGTATGGTTAAACCACTTGTGATTGACTGCAACATCCGTTATGACGTATTGGTTTCTGTCATTCATCGTAATGAGTTGTTGAAAATCTGCTGCATTGCCGCTAGTTACAGGCTAACAAACTCCACCTCTGTCAGACCTTACTGCGCAAAGCATGAGCAATCATTTCTGATGCAAATCATTCCCTGAATAGTATTTCGAAATGATATCATCTTTTAAACGTCAGTGTTTCCTCGAAGAATCGATATAGGTTCTCAAACCGAATCGCTAAACCACAGAAACGCATTGGTTTCCTCATCCGGTGTATTACTTCCATTTCTACATACCGCACACCAAGATGATCATTAACTTTTCCTATATCGGAATTTCCAACTAATTGTCATCCTCGATGAGAAATCTGTCAGCAAGGAATGGTTGACGACTAGTATATGAAAATCAAATGACAACTGAAAGAGAGAAAATGTGTCATAGAAGTCGTTTAAAGAATAACTGTTCATCAACAACACAACTCTGCACCTGGCCCATTTTTTGTGTATGGTACAGCTTGATTCAGGTTAACTAAGAGTATGCCTCCGAATGTATCTGTCTGATCGTCTATTGGCGCATATGACTGTGTGTCTGTCTGTGTGTCTGTCTGTCTGTCTGTCTATATGTATGCATGTATGTATGTATGTATGTATAAGTATACATATGTTGATTTGAAATTCCTGTGCCATATCTGACAATTTGTTGAGAAGTTTTGCAGCACTCAGTGAAGCACCTGAAAAGATGTGTGACATCAACTTAGGGACTTGTAATAGATATGAAACATCAACTAAAGGAATTTAACTATGTTCTATACATACTGGGTGGTTTTACAAAATCGTCAAAAAAAATGTTTGGAAGGCTTACATACTGATTTTACATATATTTGACCTCGACCTAAAATTTGGAAGGGGAGAGTGAAGCTGTTCGTAACTACCCTCCCTCTGGCATATATGAAAAATATGCCCTCCCACTGAATTTTGTTGCCCTCTGCCCTCCAGTAGCTTTGGTCTGCCCGCTCCCCACTCCCTACAACAGTTCAAGCTCCCCACTGCTCTCTCCCCACTACTGAAACTCCCGCCCCCTTATTGACTTTGATTTTTTTTCAAAAAACAAAACAAAAGAAAGCTACTGTTGATTTTGAACTGAAACCTATTTTCCGGTACCCACTGCCAGAAAATTTCTCCCCGTCCACTGTAAAACCTGAAATCTCTTCCCCGCCCAGTTGTAAATATTGACTTTTTCTCCTTGCCCGCTCAATTTGCCCGCTTACTGAAAGACTGCGCACGAACAAATTTTTTGCACAAACAGCTTTGTTGTCGGCACCTGATTTCCAACTTGTTTGTGGAAAGGTGTCGAACTTTGACCTGTCTGTTTTGAGAGCTGGTGTAACACTTGTTTGAGGAGTTGCATATACATTGTTTTGGCTGCTGTGGTGATTTCAGTGTGTTTTCAATGTATTCAATGAAAGGGCTCGCTGTGACGTGTACGTATTCATGACTCACGTTTACATCTTATTCAATAAATGTTCATCGAAGTTGACATTTGTATAATGAAGTCTTGAAGGCTGCGAGAAATAGTTAAGCAAACCGGAAACCTACATAGTAACATAATATATCAATTTTCCTTATACCATCGATTAAAGGACTATGGGCTATTTCTGGAAATAAAAATTATTTTCATAAATATTGTTCTTATTATAATATAGATATACCATATGAAGGGAAATGAAACTGTGATATCATTATTTTTTGCATTAGTAGTCAGTATTTCCAACACCAGAAGTTTGCATTTGTGCCGGAATGCTGCCCCCAAGTAAACCATTCGTGAATCTCCCTTAAAAGTGACCTGCTAACACTTTCTCTGCAAAACCCCTTTCACTGGTCGAATCGATGTCACTTTGACCGTTATGGTAAAACTGGGGTGGATACAGCTATTCTTCTTCCTCCGCTGGATTTCAAGCCTTAAGAGAGTCAGAAACACTACCGATGCTTTTGTTTTGTTAAAGCTCAATGATGACTTTTGCACAAGCTCTGGTGAGATCCTGACGAAAAATTGGTGAAATTTTGTGATAATTTTCATATATTTGAGGCATATTTGTTGACAATGAGGGCGCCCTTTCAGCTACACCGGGATGCCACTGAGTAGTAAATCAGAACGGGAGGGTACAGAAGTAAACCGGAAACTGTGTCATATTAAATGTAGGATTTCTGGTGTAGATTTCATGGTGAATGTAACTGATCTATACGCATATTGTATTTCTGATACATTTACCGGTATAAAAAGCTGGTGAGGTTGATAAACAAGGACAAGTCCGGCAAATTTTATAAAACTATTGTGAGTTATACATGTTGGTTCAAAGGAGTAAAGTTGAAATGTCGGCACTTTCCCTATCTAGCCATGTTGCAAAAGATCACTATACATCAGTTAGCATACTTTACAAATAATCAGGATAGGTAAGTTACAAAGATCAAATAATCATTAATTATTCGTCTTTATTGAAATTGTTGGAGAACGTCTCTGAAATTGAGGGCAGAAAAGAAGCAAAACTTGAGAAGATATATCCAAAGATGTTTTCCAACTGACAACCCACTCGTCTTTTCCGCCTTTAAAACACAGAAACTCTGCCTCTGTGCATTACAAATGCTCCAAACTGCCCTCTCTTCACCACATGTTGTTATCTCCTATATCCCTCGGCAGACTGGGAAAGAAAGCAAATCTACTCCATGGCCGTCGGCCGGACTTCTTGCACGGTGACTTAACCACTTCATGAGTGTGTCATCTTACTGTGTATGCGCCTCGAAACTGAAAGACTAATAAACTTTTGCCAAACTTTCCTGAATGAAACTTTCAACTTTTCTCTTACCAAACCAACAATAAAAAAGGGGCCACCGTGCAAGGTTTGGAACTAGCGAAACAAAATGTCCAACATATCGCCATATTTGACATTCAAAATGGCCGCCATCCCTGCATTAAATCTATTGGGAAAACATCAAACTTCGGATTTTCGAAAAACTAAGACCTTGAAAAGTTTTTTTCTCTCTCCAAGAGCACCACAAGTGGTAGATCAAGAAGAATTGTAGAAATTTGAGAGTCCAAATATATGTCCCCGAGGCGTGTTTACCTGAAACATGTTGATTCGCATACGTTATAACATGATGCTTGTAAAAAAATGTTTCGTTGAATGAGTGGGATTACAGTGTGTCTTTGTTAGTCCGATATAATAAAGCATAGTGTGACAGGAGAACTCAACATTTGCTATAGAACATGCAGCTACCGTGTTGAGAATTGTAATCTGAAATGTTCATTTTTTTGAGAGAGAAGGTGGACGAACTTTCTGAGAACAACTGTCTTGACAACGTGTATAGAGAAGCCTATGCGATGGCCTTTTGTGAGACATGGCACAGTGACAATGTGCCAGATGATGGTATCAGATTTTCTGGTACCACTGCTTTTCCTGCTTATATGAATCCTAAGTCACGAAAAAACAGAGACACTTCGACCAGAGGTGTAATAAAGACAGACTGTAGTAGTGATATGAAACGGATTGAAAGTCAGGATTTGAGTGCCAGACATACATTAACTGTCAGGCTCTAGAAAGAATGACAAATAGGCAAACAAGTAATTGATATTAGTTGATATTAGTTTCTTTCGTCGCATTTAACAATGCTCTGTGATTGTTCTCCTAACTATGCTTAATTCGTCCTCTATCTCCACAACAGAGTGTCGCATTTTTGGTTCTCAACATATTCATCATATTGTGTACCGTGTTTGTTTCCATTGGAGCCATTGTGGGTGCCGTACACGAGACTTGGTTGATGTGGTTTGGTGTGACCAGCGGTTTTGTCATCCACATACTAATATGTATGGTGTCTATAGCCCTCATGGTAGTGGCTTGTGTTGGAGCCATCAACCACTGCGGCGGTGGAGAACGAAGGGTACGTAATCCGGATTTCTTTCAGGTGACAACAGGTGCAGTTTTTCGTGACATTTTCACCAATGACCATCTTTTTCAGGGAAAAACGTATATTTTGTCTTTTCTCACTCATCTGTTGCAATGAAAATTATTGTAAAGCGACGAACAAAGTACTATGTTCAATTTACAGTATGATTGTTTATTATTCAGGAGCGGGTTCTAATCCAGACTAGAGTCAGCTTGTCACCAATACCATTGGACATAGTTCTTCTTCAAGTTTCAATAAGGCACTGCTGAAAGCGGAGTCCCAACCCTCTCAATGAGGATGGGTCACCATTGAATTACTAAACTTTCGATGACACGAATTAATGACAAAGTTTACATTTTTTGTGAAAATGTTCCTACTGCGAGTTACAGGTATCTTTCTGTTTCCTGAACAGACTGAAGTGGTTGTGGTAAGCCATGTTCCAATGCAACAGCCAGCGGTACAGGTGGTTCACCAATCCACGGGTGTGTACACCACCAGCGGCCCAGCTCAACCCATGCAACCCATGTATGCGTCACACTTCCAGCCAGCCCAACCCGGCCTACCTGGAGGTACCATGGGATACGATGCCCCACCCCAGTACGCACCACCACAACAGGCACCTCCTTACACCCAAATGCAGCCACAACAATACGGTGGGCAACCCCAACCTCCACAACAACAACAAGTTCAACCACAACAATATGGCCAGGCGCAACAACCGCAGCAGTACGGCCAAGCAGTACCGGTGACAGACAGCAATATTTAAAACTGCTGGAAACTTTCACAGGGTTTGAAATTTTATGTTCATCAGGTATGAGGGTTAGAAAAGCATTGAAATGATTCATTCACGGATAACGTTTTATGTATTATTCAATCAGAAACCGTCCATACGTAACGATGAAACCTACCATTGCCTTGTATTTTGTATCAGTTGATAGATTATCGTTAGGCAGTCACGGTATATCAGTATCTTCTTTACTATTGACTTACACATCAAGTTTTTGTTGTCTTACCTTGCACGTATAATCGTTGGAAATCTATTGTAATATTTTATCTCCTTTATAGGGCAATAACTGTAATGTTTTCATTTATTTGATCATGGAAAACAAAAACCTATTTCTCTTTTCTTCTCCCAGAGTACATTAAAATGTATTAAAATACAGAGTAGTGCAACACAAACTAGTATATCATACCAGTGTATTGATGGTGCAAATACAATGATCTGATTGGTCGAGACGCGAAAAGAACCATGGTATATTGGCAATATACCACGAGCATACGCGCGAGCTCTCAGCTTGAGCAAAACTCCGTTTGTGACGTTCCACGCCAGAATTTCAATATACTGTTATGATATAATAGCAATAAATCACACCCAGCGACGGTATACCAAGGGATTTTGACCAATTCACTACATTATATGCACTCGCTACCGCTCGTGCATATATGTCGCGAACTGGTCAAAATCTCGTGGTATACCATCACTGGGTGTACTTTATTGCTTAAGTATACAATATGTTGTCCATGACAAACGAATTCTAGTTTTGACTCAAACACCACATCTTCAAGTACCGTGCAAGTCTAATGACACTGAACTACTTACAATGTTGATTTACATTTTATTTAGTGCGATTGCAATAGATGAGCTAAGAAATGTCTTTGTAAATCGAAATTGAAAATATCCCTTTTCTTTGAAAGTTAGAATAGAATGTTTTTAACTGTCCTCTGAATTCAATCTACAATTTACGATAATCGAAATCTTAATATTTTGTCTATCAGAAACATTTACAATCACGTATATTTGATTTATCACAATTTAAAGAGTTTTCTTGCATCACTGCATTCAAATCGGAACAACTAGCGCTGATGATGAAAAACCTACGTCTTCAGGTGTTACATTTTGACGAAAATATGCGGATATCACGGCACATGTTATAACCGCGTTGGCAGAATGTTATGAGACCGCACGTTTTGAAGAGCGCCTACAACGGTTGTACCACAACACCGATAAAGTAGTATATTTTTGACGTTGCATTGCATTTTAAGACACGTTGGTATACATTATGTTACGGGTCGAATTGTGACTGTGTTACGAGAAACTTTTCGCTTTGTATAATTGATGAAGATTAACATTTTGAAAGAAAGACAGAACATTTTGTGCACGATGGCACATTTATCACATTGTTTGCCATGCAAATTCTTCACATGAATAGTCAGAAAATATTTTCACTTCCTAGAGTACTGTAGCATATAATGTGTGAAATATTTTTAAACTAAATTTTATGACCTAATGTAACTTTCTTGCGTTAAATGATGATAAAGAAATTTTATTTCAAATTATCAGGTCATAATTAATTTCTTAAATAATATGTCTTACTGTGACGAAAAAATGATTATCTAAACAATCTCATCACACTATCTGAGTGTATGTTAAAATATTCTATAAAAGACGGCTTTGAAAGAAATCAATAAAATGAAAGCAAAATGCAAATTTTACTCTATACGACGACCATAATGACGAGAAAGGGTCGCGATAGTTGTGATGATGATGATGATGATGATAATGATGATGATGATGATGATGATATGACAAAGTGATTGACAATCGTAATCATTACACATGGATCATTCGTATAGGCTAAGTTACGATTAGGAACAGCTGTTTACAGACTAAGCCACGATGAGGCAGACATACTGCCGATTATAGGCTAAGTTACGATTAGGAACAGCTGTTTACAGACTAAGCCACGATGAGGCAGACATACTCGAAGTTCTCTTTACACTGCTTTAATCTCTACGTTTCTTTGATATCATTTTTGGACTGTATTCAGTGCATTTGAAATATTTACATACATTTTGACTGTTTTGTTTAAAGTTGGTCCTTATTAGGTGACCACACTGTCTGTTTGTTTGTTGCACGCCATTTAACTCGATTACATCAAGTTGTGTAATTTGTAAAGCGTTATAAAGAATAAAATTGATATGATGCATTTGGATCACAATATTTTTTCCTCTGTGCTTTCTCTATGTTTCATTAAATATTTATTTATATTAACTATCTTTCTCGCTTGGACGCCAGACAAACGCTGAAACTCTGTCTTGTCAACTTTCATTTGACCGAGTCATTTTCAGTGGCAACGTAACACGAAGTGCATTGGTACTTGGAAAGCTGTTGCTCACGTAGTATGCAAACATTAATACAAAATTAAAATATATATGACAATTTGGTGGTCATTTACCGATATGCGCAAAAGTTCATCCTGTTAATACACATAACACTGAGTACTTGTATCGTGTCAACTGATGGGGGCGCTGTACAAAGTGCAGTTCAATTTTCACTTCTGGCATCGAAAGGTATGTATGAGTTCCTGAATAAGTCACCCAGGGGTGCGATTTATGAATTCTGAGAGGAACTGAATGGTATGAAAGGGGAAAATGCATAAAACGGCAGCACCTTTCTTTAATTGACAACAACATCGTTTGTTTTCCATTAGGCCTATATTATTTCTTAATTTTTAAGGAACGTTGAAAAAGTAGGCACGAATTAACATGTATCATGTTTATATGTTTGATGCAAGTAACTTGCATACAAAATGCTAAAATCACATATAATTGTGAAGATATGTGAAGATATTACACAAACAAAAGAATGTGAGCGGTTTATAATTATTTAACATATGACTGCCACCCTTGAACACGATGACTAGTGTTGACTACGCCAGAGGACACTGTCAGAGGAGAAAATATCCAGGGTTTATGATCTGAAGACATTATTCCAAGAACTGGTGTAGCTAGAGTACAGACCTCTAGATTTGAACACAGTTATCTTTTTCCAAGTTTGATCTAATGATGATGTTTTGACAGCCACACTCAATAAGTGATATCGCCACAAACCGATGATGCCATACTTGCCATAGACAAAGCACAGTAGTCCATGGTGGCTGTACTAACTGCGAAGTGTTGTGGTTACAACTTCTGGAATATTGCCGTTTGATAAATACTGCACTGCAAGTGAGACAGTGATGCTTATTTACAGCAATAACCCAGCAAGCAGAGAAATATATTCTCATATTTACTCAAGTGACATAGACTTAACTAAGTCTCAAGGCATGTATAAATATCGAAATAGAGTAAATTGAACGAATAAACTTCAGCAGACTGTTGCGTTACTAGTCACTGGTGGAATGATCGCGAAATAAAAGCAATGTACTCTCGGCAAGCTGTTCCATAGATTGTGGGGTTTCACGGGATGAATATGCTAGTATAACAGTAACTGCTGCCGAGAGAAACCAAGTAACTGGGACTTGTCTACTAGCGTTGTACAACCACACTCATCATTTCATGAAAACTGACAACGTTAGGTGAAGTCGCTCAGAGCTTGAATCATAGCAAACACAAACATCAGCAATATAATTTCAATATATTTATTTGTCGTAAAAGAGGGCTGTTAAAAATATAACAATATTTGGACTAGTCTGAGTAGTGATAACAATAGAGTGAATACAGTAATATGAGTCAGAATAGTTAAAAATAATTGACAGATTTAGTGAGTAATAAAAAAGTCATACATCACACCGGCAAAATATGGAATTTGCTGTACAAATACCTTCAATAAAGATTCTAACACATCAAAATCTACAAAGCAGTTAGAAATAATATTGCACGTATTATCAGATTCAATAATGTACAAACACATAGCTCATAGAACATAACTCCTGACAGTGACAACAACCGTAGTTGTTCCGAAAATATTTTTTGAATATCACTTGATGATACCCAAGTTACTGTGTTTATGAACCCATAAACATAAAGTTATTACTATAGCTCTTTACCTAAACAACACGTCTTACAAAACCATCAACTATATGACGGAAATACGTTATACTTACACTATAGGAAAAAATTGCGAGACTGGAGCTAGAAGGTGGCGCTTTCTCGCAATCGGTGAGAATCTCTTATTATTCCCACCCACTCTCAGTGAGAATTTTTAAATTCTCACTGGTTAGCAGTGAGAAATACATTTGTTGGTAAGAATCAAGTATGATAACAGATTTTTACCCGTGAGACTGGAACTTCTCACCGAGCACAGTGAGAATGCTTATTATCACGGTAATAATGTATCATACTCATCATGCACTGGTGAGATTCAACCAGACTCACCGTGGCATTGGAGAGAATCAGACAGGCTTGTTGTTCACTGGTGAGAATCAATCCGCTTAATTGTCACCAGTGAATAATGAGTCTAGCCGATTCTCACCAATGAACGGTGAGTCTGGTTCATTCTCGCCTGTATAATTACCATTCTGACTAGGCTTAGTGAGAATTTCATGTCTCATCGGTGAGGCTCTGTTACCATTCTTTATTCACACCAATGTCTCGCCAATTGCGAGAAATCGTCACTTTCTCGCTCCAGTCTCGCAATTAAATGCCTTAGAGGGGATGTTTTTTTACCCCAAGGTGTTTCACTGGCTGCCGAAAACAACTAAAAGAGTCTCTCTCTCTCTCTCTCTCTCCTCTCTCTCCTCCTCTCTCTCTCTCTCTCTCTCTCTCTCTCTCTCTCTCTCTCTCAAAAACACACACACCTAGACACACACAATGGCAGTCTTCACGCATGTTTCACCCTACGATAAGTTCGCAAAACCTGATCTGCATAAATCTGATCGAAATTCTTAAATGGAAAACACAAATCATTCTCAAGTCACGGCTGTTAGTTCACATGAGGGCAACTGTAGCAAATCTTAACTTAAAAATTAAATTCTCTCATCACAATATCATCAGCCTTTCAAAAACACTACACCGTCTCTGACAGATTGATATGGTCGACGTCAATGGAATTTAAAGCATGCGATTAAATTGCAGGTGACATACCTTCAAATAATAAAACTTATGCTTCAAGCTAAACAAATATCAGTTAAATGGAAAAACGTTCAAATTATATCTTTAGTACAGGAATTTGAAGTGGTGTGACCGTGTACATCTAGGCTCCAAGTCTTCAAAGTGGGTCAAGTTTCTAAAAGCACTTTGAATGCACTGATTCTGATCTAGAAATACTAAAAATACCCCGTGGCAATATCAACATTCAGAAACTATAAAATAAATTACGACAAAGTGGCCGTGATTTGGAAATTTATAGAATTATACAAATCATATTTCTTCTGATTAAGATGAAATTGTCCTTTTTTTCAGATAAATATTATATTGGTGCATAACACTTAATACATATTCACAACAGAACAACCTTTTGTGAGCGTTTCATATCACCAACTCACATAATGAACTATCTCTTGCCAACAGCATAAAGATTCTATTAAACATTATTGTTATCACTATGGGAAGGCTTTGGATGTTTACTGTATACTTATTTCTCACTTGAATCCAATTAGTCAATTTAATAAATATACAATCCGACTGTTTTAAGGACTGTCACGTCAAAATTCTGTTCAGACAAAGCTTAGATGAGAACTCAAGGAATCACACTAAAATACACGATTAAGAGAAAACCTGGAGTGATTTTCATCAGTGAGGAAATGTTTCAAGGGCAAAGCCTTATACAAACTACACATGTAGTGTTCTTATTGTGTAACTGATGCAATTTACATATTGAAAATCTTTTCGGTTGAAAGAATGTTAGCCAGATATAAACACTTGCCCTCTCCTCTGCAATGCAGTGTCCCTTATATTTGCTTATCAATACAGATTACAGACCTTTAATACACCAACGCTATGAGTCGTTTTATACAATGGTGGCGATGTATTAATCAAACAAATAAAAAACAGTGCAGTTGGCAAAGGTATGCATAATAAATTCATCCCCTATCTTCAAGGACCTTAATTATAAAGAAGACAAACATATATGAGGCTTCCTATCTTCATCGGGAAGGATATATCACTACAAAGGTCCGAGCCAAGACAGACCCTGTGGACTCGATGAACCCGAATGGCGCCGCAAACACCTTCAATATGTAATGGGTGGCTCTGATACCGGACCGAGGCCAAACGGGGCTAAAAGTCTTAACAATCGGCTTTCTCCTTATTGGCTGTAAAACTAGAATCGGATTCAATTTGTGAAGCCGAGTATGGCGAGAAGAGAGAGTGCTCCACGATCCATCTTTATATGCTACGTGCCGTTCTGCTGGGCGTCTTCAGACATAGAGGGCGCCACAGTAATTTAAAGGATACACGAATCACAAATCCCAGAAGCGCGGTGTATGAAAGGGGAGGGGAGGGACAAAGAGAGTATCGTATTCTACCGTAAACAATACATCAACCGACAACAATAACACGGACGTTCTCTCGGCCAACAGTTACGCATTGATTTCCTCCGAGTTTTTACCATTCATGATTAATAATACTTGCTTGTATTGATTACAATTGTTAGCACATTTATTTCTTTATAAAGCGAACATTTACTAGTCTACGCTCTTCCGATGGTTGCGACTTGACTAATACGTCGTACTAGAATACGTACTAGAATACAATGACGAGATAATGATGACAAGAGGTTTACTATCGCCGATGACCTTTTGCTTAAACATTGTCAGCTTCACATTCCTCCTGTGAAACATGAAAATGAACAAATGATCAAACGAGATGATTTAACGAAAGAAATTGCCAACTTAAGAATATTTGTTGAGAAAGCAATCAGAAGATTACAAATATCTAGGATTTTGTAAAATGAAATCCCGATTACTCTGTTAGAAAAGGTTGATTGCACAGTTATTCTATGCGCTGCTATATGTGATATGTACCCAAACTATACATATACCTGCTTTATTGATATCAGAGACATTAATGCTGTAATATGTAAATAAATAGAACCATGAATTCATGTTGATTTTGAAAAAAAACGTCCGTTTTATTCTTTCTCAATATACACTTACAGACTAAGCTGCATACCTAGCTGTGGTAGCGCGCGCATCTCTGCGAAGGTGAGGAGGGCGTTGCCCAGCTTCTTCCTTAAAAAGGTCATATAGAGGTCACTCGCGCATGCAGACTTCACACCATTACAAAAACTACGTCGATGCTAATCAGTTGCGAAAAGTGTCACCTGTATCACTATAGGTAAGCGGACGAGTAGGAGGCGGTTTACGGAATTTAACGGTACAGTTTGCCAGTAAAACTCCGAGGCCCGCAGGGCCGAGGAGTTTTATGGCAAACTGTACCGTTAAATTCCGTAAACCGCCGACTACGAGTTCGCTGACCGTGTTATACCACGAATTTGCCGAGTTTTAGAGCCTTGTTTGCACGCCGAATGTTTTTATTTGTAATTTTAGTGCAGTGCAAGTTGAAACTTTGGCAGGAAAACATTGACGCGTTTTGACACCTTGTTGAACGAAAGTATAAAAAACTAACCCATGATTGGATAAAACAAAGTTGACATGTGTTGCTATAGTAGTGCGATGACGTGGTTGCGCACCTGGTTTGATTTGAATTGTATGAATTATGTTTGATTGATTGGTTGGTTGAATGAAGTGAAAAGGTGTTTGCAGATCGACGTTAGAGTCACGCTTTGCCCATTTGGGTCGAAAAATTTGAGCAGCATACACGCAATTGCCGAGTCGCTCTACGTATATCGATATGGCGGATGAAGTACAAATGAAAGCTGTATCCGGTGCACTTCAACTACCAAAGCCAAAGATGGAAAAGAAAAGTCCCCCTGTCACGCCAGTGCTACATCCATGGCCAGAAGTCGGGATTTTTTCATTTAGACATTTTTACATTTTAGTAGTGCATGTCTGACATGTTAGGTCGGAACTAACGTGACCAAAAAAGCCAAATTGCAAACCTATCGTGTATCGTGCAGACCTAACGTGTACGGACCTAACGTGTCTAAAATGTCTAACGTGTATGTCATTTTAGGTTCTCAACATGGGTCAAAATCTATCATGCCAATCGTGCAAACCTATCGTGTAACGTGCCGACCTAACGTTTACGGACCTAACGTGTCTAAAATGTCTAACGTGTATGTCATTTTAGGTTCTCAACATGGGTCAAAATCTATCATGCCAATCGTGCAAACCTATCGTGTAACGTGCCGACCTAACGTTTACGGACCTAACGTGTCTAAAATGTCTAACGTGTATATCATGACTGTACGAGTCAACTTATCTGGAGCCCCTAAAATGACATACACGTTAGACATTTTAGACACGTTAGATCCGTACACGTTAGGTATGCACGATACACGATAGGTTTGCATGATTGCCATGATAGCTCTTGACTCATTTTGAGACCCTCATTGGACATACACGTTTGACATTTTAGACACGTTAGGTCCGTACACGTAAGGTCTGCACAATACTAGATAGGTTTGCACGATTGGCATGATAGAGTTTGACCCATGTTGAGAACCTAAAATGACATGCACGTTAGACATTTTAGACTCAATGTCTAACGTGTGAGTCAAAATCTAACATGCCAATCGTGCAAACCTATCATGTATCGTGGAAACCTAACGTGTACGGACCTAACGTGTCTAAAATGTCTAATGTGTATGTCATTTTAACTTCTCCACATGAGTCAAAATCTACCATGCCAATCGTGCAAACCTATCGTGTATCGTGAAAACATAACGTGTCTAAAATGTCTAACGTGTATGTCATTTTAGGTTCTCAACATGAGCCAAAATCTATTATGCCAATCGTGCAAACCTATCGTGTATCGTGCAAACCTAACCTAACGTGGTCAGCACGTTACACGATAAGTTTGCACGATTGGCATGATAGCTTTTGACTCGTGGACAACCTAAAATGACATACACGTTAGACATTTTAGACCGTTAGCTCCGTAAATCTTAGGTCGGCACCTTATACGATACTCAAGATTAAGGTGATGGCCTACAAACACGGTAAGGTCTAACTCTATCATGCCAATCGTGCAGACCTAACGTGTACGGACCTAACGTGTCTAAAATGTCTAACGTGCATGTCATTTTAGGTTCTCAACATGGGTCAAAATCTATCATGCCAATCGTGCAAACCCATCGTGTATCGTGCAGACCTAACGTGTACGGACCTAACCTGTGTCATTTAGGTTCTCAACATGAGCCAAAATCTATTATGCCAATCGTGCAAACCTATCGTGTATCGTGCAGACCTAACGTCTACGGACCTAACGTGTCTAAAATGTCTAACGTGTATATCATTTTTGGTTCTCCACATGAGTCAAAATCTATTATGCCAATCGTGCAAACCTATCGTGTATCGTGCAGACCTAACGTGTACGGACCTAACGTGTCTAAAATGTCTAACGTGTATGTCATTTTAGGTTCTCAACATGGGTCAAAATCTATCATGCCAATCGTGCAAACCTAACCTAACGTGGTCAGCACGTTACACGATAAGTTTGCACGATTGGCATGATAGATTTTGACTCGTGGACAACCTAAAATGACATACACGTTAGACATTTTAGACACGTTAGCTCCGTAAATCTTAGGTCGGCACCTTATACGATACTCAAGATTAAGGTGATGGCCTACAAACACGGTAAGGTCTAACTCTATCATGCCAATCGTGCAAACCTATCGTGTATCGTGCAGACCTAACGTGTACGGACCTAACGTGTCTAAAATGTCTTAATGTGTATATCATTTTTGGTTCTCCACATGAGTCAAAATCTATTATGCCAATCGTGCAAACCTATCGTGTATCGTGCAGACCTAACGTGTACGGACCTAACCTGTGTAAAATGTCTAACGTGTATATCATTTTTTGTTCTCCACATTAGTCAAAATCTATTATGCCAATCGTGCAAACCTATCGTGTATCGTGCAGACCTAACGTGTAAGAACCTATCGTGTCTAAAATGTCTAACGTGTATGTCATTTTAGGTTCTCAACATGGGTCAAAATCTATCATGCCAATCGTGCAAACCTATCGTGTAACGTGCCGACCTAACGTTTACGGACCTAACGTGTCTAAAATGTCTAACGTGTATATCATGACTGTACGAGTCAACTTATCTGGAGCCCCTAAAATGACATACACGTTAGACATTTTAGACACGTTAGATCCGTACACGTATAGGTGCACGATACACGATAGGTTTGCATGATTGCCATGATAGCTCTTGACTCATTTTGAGACCCTCATTGGACATACACGTTTGACATTTTAGACACGTTAGGTCCGTCACGTATAGGTATGCACAATACTAGATAGGTTTGCACGATTGGCATGATGGAGTTTGACCCATATTGAGAACCTAAAATGACATGCATGTTAGACAGTTTAGCCCCAATGTCTAACGTGTGAGTCAAAATCTAACATGCCAATCGTGCAAACCTATCATGTATCGTGGAAACCTAACGTGTACGGACCTAACGTGTCTAAAATGTCTAATGTGTATGTCATTTTAACTTCTCCACATGAGTCAAAATCTACCATATCGTGCAAACCTATCGTGTATCGTGAAAACATAACGTGTCTAAAATGTCTAACGTGTATGTCATTTTAGGTTCTCAACATGAGCCAAAATCTATTATGCCAATCGTGCAAACCTATCGTGTATCGTGCAAACCTAACCTAATGTGGTCAGCACGTTACAAGATAAGTTTGCACGATTGGCATGATAGCTTTTGACTCGTGGACAACCTATATACACGTTAGACATTTTAGACACGTTAGCTCCGTAAATCTTAGGTCGGCACCTTATACGATACTCAAGATTAAGGTGGTGGCCTACAAACACGGTAAGGTCTAACTCTATCATGCCAAGGTGCAGACCTAACGTGTACGGACCTAACGTGTCTAAAATGTCTACGTGCGTGTCATTTTAGGTTCTCAACATGGGTCAAAATCTATCATGCCAATCATGCAAACCTATCGTGTATCGTGCAGACCTAACGTGTACGGACCTAACGTGTCTAAAATGTCTAACGTGCATGTCATTTTAGGTTCTCAACATGGGTCAAAATCTATCATGCCAATCGTGCAAACCTATCCTGTATCGTGGAAACCTTAACGTGTACGGACCTAACGTGTCTAAAATGTCTAATGTGTATATCATTTACGGTTCCTCAAACGAGTCAAAAATTATTATGCCCATCGTGCAAACCTATTGTGTATCGTGCAGACCTAACGTGTACGGACCTAACGTGTCTAAAATGTCTAACGTGCATGTCATTTTAGGTTCTCAACATGGGTCAAAATCTATCATGCCAATCGTGCAAACCTATCGTGTAACGTGCAGACCTAACGTGTACGGACCTAACGTGTCTAAAATGTCTAACGTGCATGTCATTTTAGGTTCTCAACATGGGTCAAAATCTATCATGCCAATCGTGCAAACCTATCCTGTATCGTGGAAACCTAACGTGTACGGACCTAACGTGTCTAAAATGTCTAATGTGTATATCATTTTCGGTTCTCCACACGAGTCAAAATCTATTATGCCAATCGTGCAAACCTATCGTGTATCGTGCAGACCTAACGTGTACGGACCTAACGTGTCTAAAATGTCTAACGTGCATGTCATTTTAGGTTCTCAACATGGGTCAAAATCTATCATGCCAATCGTGCAAACCTATCGTGTATCGTGCAGACCTAACGTGTACGGACCTAACGTGTCTAAAATAAATGTCTAACGTGCATGTCATTTTAGGTTCTCAACATGGGTCAAAATCTATCATGCCAATCGTGCAAACCTATCCTGTATCGTGGAAACCTAACGTGTACGGACCTAACGTGTCTAAAATGTCTAATGTGTATATCATTTTCGGTTCTCCACACGAGTCAAAATCTATTATGCCAATCGTGCAAACCTATCGTGTATCGTGCAGACCTAACGTGTACGGACCTAACGTGTCTAAAATGTCTAACGTGCATGTCATTTTAGGTTCTCAACATGGGTCAAAATCTATCATGCCAATCGTGCAAACCTATCGTGTATCGTGCAGACCTAACGTGTACGGACCTAACGTGTCTAAAATGTCTAACGTGCATGTCATTTTAGGTTCTCAACATGAGCCAAAATCTATTATGCCTATCGTGCAAACCTATCGTGTATCGTGCAGACCTAACGTCTACGGACCTAACGTGTCTAAAATGTCTAACGTGTATATCATTTTTGGTTTTCCACATGAGTCAAAATCTATTATGCCAATCGTGCAAACCTATAGTGTATCGTGCAGACCTAACGTGTACGCGGACCTAACGTGTCTAAAATGTCTAACGTGCATGTAAGGTAAGGTCTAACTCTATCATGCCAATCGTGCAAACCTATCTTGTATCGTGCAGACCTAACGTGTACGGACCTAACGTGTCTAAAATGTCTAACGTGTATGTCTTTTAGGTTCTCAACATCACTCGGAATTCTATCATGCAAATCATGCAACGTGTACGGACCTAATGTGTCTTAAATGTTTAACGTGTATGTCATTTTAGGTTCTCCACATGACTCCAATTTCTATCATGCCAATTATGCAAACCTATCGTGTATCGTGCAAACCTAACGTGTACGGACCTAACGTGTCTAAAATGTCTAACGTGCAGAATTTTACAGTGTTTAGTCATGCACGTTTGTCCTACACGTTTGGGTTCTATAATGTACAATGGCATACAATTGCCCATAGCACGATAGCTTCAACAATGTGAAACGTGCATTTTTACCAACTACTGGCCATAGCTCCAGTGCTAACGGCCACAATCGGAAGACCAAGCTACACAGCCACGTCAGAGAAAGGCGCAACAGAAACTGCAAGTACAAAAAAAAATACGTGTAGATCCACAATGACCGTGGTACTGCGTGTGTGTTTGCCTGTAGCTAGATTTAACTTTACCAAAGGCGACTGAAACCTCTACATTGAGTGTTCATAACTGACTTTGAAGTCTTAAATTTCAGCTTCGAACAATAACCTTAACACAGAAGTGATATTTGCAATCAATACCGTTATTTCATGGTGACCTATAATCGGTTTTGAGATGTACAGTCGTGTAAAATTAATTCAGACCGGTGATTCTTTTAAAGTGTCTTTACTCTGTACTTCATGGTGAAATAAATTTCTTCTTGTATAATGTCTCGCATTTGTTTTTAGCTCACGTGTGTAAACACGTGGGCTATTGTCATAGCGATGTCTGTCTGTCTGTCCGTGTGTGTGTGTGTGTGTGTGTGTGTGTGTGTGTGTGTGTGTTAGTGTGTGTGTGTGTGTCTGTCTGTCTGTCTGTTTACACGATAACTCAAAAACGCCTGAACGGATTCAAGTCAGATTTGGTACACAGGTACCATATGCTACTTGCAAGAACTGATTAGATTTTGGTTAGTGTGGCTTGCATATTATGAAGTTATGCAATATCGTTTTTTTTCCGTACAATGGTTTCCCTATGGAGACGGTAATGACAGAGTAGACATATATCAAGAAATACTGCACAAAATTTCATGAAACTTTTCACAGATGACAATCTCAGAACATTATGATGGTACTGTGAGTGTCATGTCAATTACCTTCTCATTTGCATATTTAATGAACTTTTGTTATTAGTGAGATAACTCTGAAATTCCTGTACCAAACTTGATGATACTTGCAACAAATATTGATCTGATATATATCTAATTATACTTAGAAGAATTAAGCAGTGTCAAGTTAATAAATAGCTCATTTGCATATTTTATGAAGTTTTGTAATTAGTCATATAACTCCAATATAACTTGACCAAATGTGATGAAATCTGCTGCAGATACTGATCCGACTGATATCTAATTGTGGTGTAGAGCATTTACTTGTGTGAAGTTAATTAAGGGTTCATTTGCATATTTAATGAAATTTGTAATTAGGTATATAACTCTAAAATTACGGCACCCGAGTCTTTGAAATTGGGAACAGATATTGTTTTGATAAATATCTAATTGTACTGAGAAGCATTTGGCAGTGTCAAGTTAACAAATAGGTCATTTGCATATTTTATGAAGTTTTGTAATTAGTCATATAACTCCAAAATAACTGCACCAAATGTGATGAAATCTGCTGCAGATACTGATCCGACAGATATCTAATTGTGGTGTAGAGCATTTACTTGTGTGAAGTTAATTAAGGGTTTATTTGCATATTTAATGAACTTTGTAATTAGTGATATTACTCCAAAATTACAGCGTTAAATTTGATGAAACTTGCTACAGATGTTGATCTGATAAATATCCAATTGTACTGAGAAGCATTATGCAGTGTCAAGGTAATAATTAGCTCATTTGCATATTTCATGAAGTTTTATAATTAGTCATATAACTCCGAAATAACTGCATCAAATGTGATGAAAACTGCTGCATATACTGATCTGACAGATATCTAACTGTGTTGTAAAGCATTTAGTAGTGTAAAGTTAATTAAGGGTTCATTTGCATATTTAATAAACTTTGTAATTAGGTATATAACTCTGAAATTACGGCACCAAATTTTTTTAAACGTAATACAGATATTGATTTGATAAATATTCAATTGTGCTATGAATCATTGAATAGTGTCAAGTTAATTTAGGGATTATTTGCATATTTAATGAACTTTGTAATTAGTGACATTACTCTAAAATTACAGCATTAAATTAAATGAAACGTGCTACAAATGTTGATCTGATGGATATCTAATTGTCCCATGAAGCATTGAGCAGTGTCAAGTTAATTAACAGCTCATTTGCATATTAAATAAAGTTTTGTAATTAGTGATTAAAATCTGAGAGTACTGTGCAATGTTGAAAAAAAACCTGCTACTTATAGTGATAACATATATCTTATTGTTCTGTGAAGCGCACTACTATTAATGAACCTGTTGTAAAACACGTGAGCATATTCAGTTCATATCTGGTTTTTTACTCGTTGCCACGTGACTTTCTTTTGTTTAAAAAGAGTCCATTTTACAAGTTCTTTTGTTTAAAAGTGTCCGATTTACTAGTAAACCGGACAGTTTTCATCAAAGAACTGTCCGATTTACTAGTAAATCGGACACTTTTAAACAAAAGAACTTGTAAATCAGACACTTTTTAAACAAAAGAAAGCCAGGTGGTATATAATGAAATATTCGGTTATGGAAATTAGAGAGCATGGTTAGAACGATGGGCACGAGGCGGAGAGTGGTATAACTCTAAAAAATGGCAAGTCTAGAGTGAGAAAGTGACGGTTTTTCGCTATAGGTGAGAATCTCTTGCTATTCTCACTGCTGCCAGTGAGACATTTTGAATTCTCACAGGTGAGCAGTGAGAAATGCACTCCTTGGTGAGAATCAAGGATAGTAACATATTCTCATCGGTGAGACAGGATATTCTCACCAAGTACAGTGAAATATGTAATTTTCTCTGTGAGAATGTATCATACACATCATTTACTGGTGAGAATCAACCAGACTCACCTTTCATTGCTGAGAATCAGCCAGACTTGTTATTCACTTGTGAGAATTAGCCAGAATGATTCTCACCAGTGAACAGGTCTGACTGATCCTTACCAATGATCGGAGAGTCTGCTTGATTCTCACCAGTGAATAATTAGTATGATTAGTATGAAGTGTAAATGAAGTTAGTTTGCTCACAATAGTAGGTACAGATGAGGGGATTGCTGACGATGAATTTTCCGGCCATCATTGTTGAAATACGCTCCGTGATATGATGACTCACAGGTGTGCAGCGACTGTGACTGACCACAGTTTCTTTGGTTAAGGGACTGTCACAGTGAAGAGATCGATACCGGTAGGCCCTGCAAGATAAAGAGTACATCGGCACTTGACCATGTGTACCTAGAAGTGTACATAGCATCAATGTCATATACAGAGGTACAACATCACGGTGTAAGATTGCGACTCTATTTTTGATTGACAACACTATAGCGATGGTTCGCTTCAACATGGAGGCAGTTTCCTCCACGGTTTGAAACAGTAAAAAAGGAGAAAACGTACAAGGCACATTTCCTAAGCGTTTTTCCTCCAATCATATTATTCCTGTACTTGTCGTGAGGGTAAACGTTCCACTCGTAAAATAAACGCAAGGTTTTCTTCAAAGTGACGTGTGCAGGTGCGTGGTTTTGCTCTTGCTGAATAGTGTTGATCGACTCTTTTCTGCTCTGAGTGCTAAAACACTTCTCCGAGCGTTGTATTAGTAACTTGCAATATATTGAAGTAACATCCCAGGAAGAGTTTTCTTTCTGATATTTGGGTGCTGCATACCCTGTCGATCCGCTATCCACGGTCAATATGGACACTGCATTTCAACCGGCGTGTTCACGTATGCACGGAGTGTCGGTCAGCCACAACGCATACACTTGTTTTGCAGTTCAGCGTATCCTTACTCCCAAGATAACTAAGACAGATTATCCATTTCAACCCGTAAAATGTCTCTGTGAGCACGAGAAAGTGAATGCCATCAATGTTTAGTAGAAGTTCTCTAAGAACAAGGGTATGATTACACACAATCGCATACACTTGTTTTAAGGTGGCCAAATCATTACTCATGTCTGTCCCACCTCTTAATATTATTGTGGTTTGCCATGATCAAAGTCTCACTTTAAATCAATGGTGAATTTTCTATTGCAGAGGAAACTTAGAAGTCAAGATCGATTATTTACACCATGTTTACACGACAACGAGATTCTTTTGTTTAGCTAGAAGCGGAGATTATAATTTGAATCAAACTGAAGGCTGTCGGTGACGTAGTCAGCCCTCGCATCCCTTTGGCAAAGTCGGATCAATTTAGCCTTTATATTAATAAGACCTAAATGTCGCGTATTTTGGTTAACATAGCATTCGATGGATATCCATGGATTCTTGAGGCATGGAAACGTTTTGAAATTATTCGTTTTAGTGTTTCGCATGTTTTTTTTTTCAAGAGCTCTGTGTCACACTGTTAACCTGGCTTAAAGGCATTATAGCATGATGCCGGGTTGACGTTACCCCTGACTTTCGCGTTTGACATTTCTTTCCAACAAGCGGAAAAGGTTGTTTATTTTGTGGTAACAAGCGTTTGACATCGCAATGGGATGGAGCAAATTTTTTTTTTCATCCAGAAAACTCAGCAACACTCCATATTCAGAGGTTCTGGGACGTCTAAGACCGATTGTGGTGAGGAGCTGCATAGAAGTGGATCGACGCACTATAGGAAAAAATTGCGAGACTGGAGCAGGAAAGTGACGTTTCTCGCAATTGGTGAGAATTTCTTGTCATTCTCACAGCTACCGGTGAGAATTCAAAACTTCTGTCACACTCAAAAGTTCTCACCACTGAGCGGTGAGAAATGCTCTATTTGGTGAGATAATAGATTCTCACCGTTGAGAATGGAAATTTTTACGGTGAGAATCAACCAGACTCACCATTTATTGGTGAGAATCAACCAAACTCTTTGTTCACTGGTGAGAATTAACCAGATTGATTCACACCAGTGAACAGCAAGTCTTGCTGATTCTCACAAATGAATGGTGAGTCTGGTTGATTCTCACCGTAAAAATCACCATTCTCACAGTGCTTGGTGAGAATTTCTATTCTCACAGGTGAGAATCTATTATCTCACCAAGTAGTGTATTTCTCACTGCTTTTACCGGTGAGAATTTTTGAATTAGGAAAAAATTGCGAGACTGGAGCAGGAAATTGAATTCTCACCGGTAGCTGTGAGAATGACAAAAATTTCTCACCAATTGCGAGAAAGCGTCACTTTCTCGCTCCAGTCTCGCAATTTTTTCCTATCTGATACATGATATAAGCTGCCGCTGTCATTGGTAAGGGAAAAGGTGACAGAAAAAATATGCTATATAAAGCTTTAAAGGGCCATTAATGCTAACTTTTGACGATTTTTTCACTGTTTTTGTGTTTAATGTCAACCGTAATTTCTTGTTCTACTCCCAAAAGTATCTTGATATATTCAGCTTGTCAACTCAGCCTGTACATGTGTAAAGTGCGTTGTTATTGTTGAGAAGTGAATTCTGGTCCGGACTAGAAGTCAAATGTAAGCGATAACAGTACATTTTACACATACAGACGCTATGTTGACGAGCTAAGTAGAGGGTATTTCAACATTCTTTTGGCAGTAGAATAAGATTTTGCAATTGACTCACAAAATAAAAATAATGAAAAATCATCAAAAGTTAGCATTACTTGCCTTTTTAATAGCAATATAAAGATATCTGATACACTGTCTCACAGTGTCCTCCAAGACAGGTGTACACCGATTTCAAGGATGTTTTTCAAGATGGTAGCGAAATCCATAGTCATTTCAGACATCATACCCTTCAGCCGTCGTGTCTAAATAACGGCAGTTTCATTTGATACGTTGAACGGCGTCATTTCAAAATAATATGCTTTCCCTGTATCGATTTATTACCTGCTCTTTCTCACCTGTATATTTTCTCGAATTATGAACTACATGTAGATCAAGTTGACTTTCATGACCGTACTGTTTATTTCGAATTTGAATGGGAAGAATCAATGAGGAAGCCTTTTTGGTTCAATGGTTGGTAAGTATCCCCTAAAACGTGGTCTTTTTTTGGGAACATAAAACGCACCTGCTGAATATCTTGTTTTGTGTGGTCCTGTTGTAAAAACCTAACCGACATTCTTCTTCTTCTATCCGACATCAGAATCTAATCATCCTTGGTCTTTTCAAGGTTCACTGTAAGTGTGATCGTCCCCACAGCTAACATTGTTTTCTTCTCTAGCATTTTGTTCTCATGATTATGGATAGTGTATCGAATTAACAAGTAGCTGAGCAGATTATGATGTCAGCAAAAAGGCAAGCTATCCTACTTTACAATTCTGCATCAGTATACCAGTTAAGGGAACTTGTGTTTTTCCTAAATGACATAAAGTAAAGACTGATGTTTTTACTTTGTTTTCATTCACAGTTTTTATGACTATGTCGACACCGATTTCTTTTCATCCCGGCAACCCATTATCGTGATAAAAGAAGAGATACAGTTTATGATCATGCGTTATTAATGACGTCAGGTTTCGGAAAAATAATATATTTAAAAGTGATCCAAAAAAGCCTCAACTCTTTAAGTGTCATTTGCGTCTCATTATGAAAATTATCCGAGGTTCATCTTGCCCCTCTGTAAGAAGCTATGCAAGACACCAAGACACATGCAAGACACCTTCCAAGTTTCAACACCATCACTTTGTTGAACCCAAACACAAGCATACTTGGCACATAGTAAGTGTGATAAAAAAGAATTCCCTGTCGTGACATCGTAACGTTGCCACTATACATGATGATATTTGCCTTGAAATTATATATCGGCCATTCCCCTGGGATCAGCAACTTCAGTAACACATTAACCCAGCTGTTCAATTAGAGTCAGGCACCAGGTGACTGATAGATAAACTTACCTGTTGTGAGCAAAAATATGTAAAAAGAGTTGAGCAGCTAATGTCTTTCAGCGGATTCATTAACAGATTCCCAAAGCATAAAATATAGAAGGCATGGATGAAAATTCGCTTTTAGCTCAAAGCCTAAAGGAACTAGACTTAAAGATCGGTTCTGATTGTGACAGAGTTACAGGCCTGCAGTGCGTAGCGAGGATATGTCATGACGAAGACATGAAAAGGGGAATTTGGTGTGATCTTTACACGTTTTTCTCAATGTGACGTGCTAAATAATATGTCCATCATCAAAACGTTAATAGGTAATTTATACACACCCACAATTGATTAACGATTTATGGGAATCTTGAAAACGTGGGTTTCTGCTTGAACTCTCCGTCTACTCAAATAATCACTTAATTATAAATTCAAATTCAGAGATATCGTCACTCTGTTGTGCAGGTGAATTTAATATCGAACAAATAAAAATTGAAGCTGATAATGTTAACGGAACAATTTATGCAAATTGACACCGTAATATAAAACAGGCCTCATCTTTTATTGAAACATTGATCTGAGGGTAAGCCATCACAATATTCATAGGTATTGACAAGGCTATGGTATTAAGCAATAATCCCCACCGGCCCTTAACTTGGTGTGTCTGGGTGTATCATCGCTTGATACAAAGAGTACTGAAGTAAGTTTCTTGGCCAAGTTCAGTCGATCTTACGGCGGATCGCAGTTGTTCGACCCTAATTTGGCTCGTTTCAGGTCGTTTCCACAATAGTTTGGATCGTAGGGGTCGTTTTTGCTCGGTTCAGCTCGGTTTGGTTCGGTTTACCTCTCTCAATATTTACAAACGCCCTATTTGATGGATAATTTCGACGTTATTGAACCAGGTTTGAAATAATCCAGAAGTGGTATGACAGCAACTGCGATCAACAGTTGTGCAGAGTGTGGTGCCCGATTCAGCTAGAGTTGGACGCTGACACTGCTCGTCGCATCTGATGTCATAGATTTCTTTCATCATCGACCTCAACTTATTTTGACCAAGAGGTGAGTCCCATACTTTATCTGTGTATTGAAATTCAGACTTTGGTCTTTGAAACAAAGAGGACATTTTGGGATTAAACTTAGATGGGTACTTTCTAAATGCACCGGCAGGGCAATTTAAAAATATATATGCTCGTTTAGGGGCCCGTTTTAGCACTGCTATCAGTGCTAAAACAATATTTTAGCATCGGTGGAATGAGCTCTCGTCCAATCAGAATGGCGCTTGGTAACAAGACATGATAAAATTACTTATTTTTTAAAGTTTTGCATAGACCATCTTGTCACGACACACATACGTGTATGTCCATGCTTTCAAAGCAGCGTGTACTGCTGGTAATGTCTGGCCAACATTTCAACAGGAGTGTGTGACTTTAAGCTGAGACAAGGTAGGTTCTAGTGTAACTTTTTGTGATGTTTCTAAATTCAGTATCAACGATTCAAACATATAACGTGATCGTAATTTAACTCTGGTTATATTTTGTTTACATGTGTGAACGAATCCAAGATGACAGGGTAAATAGCTGTTTGCAAGCGGTCGATTATTCATACTGCCATTTCATAAGTTCACAATAAATCCCAGGGTGGAGCACAGTTATGTGTATGTTGGTGAATCATTTCCTAAATGCTCGAAGTACAACCCTGCAGTCTTGTTTTTGATACCTTATGGGTTTAGTATGCAATTTTGTTCAAATTTAAATGATGGATTTTTTAACTATGTAAATAAAATTGGGCACTGAGAACAATGGATAAAATGAGGATTTGTAGACGTAGATCTGATTTTCAATAAGTTTGTAAACGAATATGCAAAATGAAAACAAACGTACGGAATGGTCACACTTTTAATAACTTAACAGCTGACATTAGAATTGACATAGTTTAGGGAATCTTCAGTCTCTTTCCAGAAAGAACACTATTAATTTATACCCGACGCAATGTTTTATTGCGTGTACGGAGAATTTTTATAGGTTGCATCACTAAGATTTCTTATTGGTCGCATTTTCATGTCAACAATATTTTTCATGTCGTAATGAAGGTACTAGTAAGAATACTATTATCGTTCTTAGTATTGCCATATCATACGATAAATTTAAGATTACAGAATATTCTATATAGATTTTTAATGAAGGAATTAAAAACTTCAAAGTTTATTATATTTTTATTAGCTACTATTTCCTATCGTGCATAGATGGCAAATTAAATAATCGAATCGGGAAACTGTTTTGAGTGAAACTGAATGACGCAATTTGGTGTGGAATATTTCGAAATAGTTTCGATTCCACAATGCTTTCCTATGTTTTCCTCTATACGATGCCATTATGTTTTCGAAAGTGCCAAATATAATTCTGCTTTAGTTGAAATTTCAATCAATAATATTAAATTTTTGCCCAAGAGAAAATATCCTTATTGACTATAGGAAAAAAATTGCGAGACGAGCGAGAAAGTGACGCTTTCTCGCAATTAGTGAGAATCTCTTGTTATTCTCACCGCTGTCGGTGAGAATTTTTAATTCTCACCAGTGAGCTGCGAAAAATGCACTCCTTGGTGAGAATGAAGTATGATAACAGATTCTCACCGATGAGACTGGAAATTCTCACCAAGCACGGTGAGAATGTATCATACTCATCATTTACTGGTGATAATCAACTGGACTCGCCGTTCATCGGTGAGAATCATCAGACTCACCATTCACTGGTGAGAATCAAGCAGACTCGCTGTTCACTGGTGAGTGTCAGCCAGACTCGCTGTTCACTGTTCACCAGTCTGATTAATTATCATCTATGAACGGCGAGTCTGCTTGATTTTCACCAGTGAATGGTGAATCTGGTCGATTCCCACCAATGAACAGCGAGTCTGGTTAATTATCACCATTGAACAGTGAGTCTGGTCAATTCTCATCAGTGAACAGTGAGTCTGCTTGATTCTCACCAGTAAATGATGAGTATGATCCATTCTCACCGTGAAAATAACCATTCTCACGATGTGCTCGGTGAGAATTTCCAGTCTCACTGGTAAGAATCTGTTATCATACTTTATTCTCACCAAGGAATGCATTTCTCGCAGCTCACTGGTGAGAATTAAAAAATTGTGGCCGACAGAGGTGAGGAAAACAAGAGATTCTCACCATTTGCGAGAACGCGTCACTTTCTCGCTCCAGTAACAATTTTTTTCCTTTAGTGATTCTACTTTGATCAAATCAGCGAAATGTTTCGTGGTCACAATTTTTCAAACTGGCATGAGCTGTAGAGTTCATGTTTCCAAGCTTTTAGTAAATTGGTTTATTCGCTTTAAAAATGAGGAAAATAAGATGAAAGACACTGCCCATGTCTACAGACAGATCCTTTATTTCATCACAATATTCGTCAAGATATTATTACACTGTTGCATTTGCCGGGCGCTCCTACCCCCCCCCCCCCCCATTCCCGCAATGAAATAGAAAATTCCGAAAATGTTCCACATGCTACAACTACACCGCATCACATGGTGATGGCCCTGAATGAACTCGAACAACGGGGAACTACTCTGTACGTGTCTCAAAGATAATATTTTCACACGGCACACATGGTCGACTATATAGGTAACTCTGTCTTAAATCCAAAAAGAAGGCCTTTATCAAGTGACAGATTTTCTATATCCATTGCTCTTATTTTGCTCAGAATTTCAGATTTAGCAAAGATTGCCTTGAAGCAAAATATCCCGTGCGTTTTATTTTGAAATCATATTTTGAAAGCTATTTCATCTCCAGCAAAACATCTGACGACAAATATTACGAAGAACTGTCATTTCTACAAGGACTTTGAAAGTCGCTAAATTGCAAAGATGATCTTGTAACTATCATTGTTAAAATTGATGTTCCAAAAGAAATTGTCTAATGCCCTGTCTTCTCGCCGACGTGACATCTAACACTAAATTTACTTGCGCTTTATTTCATCTCCAGCTTCCCCTACAATCATCTCCATGTAGTAAAAACTGTTCTAAAATTTGAAGGGATACAATTATATAAATATGGCGAAAGCCATTACTTATCTGTCCTCTTTACAGAAACCAATCAGGCAGTGTTTTGTCTTTCCTGATATATGCTGATCATCAATTATTCATTGTGTTGTCAGTATCTTGTACGTAGCTAAGTACACAGTATGGTTGCGTGCCATGGGAATTAAGATTAAAAATAGTGTGGTGATTACTTTATGCATATAGGCCTAGCACCTGTAAAACCTGTAAAAACGTGACATGAGGTTAAGTCCGTTTATCTGTTTATTTTTGTTCATCAGCACATGTGCCTACGAGCTGCACCTACCAATGTTTCAGACTACAATCATTATACACACTGGGCATTATATTGTGGTTGTTGAAATTCTTAAATCACCGTGACTCCATTCTACCAACTCAATACTTACTGCTTTCTAGGTTAAACCCCGCGCTGTTCAATGTCTTACAATTGAGATATTTGCCGAATATGTAATATTTTTCTTGAGTCAATTGACAATCCAAAACTCAACAATATCAAACAGATATCAACCAGAATATCCATCGAAAAATGCTCATTATTTACCTGTACAGATGCTGTAAATCATTTTCGTCGGTTTTGTATTTTTACGATCAATATTGTTTCTGCGATAAAAACATTGTGAATTGTTTGTAAAGTACATGATTAGTATAAGATCAGGCAAGCGTTTAAACTACTTGATTTCAGATTAAATATTCATAAGGGGAATTTATTAGCCTAATCTATACGTGCAATGTCTACAACTAACAGTGTAAATTGAGTTTCAAATAATTCCAATGATATATTATCTTGTTTCAAGGATATGAGATGGGTCGCGCCAAGCACCATGCTATGTGATGGTCAAATCATCTATTTTTAGATTAAGTTTTGGATAGTTTTCATGTGTGTATTGTCTTGTCAAATTTTAGGCCCAAATTTCCAGTAGATATGTGCCATATTAGCTCTCATATCATGTTGATAATGACCCTTGACCTTGTGATTAATTTGCATAGCCCCTAATCTATCATCACAGTGCCTGCTGTAGACTTGATTCAAGTCAGTGGGCATATAAATATCAAAACATATACTTAATTGAAGACATACACGTCAAAATACCGTCGCGTTAAGTGGTAGGCTGTTGCGTTGATCGTGCGATGAACGCCTTTGCCAGCCAGTAACTCAGCCGCCGAGAAAAGCCACGCAACTTGGGTCCAGTCTATGCCTGCTGTCACATTGGTACATTCTTCACCTTACTCCTCCGTTGTTGCTGGTTGTCAGAGGTCATGCTGCAGTTTAATATTCTTTTTTTCTCTCTCAATATAACTTCAAAGGAACATAGTTTTAATTCAGCTGTAATTCTCTTGTCTATTTAGCAAATATTACTTCATTCCAGCTCTAATTAGCACATGGGGTACGAAAGGTTTGAACATGATGGTCCGACAAATGGAGGACATCACCGTTAACATTGTACATCACAATATCTTTTCTCTTGTTTAATTATTAACGCTGATTATAATCAACATTTTCTTTCCAATTTATCCTGAAACGGGACCTTACGCAGGTAACTCTCTGTAGCGAGGATATGAAAAATCTCCATATTCATTTTTCTCAAGAAAACCTCCCGTGTTGTTGAGGCCAACTTCATCATTATTATTCCTCATATACCCAGATTATCTTTTTTGTTAAATCTTAAAATGGTCATATTATATGATAATATTCAGTTGTTTAATTATTTATTTATTTATTCATTTATTTATTTATTTATTTATTTATTCGGAAATCCTACGGGATCAAGTCTCACTTACAGGTTACTCAAAAGCTCAAAAGAAAATGGAACAAGCCTGCACCAAAAACAAGTATTTACAAAACTGAAATCAAGTGTAGGACATACACAGACAATAAAAATAAAGCAAACAAATCAACAAGAACAGGAATCAAAATATAACATGTCTAATGTCAGACTTAAGTGAATCACTAAAAATATCAATATCATGATTATTACGAACCAATTCATTAAAATTGCTCATACATCTGTTGAGTGGAGAAAATTTAAAAAACATTTATAGGGCCGCTGAATGTAGGACAGGTGAGCAAAATTTTGCCAGGTGCATTAAAGTATAACTTTGATAAAACATCTGGTAAATTATAAAATCCAGTTGCACACTTGTGTAAAAACATCATATCGAGATAAGAGTGACGTTGCCCCAAAATTGGTACGTTAACCATGGTTCAGAGAGCTTCATACTGGTCAGCATGATATGAAATATAAGTTTTGAAAAACAATTTTTTTATGAGTTTACGTTGAACATTTTCAAATAATTCCATATCTGATTTTTGCCAAGGGTCCAAGACAACAGAACCATACTCGAGACAGCTCCTTACAAGAGAAGTATAAAGAAATTTAACCCTTTGAACCTGAGTAAAATTTTGAGAGTTTCGTTTTATATAAAACCAAACATTCTAAAATATTTATTAACAGTAAAAGAAATACGATCTGAAAAATTTAAGTTTGAGGTTAAAAGAACTCCAAAATCTTTAACTTTTTGCTGTCTATCAAGAATGATTTCTAAAATACAATAGTCAAAATCAATCAAAACCCTCTTGTTGGTAAAAGAGATTGTAGAACACTTTTTGACATTTTGTTGTAACAAGTAGACTGGTAAGCTACAACACCCACATAATTGCCCTTATCACATACCTCGAGTCATGTTCTTGTGTAACGCTAAGGGAAAAACCACCCCCACATTTGTGTAATAATTTGCCGTTTCGCGCCCAGGCACACTTTGCCCAAATATGGTGACTAAATACTTTGGACCTGCACTTATATTTTGATTCTTTGACGTCATTATCTATTATTGCATGTTCGTGTGTTGTATCGGCATGATTGTCATTTGTGCTGCGTCAGACACCAGATGAAGTCTAGTGTGACGCAGCACAAATGACACACGCTGATACGACACAACGAACATACGATATTGGGTTATAATGTTCTCCACCGCGATTCTTTAGAAAAGATCAGTAATTTCCTTTGAATTGATTTTGCAACCTCGGTGTCAACACTATTGTGTTTTGTGTTTCGGACCATGTTTAATAAAGGGGGATCTTTGATATGCAATGGAGCTAATCTCGCTTTCACCACTGGGCACAGCTGTCAGTGTCCTGGGGAGGGGCGAGGGTTCTTTGTGCAACGGTTTATTTTATTATATTAATTTTTACTGTGATATTTCAAATAAAGATTTCAAGTTCAAAAGCATCTGACTGCTTTCTTTATTACACAGCCGTTCCAAACGTAGTAAAATACGTGTGGGACGGCTGTGGTGTTGACTTAATCAATTAATCCACTGATACGGACAGCTGATTATCAAGTTGGTAATGTTTGCGGTGCAAGTAAATTGGTATGTACACAGGTGGGAGAGGAGATAACGACTTATGGGTAATAAAGAAAGCAGTCAGACGGTTTGGAGTCGAAACCTTTATTTGAAATTATAAAACAAACCGTTGCACAAAGAACCCCACCCCTCCCCACCCTAGGGGACTGACAGCTGTGCCCTGTGCTTTCACAAAGCATTTGTAAGTCTCAATCTTATTTTAAAATATTAAATTCAATAACAATCGTAATTTTATGATAAATTAAGCTATAGTATCTTAGTGATAGACCTGTAGAAAGTGCCAAATTCAAAATAACTGTAGAAAATTGTCAATAAAATCGTATATTCATACCATGAGAATCTCTCTCTCTCCCTCCCTCCCTCCCTCCCTCTCTCTCTCTCTCTCTCTCTCTCTCTCTCTCTCTCTCTCTCTCTACCCGACATACATTATCTCTACATAATTACAAACAACATATTTTGTAAATATTCAATCAACATGCTTTTAATTGAGATATCAGAGGGTTTACAGCAAAATTCAATATATACTGGCTATTACCTTGCTATCAAACGGCAAAATTCGCCAAATTTAGAATTTCAGTAGCTGTACTGTAACTTTGGACATTTTTTTCAAGTATTCAGTTCAATGTATTAATTACACTTCCTTGGTCGCCTTTCTAACGACATTTTTAAATGCCTAGTATTTGGATTGTTAGTGTCAGTATATGAAGTACATTGTTGATGTTGACAATTGAATTCAAGTCCGGACATGAATTCGATAATCAAGAGTAACAATGTAAGGCAGCCATACAAATACAAACTAAGTACTGGGTATTCCAATACGATGCAGGAAGAAGACCAACAAAATTCTGAAAAAAGTGTCAACAGTTATACTTACGGGACCTTGAATCTAGAGCATTGCCGAAAAGGATTCTGTCCAGTTTTCTCCACATCACTAGCGCTATCTCTTGATTATCCCTCAAGGAGTGGGGACGTTCCCTGCCAGGCATATAAGGACTGTACTTATACAAATTAGAATCCTCCTGAAAAAAAATCCTGCAATACTTAGCGCTTGTTTATCGATATTTATCTTCAACAGGTCAGTGACTCCTGGATGTCTCACGGTATGAATGACGGTACTATCGAAGTCGTCTATATTTTTTAACGTAAACACGAAGAAACGACAAGGACCAAGTCGAATGAATTACATCAAGCGGCGTACCAAATAGCCATTGATGAGAAACCAGAGAAGCATTGACTGCCAACGTTTAGTGAATATACCTACGGGCAGCCATTGATTGCAAAATCTATTCTGACGACGATTTTTATTCGTACTTTACTGGAGCCCAGTGAGCACATTCACCAACTTCATTGAATACATCTCCCTTATCATCTGATGATGTAAAATTTTAAGTGGAATGGACTAGCAGAACGTTTACACATAAAACCACGATATGGATGAGTAATAATTGTGATGGCCTATTAGTAATTTCATTACAGTAACTCCAATGTATTTGTTATTTCATTTTCCTTTGGCGGTGTTCTGCAGAAGAGTGAAAACAGATGCAGCAGTGGTTGGTTGATCGGCAGCAATTGATCATATTCGAGGAAGCGAGGCTTTTGTAAGTCTTACTCACCTTCTCACACGTAAGACGGACCACGTGAACTGTGAATGAATTCAAGATGGTCATTTACCACGCAGTGATCTCCTTTACTTTCAAACCATGAAACCACTGAACTGTTTTTGACTACGCGTTGTATCAATGGTAAACGGAATGAAGCGTTTTGGATTTACTTGTCATGAGTTTAGGTCAAGTGTTTTGATTAATACTGCGTGACGGCTGTAAGATCGATTCCACAGTAATTGTTTACAGTTTCATCCTGACGTCGATTCTTTCTCCCGACTGAACGTACCATATGAAAGCAGACCTGGAGCAAATCTGGACCTCTGATTAAGGCAATACGTAGGGGATTGTTGCCATGTCTTGCCTGACTCGTGTGTAGTCTAGACCATTATTGGGATCACAGCCTGCGATAGGAGTATACCTCGTGCGATGAAATCAACTTTCTTCATATATATTATTCAGTAACGTTGCTCACAATTGTACGATGGATATGGGGCCGTACAATGATACGCTGTCTGGTCTCGATCCTCCCGCGCGATGGGAACAGATATTTTGGTTGATTTTGACAATTGTCATAATGACTTTGATTTTGTTCACCAACGGTCTGGTGGTGGCTTCAGTGATTGTATCGGAGAAGTTGCGAGAGAGGTTATCAAACTATTTCATACTCAATTTGTCCATCGCAGACTTCAGCTGTAGCCTTTTCTTGTTGCCCCCTATAATGTTTTCGTATTGGTACGGACACTGGCCCTTCGGTCGACTGTTGTGTAGCATGATCATGAGCGTTCACGTTGGGCTAACCTCACAATCGGCCTACGGCACAATGCTCATTAGCATAGACAAGTTCATATTCGTTATCTATCCTTTGCATTACCATCGCCTCGTGACGCCCTCGCGGGTGAAACTTGCGATCGCGTTGACTTGGTTACTGTCGTTTCTGGTTGGCAGTATCGGATGCATGACGAGATGGGCCGAAAATCCAGATCCATCGCTCCGTAGCCATCCGCCGCAATGCTTCACTTTAAAGACTGAATATATCTGCGTCGTATTCGTTTTGACGAACCTGATCCCAGTTTCGATAATTGCCTTCACTAGTTTTCACATTTTCTGTGCGATAAGGCAGCAGGCAAAGAAAATCACGCCAGTGTTTGTAGGGAAGTCTGTGGATGTCGAAAGTGAGGCTGCAACCTCTGAACAGAAAGCATCGCCAAAAGAGCAACAGGAACATCACCAGCAACACGAAAGCCCTCTCAAATCATATTCACCGAACACGCAAACAGTAATTGACGTTGAAATGGAAATCGAGAACGAATTTGAAAACGGGCAATTTGGCATCCAAAACAGCACCCATCCTGTGGCTGACCGAGAGCGTGCGCAACCTGACGTACCAAGTAGTTACCTCCATGGGACAGAGCAAGAAAGATCTATCGACCAAAGGGTCTCAGATCATAATAGTACGAAAAGGAAAATGGAACTTACGCCGAATGGTAGTAGAGTTCTGAACAAACTGAAGTAAAGGCAATCAAAGGAATCGGTTTAGTGATTCTAAGCCTTTTGTTCTTGTGGAGTCCATTTTACATAGTGTTATCCGTGGCATCTTTCTGTGTAGATTGTAATGTTTCATGGCCCCTGAAACTGACGATGGTGATCGCCTTTTGCAATTCGGCTATAAATCCAGTGCTGTATGCGAAAAACAAGGATTTCCGACAGGCTTACGGTCAGATTCTTCGTAGGTTTTGTCCATCATCGTCAAACCTGGCAAGTAGCACGGACTAGAGGACTTTCAGTGTTGTCAATAGAGGGACGACAGCAGTTGCCATGAAATCCCCAGGACGAGGACAATGAACTTGTTCTCAGTAAATATTGACGAAGAGCCGCACTACTCGAACATGAAAGGACGTCACCTGAAATGTGACAACATAGACAATGGGAACATCTCAAATAATGAGTGTCTTGGTGAAGTAGGCTTTTCATTGCTAATCAAATATTCACGCGTTATATATACAGTCATACATGATGAACTAATCAATACCGGATGTGCTACTCACAAGCCACATACACACGTATATCAGCAAATTATAGTTATTTGTCACGATTAGTTATTTTTTATTGGTCAATTTTAGAATATGTGTCGTTTGATGGGAAGGTTACTTAGTAACACATTGCAATGTGTAAACAAACTTCTGCGTTATTTAAAACACTGAGACAACTCATGTTAACGTCGATACAAAAAGGAGAGCTTATCTAGTCAAATGATATATCGGCCAGACGGTCCCATTTTATGAATATTTCGTTATCATAACAGTGTGATCTCCGTTTGACCATTTTGAATTATTTTTGTAGTGTTCACAGTAAAGACAGTAATGTCACAATAATCACAAACTTAGAATCAAACTCGGCTTCAGCTTGTAGAGTCACTTATGTTTGGATGATAAATTATAAATGTTGACTGCTCATCCATAGGAGAAGTTCGTTCATTTGAAATCATTGCCCTTCCATTTTCATTGAAGATAAAATGCCCCTGTTGGTGACAGATGCCTGGCCTCTGAAATTTTTTACGATTCTGTTTTTCTCTCCCGCCTGAGGAGGCTCATTTTTAAGCTTCTGTAGTAAGAAAACATTTTACTGTTTTAATTGTTCGAAACTAGAATTGTTGGCGAAAAATGGTGGCCATTTTTAATATAAAATATCGGTAAATTAGGTAATTTGTTTTTCTAGTGCCAAACGCTACAAAATGAAACATGATTTTATTCTTGATCACAGTAAGAAAGTGGTCGTGGCGTGGTCGAAAGTTTCATCGTGGAAAGTCTGAGCCAAAGCTTAAGTCCTTCTCTTTCAAGGCGCATACTACTTTGCTATCTAAGTTTCTCGAGAATATTATGTGCCACGGTGTACCGTCGAATTTCAAATCGTCCTGTTTTCGAAAGTGAGTTTACAAATCGTCAATGTCAGATACAATTATTGCCACTGTACAGGATGTCTGTAGTATCAGAGTCAATCTGACTAAAGCCAGATGTAGAAATGGTACTTTTTCTTGTTCTTTGCAGTTCCCATCAGCTGATATTGGCCTCGCTGGAGAGAGAGAGAGAGAGAGAGAGAGAGAGAGAGAGAGAGAGAGGTCATCTGACGAGAACAGCAAAGAGCAAAGAGCAAGCAGAGGTGGAAAAGTCGCCATCTCTTCATCTGATTTAATCAGATTGGTATGCAGAGGTGGAAAAGTCGCCATCTCTTCATCTGATTTAATCAGATTGGTATCAGAATGCGCTACATGGATCCCTGTACGGCCCGTGTAATGATTTTTAGCAAACAGGCAATCGTCGACATACATTTACACACGATAACACTTGTTTTGACTATTACATTCACAGATGAACAAATTGTGTTTGTATAGGTTTAATATTAAGAAAATTACGTGCCTTGATAGGAAGGGAAGTGTTTTAGCTCTATTTTGTGTTTATTTACATTTTACATTGGTACATTAAATATAGGTTGTTAGGTTGTCCGTACACTGAACAGCGATCTTTAAGGTGGCTGGAAAGGCTATTTTTGCACCAATTCTTTTCTCAGAGTTAATGTCACGTTTCAAGTGTTAGAATCAAGATATTTAGTTCAAATTTCAGGATAACTCCCTTACTTAATACTTTTTCCAAAGTATATGAAAATTGTATATTTGCAGCCATGATTTTGAAATATGATACCAGTAAATATTAAAATTTAATTTTTCATATTTTTTTACATATTTGAATTTAATAGTATTAATATTACCAAATTAGTTATAAATATGTTGACACTATTTATTGTAAGATTTGTACGGCAGGATTTGTAAATAAAATTTGTTTTTATGATTTTACATGGGTTTACATATCAAAAAATTATTAAAAATTCTTCTAAATTTCAAAATGTGTTTTTTCAAAAAGTACTTCAAATACAGGAAAATTGTGCCATACAAATCTTATCTGTAACCTTGTTAATAGGCTGTAAAAATTCCATGTCCATATCTCATTTCAAAGGTTGGATTAAATTGGTATACAATTATGTAGGAAAACTGTTATTCTGTCAAAAATGTTGAAAACAAGCCATATTTGCACCCCGCTTTTGAAGTCACAGAGCAGTTTTTTTGGTTAATCTCACTATTGACACCTCTTTGACACTCAAAGAATCTAAAAATGCATTTACAATAGCAGTCACTCACTCTGAATGCCAGCACCGCCTTGTCAAACTTTCCTGAAAAACAGCAAATAATGACTTTCCCTTTTTAAACATTTTATTAAAAGCTAAGGGGCCTCTGCCATAGTTAATACACTAAGGACCTCCCAACTTCTTCTTATTTGGTCAGTTTTTCAGAAGTTTCATCAGGCTATAACTCTGCAATGCCTTTGTGCCCAAATGTCTAATTTTTTTTATTCCACAGAGAATGTTGACTACTTTTATATTTTAATAGTTTTATTGAAGTTTATAACTGACGCTCTCCAACCACTGTCGACAGAAACTTCATATTAGCATAGTATGTAGCCTACCGGCATAACTCTTTTATGGCAGTTGATTGATAGCTTGCTTATCTTCGTAGGTTGAACGCGCCTCGGGACAGATAGTCAGACTCTCAAACTTTTACAATACTTTTCTGATCCACCACTTTTAGGGGCCCATTTTAAAGTTCCAGGTATACAAAAACTTTCACCGTCGTAGTTTTGCGAAAATTGAAAATTTTAGTTTTCCCCATAGAGTTAACAATGGAATGGCGGCCAGTTTGAATGATACATCTCGGTAAATCTTGCGTAATTTGTTTCTCTAGTACTAAAATTTGCAAGGTGACCTCAATTTTTATTCTTGATTTGAAAGAATGGTTGAATATTCACTGAGGAAAGCTTTTGAGAAAAGCTTCAAGTCTTTCACTTACGAGTCGCGTACTACCTTAGATCCTTTTTATTGTTCAGATAAAGTCGAGACACACAAACGCAAAGTTATGTTTTACAATTCATTGATTCTAATTAAAACAGCAAAATATTCCACAACATACCTTCCAATGTGGTCACCGGTGTGAACACCATTACACCAAACTTACAAAGACTTTGCAGCAGAGTGTTGCTTCCTTTGGTGAGGTCGATACTCTAACGTTAGCCAATACATGGGTGTTGTAATTTTATTTGAAAGGGAATTAGTGTCAAGAAACTGTTTATTTTTTTGTAACTGCCTTGCTGGTGATATTCATCATTGAAGAGAGATATTCTGTGTTGACAACCAGTGTCTTTTTCAATTTATGTCCATTTCCACATTGTCCATGATGTCACATTTTAGGTGCAGGGTAACTGACCGGGTGATTGCCGACAAGTAAAGTCACCTGCCTATAGCAAGCGCTTCATCTGTCTCCCCTTGAGGCGCGGCGGACATCAAAAGATTGTTTTGCCAGGACTTCATGGTCACCTGAGACCATGTGGTCAATTTCTGTATGAGGGTCGATGTAAGGTGTACAGCCACGGACGATAATTCGCAAAACTTTCAATTGCGTTTTCGGGTGCAGCAAATCTTAAAGAGCAATTGCTCTTTAAGATTTGCTGCACCCGAAAACGCAATTGAAAATTATGTTTTTGAACAGTGTATATTCAATTTTCAAAACTTTGGCAACAGTCATTAGTGTTATAAATCTGTTTATGTTGCATAGAGCGCAGTGGTCGTCGCGCTGCAGAGCAGGACACGGGAGAATCAGATGCTGTTGCTTCGATAAGGGAGAATGTCACCGCGTCGACGTACACGGCTATAAGAGAATCCTGTCCCACAACCAGCTGCACAACGTACCTGCCCCGCGACGACTTGGCCCACGACCCACTGTTGATCACCATTTCTTACTTCTTCTAGTAGTACGTGGCAAGAAATAGTCAAATGACAGGACACAATAGACAAAGCGAGCGGGGTTTCGCGGCATTTAGCAGGAAAATTGCACCGCTGCACATAGTAGGCGAGCGGCAGACTCACCTATTTTTCACACTTAATGTACCCACCTTACATACGACCACATCATACATCATTTGAAAGCTTATTATCTCTACTTCAAGAAAATTGACGATGTGGAGCTGCCAAGTAGGGCCATAACCCCCTAATTTGCATAATTCACACGGGTATCCAATTTGCATAAATGCGACATAAAATTAGAAATTTCATTGTTAACTACTGTAAACATACTTTTAAACTATCGAGTGATATATCAAATGAAAGGTCTTTGCATGTAGAATACAATATGGATATTCAGAGAGATATTTAAATTGATTTCACTGAAATATTTTCATATCCATAATGAAAAATTTATTTTCCCCTTTTGAATAACAATATTTTAAAAATTTTAACAAATGCAGCCACATCATACAGCCACATCATACATCATTTGAAAGCTTATTATCTCTACTTTATGAAAATGGACAATGTTGAGCTGTCAAGTAGGGCCATACCCCTAATTTGCATAATTTACACGGGTATCCATTTTCATAAATGCGATGTAAAATCAGAAATTAATTGTTAATTACTCTAAACGTACTTTTAAACTATCGAGTGATATATCAAATGAAAGGTCTTTGCATGTAGAATACAACTTTGATATCCAAAGAGATATTTAAATTGATTTCACTGAAATATTTTCATATTTATATTGAAAAAATATTTTCCCCTTTTGAATAACAATATTTTAAAAAATTCAATACATACAACCACATCATACAGCCACATCATACGTCATTTGAAAGCTGATTATCTGTACTTCAAGAAAATTGACAATGTTGAGCTGTCAAGTACGGCCGTAGCTCCTAAGTTGCATAATTCACATAGGTACGCAAAATACAAAAATGTGATATAAAATTAGGAATTTATTAACTACTGTAAGCATAATTTAAACTATCGAGTGATATATCAAATGAAAGCTATTTGCATGTAGAATACAAAATAGATACCCAAAGAGATATTAAAATGATTTTATTGAATTTTTTCATAATTATATCGAAAAATATATTTTCCCCTTTTGAATAACGATATTTTAATAATTTTAACACATACAACTACATCATACAGCCACATTATAGGTCACTTGAAAGCCTATTACCTCTGCTTCACGAAAATTGACGATATGCAGCTGCAAAATAGAGCCGTGATTCTTTAATTTGCATAATGCACGTGGGTACCTAATTTGCATGAGTCAGATATAAAATTATAAAAATCCATTGTTATGTACTGTTCACTTGCTTTTAAACTATCGAGTGATATATCGAATGAAAGGTATTGGCATGTAGAATAGAGCTATGAATTCCAAACACTTATCTAAAATATTCTTATTGAACATTTTTATTTAAATCGCGAATATCTTGACTTATTTCTAATATTCATAAAATTGTGCAGTAAATACGAATAATGCCCACATTATGCAAAATAAGAATAAAATATACACAAAATAAGAATAATTCAGCAACACACAAAATAAATATCGCTCTGACTGAGATTTAGAGACAATGTATGATTTTTATTGGAATCAAACTCGAGCTTGATAAATTCATATCAAACATAAAAAATGCATCCTACTCTGAAATTTTCGAAAGCTCTTCTCAAACAATCACATCTTTAGACCCTATTATCTGCGAAGGTCGTCGATGCAACAAATTAACATTCTCGACTTAAGAACACACACACAATACCAACAGATACCAGATTCCAGTTCATGCAATCAAACAGCAACATTCAAGGATTTGTTAAAGGTGAAACATTACGATACATTAGAACAATTATGCCACAACAATACGATACAAAATAGAAGATTTTTTCGAGATAAAAGTAATGAAGTAAAAATAAAAAGTAAAAGTAATTCTAGATCTTGTTTGATTATTACTAACTTTAGAACAATGGGATGACATTTAATTGTTATTCGATTTTCATTGAATTGCCTTCGCAACCTTGGAATCGCAAAAAGTAAAAGGGAACCAAAATGTTTTCAGGTCCCCTATAGGCAGATCAAAACTTTCAAGTGCTTCTCTACCATCCCTCAAATTTTCGATTCCACCCCGAATTCCTCCGCCCCTCACCACCATTATTTGTGAACGCAGCCTAATCACATACATATGAAATAGAAATATAAGCGTTACACCTATGCCAAACAACACCTACAATAGCTCGATCTCCGAATCACATGAGCATCCACAAACATAACCAGACCGAAACGGTAGACATTCTAGCTTCCTTACTTGAACAAACTTAACTTCAGTGAAACAACGTGGTCCAGCAGTGCACACGTTTCACCAACGAAAATGAATTTTAAGTGACTGATGAAGACAACTCTATTCTCGAAAGGTAGCATCAAAGGATCGCAGTGTCACAGTAGTCTTTCAACTCCAGTGCGGCGTCAGGGCAGGATACGTAGATTAGGGGTACGTCTTGCCATGGCAAATCAACACTTTACACAAAACAGCAAAACATAACACACACAAATTCAAACAACCATAAAATATGAACGATGTGTGGAGTTTGCTTTCTCTTATTACCTGTCACCAGTTGTGTCTGCTGTCAAATTAATCTTCCATGCACAAGGCAGCTATAACTGTGGCAACCCTTTGACTCATGACAAAACTGTTTAAGAAGAGGATGATGAATTTGTAGAATTACTAGATGTACTGGAAATGCATGACACTGTATCGCCATGAATGACTTGGATCATGAATCATGCCATAACTTTGACTACAGCTTACTCTCACACATTGTTTCGGCTACATAGTTACTTTTCAACAACTACAATAGTGTCGTTCATGGGGATCTTTCTTTATGATTGGACTTGATAGTAATTAGCGATATTTTCCCACCACATCTTTACGAAAAAATGTCGGCGTTCAAATCATTAACCATATATGATATATATATATATATATATATATATATATATATATATATATATATATATATATATATATATATATATATATATATATATATATAACATTAAAAGGTATTCATATGCTGTGAATGAGTATATTATACTCCATACAAAGGGCATGTTTGGAGAAACACTCTCTGACCTATAAAAACTTGACATCGGTATCGGATATTAGAGAGGTTAAGATTTCATACGGGAACGGAACGGGAACGGATACGTCATCACTTTCTGCGCGCTCTCATCATGTTCTGATGATGTCACACGTTCTCTTGTCGTTTGGCAGTCGTTTTCTACGTGAAACCGCCACTTTTCTCGTACACCTTTTCCGAGAGCGATTTTCACGCTCGCTTCGCCATAGACTTGATATTCAAAACTGACATTTCTTTCGTTATGTATTGTTGCTCTTGGTTTTATCGATCGTCGTCTGATTTTGAGATATTTTAGGTAACAAAAAGGAAAAAGTACCTCCTGCAGTGCACTCACAGACGCGGCACACGCGTCGCGTCGCCACACTGCGGTGCGCGTTGCCAATAACATTCAGTCTACACATTGTCATTTGTTTTACCTCCGTGGCTTTACACGGTTTTTCAAACACAAAGTAAAAATTTTAGTATTTTCAAGTTCCTGTCTCTGTATTCTATTAACCTGATATCAGAGTAAAATCCTTACGACAATCCGCCTGTGTGAGTCGGGTGTGTGAGTCGGCACGAACACGTCTTAATCTAGACTTGCTTCAAGTCTATCTGTCTATGGGCATTAAAAAAATCAAAAGAGAACAATGTATTCAGCATTAGTGATAGGCTGTTACGTAGATCGTTAGGTGAACACGGACATGTGAACCTTGCTCGGCTAGCCAGTTACTGCTGCCGTGGAAAGCAAAGCGATGGGGCCGGTCAAGTCTTAATCCGAATCTGTGCAGAACGTTACGCGTACGGAACGCGTAGCCACTCTACGTTACGTTCTCGCTACGGATGCAATCTTAACCTCTCTAATAATGCAGACACGAAGAGCTATTCATATGTTTTGAAACATACATTAAACAAACAAAATATTCATTTCCAGACCTCATTTCTGCTGTTTGTTCTCCGTGATCTATGCACTTTGTGCACATCATAATGCATGTGGTTGCATTGATACTGCTATTAAAATTTTAAAATACCGTTATTCAAAAGGGGAAAATATAACTTTTTTCACTACAAATATGAAAATATTTCAGTAAAACCACGTTGTATATCTCTTTGAATGTCAATTTTGTTTTTTACATGCAAATACTTTTCATTTTATATATCACTCGATAGCTTAGAAGTATATTTACAATAGTTAATGAATTTTCTAATTTTATATTGCATTTATGCAAATTGCGTACTGTGTAAATCATGCAAATTTAGGGATACGGTCTTACTTGATAGTTCAACATTGTCTATTTTCGTGAATTAGAGATAATAAGCTTTAAAATGACGTATGATGTGTCTGTATGATGTGAATCATTAAACTGTTCCCTCTATGCTGATACTGAATTTTTCAGACCAAGTCATTCAAAAGTAGTAAGAAGATAAGATCAAGTTAGCCAGGGGATCACTATGAAATACACCAATGCTGTACTGTGGTATACATCACTGTCAGGTCAAGACAAGTAAAATGTAATCGACTCGTTTATGTATATCCAAATGAGACAAATCGTGGAATATCATGTTTTTGTCCATTCCGAAGGTTTTCAAGAGGTCAAATCGATCAAACTACATTAATTACCAAGAACATGCTATGTAAAAGCCATGTATTTCGTCGATTTTACCGCAGCCGTCTTGCTTCCTAACCATGAACATACGACTTCGATAGTTTCAACACGTGCATCAGGAATGATCTGTAGTACTTTTGGTTGCTTTGCCTTTTGGTTAGACTATTGTAACAGTAAAAAAAACATGAACATACGACTTCGATAGTTCCAACATGTGCATCAGGAACGACGCATACGACAGGTAATGCAGTAATGTCTGTACAATTACAATCTGTCCGGCTGTTATTCATATCATCGACGGCAAGGTCATTTTCATAGTATGAGGATAGTAATGAATATTTCACCGCAACGAACATCTATCAATCAAAGGGAGATATCAAAAATTTAGTACAGGATAAATTTTACATTCACGAATTTGAAGTTAATCTCTCTTCTCCATTCAATGTAATATACTTATATTTAATCAGCATTAATCTTTAAAAATGATATACATCATATTTTGTCAGTTAGGGACATTTTTCTCGATTCAGTCCCCACTCAAAACTCACACTTACCTGCACTGATCTTCAGACACATCCCTGAACAACCAAGCAATTTGAGCTCAAAGATGGTTTAAATTTAACTACATGTGTAAAATGAGAAAAAAATACTTGTGGAGAAATGTTTTGATTTTCATTTTTCCCCTGCAAGACTTAGCCTACAATTTCAACTGAAATCAAAATGATAACATGTGGATTTTTCAGCTTTTGTAGTTGATAAAAATAAATTAATGCTTTTGCTCGTGTTCATTGATGTGAAACATCGACAAACGATAAATACGAAATCAACAATAAAATGATCACTCTTGATAAACTTTGTAATATATGGGTTTACGTTCAACATTACTAGTACTACATATGTCAACCATGGAACCCAGTCTATGTAATTTGGTTGTATTACACTGTCTGCCTGACACTTTCATTATCAATGTCGCTGCTATCACTTTCTGTGCCATTTTCCTGTGATTTGCCAAATCTACATCTTCTAGTTCACTGTGCGTCCTCTTCATCCACGTCACCACCATCATCATCATCATCATCATCATCATCACCCCCGTCATGGTTGTGTCTGCTTTAGAGTCTCCAGGATTGTTTGACACAGTAGCCGGCCAACTTTTGAATTTGTCTTTCTTCGACATCTTTCTCAAAGTTGACGATTTCTGCCTGTTACAAATCTCTTCTAAAATTTAACCCAAAGAACAATTCATTGTAAAATTTGAGCCACCCCAATGTTTTGTAAAAGTTGACTCCCCTGATTTAACACCACATTCAATCGTTCGTAAAAAAATAATATGCTCACCGAAGAGAAGGATATTGAGTAAATGTTGCTGCGATAAAGCTTTTTGGCACAGACAACCAGACAGGACACGGGTGTGATAAAATCTCCAATCTGAATATATCGCACTGTGTTGACGTCGCTCTGAAAAGTCAATCGACAGGACCTTATAACGAAAGTCTGTTCCCTCCTTCCTTTGTCATATTGCACTAATGCATCTGACAAAGGAAGATAAGAAGAATCATTTACTTCCAGCTATTGCAGCACCAATGTGATAAAGGTCTCTGCCAGCGTAGATTCTATGGTTTGTACGAGCACAGTACGGACACAATGAACCTGATAAGACACACTAGTAATATCAGTACCAATCTGAAAATAATGTTTTCCCTCGACGTTGCTTTGTAAAGTCAGTCAACGGGTCATACTCGGACTTTATACAGCATTTCATCACGAGCCATATGAAAGTGAAAGGGATTACCGGGCGTATGGCCATACAACGCGCACACAGAGTGCCAACGCAACCACTACGTACGGGAAAACCGAGACCCATAAAAGTCGCCTTTGTGGATGCCAATATAGCCAGAACAGTGCTATTTGCTGCTCCGGGATGCCTGAGAAGAAATAAATTCGAAGGGAAAGACATCTTCGTCACCGACGATGTCAGCAGGAAAATCCTGGATGAAAGAAAACGGCTGATGGCGTACCGGAAGCAGTACCAATCTGAAAACCCGGGCAGAAAAAGCTACATCGCATGGAAAGTTCCCGCTACTTGTATGATAGAGACCGAGGACGGTCGGATGAAGCCAGTCACAGTGAAAGACATTACAGGGTAATACGATCCATAACATTGTGTATAAATGACGTAACTGTCTAGTTGTACTGTATTACACGTACACAGACACGGCCGCTGGAAGTGTGACACTTCTAGAGGCCCTGATACAACCTCAGGGTAAAATAAGGTTAACACAGTGTTAAATGGAGCCGTCCATGTAGCAGATCAGTACCTTTGAGCTCAGTCTTTGTCTTTTATAGTTCCTTTTTTCCCGCTTTTGACTTAGGTTTTGTTTTGGTTTTTGGGGTTTTCTTTCTCATTATTAGGGGTAAACCATTTGATTTCTGGGGGGGGGGATGGAGGAAATGGGTGGGCAACAAATTTTTTTTCCCATCACTGTGACAGCAAATTTTTTTTTCTATTGTCATTCCTGCATCAAATTATTTTTTCTGTATGCAGTGGCAAAGCAAATTTTTTTTTCTCGCTTGCCAATTTTTAATACAATATGCTATACATACATGTTATTGGTTCACAACCGGATGTTTTAATAACTTGTTGTGTCCATGGTTCTGCTATAAAAATTTTATGTACAACAAATAACTAGTAAAAAACCAGACTGACAAACTTGACCAGCTGTACTCAAGCTGTGTAGCAGACGTGGAAAAACTCAACAAGAAATCTGCGTCATACCAAGAAAGTCTGCGTCATACAAGAAAGTATGGTTTTCTACCCTCTCTACAAGCCAAGGTCAAGGCAGTTGAGCAAATGGTAAATGAGAAAATGGCCACCATATCAGCTGTGCATGGGAAATACAAAGAACTGTAGGGAGCTAGCCATCAGGCAGCAGCCAATAACAGGAGAGCTGCTAACGAAAAAAGAAAGAAGAAGAAAAGAGCTGCGATATCAGCATCACTCAATACCAATCCACATGTCAAGGCAAAGTGCGGAAGAGAGATGGCAAAGGACATCCACTCAACTGACATTGTCACTTTATTCAACAGACAAGAAAGGGGAGACAAAGGTAGTCATATCAGCAGATTATTTTGAGTGATGACTTTGTTTATGTTGGAGTAATATAAAAATGCATATAAAAATCACCAATATTAACGCTTTTGTCCCTTTCCAAAGTTAGAAACCTTTTAATCAAACACAAAACTACTGCAGACAATTTTTAATAAAAATAACAATTTTCCTTTCTTTCAATTTTCCTTTCTTACAGGTGCTCAGCAGGTACCTGCATGTACCGAACTAAAAAGATATGGGATCTGCCTACTGTCATCCATGAAGCCACTGCCATAGTCTCCAGTAGAGAAATAGTAGCCTGGTTAAACCAGACGGCTGATCTGTTCCATCCACTGAACAGATCAGCCGTCTGGTTAAACCAGGCTGATAGTGACTAGTATAGAAGTGTAGTGATCATACAGTTGTGAAAGTCAGTGCTATAGCTGTGTTTTATATAAAATCAGTACTGTCAACTTCTCAGGAAAGAAGTCATGTTTTACAAAAGTTGTGTTTGTATTTCATTATTTATTATTGTATTTTCATTGCAAGGAAAGACATATATTTTGAGAATAATATATTGCTTTTAAAAGTAGTTCATTGAATCGTGTCGTTTGTTTTAATTTCAGTAGATACAGATCACAGCAAGTCCAATGGTTCCCTTTTAATACTGACTGTGTCAATGCTTTATTGCAACATATTTAAAACTCTGTCATCACAATGAAACTTTGAACATTGTGTAGTATTGAAGTTTATTTATATTCCAGATTTTTTACATCAGGATTCACTCTAAAATATTGAAAATATTAGTGCCGCCGTAGGAGGCCGTCCTCCAGCGTTTTTTTTTAAATCAGTCCCAAACTTTGGTGATTTTAGCACATGGCAACAATTTTTTTTTCTCTCCTGTCTGTTGGAACAATTTTTTTTCTCAAGCCATTGTTGGATCAATTTTTTTTTTCTGTCCTTCACCTGCCGACAATTTTTTTTCCCCCAGATCCTCCATCCCCCCCCAGAAATCAAATGGTTCTCCCCTTACTTTATTTTTGTTCTTTAGATAGTATCTTTGAAAAAATGGGTACCAATGTCTTTTTACTGTGTACAAACAAGGACCATAGTACGAACATAATATGGACACACAATTATCGTTATTGACTTTCAATACAAGGGGACTCAGAGATTTCAAAAAAAGGAAAAAAATAGCTAACTGGATAAATGATAAGAATATTGATGTTATTTATCTCTAAGAAACACACAGCACTCCGGCAGACGAACCGTTTTGGGCCTCCCAATTCAGGGGCAGGTGCTGGTTTTCACATTGCTCTAACGACAGTAGGGATGTAATGATTATTGTAAGAAATACAGGTCTAACAATCACTAATATAACACGGGATGATGAAGGGAGGTTATTAATGCTCCAGACTGAACTTGATGGGTCCCCGTGCATTCTTATCAATACTTATGCCCCACACAAAGAATCGGAGCATCATCACTATTTAAGGAATGTTGGTAATAGACTCACAGATCAAATTCCAGACCCGGACTGTACCATTATTTGGGGAGGGGATTTTAATTTTACTTTAAACAATGACCTTGACAGGTCGTACAGCAACTCTCGGCCATGGAAAAAATCGCTAGACATTTTTGATGATATACAGGAGCTATTTAGTGTAGTGGACATCTGGTGTGTAAGAAATGAAAACAAATGCCATTATACATGGCGAAGGAGACGCCCCTTTATTCAACAAAGTAGAATAGACTTTTTTATCATTTCAGATGAATTACAGAATGTAACCCACAAAATAGAAATTATACCGGGCTTTGGCTCAGATCATTCTGCAGTATTCCTGAAGCTGCAAAACAAGTATCAAAAGCAAGGCCCAGCCTACTGGAGATTCAATTCGACCTTGGCAAAGGACCCCAATTATAGTGATTTACTAAAAGATCAAATTTAGACATGGATAGAAGAATATAAAGACATTCAGGACAAAAGAATTTTATGGTACTTGATTAAGTACAAAATTCGCGATTTTTCAATGAAATGTAGCAAAGAAAAGGCAAAAGAGAGGAGACAAAATCTTGCTCAGGTGGAAGATAGGGTCAAACGTGCTCAGCTGAAGTGTTCCCAAGACCCAAACGAAGCAAATTATGTGGAATTAGAACAACTTCAACGCGAGTTGGAGGAGTATCATGACTACAGGACAGAGGGATCAATAGTAAGATCTCGAGCAAAATGGTACGAAAAAGGGGAAAAAAATAACAGGTACTTTCTGGGTCTGGAAAGATCTAACAAAAAGAAGTCATCTATTAAACAACTCCGTAAAGGGGAAAATTTGACCTTAACTGAACCTAAAGATATTCTCAACGAAATCAAAACTTTCTATTCAACTCTCTATGCTGAAGAAACTGCCAGAGATCAGCAAAATGACACCCTTCTTAATAGCATAGAGACCCCCAGCTCAATGAGGAAATGCAAACAACTTGTGAGGGACTGTTGATCCCTGGAGAAGTATTTAATATGATGTCCTCAATGAAGCAAAACAAAAGCCCAGGTAATGACGGCATCACTATAGAATTCTACAGGGCTTTCTGGCCATTGGTTGGTAAGCTACTGGTAGATTCATTAAATTATGCATTTGAACACGGGGAATTCTCTGTCTCAAAGAGACAGAGCATGATTACACTAATAGAAAAAACTGGACGGGACCGTTTGATGCTTAAAAACTGGCGCCCAATTTCTTTACTGAATGTAGACATTAAAATAGCCTCAAAATGCTCAGCAAAGCGGCTTGAGAAAGTTTTACCGGAGTTAATTGGTCCAACTCAAGCAGCATTCGTAAAGGGCCGTAACATCAATGATTATGTAAGGCTCATAGACGAAATTTATCAGTATACCAGAGAAACCAACATAGGAGCATTACTTTTTGCCATAGACTTTGAAAAGGCATTTGATACTGTGAGCTCGTCCTATTTATTCAAAGTTTTGCAGAAGTTTAACTTTGGCCAAAACTTCCAACAGTGGATAAGTTTGTTGTACACTAACAGTGAAAGCTGTGTAATGAACGGAGAATTCAGCACAGGATAATTTCAAATTAGGAAAGGGGTTAAGGCAGGGAGATCCATTGTCTCCTATGCTTTTTATTCTCGTTTTGGAAACTCTCCTGGTTTCAATACGGTCAAACAAAGACATCACTGGCATCACCATAATGGGGGAAGAAATTAAGGATGCTGCTTTTGCAGATGACATGACTTGTTTTGTGTCTGATACTGAGTCTGCCGGGGTGCTATTCAATTTGTTAAACAAATTTCATGAGTGCTCAGGCCTGAAAATCAACATGGATAAAACGCAAGGGGTATGGCTGGGAAAGTGGAAGGATAGGAAAGACAAGATGTTTGGGGTCAATTGGCCCACGGAGCCTATCAAGATAGTTGGAATTTATTTCTCATACAATAAAGATGTTAAACAGAAAAATGTAAGCAAAGCAGTGGATACTTTGAAAACTATTCTCAACTCATGGAAGAGCAGAAAGCTGTCATTATTTGGCAAAGTCCAACTGATAAATACGTTCGGAATTTCACAATTTACATATATTCTAAACTCCACTGCTGTTGAGAAAAACACCATTCATGAAGTGCACAAAATAATGTATGACTTTCTATGGAATGGAAAAGATAAGATAGCAAGGAAAACAATGATAGGGTCCGTGGGCCAAGGTGGCTTAAACATGCCAAATCTAAATATAATGAAAAAACAACAAAGAATCATATGGATACAACGTTTTATCAACCCAGAGATTTCACACCCATGGAAGCTTTTCATTTTCATTTTGGGAGGAAATCTCTTATTTAAATGTAACTTAAACACACATAGGCTACCGGTGCGGTTTACAGATTTTGTCACAGAATGTCTTGATGCTTGGTCCGAGGAAACTGCAACGCAAAATGAAGAAAAACATCAGATTGTGTGGAACAACAAAAATATACTCTTAGGGGGTAAATAAGTCTATTTCAGAGAATTTGCTTCGAAAGGAATTTTGAGAATCTCTGATCTCTCCGATATGGACAAAGCAAAACCATGGCCAATAAATGAAGGGGCACATTTCTCCTTGTTACACAAACTTAAGTGGATCAGTCTAATCTCCGCCATTCCAGGCGATCTTAAAGAAAAAGAAAATGGAGTAGACGATATTCACATTCTGATAAACGAGACACCAAATGTATTAGAGGGTATCAAGACACATTATTAAGAATGAATTGACAAGCAGGATCTTTACCGCACCGGCGAGCCAAGCAAAACTGGAAGAAGTTTTGAATTCAGGTACTCTGGATTGGAAAAAAAAATGTATAAATTAATGCTGAAGATGACCATCGACAGCAAAATGAGGGAATTCCAATTTAAATTACTACATAATATTCTTTATACCAATGGAAAACTTCACAGACTAAATCCCAATAAATTTCCAACCCCTCTGTGTACATTCTGCATGAACGAAGTTGAAAGCTATGAACATTTATTTTATGCATGCTCATTTTCAGTGTCCCTTTGGAGGAATCTATTACTTTATTGGGGAGACGCTCTAGAGTTGAGCTCACCACCAAGCAAACTTTGCTTGGTTATTTCAGATCCGAATGAACCTCTGTTAGTTAACTTTATTAGTTTACTTGTGAGAGAACACACCTATTACTATAAAATGAACGGTGCTAAGCCAAGTTTTGCAGGATTGGTGTCTTTCATACGACGGATATATCAGATAGAGAACTTCATTGCAAAAAAGAATAACAAGATGACAGTGCACTTGGAAAAGTGGTCTCCTATATTATTATTTGTGCGATAATTGATGTATTTACAGAGAACAACTAGTACACTAGCATAAAGCATTGTAACATTTTAAGGAAAATGCCCAATAAAATTCTTTAAATATAAAAAAAAAGTCAGTCAACGACTTAACATCCAAATGTCCGTGTTTATTTTCTTCTTCTCCCTGGTCGTTGTCATCTTGTGTTAATGATTTATCTGACAAAAGAAGACAAAACTCAAGTTAGAATCCACCAAGCTATCACTTAGAAAAAGTAAGCTACCCCACTACAGTAACACTAACATTCTAACTTCGTAAGCCAAATAAGTAATAATGAGAAGCGGTTTTTTATGTTCATTGACATTATCTACAGATACCAGAAGTGTAAAACGTCCGGGCTTATACTGCTAAACTTTTAAGAAAGCGTAACTTCAATCGGAAATACCTATTAAATAAACCAGTTGTGAACTGAATGTGCTCACGTATTTTACAACAGCTTCGTAGTAGTACGCTTCATAGAACAATAAGATATCTGTGACGGTAGGGTTAATCAACTTTCGCAGTCTGGGGTACTCTCAAAGTTAAATCGTTTACTACAAAACTTTATTTAATATGCAAAAAGCTGTTTATTAACGTGACACTGCGCAATGTTTCATGGGACAATTAGATATCTATCAGATCATCATTTGTAGCACGTTTCATCAAATTTATTGCTGTAATTTTAGAGTAATATCACTAATTACAAAGTTCAATAAACATGCAAATGAACCCTTGATTAACTTGACACTACTCGATGTTTCATAGCATAATTAGATTATTATCAGATCAATAACTGTTGCAGGTTTCACTGAATTGAGTGCCGCGCAATTTCAGAGTATATATACCTAATTACAAAGTTCATTAAATATGCTAATGAACCCTTAATTAACTCTTAACTATTACATGCTTTACACCACAGTTAGATATCTGTCGGATCAGTATCTGCAGCAGATTTCATCAAATTTGGTGCAGTTATTTTGGAGTTATATTTTTACAAAACTTCATAAAAGGATTTGATCGACAGGTATCATATGCTACTTGCAAGACTTGAATCTGTTCAGGCGTTTTCGAGTTATCGTGTAAACAGACAGACATACAGACAGACAGACACACACACACACACACACACACTCACACACACGCACATGGAAAGACAGACATAAATCGCTATAACATTAGCTCACGTGTGTGTACACGTGAGCTGAAAATGAAGTAATATGAAGTAATATATTAAAGTAATACCTAAAAACATCTGAAAATATTTCTGTTCATCTAGAATATTATTTTCTTATGTTTTTTTTGCAGTCTCCTACATACATCGAAGTCAGAGTATTAGGGTTTTCATTTTATAAAAGAAATGAGCTCGCATTACCATAAAAGGCTCCACTCAATCTCAGGTGGTATAATTGTTGTCGTTAACGTTAGGCGAGATTTCTGTAATTCCTTGATCGTTTAAAGACACCTTACTCGATGTCGATGATGGTGATTTATCTTCACTGTCCTGATCAGACAACGACTTATTCCCGGATGTTGGCAACTCCACCATGTCCTTACACACGGTCCGAGGGGCCGTGTCTTACAATCTGCAGAAAGTGACGTCTGGCTGGAAGTTACATACAAGTTGGCATTGTCCCCTGGCACCAAATTTGAAGGCCTCGACGCCTGCACGGCTTCAGCCTGCCTGTCTTGGCCATTAACTTTGCCGTTCTCGGAGATTGAAACCAAAGAGGACTCGACATCTTTTCATCTCTATAGGACTCGCATTGTTTCTCATAATTACGTTCGGCAGCGTCTGCTGCAAGATTTTTGAGTATGCGTTGATTTTGTAGTCTCGTGTGTACTCATATCTAGCAAGGTGGACAAGGTTTGTTTCAGGTCATTGTATTGATATTTGTGCTGGTACATTGAATCTGCGTATTCTGTTAAAACAACATAGTAAGTAGAATTTAATTAATAATCAAGATTGAAGTATGGTTCTCAGTTGATGACTAACATATCACGTGACTTAACGCCTACGGTTACATGTGTTGTCATTTTTGTTTTCGATGACTAATACTATAGAAATAACGGACGACGAACTGACCATTAACGTTTATTTATGGGCAAGGGCGAGAGGAAAGCCAAAAATGAACAGGCCTCGCCGTCGCCGAGCCCGTTAATTTGGCTTTCCTCTCGCCTGCGCCCATAAATAAACGTAAATGGTCAGCGCAGAGTCTGTTATTTCAATTATATTATCAACGAACCCCGAAAAACCGTCAAAATTTACGAAAATTTCCCGTGTGAACGACAATGGGGCCCCAGAACCTGTCAGTGAGTAGTGCGCGCTGCAAAAATTTTCAAATCCTGAAATGTTTTTGAAAAAAGCGTCTAAACTTGGCGCACAAGTGTTCCATTTTATGTTATTGTTGATTATGATCTTTGTGCAAATCACAATTTTACGTTTTAGCTTTAAAGTTACTATGTTTACGATGTTATTCATACTCACAGGCATGAAAACAAACCATTACTGTGTATTTGTGGGCATTCACGTGGTTCCGCTCGACCCAATTAAAACGCAATGGACAGGGCATGGTAATATAATTCTTTATATTATTTTGTAACAACCAAATAGTTTTCGTTGCTATCGATTACGAGTCACATATCTTCCAACGTCCTGTCTTCTCCATCTGTATTGTGAGATTACTCAAATGAATACGAAGCATAAGCTGAGAGTAGGAGTTCTCCTGATGTGCAGCGTGCTCTGAAGTTTATATCTGGTTGGTCGATTGTCACCATTCACAGCAACTCAGGGAGTCTATTTGTAGGGAGTCTATTTCGCTTCGCTCGGTGATTATTTCCCGCCAAATATTCTAATTTTCACCCCAGAGGTCTTATATCCGCAACCAAATACCCTCGATTGCCGTTTATAACCTCTAAATGAACGGCAAATTACACGCCACTAAATTAATTTTGAGAAGGAATACTTTATATTAATATCTTGTCAACAGATCAATTAAGAGAAAAAAGTTGCAAATAGGCAAGACTCGAAACTGAAAAATATGAACACTGTCTCCGTTACTGTAATAAACTAATAGAGATTACTAATTGACTTACAGCAAAGTATGTGTACACATAAACAGGTCAATTTATAATTTATTTGCTCACGTCTTTCGTCATTCTCTTGACGGTACGCTGTAAAGTTTATAGCAATGGGCTTTTTGTTCTTGGATTCCATGGTAAATAGCAAAGCCATGGACAATTTTGACAACTGAAATGACCTTTTAACTCTCGTTTTGAAGCAAAAAAGAAACAGTTCAAATGAATTTACAATGGATCTATCGAGGGTTGACAGAATCGGTTTACCTAAAAATTTGTACTTCTAACATGTATCACACTCACGCGTTGGGAAGACCATCCAATGTTTACCAAAATTTACGTACTTTTGTTAATTCAGTAATGTAAACATTTCTTTGCAAAGACATCATTGCGAAAATAAACGGTTACCGATTTCACAGAGCAGATGATCCGATTCTAAATGGTTGCACGGTTGGTCTAAATTAATCCACAGACCCTGGTGTATCTGTTTAAATCGACAGAGGCTATCAAAGTTATCACATGTTCCGTTGATGGTTTCGTTGATGTACGTCCTGAGTACACTGTGAATTCACTTACCATTATGACGGTCAGAATATTTGAGTGCATAATACACATCGCTAATTGATTAAATAAGGTACCGTTCAGTTTTACGGCCGGGGGGGGGGGCCCGGCAAAATCCAGGGGGGTCATCAAAATTTTGGAATCCGCAAAGGGGGGTCATCGCTTTTTCACTGGTAGGAAAGGGGGGGTCACCACATTTTCAAAAAACATAATACCAACAATAAAGTTCACTTTATGCCATTGCCATGATCGTGCCTCTTTACCGACGGGCCGCCTTCGGCGGCCCACTACAATAAATATACATAATGTATTACCCATGACCCTCTTAACGGGCAGACGCCTTTGGCGGCCCACTCCAATTAGGTTTACTTCATGCAATGGCCATGATCGACCCTCTTTACCGGCGGGCAGCCTGCGGCGGCCCACTCCAATACATTGACGATATGTAATACCCCACGGCAATCTTAATGGCCGTGCGCCTTCAGCGGCCCTGTCCAGTAAAGTCTACTTTATGCAATAGCCATGATCGACCCTCTTTATCGGCGGGCCACCTTTGGTGGCCCACTAGAATAAAGTTGACTTTACGTAATGGCCCATGACCCTCTTAACCGGAGGGCTGCCTTTGGCGAACCACTCCAATAAAGTTCACTTTATACAATGTCCATGGACATGAGTTGTCTATGGAAAAATAATCGCAATCATACCAATCCATAATCCAATAACACTAGGTCAAATTTGTAAGACAATAGTTAAAAACATAGACACAAAACAGCACAGAACAGACAGTAAATAGACGGTACAAACAAAGTCAAATTCATGAAAGAAAGATATATGGACCTCTGGCCAAAAGACCAAGAAGTGATGTCAGGTGTTTCGAAAATAGTAAGCGCATCCTGCCCCACATGTGGCACCCGCCATATATCAATCTGTAAGTCAGATAGGTAGTGGTCACTATAACTAAGGCCCAATGTCACCGATGCCATCAGTGATCATTTGTCGAAGAGAGATATTGTATTTATCTACCAGCTTGCGATACCTGCCAAAAAAGCGTTGGAAGTTAAAATTGCCTTACAGTCGTCCTAATTAACAGACGTTTCAATGGATGTGGCTGAGAAGTTTGTGCACTGGCATCTCTGCTACATGAATAAAGTGCGCCGCGTACCGGAGTTCAAATCCAAACCATGCGGGTAAATTTGATGTATGGGTTTTAGTTATTTTTAAGCGGGGGGGGGGGGGGGGGGTCATCAATTTTTTCGTCTGACAAAGGGGGGTCATCTTTTTTTCACGAAAATGCAGGGGGTTCTATATCTTTTGAACACGGCGACAAGATTTTGCCGCCCCCCCCGGCCGTAAAAACTGAACGCTCCCTAACTAGCCAAACAAAAACAATACTAGCTGCACCACCAGCCACAGTGTGTAGCCGACAAAGGACTGTGAGAGAGTCTGGTCAAACTTGCACCGTGCACTTGGCTTACAAAATATTCGATCCCCAAACACTAATACAGTGGTGAGAAAATGAACATTTTTATGGACATTTGGGATGGATAATTGCAGATTTCTGTATTTGAGGATGACATATTGGGAGTCATTATTTTTTCATTAAGCTCTGTAGATACTGCAAATATTTATTCACTTTAAATTAATTTGTTAATCCAAGATTAAAATATTGGTTTGGTTTACCTTCTAGCTTGTCAAGCAGTTGTAAGTTGCATGATACAGAAGTGTTAATTTATGCAAATATATGCAAATCTTCCGATTTCCTTGCTTCTTTTTCCTCCAAAGCTTCAAAATTTCCAAATAATTTACTCCACTGGGTGGGTCAAATTTTCTGAAATTGTCACATTATGTTCTTTAAATGCTATTTAGCAAAACGACTATTTTGTTTGGCAATAAAGTTCTTACATTTTGAATAAGAGGCATTTTAATGTTGCTATCACGATTTTGATCACTTTTTTGAGTGTCAGTCTTTCAACCCTTGCCATTTGTGAATGAGGATAGATAATGAAAAAATTTTTAAACAAAATTGTCGTTTTTTTTCTACATATACTCTTCTTTCAAGTGAAATATTACATTTTAGGAAATAGCGTCAAGTTTTTTACTTACATTAATTGTATAATGAATACCAAATTGAGCTTTTTTACCACAAATATACACCCACCTCATCCTTCAAGTAAAACTACTGCTATCATACTGAACCTTGGAATCTCTCTTTTTGAAAATATATGTGGGCTAATGGCGTCGACGGGTCGACACGCACTCAGTCAGGCTCTGACGCTTTCCACCGTTTTCATCGTTTTATGTTTCGTACAATGTACGGTAAATACTGACAAATGGGCAACTTTCTGGCAAGAAGTTCCTGGTGATGCAAACTTTTATACCAACCAACTGGTAATTCTGCAATGTACGGGAATCGAACAGCGCTATCGAAGTACATGTTAGTATGATGGGCCACTGCCATACTATACAAATCACTGTGCAAGTTTCCGTCTCCTACTTAGTGGTGATATTCAACAAAACCCTGGTCCAGTAAGTAACAGTAATCGCCCAAAATTGCAGATTACCCGAACTGTCGTAGCATTGTACAAAATCTTGACGACGTGAATGTCCATTTCAGTAAACACAACTTCGATATAGTTGTACTGACGGAGACGTGGCTACGGAATGATATCTTTGACTCAGAAATAATGGATCAATTTTACCTGATCCACAGAAGAGACAGATCAGCAGATAACAGCAAAAAGACACGGGGTGGTGGTGTACTGTTAGCCATCCGACATGATCTCATTTCCATCCGTCGAGTGGACATCGAAACTAACATGGAGATTGCCTGGGAGCAAGTCGCTCTACGTAAGATCAACATGTATATTGCAGCTGTGTACATTCCACCAAATTCACCGTCGTCTGTGCTGGAAGAGCTGGAGAAATCACTTGAAAATGTACTTTCACTTTGCAAACCCGATGACCAAGTCCTCATTTGTGGTGATTTTAATTTATCGGACATTACTTTCGACAAGACTAATGGCGGCCATAATATTCAACCTTCTTGGAGCAGTCGGAACTCCAATCTTTTCATTGAAATGCTCAATGAATATAATTTATTCCAAGTCAGTACATTTAACACTTGCAATAACCATCAACTGCACTGTAAAGTTAAGTGTTCAGGGATAGAACACCAATTAAACGCCTTTTTGTAACACTTTTTGAACGCGTCTAGACGTTCAGAAATTTAACACTACGTGTTCAATCAACGTTCAATTTTGAACATACGTGTTCACATTTTGACCATTAAGCGTTCATCAGACATACATTGAACACCATAGTGTTCCACGACTGAACATACATTGCACATGAACTGTGTTCAAAAATTTGAACGCATTTACGCGTTCAAAGGCCTGTAACACTTTTTGAACGCATGGACGCCGTTCAACGATGAGTGTGTCAAAGGCTAGAACACATGATATGCACTTGTTGAACACCTTTCATTTTGGGCGTTCAGGGGGTGTTCAAGCCTTGAAATAACAAAGCAGACCATTGATATTCAGTAACATTATTTTATTCTAAAAATACACAAAAAATTTCTTGCGTAAAATACAATAATTTAGTATAAAATGGGCAAATAAACATAGTCTAGTCGGAAGGTAGGGTTCCCATGCACCCCATGGATGTATTTTTGTAACCTACATTTTTGTAATCCTTAGGGTCTATATTTAATGAATTTTGATGTTCCCAAAATCAAATCGTGTCCCATGGTTTTCATTTGGCGCCATCTTGCCGCCATCTTGGCCGCCATCTTGGATTTCAACAATGGGGTAGGGGTCACGTATCTACCGCTCGACGGAAACAGAAACAATAAAATACTATAAACGTTACATTTTTAGAAAGCCAAGATCATGGCCTTTTCATTGATATATAACTTAATAGGGATTAATTAATATTCGAACATCGATTAGACTTTATAACGGCCATTGGCCGTAAATCGTAAAATTTGCTAAATTTCACACCCCAATAATTAAGTTCCCGTTCCTCCAAACAATTTTTCATAAGGTATTTATATATTTTTTGGAAGAACTCAGTGCAATAAACAAGAAAAACAAGATTAAAAGTATGTGTCTTGAGATTTAGTGGGTGCATGAGCTTGTTTTCTTATTACGCGGTATGCCACATATCCGTGTGTAACATAAGGGGTAGGGGTAATGTTTCCCTTTCTGTTTCGAATCATGAATGATGAAACCATAAAAATGTTACATTTTTTGAAAGTGCTGCATCAGACCTCTCTAAAAATAAATAGATTTATGGGAAAAAATTGCTTGTTTAAAAGTTACAAAGCTTAAACCTTTCGGTTTGTGTCGATTTTAAGTGATTTTTAAGAACGAAATTACAACATATGGAGTAGGGGTAATGTTTCCCTTTCTGCCTTGAACCATGAATTATGAAACCATATAAATGTTATACTGTTTGAAAGCTCTGAAATGGGCCTTTCCAAACATGTATAGTTTCATTGGGAAAAGTCCATATTTTGTAGTTACAAAGCTTAAACCTTTTAGTTTGTGTCAATTTTTAGTCATTTTTAAGAACGAAATTACAACATATGGGGTAGGGGTAATGTTTCCCTTTCTGCCTCGATTTATGAATTATTAAACCATATAAATGTTATACTGTTTGAAAGCTCTGAAATGGGCCTTTCCAAACATGTATAGTTTAATTGGGAAAAGTCCATATTTAAAGTTACAAAGCTTATGCCTTTCAGTTTGTGTCAATTTTAAATGACTTTTTAAACAAAATTATAATATAAAGGTTGGGGTAATGTTTCCCGTTCTGCCTTGAACCATGAATTATGAAACCATATAAATGTTATACTGTTTGAAAGCTCTGAAATGGGCCTTTCCAAACATGTATAGTTTCATTGGGGAAAATTGCATATGTGAAAATTACAAAGCTTACGCCGTGCAGTTTGTGTCAATTTTAAGTGATTTGTTGAACAATATGCACAAAACAGTTAGTCCGTTGGCCAGGTATCGAAATCATCCTCTCTAAGGCATTTTACCCACTATGATTTTCTGTTAGCTAGTATTCTCAGCTGTCATAATCTGCTTATTTTCCATTTAACTGATGGTGTGTGAGAGTGTAACGACTTGTTTGTGAAGGGCTGTCACGCCCTCAGTAGTAAAATAGGAATGGGTTAGGGGTAACATATTTACCGCTAGTCGGAAACAAAAACAAAAAATACCATAAGCAATACATTCTTAGAAAGCCCAGATAATCCCCTTACCATTGGTATACAACTAAATGGGGATAAATCGATATTCAAACATCGATTAGATTTTATATCGGACATGAAATGTAAATTGTAAAATTTGCTTAATTTCAAACCCAATAATTAAGTTCATGTTCCTCCAAACAATTTTTACAAGGTATTTATATATCATTTGGAAGAACTTAATGCAATAGAGAAGTAAAAAACATTAAAAGAGTGTATCTTCTTGAGACTTATGGGGTGCGTCGATTGTTTACCTAATATATGGTATGCCGTACATCCCTCTATAATATACATTTAAGGGATAGGGGTATGGGTAATGTTTCCTCTCCTACCAAGCGCAGCGAATAAGGAAGCCACATAAATATCATATCTCTTAAACACTAACGCAGTTGTTTTTCCAACAAGATATGGCTTGATGGGGTAAACTCAAAAATTATGCAGTGACAATGCCTAAACTCAAAAGTTTGTATACTTTACTGACATTTACTTGTTAAAAGGAACATAGAAAAATACTCTATAGGCATTAAATAGCACTAAAAAGCTAAAATGGTGGTTAATAAAAGACGTTTTACTTATTTCAATAACTCAAATTAGGGAAAGAAAGTTAACAGCTATAATATGTCAAAAATTATATATTCCAAACCCCACAAACACTAAATTGGATGTCATAGTCGTCATGCAAAGTTGATATGACAGCAGCAACAATCAATCCCTTTCTTTAATTGTATCGCTAGAGATATATAAGCAATAAAGCACCACTTTGAAAGGATACCAAACGGTTTCGACCGGTAAACAACATATACGCACGAACTTCAGTCGTGTTTATGAGGAGTGAAATGGTCAAAACCGAGCTCGAGTGGTGTACCCAACTTATAGGGGTTGTTTATCGCTATATTATATCAGTATATTGAAACTTGTGATGAAAATACAAACAATGTGAAAGAAACCCACTTTGGAGATGGGAATGGCCAACTTAACAGTATATCGTAAATACATGCACAGTCACGTGACCGTCTGGGCAAATCAGAGCTCACTATTAATAGTGTTACTTTTAATACCACACGGGAACACGAGAGAATCTTTTATCGCTGAAAACCAATCACCATTAATCCACAATATAGCTTCTCCATAATAAGATAAGATGGATCGACAACACTTTACCTTCCTTACCAGAAAACAAGAGATCATAACCAATTTTCCGAAATTATTTTACAACGCAGAACACTATATACTCCCAATGAGGATTACATTTTCGACTGGGTACTAAAATTCAATAGCAAATAATTCTGGAACTAAAACCCGAAAAGCCAAATGTCACAGAACGCATTCAAATTACGCAACTAAATAGTAAACAGAAGGCGAACAAACACTCTCTACACCAAGCAATAAGAAAGCTAGACAAACCTCAAAAATGACTAAAAAGGCTTATATTCCCATTGACACCTCAATGTTTAAAATGCCTTGTGAGTGAATCTATCATTAGTTTCTTATCATGGATGACATTTAACCAATGTTAGACCCTGACGTCTTTGAAGCAAAGACCCTACAAACGGACGTTTTAGGGTCAATGCTTGAAGATACCATTCCCACCAGCATAATAGAATCAGAGAGACTAGATTGATCTAACTTTCGAGTTAGATCAGCCACAGCAGCTGAGAAAAAAGAAGTCAACATAATCATCAGAGTCAAGCGAGCTAGACAACGGCTTCACACATTATACTCGACAGAGAGGACATTCTTACACAATTCAAAAAAACCGTTCAAAAGCTTCGTTAAAGGCATTGTTCGCGATCCCAGGGACGGGCATGGCTGGTTGCGTGGCAAATGCAAAATGTTAGTCATGCTGAATCAAGGTGTAATCAAGTAATAGCTTATTTATAGATTGGGAAAATCCTAATCCTGATAGTAATGATAGAATATAAACTTTGTTAAAAGTTGAGAAAATTTGCCACTTCTTTGATTTGTATGTTTTACATTCCATGTTGTACTAGCCTGTACTATAAATGAACAGTCAATACATCCGGCAAGTATTCTGTGCTGTTCTTTTATAGTTAGGTCCCCGCAATCCGAGATAAGTCTTTCTATAGTGTCAACCATTCTCTTCGATTACTGTAATCTACTCCAATAAATTCCCATTTAACTAATTTATATGATTACAGGGAAGCCTAAGCCTATCTCTTACAATCTAAGATTTGAGATATTTGACAACAATATGTATGCAATTTTCATATTTTCATAGGCCTAAATAACACACAGAAGAAAGTCATACTCAATGTTTTGTCCAATTGAAAGTCAAATTTTCACCGAAACAAGTAGAGGTGGCCATCTGTAAGCCAAACGAGAATTAATATTAGCAAAGATGGATATTAATTGAGCCTTTCCCATTTCCGATCCCAGTTACTCATACAACGGGGTATAAGCGAAAGCCAAGAGTATCGAATGTGTTGAAACCTAAGTGGCCCCTATTCAGTACCACGTAGCCTACAGGTACACCTTAAAGAATACTTACCAGGCAAAATACGAGAGTTGAATTCCTTCAAAAGTGGATACACCTGGAAAGACACTGCGGCAACCAATTTATCACCTTGATCTCTAACTATTTACCTCTACACCCAATAAAGCACCGGGACTCAAGACAGTTGTACATCACAAACTTAAGAGAGCAATCGAAGACACTCGCTACACAGAACGCAGGATGGAAGGCTGCAAAGACGATTCTTCAAATAGGCAAAAAAAGAGGCTAAAAACAACACAAACATTCATAGCAACGACGACAGGTCGGGTTTTCTTCCTATACTACGGTACAAAACCAAACCAAAGGGTCTTTCAAAGGCCACCGCACTTCCCTTAAAGCCCGGCTCGAAATGGACTGGGATCATGATTAGTGCCAAGTTTGGTTGGGCGTTTTGGGGCATGGCTCTGCATAATGAGTCTGTTGGTAACGGTTGCGATCGTTCGCATTATCTGCGGATCTGTTTGCTCTCAGATCACGCTCAGGCTCGGATAATATAGATACGTACAGCCTTCGTTTCAAGGTTCGTTTCAGTCATGCCATGGCAAATACTCGAAATAAAAAAGAAAGGAAAACTATCAATTTAATCAAACAAGAGTTTGCTTGAATGAATTTACCGAAGTTTCAGGCCATATCAACGTTCGTATGTGAATGATTCAGCTGCTGACCGCCATGTACATACGGAATATTGGCGCCATCTAAAGTCGAATAATTATCAAAAAAGTAAAAAGCTTATATCTGGGCTTTCTAAGAATGTATTGTTTATGGTACTTTTGTTTTTGTTTCCGACTAGCGGTAAATATGTTACCCCTAACCCATTCCTATTTTACTACTGAGGGCGTGACAGCCCTTCACAAACAAGTCGTTACACTCTCACACACCATCAGTTAAATGGAAAATAAGCAGATTATGACAGCTGAGAATACTAGCTAACAGAAAATCATAGTAGGTAAAATGCCTTAGAGGGGATGATTTCGATACCTGGCCAACGGACTAACTGTTTTGTGCATATTGTTCAACAAATCACTTAAATTGACACAAACTGCACGGCTTAAGCTTTGTAACTTTCAAATATGCAATTTTCCCCAATAAAACTATACATGTTTGGAAAGGCCCGTTTCAGAGCTTTCAAACAGTATAACATTTATATGGTTTCATAATTCATGGTTCAAGGCAGAACGGGAAACATTACCCCTACCCCTTATATTATAATTTTGTTCAAAAAATCACTTAAAATTGACACAAACTGAAAGGCTTAAGCTTTGTAACTTTCAAATATGCAATTTTCCCCAATAAAACTATACATGTTTGGAAAGGCCCATTTCAGAGCTTTCAAACAGTATAACATTTATATGGTTTCATAATTCATGGTTCAAGGCAGAACGGGAAACATTACCCCTACCCCTTATATTATAATTTGTTTAAAAAATCACTTAGAATTGACACAAACTGAAAGGCATAAGCTTAACTTTAAAATATGGACTTTTCCCAATACAACTATACATGTTTGAAAAGGCCAATTTCAGAACTTTTTAAACGGTATAACGTTTATATGGTTTCATAATTCATGGTTCAAGGCAGAACGGGAAACATTACCCCTACCCCTTATATTATAATTTTGTTTAAAAAATGACTTAAAATTGACACAAACTGAAAGGTTTAAGCTTTGTAACTTTAAAATATGGACTTTTCCCAATAAAACTATACATGTTTGGAAAGGCCAATTTCAGAGCTTTTAAACAGTATAACATTTATATGGTTTCATAATTCATGGCTCGAGGCAGAAAGGGAAACATTACCCCTACCCCATATGTTGTAATTTCGTCCTTAAAAAATCACTTAAAATTTACACAAACTGAAAGGCATAAGCTTTGTAACTTTAAAATATGGGCTTTTCCCAATAAAACTATACATGTTTGGAAAGGCCAATTTCAGAGCTTTCAAACAGTGTAACATTTATATGGTTTCGTAATTCATGGTTCGAGGCAGAAAGGGAAACATTACCCCTACCCCTATGTTGCAATTTCGTTCTTAAAAAATCACTTAAAATCGACACAAACCGAAAGGTTTAAGCTTTGTAACTTTTAAATATGCAATTTTTCCCCATAAATCTATATATTTTTAGAAAGGTCTGATGCAGCACTTTCAAAAAATGTAACATTTTTATGGTTTTATCATTCATGATTCGAAACAGAAAGGGAAACATTACCCCTACCCCTTATGTTACACACGGATATGTGGCATACCGCGTAATAAGAAAACAAGCTCATGCACCCACTAAATCTCAAGACACATACTTTTAATCTTGTTTTTCTTGTTTATTGCACTGAGTTCTTCCAAAAAATATATAAATACCTTATGAAAAATTGTTTGGAGGAACGGGAACTTAATTATTGGGTGTGAAATTTAGCAACTTTTACGATTTACGGCCAATGGCCGATATAAAGTCTAATCGACGTTCGAATATTAATTAATCCCCATTAAGTTATATATCAATGAAAAGGCCATGATCTTGGCTTTCTAAAAATGTAACGTTTATAGTATTTTATTGTTTCTGTTTCCGTCGAGCGGTAGATACGTGACCCCTACCCCATCGTTGAAATCCAAGATGGCGGCCAAGATGGCGGCAAAGATGGCGCCAAATGAAACCCATGGGACACGATTTGATTTTGGGAACATCAAAATTCATTAAATATAGACCCTAAGGATTACAAAAATGTAGGTTAAAAAAATACATCCATGGGGTGCATGGGAACCCTACCTTCCGACCCGACTAACATGGCCACTTTGTAAAGTTTGTCAGAGGGAAACATCAACGGTGTAAACACCTTCTTATCACAGCATTGACAAAAGAAAATCCAAATAACACACTGTAGATTGTTTTCAAACAATATGAACAAAGTAATGACAAAACAGGTTTTACTTAAATATTGTGGACTACGTGATATGTTCATACTTGTAAAACCGTACAAAAATATCTGTTTTGAAAAAGCTCAAAATTTGGCTTATTGTTTTGAAAACACGTATGAATTGCTTACTCCATTTTTGTAAGACGGTTTCGCACATAAATTTCCTTTTGTAAATTTGGAAAAACGTTAGTCAAGGCTACACATGCTACATAGTTGTCCACACTAAAGTAAACATAACATGTCAAGTTGTCACAAAGTGTCACAGTAAGGCACAACATGCAGAAAGTGGGTAAAGTGGGTTCTTGGCAGTGTAAAACCTATTTCCTTGTCCAACAAAGTAATTCATGAATGAAAAGGTTTGTTTGTTTGTAATATCTTTAAATAAAGATAAATATTAAAGAAATCGTACTGGCCGTTTTGAAGAAAAAGCTTGGGATGTACAAATTTGAGGACGATGCCACACATTCACCTATTAGATAAGCTAAAAACAGTAACAAATCGAGAACAAAAACGTGTTGATCTACAATACAAATAATCTAAGATTTGGTAGCAGGCTATGATCAACTAAATTTAACTGGAGCATAAGCCTTTGTAGACGTGAAGTCTCCTTCATCAGATGCAGGGGTGGAATGAAGAATTGAAGCAGAAAGCGACAGAAAATTCTGAGTGAAAATTTCATAAAATTCGGAAATTCAGAGTGTACATTTTTCACTCTGAATTTCTGTCGGTTTCTGCTTTAATTCTTCATTCCATTCTTGCATCTGATAAGGGAGACTACACGTATTAGAAAACTTATTCTCCAGTTACATTTAGTTGATCATAGCGTTCTACCAAAGCTTTGATAAATTCAGAACAAAAATACAGAAACTTATTAAAATTCAGTTACTGACCCTCCAAAGTTCAAATCTACACTAGAGATGAACTGAGGTTCTCAAGCTTGTTTCCAGACAGCCACCTGTACACTCATCATCTTCAATTTCTGTATCATCAGCTTCTGTAATAACTCTTCGATTACCAGGTAAATCCAACTTTTCATATCCTGAAAATAATGCAATTATAGGTAATATAGCGACATGAGACTTTAAATAAAAGACAAGGTGGCCTTATTAGGTTAAGGAAAAGGGGTACTTTGGTATACAGTGCCCCTTTTCGATACTGTTACAAAATATTGACTTCTTCTTGTCATCAACTGGTGAAAAGTAAAAAAGCCAACTCTCAAATGCTGAAACAATAGAGTGTACACTCTGCGATGTTTAACTAATGTTTTACATGCGATGTGATTACCAAAAGACATGTGTTAGCTGTGATTACGCAGCGGCATGACCCTTGACCCGAGTGCGATCGATAATTCACGGCCCAAAACACCGCGGCGTATTCACAGCTAGTGAATGGTATACCAGCCATTGAAAGAAAAAAGTTTTTTTTTCTCGTATTTTAGCTATTCAAAAGTGCTATACAAATAATTTCAAAGGATAATAATACAGGTGCTTCAAAATTTAACACCTTTTACTGTTTTGGAGATAAAACTTACCCTTTCTGGTCTTGCTTCCATACGATCACGACTTCAGCGTGCGTTTACAAGAAAAATGTCGCAACTTCCGTTTTGATGCATGACGGGATAAGAAAGGCACCGAACTTGAACACCAAGTGTTTAGGAGTAGAACGCCTCTTGCACGCCGATGTTAAAATTAAAACGTTCATGGTGGTTATCTGATTTTCTTTTCAAAATTTCAAAATTTCAACCCATAATAAAAGTGTAAAACTATTTTGTATACTTCCTTTTTTTCGAAAAAACATGCTTTCAGCAATTTTAGACCGAAGATATATTTCACTTTGTGGCAAATTCGTTACATCAAAATCCGTGTACGTTTGCCAAACAGCGAGGCAGTAATAACTTTAATATAGCCATAGTAAGGTAAAAAACACTAAAGATTGTTAATTGTTTTACAGTATTGTAAAATTTCTGTAATGCTGAGTTTTTGAACACTTGAAGAAGATGATTGTTATCACTCCGTGTTCAGGTTTAGAACACCACTGTCAATAATATGAACACTAGCGTTAACAATATGAACACTGAGCGTTCAAATTTGAACACCGACATCTACATTTTGAAGGCGTAAAGACGCGTCTAGCGTCCGCTATTTTTACAGTGTGGATTTGGTATTGTGTAACGATCCTGATTGTGTTCAGGTCTCTACAACTGATCCAGCTGTTTCATCAGACCATCTCGCATTATCTTGCTCCATCAACATACTTGACACTGAAAAAGGAGTTAAATTTCCTTGGAGATCGATACATAATTATCGTGAAGCCAATTTTGACCATCTTCGGGATCCCATCAGCATGTGTCCATGGACTTTACTCATAGGAACAACAACATCGACGAAACAACAGATCTATTCTACGACATGCTGACTGCGTGGATCGACGACTGCGTTCCAAAAATTAAAATTCGCCCAAGAAAATATCCGCACTGGTTTACATCTGATATTATATGTCTGTTAAGAGAAAAAAATGCAGCACACAAACGATACAAAGCATCAAAAACGGAAGACGCGTACACAGCATTCAAAGAACTACGAAAAGAATTTAAACAAGCCAAGAAGCTCGCATACAATGATTACCTCGACGACGTACAAGATCAAATAGTAACAAATAGTAAACGCTTTTGGTCTTTCATAAATAATAGACGCAATTCTCGTTCTTTCCCAACGTCACTTACGCATGACGGGATCAGTGCTTTTACACCACCCGATATGGCTGAACTTTTTAATAGATATTTTAAGTCTGTTTTTAGTACTGATAATTGTGATGTTGTCCCTGAATGCGAACCTTTTGTTAACGATTGTTTAAAACAATGTCATTATTACTGTTGATTAAGTGACTAACATTTTGAACAATTTAAACCCTAATAAGGCTCTAGGTCCTGATGGGATACCCGCCAGAGTCATTCGTACTTGTTAACAACCGCTTGCTCTACCGCTTACGTTGATTTTTAACAAGTCACTTCAGACTGGTGTTTTTCCGTCTCTGTTTTAAAAAGGGTAATATTGTTCCGGTCTATAAATCTGGCCTTCGTAATGAGGCCTGTAATTACCGGCCAATCTCACTCCTCCCTATTTTTAGTAAAGTTTTTGAAAAAGCTGTCTTTCCCCACATTTATAATCACGTGCAGAATGCACTGGCCGACAATCAGCACGGATTTGTTAGGGGGGCTCCACTGTCACCAACCTTGTTTCTTACACAGACCATTTATCCAGAGTTATTAATGATCGTGGCCAAGTTGATTCTATTTACCTTGATTTCAGCAAAGCCTTTGACTCAGTCAATCGTAGACTGTTACTGCATAAACTCTCCCACTTTGGCATTCATAGTAACATTTTACATTGGTTCTACTCATATCTTAGTAATAGAGTGCAGCGTGTGGTACTTAATGGGCACTTCTCCTCATGGAGTAAAGTAACTTCTGGTGTACCTCAAGGGTCTCAGTTAGGTCCGCTTCTATTTGTTCTCTATGTTAATGATATCTGTTCTTCAGCTTCAGGTTTCATCATTGTATGCAGATGACTCAAAATTGTATAGGCAAATTTCTAACAACTCGGACTGCAGTTCTCTTCAACAAGACCTTAACCACATTGAGAGATGGTGCACGACATGGAAACTAAAACTGAATTTTAAAAAATGTATGGTTATTTCCTTTACGAACAAGAAAACTCACATTATGCATGATTACAGTATTAATGGTGACAATTTATGCAGAGTAACATCAATTAAAGACCTTGGTGTCCTTCTCACCCAAAATCTAAACTACTCTGCGCACATTAATACAATTACTGTTAAAGCTTTCAAGCTGCTAGGTTTTATAAAACGTAACTCACGTAATTTTAGCAATGTCAACACTCTCAAAACCCAGTATTAACTCTTGTCCGGAGCCGTCTCCATACCAGCTGTATCTCATTCACCGTCTCGAAAGAGTTCAGTGTAAATTTCTCTAATACTTGTGCGGTAAAACTGGCATAACCTACTCATCTGGCTACTACAACCAACTCTGTACCTTTTTCAAAATCCCATCTCTACAAGAGCGTAGGAGTTTTATGGATGCCACCTTCTTTTACAAATGTATGTTCTCTTTTTATAACAGCTCCGAAATTCTTGCGCGTATCTGTCTGCATGTGCCTTCTCGCACTCTGCGCTCAAAACAACATTTTAAACCTAATGTATCAAGCGTCATTGCTCATTCTTCAGCATTTTTACAAAAAACCATGAAAAATTGAATAGTATTTAAACAATGAGACTTTGATATTTTTAATTGTAACTATGGGCAATTTTGCAGATTTTTATTTAATAATGTTTATTCTTTTTAGATCTGTATTTTTTACCAGTGATTGTTTTTTTAAGGATGTACGATCGGAAAAATATGAGCGTACTGCGCCGATTTCCGCGCATAGTGACGTTCCGAACGTTTTTGCTTGCGTTGTACAAAATGTCGTCTGCAGGTAAAGGAAAATCGCGCCGAGAAAATGTTCAGCGTGCCCTCAAAACACGCTGGAAGGTACGAGAATTCAGCAAAGAGATAAAAAAAGTGCAACATGACCGTAGCCTGTACAGCGTAAATCAGAAGTGTGACGTCTGATTTGCTATTCGTGGTTATAATTCCAATGATAGTGTCGCTAGTAGACCTACCGGAGAATGGAAGAATGGCCGACGCGTCGCATAGTCGATTTGAGTGAACTAGCCGAAAATCTTGACACTTGTGTCAGTTGCGGGCTTGCCTTTACGATTGTCATCGTGTATTGGAGAAACGCCAAGTTCACGGCCTCGGCTCCTGGCTCCACGTACATGTAGTGTGTGACAACTTACTTAGCCTGCAGCGAAGTCAACCTAATCCCCACCGATAAGCGTTACGGCAATAAATATTACGTGATTTTTTGTATGCTGTATTAATATATAGACTCTAAAAGTAGAAGAACCTAAAAGTCTTTGCTTTGTTCTGTCATTTCCCTCTCATTAAAGTTTAATGGTAGGCTTAAATCATGACCATTCCTGGACAGGGCCACTGCAGGTAGCCACGGCAGGTCGGCATTTGAAGGGCGCCCTCGTGCGACGAACCCGGGAGAGCATGGTTTATCGCCAGAACCTGTAAATCCTAGTTAGTTTTTGCAAATTGTGAAAAATCGAACTCGGTGACCTACCAAACAAAATGTGGTTTCGGAAAATTCACAAAAAGTGCTATTATTTGGCAAAGTTTGAGAAAATTGACATTAGTAGAAACTATCAATAATTAATAAATTACCCTCTCCCATTCCTAAAATTTGGGGCATATTTGTTGCAATTTTGGTTAAAAAATAAATATGATGACTTTTTAACTCAATTTTAAAGTAAGTAAAATCTTCAAAGTAGCTTAGGTTTATAATTTCTTTATTCTTTTACAGTGTAAACGTGAAAAATGCAATCATGATATAAATATAAAAATGATGACCTGTTTTATTGATTTTTAGTAATTTTGTGAAAAACCGTGAATTTTAATGTCATTTTGTAAAAAAACAAGCGCGGTGACCCATGTTTTTTCCCAGTTTGGACTATTCACATATTTAGGTATTCAAAAATCCCCATTTGAAAAAATTGACATTACTTTTACTTTTTCCGATCGTACATCCTTAACTGTGTTGTTGTTGTCTTTGTTTCTTTGTTGTGCTCTCTGCTAGTTTCTTTTTCTATTGCTGGAACTTTAATTGGGCGAAAGCCCATTGTTCCCAGCCAGTAAATAAATAAATAAATAGTATGAGGGGGTTTCCTTGTCATCTTTGATGGAAAAAATTGCTTTGAAAAAACTGTGTAGGCAACATGCAGCTCCACCTTCAAGCTGATACGCGGAACAATGTTCGTAGGTTACGACATTGGCCGATAACTCAATTTGAAGTGTTGAAAGTATTAGAAATCCTATAGTTGAACTTAACCATGTAACGAGGCGACTACGGCCGTCCGAAGAGACTCTGTCCGCACCAAAGATTTTCGAGCCTCTGCAGGTGTAATGGTCTGTTCCTAGAAAACACTGATAAATCATTTAGACAAATCTTACCTTCTTTTCAAGGTGTAAGTCTGTTGGAAAGCGCAGTTCCATGAAACTTATCTGTCAAGAACGAAATTTATAGACCATGCTTTGACTTAACCTTATATCCTGGCCTTTGTAGATCACACTTCCCGGCTAATGGAAAGGTACAGAATATATCAAAACACGGTGAAGAAACTATAAAGTTAAAGTTTCCATCAAGGGTTTCAATTCAGTACTATAGTTTGGTTTACATGCTGTAATCTGAATAAATTACTACACTGTGAAAAAATGTGAAATGCAAATTTGCTTTTCTTTGTAAGTTACACACTTGTTTTTTATGAGTAATTTGTTATTTTGCATCATTCGGCTATATGGCACCTAACACTTGAGAGAAATTTGAAAAATATGAAGATTCAATTATCCCAAATTAGTTCCAATCGTGTTTACTTTTAAAACAGGTACTTATAATTCGGAATTACAAAACAATGAAGAAAAAGTAACTATTGCAATATTTCTATTCAATTAGGTCGATTACATTTTCCACTAGTAAGGCGCAATTTCTATGCTAAAGTTTAAGAAGGTTTCGGTCAAAATAACCGATGTGTCGAATCCTTACCGAATACAAACTTACGACCGTATTGATGTTGAAGGAAAGCATCTGCAGACTCCATGATGAAATCGATAATCTGATCGTCAGCGCTGGTCATTTTACTCACAATACTGCGATTATACTCGTACAATAACAAGATGAATGCTCGGATAATCAAAACATTTCGATGGAAGTGATCTCACAGTCAACGAAAAGCTTACGGTAGGGACAAGTGATTCGTACCGAATATACTACTTACGGAATGCACGATGTTCTCTTGTTCTTTAGCTGTTGCTATAACAACATCAGTGGTTCCACTCCGAAGAGAATGCGCGATGTTCTCGGAATGCCAAACGAATCACGTGATTACAGCACAAACAAATGTCTACAATCGCATAATGGAATACACGTTCGTTCTACGAGCGTTTGTACACGTTGTTCTAAAACTCGTACCGTAGCCCATTCAAAGTCTGGGTTTAATCCATTGCCACACGGCGTCGATTTGGTCAAAGGTTTACACATGCTCTCTTTTAATGTTATAAGCAGCTGGTTTTGTTAAAAGTATACGCACTTTTTTATGGAAAAAAGCTCTCCAATCTCGAGTCCCCAGATTTCGCCGGAAGCAAGCACTGGAAGCAGGCGCGAAAGTTTATCGAATACAAAGTTTCGAGTCTAGGCCTATAGGGCCTAATTTTTATTTTTAAATGTGTGTGCTTCATACAAACCTACATTATCAATTGCAAAAATGTAATTTTACAAGTCTATGCACTCCGTCTAAAATCGCCATGGAAATAGTAATACGTTGTGTTACTAGTATTTGGAGACCTTTATTAGTAGGCCTATATATGTTGCCAGTCCTAAATTCTGTCAAACTTTGAAAATTCTAAGGTAGAAATTAGACAAGAGGAAGATTTTAGTTTAATAATTGTACTCTTGTACATGCGATAGATAATTTACATATTGAAATTACTTTAGATACATTAGTATGTTCATTATTAATTGGATGCCTTCAACTGTTTTACAGAGTTTCTAATAAATGGCATGATAAACATTGCAATCTATCTTTAAATTGCAATTTTTTCAATAACTCTACATTCAGATTAAATTCAAACTCATAAGTTCGGGTATGTGGCAAAGCAACATACAACGATAAAGGTCGTGACAGAACACACTGATAAAATAGAAGTCAGTGTTGAAATAAGAAATCACATAAAACAAATTTTTAACAAGTAATTTTCATACCTTTACAGCAACTTTCCTCCCATCTCTTTCCTCGGACTATTAGAGAGGTTTAGTTACACGTATCTGCGCATAAGACTGACAGCGCGCAGAGGTGAACGCGTTTGCCTGCTCACGTGTGAATTTTTTTTTGGTTTAGAGTTGTGCGTTACCGAGAAACAAGCGAAATTCGTATGTTTTAAGAGACATCAATTTTTCTACGCGAGGACTATTTTAGTTCTATCCAATTAAATCGGCCGATTTTCTTTGATAAAATTATTTATGTGGTTTAGAGAAATCTTTGTTGGCAGCGTCAGATAAAACGCGGAATACTATAACATTTCGTTCATGTCAGGAAATCATAGGAGGTACTTCTTGTACCGATGAAAACTCTACAAAATATTCTGATATCAAAGATGTTTGCCACTTTACAGAGATGCTTTATGAGGTTGCTTGTCAAAAATTCGCCGAAATTACTATGAAAATCTAAAAAGTTCTACACCTGACTTTGCCTGTCCTTCATATTAGCCTAAAATCTTTCTAAATTGACTTACCACGTTGTGATGACCACTAAAGTCTGCCTCAGTTGCTCTCTGCAGTGAAAATCGATAACGTTTACAGGAGAATCAAGTATATTCGGAGTGAGGCCCAACTTTTTACGCAAGATTTGACTAAGAAAGCAAAGAGACAGCAAGAAATAGATTAGGTTAAACTCATGTTATTTTATAAACTTTAATTGAGACGATCTCTTTTCATTATCGTTCATTGCGATACAACAACGCATATAACGCAGACAGTCGATAGTGTCAGTGTTTTCCTACAGTTCTACAAACTAGTCTTCTGAGTCTGAGAACAGAGGTGCCGTTAATATGGATAGAAACTTTACTTTCAATCGTTACTACCAACTTTATGGTAGCTGCATCTATACCCGCGACGATCAAACTTTAAATATCGAAACGCAGTCTATGATCAAAATAGGCCTACACTAACTTTGTTTTGATAAAAGTAAAATCTGATATACTTTCAAACTTCAGCGCACGATACTATTCATATGAAACTATTACCTATCAAGTGACTTTTACTCCTTTTTTATCAAATTCCACTGTCATTATCGCCTACGTCTAATTTTAAGAATACAGAAATATTCCGTTTGAAGAATTAACATTTAAAGTTGCTGAGGCAGATAGAATTTATTACAATTTTAAAAGCTCGGACTAAGATTGCTTCAACCGAAATGACAAAGAAACAATTTGACGCTTGACTGATCAGGGGCATCAAGAACTTACGGTGAACGTACGGATTACTCTCAACGCCTAGGTTGATCTCGTTGTGACTCTAAAGTAAACGTACCTTGGTTTTATAAACCGCAATTTCGCTACTTTGATGTTCCTACCTTATTTATGATTGTTACTTTTGTTTGACGAATATCAGCACACGGTAAATCGCCAACCTGACAGGTTCGAATTCATTGAAAAGTTTCTTTAGAAATTGATGGTGGCACATGATGTAAACATATCACTATTGCACACACTCTCTGTTCTATAGCATGGCTGACCTACACCTTTCGCAGAGACTATTACTAAGCTGAACTGTTGCTCTAATGTCTTACATCATGTAATGTGTTTCTGTTTACTCTCAACATATCTCGTTTCAGTGCAGTAAACAGACGCGGTAAATGTACACTCTCCTGTTGACGTCACAGAAGTAGATTTATCTGTCACACTGCCCGACTTCGATTTGCATAAGAAGTATATTGGCATATTTCGGAATTTTCCTGTTTGTTTTCAAATGTTGCTTCTTTGTAAAAATCGTCTGGTTGACGTAATTTTAGTGTACAGTGCTTGCTTTTAATTATCAAGCCGGGATATCCTACAAAGAATGATATTTCAGACTTTATGGCTGAACACTTTTCCCACATAATTGGCTATTGCATTTTCAAAAGTAAATAATAAAAAGCAAATGTAAATAATGAAAGCCGAGCTAAAAATATTTTGCTTTTATCGTGTACAAAGAAAAAAGCAGTATTTTTATTATTGTTTTTTCAACGAAAATAATGTACGCTGTACTTACAATGGAAATAAACCGTTATCTCCATTGTCTCATAAAAATGACCAGGTACTAGACAGTCTCGTCTCTGACAGGTACTAGACCTGGTGCTTGCATCCATCGTCTTACATTAGTATCTGGTATAGACAACTGTCCATGCATCTCATCTGGCCTGTGTGGGTCTTGAACTCGGTTCACTCAACCTTACTTCCACTGACAATGGTTCCAAGGGTCGGGAATGTTCCATCTGCGCCACCATGCGTCTCCCACCACCACCCTTGGTCATTCACGATTTAACCAATTTGATAAATTACTGCTAACTTTTTATTACACCTTTCCGTTTTAAACTGTATGGGAGCATTAATTATGGAGAAATCTTTGGTTTTATTAAAGTATCAGTTGAACTGTATCTCCTTTTATATCAGTGAGGTTTAGAGAATTTGTTCTAAATCATATAACATGGAGATACCTCCGTGATCGCAAAGTCTTATGGCTTTCGTGAATACCTCAGGCGCCTTTAAATCTGAGTACTGAGTCCCTGTGAGGTAGTAGCCGTAGAGGATTTGATTTTCAATGGTAAACATTGCAGGGATTGATAGCACTCTTAATCCACCTATTGGTATAGTATTAGTTTTGATAGACTAGAAATCTCCTTCATCAGATACTGCGGTGAAAGCAATGGCTGAATCACAGGACTGTGGCCGAATCAAAGTAAAGAAAATTATTCACTGTGAAAACATATGTAGACTAGAGAACAAAAGGGCGCAGAGGTGTGAAAACCAAAACAAGAAAGGAAGTGTTAAAATGAGCAAAAAGAAGATAACAGGTGATATTGGTCAGAAACTTACTTTGACCTCAAAGTTTGAAATGTGGAAAGTAAATGTCTTGACAAGTTCCTGGACTAGATTCTAAATTCTCTGATCATCAGCAGAGTTTTCATTGTGCCCAGATACGACTGAATATTTGAGGCTATAGATAAATCCCTTGTTTATAAGGTCAAAGTGGGTGAATGTACTTTCTTCAAACATCGAGTGAAGAGCCGACCCAATTACTTCCCATATCGAAACCATGTACATTTTATTATTATATGGTGGGTTTGCATATAACATACACCACAAGAAAAGAATGTGTGGAAAATTTATAAACATTTGTTATGGTAGCTTATATTTGAAAAAGTTAAAATGTATGAGAGTACACGTTTTGTGTTAGTGTGACCATAAAGGATATCAATAAAAGAAAAATTGTGTAATGTTACAACAGTTCATAGTTTACTTGTCTCGGTTTGTATACATCTTTGATACTTTTTTTGGAATTCAATCCATTGAAATACCATCCATGTCTACATGTTGGACCAGAACAGACGGCACAACAAGCACACAGTAACAACATGGGTTATATAGCTATACGCACCGCGGTTTTCACTCCCACCCCCACCCCCTTTCACCTCGGGTAGAATTTGATGAAATAAATGTTGACAAAATGTTAACTTCTTAGCCCTGATATTTAGCTATTATTTGGTTTAAATGGAAAATATACACGCCACCTATTTGGCCGAACTGTAGACGTTTGACCCCAGATTGGCGTGAAAATTGTAGAGTCGGCGGTCCGGACCGTGCTTTGTAGTTTGAACTGGAGTGAATGCTCCCTTCCCATCCCTCGTGGATCAGTATAAATGTTTGGTGTAAGATATGCAGGATAATCATTATTCTTTTTGAAATAATCTCAATTGATAATTTGAAATGAAAGAAAAAGAAGCTGAAGTAATTACGTCCTTTTAGATATTGTAAATATTGACATATCGTATGTAATAAGTTTATCTTTGCATAGCGCATCGCCAGATCCTCATTGCTTGTGTAAGTCTACGTCGTGTATTTATGAGGGAGCGTGCCCTTGGCTAGGGAAGTTCAGCGTCGTGCTGTATGACCGTAGCCCTATAAGTTGTCGCGAAAACCGCAGCTTACGGTGACCTCAAATGACCCTATTTTATAGAGTAACCTGCCACACACACGCGAACCCAATTATCGTAAGCACTATATTGGTCGCCTGGGCGGCAAACGGTATCAACTTCCATAGTGGTCCGTATACTAATTACCTGTATCCTGTAGGTAAGTGTGAACCGTATGATGGCACTCTCTGTTGACTTACGAGCTATACAAGGCACTAAATCACTAATTTAGCTTTTAATTTTTCATTCACTGTTGAAAATAAACTCCCATTTTTCAAATCTAGCCGTAGCGATGACGTCTATTTGTTGCAACTTTAGACCCATAATAGTTCGCTAACTGAGGACTTCTGATAAATTGATAAATAAGAATCATTTAATGGCAATCACTGTTGCACGATAAAAATCTTGACGCGCATTATCTGAATATTTTCAAGGTATCTTCCTAAGAAAATACAACAATAATAATTTTATATACTCCCATTGTTAGACAATTTTATCATTCCTTTCAAATTGATGAATGCTCCCGACATTCTCAAAAGGGCGACTCTGATGCAGCTAGTGACGACTATTAACAATATATTTCCACAGAACGCCTACTCATTTACTTGTACATCGTCGTCGTCCAAACTTGATATCTCGCCATTTCGATTCTGCATCGGTTCACCAATTTCCTTATCTCCGTAGTTCCGTAACTTTCCGATCTTTTCAAACCAGATTTCTGCCCAAACATACCATCGTCATTGATATTGCCAACAGACTTCGTCAGAAACAGTTCCGGGTCATTCGTCTTTAAACTAGGCTTCACTTATAAAGATGTTTTCATACTCTCTATTCTGTTGGTGTTGTCATCATTTTCATCGATATGACGTCATCATCTCTTCATATACACGTATATTCGTTATTGATAGAGTCACCGTTATCAGCGGCTCATCTTCAAATGGTTTGTAACACGATAGGCGTGTCTTATTTGTAGCAAGACAGGGTGTGAATGTTGGTTTTGAGTCACGGTGTGTTTCTAAACGTCCTTGTTTTGCCGTTATTTTATTGTCAAGTTCTTATCTTTCAACAATTATTAGTTTTGTGTATTAATAGGCCGTGGGCTAGAGGGGGCCTACGTGCACCCCCCCCCCATAGGATAACAAACCTGTATTTTTCAGAAGCCTTGGGATCCCTAGAATACGAAATGGAATTTTAACAGAAAAAATATAGGGACGCAATAGCTGTTATGGTCATGTTTTGAAGGGTACCGCAAAATCACGATTTTCCAACCCAAATGCATTTTCGTCAAATCTGTCTTCTTGTAAGTCATGTGCTGAGCTTATTTTTAACATATCCTCACTTGTTTGGTATCATTAGAAAGGGAATTTATTCTTCTTTAAGATGACATATTGTACTATGCAATATGTTCTACAAATTTTGTCAAATATGACCAAAACTTACCCCATACCCAAAAATTTAACACTGCAAATTACAGTAAATCTCAAATTCAACCAATTTTTTATCTAGGCATAATAAAATATGCAATGCTTTGTATGAAATATGTTTTATTTGATACAGGGACATGTAAGAAATATCAAATAGACTTTTAACAGAAAAAAATTGGGACTCTACAGCTTTAACAGTCATATTTTTAAAGGTACCGCAAAATAACAGTGTTGCAGATTTGCATGCATTTTGTTGAATCTCTCTTTTTAAAGGTCATCTGCTGAGCTTGTTTTTGAATATATCCTCATTTATTATATATTATTATAAAGATAATTTACTAATCTTTAAAATGACATATTGTAACATGCAATATCTTGTATAGTTTTCATGATATATGACCAAAACTTACCCCATACCCAAAAGTTTATATTGAAAATTGCAGTCAAAGCTAAAACCAAATTCTACAAATATTTTAGCTTGACACAAAAAAATCTGGCCGTTTTTGCTATTAAATCTGTTTTATTTGATACAGGGACATGTCAAAAGTATGTAATAGACTTTTAACAGAAAAAATATTGGGACTCTACAGCTGTAACAGTCATAGTTTGATGGGTACCGCAAAATCACAGTGTTGCAGATTTGCATGCATTTTTGCTAGACACAAAAAATCTGAGCCAAAGACCAGCGTGACTATAGTCAGACCCGACCGGTGCCAGAAATCAGGATACCTGGCGATAACAGCTGGACTAAAATTACACTTTTGTTAGTTAAATATAGCACTTTAGATGCAAAATGCAACCTCTTGTGCTCTTTCATTTGATTGACATATATTTTGCAGGGTTTTCATTGATCAAACAAGTCCGAACGGTTAACGTGCAACAGTGAAGTAGAACTTGCTAGCAGGCAATCATATGAACACGGCGTCACTGTGGGTTGAAAATTACTGACATCGCTCGACAGCGAGTACACACTGTTGATATTACCGATATAGTCTCCCGAAGAGATAATCTGGTACATGTGACATCTTGATACAAAACGCTAATCTTCATCATTTTGATGTGCTAACATGCTAGGCTTCGTGATAATATCAATGTTTATAACTTTATTTACAAGGAACAGGAATATAATCGTGAAAGTAAACCTGGACAAAGACCGGTTTCTCTGAAAAAGCCACGATTTTTGGGTGAAGTTTATTAAAAGATGAAAAGGTATCTCTCTCTAAGTCATTCCCTTCCAGGAGCTCAATCAGTCTATATTAGACATAGCGCTGAACTCATCTGTGCAAATGACGCTATATTCCCTTGCAGGGTCGAATTAAAACGAGATATTACCGAAAAAAACCTTTTAATTATTTCCTGAAATCAATGCACGTACAGAACATTTTAATTCTTTTAATAGTGAAATCAATGCAATGTCAAGAACGATAAACTGAACAAATTTATAAGAAATTTCTCCTTTTAGTGTTTTCAGTGTGTAATCTTAGATTTGTGCAGAAATTGTAGGATCCGACTGTCGCTGATGTTACGATCCTGTGATAAGGTGAGGGAATAGGCAGGGAGAGAACTACATGAATAGCGGGGAGTACCAGGCAAGTAGGAGAGGGTAGATTTGAAATCGTAGCGGGCGGTACCGATGGAACAGAACTTACTGCTCTGTTTGATTTCTACATTGTTAAAACAACGTAGGATAATATATTTATGTGGAAAAAACTCTGATTAAAGTAGCTGGAAATGGCAATGTTTACTGGCCCTGCACATCTATATACATTCCCACAACCCATTTAGACTGCATGAAAATAGCAATCTGTGTATAAGAAGCATAGCAAATAAAATTCTTAGGTGCCACGGAGATAATATTTAATATTTTATGCTGTAACTGTCCTGGCAGTCGACAACACATTTGAACAATTATTATGGTTAGTTTCAATCAAACAAATGTATACTCCTTTCCCAAAGCATACTATTGAAATTCCCTCGGTCATTGACTCAATCTTTTAGAAAACCCGCACCACTCCACCGCCGAATAAAGGTGATTACTTTTACCTTGCCCCTAAAACGTTTCCCTGTACATAACGATATAAAATATTATCAAACTGTAGCAAGGTGTCTAATCAGCCGAATTGTGATATGCGATCAAAATCAGTTGATCACCATGTAAATTCCTTGATGAGACTTTGATGGATCTGTGATCTTTATTATTTGTACAATACAGCCTGTACACTTTTAAAACAATTGTTTTTAGGAGCGATGTCCCGTGGACAACCCCCCCCCCCCAGTGTCCGGCCCTTGCTATGGATCCTACTATGATGTAAAGGTGGTGAACAACGTGTCAGCTGTATCGTACCCATACAAAATCAACTTACATCACATAAACTTAAACATAAACCAGTAATTATAATATGAAACGAAAAGTAAAGATTCTTTTAGAAAAAATATAAAAAATATCTATTTCAAGATCCATTAGCTGCAACTTTGGTCATTTTTTAAATTTTGTTTGTTCTATATGTATCATTTGCAGTTTCTGGTTTGAATTCCTGAACCATGGAGAAATTCCTAATATTTAGCTCATAAATATACCCTATATGAGTATAATCTGCATTGTTATTGTTTAAATTTTGTATTCAGGTCCGGACTAGAATACATTTATTAACAATAACAATGGTCATTTCACATACACAGCCTGTGTTAGCAAGCAGGACACCGGGCATTGGTCATGATGATCGGATTATGGTAAAACTCTGTAGTTGATACATTGAAACAGAGTAGTGAAAAATTAGTCAAAAGTACAGCTAATGTCCCTTTCAAGTAGTTGTTCAAAAGTCGACTAGATTGGTCTATTTTATGCCGTGCTTTACATTTAATGACGACAATGAGTAAAGCATTTGTTACAGCGAAAAGTACGTTTATAAACGGATAACTACACGATGACTTGTATCCGACAAAAATCTTGTAAAACACCTTAAAACGGCGACGCAATATATAATTAGATATTCTAGTTTGTCTGACTCTTTATTCAAATCATTCCGTAAAACCTATCCGTGTCTTTGTCCAGGTTTACTTCCACGATTATATTCCTGTTCCTTGTAAATAAAGTTATAAACATTGATATTATCACGAAGCCTAGCATGTTAGCACATCAAAATGATGAAGATTTGTTCTTCGTATAATTTCTCCCCGACTTAGAGTTTCTCTCCCACTTATGTGTCAGCATTCAATGTTAGCATCGCATTCAACTGTTTCTCTCCGACATATGTGTTCGCATTCAATGTCTGCATCACAGTCAATTTTTTCTCTCCGACATATGTGTTCGCATTTAATTGTTTCTCTCCGAAATATATGTGTCAGCATTCAATGTTAGCATCGCATTCAATTGTTTCTTTCTGACATATGTGTCCGCATTCAAAGTCTGCGTCGCAGTCAATTGTTTCTCTCTGACATATGTGTCCGCATTCAAAGTCTGCGTCGCATTCAATTGTTTCTCTCTGACTTATGTCAGAGAGGAACAATTAAACTAGAATTCAACCAGAGTTAAAAAAAAATAAATACATAAAGGAGTAAAAAGAACCACTAGAACTGTAAACAATATTTCAAAACAGTTGTATGTTGCACAGATATATTGGAATTACTGCACTGGCCTTTGGGAAATTCTCTAATCTAGCATAGTTTTTTGTTTGGAAAGAAAACAAGCTATGTTGCGGCTAACAGAGCCTCTTCGTGATATTGGCATGCAATACAACACATCCTTGGGGATAAACATATATCAGAAGACAACTTACTCAGATCACCCGTGGCAACCTGCGGATTAGGGTCAGACACGGTAGTTGATATACAGAAGTAGAATACTGAAAACTTGCCACAAGTTACAGCTTATGTCCCTTTAACCAGAGTAGCTGACTTCAAATACATTTAGTGTCGTCCCTTTTCGGAGGAAAAACCGCTGTCATCTTTACGACACACGTTCATATCCATTAGGCTGCGTTCAAGATTAATAGGGGTGGGATTGGAGGAATCGTGATTGAAATCAATCAATGAATACCCTCAAAAAATGTCAAATCCTCCCATCTATATGATCAAATTTTTTTAAGTCTCCCAAATCATCATATAAGCATGACGAAGATCATACTAATTCAATGAAGACATTGTGCTTTCTTAGGCAAATTTTACTAGTCTGTAAAAAACAATGTACAGTTATGGGCAACTGCTGTTTGCATGTTCTCCAGACATAGAGGGCGCCACAGAATACCATTGCCGTAAAGTTTGTTTGAGTGCACAACCCCTTTTTACTGTAGTTTAAATAGCCTTGGTAGAGGATGCCCTAGGTTTGTTGGCAGTCCTGGGACGAGGCAATTGTTGCTGCCTCGTGTTCACTTATACTCAGCATTGCACTGTAGTGCACCACATTGTTCTAGCTGCAATAATTGTAGCCCTTGGTTGGTGGGGATTGGGCTTCTGTCGTGCGGCTCGCGCCTTGCCCCAACCAGGGCTACAATTTCTCCCAATACCTGCTCGTGTAAAAGCTGCAGTGCGGATCTACACTGCATGGTCCAGGCACACACGGGGCCGCATTATCAGAGAATCTCCCTTACCGTGTGCAAATTTCACCATAATCCTGCTCCCAGATAATGTTAGAGCCCTTGTAACTCCTATCGATGGTCAACTTTACTCCTGCGGCTGAAAAATGACAGTTTAATGACTCAGGCGCGAAGTCAATTCGAACCTGACCGCCGTCGTTGAACTCTGTACCCAGCCGACTTGTACCATTACATTTAGGGGTGGCCGACAGGTGTGAGGGACTAATGAAAACGGTGGCACTAGCAGTAGCGCGCTAGTGGCAGTAGTTGTTATTTTAACGTTATCTTTTCGAAGGATTGTAAAAAGGTCATAGGACCGTTTGCTCCTTTTCAATTACTGCAAGAATACAACTATCGCTGAAAGCAAAGAGAGACCAGTGACCATTGAAGAACTTGCCATCTTATTTCTGAAGAAGTGAAAGAGATATTCACGCCATGCAAAGTCTGTCGTCTGGTCTTTGTCATTTTATACAGATGCTCTGACAACAAGAGGACACCGCAATATAATTATAAGATATCCAATCGATATTTACGGCTACTATACTATACGATATAGATCTCTAAGGCTATAAAATCTTCGATATATATCGGATTTACCCGCCTAATTAACAAACTCTAGTATCATCTAGTAGCGAAGTTCGAACCAGACTAGCGCTTGGCCAGAGCTGTAAAGTGGTGAAATGTCTGACATATATTCGCGACTCTTTTTAATCTTGAAGCTTATATAGTGGTACAATTTCCGACTGTTTCAAATGTGCTGAAATAGTTCCGATTCATAAGGGAGGCTCTAAGAGTGATGTCAACAACTATAGGCCTATCTCCCTCCTACCAGTTCTTCTACCTAAAATACTAGAAAAACATGTTTATATTAGTTTTTACAGTTTTATGCATTTAATCTTTTTGTCACAACTCACAATCATCAGACAACGTTAACATCACTCTTGTCACATTGCTTTAGTCAAGTTAACTGACCAGGGTCTATACTTTTACAGAATATGGATGAAGATTTACGTGAAGATTTTTTCATCGTTGATCATAACATTTTGCTGAGCGAACTTTCTGTGTACAGGTTTTCTGATTTGTCACTGAAGTGGTTTCGATCATACGTTACAGGAAGAAGTCAATGTTAGTTTTAGGTGTACACGCTCATGTTTTGTCGATTAGTGTGGTGTATCTCAGGCGTCCATTTTTGGTCCACTTCTGTTTTTGATCATGTTATGTATGTCATTTCCCCACACTCATCATGACATGATTTTAATTAGTCTGGAACATTCTCAACTTTGTGTAAAAATGGGAAGCTTAGATATTACTACTACTGTGACTACTACTACTACTACTACTACTACTACTACTACTACTACTAATAATAATAAAATAATAATAATAATAATAATAATAAGGGACAAGTCTTCGTTGCGGTGCTTCAAATCTTATTAGATTTATTCAAAAACTGTTGAGCTCAATATCAAAGCAGGTATGTAAAACATGCTGATTACAAGGAATTTGTTACAAAGAGAAAGATGTATCCATGAAAAAGCACAGACGTGAAAATGATGTAAAGAAATCCTCATACAACCCGGCCTACTACGTCATAAAGATGTATGTTGACAGACAAGAAAATGCCGAAATTTTAAACTGATAAACACTGCATTATTGAAGTAGTCATGAACAAACGGATGGAGGAATTCCATCTGATTAAAATCAAAGGTAGAGTACGGCGACGTCTTCTTATGCGTACGCGGTACTCTCTCGCTGTCGCCTCTCACTACGCGACAGCGAGAGAATACCGCGTACGCATAAGAAGACGTCGCTGTACTCTACATCTGATTTTAATCAGATTGGAGGAAGTCGTTCCTATATTGACCCTATTTCCATACTGAATTCATCATACACACTGTAAAGTTCACTATGGTTCGAAGCGAGACTACATAAATGTCCTGTGAGAAAATTAACCTGGAATGTAATCCGCGTTTGTGTAATGAGTTTATTAAGATAAAAAATGTTACGACCGTACAAAAACAGTAAAATACCTACGTGTAGTATACAAATAGCAAAGTATTTGGCAAAGTATAAGTATAGTTAAACTATAAATAAATATCGGCAATTTCACAGACCCGGCGTGCCGTGGCACAAGGCTAGTCATTGTAGTATCATCTAGAGTCCGGAAATCGCCGATAAATATTCGGTAAGTATAGGCGATTTCACAGACGCAGCGTGCTGAGGCACAAGGCAAGTCATTCTCGTCCAGTGTCGATCGGCGATTTCACAGTAATCCGAAATCGTCGATATGTCAAACTTTGATACTAGATGGTAAATATCCGATTAAAAAAATGTGCAAAGTCACGCCGTCATGGACAAGAATGCCGTTTTGGCACCCCACTTCACACATTGTGACCTTTTCAGTCGAACAGATTTTGCTTGGAACCACTCTTTCCACATTGAACAACAGCGGCATCTTTAACGAAGGTGGATGGTTGAACTTAGTTGTGAAAGTTGAACTAGTTATGGAGTTTAACTTAGGCACGCTCTGAACAATGTGCATGGGCACTAAGCTCTCAGTGCTTTAAATGACCCGTTCCCGTGTAGGATTTATTGAACTAGTACGTAACTTTAATATTTGAGAAAGTTGGGAAGATACAGCAGAGGATTTATTGAACTAATTAAAATGCGTAGTTGAACTTCGGCAAAAGTATCTCTCTTTATTCACTAAGAGTTACATATTGTCATGAAAATTACCCATCCTTTCACTCCCATAAGCTAGTCCTACGAGTATGGCAAGAGTGTCCGCTTTGGCTCCGGAGGCAGTGTAGGGCTCGTAGGGCTACCCGTATAAGCATGCTCATTCAGCTCCCTCACACCTATCGGCCACCCCTAAAATGTAATGGTACAAGTCGGCTGGGTACAGAGTTCAACGACGGCGGTCAGGTTCGAATTGACTTCGCGCCTGAGTCATTAAACTGTCATTTTTCAGCCGCAAGGAGTAAAGTTGACCATCGATAGGAGTTACAAGGGCTCTAACATTATCTGGGAGCAGGATTATGGTGAAATTTGCACACGGTAAGGGGAGATTCTCTGATAATGCGGCCCCGTGTGTGCCTGGACCATGCAGTGTAGATCCGCACTGCAGCTTTTACACGAGCAGGTATTGGGAGAAATTGTAGCCCTGGTTGGGGCAAGGCGCGAGCCGCACGACAGAAGCCCAATCCCCACCAACCAAGGGCTACAATTATTGCAGCTAGGCCAAGCCAAGATGGCGGTGCGCATCGACTACAATCAAGTGTATGGTGCACTATGTTTCGGATATCTCTAGGAACGATCCAAATTATCTTAGATATATTCGTACGATAGAGGGCGAAGGTGAGTCATAATAACAGTCTCCTTTGTGATAATGTTGAAGTTCAGTCCAAAATAGGCCATTGCGTCTTAGAGTTAGACAGTGGAACCTTGATTGAACTGAAGCAGATGCTCCACACAGCAGCATATCGGATGGTTAGATCACGGTCTACTCCAACACTCCATCGTGTACTCTGTGCACTGCGCTGGAATTGGTTTCTGCATCTCGCATTGGAGTCCAGTCATTCTGAATACAGCTGACTGACGGTCGTGCTTAGTTGCCATTTCTTTCTCAAAATTACCGATCAATAGTGTTATTTTCTTGAAGGAAATCACATAGCTGCTGTGTACAGCAATGCCGAAACAACCAGAATGAACACAGATTTTTTTTTCATTGTGTCAAAATAGAGACTTGTCGTTCAGTAACTATACAGCATGCATCAAAATATTAGCTGTACGGTTTTCCCTAACATAGGAGAGGGTTCCAAATGTCTACATTGCTTGGGCCGAATACTTATGTTGATAATCAATATCTCTTTTAAAGTGGTACTGATAGGTTTAAAGTCGACATCATTGTAAGAAAATGTCAACAGCAATATTAGTTTGTAACTATTAGGGTTATACAGGTTTATACAAATCGCAGATATCGTGTATTTTTGTATCTTTTTACGTCCTTGTATCCGGTACAGTGGTAATGAATCTTTTGTGTATTTGTTTGGATTCACTACTAGTGTAAACACTGCCTGTCTGTTTTAGTACAAATACATTTACAGCGGGGCCCCTGGTGTTCGTTAATTTCAAAGAGTTGTCTGTGTATTTGTGACTGATGATGAATCATCATTCTAATTATTTGTCCAGGATCGAATGTTTTATTGTATTACTAAAACATACAGATAGTCCGTATGTGGTTTTGACACGTTTGCTGTCAGACTGTGTATACTTGTCTTTCCAAATTCCATGAAATTCATACAAGTCTGTGGAGTAAAAAACGAACAAACAGCCATGCATCAGATGATCACTGAATGACTTGTTTTGATATGGTTTGACAAATTCATTGTTAATTGACTTCTAAAACATATGTTTGAGGATTGATATACAGTGACAAGTGAGATCAAAAGCAATTCTGGTTAATCTCAGCTGAATACATTGTTCAACGGACAACCAAATAAAATCCATGACTGACTTATGGCAATTTATACAGAGACTCCTGTGACATACAGTGAAAGGTATTTAATTTTGCTGCTGTTGATTCGGATGGGAATCGATGAAAAAAGTGAGGATGTAGATAAAAATTGCATACTCCAATACTGCCTCCTTACAATACCATTGCACATTTGTTCCCACCGTGTTGTTTACAGTAACTACTCTTAAATTCAAGAATGTTTTCCATAGCATATTGCTGTACAATTGGTATCAGAATTCTCTTCAGTAAATCTCTTTTAAAGAGAAGGAGTATGTAAAGTGTGCACTTCTTAATGCTGAATCAGATCAATCAGATTGCAGCTTAGTTTATCAAAGGTTTGAAATTTGAAACGACACACCTTGGGTACTTGTCAATGTTTTACAGAGTCTTGTAGATCCATCAAATGTGATGACTAGATCACTTATTGTTAAGGCAGATTACGCCTCGGCGACAGATATTTTGACACTCGAAATTTTCCAATTTTTTTCTAATATAACACTTGCTGGGTTTAATTTTGAAGCCCTTTGATGTTTTATGTTAATTGACCACAGAGTAGTAAATGGAAAGTTTTCTTGCATTTGTCATTGAAAATAAGTGCATTCTGAAAACTGCAATTCTTTACCTCTGCATCCATTGAATTTTAATTACACTGTCAGTTGTATGAAACTTATCAGGTCAATTGTCCTCATTAACCCTGACAACATCATTGCATGGATGCAGCCAATAAGAATGATTTCATTGCAATATCATCTCTCAGGTATTCACTCTTGAGCACACTTGCTGAATAGCACAGCCTCTGATGCCTGATGGGTAACATCGCAGTGAACATGATAGAAGTCTACGTGTACAGGACCAATTCTGATGTGGAAACACCAGCTGAGCTCCTATCTCTGAAAATGACACCAGGGCTGTCAATGTTTTTCAGAATAGAAGGGTACAAGTGAAAGAACAGCCTTGTGCGGAGCGAAGCGGAGCAAGGCGTGCGCGCAAGCGCACGCGGGGGGAGGCCAGGAGGGGGGTGTCCCCCCTCCTGAAGCTGAAGCTTTTCTAATTATTCATCTTCAATTGGTGGCCTGTGGTTGCACTTTTGAGGGCAATTTACTGTCAAGTTTATTATAACTGAAGTATAAAAAGTAACATGAAATTGAATCTTGTGAAATAAATTATGGAAGACAAACAGAAGTATTACAGAGTTTATATGTTTATTGATACACCAGGTTATTATTATTATTTGCCTACAAATTGTGTTGAATTACAACCTGCTTAATAAAGATCATAATCTGAACCATAATCAGAATCACTGGAGTACTCATCTAAGCCCAAGGCTTGTATCGGTATAGCAGTACCAGCTGACAATACCTCAATATTGTGTGATTCTCAGGCTGATGAAACAGTAGCTTCAGCAGAAACCACATCTGCAAAAACTATTTCTTCAGATCACGGTCCCTCCACAAAAGACCGTGTTCAGATGTAGCTTTAGAAACTACACCTGCAGAAACTATTTCTTAAGAAACAACATCTGCAGAGAAAGTAATTCAATAATTGTAATACGTTCCCATTCAAAAACAGCTAATCGTATTAGAATCTAAAAAAATCTTGTCCCCACTGTAAAACTGATGTCATAACGTCACGACAAAAAATTCCGATCTGCGTCTGGTTGATACTGCTGTAATTTTATTTTGTCTTTTTCAAGACCTCTCCTCAGAGTTACCGGCTATGAATTTCCAGTGTGAAAATTTACAAATGTAATGGGGTAAATACGAGACCATTACCAGAGACAATTGAGTAGACGCTACGTCATACAAACAATTACAATACACTCAGTGTGACATTTTTCGGACAGGGTTGTAAATTTCGCCCAAAGTCGTTTCGTAAATGACCAGCAATACGAAATCTTATTACCATACCTTTCGAAACTTTATTGTGGTTATCCTCAAACTCAGTTGACACGACGGGAGTGGTATTTCGGGGCCAAAAATGCCAAAGTTTTGACCCCATGTCGATGCGCAGTAATCGGACTGCAATCCCAGAAATCGGACGTCGTGTTTGGAATGTGATTAGGAGCTAAGTATTGATAATTTGAAACTTCAAACCACCGATTTTTAATTTCGATGTGTTTAGAAAACTGTATATAAGAATATTTCATGATAATTAGTTATGTTTAATCCATGGACGACTCAACTATATTTCGACGTGTATAGCGCTTAGATATCGGACACGGGCTGTCTCCGTGTGTGTTGCTTTCGGCACCTTGTATCGTACGGTGTGGCTAACTTCGCTAAGTTTGTTCAGTGAGTATTACTTATAATTGTTTCCATTGCATATTTTGTTTGTATTAAAATCGCACAGGCATTATTAATAAAAATAGCGAGTATATTTCATCGTATGGAATTATTTACCTGTCAAGTTTTTACGCGGTAAGTCACTTACTACGTTTACACATGCTAAATATTGTCTGTCCGAAAACTTGTACACTTCTTACGTTCATTAAATGTACTTTTTTTTCTCGAAACAACTGCGCAGTTTTCGTTGAAACTACATGCAATCGTAGCGAACAATGGAAAGAATATTTTCAAAATCATTATTCTCCCCCACATTCAAAATTCAATGCTAAATCAGGACTTTAGTCAAAATTTCAGTTACTTTGACCTGACGGCAGTATGTTTACAGTATCACTGACGCGGTATCAGACGACAATTTGTGACCGCAGCTCGTAGCGAGCTCGATGGCTTCTACCAAAAAAACTATCGAAAACGGGACAACAGTGTCACCTGACTTAATATGAGGTCACACGACCTGTAAAACGCTATCGATACGGAGCGAAGTGAGTGTAACTAACAGCATGTCACTAAATGTCCGAAAACTGAGGTCGTCCGAAAACTGTCACACTGAGTGTACCCATCAAGTTACATCCACTAATGAAATTGCGTGCCTTCGTTGTCCGTCGGCCTCTCAGTTGACAAGATTGAGAGTATGTTGATTTATTTACGTAGTAAATCCTGCGCGTGAAAGTTAACGATCAAATATTTTCTCCTGATGACTATCATAGTATCTATTCTGATATCCCTCACAATAGTCAGAGTTTTGTCGAAACCCACGCCTGCCAAGTGGGTAGGCTCACTACATGCATGTTATATCCATATCCCAAACATGGTTTACCGCCGCGCCGCACGTACGTGCAAGATACCGCGAAAGTATATAGTCAAGCCTAGCTAAATTTTGTGATTGCCCTAAACATTAAAAAATGTTGGTCTTGGTAAATGATTTTGAAGGATCGGAATACCGACATTTGCTTTTGAGGAAAGATTTCGGATGTCGGAAAATATTTATCAAACTTCAATACTCGGGCCTTCGAAACAATCACAGTACACAGCATTTACTACCGTATTAATACATTTCATAGAACGGCGGCTTGGTGCAAACAAATTCAGTGGTAGTCAAAACTCACTAAAAATTATGTCAATCCCCACAAAGTTTGTTTTGCGTTGAGTGAACGATTCTTACTCATTGTAAAGAGCGTTCACGATCTGCAAACGGGAAAACAAATCAAAAATTCCAGTCGCTAAATACACGTAATGCTATGGCATTTTGCTCAGACGCGGCGTGAAATCTACATTGCATGCTATACCATTGATGGATTGAAACCCCGATCACTGAAATTCCTCAGGAAAATAAAATGATTTACAAATATTGACATTACTTTATATCCAGAGCTAGTGTGAGCCTCTCGGGGGTCTTTTTTGGACCCATAAATCCAACGAGGCTGTCGACTTTCGTAGCCATATCGATCGTGTACGTCCGAAAACCAATCAGAACACGTAAAGCTTTTGACAGTACCGATTAAAACCAATCAGAAATCGGCTACCAACGAGCCTTAGGGGCTGCGCCTCTGTAGCACAGCGCAGCCAACGGTAGAATTTGGACAGGAAAGAATTCATAACGTGTGTAAAGATCATTATTGCAGGCCTTGAATAGGGAAAACAGGCGGCGGCAAGACATGTGTCAGACGGCGATTTGCCGCCGGTGACCGGCTATAATTGACAGCCCTGTTGACACACCAGCTGGCTGAGCTCCTATCATTGAAAATGACACACCAGCTGGCTGAGCTCCTATCATTGAAATGACACACCAGCTGAGCTCCTATCATTGAAAATGACACACCAGCTGAGCTCCTATCATTGAAAATGACACACCAGCTGGCTGTGCTCCTATCATTGGAAATGACACACCAGCTGAGCTCCTATCATTGAAAATGACACACCAGCTGGCTGTGCTCCTATCATTGAAAATGACACGATGCTGAAGTTTGACTCGGTTTCGGATTCGGTTTCGGAGTCGACTAACAGAGAATAGCTTTATACTGGTATTTTCAGCTATAAATCTTTATTATTGTTTCAAAGGATATGATAATTCCTGATACACAAAATTTTTTTTTAACTGGATCGCTTGACTATACATGTAGCATGTATATCATGACAAAAATTTTTCGCCCATCATTATAATTTATACGGTTTAAAAGATAATTTTCCCGACCACAGCGAATTACCTCAAGAGGGCGGTATATAAATCGCGAGAGGGTGCAAATGTTCACTGCTGGCATATTTACAACAACACAAGTCTCGTAACAGTTGCAGCTGGCAAGCTGTGATAAGATGCAAAGAACCTTTGCTGCAGCAGTACAGGTATGTTATATTTGTTTTCCTGAAATTGAAATTTAAAGAAAACGTCATGGTAAAACAGCTTTAAACAGATAATTCATTGTACATACTGCTACGCTCTTGCCCAAGATTGTCAGAGCTCTCTCTTTCAGGGCTTGAAATTAACTTTTTTCCCTGGTAGTCCCATTTGGCTACCATTTTTTGAAGTTGGTAGCCTAGCGACAAGGTCTGGTAGCCCATGCATGAATGAAGAGGGTTTTTTTGTAAAGGATATTTTTATTTATATCTAGACAATGAACGATTCATTTTGCATGATTCTATCCAGTAAGTGAATTTTCTAGTCGTTTGACATCAATACCTGCAGATCATATCCTTAGGAGAACGGTATAACATGTGTAGTGGACAACGGTGACGCCTCAAAGTTTGACGACCTATTCACACATACGCAGAGCTTCTATGCATATTTTGATGTTCGCAATGACAACGACTTTTCACTCAGTGTGTGTAAACATAACATGGCTAAAAATAGATTGGCTATGAATTTCAGAAAGATAACTTGGTACAGTCATGTTGCTAATACTTCGTGGCAATTTTGACTATATTTCCCCACCATATCATGGGATGATCTTGTACACTTCGGAAAGCGTAATTTGTGGATGACCCGACAGCTTTTTCTTTGCAGTTTCAATAATTTTGTGTTTAATTGTAACTGATAAATTGTGATTAATTGACTATAAAAATGAATTTTCATAGGCCATCATTTCCCTAGCCTGTCATCAAAGTACATCAGTTCAGATAATGATATTTTATTGAAAGTTTGTCGCAACAAATTCGACATGTCCTTTCTGTGTCCACCTGGGTTCACTGTATGAGCGTCGGTCATCTCACAGCGATCAACATCATGTCGCCCACTATGTAATTTCATGTCCCAGGCTTTGGTAGTCCGTGTGGGCTACCACTTTATGGGTTTTGGTAGCCTCAGGGTAAAGTTGGTAGTCAGTGGACGCGGGACTACCGCTAATTTCGAGCCCTGCTCTTTCCAAATTCCATTGAAATTGATTCCCTTCAATTCAGTAAAAATTTCATGCTTAAAAACTCAACCTGAGGTTGTAACTACTCCATCAATCAAATTTTTAAAGAAATGTAGTTCAGTTTAACTACTGGGGATGCAACTCATGAATTTAAATAAATATTTTCTTAAACATTAATTTCCTGCTTATTGAGGAAAGATAACATTAAATCTCCTGAACAGATGACCAGGCATGCACATGCACATATGAAAAGGTGTCTGGAATGAATTTATTGGCCAAGTGAGTTTCTAATATAACCATGCCCTGCAGTGGACTATAATGAATTTTGTTCGTACAAGCATACATAAAATTCAACCGGCAAGTATCTTTAATAACAAAACTGTTCACTAGATTATTCATGATTTAATTTGACAACAGAAAGTTCACATTATAAATACAAGCCGGGCAATTTTTTTTTTTTTTGGGGGGGGGGGGGAGTGACCATTGGAGATTTTGAAATATGAGCAGCTGAAGTTGACTTTTAAGTGTTTTTAACAGCTTTCAACTGGAAGTCAGACAGTATGGATGTTATGGCAACCAAAATGATGTCACCAAATATCAAACTTCAGATGGGGGCAGCAATATGGCAAATGAAAAAAGTGTCATTTTCATCCCACTTTTTGATAGTTTCTTAAGATTTCAATGGCACACAGTCCACTCACACACACACATACATATACATACATTAGGACAACATTGACTACTGTCTGTAAATACAAGATCTAAACATACCAGTGCAAATTTATTAGCATTGTTTTTATTGATATTCAGAAAAATGTGCCACAAATATAACAATTTAACAGCAACATAATTAAGTGGAATTTTAGGAGCTGTGACGTCATGTTTTACAAAGTATAGTTTTCACCTCATACTACATGTTTTTACAAAATGTAGTTTTTACATTGCACCAAGAATAATACAGTTTTGTCAACAGTATGTATAGCAGCAATGGTTCTACTCCGGAATAAAAGGGACGCGATGCGTACGCCGTTCTACATACTCAGTACGCCCAAATAATCACGTGATGCCGGTACAAACAAACCCACATGTGTACTGAACGCGTATGGAAATACACGTACGTCTGTGCGCGTTTCCGCACATGGCTTTGTTTGTACCGTGGTCGATTCGAATTCCGGGTTTGGCCTATTTCTCACTTGTAGTATAAATTAAAGGTTCATTTTCATCAATAGAGATCATCAGAATAGTATCAAACAGAATGAATAAGACTGAAAATACATAGCTTGTAAGAACTTTGACATTCCAATCTTGCAATCTCAGCCAAGATTATTAAAGGTGCAACCCATGAAAATGACAACATGCATGGCAGTAAAGTTGAAATCAAAGAAGCTTAGCATTTGAAAAATTGTTTATGTGAATGAATCCGTTGGCATCTGACATGCTTATAGAATATGACATTTGAATTTTGCGTTATCATTGTTATATCCTGTAATTAATAATTTCAGTTTAATTTAATTACAACCAATGAAAGTAGACCTTCTCAAAACATAAACAATTCTACCACTCTAGGAACTCAAAACACCCCAAAAGTACCGGTATACATTTTGGAAAAGCCCAAATATGAGGAAACCCTGTCATAGTTTACCCACTATGACCATTACTTACGCAATGATTACGTGACAAACACTTTGACAAATCTTTGAAATATCATTTCTGAAATGCTACAACTTTCTGGTTGAAGCTTGCATATCAAGGTCACTTTACAACATTCATGAAAACCATGCCTGTGATTTTTCCTCTGATGGTTCAATAAATTTTCATGATGTGACAATATCCTTTTCCATAATAGTGCCTAAGTTGATTGCCTCAATAGATAATCTCTAGCAAAAAAACAAAAAACAGAGTGGCGTAAAAAATCACTGAAAAATATTTTGAGTTCATTGAATTCTAACTGGTGTGCTGTAATTTAAAGGAGTGGTTCAAATGACTGAGAAATGGCCATCTCTGATTCAAACACAAAATTGAGAAAGATGAATATAAGTCGACAGATTACCGCCATGCATGTTGTTGTTTTGATTTTTAAAATTCAGAATTATTTGGAAACCATGTTCAGTTTTCAACTGCAAGCAAATCACACTAACAGAGCTTACTGTAAGAATGATTCAAAGAGACTTTTGAAAATTAACTTGAAAACTGGTCATTTTCAAACTAGTACAGGCTAGGACGACAGTTAGAATTGCAACTATAAAAAGGAAAATCTGATACACCTTTCAATTTTCAGATTGTTCAAAAAAGAATTTTGTAGAGGCACCCAGTGGTTGCAGGAGTTTAAGTTTCTTAAAATGTGATCATCAAGTGCAAAGCAAGGGAGTCAAAAGTGACACAGACAATAGTTTCTATCCCCTCACCCCATACATCCATTTGAGAAAACATTTGAAAGCATCTGTTTATAGAGTTGCAATCATGTAAAAAGCCACAATTAAAAATCTTAGCCACAATTAAAAATTACATATTTATCAAGTCAGTTCTTTACAAAATGAGTTGCACTATTTGTGGTGTATTTTATCAAATTACATGCTTTCAGACCCAAAACAAATAAACTGTCAACTATTTGAATGTGTATTTTACAGTATATTTAACATTATTACAAAGTTCTGCGCATACTAAGTTTCATGTTCAGTACGTGTTAACCTCATGTGCTAGGTGTAACATACCAGTTCCTGGTTTAAGGTTCTCACGCAGGCCATCATATATATACCATGTGTTGCTTTTCTTTACTTTGAATATGAAATGGCTACCATCTCCCAGTGTGCATGCAAAAGGTGAGTACCTACACAAGAGGGAAGATAAATCAAAGATGCTGTTAGCAAAAATGACATTCCGTTTTAAAAAATTGTTGAATTTCATTTCAGATATTTGTGAATTGTGCAAATTAAGTCAAGAGACATGTAATAAGAGCAAAATATTTCAAAAGTGAAGTAACCTGATTAATTTGTATGGTACGTGGCTGTCTTTTCTGTACTGTTTGCTGTGTGGCATTGGCCTTAAAAGCCTTAGACACACATGTGCTCTCCTGCCTTACAGTGTATTTCACTGAAGAATGTGTTAACGCAAAACTGACAAGACACCCTAGCTTGGCTGATTATGGCACCTGTTCAAAGGGAGCAATACTTTAAAACTAAATTAAGGTGTGCCATCTATATTAATTAAAGTACATTTCTAAACTTGTCGATAGTTAAGTAAGTAAGTTATTAATATATATTAATAAATTTAATCAAGTAATATATATTAATCAAGTAATCTATCTATTATTTAATTCTTTATTTGTTTGTTGGTTGGTTTATTAATTAGGTAATCAATTAAATTGAAAGTTACAGGACCATGGGTGCACAATAGGGATTACTGATGACGCAGACATTTACATACACTGGGCAAAGCTTTTGAATTCTTAGAGCATCCCCGCTTTGACCGTATCAGAATTTTGAATAATCATGATGGGCATTTTCATGACATATGCAAATAGGGGTCAAATGGACATACAGGGAACACATTTTAAAGCATATGCGTTCTCGGACAAAACAGGAACATTTTTTCAGTTAATTTTCAACTCAGGTTTAGTCACTATATATTCACAGACATCATGTGCAAGATTCAATGAAGTTAATGCCTAAAACATGGGAGAATTGTGGGGTTCTGGGACCAAACCCGGTATGTCTGTTCAGTAATGTGGATTTTTTACATTTGCATAGATTTATGATAATCCACCTTTTATAGGGGAAGTTCCTGTTTAATTATTCATTTCTTTTAAAACAGTTCTACAATGAGAACTTACAACCACTTTCCCTTCACCTGTATTCTGGCTGGAATTTCTTTTATAGATTCAAATCGCTGTTGTCTCTCTGCTGGGTATGATATATCAAGAATTATAAGAGGAGGTATCCCTGTTATGAATGTCACATCTGTTAACTGCACTGATCCTGGACAATAATGGCGAACCCTTTATGTTAGTGGCGCGGCATAAGCAAAATTTTCATAACAATTGTGCATTTTATGATAAAAGCATGAAATTTGGTAAGAATGTAGATTATCATAATATCAATCAATTTGGATACCGAGCCACCACAGATTAAGCCTCGTTCTGGTGTGGCGGCCATTTTTTAAATATGGCGACCATCAGTCACTATAAAATCCCCTACTTGCTGCTCTACGGATGATTCTGTGGGGAATAGTGGATGTATTTCCATCATAAGTGCCCATTGCATATTTTTATAAGTATAGAGACTTGTTCTGGTGTAGCGGCCATTTTGAAACATAGCAATCTTCAATAACTGTAAAATCCCATAGGTGCTGTTCTACGGATGATTCTGTGGTGAAGAGTGGAGGTATCGTCGTAATAAATGCATATTAAGATTACCATTTGCATTGTTTAATGTTTGATTATTTCATTTTCTATGAAAAGCAAGTTCTCTTAATAAAATTATTGACAATATGGCTGCCACAAGGCCAAAGTGGAAGATTCAAAATTGCCAAATTTAATGTTTTTTTTTACGATGAGCAGCTGTTAGCTGTCCTTTGTAAGTAGACTTTCAGAAGGTACCGTTAAGAGTTTTTTATTGTATTTTTATTTGTAATCGTTGATGCACATGTTTCAACCATTTTTTAGAGTTGTAGCTGTTGTGTGTGCATTACACGTACGGCACACTCACCAGATTTTGCAAACTATTGGCCTAGATCGGCCCACGGGTATGAAGAGTTTGAGTGTAAGAACAGCGTGTCCCATGTTCTGCCAATGGATGGGGGTTCTTGAGTAGAAACGTCGAATATGAGCAATATTTTGACACTCTAATTATCGTTTCTAAACTTTATAATTAGCCATTGACGAGTTTTGCAGGGCGTTCTTGCTCAAAAGGCCTAACATGGAAAATTGTGCGGGGAATTTAACCAAATCCTTCACTCTTGTTCATCTACATTCATACATAGGTCTACATACAAAAACATAATAATATTACTGTAAAACATTTTTTAAGTTTGAACGCTGAAAGCAATAACATTTTGGGGGAAAATCTCTTATATGTCACCATAATTGTCCTCTTAGAGATTTATCATGTAAACTACAATTAGTGGCGCCATTTATAATTTGACCACGTGGAGAACACGATCATATTTTATGTTATTTTTGGCTATATATATATTACGTTTTATACATTGACTTTTATACATTGCTTTTCATAATTCATTTAAGAGACCGATCTTGTATAATTTGATATAACTTTCATGATCTATAAATTAGTTTAAGAGTTATTTCAATGTCACGTCAATGGTCTATTGCACGAATATAGATTCATGCCCATCATGACAGCCCTGCGCCCACACAGAACTTGACGGGGTGGAAACCGTCGATCTGGCCTGAAACGACGTTCTGCACCCCGTCTATTAGTTATGCATAGTTTACTTTTCTTCTTTAACGGAAGGTACGCTTGGCACCTTTTGGTCGTCTTCGCAAACGAACGGCTGTTCCAATTATGCGGTTTCCACCCGACTAGAATTTACCAACAGCGCCACTGACGTATGTTAAAAAATGTGAAAGAGGCTCCCCACCTTACTTTCCAAATGTTTAATTTGTGTCGAGTTTGTCTTAGATTCGTTTCGGATATGTGTTCCTACATAGCTATACTGGTCATATTTTGAAGAGTACCGCAAAATCATAGTATTGCCAACTCTAATGCGTTTTCGTTAAACCTGTCTTCTTGTAGGTCATCTGCTGAGCTCGATTTGTAACATAACATGGCTAATAGGGTAACATTGGAAAGTAATTGTATCTTCTTTCAGATGACATATTGTAATTTGCAATATCTTCCACATTTTTTATAAAATATGTCCAAAACTTACCCCATACCCAAACTTTACATTTCAAATTACTGGCACTGCTTATCTCAAATTCTACCAATTTGTACTAGACATATTACAAAGGGCAATGCTTTGCATGAAATATGTTGTATTTGCTACAGGCATATGTCAAAATATGAAAGACTTTTAACAGCAAAACTATTGGGATGCAATGGCTGTTACAGTCATGTTTAAAGGGTACCTTAAAGTCAAAGTATTGCGAATATTTGTTAAGCGTGTCTCCTTGTAAGTCATCTGCTTAGCTTATATTTTAACATAACATGGTTTATGGGGTAACATTGGAAAGTAATTTTATTCTTCGTCAGATGACAAATTGTAATATGCAATATCTTCCAATGTTTTATAAATATGACCAAAAATTAGCCATACTCCAAACTTTATTGAAAATTAATGTCACTGCTTATCTCAAATTCTACAACCCTTTTACCTAGACATATAATAATAGGCACTGCCTTGTATGAAATCTCTTTTATTTACTACCGGGACGCGTCATAAATATGAAATAGACTTTTAACAGAAAACATATTAGAATGCAATAGCTGTTATAGTCATGTTTTGAAGGGTATTGTAAAATCATGATTTTGAGACTCTTGTTAAACCAATCTTCTGCTTAGCCAATTTCTGAGGTTTATGTTTCAATCTTGACTAGAGTGTCACTATTTGTATAAGAAGGAATACATCACATTTGATCAGATAATTGGCCACCCAACACTACCTTCCTTAGGTCTTGGGTGTACGTGTCAAGTGGATAACCAAAATATGATTGGCAATAGTCTAGGATTGTCGTTTAAACTTGTTGTCTCAGCCTATGTAAACACCATGGAGAGGAATAAAATATTCGCCGGTTGACGAGCCATGCAAAAGCAAGCACAGGACCAGGGAATGCCAAGCACGGACATCACTGACAAAAGTGCAGGATTGTGTTTAAGCTTTGCTTTCCCTACCTTTCATGTTTGTTAAAATGAAAGAAAATTGAGTAATACAATTTAATGACTATGGTACCATGTTTTTGCATGTGAATAAAAAATTGTGTACTATCAAGTTTAGGAGCAGAATACACGATGTATGAAATATGATCATTCCAGCACCGCGCCCACACAAAAATTGACCGGTTTGGGATTATGGCCCATGGACTAGTTTCATTGTTCCCGATGTTTTTCCTCAAATATTAAGTTAGTCTGATGTACTTGGCACTTTTCGGGAAACTTGTACCCGGTTGGTCTGAAGGGCTCTTCCAATAATTTTGTATGGCCCTTGTACTTTTGAGGTGTTAACTTCCTTTTGCCAGTAACAAAGTCTCAGCCACAAACAACATGAAATTCATCAGGAACCTATCATCGCTCAAACTAACAAACACCGAAATAATAGCAGTAGGCAAAGGCCTAAAATTCATTCCGACAGGATTTCAGTAAATATAGTCGTAAAATGAGACTACGCTACATCATGAGACAAAAACAATCGCAACAACACCCATTCAAAGAAAAATAAAACTAGACTCCCTGAATAACAGAGAACACAAAACTTGAAGGTTAACTGGAAGCTACTTAACTTGCACTTCTAGAGATATCCTTTCAAACAAGGAAACAAAACATTTCTCGTACCCAAAGAATCGATAAACAAGCTTGCAAGCAATAGACACATTACCATAAAACCAGACACTTTAAGGTCGGGGCATTGTCATTAAAAGATTACAAAATATTACGTACGCGAATACGTAAGGCAATTTACTCAGCTTTATACACAACTATGTAGACAGTGATGACACAGAACAAATAGCAAACTAAGAAAAGAATCTACACTGCGAATGTTGAGAAACCATATGGGTTTCGAAACGCAAGCACCAAAGGGCCACTCAATCAACTTTGAAACACCAGAGGTCCGGCTGCGGCTCGCCATAATCTTTCTGTACACAAACAAAACATTACCGTACACACTAATCCAAACTTCCAAACATATATCCGAAGTGAAACAAACATTTTATTACCGCAAAAAATCGGATAAGAATAACATCCCAATCTTTTTTTCTGTCAAAAGTCTATTTCACATGATAAACATGTCCCTGTAGCAAATAAACATATATCATACAAAGCAATGCCTTTTTGTATTATGCCGAGGTAAAACATTGGTATAATTTGACATTAGCTATAATTTGCATGGCAAACTTTGGGGTATCGGGTAAGTTTTGGTTCTACTCCATAAAAAAATCTATGGTACATATTGCATATTACATATGTCATTTTAAAGACGAATAAATTTCCATTCTAATGATACCAAAAAGTCAGGTTATGTTAAAAAAGCTTAGCAGATGACTGACATGTTGTAGTACAACAAGACAAATGCACGTGGGTATGCGCAAATAGTGATTTTGCGGTACTCTTCAAAACAAAACCATGAAAGTTATTGCATCCCTTTTATCTGTTAAAATTTTATTTCATATTCTACAGATCCTAAGGCTTCTATAAAAACAGTTTGATATCCTAGAGGTGCATGTACCCCTCTAGCCCATGGCCTAATATTTCTTGACTGCTGACATAGTGTCGTCCTTTGATAGTATCTAATATTGTACATTTTATGCATATGAATTGTGTTTTTGTCTGTATTTACCCGTTTACAAGTCAGACGATTAAGAAAAGTTGAAAAAAATTGTAAATTACTCTTCCCATAATTTCTAATTGAAAATATTCACCCCAAAATTACTCAACGCTGTGTGCATTTGACATTTACTAGGTGAGAAATACCTTGTCTGCCGGCCATTTTGAAAAATGGCTGCCATGGCAACGCTTCAACAGATTTTCAGTGGCTCGGTATCTGAATTTGTTCAACTCATAATAAGACACATCTGAGCCAAATTTGGTGCTTTATCAAAAAATGCACAATGGATTTGCCATGCCGCACCACTATGTGAAAAAATGAAAAATGTTAAAACGGACTTTAGCTGTTATTTTCAACTATTTTATAAGTACATTCTGGTTCCATGTATTGACGATTGTAACAGTTTCTTCTTCCTATAGTATGTCATATATATATATATATATATATATATATATATATATATATATATATATATATATATATACATGTATATATATATATATATATATATATATATATATATAATATATATATATATAATATATATATATATATATATATATATATATATATATATATATATATATACCGGTATACCGGTATGTGTGTGTGTATGTTTAATGACCATTGTTATTTTCGAAAAAGTAATATCTTGGCCTGACCTAAATTCAATTTTCAGTTATAACAATGCTTAATGTATAAATATAGCCTGTTTGGATGAGCTGAATAGTGGGTATTTCATCAGCTGAAAATGTAATGATACCTAGAAATATAATACTGAAAAATATTGCTCAAAGGTATCAGCTAATGGAACTTTGAAGTTTTCACATCGTTGACCATTGTACCAATGTTTACATTTTTGAATTGTGGTGTAATTTGAGATCTGATTCAAACACTTATTTTGATGTGCATTTTTAGTTCCCATATAATATGTATATGTATATATGCAAATGGGAGGTATTCATATAAGGTGGAAAAATGTTGTCTGTATGTATGTACCGGTACATGTACGTATGTATGTATGTATGTATGTCCGTCCACATCCAAAACTCCTAAACCGTAGCACCTACTGTCTTAGTATTTGGTGTACAGGTGCACCTAGGGGTGGAGATGTGAATTTGTTCAAATGAACATGTCAGTGCCAAAAATATACAAATAAGGGGGAAAAAAGGAAAAATCCTGCAAATGGCTAAAACTCAGGAAGCAGTTGTCAGATTTGGTTGAAACTTGGTATGCAGATTTCTTTAGGTATTCTAAAGTATGTGTGCAAAAATTGGGATGAAATTTGCATGTTTGTATTTTTAGGGTATTTTTTCAGTTTTTTGTCATAAAATGTTGTTCTCTGAAATCGCTCGTCTGATTGCTATGAAACTCCATATTCATGTTCCTCAGAATGACCTCAGTCATGCTTGAACAAATTGTATTGATATTGTCATATTTGTAATTTTGGGGCAATTTTCCCAATTTTTGATAAAAAAAAATTTTATCCAAAAACTACTAATTTGATAGCTTTGATATTTGGTATACAGGTATCTAAGATTAATCTCAATATAATGTATTGAAGGTATGTTGAAACTGGCAATTTTTTTCTGGGGGGGGGGGGGCAATTTTTGCCTTTTTTGGTCAAAAATTTTTTCTCCTAAAACTTGTGATCTGGTAGCTTTGATATCTAGTGTACAGGTTCCTAGGATTTATGTTAATTAGATATATTTAAAATTAGGATGAAATATGCAATTTTATATTTTGGGGGGCAATTTTTCTCATTTTTGGTCAAAAAATTTGTTTCTCAAAATTTACCAGTCTGATTGCTTTGATATTTAGTAAACCGGTTCACAGGGTTTTTGTTAATAAGATATTTTGAAATTAAGTTGAAATCCGAAATTTTGAATTGTTGGGGCAACTTTGCGAAACTGTCAGTTTTACTGGGATATCTTTCATTTTGTATTTTTAAGATTTTTTTTGGTAATTTTATACCTACTGGAACTAAGAGTATATAATGTGGTGATTTAGTAAGCATTTGATATGGTTAACTTTATTTGGTGTTGAAATGCGGTAAAAAAATCCTGGCAGATTTTGAAAAAATTCCAAACAAATGCCAATAAAAAATTCAGCCAGAGAAGGTTTGATAAAAAGAAAAGGTGGGAGAGTGGGGAAAAAAGAATGTACAATGGATTGGATAAAAAAGATAATATACCTCATCGATCTTCCAGACACCATTCCTCATCAAATGGTCCACCCCGATGTATTTTTGTGCGTAATTAACCATGCAGTGTATTTAGTTTAAGATGTCAAGTTAGTTAAGGATATGAAAGGAATAGTCAAGTTCACCACAGTTTAACTTTAACTCTTGTTTCATCATCCTTGTGTAATTGGTTAAGTTTGTAAGTTGTTCCAGATGTGGATGCACCAGCTGTTCTGGAAGAAAACAATGTTTACTTTTCCCTGTATAGGGTTTTCTGAGTTGATGATTTTATGTTGAAATTTCTCCATGTATCTGGTGTATGGGCAAAGTGTAAACATTGGTTGCATGTTATGTATTTCAGTCCATGTCAAATATTGTAAATGAAAAATCAAGAACAGTTTACTGTGTGCTTGTAAAAGATAACATATTTGTCAATACACAAACTGCCTTGCAGATTGATTGTCTTAAAGATTATCACAGAAGTAGAAAAGGAAAAGAAACTAATCAAATTGCTGTAACATATTCACTCTCAGTGCCTGTATAGGCCTATACTTAACTATTTTATCATTACATTCAGCTGTTTGTTATATCTTTATCACTCTCCATGGGCCAAGGCACACTTGGGGTCAATGTCATCACTCTGTGCCAGTCTGTGTATGTCAGGCTGTCTGTACATGTATGTCCATGTTTCATACAAATGTTAACTTGTTTTGATAACTATATGGGAGCGAACAGTGATGTTGTCACTATTTTTTCCTGATGGGATATTATATTTATAAGTTGACAACTTAAGAGAAAAAGCTACATGTATGAAATTTCTTTGTTCACACGATGCATGAGTCCATACATTGTAGTTTGATGCACCAGCCAAAATGAGGGCAGAGCATTCCTTCAGACTTAAACGGAATTTTGCGTAGTTTTCAGGATGATTAAGAGAGAACAAGCACAATGTGAAATTGGAGGATGGCAAACAAAGACTATGTGGTTCATTTCTGAAAAGTAACAGCTACATTTTGTATGTGTTCAGTCGATTTTTCCCACCTTGCTTGCTGTCGAGATCTAGCTTCTATTTCTTCACAATGTTATGCCCTCTAACATACAATAACCCTGATCTTAAGTTTACATACATGTATGTTGACATGAAGACATTCAAAATTAAACCTTAGCATTAATTTATTTACCGTTTCTGTGTAATCCACCCTGCTTCACACTCAACCAATACATTTTCTTCTATCCTTCTTGAATGCCTTCCTGTAGGCTCTACAATAACTTGAGTGCAGTCTTTACGTTCACTGTCCACACCAAGTCAACTGTCCACAGCAGCCTGAAGGTAACAACTGTCCCCTTTCGCAATGGACTCAATGTCACTGAAAAAAGAAAATTATCATAACATTTACTGCAATGTCAAAATAAGTGAAACAGCTTTTACATTTTCAGAGAATCACTTTTCTTGCATCAAGACAGTAAACAAAAATCACATTATTTTATACTATTAAAATTGTAACATGTACAGAAAAATTCTACTGTATGTCTATTGTACGGTAAGTATAGATTTCTTACCTCAAATACGGAAAGGTATAGGTTTATGTACTTATTTTTGTTGTACTCATGGTGTATACACATTTTCTGAAACTGGCAAAACACACAAAAACACACATGCAAATAAAATTTATTTGATTATGGTAAAATGTAACTTTTTTACTATCAGAAACTTAATTTTTACTCAAACCATTGTTATAAAGGAGAGGAAACTACAACAAGTGACTTAATTTGAAAATGAGTGTATTCATATTTATAGACATTAAATGTTCATAGGAAATACAACTCCTATTCCTTTCACCTCAATTGTAACTTTGCAACTTTTCATTGCTGTGCACACTTCACTCACTCATGATCAGTGACCCACCTAATTTAACCATCATGGTCACAAACACTTAATTAGAAAAATGTATATGGCTGTCCAACTTTTAAATTGTTTAGTAGGATAACCATAGATGAATGCAACAGGGAAAGGGTAAAGCTGCCTTTGATTTTTTGTGTGTACATCCAAAATGGCTGTCTGGTAGTAAACATGGCTTATTCTGATAACAAAAATTTCTCATGTGTTATGTCAAATATTTTAGGGTAGCTCTATCAGCTACCAGGTTGGCTTGTCTTTAATTAACCTCCTTATCATTTTGCACTGTTGTTGAATAAGGTAGTGACATCTATTATCACTCTATGTATTTTCAGATCGATCCAGGCGTGATATGTTTAATGGATGACAGACAGTTGGAAAACTAATTACCATCAATCATATGGTGACCGCCTAGCTCTGAAAGATTTTTGTTGCAAAGTGGTAAAGTCTGTCCCTGGTAGTGAAAGTAAGAAGACAGAGTTACTGAGGAAAATTCGTAAAAGGTTCCATCTTCGTAATGGCAGACAGAGAGATGAATCAGATAAAGACAAAGAGAATAGTGAAAGAAGCCTGAGTACAAATTATGGGATGGGTCGACCAAGACCATTTGGTAACAGGAATGCTGCAAAGCGTAAACGTAGAGTTGAGATAGGATGGATGGATTTTGATCGTAGTGTTGATGCTTAAAGACATGTCTGCACCAGAAAAGGTGGTGGTACAAGATGCATCTCTGTAGCAAAGCCCACTGGTAAAGATGAACGTCTCAGCATTGGGAAAGTCTTTTTTTCCAAATGGAATGTCCAAGCGAGGAAATATCAAATAGTTGGATGTAGAGCTCAGAGATGCTGGAGAATTTAGTACAATACTACACATGTACTGTTGGAGACTTGTACGACACCACTTGATTCAGAATGCTACGGTTCTATATCATGACCAAGAAAAATTTAGTTCCAGTGTTCCAGAACAAGAGCTGGCTGAATCCCCAAGGCAATTCAAGGAAAATACAAGTGTTGGCAGTGAGCAACAACCAGTCGACAGTGAATGTGTACAGTACGCATGTCACAGGGCTCCCTCAGTGATAATGCAACAACCATGCCACAGTCTACTCTCAGTGGAAATGCTGCATCCGTCCCAGTTAAGTCTTAGTGATGATGATGTTGTTGAAGAAGATATGGTATGTGTTCCAGAGGTGGCTCAGGAAATAACTGTGGAAACTGAGACAACGTGCACGTAGTTCAGCATTTCAAGATTATACTTCTGTCACTGTACCGGTAGTTGACTTAAGCCTCTGTCATCACTGGCTTCATGCCAAGCTGCTATCACTCTGACATACTGTGAAGTTCTTCATATCTCTCTCTTTGCATGAAGTCAGCCACAGCACGGGACAACAGCTTCTCAGCATCTTCAACCGACTATTTCCTTAACCCTTTGAATGCAGCAAACGTCAGCCTAACGTTGGCATCTTCCTGAGTAACTTTGAAGGCTTTCAGATTTATATTCTCTGGACAACCTGCTCGAGTGTGTTGTGCTAGCCACTTCATGATATGGTCTACTCTGTTATGGAAGTAATCTTGAGTCTCTTCATCAAACTGTATGCATGTATATACCGCCGCAAAATGGGGCGCAGTTTGAAATGCGCCGGCGCAGTTTGCCGGCGCACTTTGGTGATTTCAGGCCGCTGTACCTGAAAGAGGATTAGAATGTATTGCCTTTGGAGGAAGTAGAATCATGGGATAATTTTCTCATGACCAATGTATCTGTACGGAGTTTTCATGACTGGAAGAGTTTCATACGGTTACAGTGGGGAGAATTGCTCTGAGCAACTTTTGCAAACAGCTTCTAAGCTTGTCAAAAGATGATCTGCAACATTTTGCAAAATCTATCAGCAATATAAATCACTAGGCCATATGTATGTTGTAGTGACAGCACGCAATCTTATTTGCACCAGTGATATGGATGTACATTGTATCCTAATTATAAATCTGAAAATTTACTCCAAAAAAAAAATTAGCACAGCTTTTCTCATTTGGAAAAAAAATTGTTTAGAAATTTACAATTGCAAAAAAAATTCATTGCGACCCCCCCCCTGCCAAGATCTAATGGTCCGCCCCTTAGTTTGAGCAGGTCTGTTAATATCATGAACAATGACAGGAAATGATTATAGGTCAGTGGATATCCTGTTTCAGTCATTGGTATGCTAGCACTCCTGCACATTTGCAGAATTTCCCTTTTTCTTACCTCATTTGCACATTTTTGACACTGACGTATTCATTTGAACAACGTCACATCTCAACCCCTGCATCTACCTGTACACCAAACACTGAGACAGTAGCTTTGGCAGTATGGGAGTCTTTGTGTGTGACGGACATACATCCGCACATACATACAGACATACAGACGCCACCGACTCATCATATAAGCTCATTTTGGTATTTATATAAACACCAAATATGAGCTAAAAATTGTAACAATATTTTTAGTTCAGAAAAGCTAAGCGGTTATGTCCTAAAATTTCCTATTCAACACACTGTGTGTTTTTCATGAAAACTTTAAAAAATACCGCAATTATACGGTGTTGCTCAAATTTCATCAGAATTGGTACATACTGAAGATCAACAATAAGTGTTATTTCTATCTGTTAAGTGCAGGAAAATTATACGTTGATGTTATGACAATTTCTGCACAGTACAACCAGAAAAACAACAAGAAATATTTAAACCAGAAAATTAAGAATGACAAAAGTAAATAAGGTCTGAAACTTTAGGTACTGAAGGTCAACTTTAGCAACATGCATAGCAGAGAATCTTTCAAGCATGGATGTACAAAAATAGACATCCATGGTTTCAGCAGATCTGTTAATATGCCACAGTTCATAAACAATGACAGGAAATGACCAATTAGCTGTTTCAGTTACTGCTAACACTCCCAAACATAATAGGTACCCTGCATACAAATACCAGTAGGTTAAAGGTCAAAATCCTCTTATTCAGATGTGTGGGCTGATTCAGTACACTGCCACCACTCCTGCACATTTGCAGGATTTCCCTTTTTCTCACCTCATTTGCACATTTTTGACACTGATGTGTTCATTTGAACAAATTCACATCTTGACCCCTACATCTACCTGTACACCAAATACTGAGACGGTAGCTTTGGTGGTATGGGAGCCTGTGTGTGTGACGGACATACATCCGCACATACATACCCACAAATATACAGACATACAGACGCCACTCAGACTCATCATATAAGCTCTTTTTGGTATTTATATATAACACCAAATATGAGCTAAAAAACTAAGGAGGTTGAGACGAAAAACGAAGAATTTAATTACTTTGGCCCAATCTATAACTGAAAATTTTGGTGCATACACAATTTGTATCTGTACCACCAACAATTCTCCTGCATCCATAAATTACTAGTTTTCAATTATGGACTATTAAGATAAAAACTTGATGGTCCATTTGGAATTATATTACCATGCCCTGTCTGTCCAGGTGCGATGAAATTTACAATAAGTTATACTACGTTGTTCTTCTTACACCTTGGTTTACGCCTCATTCTTTGTTGATACACACACATTGCTTTAAGTTCTATAGGTAAACAAATTACGTCATGAAAGGTGATGATATAGCCGCCGCTTTTCAAAATAAAAATGTACCAAAATGGCAATAAATGTATGACATATTGCATGAATTTTTCCATCTCTAAATCTTTGCACAATATTTTTAATTACATATTTATCATTTCATAATGTATATGATAAAACCTTTTTTGCCAACCTCGGTTATACAGCCTGCAGGCCCTTGCACGCTATGGCCCTTCTGCCGTACAACCTCAGTCCGCAAAAACCGTAACAGGGCCATAAAGATTAAAAGTATATCACTATATAAAATATTACCTACCTTTTACAGGAAGGACCTGATTATGGGTAAATAACATTAGAGGCTCTGAGCAAAAATACTCAACCTCTGTGCTCTCATTGTTCTTGTGACAGTCTGGACACGTTGACACTTTAGCAAATAGTACGATGTATCCATCCTCAAGAATGTGTTTTTTTGTGAATTCTGGTGTCATAAGTTCACGCATATTTTGTTTACATTTGTATGGAATAGTGACATCAGAGGTAGAAGTTAAAATATGACTGTTGAATACACTTGTGCCACTTTCTTGAAGAGCAATCCGGAAATTATTAATCAACAATGAAGGGCTGTCAGTAGTTTCAATTACTGTCATCAGTTGCTTGGTATGACCACAAGATTTGGAGTTGCACTTTAAACACTGTAGACTGTTGTTCTGAACTGTAACCACTCCATAAGTGTTGCTGGCAGTTTTGACACATGCGTAAAGTTCACCGAAAGAAAGTGGCCAAATACAGTTCAAACCATCTTCATCAGGAATATTGACAGTCTGACAGTATTGATGGTCTGGAAGGAAAGGAAACAACATTGAAGTGGTTGTTACATCCTAATAACTAAAGGTGCCAACAATATTATGCACATGACAACAGGTCTTTCAGCTTGGCTGTGAACAACTGCGTGTTCAAACTTTCATGTTTTCCTTGAGTCTGCAATTTAAATGTTGTTTGTGAAGAACATGCCATTGTTCACTAAATTCCAGATTAAAGACCTCCATTCATGCCGGAGAGAAAAACAATAGTGCTCCTTCAACTTTTTATGAAATCAAAGCAGTAAGTACATATAACCTTTGTACTTAGAATGCCGCTCTAAAGTCAAACACTGTGCTCATGTACATGACTTTATTCTCCCTTACAATGAAAATTGGGGGTCAAACCACAAAATGTTGTCCTTGAAAGCCAAATTGATCAAATCTGAAATTGAAACCCATGGCTACCATCTTTTAGTTCATCCTACCAAGAAAAGTACATTACCAGTGTTGCGGCCAGGAATTTTAGATCAGGGGACACTGTGTCCCACTACCATTTATTTTTGGGGACATTTTGTAAATTTTGGGGACAACAAGCAGTAGTCAATAAAATTTTGCAGTATTTCGTAACACATTAGTTTCACTGAACAAAATTCAAGCTACCGGGACTGCGTCGCTATGTTTGAATTTCAGGCAATTGAAGCAGTATACCATATCTGCCGCAAATCAGAGCTCAGACGGACTACAGTCAAGCAAATTATGATGTCAAGTGCAGCGTTTTAATTACTTTTAATCATATAGCTAGCTCCGAAAGTATGTAAGTGTAAGCCTCAAAATAATTATGCAAAACAAAGATCATCGTCAGTAACAGATATTAATTGTATACTACACCCATCACAGTCGACTCACGAGTGCGCCCGAGGTGACCCGCAGTACGCAAGAGTGCAGGACAACGGGTTCGGTTTTGGGGACATTGTTGCAAGGGCGCGTTCTGGCGGCAACACTGCATTACAGATTATCATCAAAATAGGATGGAAAACGTATTTTCCTCTCTGTTTTCCGAAGAGCCTCAACAGTGCAAAAAATGGAAAATCATGTAGAATTAAAACTTCTAAGGAAGAAATGTCATTTCATAGAACAGGTATGTTTATAAGATCAGTAATGATACAATGTCCTTCATTATCCCTTTCCCTGACAGACAGTAACACTTTCCAAAGCAGTAAACACAGCGTCAAGTACATGTGACTTGCATTCAGTTTGGCACGATTTCTTTTCAAACATGAATACTACTGTCAAGTTGTATATTAAATTTTTTACCCAAGTATTATATATCACCTGAAAGCTATTACCATGAATTTTGTTGTTTGATCAAGAAAATTAACGCGTCGCAATGAATTTTTTGTAAAGGAAACATCATGGCGATGTTTTCTTTCAGATCACAATGTACAGTGACAGATGACTTAATAAAGGATTAGCTGTAAGATTTGGACAGAGTATTAACTGTTTGATCCAACTGTTGGAATTGCTATAGCATCTCGATGCCCAACGTCCTACACAAGTGTAAATATGATGCAATTTAATGTCAGCATTCAATCTTGGAAAAGCTTTTATAGTCTCAGAGGTTCTGATAAAGTGATCCCAATAATGACTGACATAGCGAATGGAATATTGGTCGACAACACATAAAAATACCTGCCTTTTTTTGTAATATACATTGGCAGTGTATGAGGGTCAGAAAGAACCTCCACCCTGTAAATCAGTCACCTGCTATTTTTTTTTGAACTTCACACGCTTAAAAACAGATATATAACATTATTCAACTCCAAGCGTTTCTCAAACAACAGTTTGCATTTGCTCATTAAGGTAGAACGCACCTTGGGGACAGACATTCGGCCTCTCAAACTATTACAATTCTCTTCTGATATACCACATGTGGGGGTTCATTTTAAAGCTTTTGGTGAAAGAAAACTTTTCACTGGCTTAGTTTTTTGAAATTCTAAAATTTTTATTTTTCTCCATAGGGATAACACAGGGATGGCGGCCATTTTGAATTTCTAAGATCGGCAAATCTTGGGTAATTTGTTTCGCCAGTAGCAAAAATTTGCACGGTGACCCCCTTTTTTTATTCTTGATTTTGAAAGAGAATGATTGAAAGATTCCTTGAGGAAAGTTTGAGCAAAAGTTTAAGTCTTTCACTTCAGAGATGCATACTACCTTCACATTTCTGAGGTGACTACCCTTTCTGGTGTCACTTTGGCTGACATAGCCTAGACAAGAATTTCATATCATCTGAGCCGCTGTTCTTGTCGAGGGGTGTCCCAAAAAATTGTGTGTCATCGGTATCGTTACTAATGCTCTAATCACATGACAAATCATTGAGCGATTGGCGTTAGAGTTTAGCTGTGGTATGATCCTTTGTCTGACATTCGCGGGCTGTCTTTTACACTCTTGGACATCGGTGTGGTTGTTTTGGACTTTCAGGGACCCCTTTTTCTTTTATATAATGCTGTTTCTGTCTCTACCTTGAATGCTGAACAATTACAGGTATATCATGGACGCAGAAAGGCCAGACTATGACTTTGCTATGCAAATTAAAAAATGACCAGGTGGTGGAACTTTGCAACAGAGTTTCAATATCTGAATTGATGTACTTGGAAGGCAGGCACAGCAAACGATTGCAAATGAAAACACATTTTCATTGCATTTTGATCAAAATGTATCAATCACAATGACACCGAAATTATGCCTCTTCCCTACTACAGAAAGCCCACGGTCTGTTTTTAGCCTTCTGCAGTTGTGCCAAGAAAATCATCGTCATTGCCATGACGACTATCAAAATTTGCATTCAATTCTGAGAATGAAACGGGTTGTCAATGCAATGATAGGTTGCTAAACTTTTGAGTGTCACTCTTGTCAATTACGGTATACCAGTTTCCTTTGGGTATTAAAGATGTGCAAGTATTCACATCAAGTGACTTACACATTCACTCCATAGGCAGAATCTTGATATAAATAGCTTTTTCTTGTCAGGTTAATAAAAAAAATTCCTTAACTAAAATATGTATGGCCTACCAGCCATTGTCACTGGGCTACCAACCTCAGAAAATGGTAGCCCAAGTGGACTACCAGATTATAAAAAAAGTTAATTTTAAGCTCTGCCCTATGAGCCTATGCCCCATACACACGATGGTCTTGATACATGCAGTGAACGGTAGGTGTCAATGGGACTTTCACAGCGGATGTTGTCTAGGTGCATGTAACAATACTGTGTCATTGCTGCTTAGCTTAAACCCTTGCCAATCAAGACTTAAAGTAGTCTTAAAACATAAAAAAGTGCATCTGTTCCTCTTGTAAATTTTGATCGCAGAAAGAGAAACTTTCAGACCAAGATATTCTTCACTTTCACACTTGAAGATCAATATTACAGGAATACTTTTCAGTGAAAAAACTTATTTTCTTGTTTTTCACATAAAATAACCAGGTAAATGTGGAAAGCTACCTTAACTGTAAGTTTATCCCTGTGAATATGCATACCAAATTTCAAGCAATCAGAGGACTTCATTTTATGAAAAACTGCATCATATACTGGATTATAAGTGTAACCTGTAAGCTACATATGTGTCACAGACACAGGCTGCTCTTTAGTGATGTGAGAAAACTTGTACATAAATATATAGGACTGACAGAAAGAAATGTTTACAATCCATTAAATGATGAAATTGTCAGACAGCACACTGGTTATTAATACCAGAGTACTGCGGTTACATGTCTAATGTCTTACCATTAATGTCTTGTCTTGCACTGATACCATGAAGGCTATCAAATGTCTTTAACAGCTCTTGTACTGCTATGGCATGTATACAGATGGAATTATGACGGCAATATTCAGTAGTACTTCATCAAGAATAATCATTACATAATATTGCAACCGTTATGTAACCCTCATACAAGTGGATCACAAAAATAAAAGGTTATTTCTTTTAAGGGCCACTTATGTTAACTTGTGATGATTTTTTTCATGTCAAGAATATTTCTTGTTCAACTCCCCAGAGAATGTTAAGAAACACAGAATTCAGCTTGTCAACTCAGCTTGTACATCTAAAAAATGTATTGCTATTATTGTGAAAAGTGAAATCTTGTCTGGACTGGAACTCAAATGTACAATTAAAGCTGCAAACAGCATTGTGGGGGCCCAAGCAGTTAACATGGTTTCAAGTTCTTGCACTGATGATATTATGTGCAATATTTACGCTTGGTCTTTTGGTTCTTGTAAAGAAGGAATATGAACATGATCTCATAGCTACTGTAGGTTTCACTGGTAATCGTACGTTTTATGCAAAATCCAATATGGCGGCCAAACTTCTTGACCAATCATTGCCTTTCACAAACTTTAAAGAGCTTGCACTAAAAAAGATATGAGTAAAATTTCAGCTCAATCGGTGTATAGTTCTGGAGAAGCAGATTTGTAAAAATTAAATTAGGATTTTTGCAAAATCCATAACAGCGGCCAAATAATGTGACCGATCTAAATGCTGTGTGCAAACTTGAAAGAGCTCACTCTACGGATGACAAGGGTAAAATTTCAGCTCAATCAGTGTGTTAGTTCTGGCATACACCCTCGAGAAAAACGGGACAGGCAACTGCGATAGAGAACAAAGGGTCTACGGGATTAGCAGCGTGCGATCTATCTTGGAATAATTAAGAGGTGTTAATGGGTCGGGGACGGAATGAAGCTGGACCCGATCGACTGCACAACGTCCGGTTCTGCTAGGGATTTCAGTCACGTGATCATTTCAGTCGGACACAGTGTGAAATGCATACCTTGCTTCACATTTTCCTGAATAAAACAGCAAGAAATGATCAAAATGAAACAAAACTTTCCATATATTTTGCCTGATAAGTCGTCAAATATATGCAAAAAAATGAATGCGTTAGTACTGCCCATTACGGAGCAACGACGTCACGAATTTCAGATTTGGTGCAACTGTAGCCCGGGTCCCGTGCGGTCACCGGCACAGCTACCAGGTCACATTGCGGTATCAGTTTACGCAGTCGGCCGCATTGCTAAAACGGACCGTACCATTAAAAAACGTACACTGTGTGAAAGAGGGGGGATCAGGGTACATTTTGAGGGGTCAAACGTAAAAATCGGCCGAGAAATAAGGAAATACGGTCAAAATGAGAGTTTACAAGTTGATTTTTTATGATAAAAAAGCAAAAAAAATGCCTGTTCGATTGATTAGTAAAATGACTTATTATCATAGACAAAGAAAAAAGTGTTATTTTCAAAATTATGTACGGATTTGTTGTGCGGAACAGAATATTTCCAAATGGTACCGCCTCACTTTTCGCGCGTCACTGGTGCTCTGCTGAACAGTGAACTACAAGTTTGCAAATGCAAGTGGCGTCGGCGATGCACGATGGCAACCAGTGAGGGAAATATTGAGAAAATTCCGAGGTAAGGCACTAAATTTACTTGAAACTGGTTTGATTTGGATTGAATATTAAAAAATTTATATTGTGAGGGCAGATTTTAGTGAAAAATGTATGATTTTATCTGTTTATGGGTCACTTCTTTTGGTGAAGCAGACGACGTCCTGTAATTTACTGCGCGGTAATGTGCCGGTAATTGGGGGCGCCCTTTTCACATGTTTTTCTATGAGAATAAAAACAAAAGAATTTCGTCCCCCTAGTGGCAACTTTGAATATTTATAAGATGGATAGAGATGTTCCGTTGAAGGATACATTATCAACAAAAACTGATTCTAATGCTGAACAATATACTGTAAAATCAATGTTCTAAGGAAGTTCCTGTTCAGATGTATATTTATTTGTCACATTGAAGTGTACAGAGGTAATACAATTACAAAAAAAGTCTTTTGTATGTTGTAAACTTCATCCTGAATTTTGATTTTTCCCTATAGGTGAGCAAAGTAATTTTGTCAATCTTGTGAAAATTTAAGAACACTGTTACTGTAAATGTGCTTTGAAATGTTATCATACATGTCATGCTGCCTTCGATGACATATTTTTCCTATATTTATTTCAGTGCTGATGGAAAGATATCAAATGCAGATATCTATTCACTGGTTGTTGGAAGTAAAAAAGATGGCAACTTCAATGTGAGGTACGTGGCTGCCAAACTTCGGGATGTCTATCCCACCATCAGAGAAGGGGGTGCTTCTGATGCAACCATCTACAATAAAAGTAAAAACATATACGATAAAATTAGTAAACTTAATAGCAACCGACAAGAAGCTGCAAAAGAAATGTTTATGAACAGTCAATTCAATATTCCAATTAAGACTAATTTGAATGAGGCATGTCCATCGTCAAGTCATCCAAGGGCACTCCTGGCAACCTGTAATGAAAAAAGAAATCTAAAACGTCAACTTAATGTTGCTGTTGCTGAAAATAATGCACTGTCAGCTGACCTGGAAGCTGTGGAGAAAAAATATGAAGACCTGCTTCGTGTATTGCATACACTAACAAATCAGATGTTAGACCCAGATGTCCGCTGTTCTCCAGAAGAATATGCAAGATTACGTTCAGATTATGAGAAAAAAGCTGAATTACTGGAAAGACACAAAATGAACTTATTTTGCTAAAGTCAAAGAAAAGTGGTAACAACACAAGAAACTTGAATAAAAAAATAAAACGACGTGATGAGTCAATCAGTAAACTACAAGAAGTAAACAAGTCAAGTCAACTAGCAATTGAAGGGCTACAGTGTGAGATAGCTGATGTCAGAGAAAAACTAGACACACAGAATGAACAGTTTAATGAAGTGAAAAATGAGATAGGAAAACTGAAGGAAGACAAGCGACGACTACAGAAGCAATTAAGTTATTACAAAATGAAAGATAGAAGAGCCCGGAGCGACTTGACAGCTGAGCTTCATCATCGAATAAAAGAACTGGAAAGGGAGAATGCAGAGCTGCAGCAACTGTCTGATCTACTTGAAGATCAAGAAATAGAGACATTTTGTGATGGCAAGTACACCGACGAAGTCCGTGAAGTCATTATGGACTTGCTTTCATTAAATGTGAGCATGAATTCGGTTAACACTGTCATAAAGACAGTGTTACAGAAACTTACCAAAAAGGAGATAGGACGTTTACCAAGCAATGCTTTGAAAAGCACCCTACTTTTAGAAGCTAAACACTTGGCTGCTGCTCAGCTTGCTGAAGGGATGCTCAACACCACTGGCCACTGTCTGCATCAGGATGGAACAAGTAAATTCCATAAACATTACCAGGGTTACCAAGTGACACTCTCCACTGGAAGGACCATGACCCTGGGAATGCAGCAAATGCCAGCAGCAACAACAAGTGACATAATGTCCTCATTTGAGGACATTATCGATAATATTGCCGAAACGTGTACTGGTGAGGATTCAAGCAAGGAAATGTTGGTTGCACAGTTAATATCCAGTGTGAACTGCACTATGTCGGATCAAGGCCCAACATCTGCCACATTTAACAGACAGCTAGAAATACTAAAAAAGAAGGTGTTACCAGTAGCAACCAAAAATTGGAATGTATTGTCAGAGGCAAAGAAAGATGACCTCGGCAAAGTTTTTAGTTTCTTTTGCAAAGTGCATGTACTGCCCAATTTTGCCAGTGAGTCAGACAAAGTTCTGAAGGTTTTCGAGAAAATTGCACTCGACTCATACAAACCTATCTTTGCCATAGACTCCAATGAAAGTGCAGCAGCAAGATTGGTGAGAACAGCGGTAAAAGCCTTTCATCCTCGCGGCTGCGAAGAGTCGGGTATAGCATCCCACTTTCTGGCATATTTGGGTGGACATAGTGAAACCCTGAAGCTGCAACCTTACAAGGGCAACCGTTTTAATATTTTATTTTACGATGCTGCTGCAGTGTTCTACCATGCAGATCACATTTGTGATTTCCTCCAGAGCTGGCCACACCCAAACAGGTTACTTTCTGCTGTGGCTGAAGACTTAAAGGTCATCGTCTTCAAAGCTGAACTGCGAGCCTTAGGATTGGTCGAGAAAATAATCACAGGGCCTTATTGGCGCGTTGTCGAAAAAGTGGACAATATACTTGCCATGAATACTCACCTGCTTCAGATGAAACTGTGCCTGGAAAACTGGTCGAAGGATGCCTCTTCAATCCTTGAAGGAGAAACCATGTTCTCCAGTGATATTGTAGATATCCACAGAGATTGCTTGTATAACAAATTAATGGAAGATACAGGGGATGCTGAATTTGATAGCATAACAATACAGGCATTAGAGATGATAATGCATGCATTATTAATCATCCTTGAACGTCAGTGTGAAGATCAGCTACCGGGTGGAAAATACTTCAACCCATCAGAGGATGTTAAAGCTGCTGCTTCCAGTACACCAACAACAAATGTGGCTGGTGAACGTGATTTCGCTCAACTCGATCTACTGGTACGTACAAAGCCAGCAGCATCAACAACATCCTATGAAACTTTAGTGATGTGGGCGAATAACAAAACGAGATTGTGGCTAGACAATCTTGATGATGACCGAAAACACCGGCTCTTGACAGATGCAAGGAAGGGGACAGGTGCCTACAGAGAGAAATACAAGAAGCGCATGGAAGAATTGAAAGCCAGAAAGTTGGAGATTGTGAGAAGGAAACAAGAGGAAAAGAAAAAGGCAGAAGAGAGGCAATATATGAAGAAGGTTGACTTGACTAATAAGATTGACACAGTGTGGACATCCGTCATTGAACATCTTGAAGACCTAACTGAAAAAGAACAAAGATCTGCTATCATTCTACAGCTGAACTTTCATAAGACAGTGTTAAAGTCTAAAGGCAGAAGAGAACTGTTTCAACAGTCACGTAATGGAATACCATACACACTTCCACAATTGGTAAGGAATCTAGAAGAAATCATCAGGGAAAATCCAGCAATGAGCTGTGGTACACAAAGTGGTATCCAAGAAAGCACATTGCATACAGCTGATGTAAGAGAAGCCAGTGTTCATGTGGAGAAGGTGAAATTAAATGCAAAACTTCATGATCTTCGCCGAAAAAGGAGGATAAAGCAACAACAACAGCAGTTACCAATTCTGGAGCGTGATCCACACCTGTTAGTAGATAAACGTGTCCTTCACAAATGCATTGAAGAGGGAACCACCGAGCCAGAATGGTTTGCAGGAACTGTTGTTAGACTTGTCAAGAAAAATGAAATGAACACCCTTAAAACTGTTTATGCTATTAGATACGATGAAGACGACGAGGATACCCTTTGGCAGTTCCCATTATTGTTTGATTTTAAGAAAGGTGATCTTATACTGGAAGACATGTTCTAAACAATATGTGCCATTCTATAATTTGACTTACATATGCGTTATATACTTGATACTTACCTTGAACTCAGCTGGGCCTCACAACATCTATGCACCGAACTTTACATCAATCCACTTACCTTGATTAGCAGATGTAGACAGCTCTATAGTAAGTTGAAATACCCAAAAAGGACTTCTATCCAGGAGATTTTGGTAACTTTTTCCAGGTAATTTCATTTACGGTGAGGTCGGAGGAATTTCATCGGAAACTCTGTAGTTAACAGTAAGGTACCCACCCCCACCAACCATTATGAATTTGAATAACCCTCCCCTCTTACAGAGACATTTTTGACTGACCCCAACTTCCACTTATAAAGATTAAAAATCCATACAAATATTTGTAAAATTTACAAACAAAAACGCAATGGTAAAGACCTTTCAAATCCTGGTGTGCCCTGCTAGATTATCATGTCGGTTATCTCATGACGGTTGAAAAATATGACATTAAACTGGTCCAATAATCATTTTCATTCAAGGTAATACATTACCAGGTCCATGGGACATTTGAGATTTACAAATTTAAGTAGGACCATCCTGAACCACTGATAGTTAGTGGTGGTACCAGGTGTCCGGAATGGGTAAGCGTACCCTGCTAGCATGCTACACCCGTCAGGATTGGTCCCAAAATTGTCTAATATTGTATAAAGTGATACAGTATATGAATCACTGTTATAAGTCAAAGCCGGGAATGCTGTCGCTAATCATTTGAGTGACCGAGGTGTCATATTTGGCCACAATGTCATAATATCGACCGTAGAACTTTTTGAAAGTCCTCACGAGTCTTTTGGATGTATATCCCTGTCTCACTAGTTTTGATACTAATAAGCTGTGTCTCATTTGAAAATCCGCGTAGGAATCACAAGCCCTACTATATCTGAGAAGTTGAGACACATACACACCATAAGCAGGTGCAGATGGAATATTACTTGATAAGTGGGGATAATTTATGATTTCAAAATCAAAATCATCCCTTTTGTCATACAGCTTGGTGTGTAGCCCATTAGTACCCACTTGTAGGAACAGATCAAGATATGAAGCTGTGTTCCTACTCTCAGTGGTTTCTTTGATTTCCAATTTCTGAGGGTATATATGATGTAAGTAATTGATATGTCTGGATTGTTTAGACTAATCAGATCATCAATATATCTGTGCGTGTTGTTAAAACGCCTGCAAGTTTTTTAGACCCTGCTTTGTAGAGAGATTGTAGGAACTCTGCTTCATATGAATAGAGAAATAATCAGCAAGAAGTGGTGCACAATTTGTACCCATTGGTATGCCGATAGATTGTTGAAAGGTCATACCACCAAACTTAACAAATATGTTGTCGATTAAGAAATTAAGCATGTTAATAATTTCTTCATCTGTGTATTTGTGCTGGGCATCCATGTTGTTACTAAAATAACCTGACCCATGTTTGATGATAATGTATTGGTACCTTCTACTGCCATTTTTATGCAGGAAAGCTTGTTTAACAAGAGATGACAGCCTTGTTTTAAGTTTATCGTGGGGAATTGTGGTGTATAGTGTGGAAAAGTCAAATGTTCGGATTGACCTGTACTTGTTTTTCTTGACTTTTAAATCAAGCAACAATTCCTTGGAATTTTTTAATATCCACATTTGATTCAACCCACTCGTTTCATACACTTTGTCACAATATCGAAAAAGACCATTTTTAGCTCCCATAGCCATATGTATATATGGCAATGGAAGCTATTCTTATAGGGTAGGGAAATGTCTGTATGTATGTATGTCTGTATGTCTGTATGTCTGTCCGTCAACATCAAAAACTCCAAAACCGCTGCACATTTCATCTTGATATTTGGTGTGTACATGGATGATGGGCTGTAGATGAGATTTTGTTCAAATGAAGTTGTCATTGCCAAAATATGCAAATTAAGTGAAAAAATGTAAAAACAGTCAAAGTTGAAAATCTCAATAACCACTGAGCAGATTACATAAAAAATTAGCATGTAAGTACTTTGGGCTGACCTGAAATAATTGTGCTTTTTTTGATTTTTTGATATTGTTGAAAATATACAAATTAGTGCCAAAATGGCGTTTTGGTAAAAAATCTTCTTCTTCATGAACCGCTGGTCAGACAGGTTTGATATTTGGTATACAGGTCCCTAGGGATAACCCAAATTGGATTTGTTCAAATTGTGATGAAATATGCAAATCTGTATTTTTAAGGAATTTTTTGTCATTTTTGGTCAAAAATTTATTTCATCAAAACCGCTCGTCTGACAGCTTTGATATTTGGTATACAGGTCCTAGGGATAACCCAATTTGGATTTGTTCAAATTGTGATGAAATAAGCAAATCTGTATTTTTAAGGAATTTTTTTGTCATTTTTGGTCAAAAATTAATTTCATCAAAACCGCTCGTCTGACAGTTTTGATATTTGGTATACAGGTTCCTACAGATAACTAAATATGATATATAGAATATATGATGAAATCTGCAATTTTGTATTTTTGGTGCAATTTTGACATTTTTGGTCAAAAAATGTGTTTCTCAAAAACTACTTGTCTGATGCCTTTGATATTTGGTATACAGGTTCCTGGGGGTTCTCCTAGTGTGATATAGTGAAATTTGATGAAATCTTCAATTTTTGTATTTTTGGGTCAATTTTTGCCATTTTTGGTCAAAATATTTGTTTCTCAAAAGTTACTCATGTGATAGCTTTGATATTTTGTATACATTTTTATACATAATTATGATGAAATCATCAATTTTGTATATTTGCAGCTAATGTTGCCATTTTAGGTCAGGCCATCCTGAAATGAGCTATCAAAGATCTCAACCATCTTCATCAATACATATGTCACAAAAAGTTGCTCTCTACATAACACAGCAGAGCTCTGTCGACTATTGGGTCGCTTGTTTTTTTCAAAACCGCTGGTTAGACAGCTTTAATATTTGGTTAACAGGTCCCTAGGATGACCTTAGTGAGATGATTTCATACAGTCAGGAAATACTTAATTTTGTATCCATGTCTATAGTAGCTTCAGGGACATTGGCCCTATATTTAAGATAATGTTGTGATTCAGTAAGCATTTGAAATGGTAAACTGTATTTGGTGTTGAAATGCGGTAAAAAATAATGAGAAAACATAGCTGAGGTGATTTTAGCAGGTTTGGTTTCCAACAAATATATTCAAAGTTTTTTTCAATGTTAAAGAGTGATGGAGGGGGGGGGGGGGTCATGGCAGATTTTGAAAAAAATCCAAACAAATGTCAATAAAAAAATCAGCCACAGAAGGTTTGTCAAAAAGAAAAGGTGGGATAGTGGGAAAAAAAGAATGTACAGTGTATCGGATAAAAAGATGTTCCTCATCAATCTTCCAGACAACCCCCTTTTATCAAATGGTACACCCCTGATGTATTTTTGTGTGCCATTAAACATGCAGTGTATTTAGTTTAAGATGTCAATCAAGTTAGGTAAGGATTTGAAAGGAATAGTCAAGTTCACCACAGTTTAACTTTATCTCTTGTGTCATTATCCTTGTGTAATTGGTTAAGTTTGTAAGTTGCTCCAGATGTGGATATACCAGCTGTTCTGGAAGAAAACAATGTTTACTTTTCCCTATAGGGTTTCTGAGTTAATGATTGCATGTTGAAATCTCTCCATGTATCTGGTGCATGGGCAAAAGTAAATATTTGTTGCATGTTATGTATTTTGAACAGTTTGCTGTGTGCTTGTAAAAGATAACATGTATGTCAATTAAATTATATAAATAATTAATATTAAATATTAAATTAAATTATGTCAGTTAAATATTAAAACTGCCTTGCAGTTTGATTGTCTTAAAAATTATCACAGAAGTAGAAAATGAAAAGAAATTAATCAAATTGCTGTAACATATTCACCCTCAGTGTCTGTAGGCCTATACTTAACTATTTTATCATTACATTCAGCTTTTTGTTATATCTTTATCACTCTCCATGGGCCAAGGCACACTTGGGGTCAATGTCATCACTCTGTGCCAGTCTGTGAATGTCAGTCTGTCTGTATTTAGGCCCAGTTTCATACAATTGGTGGTTTGTTTTGATAACTATATTTGGTATATAGGGATAACCTAGCAATACAATTTTTTTGACAAAATGTGACATGACTTCGGTGACCTTTGACCTCAAATATACATATTTGTCCATAACTCAGTAACCACAAGTGCTACACCCTTCATGTATAGTATGATTGGACACCTTATGATGCCACATATTGTACCTCATTAATTATGTGCATATCTAATTTTGAGCAAGCCAATAGAGCCAGAGGTCTGATTTTTGATATAGGGATAACTATAGGAGAGAATTTTTTTTGACAAATGTAATGTGACCTCGGTGACCTTTGACCTCAAATATACATATTTGTCCATAACTCAGTAACCACAAGTGCTACACCCTTCATATCTGGTATGATTGGACACCTTATGATGCCACATATTGTAGCTCATTAATTATGCACATATCTCATTCTGAGCAAGCCAATAGAGCTGGATGTCTGATTTTTGGTATATAGGGATAACTATAGGATAGAGATTTCTTGACCAAATGTCATGTGACCTCGATGACCTTTTACCTAAAATATACGTTTATGTCAATAAATAAGTAACCACAAGTGCTATGTCCTTTATATTTAGTAGGATGGGAGACCTTATGACAACACACGCTTTACCTCATTAATTATGCACATATCTAATTCTGGGCAAGCGAATAGAGCTAGAGGTCTGATTTTTGGCATATAGGGATTAATTAGCAATACAATTTGTCCTCGATGACCTTTGACCTTGATAATACATATATATGCATAACTCAGTAACCACGAGTTCTATACCCTCCAATTTTGATAGGATATTAGACCTTAAGATGTCACATCTTGTACCTTATTTATTATGCGCATATGTATTTCTTGGCTGGCCAATACAGCTAGAGGTCTGATCTTTTTTCCCGATTTAGAACCATAACCTAGACATGCCTCATGTGTTTCAAATTGGGAACAACGACATAGACCTATTTGCCCATAGATCTCAACATATACACTCCAGTGATACTTCTTAATGACCACATTTCCCTGCCCCATCAAGACTAATACTCCTATTACAAGTGGGGACTGTCATTGTCAATGACTTGTTTAGTTAATGGTTGTATCACAGTATACGATATTTCTAATTCTGTATTTTTTCCATTTTATATTCTGAATTACATTAAACATATTTCACTGTCTCCAGTACATTACATTTAAGTATTTTCACTTCATGCACTTTATCCCTTTCACACATGTTCAAATATCTGACCAGAGAACAAACACTAAATAGTCCAGGATGGGAGCTACAGTGTCATTGACGCTATTTTTGATGGTTGTTAAAATTATAGTCAATAATTGTGACAGATGTTTAGTAGTGCATTTGCTTGATCCTGCAATAAACCGATGTTTGTAAGGGTTCTTGTGCAGTTTAGGTATCCAATACAACATAGGCAGTGTTTTGTCCTTCTCTTTCAAAGGAATGCCAAATTCACTGAGCATAGATGAATGGTTTGAAAAAATATCTTCATCAGAGAGGGAGGAAAGAGTATAGGTTGTATTACTCTTATCTGAATGAAGATTTAATTCATCTATTATACACTGGATATAATAATTCCTACAGACAAAGATAATGTTGTTTGAAGCTTTGTCTGCAGGAACTACAACATATTCGTTGTGTAAAGCATCAAGGCATGCTTTGACAGATGGGTCATCTAATACTGAGGAAGAATTTACTCCTTTAGTGGGAGAACGGAGATGTGAAATACGTGATTTTAATTTGTCTCTGACTTTGCTCAGCCAGTCAGAGAGGCATTCCACATCAACTTCCTCAACTGCAGCCCACTGTCTCGCATATTTTTCAGCGGCATCCATAATAATTTTGAAATTAAATTTCCAATTAATATTTTGTGGCTCCCGATATTTTGGGCCATATTGAAAGAGTTGCCGGAGTTTGCTGTTGGTAATGATGGACAGGTCACCAGTTATGTGACCAAGTGGTTTATAGCAAAAGGGGGATGACAAGCAATTGCAAGTTCTGCTGTTGTTTGGAGGAAAGTTGAAATTTTTCAAGACATTGTTTAGTTAAAAAGTTTCCTACCAATGGTTTTTGTGTATGAGTAGGAAACTATAGGTGGTTCTTGAAATTTAAAATATGGAGGTATTTTTTCCACAACTTTCTTATCATGCAATATATTGCTGATGTTTATTTGGTCAATCCCTTTGTTTGCAAATTGTACATGAAAAAATAAACGCTTGTCACTGTTCAAGAGTTCTGTCCTTACTGGCTTAAACAGCCGGTAATTGCTGATATCGATTATAATTTGAACTAAACGATAATCAGGGCTGTTTTGGTTGATGTTCATCGTTTGAACTCTTGACAGTAAAGATCTCAATTTCTGCAAGGAGCAAGCAAACAAAGTAGTTCTTATTTTGTGAACTCCTAATGGCTTATAAAGTATAGACAATAGATCACTGAACTTGGGAGGACTGCTGGTATTACCATGTCTATGCCCATGACTGTTGAAAAACCTGAAACCAATAAAATGGAATTCAGAGTGACAACAAAATATAGATGTAGAAGCTCACGATATAACCAGTATCTTACCATACGCTGTATTAGTTTACTTTGGATGGATCTTATCGTAGTGACAGGGTTTTCACTAGGATATCTGACTGGGCAGAATTTGAAAGTACAGAGGGAGAATACGCGAGAGCCTAAGAGGGAGTATCATAGGGGTGTCCCTTCTCTTGAGTGGAAAATTTTTAGAAATTGATGTGTGCAATGGTGCATTCTGAATTCTTCCAAATTGTTTTTTACTGAGTAAAACTATTAGAATTCCCCAAGGGGAGAGCGAGAAAGGGGGGGGGGGGGTTGAATGAACAAGTTGATATATACAATTGTGCAATTTGCTTCAATTTATTTAGCCTCCAGGATTGTGTAACCCCCTTTTTTCTCTCATCATTTTGAACAAAGTCCTTGTAGCTTTTAATTTGTTGACCCTCTCAGATTCGTCCGACCCTAAGGGCGTAAATAATGACGACCGCCTTATACCACGTCTTACTTATTAATATAAATTAATATATATATATATATATATATATATATATATATATATATATATATATATATATATATATATATATAATATATATATATATAAATTCGTTTGTAGGATATTACACACGTACCAATCTTCTGGTTCAAATAGTTTATTATAACAGCACAACGTTTCGTCCTAAAAGTAGGACTTCCTCAGGTGCTACAGATCAAAAAGTTTCAACACGGAGTAAGTCACAGTGATATTTAACGTACAAAAGTTACATGTCGGAGAAAATACTAAGTGACAGTATGGTGAAAATACAGGAGTTGTTTCTTACCTATTTGAATGGCTCAGATGTTGAATGGCAATTGGGAGAATGTTTGAATGTGTATTTATAGTGTGGCTGGGAGGGCGCTAGTGTTGGAATTTGAATTGTCTTCTTTCAGAAGATTGGTACGTGTGTAATCCTACAAACGAATTTATCATAACCACGCCACCGACAACACTGGGGACAACCTGAAAACCACAGTCGAACATATATATATATATATATATATATATATATATATATATATATATATATATATATATATATATATATATATATATATATATATATATAATATTATTTATATTAATTTACAAATACACCTCATCAAAGTTATCGTCGCGTGCGTATGTGCAGAATATAGAAGCTGAAGAGCCATCAGTCACAATTAACGAATTAGAAGCACACCTTGAATAACGGCGCTTCTGGGTTCAATACACGTGTATTTTTGGTCAGTTAAGAGAAGACTAGCTTCAGTTTTTGCATTTTTTTTTCAATATTCCCAACAAAAATGACTTTTCCTTTAAAAATAATGCCCCTTGATGTTAAAATAGATGAACCTTCTGGTGTGGTTGATCATTGCGGCAGCAAACTGTGAACTATCATGGTTAGACCTCTAACCGTGGGGCCATAGCTGTTGTGTATTCAGAGGGGATTTCTGCCTTTTACGATCTGATTTTGACTATTTTAAGATTTTAACCCGAGGCTTGGGTTGACCGTGACAGTGAAGTTTTACTGTAGGCCTAAGGGACTGGACACAAATTACAGGGGGGGGGCGGTGTTTTTTGGGGGTGGGTCGCCATTTTTCGCGCAAGCATTTTTGAAGGGTCATAAAATTTTGTGCAAGCCTATGGGGGAGGGTCACCTTTTTTCATGCATCAAAGCTGAAATTGCATGTGCACATTATGGAATACTGAAAAAAGAAAAAATACCTCCTGGCACTTTCATTTTCTGCCATTACCATTTTCGGCGCGCCCTTCGGGCGCAAATTTCAGGTATAATAAACAATGTATTGATGATCCAAGCAGCCACATTGATTTAAGTTGTCATGATTTCTACTTATTCAACACTATTGTGCATAACTGTCCCCTATAATAACTCTTTCAATAACAATTTGGGAGATTACTTATTTGACATCATTCTCCCATTGACAATACATTGGGTATAGGTCGGTGTCAAACGTTCATGTCGCTGTATGTACATTTTTTAATTTTTTGAGGACATTGACAGAATACAAACTGTTCAGAATAGTGCATAGTGTCATCAATAACAACTGGAAGCTTCAGGCCGAACAACTTTTGAATAACAATTTAGGATCAGATAATCGCAATCATACCAATCCATAATCCAATAACACTAGGTCAAAATTTGTAAGACAATAGTTGTAAACATAGACACAAAACAGCACAGAACAGACAGTAAATAGACGGTAAAACAAAGTCAAATTCATGAAAGAAGATATATGGACCTCTGGCCAAAAGACCAAGAAGTGATGTCAGGTGTTTCGAAAATAGTAAGCGCATCCTGCCCCACATATGGCACCCGCCATATATCAATCTGTAAGTCAGATAGGTAGTGGTCACTAACCTATGAGTTATTTGTAGTTTCCTCATAGCCTACAATGTATAGTGAATCAACATTTTGGTGAAATTCCAAAATCAAATTTCTTGCACAACCATTGACTTGAAACCACTCTAGTCTAATCATGAATATTAATACTAATAATTAGGTGTACATAAATGCACAGGTTTACCAAGTTTTGTATTGGAAAAAAATTATTCATAGTTTCATCATAGACTGCCATGTATAGTGAATCAACATTTTGGTGAAATTCCAAAATCAAATTTCTTGCACAACCATTGACTTGAAACCACTCTAGTCTATCATGAACATTAGTACCAATAATTCAGTGTACATAAATGCACAGATTTACCTATTTTTGTATTGGAAAAAAATTATTCATAGGGTTTCACCATAGACTGCCATGTATAGTGAATCAACATTTCGGTGAAATTCCAAAATCAAATTTCTTACACACACATGGACTTGTAACCACTCTAGTCTAATCAAGAACATAAATATCAATAATCAAGCATACATAAATACACAGATTGCCAAGTTTTGTATTTAAAAAAAATTACTACAATGTATAATGGATCCACATTTCATGCGAAATTCCAAAAACAAAGTTATTGTACACAGATGCACGTGTTACCACCCTCTTCTAATCAAGCACAATTATGTCAATTATTCAGGGTCATATATACACAAATAGTGCATATTTTAATTCTGAAAATTCTTTTTTACAGTTTTGTCATAGACTCCCATGTATAGTGGATCAACATTTTATGCGAAATTCCAAAAACGAAGTTATTGTACACAGATGCACATTTTACCACCCTCTTCTAATCAAGCACAATTATGTCAATTATTCAGGGTCCATATATGCACAAATAGTGCAAATTTTTAATTCTGAAATTTTTGACAGTGTGTCATAGACTCCCATGTATAGTTTTGTCATAGACTCCCATGTATAGTGGATCAACATTTTGACAGAAATTCCAAAATCAAATATCTTGTTCACATGTGCACTTGTAAACAACCCATGCTAATCAAGTATATCTATATCAGTTATTAAACATCTGTATATGAACAGATATAGCTAGTTTTATACTGGAAAATACACGTTCATAGTTTTCTTATAGTCGACTACATGTATAGTGAATCAACATTATCGATAAAATCTAAAAATTACATTTTTTGTACAGGCATGCACTTTTTACCTGCCACTTCAAGCAAAGTACATTTACATGAATTATCACACACATATGATTTGATATTTCTTGGACAACGCGTTATATCGGCCACATTTTGCCTTCCTTTCGGGAGGGCGACTTAAAAAGTATAGCAAGTCAGAAGGGGGTCTTTAACACATTGCGGGTTTTTTGGGGGGTATTGAGTAACAGGGGAGGGTCACTTATTTTCATGCACAGATAAGGGGGAGGGTCACTAATTTTTGTGCATGAACTTTTGAAGGGTCACTATTTTTTATGCAGCGGTTTTTCGAAAAACACTGCCCCCCCCCTGTAATTTATGTCCAGTCCCTAAGCCAATCATACGCGAGATTCGGTAATAACACCTAAACTCACTTTTTCGAGATCAGTGTAAAACAGTTTGTACGTTTCTTGTGGGACTATAAACAGCGTAACTCAAAACCTAAATGACACCAGTGATGGATTTTCTGTGAAGACAAGAGCATAACCTATCTTTATTCACAGTCTTACTATCAAGTTGGGGACAGCTTAGCTGTGGAAACGCGGCTATCTGTTGACAGGATAGCCTGCGTCCCTATGCGGGTCATCAAAAGGTCAACCCCGCCAAGGATATGGCGGGGTTGTCGACCTTTTGATAACCCGCATATCATAGCGACGCACGCTCCCGGCGCACGCTGCCCCGGCAACAGATACGTTACCACAGCTAGGGACAGCTAGTCATCACTGGTTCATTAATATTCCAGAATTACTTTTACGAATGAAACTGGCGTAATGTTTGTGGAAATCGAAGGAGGATAAGCTTAATGTAAATTGTAACTGTCCATTGCTGACGCGACAGTCGATTTCAGCGCGTGCATGGGAGAAAAGACTTCTCCTGCCAGTTCTTGTTTTGTTTTTATTTTCATTTCAACATGAATTTTATTTTTAGAACGTTTGTGAGGAAACGACGCTACCGAAATGGATCGATTTTAATGTTGCAAAATGAGGGTGTGGCTTCAACTCTACTTTGTGTTGACTGGACAAAGATTGCAACTCTATTTGCATTTGTATCACCATATTGAGAAACATACATTTTGATTGGCAGTAGACGGATCAATCGATGCAATTTAGCCAATCAGACAAGGCTTAACAAAGGTTTCTACCAGAAGAAAGTGATTAAGAAGCCTAATGGGTGGAGCCAGCGCGATGATCATGAAAATGAAGGCTATCGCTAAGCTAGAGTCGAGCAGCAGATTGTGTGCTCACATCTAAAGATTTGGGTATAAAGTGGAACCGCAGCAGTTCAAGTCAAGGTAACACATTGTTTACCCAGACAACAATCCCGTTTCTCATTTAAACGTCCAATCAAAACGTACAGACGGCGTAATGCGGGCCGCGGCCAGTTGAAGGCCACTGATTGAGAACGAAATTTATTTCTTTGCTGCGTCATCAGGTCATGTTTGTCAAAACTTGAAGAAGCCAAGCTGAAGTTATCTTTAAGTTTGTGAATTTACCTTACTTGAGTTTTGTTTTCGACTTTCAAATACCTTTGGAATTTGGAAATTCAAACCGTGACATTGTGTCATTGAACAAAGACAAGTTCACAATCTCGCTTCACGTGATTGATCGCTAACTTTCCATGGTCTTCATAACAAAACGGATGCACGCTTTTCTCACAGTCGTGGTCGTAATGCGCCAGTCAATGTAAACCCCCCCCCCCACCTCGGGGTTTAGTGGGGGATTTGGAAATTAGTCCTGTGAAATCTGCCAAATGCCCCACCCCCTGGGGCAAGACAACCTGGAAAATCCCCACCTAAACCAAGTAAATCCCCCACATACGGGGGTGGGGAATTTGTAAATTCCTACACACAACCACTCTTTGGAATTTTCATGTCGTAAACAACCTGCACCAATATAAAAAGTTCATGTTCAACTTCAGAACAATTTTAATCATTTAAAACAGGGTTTTGTGACATTTATGCTGTTCACAAATGTCTATCACAATCAACACAAATAGATCCAGGATAATGACATACTTTTCGCATTTGTTTTTCAGCCACTTATACTGTGACTTTAAGTGTTGAGGTGTCACTGTCACGTCACCTATTTTGGAGCAAAAATTTACAATATTTTTCAGTCTAGTTTGCTTGTATGTTGTCAGGCATAAACATATTTCAGGCTAGAACAATTAGATCAAAACACCAGATGTATCATACAAGACCTGTCGCCTCAATAAACTAATTAAAGCTGATAATTGAACAAGATACATGATGTCCAATCTCACAAGTGAAGCTTTTTTATCTTCTCGCTCTCATGCTACAAGCACAATGACACATTCTACATCAGTCATGCACTGATTTACAACAAGCAGAGGAATGAAAATTCACAATGGTCCGTGTTTATTCATCACAAAACACACCACAAAGATACTGTGTAAAACTCAACAGAACAGATGATCAGAATGATCACACTGATGAAACAGAACTGTTTCCCTAGCTATATGGGTCATCATGAATAAATTTGATAATACATTTAGCGGACATAAAAAGGAATCCCGTCGTGACCGAACATGTTTTCCAAATACACAAGCAATTTAAAGGGCCATTTTTCATGAATTTTGTTTGATGTGAGATACTACTTATATTGTTTGACATGTCGAAAGATACTGAATGAATGGGTGACCCTGCTATATGCGACCCCGGTTTTAGACACAATACATGCAAACCATCACGAAATGATGAATTAATGGTCATGACCATTAATTCGTTTTCGCGATGGTTTTACTTAATTTGTATAAAACTGGGGTCGAATATATGTATGGTCACTCATTCATTCAGTATCTTTCAACATGTCAAACAAAATAAGTAGTATATCCGTATTATCGCAACAAACAAAATTCATGAAAAATGGCTGACTTTGTCCCTTTAAGCTTTATCAAAAATAGAGTTGACCCGGAGGTCTTTTTAGTGCTGGACCATGTCGATGAGGCATTGTGAACATCTGAAATGTCAGGCTCACGTGGGAAAATGTGGGAAATTTTGCATATGGTATGTTCAGTTTTCCAAAAAATAAGAATACACGGCGGATGAAAATCATTTATTTAGTTATCGATATTTAAGCCATCAGTCACAAATATACTTTCATGCACACCTCTGAATATTGCTGCATCGCGTTCATCAATAGCCAGTTGAAAAGCTGCTTACCGGCCCACATGGCCTTGACATCCACCTTTCGCCATGCTACCGCTCTGAACAACAACATACCATTACCAGGGCCTGAAAATTTCTGTTTCCCACTGGTCCCAGGACCAGTGACCTGTTTTTTTTTCACTGGTCCAAAGGTAAAATCCACTGTCCTCAAAAATTTGCATAACAATACAAGAATGATTCATTTCTCATACTCATGTTATATATGCATTTCTATCAGATTTGCTTGGGATTTACATACAGCATAAACTGCCAATCTTTTTAATATAGACACACTGCATAAACATTTACTTGGTAATTTTCTCAAGTTTTTTGCACCACATACTTAACATGTTTTTTTTACTATTGCTATAAAGTTCACTTCATTTTTATAATTGCCAAGCGGTTGATTCTTTCCCATTTAAATTGTAAAAAATAGGTTTAAAACACCAAATATCTGAGAGGGACTTCTTTTTCCTTTGATAGCAATATTAAATTGCCATAACGCTGTTTTGACAAGCTAGGCGGTTCTTGTTAAGGTCAACTACAATCGAGTTAGGGGGTCTTGACTATATAAGGATATCAGCATGGTGACCTTCTAAATTCAGAAGCTTGCTTGCCACGGACGATCGGAAAGTTGTAATGAGACTCCTTCCAGAGAATTTTACTGCAAAATACTACTTTGATAGACAGAGATATAATATTTTCACACAATTTTGGGGTTGCTGATATTTTTAGCTGAGGCTATGGTCTGGTTTTTACCACATGAAATTTTACATGTAAAATGAGTACGTGGCCCGTCATTTGATTTTTGCAGTGCAGTGGCTAGTGGACGCTCATCGCCTGGCTCATATCATGAATCGCAAACTGTAATAGAGTAACTGATTTTCCTTTAGAGTTTATGTTGTGATGAAAGAAATAGACTAAATTTTAAATGTTTGATTGACTTAAAGACGCGATAATTATTGTAATTTTGTAGCTAAAAGACGTAGTCTCTCAATGGAATGGGCCTCTTGGTTTTAGTGTAACTGGCTTTAGTGCGTCTCTGCTACCTCCTTGGTTTCAGTAACTTCGGTATTTTGGGGGGACGTAGTTTCTAATTTTTCGTCAAAAGACACTAGAACACAATCTGGGAAAAGCACTGGACATTCCCTTGCAAAATAAATTGGCTCCTTTTTTGTATTGGTCTGCGGACTTTTTAGGGGTAATTAGTACTGGTTCGGGATAAAAAAATCACTGGTCCGGGACTTCGGGTAATTTTCAGGCCCCGCATACGTGCGCATGCGTAGTTAAATACGAACATCTGGGCCTGTCCGTCAAAGGAATAGGGGGATCAAACGAGGCAATTGCCCCACCCCCTCGGGCACAGTTTCATGGCATACACGGTCTAATCCCCCACATTTTTCCCGTATCGCCCGAGGTGGGGGGGGGGTGGGGGTTTACATTGACTGGCGCATAATCAAGCCTTGTACGTGTCTAGTTATATCACAATCCAGTTTTTCATGTTTATTCTCCATCCCAGAAGCATTTATAAGGGTGACGTCTTTTCACAAGTAACCTTATGTGTAAAATCGCAGAAGGGGTACGGCAAACAAACTCTGCAATAACTTAGTTCACCGTACGGTCGCGGTGCCTTGTCTTTTGGTGTATCGGGCCGGAGTGTCACGACACCCGGGTGTCAATAGCCAGGAGCTCCCTATATGTAGGGATTTTAAAATGAAATTGATAGACAGCTACAATAATGATGAATTATATATCAAAATAAAGCTCTCTTCAATACCAATTGATTGCTTTTTGTTTGATGAAAATCGGTTCAGTACATGCAGAGATATGTCCTGTTGAATTTGAAAAATTGGCTTCGTATTTAGAAATTATGCCATAGGTAGACACCTGTAGTTATTATAACAACCAGGTGACCCCATGTTGAACATTGCTTGAGGAAACTAGAAGTGCAATTACTAGTGCTTTTTGCAATAACTCAAGCATTTCTTATTGAAAATTGATGAAATTTTTTGTGGATATTACTGATGAAATGTTCAAAGGTTTTTAATTTTTATTAATGAAAAATGTTATTTAGAATGCTGTTTACAAGGTAAACAAACAAATAAACAATACCTGTAAACAATCAAACGATACCTGTGACATTTATCACTGTATGCATTATGTATTGTTAACATCAACAGAAATATGATAATCATATTCCATATTTACTTTTCATTTATGAAAAATATTAAGAATGTTTACATGGTAAACAAATAAACAACACTTGTAAACAAATGTTTCCGTTGTGTACATTATTTTCTTGTACACACCAAATGAAGTGATGAAGTGTGTGTTTCCATGCTCACTTTCATTAAAACAAAACAAAATAAAAGCAGCTTTCGATGAATCAAATAATGATAAATTCAGTAGCTTATGGTGCCTTTTATTTTTACAGGACTACCAAATCTCTTTTTTTTAAATTAACTAAAAGTGGAAATTGCCAGGGACTGTCCTCAACATCATACTTGATCTCAAAGAGAGTTTTCATGGGATGCTGGCTGTTAGCTTCGCAAATGGAAAGTACTGTACCCATAAACCAGTCTGTAACTCCATTTTTGTTGCAGCAATGTTTGACTCTTTTGTTTACAAGTAAATCTGGTTTGTTTTCATACATGGGTAAAAGGTCACGTTGTCTTTTAATTTCTCTCTGTTGCCTGGCATTCTGCAGCTTTTCAAAGAGCTTTTGTTTTTGTATTTTGAAATCAAATTCTCTCTGTTGACTGGATGCAAGTGATTCACTTGTATTACTTTCTGGTTCAGTGATTGTAATATTATTTGTGTTAATTATTTCTCTCAGGTTCTGTATCAATTGGTTTAAAGTATATCGCTTTCCTTTTGAAGATTTCTGGAACAGTTCATTTTTGCCCTTAGACTGCAAGATACTGTAATGAAAATTTATTTGCAACAAAACAGCTCCCTCTTTATCTTTTTCATTAAGTTTGTTGACTTGCCTGTCAACCTCTGCTTCAGTTAACCATACCTTGTCAACTTTATTTGTAAGCTCAACCTTCTTATTGTAATGTTTCTGTTCCAGTGTTGTCCTTATATTTAAAAGTAGCCGGGTAATTTAAGAAAGTAGACGGGTGGACTGCGAGGAAGCGAAGCGACCGAGCGGCGAGTGAGCGTAGCGAACGAGGGGGGAGAGCGCGAGAGGGGGTGTCCCCCTCTCGCAAGGCGAAAAATGAAATTTTGGAGTGGAAATGGTGTTCTCTGGTGACATCTGAGGTGACATTTAGCTGAGACTGAAACAGTACTTTTGTTGTGTGTCTTAGACGTGGCTCACATACAACAAAACAAACAAACATGATTTTGTTTTGTTGTATTATTTATGACACACTTATGTTTTATTTGCAGTGAAGATTTAACATTTAATCTTAAATCACCCTCTGTCTGCTCATTTCATTGCTCATTTCCCATTCTTCATTACCACATAGTAGTTTCCAAAAATTCATCGAATCTATTCTAATCAAACACATTCGCTTTTCTTAAGAACAACATCGGTAAGATAATTCACTGTAACGGTGTTCGCATTTACGAAAGAAATGCGTATATAGAAAACTCATAACAATGAAAAAATGCGTAGAGAGTCGATCGCATTGGATTGAGTCTCTACGCATTTTTTCATTGTTATGAGTTTTCTATACGCAAACGGTTGCGAAAGCACTCTCCGCGACTGAGCTTAGGCGACAACAAGACGAGATGAGTGCCCGCACTAGTACAGAAATTTGCGAGAAATTTGCGAGAAATGGACACTTTCTCGCTTTTTGCGAGAAGTAAGCGAGAATACATTATTTTCTCACAAGAACTCAGCGAGAATTTAATTTTCTCGCAATCAGCTGGCGAGAACTGTGTTTTCTCGCTCAGCATCTGCAAGAAACTGAATTCTCGCAATCAGTCAGCGAGAAATTTGTTTTCTCGCTTTGCATCTGCGAGAAATTGTATTCTTCTGTGTAAGCATTTCACAAAAATTTCACAATTTCTCGCAGATGCAGAGCGAGAAAACATAGTTCTCGCTGATTGATTGCGAGAATTCAATTTCTCGTAGATGCATGCGAGAAAGCACAGTTCTCGCAGCTTGATTGCAAGAAAGTATGTTTTCTCGCTTACTTCTCGCAATACAGCGAGAAAGTGTCCATTTCTCGCAAATTTCTGTACCAGTGCCGCTTTAACATTAAATTTTTTGCAACATTTCTGTCAATCACTCATTTTATGTGGAAAGTTTCAGATTCTCTGAGTGCAGTCTGAAAAATCGGCAGCGTCGAGTCAGAGGCACGTTACCATGTCAGTTGCTAATTTTCAGGCTAGTGATAGTTTCTGAAACTTATGACTCAAAGTGAGTGATTGACAGAAATGTTGCAACAAATTAAATGCAAACCCCGCACGATCATCGCGTCTCACAGTCCCCAAATTTGATCAAAGCAGATATATATGCAGCAAGGCATCGGAAGGAAACAACTCTATTTTCTTTCAAATTTGCTCCACGAGTCCGTGAAAAAAATGATTCAGAGGGTCCATCGAAAGACACTATCGGGCAACTCAACAAGGAGAAGCGCAGTGAAATTGAACCCATGCCGGAATCCACGACGTATTGTCCTGTTGGGGATCAGCGCCAAGGTGAAGCCGTGAGCCGTGACGCGTCGATGATGCGCCGGTCGGCAACACACATGCCTGTCACCGTGGATTCTATTACGTAAAAATAATCAATGAAAAAAAATACCCATTCAAATAAACAGTTGCTTCTAAAAAAATCAGTTCTAGCTCATTTTTTTAAATCTAGAAAATGCGTCGGTATTGCTCTGAGAATAACTTGATTTGTTGAGAAGATCATATACTCGTAGTGACCGTGACGTTGGCAGCCAGCGCGGCGGCGGAAAACTAGCTGCAGTCTCATGAACTTCGAATCGTCGATCAAAATCACATCTTTTCGGCGCTTTTTTCTCACAAATTCAGCGAAATTGAAGTTTTTCATACGTAAACTAAATATCTTTTTGGAATCAAGTATACCTTTCGAACGGGCTTTCTTCGGGTAAAATATTCCATTGGCAAGGTGCCAGTGGCCGACGCCACATTTCTTTTTGACGCCATCGTTAAAAATCATGACCTAAGATGACCTTCATACTAATCAAACCAATTACATAGCTCGTTACAAAGACAGCACCATAGGCGCGTCCATCAGCCAATCACACTATTTAACAAATAAAAGATCGGGCTCAAAAAGCCACAAACGGGTATTTAGAAACTGTTTTATGTTTGTGCAGTTCCATGCGGGGAAGAGGTCGCGAAACTGTTAATCGTACGTGTGCAGTCTAACAGTTGGCAGTGCAATCCCGAAATTACAGGTCTATAAAATAATCTAATGACGTCAAAAGTAGCCGGGAAAAAATGCAAAACAGCCGGGTTATTTACCCAGCACCCGGCTTCTAAGGACAACACTGCTGTTCTGACATTTCCTTTTCTTGTTGTTTTTTAGAAGAATGTCATGCTTCTTTTGTTTCATTTGAGCTGTCCTGCTTGCATATTTATTTTTGTAAGATGTTGCACTTTGTCTTGCTTTTTTCATTAATGTCTGCTTGTCATCTGGGTCTAAACCATCAAGCCATTTGCTAGTTTTGTTATTTGACCACATAATCATGGTCTCATAACACACTGTTGATGCAGCCTGGCTTTGTGTACAAGCAGATCAAGAATGGCAAAATCCCTTTCACTGGCAGTATTTGTTGTTGGTGCAACCAATGCTCGTTCATCATCTGTTGGTTGCCAGTATTTGCCTCCAGGAAGCTAATCAGCACACTGGCACTCAAGAATCACCACCAGACCATGCATCAGTAGCTCAAGGCATTTTTGGGTCATCACATCAAGGTCACTGTCATTGACGTCCTCCAACAACTTGTTGTAGAGCTTGTCTCTGTGAATAGGTATACCACTTTCATTAAAAAGACTTTCACCCTGCAACAGGTCAGCTGCATTATTACACCATCTTTGCAAAGAAATCTGCATCTGATGCAGGTAAGTATTTCATTCAAAGATATTTTTGTTTTTTCGACAAGTCTCCAGTATGGACCAGTGATAACCTTGTCAACAATACCCAGAGCACGTACTTCTGCCAGATGAACTTTGCATTGGAGATCTTAAGCTGCTGCACTTAATAACTTATTGGGATTTGGCCATTTCTTGATGAATTCTGCCATGTGGCATGCATGGTAATATACTCCAGCTGCATCATAATACAGTATATTAAATCTATTTCCTTTCATTTTGTGCTGCCAAATATGTGCTCAAGTGTGAGGCAACCCCTGCTTACTCACATCCTCCAGGATGAAACGCTTTAACAGAGGTCCTCACGAGTCTAGCAGCACCTGACTCACTGGTCTGAAGCACATATTTTGGTTTGTATTGGTCACATAAGGCAACACTCTCAAACATTTTCAGGATCTTGTCAGATTCTGTTGCAAAATTTGGCAGCAAATGCACTTTACAAAAGAAATTACACATTTCTGCCATTGATGACTTGCTATCGTCAGACAGACATGACAAGTTGGAAATCATATCTGGTAGAAGGTCTGCCCATAGAACTTCCAGTTCGCAATTAAATGTATGTGATGTGGGGCCCTGATCAGACATAGTTGACTTTAATGTGATAATAGGTGCAACTTTACTGCTACAAGTAGCAGATGTACCAGCAATTTGGTCACTTTGCTGTATCTCATTTGACAGAGTTGCACCTAAATCACCAACCATTGTCATAAAAAATTCCACATCTTCAGTGGTGCCACTGGCAAGCTCTTGCATACCCATAGTGAGGGCATTTCCACTAGACAGAGTCACCTGATAACCTTGATAGTGCTTATGGAATTTGGATGTTGCATCCTGGTGGATGAAATTATCCTTATTCTCTAACAGGCACTTGCAACTTGCATCGAAGCGATGTGTTTGGCTTCAATCAAAAGTCTGCTTTTTAAAGCATTGCATGGCAGCCTACCAATGTTTTTGTGAGCAAGCTTTTGAAGTACAGTAGTAATCACAGAATTTATAGAATTCATACTGACATTCAATGCTAATAAATCCATGATTACTTCTCGTACCTCATCTTTGTACTTTCCATCGCAAAAAGTGTTGATTTGATCATTTTCCATTACGTCAGCAATTTGCTGCAACACTGTTTTCTTTTGTCAAATGTTTATTCTTTCTTGTAGATGTTGTATCTCTTTTCTGCTGTCCTCCAACGTGTCACTGATTTTTCTCCTTTTGGTGTAATAGTGGAGCCTTTTTTGAAGTTTTCCCTTCTCATGTTTGAGTTTGGCTTTTTTAACATTTTCTGCCACTTCTAATTTTTCATTTGTTTCATTTAGCTGTTACATTGTTTTTTCAAGGCTTTCAGAAGTTTCATGAAGATTTTTTCCAGCCCGAGGACAGCCTCTTTTGTTTTTTTATTAATTTCCTCTAATTTCTCTATTTTAGCATCTCTGCGTTTTATTTTTTGTTAGCTTGTTTTACTGCTTCGCTGCTACAACGCTTTTTTTACAGCAGCCAACTCCTGAGTTGTTTTGTCAAGTAAGTTAGATTTTTCTACAAATTGATCATGCAGCAGCTGCAACTGTTCAGACAGATTTCTTTGACTACTGCCATGGTCTGGAATTGCCACAATTTCAGCATTGATGCATTCCATCTGATGAAGTAAACCACCTATGCTTTCAACTTCTTCCTCTAACTCCTCTAATTTATGTTTTAGGACTCTATTTTGACTTTTCAAGTCAATCACTTTTTCAGCATACACTCCTTGGAAGTAACAGTACTGTGTAACATTCTGTCACTATTGGACATTTTTCGTGTCACAGGACATTTTTTTCAAAAACTCTATTTTTTGTCTTCCTGCTTATTACTATTTATTTTTGTTACAGTTTCATAAAATGTTTTCGCCTTTGTGTAAATTCTAGAGTCGCTACCCTGGCCTTCCTTAAAATCACAGCATCAAATTTTTCTCTAAGTTGAGCTGCAAAGTTTTGTATAGGATAAAGCCCGAGTACGAGGGCTTGCAGCTGGTTTCCGCTGTGTTACCAAATCCGAATATTAAAACGTACCAGATGTCTACAGAATATGACATGTTCACTTTTGATTGGACAGTACTTTACTACGGCGCTGTCATTCGTTTCTGGAATTTGGTGACCAAGGCTTTACGAGTAAATAAAACACCCTGAATTGAGCACTCGGATTGGTCAATCAACAGTAGATAGTTTTTAATTACAGAAAGAGACTCTTTTCGCAAGCTTGAATACATTTCATAAATGTCACCATTGTGATTACAACTTTTATTAAATGATTATGAAATATGTCTGATTAATGTAGATTTTTAAGTTTAACAATTACAAAGAACTTTTCCAAAAGTCAAAAAAAGTTCGTTCTCAACCCTTTGTCTATGCCGTAAAACAGCAACATGCATTTATAGAATGAACAACCGGATGCAAACTTACACTGCCCCGGAAATACCATAGACCCTCGAAGTCAGCGGTCCGAAATGCAAACCAGTATAAAAACCAACTTTTCCAAAATCTGGAAAACCATTAATGAGGAAAGAACAAATTAATAATCTACAGCCTTGTTCTTCAGAGAGAACCAAAATAGTCCTCTTAACTTCTTGGGAACTATTATCGAAACTAAAATTTCAACAGCAGTTCAGTATATTATCGGCAAACTGCAGTGCTGGCTTGACAACTTCTCAGTGTCTATCGAAAAATATCACCCGGAAATCAAACTACTTTGAACTAGATAAAGTGTGAAAGGGTAAAGTATAGAAATATATATCTCTAGATCCTTGCGTTTGATAAGAAATCAGACAAATCTATTAGCTGCAAAAACGTGAATGTCGGAACTCAGCTTAGACCTCCTGACACAGAACCTGCTTGTACCTGTTCACTAGGCGTACTGAGCACATGCAGCAAAGCACTGATTACTTGTATGTGATTCCTGGGAGGGCCTGGATGTAAAGTTGGGGTGAAACCATACTCGATAAAAAGGGCCTTTTTTTATTTTTGTTATTTTTATTTTATTTATTCAGATCCAACAGGCTAAAGGCCCACTTATAGGTCTGACAATAAGAGCAAGGATAAAAATCTGATACAAACATACACGTATACGAACCTATTACACACAAACATTATCTGTACAAAATGTCTTTGATGGTCCGACGAAAGGCAGACCTAGTAGTAAAAATGTCAACAGTATTATATTTACATACTAAATTGTTATAAGCGGACATGGATCTTGGGAAAAAGGAATACTTCCTAACGTTTAGCCGAGACCTCGCGGGTTTTAAAGACTCAGAGTGACGAAGTGTCCTCATTGGAAAGTTGTAATTAACCTGTTCTACAAGATAGGGTGAGTCGACCTCGGAATGAACGCACTTGTGTAAAAAGTTAAGATCAGCGGCCTTGCGACAAGAGAATAGTTGGGGGAGGTGAAAATATTTACATGTCTGTTCATATTGTTCTGATACATAGGGAATGTTTTGTTTAAAACAGAGAAATTTAATAAATTTCAACTGAACAGTTTCAAGTCTTTCGACGAGATATTTTTGGTTCGGAGACCAAACAGTGGAAGCATATTCAAGATTTGATCGAACTAAGGAAATGTACAAAGTCCGCAAAGCCTATATATTGGTGAAAGATTTACAGGTGCGCTTAAGAAAACCTAGCATTTTGTAAGATTTACTGATAATGGAGTTAATATGAGTTTTAAAGTTTAAATCGGATGTCAGGGTTATACCTAAATCTTAACTGAAGACACCCGTTGTAGCATAGAGCCGTTCAGTGAATAATCAGCGACTATTTTGTTCTTTTGTTGGTGAATGATATAATACAGCATTTAGAAACATTAAGATTCAGTTTCCATTTTGCACACCAATTCGATATATTGTTCAAATCTTGCTGAAGAAATATACAGTCATCAGCTGAGTCCAGACATTTGAACAATTTTGTATCGCTGGCATAAATAGACAAGGTTGAATGGGAAATAACAGTAGACACATCGTTTACATAAAGAATAAAAAGAAGAGGGCCAATTAAAGAGCCCTGGGGAACACCAGAAAGAACTGGCTTCCAGGAAGACTGTTACCATTTAAAACTACTCTTTGAGATCTACCTGAGAGATAGGATTTCAGCCACATTAGCACTGAACCTGAAAATCCATAATATTTCATTTTATGAGTTAAAAGTTCGTGAGACACAGAGTCAAAGGCCTTACTGAGATCCATATAAATGGAATCGACTTGTTGCTTAGAGTCAAAAGCTTTGGATAAATGGTCAACATATGAAATGAGGTTAGAAACGGTGTCTCTGTTCTTAATGAAACTGTGTTTCTCAGAGATGAGAGTACTCTTGACATGCTCAAAAGTTTTGAATATACAGATTTTTCAATAATCTTGCTTATTAGTGACAGCAGGGATATCGGTCGATAGTTCGTAACATCATGACAATCTCCTTTCTTAAAAACTGGCATGACATTGGCTTTTTAAAATGAGATGGAAAAACACCAGATGATAAAGATATGTTAAAAATCATGGTCAGTGGTATAGCAAGTTCTTCGGCACAATTTCGTAAAAGATGCCGGAAATGTTATCCGGCCACAGGCTTTGTGTATATTAATATCTTTAAGGTGGTTTTGTACTGTGTCAACCGTAACAGACAGGTTAGACAGTGCGTCTTGTGTTAAATAGTTCAGTTCCGGAGGGTTTTCGGATTCTGGCGTTGTAAAGACGCTGTAAAAGAATTCGTTGAACATTTCTAGTATTTCAATCTGATCACTTGTTTCTTTGTCACAATATTTCATGTGATTCGGGATAGATGTAGAAGAACGCTTCGTTTTGACAAAACTCCAGAAGATGTTTGGGTTAGTTACAGAAGTGGATTCTATGTTCTCGATATATTCAGCATATTTATCCCGTTTTGAACGTTTAAAATCTTTCCGCAATGCAGAAAAGTGGTTGTATGCAGTTGTTGACTTGAAACGTTTATAAGCGTTGTACGCTGTTCCTTGTCTATAGGAGTGCTATGAGATCATAGTCGAACCATGGGGGGTATTTCCGTTTTCGCGTCCTCGATAGGGGTACGCATTCTTGAATAATTGCATGTATAATGTCGTAGAAGTTGGAGACGCTTATTTCTATATTATTGGTTATGTGGGAATTCCACGCTATTTTCGACAGAAGGTTATTGATATGATCGTAATCAGCTTTGCGAAAATTATATATTTTCCTGTCTTCTTCACGGGCCTTGGAAAGACAGGGTATGTTGAGTAGACAGTGAAGGGCATCGTGCTTTGAAGTTACAGCTTTGTCTGTGACAGAAACCTCACAGTATTCACCTGTCGTACAGACAAGATCGAGTACGTGACTGTTGCATGTGTTATGAGTGTTATATTGCCGCAATCCGTATTCATCGAAAGTGTCGAGACAAACATCCGACAGGTGATGACTCCATCGGCGAGCTGTGGCGTAACCACATTCCTCGCTCCATTGTATGTCTCCACGATTGAAGTCGCCACAGATGACAATGACATCCTGATCAGGGTTGGCTGAATCGTATACCTTTGACAGCGAGAGGTCAAATTCTTTCCAGGTGTCGGTGTTGGACCATGGTGGTATGTAGACTGATCCGAGAAAAAGATTTCGGTTTCCGAGATAAATTGTGTTATGTGTTATGATGTGTTATGAGTGTTATATTGCCGCAATCCGTATTCATCGAAAGTGTCGAGACAAACATCCGACAGGTGGTCGGCATCATTTTTGTATCGTCAGACTCGTAATTATTGCATAATTACAATTAATATTTATCATAAAATTAATTTTTGGGCTGAACATTTCAGGAAATCAAGATTTTCTTTCCAAAAAACACAAACTTTGATCACAGATTGAGATTTTCTCTGCCGATTTTAACGTTTGACCCCTCAAAATATGAAGCCCATGATCTCTACTTTCGTACCACCCTTAAAAAATAGTGATGCAATTGGAATAAGTCATGCTGAGAGCCAATCAAAGAGCTTTATGTTTGACCTCCTTCGTGGGACATTTGAGGTCACCACACAACGATCATAACGGATGCCAAAATCGCTGGTACGCATGAGTTTGTAGTCGTGCTGCTTTGCCATTATGGTAGTACTAAAGTGAAAATTTCCCAAAATGAATTAAGTTAAAATAATAATCTTCAACAAAATACAATTTCATTTTCTCTGATTATTTGGTCTATTTAAGAATTAACATGAAAGTTCGGACTAGACCTGCATCGAACTCGTACGTTCAACACAAATGTCATGTGACCTGAAATCCTTACTGTATGGCTATTGACATCCCTTGACCCTACTCGAATACCTTCAGAATCGAGCTAAGTTACTTCGTCCATTTCTTGCTTCAAGCAAGTTGATTCCCACTTTTTATAGCTATTTTATAGCTATAATGGCTTATTGGCATCCGTTGGTGTAGGCCGCCTACGGTAGCACAATGGGACTGCAAAATGATGACAAAAGAAGCTATACAAAACAGGTTTTGATTTCTGTGTAGAATATATGTTGTTAAGAATTAGTATTAGTGACGGCCAGATTGTACATAGCTCTGTTTCCTTTCCACATTGGATCATGGATGTTCTAAATTTATGTAATACTTTATGATTGTAGCCTTTTACCCACTTTAAAATAAGTAAACCATATACCGGTATAATATGTTTTATCAACACATTTCTCTATTCAATTACTTTTGTGAGCAATACTGGTTGCTCAGTTCCCTTACATCCAAAGCGCCTTAATTTGTGGTGAGTTGTGCTTCCAGATTGGCGAATTCCACTAACTCCTAATCAGACACAGTTGTGTACTCCATGACCACTAACGTTTGTGTGAGATGCATATCAGAAGGTATAAGTAACCTGGAGCAGGAGAATGTGGACAATGTGAGATAGTCTTTCTCTTGTCATGAAGCACTGAATTCTGCCTAACACTGTAGAAGATGTGAGAGAATTGTAATCAAAGGTAATTTTACAAATAGGTTTGTTCATAATATCTTATAATATCAGTCATTACCACATCCAAAGACTATCTTTTATGTATCATAGCCCACTGCATGTGATGTAAAAATAACACGTGTATACGACAATTGAGAGTGGCTGTCATTTACACCAGGTCCTTTAAAGTAGAAACACGCAGCTATAAAAATTCAATGCATACTACACCATCCATTTAGTAACCACTAATCATAGTAACAAACTTTAAGGTATTTCAAATTATACAATCAATATTGCATTCATTTGCAGATACACTGCCTAAATATGCATACTTTAAATTATTTACAGATAGACACAAGATTCCAATTAAACATAAAATTTCACAAGATTTATTACAAAGCCTTCATTAAAGTTTATTAACAACAAGTTTTACATACATGTACCTGTATGATAAATGCATATAAAATATAGGTGCAAGAGAACTTTCTTATATTAATTGTAAACCGTATAAGGGCGACATTTTTTATTTTTGTGTTTCTAATCTCCCGACCGACCGTAACTTTCAGCTCCAACATGAAAATAAAAAAACTTTTTTATCTGCGCCGCCACTGAGGCAATCATCCTAGCAACAGCACCACCATCATCAAATTGTGAGATTGCAGCGACTCAGACTGAAAGGACAGAGAGCACAGAACACTGAACTGAAAGACAAGAAATTGCAGTGACTTAATGGACAGAATATTGAACTGAAACAAGTACACGTCTTTCTGTACTTCAAAATTGTGGAGACTGAATGGACAGAACACTGAACTGAAACAAATAGGTTTTTTTTTTTCGGTACTTGTTTTTTTTTATTGCGACCGCCCGCCCGCCCTGCTGAGTATTCCTCTGAAGATGAGAAACAAAAAATAAAATAAAAGGGTCACCCTAATCCAGTACATAACATTAATATGATTAAGGAGCCTAATATTGTCAAAAGGATGTCTCATTAAGGTTTGAATAGCCAGAACATTACTTTAGCTGTATCCAAGGCATGACTAATGTCTCAAAGAGCATGGGAAACATCTAAAATTAAAGTTGTAATGGATGGGGGAAATTTAGGTCCTCAGGGGAGGGGCTTATAAATTTTTCAAACAAAAAAATTCAACTGGTTGCATGGGTTTAACTGGGCAGTAAACCAGCTGATTACTCAATTGCATGCATTTGGCTGAAAATATTGAGACTTTGCCCATGAATTATCTGGACAGTTGTTTACATGAAACCAAGACATGCATCTCATAGCAGATATTGTGTTGCTCATTGTGCGGTGTTAATGGATTATGTCATACTGTGTGTAGTAAACGCCATATTCTAAAGCTGTCCACCATAATTTGAGCACATTTCAACAAAGTCATCAAAAAACAGCCATGATATCAAATTTATAAGCTGTGATGAGTAGTTTTGAAGGATATTTGTAATATAAACACAGGAATATCATTAAAAGTAGCATTGCTGACTTCTCTACAATTTGCACACATCTCAATTACATTATCCTCAAGAACTTAGCTAGTTTACAAATTTTCTAACCTATGATTTATCAACCAATTCTGGCCTGTTCCTGAGTTGAGCATTTTCTCATATTTTGCTGTTTTCACTTCATTTGCATATTTTTGACTCCGACGTGTTTGTTTGAACAAATTTACAGCTTGATGCACCTGCATATAAAGTAATAAAATGGTGTGTGCTGCAGCTTTTAAGTATTTGATGTGAACATACATATGTATACAGACAACAGACATTAATTTCCACAGCCTATTTAAAGAAGCTTTCATGTCATATGTGAACCTAGCACTACATTGTATCTCCGTGCTTTAAGCATTGAAGTCTCAATATAGTAAGCCAAATGGCTGCTTTGCTCTCTAATTTAATCAGGCCAAACCTTTGATACCACCAAACTAATATCATTTGAAGTACCGGTATGTGTACCTGTTTATTGACTGTACAATTTCAGAAAGTCATGTTTGGATTACAGCTGAAGATGATGCTTCATGGCTATCGACACTCAAACAGAATTCTACGACAAGAACAACCAGTTAATATTCTCTGTTGAAAAGAGAAAAAATATGTTGATTGTTAATTTTACATTATAGGCAGCAAAATTATACTGCCATCTCACCTAAGAAATCTAGAACAGAATTTCACAAATAAATACCAAATGATGTTCTGAAAATTGTGCCAATGTAAGCAGATATCCACAGCTTTTAGAACTAATGCGAGAATTTACAGTATATTACCAAAAGAGAAATCTGTTTGATTGTTACATATCTATTTTAAAAATTTGAATTCAGAAGACTGCATGTAAACAACACATAATGTTGAGTAAGCTGAATGCATTGTGTCATAATAGAACTGTACACAGAATCCCAGTTTAATCGATTGGCCTTCACTCTGATCGAAGATGTTGGTAGAAGCTCTGTCAGTAAATGATGAATGTAACACCAACTATAACTTTGGCTAATTATTTTACATCAAACGATATCTTTTTCTACTCCTGAAATGATAACTCATGTTAGTACACTATGATGAGTGTGCAGCATGTACAATTTACTTGCATGTACCAGAGTGCACACAACTACTGGGTGGTGCAAATACGGTAATACTGAAAAAAACAATGCTATAACCTTATGTTGATGAGTACACGCAACCAAGACTATCATTTTTTAAACAAAAGATAAATGCTCATTTTCCAGCACATCAGCGTAGAAGATTTTAGAAATGATAGCTACAACAAAGCTTGATGATAATATAAGTTAATTGTTTTGTGTTTTTTTTCTCTAACATAATTTCAGTGAATTTGAGACGAGCTAGAACTGTTTGGCATGTACACTAGTTTTTGACACGTAAACAATGGTAAAAAAACACAATACTCGATCAGCAGTGCACCAGGGATGTGGAACAATTACCTAATGAGAATCCATAGAAAGAACATGGGATCTTCATGTATAATCATTCCACCAAACTCAAGAAAATGAAACACAGTGTTCCAGTCATCATTTTTGTGTGTTCAGTAGTAGCACAATAATATTAACAGAACTCCATGCCAAGACAGCAAGCATGCTGTCCTCATAGGAGCACCTAGCCAGTACAAGGATGGTCACAGAATAACCTCATTTTTTCCTTGACCTTGGTCACGTTGTTCAGAACTATAGAAATACTAAGTATACAGTTAAAAGTTTGGACTTAGAGTTGTCATTTACAGGAAAAATGTTTCTCACAGGAATTCAGTAAAACTACAATAAAACCAAACAGCAAAAGCTACTATGAAAAACTCACGGCTAAAACAAAATAATAAGCATCAACATCGTCACAAATTTAAAAAAACACCTGTTAAAACCAAACGGCTAAAAGCTATAATAATATTAATGACAATTAAGTCAACAACTACATCATTTGGGGTGACATCAAAAGTTCAATGAAGGACAAAAACTTAATCCCTTAGTTTGGGATGGAGGGTTTTGACCCAAAAAAGTTTCAATCTGACAAATCGATTTAAGGTAAAAATTGCCAGGATTAAATAGTTTGAAAAAAAATACAGCAGAAATACTCACTTTTGTCTTGAAGCCAGCGGATGGAGCATTTTTAATATGTGCACAACTGCCCCTTGCCCCGGCTGTGCTCTCACTGTCACTCATAACGTTCATAAATTATGACAGAAAATGAAAATTTACAAACAATAAAATATGATCCGAGATTTACAAACATTTTTGTAAATTTTGAATGATGATTTTCAATTAAGATTATGAATTCTTGGGAAACACTCTGTTAAATCTGGTCTTTCAAAACTACTCTGCCCCTATCATTGGCCGCTGATCAACAGTGACGTTCTTAGGAATGCAAGTGTCTGGTGATAGCTTTGGACTCTAACCTGTGCAAACATGAGCATGTGCAAAATGTTTTCAAGATCCTCAAGTCTTTAATATACTCTTATACTGCTGTGCCTTGCATTACGGTAGCTTCAAGACGCCCAAACACTCACATGCTGTCAACTTTCCGAATGGACGGTTGAAGCGGATCGAGGGAAGCGGGCAGTTACAAATGCTTTAGATGGATAGTATCCTCAGCTGGGAAAGAAAGTTAGGGATTAAAACGGCAACTGATATGAAGAAATAAGAAACAAGGAAATCGCCAAGAAGAGATCAATTTAAAAGACAGTCAGCCTGAAAGACAGTCGAGCTACGGTCCGGACCGTGCATGGTTGAAGGACACGCCCGTACGAAAGATCAAAACTTGCTACATATTAGTACATATATGTTACAAATTTGATACACACTTTAATTGAACATGTGAAATATGCACCAAGTTTGTACTAGTTTGGTACACACTATGGGATTTTCACCATGGTAGTTGTGAAGTTTGTACCAAGCTTGTAGATATATTTGAAATACATATCAAGTTTGGTACGAACTTCAGTTTTTTATAGCTGTCCCACGTGGCACTGTTTTGTCACAGAATTGAAACAATGATCGAACTACGTACCCTGTGTTCATTGTACAAAATGACAAATTAATTCTCTTTTATTCAAAAAATTTTTTAAATACTCTCGGTCGTTTAACACATATGAATTAGGTTACGCGTACAATGCACAAATTTATCAAACCATGGAGGTAGCTACCTCCATGATTAAACCATTGCAACATCATGAATGAAAAACATAAAAAGTCAACTAAATCTTAGTTCATCTGCCATTTTTTCAAACAATTTCCTTGGACATATTTTAAATGATTAGGATCCAAAAATGGTACTCGAATTCCAGTTAAAGACTTTTTTGTTCAGTTTACAAGTCGTAACCACTGAAAGTACCTGTCATGTGTCCGCCAAAACACATTCACACTGTCATACCAGTATGCTCAGAGCAGGGAAAAGTCATTGCCAAGGCTATAAATCATGATCGTAACTTGCATTATTACACATGTCCAAAGACCATGGATCCCAGCTGACACCAAATGTCTTCAAATGATTGATTTCAAGTGCATAAAAGTTGGTCAAAAAGTAATATACTCTCCCATTTCTCGAGAAATTGATGTTTCAGATAAATGAGAGCATCGAGGTCACAGGTCACACATTATAATTATGTATTTGAACTTCGACCTTACAAGATCACATGTCGTGAAGAGAGACACTTGATTGGCTCATTTTGCCAACACCAGCATTTGAACTCCAATACCAAAGCAAGTCATGCATTGCTTCAGCTGTCAATTTACAACGTTTTTACCCGCCGTTTGGGGAGAAATTGTGGATTATTTCTGTCATTGGACGATTAAGGGAACAAAGAAGAGATTTGTTGTTTAAAGGACAATGCCTGCGTTCGACACACAGAGTTCATGTAAGTTAAACACATTCAGTGACAGTGGATCATGGATGTCCGTTATACACTCAAATGGCCTTGGACAATTCCGCGGGTTTTCAGTTAGGTTTCAAGCAAGAGTTTGCTGCTTTGAGTTTTACACTTCCATACCACAGAGGACTATTTCAAACCAACCACTGTTCTTTGAGAACATCATGATGACAAGAAGTGAGACTGTCCGTATCGATCATTGCATTGGTACTTATGATAGAAACTCCACTGCATGCTTTGCTGCGGACAAATCGGACATGGCAGAGTTATTTTCGTCACAGTTGTCGGTACCTACGGTGGGAGAAATATTTTTGGACTCGGCAGAACTAATCTATCATCCAAGTGATGTAGAATTTTATGGGAATTTGGTTGTGTTTAGTTGTTTGCTTTTTGAAGTTGGACTGAGCACTAAGTGTCTGTTCAATATCACTGTTAAGTCAAGGTCATCACATACTCCATGGAAGTTTTTTATTTTTTGTAGCTATGGACATTTTTTTCCATGATTTTGCGTTTTGATTTGAACATGTAATAATACAACATTAAGTTAAAACTCTCATGTTTTCCATGTACATTCCATCGGAAAGGTATTTTGAAATGTTTAAAGTGAATTTTATTCGTCAACAAAAGTATATGTCACAAAAATTACAAAATTTTTTGAATAAGTTTTTCATAGTTAACTATCTATGAGACTTTAACATAATATTTTTTCACCATTCAGTTTCTATTTGGTACACATTTAAAAAAAATGTGATCTGTATGATCTTCTTTAAAGAGACAGAATTTACCATTTTTCAATCTAAATTCCATTGTCAGGGAATGTTTTGAATTATAGTGTACTGTACATATATGCCAAAAAGAATATATTTTACAGCTCATTTTATGTAGAAAGTACAATTATTGTATGTTTGATTATAGTAGACATATTTTGTTTTATTCTACAGTAATATATTGAGTTAAAAATTTATTGTCTGAGAAGTTTTTTCTTTTTACAGCTAGTTGAATGTGTTGTAGGGTGAGTGCGTGTTGGATGTAGTAATATCCTCTCAACTTTTTCATAGATGTTCAACCTAGCATCTGGATACATGACTTGAAGGTGAATTTAGAATCTGCTGCTCACATGATAAACATATCTAAAGAGTGTACATTTATATTAGAAAGAATCATTTGTATACAATACAATGGGGAGTAGCAGCACGATGATGTCATGTACCACATGTTGTGTGAGCATTACTTTGAAAAAGACGCTGTCAGGAATTACAATCATCTAAATCCCCTGAAATGTTACCAGGGCAACAGTATGTCTGCTGTTGCTAAGGCAACAGATACCACGCCCCAGATATCAAATTCCCCCCCCCCCCTCGCATCTACAAGCTTGGTGCACACTCACACAAACAAAAAACAAAATGACCTCTACATTCTCTGTACAAACTTGGTGCAATGTTCATCACACTCTCCACACATACTTGCTGCAAACTTAGCCTATTTTGAATCAAAGTGTATATAACTGACTAGCAAGATTGGTGCTTGTTTGGATGTCAGAATTTGTATCAAGTTTGTAACAATAAGGAATGCAAACTTGTGGCAAATTTTGATCTTTCGTAAGGGACACTGCAAAGTGTTTGTCTGTCTATGCATAGAGGAAGAAGTAAGATTCCATGGTATAAGTTTAAGATTAGACGGAAATCTTAGTTGGTTGATCATAGATTTGTTGTTTGATGATCTGCAGATTGAATTTTCAGTGAATTTGCCAATTTTAATAGGTTTCCTTCAAAATATTTTACAAGAAACTGTCTCAGCAAATGTTATGAATACTGATAGTTTACTTTGATGCTCCAGAGACAATGCTGTGCACAGTCACACAAGGAAAGTTTATCCAGACCAAAAAAAATGACGATCATCTGCAGCGTTTTAAAAATATAACTGTCTCTAAAAATAAAACATTAGCAGGATCATCATCATCAGTTTTGGTTTCTTACTTGCTCATTTAAATTTGCAGTTATAATGGAGACAAAACTTGTGCGAAACTACAGGGAAGGAAAGGTCATTTTTGACTACCAAATGTTCTGATCATTGATTGTCTTGAAATAGTTTCAGAGCTGGACATGGCATAATGACTGCAGCTATAGAGGCACCACCTAGAACCCATAATGGATGACATGCATACTGTCAAGGTCACAGAGCTTTCAAAATATGCGCTATGAAAAAGAGGGGACAGATTTTTTAGCATCTAAAAAATGTGCAAACACTGATAATTTACGACCACTTAATATATTAATACATAATGATCAACCATTGACTACACAGAGCGAGTTACGATTTGTGTCATGATATACTTGAAAGTGTTATGCTGTGTATAATAAAGATCGATTAATTGAATAACATTCAAGGGCCGGTTGACCAAATGGCACACTTTACTAAGGTAAGGATATCCATCAGTAAGGAAGTACATTTCAATGTTACCGGTGCAAGCATTCATGACCCATGATGTACTGTGTTATGCAATGTATCTTTTGAAAATGTGTATCAAAATTTGATTGTTCATGGTCAAAAAAAGTCAAAAAAGGAATTTTTCATTTGCCTACCGGTATGTCTATCATGAAAGCATCATCATTTTTATCCCCTTAAAATAATTTAATGAGTACCAGAAGGGCTTGTTGAAAATGGGGGGCTCAGCATTACATTATTTTTGTTTACTAATTTTTTGAACCGAATACGTAAATTTACTAACAATTTCAAAAGGCCAGGTAGAGCACAGCCTGGTTAGTGTGAACAGTGCAGGCTATTGGCCTCTGTAGCACTTGGAGTCTGGTAATTGTATTTTGCTACATTTCTGGAACATCAGGATAGAGCAGTATGCAGTTGATACAACCACCAGGACAGATGAGATAGTGTTTGTCTTTAATACCTCTGAAAGGAGAAACCTGGACTTAATATTTGTTGTTCTTGTTCATTCAGTGATAAACTTCAAGTTTGTTTTTAGTACGGTTTTATTTACATTGGATGAAATGGGAAATTAAAGTGTCTTTAAAGCGTTGTATTCATTTCACCCCTAAATTTGCAGATCATTTGCTTTGCTTTAAATAAATTGAAAGAACCTGGTGATAGGTTCAATATAAGTCAATTACATTTCTAAGGGGGTGGAGGGACCAGGAAAACTCCGAAATTTAAGTTTTTAATCCTACATTGAACTTTTGATGTCGCCCCTTACAAATATGCATGAGGTCAATCGATGCAATTCAAGGTAATAAATTTTGATCCAATCCGGCCTGCAACCAATTAAGATGTCTCTGAAGATCCACAAACAGCCTGTTTACATGTTGCACATTTTGAGTTGAATGCATGAGTAAACTCTCCAGCTGTCATTCTCAGCTTATTAATACCAAACACTGAAAGAATATATACATATTACCAAAAAATATTGTTTTATCGATTCAATGCAGACAGCACACTGAAAGCATACCTGTAGCAAAGTGGCTTGTGACTGTACCCTCTACTTTACAAACTGAAAAAATATGCATTTATCTCCAGTCACCACAACAGGATTTATAATACAGTTTGAATTTTGAAAAAGTTAACAAGTGAACAGTGATTGCAAAGTCTGAAAATGCCAACATGAAAATGGCCCCATCCATACGTAGTTTCATTTTTATAATCTTGAATAAACTGTAACTTAGCTATATACACAAGAGGCAATTTTAAACATTAAAAAAATGATTTTAAGTTCTTGGGAACAATAGTTGTATTCTTATAGGATGATATCAAAACTCTTCAGAGGGGACATATTTTGTCTCTTCGGAGGGGACAGTATAATGTCATACCAACTAGATGTACAAACCATGTACATGTAATCTTAAATTATTTGAAAGTACTACTAGAATTATTTTAGAATTATTTTTTTCTATTTGTCTACTCTGAAGAATGTGAATGTACCTATTGTCCCCGGCATACATACCTGTATTTGTATTCAAGGTACACAGTTCATGTATAATTATAGCAGTTTTGCTTTTTATGTAAAACTAAACACAAAACAAATTTTCTACTTCTAAACAGTACAAACTGTAGCAACGCATGCACACACTGTTTGATAGGGATAGAATAGCTGTTGTATTCTGTGAAGTGTGCTGTAATGCACACGCTGTTTGATAAGGATAGAATCCTATAATACACACATGTTTGATAGTGATAGAGTAACTGTCGTATTCTGAAATGTGCTGTAATGCACACACTGTTTGATAGGGGTAGAACAATTGTTACAATATTCTGTAAAATATCCTGTAAAAATCATTTTTTTCCAAATACAATTACAATCATGCACAATAATTACCAAATACTTTGGACAACTTTTAACATTAAACATCTAAATTTCACACTCCATGCATTAAAGCAATGGCCAGATACTACTCTGTTTGCCCTGAAATTCCTGGAAAACCATTGTAAAACATCATGTAAACTCTTAGAATTTAAACTTCTAGTGTGTAAACCATGTAATATTATAAATGCTGTTCATGGCATAAACCTGTACTGCATACTAGTACATGACCTTCCTTGTACATTACAGATTATCTTTTGTCAGCAACAAACTCTTTCCACTGTCAAGAGACTCTTTGCAAAATCTGAATCTTAACCAATCTGATGTGGTGTGTTTTACATCAAGATCTGATGGTTGTACTATTCATACGGTTGTCAGCGGTTCTGCAGATAAATCTGCTTCTTAAGGCCATTCAAAAATGTTGTACTCTGGGTCTTGAGATATTTCACGCATGAAACTCCAAACCACCAAACCATCACATTGAAAGGAGTCAACCTGCAAAACAATGTTGCTGTCTTCAGTATAACTCCTAAAAGAACACTTGTAGTAGTGTTATTTTTTTTACAGGAGACAGGTCTGGCTCTTGATGGCAAGTAAGCTGATGAGGGACATCCTGTAGATAGACATCTTTCCTATTTCCAGCATAGGCAATCCATTTGCATTGTTGGTAGTTTACTGCAGCTCTCACAGAAACATGTCAGAGACCTGGTTTTGATGTAACCCTTCATACCTGTACTTTGAGCGCAGTGTATATAGTTTCCATGTGCCTTTGACGGTCTTCAAGCATCTATCTTCTCAAGTACGACAGATGAAGTTCCTTGGGTATCCTTAAGAATGTACGCTTTGAGTTTTCATATTTCTTTTTGACGGCTGTCATAGGATGACTTTCCATGCAACCTCTTCAAGTCTGTCCTTCCCAAACTGATACAGATCATATGGTGATGAGATTTTGGTTTGCCGACGAAGTATTGCTTTTGCAGTATTGTAGTTGTACTCCACAACAGCACTTTAACCATAACAAACGCTTTTACCATGGCTTGTTTCATAGAATGATCTCATCACCTTGCATTGGAAATCTTCTTCAGAGAACGATATATCGGCATAGGAAAGTTTACCCTTATACTGACATGCTGCTCCATCTGTGAAATCACATACTTCTCTGAGATTTACTTTCCTTTCCGCAGTTCAGTAAATACTTTCTCTTTAAAACTGTGTACTGCATGTGCATCATGGCTCTTATCATCAGACACACAATTTCCATTGGTGATACATACTATAGGCTGTGAATATGGGTGAATTGTGACATGCTGCTGATCCCAGTGAGCGCTCTGAATTTCATCTTGTTGCTGAATCATAAAATCTTCTGCAAAATCCATGCAAACAAGAATTTCACCAGTCATCAGATTTTTGTATACTCGTTGAAACTGGGTTTGCTGCCATTTTGCTCTAAATTTGTGGCTGCATATCCTTCATCAGCCTAGCCGGTTTGCCAAGATTTCCTCAAACTCATCAAAGAATTCCTTTTCACTCCCACTCTTCTGTACCAGTTTAAGTTTTCTCTTTTGCTTTCTATCCTCTTCAAAAGTCAATGACTGCCAGCGATCCCATTTTATTTCTTCTTACTGGGCCCACTCAGTTGACAAACTTCAAAGATGCAGTCTGCCTTTGGATATTTTCCATCATAATCACACATGACCTCAGTGGTTATTTCTGTCTTCTGCATCTTTTTCCAGTAGACTTGTTCCATCCAGCAACTTTCAGTACAATGTTTTGACAGACCATACACAAGCAACTGATCCTTCATGCCTCATCTACTTTTTTCACATTTGTGGTTTCACCTTGTCAAAGGATCTCTGACCAATCTTCTCATCAGGATATTTCACCTTAAACATGCTGTAGGCTTCTCTTTGTGATACAACCACGATTTTTTTTTTTGGATTACTTTTTAGCTCCCATATATGCATATGTATATATGCAAATGGGAGGTATTCGTATAAGGCGGAAAAATGTCGTCTGTATGTATGTATGTATGTATGTATGTATGTATGTATGTATGTATGTATGTATGTCCGTCCACATCAAAAACTCCTAAACCATAGCACCTACTGTCTTAGTATTTGGTGTACAGGTGCACCTAGGGGTGGAGATGTGAATTTGTTCAAATGAACATGTCAGTGCCAAAAATATGCAAATGAGGGGGAAAAAGGAAAAATCCTGCAAATGGCTAAAACTCAGTAAGCAGTGGTCAGATTTGGTTGAAACTTGGTATGCAGATTTATTTAGGTATTCTAAAGTATGTGTGCAAAAATTGGGATGAAATTTGCATGTTTGTATTTTTAGGGTATTTTTTTCAGTTTTTAGTCAAAAAATCTTGTTCTCTGAAATCGCTCGTCTGATTGCTATGAAACTTCATAGTCATGTTCCTCAGAATGACCTCAGTCATGCTTGTACAAATTGTATTGATATTGTCATATTTATAATTTTGGGGCAATTTTCCCATTTTTGATAAAAAATTTTTTATCCAAAAACTACTGATTTGATAGCTTTGATATTTGGTATACAGGTATCTTAGATTAATCTCAATACTGGCAATTTGGTTTTTATTTTTGGGGCAATTTTTGCCTTTTTTCGTCAAAAACTTTTCTCCTAAAACTTGTGATCTGGTAGCTTTGATATCTAGTGTACAGGTTCCTAGGGTTTATGTTACTTAGATATATTTAAAATTAGGATGAAATCTGCAATTTTCTATTTTGGGGGGCAGTTTTTCTCATTTTTGGTCAAAAAATTTGTTTCTCAAAATTTACCAGTATGATTGTTTTGATATCTAGTAAACTGGTTCTTAGGGTTTTTGTTAATAAGATATATATAGAAATTAAGTTGAAATCTGGAATTTTGAAATTTTTGGGCAACTTTGCGAAAATGTCAGTTTTACTGGGATATCTTTCATTTTGTATTTTTAAGATTTTTTTCGGTAATTTTATACCTACTGGAACTAAGAGTATATAATGTGGTGATTTAATAAGCATTTGATATGGTTAACTTTATTTGGTGATGAAATGCGGTAAAAAAATCCTGGCAGATTTTGAAAAAATTCCAAACAAATGCCAATAAAAAATTCAGCCAGAGAAGGTATGATAAAAAGAAAAGGTGGGAGAGTGGGGAAAAAAGAATGTACAATGGATCGGATAAAAAAGATAATGTACCTCATCGATCTTCCAGACACCATCCCTCATCAAATGGTCCACCCGATGTATTTTTGTGCGTAATTAACCATGCAGTGTATTTTAGTTTAAGATGTCAAGTTAGGTAAGGATTTGAAAGGAATAGTCAAGTTCACCACAGTTTAACTTTATCTCTTGTGTCATCATCCTTGTGTACTTGGTTAAGTTTGTAAGTTGTTCCAGATGTGGATGCACCAGCTGTTCTGGAAGAAAACAATGTTTACTTTTCCCTGTATAGGGTTTTCTGAGTTGATGATTTTATGTTGAAATTTCTCCATGTATCTGGTGTATGGGCAAAGTGTAAACATTGGTTGCATGTTATGTATTTCAGTCCATGTCAAATATTGTAAATGAAAAATCAAGAACAGTTTACTGTGTGCTTGTAAAAGATAACATATTTGTCAATACATAAACTGCCTTGCAGGATGATTGTCTTAAAGATTATCACAGAAGTAGAAAAGGAAAAGAAACTAATCAAATTGCTGTAACATATTCACTCTCAGTGCCTGTATAGGCCTATACTTAACTATTTTATCATTACATTCAGCTGTTTGTTATATCTTTATCACTCTCCATGGGCCAAGGCACACTTGGGGTCAATGTCATCACTCTGTGCCAGTCTGTGTATGTCAGTCTGTCTGTACCGGTATATGTATGTCCATGTTTCATACAATTGTTAACTTGTTTTGATAACTATATGGGAGCGAACAGTGATGTTGTCACTACTTTTTCCCTCCACTCTCCAGCCTGACACTTACATGCCTCTTACACGGCATCTGTGACTCATGACACTTCTGGACTGAGGTAAAAGTCTTCAACCAGTCTTTGCTTTTCATTGGACATCGCATCTTTCCTTCTTTTACGAGATTGAATCTTCCACCATTCTTGTTGTCCTATCTTCTTTATTTTGGTATATTTTGTAAGACGAGGGTTTTCTTAATTAGTTCCAGAGAACCAGACTCTGGAACTGTTAGTTTTTGCTCACTTTCCTTCTCCTTCTTTCTTTCTTTCTTTCTTTCTTTCTTTTTCTATTTCCGGTAGTACTGTCATAGAACATGCTATACACAAATTTTACCCAAATTACCAGAATGCATTGCGACACGGTTATGACGTCATCGCTCAGCTCGGACGGGTTTTACGGGCATTTCTTGTGTGTTTATTTATTTTTTTTTATTTTGCATTGCTCAACTATCATATTGCGTTCAGCTATTAATAATTCTAGCTTTCTTTCGCTTTGTTTTTGTTGCTTTTTGATTTTATTTTTCTAAATACTCGCCGTACGTGGCGCTATACTGTTTCGCCCGAATGCTAATGACATAACATGGCGGCGTTACGATCGCGTCGCTCGACATAGAGAGAAAAAGTAGCCTTTCCATAAGTTACAAGCGCGGCTGGGCACATCGTGTACCTAGGCGAGGTGGGTGTGCTCGAAAACGAAGATCAATGCAAAATTTGGACTCAAAATCGGCTGTTTTGTGGGAGAAACTGCCCGCCGTATTTCTGAGGAGCCACCAGCGGTTTTTCCTATATCAGTCTGCGGGGCTGTGGTGGAGGCCGTTTAACGCCGGTAACACACAGCCCTGCCATGCAGAGCTAGGCATTCATAGTGAACGTACTGTCTGTCATGCACCGGCATGCGTTGGCTGCACGTAAAAGCAACTCAACTTTCCAAGATCAAATGGTCAGTATCTTGTGAAAACAGCGACATAGCAATGAAAATTGTTTTAGTCTGTGCTTTTAATCAAATGAAAATGCATGTGGCCTCTTTCAATTTCAACGGCCTAGGTCCGATGTTTCCTCTCGTCTGATCATCGTCGTAAACCACGCGCCTCTTTACGGCAACAACTCAGCGCTACCCGTCAAGCGATTGATTTTTGCGTAGGTCAGCGGAGCGAAAATTATTGCTCTGGCTCGCGAGAATGTCGTCTGATAAACATTTCCGTGCGTTGTCGCCCCCGTATGTATCTGTTGCGTTTTTACCGTACATGTAGGCATTTGTAATCTGTGTACTGTAATTCCCCGGACTGCCTTGCTTTTAGTTGTATTATGGTGTTTACTGCTATCAGCCCTGAATATTAAAATCCAAAGCACTCTTTCATTCTGCACCTATCTTTGTCACACATTCTCTTGTTTCTTCCGCTGCTCTGGTCTCTGGAACTTCGCTTTTGCTTGCAAATGCTTTCTAGTTGATTCTGCATCCTGTATTTTTTAACAACTTTGGTTGCTGCAACTTTTGTTAATGTTTCATATGCCTTATTTCTTGTATTACAGGAACCTTTCCTCTCAGGCTTAGTTTCCTTCACACCATCAGTTATACTCTCTGTTATATCTTGGGGCACTTTTAATTTTTTCTGTGTTTCTGTCGTGTTGAGAGAAGGTAATTGTTAATGTTAGTGGTTGGGGATGATGCTCATTTTTCAGGAGTGTTTGGTAAACTTTCCTTTGCTTTTTTGACAGCTCTCCATTCCGTTGTTTGAGACATGTTAACCCCAGGTTGGTTTCTGGTGGGATTTGATGTTACGCTTCTTTTTTGCTCGTTTTACTTTCTCTGTCTGAACAGTGCAACTCTTAATCTGGTCTTTTCTCTCTTTATATCATTTTTCTTCTTGTTTTTTTGGTGTCTTGTTATAAATTTCCGTTTTGTATCTTGTTCCCGAAGACGTCCTTTTTTTTTGACTAGTTTGACTCATGCGCCAGAGAGTAGATTTTGATATTTTGGGCAAACGAGACTCATCATTGTGGGTGGATGGTATGTGTATGTTAGCACCTTCATTATGTGTATCTGACTTTTCTCTTTGCTCGCTGGGCCCTTTTCTTTAATTTCTGTTTCATTCTGTCTTTGGCTAGTAGCTCAGGCTTTTGCAAACATTTTTTGGGTAAGATGGCAGCACCCCTTTGTTTTCTTTAGACATCCTTTTTTTTCAATTCCTCATATTCTCTCTTCTTTCTAACTGTAATTTGGCTCTATAGCATATCTGTTGTTGACGACATTTTTCTCTCAATCGGTCTAAATTTATGTTTTTTCTTGTGTTCATAATTGATGGGATACTATCAAATATGGAAAAAAACAAAATATACACCTAATTCCTTTGCACTGAACATGATGTTTATCCAGTATTCAGAAATGATTGAGTTGGCACTGCCATCGTGGAATTGGCCAAATTTTCATACTGAGGTGGCAAAGATTGTCTTTCATTTATAAGAACCTATCAAAAACATGAAATTTCAATGCAAATCATCAAGTTGTTTGAATTAGAACAGAAACCCATGTGTGTAGCCAATAGGTTGTCACAATTTGGGTGGTATTTTAATTTTGTCTAGGGATATAAATGTCAGAGCATGTTTTAAGGGTCTAAAATCAGGTTTATTTAATCCATCAAAATTGAGTGGAAATCCAACAGTATCTCCTCATACAGCAATTTGCATTGACCAGTTGGAATTAGACGAACTACTTATATTGTCTAAATTGAGGTGTTGCCAACTTCCATATGTTAAATTAACAAAACAATTATTACATGATTTCAATATGGTTACACAATAATTTTTATTATGTCAGATGTGAAGCAGCTGTATTAAGATTTAGATGACTGAGAGCAGAAGCTTAGAGTTTTAGTAACTTTTACATACCATGCAAATTCTTGAGCTTAGCATGTTCCGCTTGAAGGTATTCCAGGTCTCTGGTTAACCTTCTGTTGGTTTCTCTGAGTTCATAGCTGTAATTTTCACTGTCGCCATTTATAGTAGACACAGCAGATGTCAATGGTGAGCCAAATGAGGTGCTATAAATATGCTACTTGTTTGGAGTTCCCTACTAAAGGAAGTTGACGTCTGCTCTGTACTACCACAACCATTGTAATTTGCAGGGTATTCATGACTGTAACTCGATGTACCACAACTGTTGTCACTAGCAGGTTCATAGTACTGGATGCACATGTACCACCACCAACATTACCACCAGTAGAATTGTAACTAATCTGAGCAGTACCACATGTGCACCAGAAGGAGATTCAAGTGCAGTGTAACTTTGTGCTGTAATGTCACTATATACCGATACAGGGGGTCATTGTTTGAGTAACTACCGGTAACTGTACCACAACAAATCTTACTTTAAAGCGTGGGGTTCCCTTTAAAGTAACTGTGTGCTGCATCACCACCAAGGGGCACAATTCCCCGGCGAAAGTGTCGGTGGTCTAACATGGACTAACATGTTAGTTCATGGTCATATGACCATGGTCAACCGTAGTTCACGGTCGACCATGTTTGTTAAATGGCACAAATTACTATGGTTGTCCATGGTCACCAACCATGGTCAACCACGGTAAAGCAAGGTAGTTAACCATGGTTAACCATGGTTGACCATGGGCATCAAACGTGGTTGACCATGTTATTAACCTTGGTCAACCATGATTACCGACCAATGGTATTGATGGTTTTTGAATCAAAACCTTGGGTTGAAAATTGTCCGAACAGAAAAAATCTTGGTATAAACCTCACCAAAACTCTGCAAAACACCAGTGATCCTGACTGGTGTCATTATAACTTGACAGACTCGCTTGGGGATCAGCAAACTTAGCCTTCATTATAGTGTCCACTGCAATAACAGCCAAGCCCTTCAGATTCTATCAAAGATCATCCTCCAACATCTTCTGAGTGTTTCCCTGAATGTTCGATGAGCAAAAATATCCAAAATTTCTCCCAAAATCGATGTTAAAACACAGCTACTTTTCCAGTTGTTCACTGAACAGACAATCCGTTTGAAGTGAATTTTGAAGATGGCTGCTTCAAATGAGCCAATCAAATGCATTGCTTTATGACATGTGACATCATGGTAAAGGGTCAAAGGTCCAATGACAATGGACCTATGACCTTGCCTATGTTGATATCATGTTTCGAGGCAAACATTGAGTGAGACTGAGATAGTCTGAACTTCCTGCAATTGCAGCAGTGCTTTCATGCCCTCCATGTCAATAATTCCAAGAAATTCAGCTCGATATTTGTCCACAGTCTTCTGACATGAACAAGAATATAGCAAATTGGTCTAAGCTTCAAGGGCAACGACATTAATTCTCTCTAACAACTGTGAATGATGTCAAGAGACTCAACTATGTAAATATAGGAGTGTATATACATACAGACTATTATCAATATGATCATCAAGAAAATTGGGCATCAAAATTAAACTACCATGAGTCATCAAATATCATGGTCAACCATCGTTGACCATCGGTAACCATGGTCAACCATGGTAGCCAATATCCATAAACAGGTCAGCCATGATAGACCGTGGTCAACTGTGATAGACCATAGTATTGGAATGCCTACTGTGGTCTCATATCATGGCCAACCATGGTAGTTCATGGTTAAACATCAAAAACCATCAAATACCTTGTTGACCATGTTACACCACAGTTGACATTTCGCCGGGGATGTCTGAAATAATTCTGAGCTAGTGTGTACGGTGCCACCAATGTTGCTAGCAGGAGGGTCATGTCTTGAAATGATGATGTTGTGCCACCAGGGGAGTCAGTATGTCTAAATAAAGTCATCATCTGGGCTGTACTACCCGTACTACCATTGTCATATGGGGGCAGTCTATTTTTGGTACTCTGTAATGACTCAAAATTGGTGTCACAGGTAGGGGGGGGGTCAATGACTTCCTCTCATGTGACTCTCTACTCTATGGTGACCACCAATGTAACAAGGGATCAAGCCCAGGACTGGCTGTATCATCGCTGTTTGTAAGCCTCGAATGACATCAGTGACTTTGCTGAAAGATCAGCAGCTTTGACCCTTGCTGCGCCACAGCCTTCTTTTGTTGTTTAGCCTCTCTAATATAAGAAGAAAAAGTGTAAAATTGTAATTGGTAATGCGGAAGTGAAATTATGATTATGAAGGAACAAACTCATCGGCAACTTTCAGGGGGTTTTTTATCCCATAGTTGACAGTTTCAGATGAAAACATATCACCAAATGGAACAACCCTTTTTTTGTTTCAGTGGAAGGTGGGTGGGAGTTTTGCGGGGCGAACTTGAGTGTGGCAAAAGTTAAAATGGCTGATATGCGGGTATAATGACTCGTCTGAGGTGACGCAAGTGGTTAAGAAAACAGTGATTCAGGGCAGGAGGTGGCGGATTAGGTTATGTCTAGAGTACACAAAGCGTCACAGTCATAAGAAGAAGCGATGCGTGGTGACCTATATGGGCGGAGACCTAATTGCGGGCCCATGGTCCCAGTCTCGTTCTCTGTGTCCTTCTCCAACATCAACCATGATTATAGCTATGCCATAATCACCCAATAAATCTGACAAACATAAATAAAATGCAGAGAAACTTCCCTTCATTTGCTTTTTGCTTATATGGTCTTTCATATCTTTGCTTTGCATATATTTGCTTTGTATCAGTAGGTCTAAAACTACATCATCATCACCATCATTGTAATATTATTGTAGTCATCCAACAAATCCCTGTGAACGTAGTCAGAGAGTGGAACCCTTTTGGACACTCTCTTTTCACTGATTTCTTTATTTTCTTCTTTGTACTTCTGTTACATCTAATTTTTCAGCAAGCTTCCATAGTTTGCTTTCTGAAGAACCTTGATGAAATAAAAAATTGAAAATGTTTTCCCTCTCAAAATACCGGTATTTCTTTCAATGGGTCATGATATTATTTTGAAGTCATGTCATTTATTTTTGAACATAATGCGTATTTTGAAATATTTGCCCAAATGTCTAAAAAGATTGGTACAACCCTTGAATTTCCAATTACTATTGTCAGGGGAAGAATTCCAAAAGCTATTATCTATCTGATTCCACAAAACAGTGTGAATGTGTCTGACCTAACCTTTGAGTTTCCCTGCCAAACAAGAAACCTTACTTATTAAGATTGTGCTTCTCAGACGGACAGACAGACTTCCAAATTTTACAGTGCAGTGTATAATAGGTAAATGACATATTTCTTTCTTGGAAGACTGGGACATGTCAATGCACCAAATCCAGCATTTTATAATTTCTCTATGGGCATCCTTTCAAGTGTGGCACTGTTTACTGCTTACTTTGTTCAAATTTGTACACACACAGTTAAGATCAATGGTCCCTAAGCACTTCAGGTCAGAGAACTGCTTGTCAGAAATGAGACTGAGAAATCAACTTCTAATGTACCATATGAAATTTGAATTTGGTTGTTGTTGTCAATCCACAAGTTAACATACAATCATCAGGGCAATAAACAATCGGTAAAGTGCATAACAAAACTTTATTTCTGTGGATGAAAATCAGCAATTTACAATGCACAGTGATTTAAAATACTTTGTATATTGAGCTACCATAGTCAAGGGCAATTTTTACCTTCTCGTGTCTATTTATAGACAGAGAAGGTATTAGAGTTGAAAACCAGTATGCTGGTGTCAACTACTTCCGTCTGTCAATACTTCCGTCTGTCAAGATCCGTTGACGTCATGCCATTGTGATGGGTCATATCATAAACTGGTGGGGGTGTTCATGGTTCAGGTTGAGGTGTAGGAGACGATTTTGAGCTGTGACAAAAATCAAATGGGACTTAGCGGCATAGCCAGTGTTAAGCCTTTCTCCAAGGTTTCTTAGTTGACTACAATCTATTACAGACTACTGAGCTGACGTTAGGGGTACTCACTCTGTGTGCGCTAGTGTTTGGTACTGAGTTGCGTGGATATCCCCTCATGGCCTCACGTGATATGGGCCTGTTGCATAATCTGCAGATGTAGCCAGTCGGCATTTTCCTTGGATTTTTTCTCATTTAATTTTGCAAAATATCGGCGAGTATCTCAATATTTCAAGATAACTCTTTCTTCCCAATCGTTTCCTGGAGTTTCAGAGTCATATGAACGAAAATGAGTGAAAGTTTTAGACAGGAAAATCGGACATCGGCCATGTTCAATGTTTACAGTACAATCAGAAATTTATGTGGAGGAAATATAGTAACTAAAAACACTGTTCATGATGCCCGCCCTCTAGAGGCAGACCTTCCTATATGAAGTACCACATTGATGCTTGTGGAAAGCTTGACCACACAAAGGAGCATTTTAACTTTTAGAAAATGACAAATTGAATAAGAAGGTATTCTGAAAATGTCAAAAACTGAGGAAAAAATGCGCAAATATTCAAAATAAACAGGTTAACTGACTGGTCAGCTATAAAAAATGAAAATGTTTATGATCAAAAGTTTTGAGATGCGTACATTTTAACAAATACAGAAATTATTAACATTATAAATATAAGACCAAACTATTTGTTCAGGGATGGGAGAGGTTGGAAATGAGGGGTGAGAGACAAAGACACTCCTATTGCTGCATGTGGATGCAGCCACAACATTTCATTTACAGCATACTTATTCACTGTGTTGTGTTCAAGTTCCATATTGTACTGACTGTCATACAAGGATAACATAAGCAAATCAAATCAAATTAGAAAAGGATCAATGCTGTTGTGTGGATTTTGCTGAACATGGCTGATTTTAATATTTCGCCCTATATATTTGGTATCCAGCAAAGGCATATTTTGATGTAAAGTCAAAATTAACACTACATTGCTGACAATATATGTTACCGTTTCTGCATGAACTTTTCTTTTTAATAGTATCGGATAGTAGTACTTCGAACAGATTAACAATTATCGTGATGTCAACCCATAATTTTATCACAAAGACTGTAATTCTGCCAATTTTTTTATTTTTCAGTCATTTTATAATATTTGCACTGCACAAGATGATTGAACAAATTGCAATGTTTGAATTTGTAAACTCAAAGAATAAAATCCTTTGGTCACAGATTAAATTATTTTTTGAAAAGAAATTTACTCTTAAACACTTTTAGCATATATTCTTTACACGGTCATGTATTTCAAGGTAAATATGCCTATCATAAACAGTAATTTCTTCACTTTCAATTTTTTTTCAATACTATGACAATTATCAGCCATGAGGTTTCATACCAGATAAGCGTTTTTCATCATTTCCACAGGACTCTTTGGAAAATCCATTTAAAACAGTTAAAAGTGACTTAAAATGATCACTTGGTATACCGGTACATTTAATTATAGATGCCAAGTTGTGTATTTCACATGCACTCAGGTCAGTAGGGAAGTGCGTCATTACTATTTTGGACTGTTAATTCTTATTTCTGAATTATTTAACTTTTTTCCACATTGAACTATCTTTAGGCAGTTCATACTGTAGCTTAGAATTTTTTTGATTGATATATTTAATCATCTTTTGGGTTCTTTGGGTCCATATCCCACCTCATGCCCCTACATCATCAACTATTTACCAACAACTCCATGCCAACAACCAATTACCTGACCTGGCCACACATTAGAGAAGGTACAGCGTCATTGACGGTATTTTTTCCTCCTTGACAACATACTCAAGAAATGGTTAATCATTCAGAATGATTTGCCAAGGGTTAGGCCCCTTAAGTTACTAGGCTTAAACTTGTAATTTAGTAAGAATGATTCATTTAACAAATAACTAAACATTGTTTTCTCAACTACAATAACACCTGCTCATATTAACACCTGGAAGTCAGAAGATACATCTTCAATGCTACATTAATCCGTGGAAAATTTAAGCAAACCAATGAACAAATTTGCAACTTCAAACAACAAGAAAGGAAATTGAATTTCTGCTAATTTTCAATTTTCATATAGTTTCATCATCTTCAATTTTTGAACACTTCGTCAAATGTGGGTAAACTTGCAAACATTTGTGAAAACCATCAACCAATCAAAATGTGGCATCTGGTCTTGATATTACTTGATCACTCTGTACATCCTGGCTCATCTTTTTCCCTTAAGTTGAAACTTGCAGCTCTAAATTCTCCAAGTCTCTGGCATCCTAAATATATATCCTTTGTCATGTACCCTTTCATCGTTCCAAAGCGTAATGCTGCTGTTACTAATCCATGGCACACATTTCGGCCACCCAATAAACGAATTTGCATCTTCAAACAAGGAAATCGGAATGAAGCTAATTTTCAATTTTCAAATGATTATATCATCTTGATTATTAACTTTGAGGCCTATTTTTTGAATTTCAAGTCTTTGGACTGAGATTGAAAAGTGTGGTAGCCACATTAATTTTATCTGATTAATTTATTCAGCTGTCAATCTTTGCGGGGTCATTGATAGAAGGCTGGTTGTGAGGATGGGTGAATATCATTTGAACTGGAATCCGCCCCTCAGATCTCAGGGGGCTCTGTGGACTCATGCTGTGGGGCCACCACATCTCTGTGGGCTGCTGCACACTGTCAGTATTCCTTGTACCTCGTATATTTCGCCAACGGCCGCGTCACCTTCGGGAGACAGGAATTCCCCACCTTCATTTTGCCATATCACAGTTCGCCCGTGAATGTCGATCACTGACCAGGAACATAGTGTTTTGTTGATACCTCATACCCCTGAGAATGTTCAGTCTGTGGCTTGACACCGGACTTGTCAATTTGAAAATGTCCTGGCTGATCTTTATGCGGAGAACATCATTGCGTTCCTCCATCTTGGACACTGTACCGTGGGAATCTGAACTTCAACTGAAAAAGATGAGCCAGCACGTACAAAGATTCAGCGTTTCCATTACAATTTCAAAACTTGCGTATGATTTTACGCAACTTGGTTTTTTTTGCGTAAAATGTATCAACAGCGCGTATGGTGTCGGTGGGAATCGGTATCTGAAGTGAGTTGGGCAGTCTTTTCTGTCGAACTTGGGTTTCCTTTAATGCGCATGCTCTATTAACAAAAAACAATAACCTGGGGGATTCAAGATATACCGTAGTAGCTGTACGCTTGCATTGCCGTGATGCATGTCTCGTATATGATCGTTGAGCAGCCTAATGACTTCATGTTCAAAGAAAATACTTTCTGACAATGAAATTAGTGTTTTCAAAGGGCCAACAAAAAGCAGATACCGATCAAAGTCCAGCGGGACCTCTCAAGATGCAACCCTACAGAGTCACCCGTAAACACTTTCCAAATAACATGCGACGTAATGACCATTAACTGTATTGTGTTACCAACAACGTAGACTCGATGGATTCTCGAATTCTTTGCAAAACTGTAGCGTCATTGTCTGTACATAACTGATTGACATGATGCTTTGTGGTGATGAAATACAATGTTTCATAAAGAGTTGCGGTCCGCTAAAGTCTAAAATGTTGCAATATCATGATAAATGTCACTTGCAAGCAGGTGCATATGTTCTATTTTTGTCTTGCATTGAACCACGTTCAGGCAATGCACAGTAACAGGCCAAGTACGTCGTGTCATGGGGCGGCATTTCTCAATGCGTATTAGTTTACGCAGTCATGATTTTTTTTGCGTATTTCAGAACAATTTTGCCTAAAATACGCAGGATTTTGCGTTAACGGAAACGCTGAGATTGACAGCTGAATAAATTAATCAAATAACGTCAAATGTTGATGCTGCACTCTGATTGGGGTAATGGCTGTCACAATCTTTTTACAACATACAAGTTTGAGACATTGATGGGAAGCGCGCAAAACTTAAGCAGGCATCAGACTTTCCTTTCCGGCGGCAACACGATTGGTTCTATGTATGTTCGTTATTCGATCCACTGAAAACAAGTTGCCCGCGCAAATATCTGTCACAATTTGCTGCATTCGTAGGCCAACAATTGATACAATCAGCTGCCACGCCCAAAATAAAAAAGAAAAATGAGATCTTTGGTAAATTGAAAATTGGGAAAACGGAAATAGTGCAGTGTTGGAAATAGATTCGTCAGAGGGAAATTTGAATGGCCGCAAGGTGCCATCCTCATAGCAGTATATACCTATTTCCTATATTTCAATCTCAGACCAAAGGTTTTCAATTTGAAAATAGGCCTAAAAGTTAATAAACAAGATGATTAAACCATTTGAAAATAGAAAATTAGCTCTAATACGATTTCCTTTTTTTGAAGATGCAAATTGGTTTATTGGTTGGCCGAAATGTGCCACGGATTCTAGCGGCTATCAGATTCAAATAGACCTGTTTAATTTGATGCTCATGGTCAGTCGACGTAGAGAAACCATGGCAAACAACGCCAAATTCCTTTCAGTCAAATGCTAAAATTTCATGTTTGGAAAGCAACGAAACTCAACTGAAACAGGCTGAATTTGTTCAGCGCTCAGCTGGTGTCATGCATTACCAGTAGGCGCTCAGCTGGTGTCATGCATTACCATTGAGCTACAGAGTTGTGCAGTACAGTGCAATATATGGACCGATGAACCAGTACAGTGCCTGTACTTGAAGATGAAAACTAATGTGCAAACTACCTTCAAGATGTTTATAGTTTGTACCACTCTGTCAGTTTTGAGTGCAATGATTTTCTACCAAATATTCGTTTTGATTTTCGCATCATCATTAACAGAAACCCTAACGGGCAAACAACAATGAATCCTAGCTTTCCGCGCAAAACCTAGCTAGTCCGCACTTCAGTCATTATGTTTTCCCCAGCGTTTTACATGCAGATCTACCGCTATGACACATGGCAAAACGACAGTTACTTTTGTTTTAATAAAATCGAAGTCTCGTATTTGAATTAGTAGAATATATTTGTCCATATCAGAAAACAAAAGATCACGATGTCTGTGGATGGACAGGGGTGTGAACCACATAGTTGCAGGGTCTATATTGCAAATGTAGTGTCAGGCAATAATTAGAATCATTGCACATAAAATAAAAAAATAATAGTCATTATGACGAAAGGTATATTACAATAAATTATACTCTATATTTGAAGCAAAGTTTTTCTCAGGAAATTCAATTTATGATACCTTTTACCCTATTTGTGCATTGTTATATATGTCAGTCAGCAGCAGGTGCAGGTGGTCGAGTATACCTGTAGCATAATAATTCAATAGACACACGACTGACCGATTAAATAACATTTACCTCATTACGGGAAAGCTCCATTAACTTAGGAATACCCTACTTCCCTAGAGGATTGATTTCACAGACCTGCCTTTCCTACAATGGCACTACAATGGCACCAGCTGGATTATATAAACATAACAATAGAACATTCACACCTTAGGGATTAAAAGTCTTCTGTTTGTCACCCGCGTTGGTCAGGCAAGAACTCAGGTTTCAGGTACCATGCAAGTTAATGCAGTCTTCCCCTAATGTATGCGGGATGCTTGTATACGCTTTATGCCCTTGTTGGGGAAAATGAAATAAAAACCGATTAAATAAACCAGGAGAGGCTTATACCGTTCTACTTAGATGCTGCGTAATAGCTAAATTATTTGCTGTAAATTTTAACTCACTCTCTCTTGCAGATCTCTCTCTCTCTGGTTTCTCGATGTTCTACAAAAAATCTCATCCTGAATTTTTGCTTTGGTTGCTAATTTGATGAGGAAATTCAAAACTACAGATAGTGGGAAGGTGTACTCACCTTCAGAACAGAAAAAAAATGACAGCATCATACCACTATGGCCATGTTTGGCTTGCTTTGTAGTCCCAAAAGTGTATTCAATGGCACCTTGCTCTTTCAGTTTCGCAGAATTCTCTGTTGATCACACCAAAGTTTTGGTCTTGCAACCAAATAAGCAAATCAAGTCCGGTTGACACTTTTCGCCTGAAACACTGAGTTTCTCAACAACACTCTTCAAGTCGTAACGTTGTCGTTGATCAATAGCATTGTAGTGGGAAAATACTTAGATTTTGACAGCTGCCAATTTTACTAAAAAAAAACATATCTTCAGATGACTGCATGGACTTTACAAAAATAGCAGACACTTTGAATTTGTCGACTACTAAAAAGTGGCGCGTAAATCTTGCATAATTATGCAGTTTCTCCCGATATTTGTGTATGTGTTTGAAACTTTGACAAACTTTACATCCAATTAAACTGTCCAAACCAATATGCAAATCAGTGTGTAGCAAAACATGTCAAACACTTAGTGCGTTGCTAGTCAACGGATATAAACAAGACATACAATATGTAAACAAAGCAGTTACGGTCATTATGATCTCTAATTATAAATCATTAGGACATGCGACAATCAATTCTAATTCCTGCATTGCTGCAGTACAGGTACTGCAATATCCTAGGTCTTACGTTGGACACGTGATCGTGTCACCTCCTCTTACATATACACTGTCTGAAAAAGTTAGGATTATTTTAATGTTTGACATCGATCTGGTAATTGGTAATAATTGTGATTGTGCAAAATGGAAAACTATGCAGCAAAGTCAGCAGACTCAGTTGTCCAGAATTTGACCTCAGTGATTTCGATCATCGTGAATTTGAAATCGAAAACAGATCTGGAAGTACTCTCAACTCAATCGAATCCTTGATGGTCCCAGGTAAGTTTATTATAAGTTCTTTCATTATTTTTATCTATATTATTGACCCATTTGATTTCAAGTTTACAATGAAGTACAATATAAAAGAAGTGCTATGTGATGATGCCTTCTCTAGATTTCTCACGTAAGTCATATGTTATCTATACATGTTGAAGACCTTCGTCTTCACATGCACTTTCGTTTTTTGACAAGTTTGATAAACAAGCATTTCGCGATTTGATAAGAATGTTCATAACTGTCTTGCAATATTTGGTGATCACAGGCCATTCTTGTAAATTTACCCTTAGATTCTTGAGAACTTTTGCATTTTACATTGGTACGGGTAGGACAATTGCAAATACCGGTATTGCGTAATCAGCCAAGATAATCATTGGTTCTTTTTATGGGTTTAAAACTCCACGGTACAAATGGTAGATGAGTTTGTGAGGAAAAGGTTTAAGATAGACCTCTATTTTTGACATCCATGGTTAGACTAGCCCCAGCCGCTTGGTTTTTCTTGACAGTAGCTAAAGAACTGGCTGGCCAAACCATTGCGCTCACCCTGCGATCTAACACAGCAATGGACATGCATGGTAAACAGCTTACCACCACATATAAGTCACATGACTGAATGTCTAGATAATACTCTTTGTATTATGAGGTTATCCCACGATATCAGCGCTTGGTTGGGACGTATTGCCACGAGTGAGGGTGCGAGCCGCATCACACGAGTCGAAGACGAGTGTGATGCGGCGCGCACCCTCACGAGTGGCAATACGTCCCAACCAAGCGCTGATATCGTGGGATAACCGATTTATCATATGCCCATGACCGTATATTTATGTGAAAGGTAATTAAAGATAAATAAATTTTATTAGTTTTTGTCAGTCTTTCGAAGGGACTGTGCTCTAGCTGAGCGCATTGATATATTATGTTTGTTTACAACAGCTGATCAAGTCGTCGATCGCATCGTATCGAGTGTATACAGTCTAAACAGGATTATTTCAGCGCAATTTACCGCAGTTCAGAAAAGGAATGGAGCCAATTTACTTATTCTGGTCACCGTCCCGGTGTTCTGGTGGATAATTATTACACTGACAATATTGTAAGTTTAAATTCACTTTAATAACTCTTGCTGAAACATGGCTGACGTGAACGGGAACGACGAAGTAGCGCAAAATACAACAGATTGTAAACATCAACTTTTAATTTTCTACAACAACCTATCCTGTAACTCTCTTTAGATCTGAAATAAGGAACGTTAAATTCATATGTACTAGTAATATGTTTCGTTTTCGTTTTATATTGGTAAATTTTGATTGAAGTGAAAAAGATAGATTTGATCGTTAAATGCAAGATGAACATCATAACATCAAAATCGGAAATAAACAACAATTGATGACGTATAACGTGCCGTATCAGACTGATGTTTTACGTTCCACATCACGACGCTTCAGAGGAGACACGGATACGGTCATGGGTATATGATAATGATATTTATCTGGCCACAGACTTGTAGCATTAGTTTAAGGGACGGGTTAAACCACAGTCCAGTGGATGGAGGGACTGTAGTTAAACGCACTTAGCCCATCCGCCCTTGGTTACAGCATTAATTAATTCGCCTATAGCCGATGCTGCTACTTCCCGTATGTCTAACGTGTGATGTGTGAGAACGTAATGTCTATAACGTATACCACACAGTCGTTTGTGGTTCGGGCCGCGCTGTGTGCATTTCTAATGCATGCCACACCACGGCCGTCAGTGTATTGAACCACATTGACTGTGGTATGCCGTCACAGGGTCAAAGACTGGGGTCAAAGAATAACTTAATACAGGTGGAGAAATGGTTGTCGTGGCAATGACTATTCAGCCTTACCATGTGGCATGTATGGGCAACATTACATTGTTTATTCACCTCTTACGTGAATGGCTACAATACCGGTATTACGGTGTTATTTTTAATGGTGACCCTTAAGTTATATTAGGTGCCTTGACAAAATTCCCTGATGGCTTGTTGAGGCGAGCAACTGTATTCATTGCGCTAAGCTCAGTCAATCATTTTAAAGTGGCACTTTCTGATTCCAAAGACATTCATTAGAAGATCAGCAGAAATTTCAATGCCATAAATGCTAGCCCTATATTCAACCAGCAAAACTCAATAATAAATAATTACCATGAAAAATACACTAAGTCTTATAATTAGGCACTTTGATTTGAGGGATGCCCACTTTATCTGATGATGGGGAGGGGGATTGGAGGAGACTTGTGTGTTGATAATGTTTTCATCCTCCATTTTTCCCCCAAAAATGTAGGCTAATGTAGCATTTTTAAGCTGACCAAAAGACTGAAACTCTTACACCTTTTGCACAGGTTTTGGTACAGCTTAATATTGTACCATAGATTTAGCACCATGCTAACGCTGGAAATTTATATCCGGTTGCTGTAAGTGTGTAAGGTAAATTTTTGAAGCCTGTAAATACATTTGGAGATTTATCACCCCCTTTCCTCACCAACCCCTGAGTGAATTTAGGGACTGCCTAGATCGTCGCGTAAACTCAATGGAACAAATTTGTTTATTTAGATCATATACTGTACCCCCTCCTCTAATTATGGAAGTTGAAATGTGTGAAGTGTTGATGTCTGCTAGAGAGTGAAATACAGCTACATTTAGAGACATTTACTGAATGTTTTGCCCTTATACGTACATCATGAATTGTCAAAGCCACAATATCTACATGCACCAAATTTGAACCCAATAAATTCTGCTTATTAGACTAATGGAACACCTTGATAATAAGTTCCCTTACCAATTTTGGAAGCACTGGGGTACAGCTAAGGTCTACCCATACAGCAGCCGAACAATACCCCAAAGATTATTACATACCCAACAAAACCACAAACACATCACTGTGTAAACTAGCGTCTTTTAGGTTTGTAGGCAATTGCACCCAATTTCTCTACCTCCATGACTAGGTATAATTTGGGTGTACCCCAAAAATACCCAAAAATTTCCAATCACATGGTGCTGTGGACTTTAGAAATTTTGAAGCTATATCAGAAAAACCCAGAAAACACTAGCTCGCTTTGGGCTTTATAGTGCAATTTTTGGTTACATATCTAAATATAAATAATTTATAAGTGTATCATGCTTTATTTCCATAGACAGGTCGTGAGTTGAGATTTCAGTGAGCAGAACCATATAAGTTAAACCACAAAAGAAAGTAGAATGCTCAAAAAAATTTCAAAATGAGCAACATTTCCCTTTAAAAGTGAACCTATGCACTTAATGTAAAAAAGGGAAAATTTGCATTGACTTCTGTACAGCTCAGGAAATGCTGCACAAGTGATATTTGTATGCACTCATGACTCAATAAGTAATGCGCTACTGTATGTTTTGCTGGATTAATGTACCGATATAACAGATAAAAAAATCAATACACCAAGTAACTTCCTCCAACCCAAAATCACCCCCATCACTTGCAGACAGGGATGTTTCACAAGATACAAAACAGAACACTAATAAATACAAGAAGACAACAACAACACATCTAGTGGTGAAAAATATTTTTTTAAATATGCCATATTAGAATCAAAGGAACATAACCAGTTTTGTTAGGTTTAATGTACTTCATCATTTGAATCAGTGTCATGCAATATAAAAAGATGTTGTAAATAGATTTGGACTCGTAAACAATGCAATTTACAACAGACAATTTACTGTTTTTCTCCAGGTACTCTAGAGTCAATATCAGATCAGGATTCTCATGACAAATCAAGAAAGATGCGTGTAAACTCCAGAGGACAAGTTCACCCTACTCGGTATAACACACGTCTTAAAGCAAAATCACCTGTTCTACCGTTATCAACAAGATGTGTATGTGCTGCAGTAGACAGTCATTAGGTATTTGACGCTGACAATTCAACAGGAAGTCAAACTGGGACAAATACTGACAATGAGAGTGATGGTGATTCTTATCCAGCTATGACTCCTGTAGTCAGGTCTGAAATTTCAGATATACTTCAAAGAAATGAGGACAATGGACAATGTTGAAAGTGAGGCTGTGCTACCTGATACATCTTTCTCTGATGATTCCAATGTAAGTTTCTTGCAAAATGATGCTTACGACAATATTGATGATATGATTAACAAGTGGGAATGCCTACTTAATGATGTATCTGAAAACAGCTTTGATTCTGAAAGTGTAGATTCTTGGCAAGGAAATGCTCCTCATGATAAAAGTCAACCTACGATAGATGAATACATGTACACATGTATATCTTCAATCTCCTTTTGGAGATAAACTATAAAGTTGTCCATTCGATGTCAATTATCTAAAATTTCAGATATGAGTATTGTTCATGGGGCAGATAAACTTCATGACTGTGCAGAGATTAAGTCCCATTTTTGTATTTCAATGTTAAAGATACATGTCTTATCACTTGATCATGACTATATTATGTCAGAATAAATGTTTAATCAAAATTATCAATACTGTAACTTCATTTTCTAGCATCTGTCATCTCAATTAATTATAGAATAAAACATAATAATTAATATCTTTTACTTCTCTTTAAAGATATAATTTCAAGAATTACCCAATTCATTAGGGGCTTTCTAACGTTAACAGCTACAGTACACACTTTAATTATGAAATATTTTTTCATAAAGTGATTGCATTATTGGCAAAATAACAACAAATAATCTATTTTCTGTCATAGACAAATTAAGAATGCTTATATCATTGAGAAGTAAATTTATCCATGCATAATATTTATATAGAAAACAGATAGGTGATGTAAAACCATCACACATATAAACAGTTTATTGTGCAGTTTGAAGGAAATGAGTACGATATATCAAAATTTCATCTAAGCATTAAATGCATAACTGTAATAAGATAACAAGAGTACTGCCTTTCAAATATGTATGGTTTTAATGGTAAAACTTTTACAGCCTTTTTATAATTTTCCCATCTTTGCACGACTGTGCAACATCATTCATGGTGCAATGGGAACAAAAGGCACACTTGGTGTCTGAGACATTTTTTTGTGTTATGTAGAAGTTTTCTCTATCTAAGCATTCTTCTGGGACATACTTCTCTTTCTCTTTGGTTAAATACTGGTCTACCTTCGTCCTCCTATACTTATCAATGATGTCATTTAATCTCAGCCAGTATATGTATACCCATGACGGAACACAAGGTGCCATCTATTCTGTGCAGTTGAATTTTCAGCATAAAATGCCAAGTGTTGATGCTAGCTTCATGACCTTCCATGGTATTTAATGCTAAACCCTGATTGAATTCTCCCATTATTTCCTCCATGTGTAGAGGAATTATGTGGCCAATATGCCACACTGTGGAATTCACAGAGAGAAACAAAGAGTAGGCATTATAAATGTGTCTACACTTGCTTTTTACCTCTAGAAGATCAGCCTTAAGGTAGAGAGACACACGTTAGATGATACTTATTTTAAACTCACTTTTTCTCAATAAATTTCACTTTTAGACCCCACACATTATATATTTTCTGTTAGCCCTATATCTCAACATTATGAAAAATATGTTTATTTTCCGAAATCACAGTGTTTGTGACCATTTCTCTCAAAAATATGCGTTTTTGAGTTTTTTTACCTAAAAAAAATTAGGTGTTACAGGACTAGGGCGACTTGAGATCTTTTAACAGAAATCAACAATTGAGTAGTCTGGGGAAAAAACGGTGTCCCAGATTTTTTCTATTCCCTTTTGTTTCAGCACAATAAGGTGTGAAAGTAACAACTCTGGGTTTTTGAATAAATTACCGGGTTTCGTTCACTTCAGCAAGAATTTCTCTTGTTCTATCAATTTTACCGAAAATCTGGGACACCGTTTTTTTTCCCCAGACTACTCAATTGTTGATTTCTGTCAATGAATTTCCCTTAAGGTAGAACGCACCTCGGGACAGAAATTCGGGCCTTCAAATTTTTCAATTTTCTTCTGACCTACCACTTGTGGGGGCTCATTTTGAAGCTCTTGCGAAAGAAAAGTTTTCACCGTCTTAGTTTTTGAAAATCGAAAATTTTATTTTTTCTCCATAGAGTTTACACAGGGATGGCGGCCATTTTGAATTTCAAATATCGAGAAATCGCAAGATATTTGTCTCTCTAGTACCAAAGTTTGCACGGTGACCCCTGATTTTTATTCTTGCTTTGGTAAGAGAATGGTTCAAAGTTTCACTGAGGAAAATATGAGCAAAAGTTTAAGTCTTTCACTTTCGAGGTGCATATTACCTTAAAGAGGTTCGAACTCTTGTCTGGACTTTCTACTGGCAATGAAGTTAGTTATTTTGGTTCTTGCTGTTGTTGGTTTAAGAGACTATTTTTCAATTTACTGACAGCTGCCGCATCAAGAATTCTTTTTTGGTACTCCCACCTATGCCATGTTTTGCTTTAAGGGCCTACTTGGGCATCTATTGTACCCATGTCAGATAAGGAGATATAGCAAAAGATGAAAAAAAAAATGGCAGACACTAGAGTTACTGAGCTCTCCTGAGACAAAAGCCTGACCTTTCATATCAAATGGCAACAAGGCAACTTTGAAAGTGATTTCATTTGGAATATTTCAAATTTCTCTCTTGAGATTGCTTCCAATTCCAAGGCAATATTCTCAGCATAATGAAGTGGTGATCTTCTTTTAAATTTACCCCAAGCAATAAAAAGTTGTCATCTTGACTGGCAACCATGTGAGTGACATTCAGATAACTGATTTGCCAGGCAGGGGCCTGATTGTATTTACCAAACGGTGCCCCATCAGAACCCAGTGCAATTCGGAAACAATTTTGAACACCAAACCAACTTCTCACAAAAGCTATCAATTTCTTGTATGGGACTAATCTGGGAATGGAGCCAAGCAATAGCTGTTGTAAACCAGACATGGACTCCTTCTTTTTAATGAAATCCAATTCGCTTTTTCTTATGCCTTCATATTTATTTCGAGATTGTACACCATTGACATAGAGGTATTTTAAACTCCTGACCATATTACTTTCATCCTGCTCCAAATCTGACACAGATGTTTTAAGAATAGATGGAAGAACATTATTTACCATTTTAGGTGAATTTAATTGATACATATGTTTGCAGTTGACTTTCAGAAGCTGATGTAATAAGTGAATGCAAATGCCGCCAAGCGCAGCTGCATTAGAAAACTTTAGATGGGTGTGGACTTTGAGATTTAGATTGGCATACAATTTGAGGAAGAAGTATTCTCTCAGCACATTGAAGTGTTCATTTACGTCGTTTGTACTGTTGGCTAGTGTCTGGCATATCAGACAGCTGTCCTTTGACACCACTTCATAAAGGCCTGACAGTTCCTGTCTGATGAATGTTCTCTGTAAAATATATGAATAAATCATTTGTACTTATATAGCTTTGTTTTTATAGTTGATTTTTTTAACAAACTTTTCTTGCAATATTTAATGTGCTTCATCATGATCAGCTGCACTGCAGGATGGGAAATCAATATTTCATTCAAATTTAAAACGTAATCCAAATTTGCAGCTTTTGCCACTTTTAAATTAAAAGCACCAGGTGTATTTGTCTTTTTGCCATCGATTGTTTAATATACAATTATCTGAAAAAAAATTATTTTTTCACTGAGAACTTACATCCCTCACCTTTCTTGTTTCCTCCTGTCTCACACTGTTTAGAAGTCTGTCTGTTGCCCATTTCAGTAACCATTTTGAAGTTTGGATGGTGCAGGCAGCAGAAGTTGCAACTGAAAAATGCACGCCCTGAGGGCAGCTCAGGGCAGACTACATGTGCACAACATTCAATGACGTCACTAAGGAACTGTATGTCTGCCCTGAGGGCAGCAATATATCTGAGCTGCCCTCAGGGCAGACATATATATCCTATCCTTACAACATTGCATAGTGTATATCTACCAATCTGCCCTGAGGGCAGCAGTTTATCTGAGCTGCCCAGGGCAGACATACATTTCCAATCCTATCTGCCATTCTGCCCTGAGGGCAGCAACGTCTGAGGGCAGGCAGCAATATCTGAGCTGCCCTCAGGGCAGACATACAGTAGAGACGTCATCTGATGTTGAGCACATGTTTACTTCTCACATAACTGCCCTGAGGGCAGCGCTGCCCTCAGGTCATTTTTAGTTGCAACTTCTGCCGCCTGCTTTGGATGGTCAAATCTTTCTCCCTAGATTGCTGCATTACATCACGTGTAATTTTTCTTTTCCTTGCCCACTGTATGTCAAACCTTCCTTGCCTATTGCTGCATGACGGCTCAATTTCCTTTTGTCTCTCTTTCTGGTTCACAGCCCACTGCCTTATATCAAACCTGGCTCTCCTACGCATAGATGGAAATGGCATCGCCCTGACTCTGGCTATAATGCTCAGTAACATATCCCTCTTGGTTTCAACCAGAAATTCAAAAAAATTCAGATTAATATAAAGCTGCCAATAACATTGTATTTGTCTGTATGAAGTATTATTTTGAATGTCTTATAGACGAACTTGGTGTACTAAGACCTCCACCAACTCCACTTACAGACAATCAATGTTCAGCAAATCTGAAATTTTGGCAAACCATAAGTCATTCATGGATAATTTACAATAAAGGATGACCATAATAAGTTGCCTAGCTTATACTGGATACCAAAGCTCCACAAAACACCTTACAAAGCTAGGTTTATCGCAGGATCTTCAAAATGTTCAACTACAGAGTTATCGAAGATACTGACTTCTGTTCTTTGTACTGTTAAACGGGGACTTCAAGCATACTGTGATGTTGTCTTTTCTCGGAGTGGTATAAATCAAATGTGGATATTAAAAATTCGAAGGAACTCTTGGAAAATTTGAAATCAAGATCTGTTTCAAAAATAACATCTATTAAAACTTTCGATTTTTCCACATTGTATACCACAATACCACATAATAAATTGAAAGAACGCTTGAAAAACATCAACCAAGCATTTTTCTACAAAAACGGTTCACGCCGTTACAAATATGTAGTATTAGGGTATAATTCTACATATTTTGTTAAAAATACTACTAATGCTAAAGTGTTTTATACCGAGAAAGACATTATCAGTATGCTTGATTTCCTCATCGACAACATATTTGTAGAATTTGGAGGGCACAATTTTTCCAACAGTGTATAGGAATTCCTATGGGCACTAACTGTGCTCCCTTGCTTGCAGACTTATTTCTGTTCTCATATGAGGCAGAATTTATCCAGAACTTAATTAAACAGAAAAAGGTCTCTGTAGCTCGAACTTTCAATCTAACATATAGATACATAGACGATGTTATTTCTATGAATAACTCTGAATTCAGTAAATATCTCGCTATGATTTATCCTCCAGAATTGGAGATTAAAGAAACTACAGAAACGGCCTTTTCTGCTTCATATCTGGACATTTTACTTGAACTGGTCAATGGTCATCTTTCTACTAGGCTATATGACAAGAGAGATGATTTCAACTTTAGTATCATCAATTTTCCACACCTCATAAGTAATATTCCACTCTCACCAGCTTATGGGTATACATTTCCCAGCTTATTCGATATGCTAGAGCATGCAGTTCATATGGTGATTTTGTAGAGAGACATGGCCATCTCTCTTACAAACTATTAAATCAAGGTTACACCAGAGCAAGACTTGTCTCTACATTCAACGCTTTTTTGGCAGGTATTGCAAGCTGGTAGATAAATACAATATCTCTCTTCGACAAATGATCACTGATGGCATCGGTGACATTGGGCCTTAGTTAGTGACCACTACCTATCTGACGTATAGATTGATATATGGCGGGTGCCACATGTGGGGCAGGATGCGCTTACTATTTTCGAAACACCTGACATCACTTCTTGGTCTTCTTGCCAGAGGTCCATATATCTTTCTTTCATGAATGTGACTTTGTTTGTGTACCGTCTATTTACTGTCTGTTCTGTACTGTTTTGTGTCTATGTTTACAACTATTGTCTTCCGAATTCCGACCTACTGTTATTGGATTATGGATTGGTATGATTGCGCTTATTATGCAACACATTTTTAAATGTGGATTAATTTTAAACCAAGATGATAGAGATTGCAATGTATGGCAATGACGTGCTTTTGTGATTGTGGAAACTCTAGTTGCTTTGATGACTATCCCCTGAGTAATTGCCAAGAGTATTACGGTGGTGAACATGATAAAACACACAGTTCTACATTTTAAGGCATTGTTTTATTTTTGACCTTAAACGCTAACATGTCGACAGCAACTGTACTCGCAATTCCAATGTGCCGCTGCCAGTTCAACATACACAATGTAATACGCCCGTACGCATTGACACTGTGACAATGGGAAAATTGATGCAAAAGATCTGTAAATTGAAAAGATCTTTCCAAAATATAAAACAGTGCAATTGTTATGGACTTGTTTCAAGATACAATCTTCAAACATGGCAAAATTAATTAAAAAGATGAAACGTGAAATAAATCGACCTCGAGGAGGATCAACGGATGCGACCGATAAATCCCATTGTAACTGTAGTTACATTTTGACACTGTGTGCACTTTGACACAGGGAAATTTATTCAAAAAATCTGTAAATTGAGAAGACCTTTCCAAAATACAAAACAATACGATTGTAGGGACTTGTCTCAAGATGCAATCTTCCAAAGGTGGCAAAATTAAATTCGCAAATATAGAAAAGACGAAGCGTGACATAAATCACCTTTAGGAACGATGGATGCGACCAATAAATCCCATTGTTTACTATCATGGTAGTTACAGTTGCCCCAGTTTTTTGTAATCTGCTTGTGGATACAGTCTTTATTTGTATGAAATTCATTACTAATCTACCTGGGAAAAAATTCTGTCCGGACAGAAATTCATTTGTCAACAATGTCACAGACTTACTGGCTGTGTAATGACACCAAATACTGGGTATTTCAACATTATCAAAGGAATAGATTAAGACAGTGTACTTTGAAAATGGAACAAAAACACAAAATAATGAAAATTAAGTTTGTTACAGCTACTGTGGCATTTTAGTGACTCTGCATGTTTTTCTCCCTCTGTGCACATTTACAGTGAAGCCTTGAAAGAGATGTACATTTTAGTGACTATGACAGTGACCTGTCACAAAAGGCAATTACAAGACTGTGGTGAGTGACAGTGACCAGTCCAAAGAGGAGTTGGTATGGTGATTGTGTGGTGAGTGACAGTGACCAGTCCAAAGAGGAGTTGGTATGGTGATCGTGTGGTGAGTGACAGTGACCAGTCCAAAGAGGAGTTGGTATGGTGATCGTGTGGTGAGTGACAGTGACCAGTCCAAAAAGGAGTTGGTAGGGTGATCGTGTGGTGAGTGACAGTGACCAGTCCAAAGAGGAGTTGGTATGGTGATCGTGTGGTGAGTGACAGTGACCAGTCCAAAAAGGCGTTGGTAGGGTGACTGTGGTGAGTGACAGTGACCTGTGGTGAGTGACGACCAGTCCAAAGGTGAAATTTGGCTACAGGAACTGTCAGGTATGTTTTACTATCTCAGGGGCTAATGCCATTATGGTACCATTGTCTGTCTGTCTGTAGTCTCCTTGTGTCGTCATTAACCAAAAACTGCTGACTGGATTGAAATGAAATTTCATACACATGTTCAGTATGCAAGAGCTGAATAGAATTTAATGGATGTTGCCTCCAAGGAAAAAGTTACAATTTCTGACTTGCAATGCCAAAAAGAAAATTTGAAATTTTACAGTGAATGCACATTAGATAGCCACTCACCAAGCAACTCTAAAAAGAAAATCTTCCAATACACTACTGTCACTTATTGTATGTGAATGTACTCTCGGCTTAACTGTAGGCTGCCACTACCATGTAGGCTCAGTCATTGCAAAATTTTGCAAATCTAGTGTCATGTTTTGTGGCAAGTAGTGTTTTAAATCATATGTTAGTTTGATATTCCTCATGGAATGGGGCCAGTAGAAAGAACCTTTATTAAAATATAAATTTTAGGAGTGGCACAAGTTAGGATTTTTACTTTACGGCAAGCTACACAAAGTATATACAAGGGAATAAATTTTCACCTGTTCTGACAGATGAAATTTACATGTTGGACTCTTCACAGAGTGTCCCCATACTCAGTAGATCAATTCATGACTTTGTAAAGAATGTCAAAATTGAATTCATCTTCCTTTGTTCAGCCATGGGCACTGGATTTTGTGTGAATATTACAGTTAATATTCACAAACACATAAACATTTATGTAATAAAATATTTCAAAATTGAAATATGAGATAATGGAATAATTTACAAACTCTATATTGTACATGTGTACAACCTTATGTGAAATGAATACTCATATCTTCAGTAAAAATACTGTATAGGACAATTTATGAGTCTGCACCTAATGCATGGAAATCAATGTTGCTCCAAACAGTCAAAAAGTAAGTTAACATGTTTTACCAGTGTTGTGAGTTACAATATTTATTGCATATTTTCTCCTGTTTCTAGTCATCCAAGAAGAAGCTAAGTGCCAAGCGTTGACAGCTATGGAGGAATTGCAAGGGTTAAGTAATACATGAAATGCCCATGAAATGCCAAAGAATGCTATTTTTCTGATAGATGTGAATGCAGTTGGTCTTCATGCTTTGACAGCAGATGATAATGCAGTGCTTTTGAACAAGGGTCAGCCAACACAGACTTTACATATCAAAGGCAATGATGAGGCAAAGGAGTGTGGCAAACAAAGACTTTACATATCAAAGGCAATGGTGAGGCAAAGGAGTGTGGCAAACACAGACTTTACATATCAAAGGCAATGGCGAGGTAAAGGAGTGTGGCAAACACAGACTTTACATATCAAAGGCAATGGTGAGGTAAAGGAGTGTTAGTCCAGTCAATTTAGGGTTTAACCTAGGACTAATTGCAACAGAATTATTTCTTCACCATGACCTTTGGAAAGGTCTCACTAATGACATATTAAAAGTATAGGAAAATATAAGGGGTGCAAATTGGTTAAATTTGCATATATTCAAATTAGCTATATATCGCCTTTAAAATGACTGCTATACTCACATTTTGGACATGTAAACTGAATTCAAGTGACTTTTTTCATTGCAACACAATTTAGTAAGGTTCAACACGTTATTTTCTAAATGTCTTGAACAATAAAGATTATGCAAATTAAGTAATTTGCATATATTCGCAGTTTTTCCACTATTTCAGACAAAATGAATGTTTAAGTTCATATTCAAACAATTTTTTTTCTCAATGAAATTGTTAAGGTTTTGTAAGAATTACCTAAAACAAATGAGGTTGACTTAATTTGCATGCTAATTATTTTAATACAAAAGGCCTCATTTGCATAATTGACACAAACGGTCTTCTGAATACAATAAGACTACAATAGCTTCCATTGACATTTTCTGGTTATTCAGAAATGCAATGAATAAAGAGAAGAGTTTCAGAGCATTACTATTTAAATAAAGGGAATCAGAATTCTTTCTTTGGATATTCTTCTTTCTTTTACGACGATAAGGTTATTCATAAAAAATCATTGGACGTGTTCAATAATTTGACATCAATTGTCATTTTCAGTCATTTTATCCTACAACATGTTCGATTGCAGTAAAATTTTTGAAGGAATATTTTATGCTTTTGGTCACTATCTTCAATGACGATTGAAATATTCAGTTACTAATAATGGTTCCCCACACTTAACAGTTGTGCCTGTGAATCATCTTTCTCATTATTAAACTATCATTAGTATAAATACGAACATCATTTGAATCACCATGATGGTAGTGGTGATGACAATTATTATGATGGTCATTATCATATCAAAATTTCTTCCTCTTCCTCTCTGTTTACATCTTCCTCTAGGTGGTTCATTTGTTTACAGCCAGAATCCTTTCGTTGACAACAGAAAGTCTAGATTTTGCTTTCTTCTGGGGTTATTCATGCTGCTGCAGTTCATGGTAGAACCCATAAGTATGGGGAAGGGCAACTCAATGAAAAGATGTGAAGCATAGGATGATATAATTGTACTGCGTATCATATCAGATCTTAGATGTGCAAGTATCACTCATGGGGCTGTTATGTAATGGACTTCCCATTTGCAGATTATTAGACTTTTGTATTATCACCAATAAGATCGATCACTCAAGGAATTGAGAGTCTGGCCAATCTGAGGTGAGACTTCCATAAGGTTCAAAATACAGGATAACCAATTTTATGATAATTTGATGTCAAAATTTGATATCCTAATTGATAAACTCGTTAACGGCAGCTTCTGTGATGCAAATCCCTTCATTTTGGTTTTCTTGTTTCACGGTCATGAAAATTTGAAAGAGCAGCTAGAAAATGTAACATTATGAAAAGTATCTAGATTTGCATTTACCAGTGATTTAGATTATCATGATTCAGTCAACAGATTTTTTTTCAGTTTTTCCTTAAATGCTATGGCTTTGTACGGTAAGATTAAACAGGAAATCTCTCTCTTCAGTCCATTATATGACTTTATATTAATTTTCAATTGTTGTCTTTAAGAAATTTCAAATTTTGAGAAATGCAGTGTCCTTTGATTATTGTAATGTCTTTCAGCTGATAAAGGAACAGTTTCCTTATCCATATTTCATGATAATTGGCAATATAGTATAACAATTGTACCTCTACATCATCATGATCATTATAATTTATTTATCATTATTATCATAAATTTCTGTATGTGGCATGAACAGGCAAGTTGCACACAGTCAAAAGTATATCTGATTTACCAGTGACCACACAACCTGGTCTTTAATTATATTTTACCAACACTTAATCTATATTAGTAATACGGGGTAAGGGTGAAAATAAAAGAAAATAGAGCTGAAACACAAATTTTCTTCAGCCTCGCTCAGTACAAAGTGTGGGTTATTTGGCCAAGCATTTTGGTATGCATTAAGAAATCCAAATCTTCCAGTAAGTTGCCAATGTTATTAACATTATGCAAATTCTCTAGATAATTGAAATGAACTATACGAATAAATCATTGTTTATTTTTACAGGGCTTTCCATTCTGTAGGCCCTATTTGTATATAATCATTACAATGAGTTAAAATACACAGAAAATAAATAACCACGTCAATTTCTTTGTACTGAGCAAAATGTTCATTCAAGTTATAAAATGGACATCTTTCGATAGGAAGAATTTAAAGTATTAAATAACTTAAACAAGTAGTGTCTCTTATACTGATAACATAATTAATTAAAATAAGTTGACGTCAATTTGAAAAATTAAAGAAAATTATTTTTATGGTCATCATATAGGATTTATGCACATGAGGAATCGCTCAAAATTAGGTAAATATATTTGGCAATGTTAGTAAAAACTTCCAATCTCTCTTTACGATATTGTAAAACATTTCAAGTTTCAATTATTACATTAATACAGTGTAGGCATTTCCTATAAAATCTTTTAAAATTAGACCTTTGTACAATGTAGATTGTATTAGACTTTGAATATACTTTCTTGGACCTTTTAAGTATTTAAGGTGAAGAAATAATTCATATTCCAATTAGAAAAAGGAAGTGACATGGTTGACTTATTGGACAAATGCAAATAATAATTTTTTTATCGCTGTAAGATATATTTTAAAACATTCCCTGAACTAAAACAAAAATGATGTTACATAGTCATTACAATGTCAGCTTATCTCTTAAATCACTTTCGTAAATAGATTATCAGCACCAGGTTTGTATAGCATCTATGACCCATTTAGCATTTGGGTAAATTAGCTGTCTTATGCACAACTTCATTAAATGCACTTTTCGCGATCCCCGGGATCGCCTTTGTTCTAGTCTGTGAGAAATGATTGAGGTGTAATAGCCTTTTGTTTTCCATTGAAATTGTAATCTGGTGGGTAACTTTTCTGATGAGAAAATCTGGTGCCAACACAGGCCTTTAAACTTGCGATATGTAACTTCCATGACCCTAGTAAAATTTAGTTCTAATGATCTCCGTTGTTTTTTAACATTATACATAGTCATTTATACTATAGGTCAAAACAGGGAAAAGTAAAGTGGTAGGAGGGGCACATTGCAGTTATGTAAAATGAGGAGTCTTAAACGATTTTATGCATTGCCTACAAACACAAAGAGAACATTAAATAATCAAATTGCTTGAATTATATCAATTTGCTGAATATATTTTCAAGAAATATATTAACAGCAACGATTTTGTTCCCTTTTCTAAGTTTTATATTTATTCAAATTATGCACTGTCTCCCTCTTAATAGTCATTTTGTTTATCATTCTCTACATTCAATACAGAGTGGAAACAAAAACTACTTGTTGTGTGGATTAAATATAATTTTTAAGTGAAATGCAGTGGCAGGTATACTTGATTTAGGCAAATTAGGAATATTCCTTGGGCGATAAAATGTATTCAAATATATTGCCTGGACAAAAATTAAGATAAATGCATACATTACTTGAACATGATGTCGCATTTTTCTTAATTCAATATGCATATTTCTTTTATCAGTGAATGTATTGGTCCCATTATCCATTTATATCTATACATATTAGGTAATGTTATACCTCTTAGATTGTATTGGACTTTTAGAATGTCATTCTAGGACCTCTCTAAAATACACAAAGAAAAATTAATTCTATTGCTGTCAGAAGTAGCTTATATAGTTACTAATTAGGGACATACAAAGAAAAGTGAAGTGTTGTGGCGGCCATATGGATTTATGCAAATGAAGAATATTTCTATGACGACAAAATATTTTAATCAACCTTGCCTGAATCAAACACAAGGCAAATAAGCCCAAAATCCGCATATATCATGTTTAGCCGAATATTTTTAGTAGCAACATTCTATCAGCACCTAGTTAATAACCATAATCTTTTTACATATATGCAAATTAGGAATTAGGCATTGTTTACATTTCTAGATTGTACGAGGCTTTTAGTATGTCATTGTAGGACTTCTCTGAAATACACAGTGGATAAATAATTCTATTGCTGTCAGACGTAGCGTAAAAATAGTTATTAATTGGGAAAAATACAAAGAAAAGTGAAGGTTGTGGCGGCCATATTGGATTTATGCAAATTAGGAATATTACTATGACGACTAGATATTTCCATTAACATTACCTAAACAAAAACAAGGCAAATAAGCCAAAAACCTGCATAACATATCATGTGAAGCCAATTATTTTTAGCAGAAACATTCTGTCAGCACTAAGTTTGTGCCAATAATCTTTTTACATCTATGCAAATTAGGCACTGTTTACAATTCTAGATTGTACTCGGCTTTTAGTATGTTATTCTAGGACTTGTCTAAAATTCAATGTGAAAAAATTATTCTATTGCTGTCAGTAGTAGCTTAAAAATAGTTATTAATTCGAGAAAAACTAAGAAAAGTGAAGTGTTGTGGCGGCCATATTGGATTTATGCAAATGAGGAATATTTCTATGACGACAAAATATTTTCAACAACATTGCCTAGACCAAAAAGGAGGCAAATAAGCCAAAAAGCCTGTATCAAAATCATGTTTAGCCAATATTTTAAGTAGAAACCATCTATCAGCGACAATTTTATACCCATCAGCCCCCTTTACATTTATGCAAATTAGGCACTGTTGCACCCCTTAGATTTTATTATACTTTTAGTATGTTATTTCTAGGACCTTTCCAAAATGCATGGTGAAGAAATAATTTCTGTTGCAATTAGTCCTAGGTTGACCCCTTTTTTGGCGTAGATTGACTGGACTATGTGCAAACACAGACTTTACATATCAAAGGCAATGGTGAGGCAAGAGGTGTGGCAAACACAGACTTTACATATCAAAGGCAATGGCGAGGTAAAGGAGTGTGGCAAACACAGACTTTACATATCAAAGGCAATGGTGAGGCGAAGGAGTGTGGCAAACACAGACTTTACATATCAAAGGCATGGTGAGGCAAAGGAGTGTGGCAAACACAGACTTTACATATCAAAGGCAATGGTGAGGTAAAGGAGTGTGCAAACACAGACTTTACATATCAAAGGCAATGGTGAGGCAAAGGAGTGTGGCAAACAAAAGACTACTGTTCAGGAGGCTAGATTTTTGTATTTTCCAAAGAAAATATTTTCAGCAAAGAGACTACCCAGACTTTTTGTTTAAAGTCTGGTGAAATGCCCATGTTGCAAAATCACAAAAATACAGTTGATGGTCTATAAACAGTTGCATTCATTTCTTTTTTCGTTTAGCGCGCGTGATTATGAAATATGGCAAAAGAAAAATGCAATGTGGGCGTGTCCCCCGAGCCTCTCCAGTCGACTTTTTTCGGCTTTCCGAAGTTTGCCCGACGTCGTATCTCATAACGGGAAGTGAAGTATTTCACACCTCCTAAGCTCCCCACGGGGGGTAACTTCTAGGGTTTCCGCTTACATGATCAGGACAGTGTCCTCCTTCACTTTGGGAAGACGTTGTTCTTTTGGTGGCTGTGACAGCGGCAAGAACATGAACGGCTCAACTGTAAACTTTTTCAAGTTCCCGTCAAGTGTGGAGTGTTTTGAACCATAATGTGCTTGTCTCGGCTGGTTCGTACGATCGGCCACGGTCCCTCGGCTGAGCCTGCCTCGCTACTCGCTACACAGAAGGTTGGGACCGCAATGCAAGTCAACTGCATGAACACCAACACTGAACGTTGTGACTGCCATTAAAATGCACTAGTCTACAACACGGAACGTCGTGACCGCAATGCAAATCGACAGTAAAAAACGTAAATGGGACCGTGATTAAAATGCACTACAACTACGACACGGAAGGTTGGAACCACGATGCAAATCAGCTGCATGAACAGCAACACTGAACGTTGAGACTACCATTAAAAACGAACAACAACACGGAACGTAGAGATCATGATACAAATCATGGAGGTAGAGTCCTCCATGATACAAATCGACAGCAACACGGAACGCGTCGTTGGGACGGCAATTACTGAGGCTAAATTGAAGAACAACGGGGAATACCAGACCACGAGGAACGTGATGCAACTCGACCACAACATGGAATGTTTAAGACCGTGATTAAAATGCACAACACAGAACATCTAGACCGCAATCAGTGTAAATCAACTATAACACCGAACCTTGTTGCCTCGATTAAAATGCGTATGTCTGCTATGTATAGCAAAAGTTTCAATTCTCGCGAGCGAGCGTTCCTATGCCCGCTGTACACTGGACAAAATGACGTCAAATTTATCACAAGGGCTCGATTGCGTGTGTGTAAGTTTCAATTCTCGCGAGAGCCATTTATGCATGCTGTACACTAGACTAGATGACGTCAAATCTCTCGCGAGACTTGGCTCGATTGCAAATATGTACGACGCGACGGAAAGAACGCAATAATACGGAAGTAGACACAGTTTTTGCGAATCGCCGAGAGAGAAGCGCAGATTAAACAACAGACTAAAAAAACCAAGTCTTTTCTTTATTTTACCATATTTTTTAAACAAAAATCAGTTTCGCCATTGTGGCGAATTAGGATCGATTTTTTTTCGCCACTTCGGATTTCGATTCGCATTGGCGAACGTGGCGAATGGGCAGCGCGAAGCCTGTTTTGTTAGCGGATACCGGGCAGAGATAAGGCGGCGTTGGACCGCTATTCGATGTAAATGAACACACCTGTGACGTCACAGACGGCCAACCTTGACTCCCGCTGAGGGCGTGACCTGAGTGACCATGAAAGCCGCGCATAGAAATATCAAAAAAATTAACACTTGCGCGTACTTTTAGGTTTCAATTTTGTTGCGAGTGTAATAGTATTGACCTCCTGGAAGATATTCTATCACACGACCGGGACCATTTCACCAGACCTTTAACAAAGTTATATTTTTGTAAACCAAATATAAAGGAGAAATTCTAAATAATCTACCAATCCTTCAGTACTCATGTAAGTATATAGAACACAATATTGTAGTGTTACTGCATGGCAGTGTATCAAAAAGTACTTTACCTTTCTCAAAAACAAAAAGGTTTGTCTCACAAAAGGTAAAGGGAAAATGTAAATCATTAACGCCAAAACAGGCAATTGAATTTATTGCAAGAGAGGTTGATTGCAAGTATGGAGCAAAAAGTGCCAGAGAACAGCCATGTGGTCGGCAACAGGACAAAGATTTGAAACGGAAAGGACATGATGTTTGAACGCTTGGATTTGGTAAAGAGAGGGATGAAATATTTAGTATACCTAGGGCCAGTGAAAAGGAAGATAAAGAATTCATTAAACATTTGTCATGTGTGAGAACCAGATGCTACTGAATTCCATTGGAGAAAATCCAATATTACTTGGACTGACATTAAAGCCATAACTCTTGAAAGTTGTTGACCTCAAAATATCTTCCTATTCTAGTCTGGTTTTCTCTGAATTCTACCCTCTGAAGGGATATGGGCTTTTACTGCCGTTGGAAACCATTTCTTTGTGAAACATTTAACAAATAAACTCAACTTTTAACAGTTATTTTGATTTCCCACCATTTTCAAAAATTGGTAATATTACAAAGGAAACAGAACATACAATGTCACAGTTGAAAACATTCACCCCTGTGCATTAGATTGGACGTGCAGTTTATGTGAAAGATTTCAGTGCAGATATGCACAGTATCCACAGTTTTTGCTTTTTCACATGGGGCTGCGATTTAGTTTTGGGCAAACATTTAATGGCAGTGTAATCTTTATAATCGCAGTGTAATCTTTATCTTGTTCAAAACTGCATAATCCCAGCGGGTAGTTAATAATAAGTGTATATACAGACCTAAATTAGTACATTCTCACAAACTTTCTTTAACTTGAAAGTAAAATCATAAAAATAATACTAAACATACAGCTAGGGGGCTTTAATTCATAGGGAAGATATTTCAGTTGTTGCACTTATTTGCAACAGGCCAAGCTTGAAAAAGCTTCTAAGTTTTGGAACAGATTTTGAGAAGGCCTTGATTAATGGTTTTAAGTCTTTGACTCAGCATTGGTTCTCAGATGTTGCAAACACCTTGAGTTGAATGCAAGACATTTCATGAGTCATAATAATATCCCCAATCTGAGCAACAGGAGTTTCTGAACACAGTCTTTGGATTCTATAGATAAGGTATAATCATACCCAGCTCTAATAGATTGCAAAGATGGTGATCATGCACTTAACAAAACTTTGCAAAAGTAACTTGGTAAAGCTTTTAGAAAGTCAGAAATTTCCACTTTCATTTTATTACTTCTCAGGGTATACAGAAATAAAAATGTTCAAAGTGAACAAATACCGGTACATTATTTTTGTTCCCTGTTTGTTGTTGCTCATGTTCAAAGGTATTGTCTTTTATATGTAAATGAAGTTTTCTGTCTTATTTCTTAGTACTTGTTTTATCTGGGCCTACCGGCAGATGATTTATAATAAATGTATTTCACATAATTCATTTTTTATTCATTTTTTACAGGTACTGTGGTTTCTCAGGGTGCTGTAATTTACACTTTGTAGGTGTTTTATCAGAGTGCTGAACAGGCCAAGTTTTTGTGTCAGGCTGTGCTCTCTCTTGCCTTTCAAAATTGTTACTGTATTAAATTTATGAATTTGGTTTCAAAATAATTAGCAAAAATTATGTAAGGCTTAGCCGCTCCCCCATTTTTAACAATAACTTCTGCTACTCCTTGAATTATTTTAAGAATGCATACATGATAGATAAATGTGGAAATCAGCTAGACAAATGCAAAGTTTTTTTTACTTTTACTTAAAGTATGTTTTTATTCACACTGAACACTCAAATTTTGATTGGCATTTTCAAAAGATCAATCACATCACATTATCATAGGTCACAATGCTTGTAACCCCCTTCCCCCCCCCCCTTCCCCAATTTCTTCCTTGATGAGCAATATCCTGCACCTCAATAAAGTTTGCCATTTTGGTTAAATGGCCCTCAAATGTTATTCACTGAATCAATCTTTATTACACAGCACTTTCAAGTATATTGTCACAAAAATAATGACTCTTTCTGCATACACAGTCAGTGATTGATCTTTATATATTGAGGGGTCATATATTATCAGTGCTTGCGAAACTTTTAGATGCTAGAAAATCTGTCCCTGTTGTATACTACATATACTTGGAAAGCTGAGACACTGTGATCTTGAAAGTATGCATGTCATTTATGAGTGGTACCTCTACCATACAGCTGCAGCCATTATGCTATGTCCATATTGAAGTCCATCAACTTTTTCTAACCACTGTATACCTCACAATGAAACCTGTCACAGTTTTATTAAAAAGTGTTGTTTTTAAAAATAGAATACTTAAAACAGCGGAAAGATGATAGTCTAAAAATTGATTTTTACAGTTTTTATGGCAAAAGAATCAGTGACCTCCTTGTGAAGGGAATGTATCATTTCACAGTGGTTTGACAAATTCTCAGTGTGAGCAGATGAAGTTTAGAAAGATGTCCAGTGTCACAGAAAGGTTCCAATGTAGACTGCAATTTATTCTTAAGTTGACTTCTATAAGATGTCAACAGAAGTTTTATCAATTTACCAGTGCACGTTAGATGTTGAGATCCAAGAGTAATCTGTCAAAATGAATGTTTTTTTTTGTTAGCCTGATTGTATCATTTGCAATGTAAATGTTTTACAAACATTTTAAAAGATATTTATTTTTGGTTTGGTGAGGCTTACCCAGAACCACTGATATTTACTCCAATATGTGAAGCCTGCATCAACCATTTTATACCCTTTGAAAATACTCGATCGCCATTATCATTCTTCTTGTTTTTAGAAGTATGGAATCTGTTCTATGCATGATCCCAGTCTAAATTGTGCCTGATAATAAACTTTTACGATAGGTATCACATGAAATGTGGTGTTTATTTTGGTGTCGTAGGAGTGGATTGTATTCAAACCGAAATGGAGCCCTACAATTTCAAACACAGACATCTTTATCAAACCATAAGGCGCATTAACAATAGGGACGAAGGCGTTTCCCAACCTGTGTGTGGAGGGACTGTGTATCAAAGGACGCGCCTCTTTATGGCAACAGCTCAGTGCTACCCTATACCCGTTAAGAGACTGATTTTTGCGTAGGTCAGTGGAGGGGAAATTCTTGCTCTGGCTCGCGAGAATGCTTCACAACTGAACTATGCAAACCACATTTAATTTTTCTATTGACTCAAATTACAATTCTTTGTAGTACTTTTCTCCTTGTAATAAGACAGAGACCTGTCTAGACATGTCATTTAAGTGTAATTTATCAGTATTTTTGCTGTCAGATACGCAAAATGAAGGTTACAACAAGACAGCATTGTCATATTTGCTTGTGTGTGTAACACCCTAAACGTGATGTAGTTGGTATGGGTTTTTCCTTGTCATGGCCATGGTTTTGTAACTTATTTCCGGTTTCTGCAACAAGAAAATTACCATGGCAAGCAAATTCTGCCTTTTTCTATGAAATTAATGACAACATTGTCTCTCTGAAAGTTGTCTGGGGATTTGTTGAAAGCTTGCTTACCAATGGTGAAATGTAAAACCAGCCCAATGAATTCAGAAAGTAATTAAATTTGACTTGATATTGTAAATGACAATATGAATTACAACAGTCAAACAATTGATGTAAGTGAGACTAGACATTGCAAGCATGTGTCATCATTGTAGAGTGTATAATGTATCTTCAGAACAACAGCTGAAATTTTGTCCACGGTCAGCAACATTTGTACAGAGAATGGCAGCCACTTGAAATTAATCACACTGTGCTGTAAATGTCTGAATATTTGTTTCTGTTACACAAGGCAAATAAAAATTGTGAGTATTAAAAAGAGATTAAAAGCTTTTCATATTTCCTTCAGCATAGAGCATGGTATTGCCTTCAAAATGTCAATTTCTATTAAAGTGTTTGTCGATAGCTTTCAAACCTTTGAGAAGCTATACAGTAAACCTTACATTCATACTACGTTAAGTCCATATCATTGGGAACTTAGAGATGTAATCCCTAGATTATACCAAGTTATGAATTATGAATTCAGAGTTTCCTCTGAGTTTGCAGATTTATCTGTCATGTCATGCCTTCATCGGTGAATACTTCGGTTTGGAACGCAGGAAATAATTTTTATTATTTATCTTAATCAAGCATCACAAAATACATGACCCAAATAAAACTTGTTGCATAATTTGCAATATCTGCCATGACTTCACGGAGATATCAAGGACATCTTTTACTACACAGTGACAGTTCAGGAGATGCACAAATCCACTGTGCAAACTAGTGTGCATTCTTGGACAATTTTTCAATGATTGTAACAGTAGGGGTGACCTACTGACCTGAGTAAAACTTGTGTCATGGAATAAAATCTTTGTGAATTTACCATTTAGTCAACATGTGGATATAATCAAAATTTTTCTTTGATAAAAAGTACATGATGCATTCAATGGTGACTAGTAGATCAATAAAAGCCCCTTTTGCTAAAATATCTATCACTTTGCACCCCAAAACCAAAGAGTTACTTTCTTCTCTCCATTTTTCATCCGAAAGCTCTCTTCTTTACATGACCTTAGTTTTTATGATTTCCTGATCCCAAATAAAAGTTTCTGATGATGAAATTTCTTTATTTTGAAAAATATTACATGACTCAAAGCTCATGTACCCCCCCCCCCACCAACTTCACTTGCCCTGGTATGTTTTCATGGTTCTGAACTTAAACCACTATGATAGCAGATTATGCAATGATTTGGCATATTCATTCTGCACACAGCCAAAATTATGTGACACAAATTTTATTTTTTATGAAAAAATTCAAATAAAATGTAAATTCTGAGGCTTAACTCAAATTATCGCAATGGTAATATACACTGTAAATATAAGTAATCCAATAACATCTCAAGATTAACAACCCTGTTGGTATGGTACTGGTAGAGGTGACTTTAGCTTTGACATTCACATTGTGGGTCGTGTCATGTTTATGTTCGATAAACACTAAAGGTCATGAACGTTGCAACCTATGCAGGAAGATGATTGCAAAATAGTACTATACAATATTCAATGAAAATAACATGATATAACCATAGAAACTTCAATGGGACATTCAATGGGTACATATACAGATGTTGGAAGCTTGTCTGCGAAGTACCACATTTGTTGCTGTAATTTACTTAAAAATAGTGAAGTCAACCGCGCAATTAGGCATTGCAACATATGTCCCCTTCCCTCTCTCTCATCATATCTGAATATTCACTGATGCAGCTATTGTCGTAAGAGCAATATCACTAGAAGTATAGTGCAAGAATAACATGGGAAGGCAATATGCATGCACTATCAATATCACTATCAATATCTGTGATTGAGAATAAAGTTCACAGCACAGCCAGCTAGCCAGCCTCATTACATGATAGAGTGACAGAAAACACTGCAAACATTATTTCAAACCATGTAAGATTGTGTTTACAAAAATGAAGGTTTGGTTCAAAGAAATTCAGTAACCTCTAGGCCTCCTCTCCTTGATATAGTTTAGCCACCTCACTGTGGGTCAAAGTTCAAAATATTGAAAAGTTGGCTTTCATTCCCGAAAGAGTACCAGACTGCTACTTGTCATAGAGATTCTGGGACAGTATAAGTGTGATTTCCAAGATGTTCACAATGCAAATAAAATGCAGTAGATCCAGTTTCATGAATAAGATATTTGAAGGTTTCACTTCGGATTAGTTTTCATTTGTTCATCATTTATGAATTGCAGTACTCAATTGGTATTATCGAGCATTTTTGGACAGTTTGAATTTATATTAAGGTGTAATCCATGGTTTCATTGGATTATTTTCAACAAATAAAAACACTTTCATAAAAATAACATTTGTTGTGATGAGATCCAATGTTTTCTCTACAATTCTGACCAAGGAACAACACCTTTGAAAACAGAATTCCATTCAGAAAAAAGCTTTGTTTTGTGTGTAATAAAATGATGTGACAATATCATTAGATATGGCAGTGATGTCAGAGAGTTTTGCTTTTCTATTTTATCTTCAAATACTTCATGTGAATATGAATCATTTTTATGTAAAATGACAGTATAGATGTGAGCCAGTTTGAGGCTGGTCTGTTTGTTTTCTGATTTCTTTATATAAAATACATCTTTCATAGACCCCCCCCCCCCCCCCTTGGTCTATCTTATATCCAGGTAACATTCAACTTGGTTGCAGACAATCCATACTCTAGTTGTTCTTCAGTAAATGTTTTGGGGAATAAAAAAGAAAAGGATAGTTTATACAGTCAAACCTGACTACAGTGGTCACCCAAGGATCCAACAAAAGTGACCACCATATGGCAAGGTGGCCTTTCTGTAAAGGGTAGGTGTGGGCATTACTTTCAGGGTAGGTGATGTGCTGAGTGGGGAATTTACAAACAGATAGCAGCAGTAATATTAATTTCAATGTCATAGATCTTTCAAAAGTCATGATACATACATGTAACTACTGAAAGAATCAATTTGCGACTATAAAATCAGTTTAAAGGGATGCATTTCTTAATTGCTTTCCATTCAAATTTAAGCATGTTTTGAAAGAGGTCATTCAAAGTCAGATATGTTGACCATATATAAACAGGTTTTGTTTCAAATTGGAGCAATTCCATATGGTCATTGATCAAACAAGAGAGGTGGCTGTTTTGAAGATGGCCTTTAAAATGCCTCAGGACCGCTATGACCACTCTGTAAGGGTGACCTGGGTAAGACGGGATTTATTGTATATGAAAACAGAATGCTCAAAGTATACTTTGTACTATTGTTGTTAAAACTTTGATTATTGCCCAAGTTACTAATGTCAATGCTGAACAGATTTAAGCTTTTGATAACACCACATTTAATTTAATCTAAGGCACAGTGTAATTTTGCAGATAATTACCAAATTATCCAAAAATAGTCATATTTTACAAAACTAAAAAATTATGGTACATCATTGATATGATAGCACAGCGTGACATCTTATCTTAGAAAGCTTTTATTTCACAAACTTTGATGTATATGAGTAAAGATTAGTGTTATGGAAAAAGTCACTGCTGCAATGACAGTTTCAGTTACATCGACATGTGGTGGTCTGAAACAAACAATTACTCTTACTATCACCAACATGCAATGTCCAATTTCACTGACAGATTTTGCATTGGTGAACACTCATGAAAATCAATAATGTTGAATCTAAATTTCTGGTTTATTTAAAGCATGAACTAATTCTCATAGCTTTATGAATAATACATGATCATAATTTTGTCATTAATCTATCATAGCGTAAGTCTCTGAAAAAGAGAAAAAACGATTTTGAAAATATGATTTCAGTGAAATTTTGGTGAATTTCCAAAATCAATTTCTTGTGTAAATGGTAATTACAAAGTCCAAAAATCTTTGCAAACACTTCCATATACTTAATATACTATACATTGATTTAAAAAGTCCAAGCTATTTGTCCCAGTATTCAAAGTAATATAAACTTTATATATCATGAACATGATGACATTTATTTCTCTTGGTCAACTTGAAAATTTTATTTTTGTGAACAAAAGTGCTCTTCTCTGCTTGTTATCACCTTTTCAGACAGAAAAAGCCTCATTCTGTTTTATATACTTTTTGGTCAATTCTGTTGGGTTTTTTTGCAATAACTCAATGCATGTTCCCTCCCTTATGAACTTTAGTAAATTTTGACCCCCCCCCCCAAAAAAATGGTTTTGTAAAAATCAACCCACTTATTTCCTCCAACCCTCTTCCCTAGAAAAAACGAATGCTCCCAAAGCATACTGAATGGTGAGTTTAGATACAATGTTTTTCTTTAATCCCAATAAAACAAGTTTTTTTTTGCAACTGTCTATAATGCCAATATATCTTAAAGTCAACAAGAAACCTGAGAGCCAACTAACTTTTTAACAATACCCTTAGGATAGTTGCAGGCATATGTGAACAAATCAAAACTTTCCTGTTTATCGATGAACTGGCGTAAAGTGCACCCATGGTGCACCAAAGTTCATATTGGCAATATTACCAGCAACTGTAGAATGGTAACTCCTGATCACTCGCTATGGTTGTCGCGGGTGCTTGACCAAGGCAAAACTATAGTTAGTATGTGGTGCAGCAGAGAGAATTGACTCAAAACACCTGCAGTACTCCATGCGCCTGTGCCGTAGTTAGATCAAACGGACTGGTCAGTTTCTTCAGCCTGGGGGGGGGGGCCGGTGGATTCAATGGGGGGGGGGGTTCACCCTGTTTTTGACTTTGGTGATGGGGGGGTCACCATGTTTTTGAAATGCCCAATGGGGGGGTCAGTGTGTTTTTGAATTTTGACACAGGCTCATCATTGCCTAAAATGCTAGTGTCAGCCACAAATTTCATCATTCGTTGTATTTTTCGGCGCGCCCTTCGGGCGCATGACTTTAATAATCAGTCATATTTTTCAGCTCGCCCCACTTTAACATATCAAGCATACATACATCAGAGATATCTGTACGTTCCATATTTTTACGGGATTTTACGGGTTGGTCAACATCGCGAAAGATAGGAATGGTTACTCCTTTTTCATTAACATCACTATCTTTCCGATGTTGACCAACCTCTGATAAGTCCACGGATTAGCATAATTAGTTGTGTTGACTAATTAATTACAGCATGTGTGTATGAGAGATATATACGTCCTTGTAATGGAGTGTAAAATAAATAAGAGTCACAGAGGCTAGGTTAGGTTATATAAACCATTTATTTTATTTATTCCGATCATTCTGAGCATGAAGAAAGAAGAGAAAATGATAGAGAAACAGTGTGAAAAACTCGGAACTTATTGGGTCGCCTGTGATTAATGCAACTATTTTCCTTTTTGTCACAGGTTTTCTGTAGAAAGATGCTTTTTTTATGAACAAAATAACAGTTAAAAAAGGCAGTTTTTGTCATTATTAGCTGTGCTTCTATGGTTTCAATGTTACAAGAAAAGGTCCTCTCAAACACTGTACACATCAGATTTGGCTAAAAAAGCTCTCTTTGGCTCCTCAGGAGATTTAATTGGATGGTTGGCAAGTCTTAACACCCATCAAAGTCTTTGATTCACTGCTTTTTCCTCTTTGATATTAATGATTGACATCCATTTCTGTACAACAGTTCAGGACATCTGGTTAAGCATAGAAAGTGTGAGATACATTCACAGCTCATTCAAAATACAGCTCATTCAAAATGTACTGTATTCAAACTTTAAGATTGACACTTTGAAATTCCTATCTTACAACTGACATGTCAACAATTTCATTAAAATATAGCATGACTATTTAAAATATAAATATATATAAAATGTAAAATATATATATATATATATATATATATATATATATATATATATATATATATATATATATATATATATAATTATGTCCACCTTTTTGTTTTACCTATGTCGCGCGCCAGGGGGGGGGGGTCACCCTGTTTTCGAAATTTGGAATAGGGGGGGGTCACCCTGTTTTCAAAATTTGGAATAGGGGGGGGGTCAGCCACTTTTTGACGTTGGCAAAAAATATCCACCACCCCCCCCCCCCCCCAGGCCGAAGAAACTGACCAGTCCCTTAGATCAAACGGACGCCTGTCCGGCGTATACCTCACCACAAATGGAAGTGCTACCAGAAATTTTGCGCTGCGCTGTGCGGACGGTCATGGAAACGTCACGTGTCGCGCGCGTGTAAACTGACCTGAGATGAACCGTCCACGCGACCCATTGAGTACAGCTGAGGACACACAATCCTCTGGTAGTGCATAGACTCTCGAGAAAAACTCGAGAGTCTATGGGTAGTGTCACTTTATACTTATGATATTAAAATAGTAAAACGAGAATAAATCATCGGAAAATGATACAGCTGATTAAATCTTAGCAATCAACTGACCAATTTCAGGCAAGGCGGACTGCCCCCCCCCCCCCCCCCGAGGCTACACTTATACTTTACAGTCATACCGGTTTACTCACTTACTGTGTAGAGGATCCTTGACTTTGAGGTTTCAAATGTGTTTTGATATCCCGGCGAGCTTATGGTAAATACTGTGTACAAGTGAAATGTGTGTCTCACATGCACACAGCCCTATTCACATTCAGTTGTTGTCTGATTTTGACCAGAAAGCCGGCGGCTGCACACACACTGGCATCATGGCAGATCTCTACTATTCCCCTGGGCAGCGCAGTAGCCATGGCAACCGCCGACTAGATTGAAGGCAAGGACCGTCGTATATACTTCCGCCTATGCGCACAGAAAACGTAAATCCTAGCATTAGCCCTGTATGGAAACTTCGTGCATGAAAAACTAAGAGCAAATTTATTGCTGTCATTACTTTTGCTTTGTTTGTTTTTGGGGGTTTTTTTCACCCTTGATGAAATGAGATAGTGCATTGCCTCAACACAGCGGACTGATTTCAGTTAGAGTTACTGTAGCACTTGTAAGCTAAATATAGACCAGTTACCGTGTGACGCGTCGCGCTGTGTGGGAATATCTTGATGTCGCTGTACTAGGAGTCTGTAGGCCTATAAATGTATGTAAAATGTGCTCTTTCGAACAAGATGGTTCAAGAGTAGTTCTATGTTTTTACGCGTCTGGTCTATGCCGTCGTCCGACCCTAAACTACAGACAAAACCTCGAGCTACTGCAGCTGAGGCTAAACGATGCGTGAGTCGAGCACCGCCGCGCCATCGAAAATTTTACGTAAACAGGCATTGATGGATTATTTAAGTTTTTGAGTGTAAGTTTCAGAAGAAGAGTACAGTTTCCAAACCATTTTCAAGAGATCACGACATGGACATTTGCTTTCCACCAACTAGCGACAACCTGCCAGCAGCAGCAACACAGCAGGACAGCACTTGGACCTATCTCGTATGACGGGTAAGGACATAAACTGAACTCAGGCCAAAAAAAAAAATATGTGCTGTTCCGATAACATGGTTTTCAAAAATAGGGTAGGTAGGTAGGGAAATTTTTTTTTTTTTCACTTTTTTTTTATTTCTCGATGTGCATTTGTACGCGTTCAAACAAACTACCAGTGAACTATTTCCTCATGAAACGCACTCAAATTGAATACCAATATATTAAAATAAAATGTTCATCACTAGAATTGAAGTGTGTGGTTTATTAGACTGCCACGGAAATTGATATGGCTGAATAACAATTCTTTGACAGGAAAGTGAACTGTTTACCCAAGGTAAATCCTCAGCTTTTTGCAGTCACTAGCAAGAAAACGCACATACTTTACGTTGAAGTTGTTTGTAGCCTCGCCAACCTGTATATTTGTCTGCTGTACTTCCAACCACGGCCCAGCAGCATCACTGGCACATTCAACTCGAATAGAGTACATTTTACATTCAGAAAAACCTGGATGGTGTTCCTCCAAAATTTCTTCGAATGTTCGGTTCTGTTTAACAGAAGACAAAATCGACCTTTCTTCGCCATGATCGCATTTGCGAAACAAAATTGAGTACACGTTATGTCCATCGCGAGTCACCACTTTGTTTGAGGCGAGGCCTGCTATAAGTAGGGATACCAGGCCCTTTTTGTTCTTGGTTAAAGTTACTGATTGTATGTTTTCTTGAAGATCTTGTCTCAGGATTCAAAAACTGTTTGAATGATGGTTCTATCTTGTCTACTTCCAGGGTTATGATTTTTTTAGAATTAAATATGCTCGATTTTTTTGACAAATGGTCAAAAATTCAACATATGGCTAAGAGTCATTTTGTGTGTATCCCTATGAAAAAGTATAGTTGTATAATAACATTAATTCTCTAACTAATCTGCTTTAAAATACATTTTGTGCAATATATTGTAAGAGTACGGTATTCTTTTCTTGACACAGAGACTTGAAAATGCCAAAAATTTTGTGAGACAGAGTTGAAAATTGGACGGCACCGTGTATACTACCAGTCAAAAAGCTACTGTAAAACTACTGTAACTTTCATAGCTCTGTCAAATTTTGGCCAGTTAAACTTGAGTAATAACAAAAAAGAATAAATATATTTTAGATCTGTAAAATTTCTTAAATGTTACATTTGAGAAATTCTGATATTCAAATAACCAAAATCATAGGAATATGAATAAAATAAGTCATTGTTCAACTGATCAACTCACAGTACAGAATAATCCCCCTGGAGCTGTCCTTTTTTACACAAGAATATTACTCCCCCCTAAAAAGCTGTCATCTTGTTGTAGTACTCAATTTTCCCTTAGCATTGAAATCTAGAGTCAGGGTTATGATTTTTTCCTTTCCTTTCCTTAGATTTTTCATTCTCTCTTCATTTGCCCGTCTTTCAACTTGTCTTGTTTATCAATTCCCGATTCCTGCACTACCCCTGTCTGTCATTTTCCCCAGTTTACGTTAATGCTGTTTAAAAATAAAGGTTGTTTACATACATTTATTATAATAATAACCATGGCATACTGACTTTATTCCCATACATCATATCATCATTATAAAAGAGTATTAATTTCTGTTGTCAAATATCATTTTGTAAATTTTGTGTTACATCAACAAATGAAAAACGAACACAGTTTAATGTTCGCAAAACTACCTGGGTTAACGTTTGAAAACAGCTGATTGCAGCCGTGGCAGTTAGGGGCTGTTCAACGAAGTACGTACGTACGGCAAAATTCACGGTAAATTCCGAACGCACAGATTTTGAATCTACTCAGAACTGACCTTAACACACAGTTTTTGGTGCACGGGTTTATATTTTAATGATAGAATGACTATAAAAAGTAAAATTGACCAAAGTTTTGCTCGATTCACTATCACAAAACACTCCGGGTTTTCACTTGGCCTGTATAATATGGCCGCGCTGTGCATGGCGCGGTTCGGAAATGACAAGAAGAATGTAAATAAAAGATTACATCAAAAAACGGCCATGAAAATGCTTCAAACTTTCCATATATTTTAATATAACAGTTGCTGTTTGGTATACTAACTCCGATCACTGAAAATTGTCCCTGCATTTTAGCGAAAATCTACCTACAAAACGCCGTTTAGGCACTGAACAACATACTGTAACGAGCCATTCCATTCTAACATAGGAAGTAGTGGCCAGAGAAATGTGCGTGCCGCAGTACGGCACGCTGTATGGCGAAAAATAATGCTCGATTTTGAGCGCTAAAATGACACGATATTTTTTTCTTTATTTTCCAAAAACATCCCATGGTAGAACGAGCAGTTGAATTGGAATTTTTTTTATCGAAAATTTTATTGAATTAGACCTATACTTTTTGAGATACAGCAGTTTGAAAAAACCGGAAACCGTTTAGTGTGCAACAACTGTCAGTGTCATATCGCAAGTTTTCATGAGCGTCTGGCATCACTTCTATAAGAATGACGTTTAGTTCTCGCGTGATTCGCGCGATTTGTCATAGTTCTCGCGTGATTTCATGCGTTACACGTTTTTCATATCGTATTTTTACTTCCGGTTTACGAGGCTCTAAAAAGTCTAGGGTCGGGGGTTAAAATTGGGGTAGGTCGGGTGATCGGAACAGCACATATTTTTTTTTTGGCCTCATCAGTGTTAGCGATTGCAATACATAATGCCACATAATGGCCCTAGTATATGTACAAAGGGATATGTGACTCTTGTAAATCTCTCTTACATGTAATGTCACATAGTTCATGGTCATGTCGAAACCTGAAGGACATAGATACATTTTTCATGTAGTTTTTTGAGTAATAATTACCACGGTGACTATTGATGTATAGAAAAACGTTCCGAGTAACAGTTTCAGGTCAATTTTTCAAATGCACTGTTGGCCTATAAAAGTGAAAAAAATGAATAGACCACAGTGAGAGAAGCAAAATGCTTTTTCCCCGATGAAATTGGACTTTTGGTTCTCAAGTTAGAGAATTTTTAATCATTTATTAATCCCTATACAAATAAACAAACAGGTGAGAAAGTATTATATTACATGATTGAATTCCCATGGCACTGCAAAAGGCACTATAAATAAATAAATTTCACTTTCATTTTTAATATCTACAATTCTACACACTCATTTGTGATGAAATTTTCCATGCACACACAACTTTTCATGGCTTTCTGAATTTTGCTATTATTATGATGTCAAACATGATGTTTCCAAGGAAACGCAACATTGTTGCAGTAAAATCCACCTATAAGAGCCTATATTATACTGTTATTATAGGAATTTCTGCAAACTACATGAAAAATCTATATGACCATGAACGTTTATCGGAAAATGAATGCACTTCATATCAAAAAAGGCTGAAAAGCATGTTACCATGGAAATGCAACATTGTTGCAATTGACATAACCCAAACATCCCTACAATTCTGTAGGGTACTAATTATTATCATAAAATGCTTTCATTAATTATTTTTTCATAGTTTTGCACACTGTCAACAACTTAAACATTAAATTTCTAGGAATGCCGAAATATTAGTTGCCATGGAAATGCAACAATGTAGCAATTTAGCGACAGGTTAAAAGATAAAGCAATAACAGTATGTAATTTCAGAAAGCTTCTTTGCAGATCCGCCTCTGTGTAAATTAATATCTGTCACATAAGTACTTTAAGGATGAAATAATTTGAACATGTTTCCATGGAAATGCAACTATGTAACAATACTTTGGTATCTTAACTCATATTATTGCAATGTAAAGTTGTATGTATATTGGTAACATATGATAACAGGTTTATGTTATACAAACTTCCACTCAGACATTAAAAATCATAGATTTTATTACATTGTAACGGTAACGGTATTGGTAACGGTAGTTCTCTTTTGGAGGATGTGGTGGCCCTAAAAAGGACCGTTAGGTTTCTGTATGCTCGGCATACGATTTTATTACTACTGGCAATACAATGACAACGGAAAATCAAATTCACACCACCAAGAACTTTGATCAGTCTTGGTCATTAAAACAGCAAACTGCAGATTATGATGGAGATTCTTGACTCTGACATCTATAAAGGGCTAGTAACTGTGACTTTAGATGGTCTGTACACTATTTTTGTTTTGTAGGTCAACTGCAAGTTCTTGCACTACTCCTCGAAGCATGTTGAACCACCAGTAATGTATCTTGCCACACAGCATGTATATTTCAGTGTTTTGCCCAGGAATTGTAAAGGTGGGACACAGTGTCCCATGATTGTTAAAATAGGGGGACACTGAGTTACAATAGGGGTCAATGTGTGAGCGAAGAACGCAAAGCAAAGTCAAGTCACCAAGGCAGAAAGGTATACATTCATTTTAAATTAATATTGCTGGACGTCTCCCATAATGGTTTGTGACAAAGTCATTTTAACTGGTTGTATTCAGTTTTGAATTGTAAAAAAGACATCATCATGATAAAATCAATTTCATGCGCATTTTTCTTTTATGGGGATTCTTGCCAGTGACTGCATTACATGTGTTTAACAGAAATAAAGAAGATGTTTCATTACACTTATGACTCCAGAACTAGAAGTGGTTGAAGACAATAGTTTGATGCACATTGTAACCTGGGTTTTTTTCATTACTGCTATAAAGTTCTCTTCTTTTTTATAATTGCTCCAATGACTGACACTTTTCCCTGAAAATTGCAAAAATATAGTTTGAAAACACAAATATCTGAGAGAACTCCTTGATCCTCATGATAGCAATAGCACATTGCCATAAAGCTGTTTTGACAAGCTAGGTGGTTCTTGTTAAGATCAGCTACAATCGAGCTAGGGGGTCTTGACTATATAAGGAATTCAGCATGGTGACCTCGATCTCTCTGGCCTGCAGACGATCGGAGAGTTGTATGAGATTCCTTCTAAAGATGTAAGGCAATTTACTGCTTTGAAAGTCAGGGATATAGTGTTTCAACAAAATTGTGGGGTTGATGACATTTTTAGGTGAAGTCATGAGCTTCCAGTACACCAAAATACACGTACAGTCAATTCCGTTTGATGCCATGTGCCCGGGCTAGTATAGTGACTGAAAATTTGATTCTCCTTACTTCACCCCATGCTTCACTCAGCATATACATGTATTTACAAGTAAAAGTTTCATTCAAAGTTGGTGGTCAATAAAATTTGCTTTGTGAAAAGTTTGTTGTTCTTTTTACAAGCCTTCCGCTTCCGCTTCCGAAATCATTGCCTGGTTATCGGGATCGTACGTGGCCTGGTATAGGGCCGTTCACAGTTTACGTCACTGTTCTCTCATTAATATGCAAAAATAAATATTTGTCCGCATTTTTAGATTACGCTTTTGAAAATTACGCATGCAAGAACGACGAAAATACATCTCAGTGGGCGACTGCTAGTGTAACAGTGAATACTAAAAAACATATTCACGACTCAGAGTACAAGCTGCAAAAACAGCCACGCATGCAACATTGATAAAATTTGTCCGCATTTCAAGCTGCGTGTCCGATGTCGCGCGCGTACAGCTATATTTAGTAACAAACCTGTAACCGTGAACAGCGCTATTTGAGTCTGTCCCCAAGGCTGCAGGGCTCAGTGGACGCACATCGCCTTGCTCATACCCTGAATCGTAAACTGTAACAAACTAACTGATTTTCCAATAGCGTTTACATTGTGACGAAAAAATAGACTAAATTTTAAATGTTTCATTGTCTCAATAGAGAAGCAATAACTGTACGGGCTATCAAATATGTAATTTGGTAGCTAAAAGTAGTCTCTCTGTGGACACTGGACTTACAATTCTAGCCCTGATTTTAGTGCGTCCTTGTGACCCATGTCCGGTATTTTTGCGGGACATTGTTGCTAATTTTGCGTCAAAAGACGCAAGAACGCACTCTGGGCAAAACACTGATATTTGTAAAATACACTTTATTGTTGACATTGAATTCTAGTCTGCACCAGAATTCACTTATCAACAATAACAATGCAGTCTACACATGTACAAGCTGAGTTGACAAGCTCGACACTGTGTCTCATCATGATTTGGGGAGTCGAGCAAGAAGCTGTAGTTGAAATTAAAAAAGTGAAACAGCCATTAAGGTCACAGATACTAGCTCTTTACCATTAAGTCTTTGCCTATACCTGTAAAAAAAATAGACTAGTTTAGATGGTGTTCCATACAAAAACATTAAAATACTTGATAAATGATTTGTAAACAGGTCCAACATATATACCGGTATAATTATTACAACAAAATTATTTTTGCCAGATATTTTTCAGATTTTTTATGGTTAAATTTTTTTTTAGTTTTTCCTGTTTTACATTTTTTCATTATTTTGGTTTCTTTAAGTGTTGTCGATGTTCTTGCTATATGTGTTTGATTCTTGATCTATATCGTGTGTTTCCTGTGCTACTGTTGTTTTGTGTTTCCTTTCACTTTGTGTTCCTTTCATTATTTTGGTTTCTTTAAGTGTCGTCGATGTTCTTGCTATATGAGTTTGATTCTTGATCTATATCGTGTGTCTCCTGTGCTATTGTTGCTTTGTGTTTCCCAGTGTTCTCACCAGAAAAAATTTTGTGGGACATTTTGTCCGCTGACCAAAAAAAAGCGGGACAACGGATGATTTTTGTGAGACAATATATAAATATGTTAAAAAAGTCAAACTGCAAATACGAACCTTATTCTATGCATGGAAATAAAGGACTCAACAACTCATTCAACTTAACAACTTTTTGTAAACATTCGGTGAAAATATCAACTGATATTGAATATCAGTGCCTTTAATGAAAAGTCTATGGGACTTTCGTTCTTTCCAGTGTGAAAGTCCATTTCCGGGCCCTCTACAATAACAGTAGTTGCTGGAGTGTCCAGTCGTTCAGCTCCCAGTTGATTCCTGTCATTAGTTACTTTTTTTCGCACACTAAACCCCCTTTCACAACCAGCAGAAGGAACAGGCCAAGTCAGCATCTATTTAGATCAGGAAACATATCTCTATGATGTTTGTAAACAATCATCAACTTTTGACGTGAAATTTTGGTCGCCAGCCAAGGCTACAAATTTTGTCAATTGATTGAAGCATGGAAAAAAGATGTCCATGTTCTCACGTATAAGTTCGCCTGGAATAACATACTTATCACATGCGCAAGCCAAGAATTGATAATTGTTTGCATAATAAGAGAACTTTCCTCCAACTATTCCACATTTAAACCTCAGAACTACTTTTGGAATAATATCATCAATCGGCAGTGGGCCAGTCGTCGATCATTTCCAGTCGTAGGTACTAGGTCACGTGTGCGAGGAACGGAGCAAATGCCTGATAACATCACACAACACGTATCTCCCGCGAAGTTTATACATGATTCCAAACATAGCAAAGACCTAAAAATTATCTCAGACAAAGTTGCGTTATTTTCGAGAACAAAAATTCATTGAATCTCAACGGCACGAACACTATAACGTCGTTCCCGTCAAGACCCTGGTTGCCATGCGGAACTCACAGTATAATGCTACCAGCTTCGAGTTCGTTGTTTTCGAAAAATGTTCATGTAATTCCTTAGGGATATACAAGCTTTACATTCTTGTGTTTTCGTAGTTCGGATTATCGTTGTCGTAGCCTATGAAAAATTTATCGTGCCCATTACGCCTCCAGCTTCCGCGAATTCCGTGGACATGTACCGGTATGCATGCAAGGCGAACACCACGTCCAGTGCGTCAGACTACCACAGTCTCGTGTGGTTCAATACACGACGGCCGCTGTGTGGTATACGTAATGATAATGCATCCACACATCGGCCATCATGTATCGAATCACAAGTGACTGTGGCTTAAGTACGCCCTCTGACGGGTATTGCTCCAGATTGCCTCGGTTTCAACCAGGAAGTGTAATTACTCGCGTCAATCATTTACGTCCATGGTGAGAAGTATTGGCTGTATGATACGGCCGGCCGCGCCGTACGGCTGGCATCACGAAAGTTTATAATTTCAAAGGCGCGCCACTATTGGCGCGCACGCCCAAGAAATCCGCGACAAAACAGAAAAATACGCGAGAATGTCGCGGAATCGCGGCCTGGTGAGAACGCTGTTTCCTTTCACTTTATTTTGTGTTCCTTTTATTATTTTGGTTTCTTTAAGTGTCTTTGATGTTCTTGATTTATTTGTTTGATTCTTGATTTATATGGTGTGTCTCCTGTGCTGTTGTTGCTTTGTGTTTCCTTTCACATTGTGTTGTTTCCTTTGCTTCTGTTTGATGAATTTTAGTGTTTTATGAGTCTGATGATGCCCTGTCACAAGAATTTGATGGTCATCTGCGATGTTGTACTTGAAGTGACTAAGATGGTGTGAGTTATGAAGAGAAGAGAAGCATGTGTACACTAAAAAGGATCGAGGAGTGTCACAAAGAGATGAGAGGAATATTTGATGTTTCCAGACTGTTGTATTTTGATATTGTCCCTATCTTCTGATGAATTCTGGCTTTCCTCTGTTTGTTGTCAGGAAGCAAGAAAAATATCTGTTTAATAGGTTTCGCTTGACTCACACTCGGCACCTGAGATAATTTGCCATAAAATAAACAAATAGTGAGTGCCATCGCTGTCACTTTACACTACTGACAGGCTAGGCCAACTCTTGAACACAAATGTTTTAATGCTACTGAAAAGAAACGCAAAAAATTCACACCACCCTCCAAACAGTAGAAGGCAATGTGCCCATTAAACAGGAAGTTTTTCTCTGCCTCAGACGCGTTGTTTTTTTACACGAGGATTTGTTTGCTATTTTAGATTGGAATTGTTGTGTTTTTTGTTTCACAGAAGTAATAGATCTCCCTTTTTCAGATCTTCAAGTAAAGGGAAATACCCATTCTTCATCATCATCATCATCTTCATCGTATTGTACACAGTATAGGGTCTTCAGAGGTTCCTTGTCATTTGATTTTGTTAGACGAATTACCTTGCCAGAGTACCAGGTTGCTTCGGTGTCATCTGAAATGCACTAACCTGCTGTCCTACCAGAGTACTTGGATTTTTCAACAAGGAAGGAAGTTGCTCTTGACATTTTGCAATCATCCGTTTTTCTCTTGCAAGCTTGATCTTTCTGTCAAGTTTAATCTTTTCCTGATCAATGGCAGTCTGTCTGAGTTGTTGTGGCAGTGGAGATCCAGATGGGACGGATGTAGTGCTGGAGGCAGTAACCGGATTTAGTCGGAGAATTTCCAGAAGATTACTTTTCAGTGTTGGTACAGTAAGGTCTTTCCTCTTGTTCTTGATTGGACAAACTTCTGTATGGTTGAAAAGTTGTTTATTACCCTTTGACTTCAGCACGGTTTTATGGAAGTCAATCTGACTCAGAAGTGCCTTCCTTTTCTCTGTTTCAGTAGACCTCTCAGCTGTTCTTCAGTAGCTCTTCCGTTCTCCAAACTCCCCCATAACTAACCAGCTTGTTTGTGATGGTTTCTTTCCTGGTTTGGTCCTTCATCTCCTTCTTTTCTTTGTTTTCTTGTTTTTGGATCAGGATACTGTGCTTTTCTCTTATCAGTTTTACTTTCCTTTCCTTGAATTTTTGAAGTACACTGGGTGCATTGACTCTTGCATTGTGCATCAGCTTGGCCTTCTCACTGGGTGTCTTACTGTCAAGCCATGTCCTTGTACCATTGTTGGTCCACATGATAAGTGATTCATAGGCTAGTGTAGTGGCTGCTGGCTTGCTTCTCATCAACGTATCAAGAAGACCCAAAGTCTCGCTCACTTACCGTATTCGTTGTTGGAACGTTGGCAGCCATATCTCGAACATACTGAGGTGGATCATAGTACTTACCTCCCGGAAGTTGGTCAACAGCCTGTCGTTCGAGGATCAGTAACAGCGAATAGCACAACATCTCCAATGCTTGTATGGTCAGTTGATCGAATTCCACATCATTTTGGTTTTGAAGTGACGTGTCATCGGTGCAGTGATGGAATACTGCATTGTAGAGCTCATCCTTGTGAATTGGAATACTCACATCTAAAGCTGGCTCTCCATCAAGTAAAGAAGATGCGTCCTTACACCATCTTTCAAGACTAATCTGAAGTTGGTGGAGATGGCTGTTGACATCTAATATGCTGTCACTTGCCCCTATTGCTCTCCAGAGAGGACCTGTGATGATTTTGTCGATCACTCCCAGGGCATGAACACCTGCTAGGTTGACTGTTGACTGGAGGTCTTCCTGCACAGCCTTCAGTAGGTTATTTGGATTTGGCCATTTCTCCAGGAATGTACTAATATGTTTCCGATGGTAATACAATGCTGCCGCGTCATAGAACAGGATGTTGAATCTATTTCCTCGGTAACTTGCAAGTTTAAGACTGTCGTCAACTCCATGTAGATAGGACTTAAAATGAGAAGCAACACCAGCCTCCTCGCTACCATGTGGGTGGAAAGCCTTGACAGCGGTACGAATTAGCCGAGCAGCACCACTTTCGGAAGTCTGAAAAATGTGCGATGATCTTACTGATTCACTGCTGCTGACAATTCCTTCGAAGATCTTGAGAGTCTTGTCACACTCAGTGGCGAAGTTTACCAATATGTGCATCCTGCAAAAGAAATTACCCATACTTACCATCTACTCCTTGTTTTCCGGAGTCAGTGTGTCCCAATCTTCTATGGACCTGGCAAGCAGAGGACGGCTAGCTGTCTGTTGAAGCATGGATTTACGGCTCCCTGATCAGACATAGTGCATTTGATGCTGGTAATTAATCTGGCGGCATGGTGCTCCTTGGTGGTGTCTGAGCTCTCTCCATTGAAAAGTACCTCTGCTAAATCATCTATAGACTGTGTAAAGCTGGTCATAATTGTAGCTGTGTCACCGCTAGAGATCTCGTTCATTCCAAATGATAAACTTTGTCCACTTGGTAGGGTGACTTGAAAAGACTGGAAGTGTCGGTGGTATTTCGATGTGCCATCACCATGCAATACATTTCCAGTTGGTGCGTGTGGACTTGACTTGAGCATGGCTTCTACTACCTGGTGCTGTGCGAGGCATCTTGCTTCAATCAGCAGCCTTGATTTTACTCCAGCACTTAGCAATCTTCCAACATCTTTTCCGGCCAGCTTTCTTAGGACCACCTTGATGACATCATTTACCTTGTTCATGCTGACATTCAAAGATAAAAGATCCATGATGGTTTCCCTGATGTCATCTGTGAAACGGCCATCTTGAAAGGTCACAATATCATCGTCCTGTACCAAGTTAATTAGCTGTTGTAGCTCCAGGTTAGCCTGTTTTAGTTGTTTTACATCTTCTATTAACTTGCTTATTTCCTTTTCATCTCTGTCCCCAGGTCTTTTCAATTTATGGTAGCTGAGTTGCTTTTGCATCCTCCTCCTTTCTGCTTTTAATATGGCCACTTCTGCCACTGCCATCTGCAGGGAGTCAAGCTCTTCACCTAGAGTGTCCAGATGTGATTCGCACTCCATTTCCAGGTGTCTACACTTCTCTTCGGCATTTTCTTCTCTCTCTTTCTAAGTCAGTGATCTTATTGGCTTGGTTCGCTAACGCATCTTTTTGGTTTTTTATCTGATCATCTCTCCTCTTCAGTTTTTTGTTTAAATTTCTCACGTTGTCACTGCTCCTCCTACATAGCTTTTCTTGTAGTTCGTCAAGTTTCTTGGTCAGGGCATCATACTTTATTTTCAGTGAACTATGTGCATCTTGTATGTTTTCTGCATGGCAACCCTCTGTTAACTGCTTGAGTTTTCCTGTTACATACTCCATTTCTTCCATAGTTGCATTGTAGTCCTGTTCAAGGTCGTGATACTGTGCTTTGAATTCTTCTTTTTCAATTTCGCTCTGTGCAACATCCCTCTTCAGTTGTCGAATTTCCCCTTCTTTCCTTGTTAGGCAAGAGGCAAGTTGTTGTTCCCTCTCAGTTCTACCACTAGCAAGGCGTCTGTCGGCATTGGTGGTGTGCACAGGGTGAAGAATGTTGCAGAGAGGAATTGCTGGAGTTGTGTTTCTTTCTTGTTTCTCTTAAGCTTTGTTATGGTTTCATAGACGCCTTTAATTTTTTTGTAGAGTGAAGTATCCTGTGATGTTGACTGATTTAATGATGGAAACTGTTGTTTGAATGTGGTGAGCGTAGTTGCCATGCTGCTACCTTTCAGTGGTTTGAAGATTTTGTATATGTTTTCATTTGTTATTTTATCCTCCTGTAATAAAACTTCTCTGTTATTATTTTGCCCTTCCTGTACACTGCCTACATGATCATTACTCACCTGAAAATCTGCCCTGTCTTCTAAACTTACCCTATCACTACCTGCACCTATCTCTGCTGCTGAAATCCCTACACTACTACTAGCCTCATCCATTGTATTTTTGTCCTATAAAACCTGAAATTTTGTAACAGTCAAACATCATTAATTTATTGCATTCAATTTACAATATTAACCTGATTTTTTTATGGCAATTGCGATAAAAGATATTTTTGTGATGTCTCAATCAAAGTTACTTAAGTGTAGTCTATTTCAATTGGTTTGAATGTAAATTGAGTGATATTCAGTTTGATTGAATATATGTTTTATATGCCCCTATATGTACCGTTTGATAAAATTTATAGCTTCAAAAGCACATGTACCTGCAGCTTAGCCTTGGCCCATACATCATGCACGATACTGGTGGATGGGCGTTGGGGGCGCACTTCGTGTTTAAATTTTCTTATGATAGGTCGTATAAATTCACATTTACAGCCTAAAAGTAACATAGACGTTTAAAGCAATTACAAATGCTTCCTTTAGCTTCAACTTTGAGTGAAATTAGTCTCATTTTGACTGGAAAAACAGGACGAGAATCGATATAAGCGCCCTCTTTCGACAATCGAATCTCAATTTTGTTTTTGCTCCATGGTAACAAACGCCACACACAGGAATTTTTCACTTGGGTTTCCGCTGGCAATCGCTAAATAATCTTCCATAATATTTGCGGAAAATGTGAGAACACATTAAATTTCATAATCAAGGTCGACAGAAGTTGTTTAAATGTCGAGTTATTGCTAAAACAATACGGAAAAAAATACTTACCCGTCAAATTCGGCGAAAATCTGGACGTACGATGTTGTTCCGGGTATCGGCTGAAAGCTGGAGATCTGGCGCGAATTTTAAACTAATTATCATAATTCTGTGACGTAAGGCGAGCCCCGGATGACGACTTGAAGGCCGGGTGCAAAACACCAAGAATGTAAACAAACCCGGTCAGGAACAATGGCCGCCACGGACGCCTATGGCACGATGCACACCCAAATTCACCCCACGCTCATGTCAAAACGCGAGAAGCAAGACCACTGTTACTCTTTGTCCTGAACTAAAACCACGTATATTTTCAAATTATAATTATTTTAGTAAGTAACAACCCTTATTTAACTGCACGAAGAAGTTAATTTTCATGAGGTATTCGCCGTGCCATGTCTGAGGCGGAGGGTCACGTGACTGGTATTGTTATTCCGAGCCGTTGTCATGGGCGACAACACTTCCTGTCAGTACTTAGTACACATGAGAAATTGTCCGGCCAAGATAATTAGATATCGGTCTTGGACTTTCGGGATTTTATGAGTGATGTCCACGCTTAACGCTTAGTAGTCCTTCGGTTTTTATCAATAATAATGAAATTTAAATTTACATTCAAAAATTGAGTAAAAATGAGAAGAATAACAACATAGGCTCTGCCTTTGAACAAAATACGACATACTTAGTATATTTATGGAACAATAATTGTAATAATTGTACACTGGTATAAGCTATATATTTATGGAACAATAATTGTAATAATTGTACACTGGTGTAAGCTATAACCGTGATTGATGTGACGACCTGTCGTTCGCTGTCACAACCCTGTCAGTAGTGTACCGGAAGTAACACAGACACTGTACTACTACAAGCACAGTCCCTCCTAGCTGCAGTACTGTGTATGTCAGTAGCTCAGCTAAGTTTTCTTCTGTAGTGTACCCAGGCAAATCTCAAGATACAATACTAATACTAATACTTTATTGCTCAACAACAAACTCAAGGAGTGCGGTAAGGCAAAACTTACAAAACTCATCAAACATTTGATGAAGCTGCTGCTAGGGGAGGAACTAAAGTACAAGAAATAAATTTGGCAAGAGGTAGTTTATCTTTGTGAGTAAAGATATACATGAACTTTTCTCTGTCATTCAATCAAGAAAGCCTGGATTATACAAACTTGTGGATGAAAATAGACCATCTCGATACGTTCTGTATTTTGGACATTCTATTACAAAGTGAAATTCATCCTCAACTAATGACTTACAATACTTGCAGAATCTTTCATTTGCAGGAACTTTTGGAATTGACCTTCTACCCAGTTCTATTTGTAGGTTATTGTGATCCGAAATTATTAGTTTTGTAAGCCAACTCCTATAGGTAAAAGATCTTATATCTAGCAAGAAATTCAAATTTGTCTTAAAAAGTCTGTAAGTTTGGAGCTTATTCTTCTGCATTCCACACTTCCTTGTTAATCATAGAATGTTTCTCAGCCATGTTTGTTCATAAGTTTCACATAAACTATCATATACATTATGAACTGTGGAATTAATATTGCAAACACAAGACCATATATCACTCCCACTGTGAGAGTTCAATATGCTTTGTATATATTTATACCAATCTGAAGCTGCAAGCGTAATCGACTTTTCCTAGAGACTTCTAAAGGATGGTTTCTGAGCAAAGACGTGCCTTCGTACCTCACTCTCATCTCATTGAGTATAAGTCTACTGTCCAGACGGATTGATCCATTGGACGTATATCAGTTTGGGACAATGTGAACATCTAATGCATGATCGAAGTGTTTACATCATGAATCAAATAAAATGTTCATTCATCAATTTCAAAGTTACGGCATGTCTACAAAATGTAATTGGGAAAAAATTCCCTCACGAAGTTCCCATTGAATGTCACTTTCATATCTGTCACTTATGTCAGATTGTCAGATGATTTGCAATGCAATGCAATAATGGCTTGTCATCACTGTCATCAACAAAAACAACAACATAAACAATGATAATAATAGTAATAATGATAATAATATTTATCGCATACCTGTTACATAAAGGACGTATATCACATTTTGTCTTCATTAAAGTGATCTAAACATGAGTTTACGCTTTTTCTTACATAATAATGATAAAAATAAATATATGCCATTGGTATTCGTTGTTTGCCTTGATTTAATTTTTAGCGAGGGTATTTTCTCATTTAGAAGTCTAGAATGTTGTTTGTGCCGTGTACCCACATATTTTCATTTACCTGTATTATTACAGATCCTTAATGATCTATTAATGTATGGAAATAATCATTTGGTCATTTTTAAATTCTGAACTTTTCATGGTTAGGGGACTCAAAGTGGATGATTTATCTTATTAAGAACTGACAGTCTGTAATAACGTTCAACATGATAGTTTTAAGTTTTTCTGTCATAAGGGCCTGGTCAGAATTAACAGGGGGGGGGGTGAAGGACGGTGCGATTCAAAACCTGGATGCATGAAAATACTGACCCTCCCCCGATTTCTTGCGCAAAAAATGCTGACCCTCCCCCGTCTCCTTGCGCAAAATCAAGTGACCCTCCCTTCCCTGTTTGCTGTCTTCAGTCCCCAAAAAACTGTCTTGTTCAGTAGGCTGTTGTCCTCCTTCCGTATCGCCTGAATGGGTTGTTCAGTTTGTTCTGTGTCTTCTGAAATACCGGTATCATCAATGTCACTGTCTAAGGAATCTCCAATTTCAGCTAGCACCATGGTATCTTCTTTGTCACTATCAATATCGGAATCAGTATCATCATGCGTCTGTGAGTCTTCCTCCCCATCTGACTCTTCATCATTCTCAGCTGGCTCTTCATCATTATTAGCTGGATTTTCATCTTTTGTCACAAAACTAGTATCATCTCCATACATAAAAGACTGCAATACTGGCATTAATGAGTCGTACTTTCTCCATCTTTTTCATTCTTTTCATGTCTCCAAGATTTTTCATTTATCTAATCGTCTCAAAATGGACAAAATACGAGCAGACCTACGAGCTCGTACAAGCGAAATACGAGTGACGTAATGTGCCGTACTTTCAAAGTACGAGTGACGTAATGCAGGTCCCAAAATCGACAAAGTGAGCGTCAAGCTGAGCGTGGAAAAACAAAAACATCGTCGAACTGAGCGTTGAAAAAAAAGACAAAATAGGATTCGAAATGAACGTAGAAACATGCCAAACAGAATGTCAAAGTGGGGTTCTGAGTATGGGTGCTAAAATATAGCAAATATGCGAAATAAACACGTAATGACTTGACTGATTTCAGCTTGAATATAGCAAGTACGGGAACGAGTTCAAAACGTCTTTCACGTGGGTAGGCCCTACTACTGACTTTGCAGCACTATATTTATAACACTGTTGACAAAATCTCAACAACAATAAATTGTGGGTTCATCGTAATTGGTATTGCATGCATAAGTGAATTTTCAAAAATGACATTCATAATTGCATATACCATTTCAACTTGGGTAGCAAGAAAACCGACGACTCTGAGTGACTGCAGGCATTGGGCGTTCGTTCGTGTGCAAACATCGCGTGCAAGTTACAGACGATGGGCGGTACGGTGGGAGTAGGCAATAATAGCGATAAACAAAACGGCCAGTTTAGCCTACCCACGATATTGTAATACATACGTCATCCACCCTCTGATGTGATTTTCCTCTAATTAATGCCAAATAAATAAATATATTTGTAAAAATACGTTATTACGTCGACGCCGACTTCATTGACGTCGAAAAATTGACGTCAGCATTTATACTACGACTGATGCCTGGAGCTTATCTACCGAACTGAGTGTAGCTAGGTAAGTTTGGAATGTGATGAGTTGGTTTTGAGTGATGTTTTTTTTGTTGTTCAGGAGCGCGAACGGACGAATTGAATATAGAAGTATCGAGCATCGATATCTTGTATGGCTTCTGCAAGTTCACGAATATTGACCCCACAGTGACCTGACTATACCATTATTCAATAGGCGGGGCCGTATTCTCAACAATACACACCAATAATAGTGTGGTTCCGATAATGTGCTTTTTCAAAACTTGTTGTTGAATGCGAGGTCAGAAAAATGTTAGTCTTTAAAATCATTGTTGAGTAGAGGTCATTTTCAAATAGACTGTAACATAAGGTACACACGGGTGCCACAAAAACACCCGCCAACTCATAAAATCCTTCATATTATTCATTGTACACTGTGAGAGAGTGTCGCGTCGTCTCCAGTCTTGACCCGTACGTACAGACTCGTCCGAAAGTCAAAGCCTAAAAGTATTCCTCCGCACTGCACTGAACCCGCTCTCACGACCAAAAAAATAATCATACGAAGTTCACACCCGCTCCTACTTCCGAGTTTCGAATATACACAGAAAATGTGTCTAAGCGTTCGTTTGTCGTAAAATCCTTTCACATAAACAAAAATCTTTCATCTATGGAATACAACATAGTCCCAGGCGTATTCATAAAAAATTAGGTCAAAAGGCATGTGTGACTTACAGCTTGCATACGTCACTCGTACTTTGAAAGTACGGGCGCATTACGTCACTCGTAATATGAAAGTACGAGCCCGTACTTCTGCTCGTACAATGTCATTTTCGAGACAATTACATACCTCAGATTTTTGGCAAAAATGTACTTGTCAAGCACAGCAACTTTTTGTTTCTGTATTTGGCCACTTTCATGCAGGTTTATCCAATCAATATTTGCATAGTTCTTCTGAAGCTCATCTCTTGTCTGCTTTATGTTTTTATTCTTTCGTTTTCTTTCATTTCCTTCAGATGTTGAAGATGCTCAATGTATCTCCTAACAAGAGGCTCCTTTACTATGTTCTTTTCTGAAAACTCTTTCACTTTTTCATTCTTGTCATTGGAAATTACTCCTGAGTCAATAAAATATAGAAAATTAGGCAATGAGATAAGTTAAATGTAATGCAAGTCTAAAATAATGCATGCAAATAAAATTAGCCTGACAAGATGGCCAACCTGATATGGCTTTTGCACTATTCACTCAAGTATAAAAAAACATATTGATAAACTATGGGTGTATTTTGGATCTAACATACCTGCTGCAAATTGCCTTTTTAGCTGTACCCTTGGATGAAAATCATCAATTTCTCTGACATTACCATCTTGCAACATCTAAGTCGGTTACTGTGACCAACTCTTTGGGTTGGAAGCAGTGGCCGACTGGTTTTGTGTGAGGCCTAGCAGCTAGGCGATGTTGCCGTGAGTGTGTGGGGGTTCGAATCCCGTTTGGGTTATAGTAAAATTTATATTTCAACTGTTAATGGTGTAGCCCAAGAATATAAATAGTGAAAGTCTGGTAATCTGTGCCGGTCTTGCATTGGACCAGGGATTCGTTTGGGTACAGGGTCAACTCCTCCTTTTGCAGAGTATTCACATACTTTGCCTGAAAAAATACAACACAGTGAGCACAGACTCACACAAAAGGAACATACCAATATTTTGTGACATTCACAATCCTCATGCAATGAATAGTATTTGTCTGATGCACATTGTCTGATGCACAGAAATGGTGTATGCATACTTTGGCTCTAATTCACACAGGATATTGAATGAACACAGGAAATGTCATTGAGTAACGTTGAATGTAATAAATATTAATGAATTTCACTGTCTGAAATACGTGATTTAGTATACTGTGAAATACCATATTTTTCTACTGTATAGGTAATTTCTGTACTGAAGGTTTACTCAGAATGCAAACATATTCAATTGACAGAAACCTTGTAAAATTTCTGTTAACGCAAAAACATGTTTAATGATCGTTTTTCAGAGGAGTCAAAATTGGCAATATTATTAAATTTTTTTAAAAATATGAAATGTATAAAATACTCTACCAGTAGACTGTAAACAGCTCCCCTTCAATTACTCCAAGTACATTTCACCAACATGGAAGTGGTCCTGCATAAACTGCTCTAGACGATGAAAATAACCATGACCACCCTTTAATTCCATTCTTTTTAAATGTGAACTAGTAGATGCACAGGTTGACAGATACTTGGTGTTGAAAAAGAACTGGTTGTCTGAAAGAAAATGGACAAGCAGAAATGTCATGTACCAGCTGTATTATTTTTGCCACTTTTCTGATTTTTTTTTCAAATATATATCATGTGTGCAATAACTGTTACCTAGAAAGTTGAACAAAGCAGAGGTGTAAACATGGAAGTAGTTTAGTTAATCCCCCAAATGTTCAAGTGAACATTTGAGTCTATGGTATGATGCAGTATTGAAAGACATTTTAGAACTATAACAAGAATTAACACTACACCTTTTCTGGCAGAGATGTAGCTCTTCATATAATCACCAGCAGGCCCTGGTTCATCATCTATTCTCATCTGTACATCTTTAGACACATGCCATGCATTTTTCTCCATGCAAGTTTTCTCCAGTTCTTTTGTCTGGTCAGTTGTTAGACTATTTTTTTCATCACTTATCATGTTCTCATAGGGTTTGTGATAATCCCACTTCAGAGCTGTTCCATCAACAAGAGCTTCTCTTATGTTTCAAGAGAAAAAAAAGATAATATAAAGCCTGCTATGAAATGATGGCGAATAAGGCTAGTAGGTAATTGAAAACTTATAAATGAATACACTACTGAATAGTATTCCACAATAAGTGAAACCGGAATTCAAACACGCCCATACACACCACGATACAAACAAACTCACGTGCGGAAAAACGTCCATAGAAATACATGTACTCCTATGTACACGCTCACACACATGTATTTATTTGTACCACTATCACATGACTTCTTGCACATATGTTTTCAATTGTCTGTGCACAACATTTTTATTTTGGAGTAGGCCTATTGCTTACCTATTGCAGCATTTGATCTTTCTGCCTCATTTTGACCAGAATCCCCAGGTGCTCTGTGTAGTCGTATCATGCGGTCAGTTTCATGAATTTGTACAAGTTCAGCATCTCTATATCTCACTTCAACATTGCTGACACCAACACCTGGTCCTGCATCAGTCATCTTGAGAATATTGCCATACATAGGTGCCTGAGCAAAAGAGAATTTCTGTATGATATTATCACAGATGTCAATCAAGCCAGTCAAACCAATAAAGAGGGCATCTTTGTCAATGGTCCTGAAATGTAAAAAATAACAAATAAGATCAGCATTCAAAAGTGACTAAAAGTGATACTTTCGTTTTTCCGAAGAGGAAATCTGGCAGTGATACATTGCTGTGATATTCAAACTCAGGGTTTGATAACTGAGACATTAACTGAAGTCATTGAATCATTTTACAAATGCACCTTATTTCTCCCAGCAGTGACTCTGTATTTTGGATAACCTGTTTCACTGGCTCTAGTAAATCTGATGAAGTCTCATCCTGTCTTCCTTTCAGATATTCTTCCAATCTTGTCAATGCCTGCTCCAAATGATGATGCAACCAAGCAAGCCTTTCACCTTCATACTTGCGAAACACATTCTTGATCAGTTGTCACACATTCAACATCTTCTCTTACAGTTGTATCTATAAACACAAGTAGTTATAAAGCATGATTTAAATTTTATCAGCAATGATGGATAATCGTCAACAGGATTGTCCCTTTTACTTGGCAAAGGGGACTCTGGTACAGCAAAATGTATTAATTAAAGGGACATTAGCTGTAACTTTGGCTATTTTTTTGGTATTTTGGATCCGTGTATCATATCCCTAGATCATACTGCAATGCCTAGTATTCTCATTCTCAACATAACCTGTATATGTGAAATGGCCATTGTTATTGTTGACAAGTGAATTCTAGTCTGGGCTAGAATACAATTTTCAACAATAACAATGGTGATTATATTCATACAGGTTGTGTTGAGAATCTATACACTGGGCATTTAATCATGGTTCAGGGATTCAAACCAGAAACTGTAGTTGAAAAACAGAACAAAAATACTGAAAAAAAACTCTTGTTTTGACTTGTCCTGACTACCTGTTTCAAAAAACTATTTATTTTTGCAAAAATGCAAGACTCTGTGTATTTTATTTAATAAAAGTTGCTTCAATGGCAAACCAAACCCACCTTTAAAGTAGAATACTGTATCATGGACTTGCGCATAGAACATTTTCGAAGCCTGGTTACTTGAACAATGGCCTTGTTGCTTCTCAAAAAGCTCAGGCTTTTCTCTCCTAGGAAAACAAAAAATATGGAAGTAGCTTCACATTTTAAAACAAAGTGATATCATACACCTGACTTAACAAGATAAAATTTCAATGAATGATGGTTACTAAATGGAGTTCCAGCAGACATATCATTAATTTGTGTGGTCAAAATAGTGTTATACTAATTTTACACAGTGAAACTCTTTGAAAAGGATCACTCTCAATCTGCATGAGGACAGTAACAATGTGGAAAGATTTAAAAGGAGGTCATATCATTAAGAAAGTATAATTATAATTCAAGTGAGAAAGAAAACATAAATTGTTCATCAGAATCGCCGCTTCTTCTTTGCAGTTGTACAAAGGAAACATGTACTCAAATGTACTTGGAAATATAGAGGTGTTTTTATGTGAATTTATTGAATTTCTAGACATGATTTTTTGTTTATACTGCTGTCAAATAATTTGTTTGGTTTGCTGGGTTCATTGAATGCCCCAGTTGCATGTACAATATTTTCAGAGATGGCCTACTATTGCTTAGTGCAAAGAAACTTTAATAGTAGGCACCTCTTTATATACAAAAATCTTTAACATCACATATTGTCACACTGATGTGACAGTGTATGATAAGGATTGTGAAGAAGGCCTGGGAATTGGGTGTTCATGTAGTACAGAAGACTCACAAACACAGATACATGTATTTTAACTGGACGAAGACCTTTTATATCCTTTTTAATTATTCTAACCACAAAAAATACAAATAAAAATTAAAGTCAATAAAAAGGGTATCTTCACACAAATAGTTCAAAATATTCAATAAAAAATCTTAATTTCAAGTAAGCAGGATTTAAGTTACAAATGAATTTAAATAGATAAGTTATTGCTATATTGCACTTAATTTTTTTTGAAAAAGGGACTCACGCATGGCATTGTGGAGCACAAATATTCAGTACAATTTTATCTTACAAACAGCCACTGCTGTTGCAGTTTTGAAGAAAACTCTTCTGCACAAACATTTTGAAAAAATCGTTTATTTTCTTAATTACTAAATTTTTCTTGGTTATCCTTGGTCTTCCAATGGGAAGTTTTTCTGAAAATAAACACCGAAGGCCATGATTTCTGTCCCTTTTGTGTGCTAGTTTTAAGTGATTAAATTTATAATATAAGCCACTTCCGGCTATTCTGTCCAGCATACTTTTACTTAGAACTCCTTTCAAAGATTAAAGAGTAGACAAGTTTTCTTTTATCATTCTCAAATGTTTTAGTGATTTTTCAACAAATTCCACAGTAAAGGTAGCTTTAACAAGATCTGTTTGTGATGGGTCAACTTTATTTTTGAGACACTGCAGAGCCTTTACATCTGCCAAAGCATCATGAGCAGCATATGACCTGCCAATAATATCCTCAAACAGTGATTGTCGTTTGTAACTTTGTCTACCAGGCAATACTGCTCTGAACATGGGTAAAGTATCGAGAAATCCATAAATACATTTATGCATTTCTGCTACCATACCACATTCCCTTGCAGCTGTAAACAGTACTCTGCTGTCAAATATTTTAACATTGATGAGACCAACAAGAATCACGTTTTTGCTGCTATCAAGAAATGCAAAAAATCCTGCAGAGCTTTTGTGATAGCAACAGCAGCCACTTCTTGCCATTGTGCATCATCTTGACCTATCCATGTTTATCCCAGTCACAGATGATGCCTCTTTGCTGATGGGTTTCTTTGGTATCACATAAACATCAAAACTACTCGTTCCTTTCACTGCAGCAATCTGTGTTATGTTTGCTGATGTGCCTGTAATAGCATAAATGAAAAGTAAAACAAGTTATTTTCAATGACTTAGTCCCCGTTGTGATTGCAAGCTACTGTATTCAATTCAGTATGATGTCATAGAGTATGTTCTTTGCTGTAGAAAAGTTCTGAACATGTCACATCAGTATACATAACACTGTATACAGTAAGGCTTCTATTTCTCAAATCGAATACTTGTTGCAAATATAATAAAATTACCTTAGCAGTACCCCTGGAAATAAAATAGCTCCGAACTTTGAATTTTGTGCTTGCAGTATACTTGCTTTGATCATTTTAAACAAAAGCATCGGGCCACATGTTGTTAGTTAGAGAGGGGACTTCTTTAAAGTCACCTGCAGGGGTCATTACCATTGACTGTTGGTCTGAACCTCCCTTTTCACCGCATATCATATAGAGTTTCAACCAAGTCATGACCAGCAAGTGCAGTCTCTCTATCACTGGTCAGGAAATGCCCCAGGTTTCATACAGTGTTAACTGTCATTTTTGTCAGTTGAATTACAACATTGACATGTTTTCCATGCTGCTGGTATAAAATATTACAACACTTGAGGTCAGTTTACCACAAACAAAGAGGCAGTTGTCAGTCCCTGGTTTTTGAATCGGTTCTTCTAAAGTTTGATGACATGATGTAAATGCCTTTGTTGTCTAATTGCATTGGAATTTGTATCAAATATGTCAATATGCTCACAGATAAAGCTGAGAAACAAGGTGTGTGAAGTTAGCTCCTAAGTCCCATTACTCAGTTTCCTATTCGACTGAACATGAATAATCAATCAATCAATCAGAAACATTTGTATAGCGCCAGTCACTCTGTAACTGTGTCATACTCAAAGGCGCTTGCGCTCAATGGCCAACACCATATGCTCTTTCAAAAAGATGAGTCTTGAGTGTTTTCTTATAAAAGGAGCCCAGACTTGGAGCTTGGTGAATGTCTATGGCCGAGAGTTCCAGAGTTTTGGTGCAGCATGAGAGAATGCCCATCAGCCACCTTTTGATGATCGTTTGAAATTTGTTGTGCATAATAGGATCTTATAGGCTGAATGAAGAGTGTAACCAGGAGAATATGTCCAAGTGAGATCACGGATGTAGTTTGGAGCACGATTATTCAAGGCTTTATATGCAAGCAGAATAATTTTGTAGTCAATGGTAGCCAATGGTAACCATTGAAGAAATTGAAGAACTGGAGTAATGTTTTCTGGAGCGAGTTATGATTCTTGCGCCTTTATTTTGTGTGCGTTGTAGAAGGTTGAAATTGCTTTCCGGTAGACCATACAGTAATGAGTTGCCATAGTTGAGTTTAGCTGCTAAAATTGCATGAATCACTATTTGACAAGTTGTTCTGTTAAGAAATTTCCTGATGTGTCCGACACAGCGAAAGCGGTATTGATTTGCAGGTTTTTCTGATGTGGTCTTTGTACATATGCGTATTGTCAAATGTTACCCCAACCCTTACCGAAATCAGGTATACTCCAATCCCACCCCAGAAGCCCACCCCAGGCTCACCTGAAAGTCACCTGTAAGATACCCGTGAACGCATACCTGTAACTAACTCAAAAGTACCTTGATTTCGACATTTACGGGTGAACCCCACATCCACCCTCAACCACCCCACTTACGACAAACCTCAAATCCACCTATAACTCACCTATGTACATACACCTGTAACTCACCCAAAAGTAACTTGATTTTGACACGTGCAGGTGCACCAACAAACCACCTGTGCAGCCACAAAGAACCCACATTTGGCAGTATGTACATCCATCCGAAAAGAGCTCACAAGTAAATGTGGGTCTTGAGTGGACCTGAAACCCACCTCCTAAGTCGAATTTAAATGATGCTCATATGGATATCAGTCATTTGCAGGGTTTGCTGAGAATAAGCATACATTATCAGGATTCCATATTATAGGGACTTTGTAGAGGGATTGGGGTAAACAATGCCATGAGAAGCAATCAGTGTGTGCAGAATATACTTACATTTTATTCATGTAAAATATTCATGAAAAGGTTACACGTACTGTATTCCTTGCAATTCCTGAGTTAAGATGTTTCCAAAATAACATACCCTGTTTTCTGAAAAGTAAAAAAGTTGTATGCATGCAAAATATATTTAATATAAACTTTTGATGTTAGTAAAATATGAGATAAAATTAAACACTTTGTATGAAATTCATTGCATTTCTCCAGCAGTCAAAATATTGCTCATGACAATTGAAAATATTGCATGTGGCTGTCAAAAATCTATGTTGACAAAATTACAAATTGCTATCTCCTCTGCGGAAGAGGGGTTTATCTTCTCATTATTCACAGTGAGAAATCAGAAAGTAATGGTTATCACATGTGGATCAAGCTGTTCTGCGTACAGAAGAAAGTTGCCTTAGTTCAGTGAGTGATCTCCATGTGTACGGATCATGGAGAATCGTGGGTAGCCTCACTTACTGTGTAACGCTGGATGCTTGACGGATACCCCTCCCAAAAGCTTCTATAGACTGTAGTCTATATTAGCTAAAAATCAGTTTCCTTCTGCTAACAATTAATGTCCAACATTTCAACAATGTCCAAAACTTCAAATTTCAAAACGTCACAAAATAGACAATTGGTTACTGACAGAGCACATCACTTCTTCCTGTTAGACCTGGTTTTCATTGCAGTTATCATGTTGCCAATAGTGCTGTTCATTTCTGATTCTTTAATGGCCTGGTCACAATGATCCTGAAGGAATGCTGTGAAGAGAAATAATCTCAGGTTAGCAAAGACAAGCAAGATGTTGCAGTACCAAGAAAAGGGACAGTATAATTATAGCCTTTAACCTTTAAATATAAAGAATATCTGCATGAACGGACGGACGGAGGCACGTACGGATGGACGCACGGCATGACAAACCTATAAGTCCCGCGGACGGTGTCCGTGGGGACTAAAAATGAAGGAAGGTGTCTAAAAGATAAAGCTACTGCACTTTTAAGGTTACCAAGCAGCTGCTTTTGGGGTCATTGTTGATATTGTAAAAAGAACAAAGTAGAGGTTTGGGGACATAGCAATGTGATTGTTTTGCTCTTTCATTCAAGGGCCAAAGTCGCCCATTGTTCATGAATTTTGTTTGATATGAGGTACTGTGACATGTTGAAAGATACTGAATAAATGGGTGACCATGCATACATTTGACCTTTGGTTTATAGACGCAATACATGAAACAAACAAGATAATGAATTAATGGTCATGACCAGAATCACTATTTGACAAGTTGTTCTGTTAAGAAATTTCCTGATGTGTCCGACACAGCGAAAGCGGTATTGATTTGCAGGTTTTTCTGATGTGGTCTTTGTACATATGCGTATTGTCAAATGTTACCCCAATATTGCGATCTCATTTAATTGTGGGAACAGAGCTTGAACCAATGGTAAACTTGTCAATAGCATAAGCAGAATGGTTGAATTGTGAACGAATAAGTAGGATTTCAGTTTTTGAGTTGAAGCTCGTTTTGGGTCATCCAGTCATTGAGATCACAGATACAGGCCTCGATTGAAATTATTGCACTCAAAATGAAGCTGGTTCACAGTTCCTTATTCGATCAAACGTGGGGAAGGAGCTAGGACAGGTTACACAGACAATTGTCTTTGGGGCGCTGTTTGTAGTTTTTTAACTACTATAGACTATCTATAGAAGCTGTTGGGATGGGTATCCGTCCGGCGTCAGTCTGTATGTATGTATGTATGTATGTATGTCCGTTTGTGAGGCATCCGTCCACTCAAATATCTTGAGAACCGCTGTACTGACTGATTTGATATTTGTAGTGGAGATGAAAAATATGATTTGGAGAAACAATTTTGTTTAATTTTTTGATATTGTTGAAAATATGTAAGTTAGTGCCAAAAAAGGTGTTTTTGGTAAAAAATCTTATTCTGAGTTCATAACCACTGGTCAGACAGCTTTGTTATTTGGTATACAGGTCCCTCGGGATAACCCAACGTAGATTTGTTCAAATTGTGATGAGATATGCAAATCTGTATTTTAAAGGAATTTTTTTGTCATTTTTGGTCAAAACTTTATTTCATCAAAACCACTCGTCTGATAGCTTTGATATTTGGTATACAGGTTTCTACAGATGAACTTAAGATGGTATATTGAATATGTGACAAAATCTGCAATTATGTATTTTTGGTGCAATTTTTGCCATTTTTGGTCAAAAAATGTGTTTCTCAAAAAATTACTCGTCCGATGCCTTTGATATTTGGTATACAGGTTCCTAGGGGTTGTCTTAGTGTGATATATTGAAATTTGATGAAATCTTCAATTTTTGTATTTTTGGGTCAATTTTTGCCATTTTTGGTCAAAATATTTGTTTCTCAAAAGTTACTCATCTGATAGCTTTGATATTTGGTATACAGGGTCCTAGGCTTTATCTTAATGTAATATATTGAAATTATGATGAAATCATCAATTTTGTATTTTTGCAGCTAATTTTGCCATTTTTGGTCAGGCCATCCTGAAATGAGCTATCAAAGACAGTGTTTCAGCCAGCTTTTGCTAGCATGGGGACACAGTGACCCATAGTAGGCCTGAATTGGGGACAATTAAATTTTGGGGGACATGAAATGTATTTCAATAAAACAGCACAGTACAGTGTCATTATGTGTCATTATGACCTGGTACTATATTTGGTGTTCAATAGGCAAGTCAGGTGAGTGCATTAACGGTAAGTATATATATTAGGCCAATGGTGTTGTGAAAAATTGTGCAAACATGAATCTTGCAGTATCATTAAGTTTACTGCTACCCCATGGTATGCACATAAACTGTAGGGCTCCCCCTAAGTCACCAAGATGATTAGCCAACTCATTAGCCAAATCAAAAATCTTGTAGCCACTTTGAACAAATTTTAGGCAGTTTATGATCTCAATTGTGGCAACAACTTCTTGTTATTCAGTTTCTTAATTTTTCAAATCAAGGTGTTTTGTATTTTACATTAAAGAAATTTGTTCAGTTTTTATTGCATTAATTATCTGTGTTTTATGACATTAATGTAATAGAAATATTTTTTCATTTCTGGTGGTAAAATAAAATTAGGTGGCAATTCTAAAAATCGGGTAGCAATGTGAAGTGTATATTACCACAGATACAGAATATTTCAGTAGCATTCAGTCAGTGTTCACAGAATGACAACTTAATACATTTAAGCTACAGCTCCTAATGTGGCAAATTTAAGCAGTTTTTAAGTCATGACGAAAATTTTGTGAGCCACACAGATAAAATTTTCCATGCAGAAGAAAGCACTGGGTAGCATAGTGGCAATGTAGATACAATTATTATGGTGTTTAAGGCGTTGGTGTTGTGTCATAGTTGTGATCAAGCAGGCTCAATAGCATCTTAAGCATAAGTATTTTTCTTGAGACATAAAGGGTTTGGCCAAACCCAAATCCTGTAAAACAATACACTATGATATTGTTCATTTAATTTCCCAATGTTTTAGAGTAATCATTGTTTCAAAGATTATGATAACATTTTAGCCAAGAAATATTTTCATTTATTATATTTTGATATTATCATCAAGAAATGTATAGTGATGTTCACTATTATATCATTAAACTGGTGGAATCTGCAGAATATTCAAATCATTCAGAATCACACCATTACTTGCATAAGTTATAGCAGTTTGAAATATGCCAAATGGACAATTTTAATAGCTGTACTTTTGAATTGTTGCTTCGATGTTAAGTTACCATGCAAATTGCAGCTCTCAAATGTGAAGATTTGAAAATGAATATGCTTACTGCAAATACTGTTGACAATTTCCCTTTGCCATGACTCTTAATAAAGTATAATTTAAAACTGACAGTCAAGCTGAATGCCATTTAAATTGGAAGTCACCAAGAAATGTCTTTTTAACATAAGATTGTACCTATTGGCCCTCTCTAGGTGGTTTCTTTTGAACCATAATTGTGTACTTAAGGGGTCTTCATTCATGACATCACGTGAGATGACCCAGACTTGACCTTTCAGAAAACCTCAGTTTTTTCTCCTTTTCACTTGTACAATGACTCTGTTTGTGAAAGTTTCCATAGAAATTATGGTTTTTACTATCAAACTGAGTAGCTGCAGGCCAAATTTTGATGCAAGCAATGTACGTAAAACTTGAACTCTCGGACGACCGGTACGCGGCACTCACCTAGGCAAAACCAAGCCTCAGTGTATTCATGGATGTTGTACATCCTTGATGTATTGTAGTATCGAACAGCAATGCATACCAGGGAATTTGTAACTTTGTAGAAAGGAGAGTAAACTGTTTCAATACATTGCAACTTTGTAGGAAGGAGGGTAAACTGTTTCAACATCTTACAACATTTTATTGTGTGCTGTATTTTTCTGTCCAAGAGGCACTGTCTAAAAATTCAATAGCCACTAAAATATGGCCTACTCAGATTGCGTCATGGTGACCCACAACGGTTATTTTATCGGGACAAAACAAAAAAAATTGCGTCAAATGTCGCAATGCCGCACGCTGGCTGAAACACTGAAAGATATCTACCTTCTTTCATCAATACATGTGTCACAAAAAGTTATTCTCTACATAACACAGCAGAGCTCTGTCAACTGTATGGGTCACTTGTTTTTTCAAAACCACTGGTCAGACAGCTTTAATATTTGGTTTACAGGTCCCTAGGATGACCTTAGTGAGAATATTTCATAGTCAGGAAATACTTAATTTTGTATCCATGTCTATAGTAGCTTCAGGGACTTTTGCCCTATGTTTATTTGATCTAATGTGAATAACAAGGCATGATCTAGTGCTTGGATGGTGCAATTGTTGGAAAGATTAGTCATTCGACATTTAAAGAAAGTTGTGGCCGATTTCTATAGGTGTCAAATTTTTATTTGATTAATTTGGCAAAGTCAGGGGCTGGTCTATTAAAATTAGTAAATACAGCCCAATTTTGTTCAAATTTACAGGGTAAATATCTTGTAACATGCCATATAGCTTTGATTTGCAAAAATCTGAACCTTGTCAGATGCTAATTTGGGTTAAAAATGGCCTACCTCAGCCAGAGAAGGCAATGTTCAAACTTAAAAAATCGTTGTTTTTGAATTTTTTTGACTAAATTTGACCATTTTTTCATGTAAACATACATTAGGGTATGCCAAACTCAAGGTACCATAATCTATTTGCAAAAATGAATGAATTACATATTTTTTGTGCTTTATGCATTTATGGCCAAGGTCACCTACATTGCATTATGGGATATGCCTGAAAAATTTTGGATGTATTAATCGTGACCTAACTACAGTAGACACTTTATTGCGCAAAAAGTAGTTTATTGTGTAAAATGTTAAAAAATTTGGGGTTTTCTATGCAAGTTGATTTTGATAACACTATATGTCCTATCAAAATGTATACAATTTTAAGAATTGAACCAGTTTACACATTTGTCTACCTTGGCATACCAAACCCCCTACCCCTCATTTTGGCGGTAGCAAGCATGATGTAATGGAGTCAATCCTTACTTTTCGCAAGAATTACTTTGCTTTAACAGGGCTCGAAATCAAACTTTTTTCCCTGGTAGTCCACTTGGGCTACCATTTTCTGATGTTGGTAGTCCAGTGACAATGGCTGGTAGCCCATGTTCAGGGGTATTTTTTTTCGTTAACCAGACAAGAAAAGGCTATTTTTTCAAGATTCTGCCCATGAAGTGAATTTTCTAGTCATTTGACATGTATACTTGCAAACCTTTAATACAAAAGGAAACAGGTATAATAGACGATAGTGATACATGTACTCAAAAGTTTGGTGACCTATTAACAACCCATTTCACTCTAAGAGTTGTATACAAATTTTGATAATCGCCATGACAACAACACAATCTTCTCAGCACTGAGACAAACTGTAGCAGGGCTAAAAATAGACCATGGCCCTTCTGTAAGGAGGAGGCATAATTTCCATTTCATTTTTTATTGATACATGATCAAAATGCAACGAGAATGCCTTTTCATTGGCCATCATTTCCTGTGCCTGTCATTCAAGTACGTCAGATAAGATATTGAAACTTTGTTGCTGCAAAGTTCCACACCGCAAGTACGGCCAGTTGTCTTTGTAATTTCCGTAACAAAGTCATAGTATGGCCAATTTCTGTGCTCAGCCGGGTTTGACTACATTCAGCTAGTTTGTCTCAAAGTGACGGACCAGACATTGGCATGCCAAGTACTGACTGAATTTCAGGTCTGAGGCTTTGGTAGTCCGTGTGGGCTACCATTTCATGGATTTTCATAGCCCAAGAGAAAAGTTGATAGTCTGTGGATGCAGGACTATGGCTAATTTTGAGCCCTACTTTAAGTTAAGGGTGTGTTCACAATCACTTCTGGAAGGGGCGACTTGAAAAAAATTTAACCCTTTGAGCGCCAAAGTCTATTTTTGTCTCCTTTATAAAATAAGCCCCAGTCAATATTTTTTAGGTTTTTGCCAAAATTTTGAAAAAAAACTGTAACTAATGAAATGTGAGGTCCAGTTGATCCAAAATTATCAAAAAATTACAGAAAAATTCATGAAATAGGTAAAGTTTAGCACTAAACTTTTGATGGGATAAAATTACAGCGCTCAAAGGGTTAAAGCATGTCAGAAGGGATCTGAAAAAAATTAACATTGCAAAGGGTGGACATGAAAATTTATTGAATGTAAAATTAATTTCACCGTCATTTCCTACTCTTTCCATTTTTGGTGCAATCTTCAGGCATAAGTTTAAGGGTATACTGAACAATTCATTGATGCCCCAAGCAGCCTATTTGAAGCAAAAGATTTAAGCTGTCATAATTCTACTAACCAACTCCTCTGTTGTGCACTGTCATTGTACAAAGCTGTCCTCTGATCTGTAGTGACTGAAAGTTTCAATTTAAATAACAAATAACAATTTGGGAAATGATAGCTTATTTCAACATTCTCCCACTGACAATTCATTGCATCTAACTTAGTGTCAAACAGTCATGTAGAATTATGTGCACATTTTTAGGAATTTGACAGAATATAAACTTTTTAAAATAGTTGTACATAGTGTCATCAATAACAGCAGAAAGCTTCAAGTCAAATAGCCTTTCAACAACAGTTTTGAAGATGATAACCTTTGTGTCAAAATCAAATACTAACAACTCTCCACTTCTAAACTCTAGACATGACATTATACCCTGGCTATTTTTGAAATTTTCTTTACACAGAAAACCATTTTTTGAATTACTTTTTCTTAAGTTATTTACAAATTAGCTTGAAACAAAAATACAACCCGGCAGTGTTCGACAATTGAATAATTTTCAATTTTATTTTTTATTAAATTTTACCTTTTCTATGCAATAACCTGTTCCCCCATTCCCTGTAAACATATCCACCATAATTATTGACAACAATAAACTTGGACCAAACCATTGGAATGGAAGGGTTAAAAATACTGTTGCACTATTTCAAGACATTTTGAAAGCACCAGATAATTTTGTTTTGTACATAATGCATGCCCATTTAATTTACACAAATACCTTTTCTATAATGCTTGATGATAGCCTGTCAGTGCAACTGTTTGAAGTACAGAAGTTACCCTTTCACCCCCTTTCCCTCTATAGTGATCCAATTTTCCTATATAAAGTAATGGGCTTGGACAAAACCATGGTGGTAAAAAGGTAAAAATGATCAAAATTCTCCAGCAAAATGTTTAAAGGTAGATAAGATTCATATGTTAAACAAAACTCATTCAGCAATACACTTGACGACACAGGACAAGCGTTTGATTGACGGTAGATCAAATCGCCAACGGTCATTGATTCCCCACCACAAATGCTCGAATTTCCTAAAAATTGTCTTCCAGTCGCTCTAGACTTTGAACGTAACTACAGTGTTCGATCGGCAGCAACTTCGCGCTGACCGCTTGGCAGACTGTCTACGTTTTTTGTGAGGGGGGAAAACTAAAAAGTGGCATTTTCTGGAGCGTGTGCCCCCATGTTGCCTGTTTGGTGTCCACTTACACGATGAACGCGGCCATACATGTAGCTTCGAGTCCTTTTAAAGGGAGGTTAAACAGGCCAACGAGTAAAGGATACTGAATCTGAGAAAAAAGACAATACTGTACTCAAAGTCCTAAAAATTACAGTATCATATACTGTTCGTGAAATTAACGTTGGTTTGACGGTCTGAGACAGACTAATTTCTGGTCAGAGGGTACAATTCAGAGAAAACCAGGAGTGAATAGGAGGCTATTTTGAGGTCAACAAATTTCAACATTTAGAGCTACTGTATATGGGGCTTTAATAAAAGGACACAAACAATTAAAGATTTGTTGCAGTCTCTTTTATTGCAATGTGTTGAATAGAATTAAATATTTTATTACAACATTCAAACGCACAGTATTGAGGGACAGAGTGTTCACTTTAATAGTAATACTGGTACTTTTATTGTAGTATGTTGACAAGAATTATATTTTTTTATATAACTTTCAAAAGCATACTATTGAGGGACACAGTGTTGACTCTAATGGTAATACAGGTCGTTAATGAGAGCAATTGGCGAGAAAGTTGTGTGAAATCATCGATTTGTGGATGATGTGAACCCTTAACTGAGCTACTGTATATTTAATATGGTCTAAAGTGTCCTAACATGCCATCCTACAGCCTACACTTACTGCATGTAAGTACATGCTGTGGATCACACCATACAGTCTCTGGCACCCTCTCACATGTGCCATGGTACCAGTCCTCGCACTTTGTACATAATACCATATCAGCTTGCCCAACATCTGGCTGTCTGCAGTGGCAGAAAAGTTTCACATCCTTGCTTTTGCAGTTGCTGTTGGTTCGGCAACGTCGATCATATGGGAACTCATCCAGTTTCCCTTGCCGTAATGAGTGAACTACATGTAGATGACCCCTCATTTGGTCTTGCTGCCAGGAAAATTCTGCAGGGTCATGTCCATGGCACAGAGCTGTGGCGTTAGCTATGGCAAATAGTCCGTAGTCGTCACAACCAGCTTTCTTGTGAATTGTTGGCCACTGGATCCTCATCTTCTTTCTGCTAGCTGGTGTACAGCATCCACGCAATGGCTCGCTCAGCATTGCCATCAAGGGAAGACGCCATTGAGTCGTACACCTTGACCGTACCTTCTTGGCAGTTGAAATTGGAGATGGTGATCCAGTGGTTGCGGTGGATGTTGAGTATCTGGACAAATTGGATTATCTGGAGTTCCCACAAAGACTCCTGCGGTGATGACTCCAACGTCTTCTAACCCGTCCACAGCTGGAAATTGCTCCCGAGGAAGCTTGCCAGGCTTATAATGGTTGATTGCTGAGTCTGTCAGCCTCTGTCCAGGTGTCTCAATTTCCCTCACCATTAGATACAGATTCTGATGGTTTCCCATTTCATCTTTTCTGGATTACGCTGTTTTGTTGTGGTTTTCACATATAAGCTCTGCCTCCTGATTATCAACCTAAAAGACACGAAAAATGAAAAACTGTTAAATTTAATCTCATCTTTAGGGTTTGTCAGTCTCATACTTATTCATATACATGCATGATGACAAATGTAAAATGAAAGTGCTTTAAACTAGCTAAATACTAAGTAAACAACACACGATTATTGTGTGTGCTGATGGTGGGCATGAAAATAGTTTGAAGACCCTTACGAAATAGTCTGTAGATATTCTATTGAACTCTGATATTCTATAGAAATTCTGTATATTTTATGGAAATCTGATGGAAATATGCTTCCATTGAAATTCAATTGAAAATTTTCAATACAATTCTGTAGAAAAATTTAAATTTTATAGAATTTTAATGTGTAGAGAAACTTTAAATTCTATTGAAGTTTGCTGATAATTTTCTGTAGAAAATCTGCAGAAATTAAACATATTTTTTATGGAATTTTTCAGTTACATAGCTTTTGTGGAAATTTTTCTTTTCTGTTCTTTTTCCCCACAGTTTACACTGTTTCAGACTTAAGTTCATGTTTTTGCATGTTGGCATGAGCTTTGATAAGAACTCAGTGACATATATATAGCTGGTTTCAATATGGAAAAGGTAGTGACATATACCTATGGAGAGTTCTAAGCACATTCTCGTGTACCCTTTAATTCTGAAAAGTTATTTTCATTTACACACACGTGCCAGGAAAATGTATACAGTTTCAATTGTACCATTCCCTTTTGCCATTGCTTTTGTACATTTCATGACTGTACACAGACCAACCTGACTCTCTTTGTTAGATCCTAGGTCAAGTGAGCTGACCTGTGCCTTTGCTTTGTTATGCAAATAGTTTCCTGCCTTTACAATGGGCTGATTACATAATAGTGTAGCCACGCATTATTCATTTGAACTTGAGGCAGTCCACAGTGCACATGGCTCTTATGAAAAGTACTAAAGTTCAACTCCAAATTCCATGGAAAATTAGGATCCAAGGTCCATTAGCAAGATTCTAACAGTGTTATGGAGAAGGGAGCTCACTAATATGTCACAACTGTAAGGATCCACATTGCAGCATCAACTGAAAATTACGTGAGTTAAGATACACAACACTTTAATTATGCACTTGGCTGAGTTGACAACTCAAAACTGCTAGACTGGAGAGGTAGGCCTTGCATTCATATGTGTAGGTTGCTTTATATTTTGTAGTCCCTGTATGTTTCATCAAGTTTCGAACGATTGTTAATCATAATTCTTTTAGAAATAAACTACATGTTTATAATTTACTTGCTGCCTGATTTTTTGTGAGTTTTGCAGTAATTCATTGCATTGGTATCTATGGCAATATCATAAGGTGGTACTCCTTACTTAATAAAAGTTTAACACATATTGTTGTCATACTTTCTAAGAGATTGAACTCGTATAAGACAAACAAACTTCTGTAAAGAGTGCAGAAATTAAATATAGTTCTACAGAAATTCTACATAAAAATTCTGTAGAATGTGGTATAAATTCCATATAGTGCTACAGATATTCTGTAGAACGTGTATCGAATTTACATAGAAATTCTGTAAATTCTACAGAAATGATACAGAAATTCTGTTGAATTTCTACAGAAAAAGGGGGCCAAAACTCCATTAAACTCCGTTAATTTCCATAAAGGTTCAGTAGAATTTCTGTTGAAATTCTGTATCACTTAAATTGAATTTTGTCATCAATTTCAATAGAATATCTACAGAAAATTTTCATAAGGGGATGAAGAAGTAAAGGAAGAGGGAGAGGGTAGCAACTGTATTAGCCTATGTCATATGATTGCTTTTGCATTTTTCACATCTACTTCAGGCCCTGCAGTGCTAGCACAAATTGTAATAAATTGTATGACGTAAATTTATGCAATACGCTATCAGTACATCGTGATAAAATTAAAACTTTTGTTGAATCTTCACCATTTGAACTCGCTGTCAAGCTAGACACAGTTTTACTGTAATATGTTTAACTCTTACACTATTTAATTTATTTATGGTGTGAAATATTACAGAATTCACAGCAACAAGTCAACTATGATTGTGGTGTTTCAAACTGATAGCACAATATTCAACTTACAGTTGAAACTGATTCAGAATCATGATCACCAGAGCTTGGTTCAATGACTGCATGGTTTTTAACTCCTGAGTGTTTTGCATTGTCTGATGTGATTGTGGGTGTCTTCTCTGACAAGTACAGTTTCAGGTGGTCATAAGCTACACTTCTTCTACCAAGAACATCACCAGTTTTGGAGTTACGCAGTGTAACGGTTTCCTTTTTCAATTCCTTCAATTCTGTAGGGGAGAAAGGAAAACCACACCCATTAATAAATCATCATGCAGTCTTGTATAAATGCCAAGGAATAAGTCAATCCCCCCAAACATGCTAACGCTACCACACATTTTATGCTAAATCATTTCAACAGGGATATAGCCGGCAGCCAGCAAAACATATGGCTGTCAGCTAAAATTTGCCGGCTGTGAAAATTTAGTTTAAGTAAAAAATCAGGACATTTTGCACAAACTTAATGTGCACATACACTACTTGTAACTGCCTGTACTTTTATTTTTGCCACCTGTAAACAAAATTCTCTACATCGCTGGTCAAAAGTATGACCCGAGCCACGCCATAATTGCAAGCCTTTACCTCAATCATTACAATGAATGTATTGACATAACTGGTAATACAGACACTGAATTTCTAAAGTTTGACTTTGTTTGAAAATTACTAACATACCGGTATGTATCAGCATGAAGTTGATCAGAACAATGGTACCATATGCCTTACTATTTAATGCATGACTGCCCACGTTTATCCATGAAGAGCATACAAGTAAAAGACAAGAAAAAAGTATAATTGTATTATCATGATAGCATCTTCTGGCTCTGCTAAACAGATGATAATTGTGTTATATAATACTTACATGTATGGTCTAGTCCATTCTGCCTCCATCTTGCCTCCCTGCCTGCCACACTTTCTTGCATTTAACTTCAAAACTTCATCTCCTTTCTTGAATTTAAATGTCTTTTACATCTCTCTTCAGCCTCTTTCTGTAAGACTCTTTCTGCTTCTCTTGGCTTGCTTCAATGTCTTCTAAAACCTGATAAAACATATAAACATGTTGAAATTGTCGGAACATTGTACCTGTACCTTGTTTAAATATCCAAAGATGACACAGGCTTTGCAAATTTCATGAAGGCAATAGGATTCATGGAAAATTTGATGCAATAAAACATTGCAGACCAATCCTACTGTTTCAAAAAAAGAGCGTTATATACAAATCGATTGCACAACTTAACACCTAGTATTCAATGGGACTATATATAGCGTGGATATTTGTTTTATGTTGATTAAATTTCACCGAAAAATATAGGCATCTGTGATTATGTTAGGTTTCACACATTGAGCTTTAACTCTGGACATAAACCATAGTGGCTGCCTGCCTGATGACTGGCAAAAACAGTAAATCACAAACCCTACCTGCTCATGCAATGATCCCAATTTTTCTGATACTGACTGGGTGTACATCTCTCTATCATCATCATCACAAATGGTTCCACTGCAACACTGTACCGTGGATATAATCGACCTGAATAAAGAAAATAAAGATGTTACTTACAAAAACATGAAACATCATTCTTATTCAAATTATTAAGGAACACTGCATTATTTAAACATCAATAGTCAAACATCAAGACCAGTGTTGTGCAGTGAAACCTGTCTTACGAACACCTCTCCAACCATACAGTGAAATTTAGGGTGTACTGGGATGGCCTAATCATTAAGGAGGAAAAAGTCTGCAATAGTTATTGTATGAGAAAATTTTTTTCAAAATGAGAATTTTTTTAGCACACCATTCTCATTTTTGAGAACATTACCTGCTTACCCAGAGGAAATACAGGTTTTATATACAATATAGTTGCATTTGTAATAGTAATTACAGAGGTTGTAATTATTACCTTGTTGACAAATTCTCTTCCTTGGTCTGTCAGGATGTTAAGAGGAATACCATATCTGGAAAAAGAAAAATTAAATTTAATAACAATAAGTTAAACTCTGACAATACTACTATAAAAATCTTTCAAACTGCAGAACCTCATTAGCCAAGGAGTTGTTTTAATTGACATGTGTAAGTGATTTTACATCATTAACACAGCAGGGCTTGATGTGGTCTTGTTTACATTTTTTCATGTAATTAGTTAGCCACACACTCCGTTATACAACACACCAGGGCCACTCCACACATGTCAGAGAGAGAAACATAAACAAATCACCACACTTTGCAATGTCAATGCCATGCGTCTCTTCTTTAGTCCTGATCGATTGTAGCTAGTGTTTGAATACATTAGTATACTTGGTTTACTATTCATATTTCCTGACAGTCACATTATAATGGAAGCAAAGCCCTTACAAGTGAGCATGACAGTTCAAGTAGGTTTGGAAAAAAGAATTTGGAAAATAACCTCGCCAGCCATGAAATTTCTCTGGCTGCCAGCTTCTAATGAAAAGCCCACTACAGATAGCAAAATGTGTATGACTATTATGTTTCCAGAAAGAAAAGTTTACTCAAAGTTACCTGTAAAATGTTGAACAAATAGTGTCATTTTGCAACACACTCTGCTGACTCTGTGGGATAGAAAATGCCTCTGGCCATTTGGTAAAGTAGTCGGTCAATGTCAGCACATATTTATTACCACTCTTGGTTGTAGTCAAGGGGCCGAACAGGTCAAGTCCCAACATATACCAGGGCTCTTTCACTTTTATTGGTGTCAGTTCTGGTACCATGGTCTTCACTTTCACAAAGGGCTGACATGTGTCTCATTTTTCAATCTGAAATCCAAACAGAGACAGATAGTACCCTATTGCATCAGTAGATCAGTCTACCTGTATGATAGCCAACCACCAGTGGTCAGTGTCCTATAATCACTGATATTTTTTACCTCTGGAAGAATAAAATTTGTCTTGCATTCCATAGTAACAGTACATTAGGTGGCATTATAGGTACCCGACGACATATCTTTAAACTGAAATTTCTCAATCAATGTTATTATGCATATCTACATATCATAAGAAAACTCTTTCTATGAATTTCATTTCTTAACCGTAAGTGTGCGTTTGTTTTGGGTCTGAAAACAATAATTTGGTAAATTTTACTTAAAAGAGTATAAGTCCATTTGCAAAGAATCAATTGACTTGACAAATATGCTAAATTCAACTTGTATATATTATCTAAAATTAGTTGTACCTCAAATTTTTTACTGTAATTTATTTTCACTTTGTGTGGTCTTACTACATGCAATGTATAGGAAATCAAACTTTTCATTAGGATGATAATTTTATAGAAAAGAGGGCCTGGCAAAAAAAAGTGATAATAAATCTCACATGAATATATAGTACTCCACTGTATAGACTTAAGTAGCTAAACAAAGTAGCATCAGTGACACTTTTTTAACAGCACAGTTTGAGATATTATCAACTCTGAAACACTTAAAATCAATTAGATGAACATGGAAGTGGGAATGCCTCTTAGGGAGCTTTTACACCTTTTCCATTCATTATCACAAGGGACTGTACACGTCATAACAGTGCGGATGCAAATATGCATTTTTTTTGCTTTGTTGCTAAGCATGCCTATGCCAAGTTCCATTGTTGCTAGGGGATTATGGAAAGCGCTTTAGCGCAACATCAGACTCAATGCGCAAAGTTTCAGGTAAGTGGAGCTCTCAAAATTTTCATTTAATTTTGCCCAGTAAGTTTGAGATTGAGTATTTTTGGGGAGGTTTTTGCAAGAATAATGGCCTCCAATCAAAAAAATGACCGTTTATGCCATTTTTCACCCTATGTGAAAATTTGACAAAAGAAATTAACATTGGTAACAACAGTTGAGTGCATTATCGGGTATGACCTGCTTTCAGTCTCATGGTTTTATCCCGAACAGTTCTAGTAATTTTCATACAATTTTATGTCAAAGAATATAATCTGCAAATATCACTTCTGGAGGTCATTTGACAATATGATAGTGTTTGAAATGCAGACAACTGAAAACCAGAAGTACATTAACTTGCCAGGCAATATATTGACAACTTTGTTCACAATATCCTCACTAATATATGGTCATTATTCCAGTTATTTGCAAGGGAACTGAGTTGCAGTCAGGAATTTTAAACCCGGGGACAGTGGGTCCCACTACTGTTTATTTTGGGGAAAATCTTGCACATTTTGGAGACAACACGCGTCAGTTGTCAATCAAATTTTTTACTATTTTGTAACAAATTAGTTTCATAAAACAAAATTCAAGCTTATGGGGCTGCATCACTATGCTAGGCTACCAGTCTTTACCTCTGATGCCTACCAAATTTAAAAAACGGTATCCCACTTTCGCTACCAAGGAAAAAACAAATTTGTAACCTTGAATACATCCCATTGGCATTGAAAAAAATTAAGAGTTAAGACACAGATCAGAAATAGCCATTCAATACTTACCATTTGATAATCTCTATGAATTGGGTAGTAATTATCAAATACTTTTCCTCCACTTTGTGAATGCTTTGTGCCAGACCCATCAGTTGGATGTATCTCCATTCACTGGAATCCTGATACAATCTAATGATATTGCTGTATCACTTAAATGATGTTCCTGTATCACTCTCTGACTGCTGGAATCTCCTGCTATGCCACAACAAGAATTTCTTGAATCTGGACACTGTCATGAAAGATGAGGCTTCTGTACATGTTTCAAGGAAAAGTGTAAAAAAGATACGAAACTCTCACTTTCAGAAATGTAATTGTTGTGTGTATAATGCCATACAGTCTGACTCTCTAAACTGTCATCAGATAACAAAATCAATTGATTTGGCTCTGAACAAAAGCCATACATTAATTGGAAATATGCAGATTGTAAAACTGTATTCACTGGTAAAATCCAACATAATCTGGATTTCAAGTCCATTTTTCAAGAAGTGTACACAAGCTGTTCATCCCCATTTCATGCTGTTGAGAGGTCTGACTTTGCTACAGAAAACAATAAGACTGGAGCTAACTACAGTTGCGAATTGATTAAAAATCAAACAATATAAAAAGAAGGGCCTCCAAAAGTCAATGTCATTCTCAGACATGATTGGAACTAATTTGGGGTAATTGAATGGTGAAGTAATGATGGTTTAATCTGCAAATGTAAGCTCATCTGCCTTGCTTTTTAAGTTATACACTTGTTTTTATGAATAATTTGTAATACAATTGCAACTGTCAGCTTTAGACCACCTGACACTTTGAGAAATTTCAAAAGTATGAAGATCCAATTCTTCAAAATTAGTTCCAATCGTGTTTTTTGTGTTGAAGTCTGCAACATGAAAACTTTGGATCAAAATTCTGAAGCTGATCAGTGGAAAGTGAAAGTTTAGGGAGTTATGAGTTATGACTGACCTTCTCTTTGTGATTAAACTCAGTCTGTCTGTTTTCTTGTCAATTCCCTTCAATCTTTCAAGACAGCTCTGTTTTGGATTGTGTATCAAGCATTGGATAAACTCAGCTTACCAAAGCCTGGGGGAGGAAGCAATTTGCTGCTGAAAATACAAAAATATTACATTATGTGAAAATCATGAAAATAAAGGGTTATTAATAATTTACACTTTGAACAGATTTTCTGATGTAAACAAAACTACCAATAAAATGTGATAAAACACCATCTTTGAAGGGCGTACTTCAGTATTGCAGTTTGTCAATTCCTCAACCAATAATCATACTCTTTTTTTCAGTCATATTATGAATTCATTTCTTGGAAACAACATTGAAAAAACGTTTCTATCCTGTCATTTAAACCAGAAAGGACTACAAATTCTTTTGTTGTAGTTTCTAGATTCTTTCATTATTTTGGCAATTCAAAATTCAGTGTTGATGCATTGCGGTAGTCAGTATACCGAGTCTGCATGGACACTGTATTGTACAGAATGAAACATGGTGGAAGGCGTTAAGTCCATGGAGAACTGAGAATGCCACTCTTGCAAGTGAATTACCATACAGGAATTACTGTAACTGGCCAAAGTTGCAGACACTCAACTGTAAGTGAATTCTGTCACATCCGTTGCACACATAGTTTACTACACATATAGAGTATGTAAATCATAAGCCAACCCATATTGTTATATCCCTCCTTTATGTACCTCAAATGTAGTGAAAATCTTAAACTTTTGCTCAAACTCTCCCCTGGAATATTTTAACCTCTCTCTTTCAAAATCAAGAATTTTGGGCAGCACTGTGCAGTGCAAACTTTGGTGTAGAGAAATAAATTACCAAAAATTTACAGATATTCAAAATTAAAAATGGTTGCCATCCTTTTAATAACTCCATGGGAAAAATAAATTTTTAATTTTTCGAAAAACTATGACTGTGAAAAAATTCTTACACCAAGTGCTAAATGAACCCCCACATGCGGATCAGAAAATAATTGTTTAAAGTTTGAGAGTCCAAATATACCGGTATGTCCCTGAGGCGCATACTACCTTAAGAGAATACAGAATAACAGTACCCCTCTATTGTCTGTTCATTTCCCTACTCACTAAATTCATCAGTTATCATGTTTAGACATGTTCAGTAACTCAGATTTGGAAGAGCAATAAACATTTTGCAGCAATTGGATTCCGGTGTTTATTGACTTGACCATAACACTGGTGATGCGTATGTCACTGCTCTAGTAAAATTCAAGACACTGGTGAAATATTGATGTGAATGTCACCGCTCTTGGAAATTGCGTATATGTCTTTTTGAATGACTTCCCTTACCGAAGATTATTTCTTTTGCATATTTGCAGTAAGTTTTCTGCAAATAATATAATATTTAAAGCCTCATCACTCCGCTCAAGGATTATCCTATTGTTTAAGTATTGGGATCGGGATGTTCATTGTGGAAATCCAGAAGCGAAGTGGTTAAGACATTCAAGGCGAGGGTGGGTGGGTGGGAAATTTTGACCCACCTATGCCATGAACATACATTCCACCTGATCAGCAATACCCCTAAATTGTTCGCAGTTCTTGCCCTCTTCCTCGGTGCCTAGCCAAGGAATGACACTGTATCTTGTCTTCACTTAGCTTTTATATACTTCATGAATATTAATGAGATATCGCGGATGTATTTCGCTCAGTAATGTGGCTTTGAATAATATAATATTTAAAGCCTCATCACTCCGCTCGAGGATTATCCTATTGTTTAAGTATTGGGATCGGGATGTTCATTGTTTTCATCTTTGCCACGGTTATAACATTCCAATACTAACTTACATTCCACCCAATCCTCCACATCTTAAAAAACTTTCCCCTTCACTCTCCCACAACTCATCCCCAACCCTATACATTATACCACACTTCCCAGCGCACCCCATACTCACACCCAAAACATACCAAATATATTATCATACATACAACCTTAAGTGCAGTTAATTCATCAAAAACTATATTTTACTTCCTTATATATCCTATACCACTAGGGCTAATACTAAATTATTTTCCACACCAAACAACTTGTCCATACATGTGACACTCAAATAGGTTATATTCTCCTCTGTCAGTATTCTATATTTTATATATCCTTCCAGTTAAAACTGAGTATAATGATGTGTAGTGTTTTTATCCTAAATGTGTTCTATGCAATGCTAAAAAGCGACCGTAAACCCAGATAGCTGGTCCATGTCCTCGTAATTATCAGTTTCGACGATGCAGTCTGTTACTTCTCTAATCTTTTCTGCCGTAGCTCCCGGTGATGACACAGACAGCAATTTAGTGTAATGGTTAGCCATATTCTCTGTTCGCCATCCAACATGGTCCATCACTTGCTGAATACTAGCCCCAGCTAGAGACATGGTGATGGCACAGGCACTTCTGATACTATGTGGTGTCTCCCCTTCATCAATGTTTAGTTCTTGTAGGTATAACTTTAGTCGTTGATAGACAACCTGCGAAGATAGTGATTTATTTTCCACATAGCCATCAGGGGTTGTTGGTCTAAAAAGGAAACCGGTACGCAATGAGTAACCAAGGGTCTCCGCTAGCTGAACATATTGCTCGAGTGTATTAATTGGACACAGCCTTATATTTTGACATCTTTAATTGCAAACATATTCGTTCCGGCTCCACGTAAAGTCTTGCCAAACGTATGATTAAAGATCATGCCCGAATTATCTGGGAAACGGAGCACTTCCTGAGTTTTAACTTGTCCAAGATCACCCGCCCTGTCACCTGAGAAGAATAAAATCTTGAAAAAAGCAAGATCCCTCGTATACATATACAGGAGTATCGTTGATGGCGCTGTTACCATCTTATCTAAGATGTGGTTAAAAACGTTATCTAATTTTGGCCAAAATAATGGTTTGGGTTGTTTGGGCGTAATATTCGCCTTAGCTTGCTCCTCTGATACCTTTTTATATAACGTTGTACCATTATGGAATTTGCTGGATTTTGTGTGTGTTTACATTGATACTGTCGTATAGCTTCATAATAAGCTGACAACTTTGAAACCATATTCCGAATTGTACCCACTCTCAAGTGCCTTGGGCAGTCACATGGCATATGACCAAAACGACCTAAGTATTCGCAGTCAAATCGATGGACCTGTGTTCTCGCGTCTTTGTCTTTGAAAACAAGAAAACGAACTACATCTTGCGGACCCGCTAATAGTACTGACGTCGATGTTGGTAAGTTTGCCAAAAACAGTTCGAATTGCTGGATTAAGCGATCCTTCTGAACTTCATACGCAGATTTTGGCCCAATAAATCAGAGATACGTTGATCAATCTCATCTAGCTTTATGAATCATTATCAACCTTAGGCACTGGTGTCGGAATAGCTGATTGACATACGCCACATAACTTGAGGTTAGGTAAGTTCAAAGCACCACAAATCCAGCACATCTGTTCACAAAAAATAACACACAAAAGATTAAGAAAGAATGTTTTATAACATTTTCAGCATTTATTACAAATGTACATATCATCTCAGAAGTAGTTGCCAGTACATGCAGTGACATTATCCCTGCAGTACTAGTTTAAAATTTACACAACCAAAGATTATCACAATACAGACAGCTATAAGTAAAGTTTCAATCTGTTCACTATAATCCCTTATATGAAGGTTCGACAAATCGTAGTACAGTATTATGAATACTCAAATGAGATTACATAGAGATCACATGGGAGTGGGTGGTCAACATATCCTCGCCGTGAGGGCGCTTTAATAACATTCCTTTCCCCTTTATTAGCGAATTTTGTTACTTTTCTGGTTTCATGTCTAATCAATGGCCAGTATGATTTCAAAAAACGAAATCTAGGTACTAAGACTGTAGCATTGAGTTTACTTTCAATAATGTGCTTAATTACCGCTGGCACAAGTATAAATGGCGGGTATACATATATCCTTTCTTTAGGCTTAAAACTATGATGGAAGAAGTTAACTCCTTCACAACCCATCTGATAAAACCGGGATAAATAGCGGAGCAACCGCCTATTTGAGTAGCTCGCCATACCATCTACGTGATGTGGACCAAAGGTTCTGTCGAGCCTGTTCCACATGTCATCTGACAACATCGCATTGGTAAGCGATGTATCTCTCGATTGAGCATCAGCCTCATTGTTCTGAGATGAAACATGCGTCATAGTGAGTCGCACGTTACACTCAAAGCCAGGGCTCGAAAATTCTCGCCGCCCGACGCCCGTGACAAGTGAATTTTGAGTCCGGGCAAGTGAAAACAACATTCTCCCAGCCCGACGGACAAGTGAATTTCAATGAGGCCACTCTACGTACGCGCTGCCACTCTCTAGTTCTTTGAGTGTACCGCTTTAGATATGCCGGCCGATAAAATAGCTCTGTTCTACTTGGTTACAAAATAGCAAAATATTGACGTCTTTGCACGATGTTTTTTTCTTCTGATGAAATCATGTCACGATCATATGACGATGTGCCTCCTCAACAGAAAACTACAGCTTACAATAAAATGTTGTAAGGTGCACAATTTACCCTCCTTCCTACAAAGTTGCAATGTATTGAAACACTTTACTCTCCTTTCTACAAAGTTACAAATTCCCTGGTACGTGAAGCAAACATTGTTGCTGTTTGATTCTGCAATCGCGGTCCCTCAGTCCCTCATAGACGGACCGTGCTACAATACATCATGGAGGAATGATGAATACACTGAGGCTTGGCTTTGCCTCTGTGAGTCCCGCGTACCGGTCGTCCTTTTTAGTCCAAGTTTTATCTACTTTGCTTGAATCAAAATTTGGCCTGCAATTACTCAGTTTGATTGTAAAAACCATTATTTCAAAGGAAACTTTCACAAACAGAGTCAGAATACAAGGGAAAAGGAGAAAAATTTGAGGTTTTCTGAAAGGTCAAATCTGGGTCATCTTATGTGATGTCATGAATGGAAACCCTTTAAGTACACAATTATGGTTCGAAAGAAACCACCTAGGGAGGTCCAATAGGTACAATCTTATGATAAAAGGTAATTTCTTGGTGCTTTCCAATTTAATGGCATTTAGCTTGACTGTCAGTTTTAAATTAAATTTTATTAACAGTTATGGCAAAGGGAAATTGTCAACAGTAGTTGCAGTCACATATCCATTTCAAATCATCACATTAATATTTCTGCAGAGTCCTCCAGTTTAATGATGTAATATTGAACATCACTAGACATTTCTTGATGATATCAAAATATCAAATGAAAATGTTTCTGGCTACAATGTTATCATTATCATTAAAACTATTATTACTCTTTAAAACATTGGGAAATGAATTGAACAATATCAGTGTGTCTTGTTTTTAAGGATACTTATGCTGAAGATGCTATTGAGCCTGCTTGATCACAACTATGACACAACACCACAATACTTCTATACACTGTCACTATGCTACCGAATGCTTTCTTTTGCATGGAAAATTTGTATTTGTGTGGCTAACAAAATTTACATCATGACTTAAAGAGTGCATAAATGTGCCACATAAGGTAGTAGAGCCTGTAGTGTATATGTATGATAAGTTGTCATACTGTGAACACTAACTCAATGCTGCAGAAGTATTCTGTATCTGTGGTAATACACTTCACATTGCTACCTGATTTTTAGAATTGCCACCTAATTATTTCTTGTGGCAAAAGTTTACCATCAGTAATGAAAAAGTATTTTGATCCCTTCAATGTCATAAAAAACACAGATAATAATGTAATAAAAACTAAACAAATATTTCTTTAATGTAAAAACTATCATGAACAACATACAAAACATCTTGATTTGTAAAATTAGGAACTCCTGAATGCCGAGAAAGCTGTTGCTACACTTGAGATCATAAACTGTTTAAAAGTTGCTCAAAATGGCTACAAGATTTTTTATTTGGCTAAAGAGTTGGCTAATCATTTGGTGACTTAGGGAAACCCTGCAGTTTATGCACATACCACGTGGTAGCAGTAAACTAAATGATACTGAAAGTCATATGTGGGCACAATTGACACAACACCGCTGGCCCATTATATACTTACCCTTAGTGCACCTACCTGACTTGCCTATTAAAACTAGGTACCAGGTCATGATGACACACAATGACAATGTACCGGTGTTGTTTTTTTAGCTACTATAGACTATAGTCTATAGAAGCTATTGGGATGGGTATCCGTCCGGCGTCAGTCTGTATGTATGTATGTATGTATGTATGTATGTATGTATGTATGTATGTATGTCCGTTTGTGAGGCGTCAGTCCACTCAAATATCTTGAGAACCGCAGTACTTACTGATTTGATATTTGTTGTGTAGATGAAAAATATGATTTTGAGAAACTGGTTTTTTAATTTTTTGATATTGTTGAAAATAGGCAAATTAATGCCAAAAAAGGTGTTTTTGGTAAAAAATCTTCTTCTTCATAACCGCTGGTCAGACAGCTTTGTTATTTGGTATACAGGTCCCTAGGGATAACCCAACTTAGATTTGTTCAAATTGTGATGAAATATGCAAATCTGTATTTTTGAGGAATTTTTTTGTCATTTTTGGTCAAAGTTTGACTTACATTGTATGTAATTCTTGTACTGTATAAACCATATCAATTCACCCAGAAAAAAATAATTAATATGATTTTAAATAATTGAATTAATTAGGAAATCATCAAAGCCAAAATAATTTTAGTGTGGAATTATCGGAAAGTTCAACTTTTTTTGACAGTTCATAGTGAATTGAGGATTAAAACATGTAAAGGCAACTTTCCTGAATACCAACTTTGATATATTCTGAACCACCATTTATGTTATCTAAAAGAAATTGCTCATAATAGTTTGTCATGATAGGGTGGTCAAATAAATAGAGATAGAGAAACTTCTAATTTCCATTTATGGTTGACTTGGTAAGGATAAAATAAGATTACTTTTTGAGGAAAAAAATAGAGTGGTCAATTAAAAGAGTGGTCAAAGTGATAGGGTTTTTATGGTAAAGCTGGGCTGTAAGATTCTTCATGTGCTATTTATAGCAATTATGCAATCTGTGTAAACAGTGCAATGAAAGTGTAACATGATTCCTTATAATGCTTTTGATGACCTTGAACTTCTTAAGTTACAAACATTTGTCCCTTCAGTGTGCTTTCTCTGAGTACCTACAGTCTCAACTTATTCAACAGAACTTACTTGCAATGTTAATTTGAAAGTTGAAATGTGCTTGGTTAATAGGATGAAAATACTGATATTAAAAGATAACCAGCTCAAGATTCTTTATAACCTGACAGATATGCTGTTTTTTTATGACGTAAATCTTGATTTAAGCAAGTCTTGTTTACTTTAATTAGAATGTAATTAACTCTCGTTTATTTGCTGTTATAGACTAATATAGTCTGATGAAATATGCAAATCTGTATTTTTACGGAATTTTTTTCCATTTTCGGTCAGGCCATCCTGAAATGAGCTATCAAAGATATCCACCTTCTTCATCAATACATGTGTCACAAAAGGTTATTCTCTACATAACACAGCAGAGCTCTGTCAACTGTTGAGTCGCTTGTTTTTTCAAAACCGCTGGTCAGACAGCTTTAATATTTGGTTTACATGTCCCTAGAATGACCTTAGTGAGATAATTTCATACAGTCAGGAAATACTTAATTTTGTATTCATGTCTATAGTAGCTTCAGGGACTTTGGCCCTATGTTTTTATTGAAATGCATTACTTACATGTCCCCCAAAAATTTAATTGGTCACCCATTGAGACCTACTATGGGTCACTGTGTCCCCATGCTAGCAAAAGCTGGCTGAAACACTGTGTATGTGTACGTTACATAAGATATTATTTTTGATACACAGAATAAGGACACAAATTTATCAGTAAGTTACAGCTATTGTTTCTTTACAATGACATTAATAAAACCATACATATTTACTCTTAAAATCATCTGAAATTCAGGGCAAGTGAATTTTCCTTCCGGACAAGTGAAGCCCTGCTCAAAGCACAGATTAAATATCTTCTTTAAGCAGTCCGGGTTATGTCCATATAGAGGATAGTAGGGAAGAGCCAATGGCGTACCGTATATGTAATAAAATTAAGGCAAGAACCAATCACGTACTGTATATGTAACAAGGGTCAAAGGTTACGTTGGTTCACTTTGTTCAGATCGCGATATGACCTGACAGATCCACCGATCGAGTGAGACTGTTGGCTACCCGGAGTATCTTAGTAGTCTGGTTCCCTGACCCATTTCCCCGGTAGAGGGCGTGGGGAAATATAGGGTCAGGTACCGGCTAATGTAAACATGGACGCTATTGGGTTAAAATAAAACAAGCTGTGATTGGATGAAAGTAACACTTGTAACTTTTTCTCATCTTTCTTGGGTTTCGCACTTTCAGGCTCACTTGACACCAACTTCTTGTTTGTACCACAAAGCCGTGGAGGTAGAAAGAAAGACTTTCTACCTCCATGATTTAGCCACTGTGACTTAGCACACCTCTTAATACTTTTAGATCGTCGACATGATGCCTGGCATTTTTCACAAAATTTGGACACCATTCTATCCATCGAAATCAATCGTCGTTCACAGTTCCAACAAAGTTTGCTTTCAATTAGCTGTGATATTGCAGCAGTACTTGTGGCGTGTATCGAACGTGCTCGGGTCATTGGGGTCACGCCACAGTCGGCGATGACCTCAATGACCCTAGCGCGTTCGATACACGCAACAAGTACTGCTGCGATATCACAGCCAGCCTTCAATCACCTCTATTTCCCCGTACTTCTGGATTAATCCTTTCAGTTTATGTTTCCCGTCTTGTTTGCCAATGTTTTTGGTTCGGATACCAGTGTTCGAACATAATTCTGATCCAGTCGAATTTTGACCGGCGTTTTCATGGTAGCAGCCATATTTGTTGTAGCATGTTCTGTCAGGTGACTAACCTCCGCCATCTTGAACAAAATTCTGTTCAAGATGGCTACCCGGTACCTGACCCCATATTTCCCCACGCCCTCTACCGGGGAAATGGGTCAGGGAACCAGACTAGTATCTTAGCTCCAGTCGATTGGCGACGTTCTACCGTGTTAAAAATTGTAAGATTTCTTCAGAATAGTTTTCTGAGTTTCTTTACCCTTAACCATATTCGACAAAGAGTTATTGGACGTTTTTCGTTCTCTTTTCCAGCTTTTGGTTAACTTCTCGGCGATTGATCCGGCGCGCGTTTTTCTGAGCGAAGGGTCAATCGTACCGGGAAACGCATGGTGATCGAAAAAATCGTGCTCCATCGTGCTCCGATGACCGACTAAAACAGTTGACCCATCTTTGTAAAGCTTGAAAAATTCTGCATACTGCAGATGGCAAGGTTAAATTGAAATTTAACCAAAAATAGGCGATATTTGGCGACAAATAACTTACTGTAGATTTACAAGGGTCAAATGCTGATTTCTGGGAGCCGTACCCGGCCAGGAAATTCATCCAAATAAGTAATTTTCAATGTACTAACCACTTGTGTCGGTCACCATCTCGGCCGCACTGAACATTGTGCGTAAGGCCAAAAAAAAAAAAAAGCTGTTCAACGGGCGGGATGACTTCAAAGTTGGGTAGGTAGGTCGGATTTTTTTTTTTTTTTGAATTTATTTTTTTTTGGTTTTGAATTTATTTTTTTTGGTTTTTCTTAAACAGAACATATAATATAAACACTTTTTGTGTGTTTCATGCTTTTCTTAGTCACATAACATATATTGGATATGTTGTTTAGTACGTTCATGATTTTTTCAATTTTTTATTAACATGGGTTGGTTGTCTCACAACAGTTCTTTGCCTTCACTTCTACAGTTCAATCTACAGGTGCCGCCAACAGGTAAATTTCATGAATTTCTCAAAATCATCACAAAACCCTGTTTTGAAGGCTGATATACCGATTTTTCTTATTTTTGACCCAGACCGAAAATTTGGAGGGGAAAGTTAGAGCTGTTCGTAACTGCCCTCCCACTGGTATACACTGAAAATGTGCTCTCCCACTGAATTTTGATGCCCACTGCCCTCCGGTATCTACAGTCTGCCCGCTCCCCACTCCTCACAACAATTCAAGCTCCCCGCTGCCCTCTCCCCACTACTGAAATTCCCCATTGCCAACTAGATGCCCACTAGGCAACCCAGATCAACACAAAACCATGCAAGCAGTTAGCAGTATACCTTGGAACATTGCCCCCCCTCTAGTTAGGTTCTATTAAGCACGCAGCTTTCCCTCCCTCAAAGTATTTTCCGGTGCCCACTGTCAAAAATGTTCTCCCTGCCTGCTGGAAGTAATGAAATTTTCTTCCCCGCCTACAATAAATATCGATATTTTCTCCCCTCCCGCTCATTAGTTTTGAAATCTGCCCGCCCACTGAAAAACTTCGCACGAACACCTTTTTGCACGAACAGCTTCGTTGGCGGCACCTGAATCTAACGGAGCCAATTTCTGTGTTGGTGTCACCAGCCATATGAGCACGGTGCATTCCAACCAAAACTCGCGACTCAGAAACTGACGGATCAGCCCGGGAATGTCCGGGGTGACGTCGTCGAACGAGGGAGCGAAATTAGACCATTCTTCCTGTGTCCAAGTCAAACAAATGTCACAAGGTTGACTCCTTGTGCAGTCTCGACAACGGGAACACAAATCATGTCCGTCCTGCAGTGAGAACTGCTGCTTACAATCACACATTCGATAGGAGAAAGCCATGACGAAAATCGGAACGAGTGATAACTCAAAGAACAATAAAGAATTTTCAAGGAACACTGAAAATAGGAACACTAGAAAATATAGACTGTACAACCAGTTGGACGTGAAATAAACGCCGGTGAAACAATACAGTACAGAGTGTCTAAGCTATACGGAACACGTGGCGTAATAGTTTATTTTCCACGGCGTAACCCTGCCCTTCACCTTGACCAAATGTTTGTGATGCGCTTCCACCTTTACTCTTCAAATCATAGCCTGTATCAATCTCACTCAAGTCAATGTCATCGAAAATGTGAAGGTCATTCATCTTACAGACAGATGTTCACTGAATAACATCTCCGCGTTTCTTCAGATTCGTAAAGATTTCGGGGGGAAAAAAAAGAAAAATGTGGAGTGGTCCAAATATGGGTCGGTCGGGCCCGTTGAACAGATAATTTTTTTTTCTCGCCTAAAGGCCTTTCGTCTACAACTAAAAACTACCCAGTGCTAAAATAAAGGGCGAAATCAAGCCGAAAAGTTCCAAACTCGTTGCAATGTACGAGCCAAGGTTTGCATGGTTAAGTATTCATGACGTTGGCGGCGGCAGGTTCGCTGATTGGTCAATCGTACTATCCTCTCTATGGACATAACCCGGACTGTTAAGATCTCATTAAGACCATGTACACGGGCCCCTGGAACACCATTTTGCCACGCATGTACGACTGGCAAGGCATCCACGTACGCATCTACTCTCGTGTCACGAATATAATGTTTAATCGCAGTTAATGCCCTGAAAATCGCCTCTGATTCTTTCCTAACTATAGGCATACCCCTCCATTCCTCCTCCCACATATCACCCACCTCTATTTTCTGATTACCTAAATATGTTACAGCACCCCATCGAAAGCTACTTGAATCAGTAAAGATCGTTACACCCACATGTTTTTCCGTAGCCCAAGTGAATTTTCCCGACTTCTCAATAATCTCCTTCCATTGCTCAATTTCTTCCTTAAGTAGGCCTCTGACAGGTACAAGATTCTTTGCGTGTTGTGAAAACTTACTAGACGCTATAGCCATCTGCCGAATGTATAGTCGGGCGCATGGTATAGCTAGGGCAAAAGAAATACATTTTCCCATAAGTTTTTGAATAGAGAGCCTTGCTAAAATCTGATCAACCAACGTGAGGAATTTACTTTTTTTTTGCATCAGGGATAGAAAAGGATTGAGACTCCGAATCCACCGTCAAGCCTAACATTATGAGAGATGTGGTAGGATACAACACACTCTTCTCTAGTGCTAAGAAATATCCCGACTCTATTGCTAATTTGCAAAGTATATAAGCCGCAGCTTGGGCTCTTTTAAGTGGGTTCCATGCATCAATTGCAACCATGTGATCTTGCCGTGGTATTAACCCCCCACCATGCCTATCATCAATATATTGAATACAGGGGACCCCAAGTAATCTCGCAAAATTGGTAACACAATATCCCAATGTATGGTATACATACGCAGACAGTTTCCAACCAAAAGGCAATGTATTATTTATATACCATACTCCCGCCCATTGAAAACCTACATACATTGTGTCACATTGATTAACTAAAATATGGTCGTACTCACTCTTGTCGTCACATTTAAAATGATAGTCGTTACGTTCTAAATATCGAGAAACTTCAAACAAAGTATCCAATTTGAAAGGTATATCCCTAATCCATAAGTTGAGATACCGCATGTCTATGCACATTCTTGGCTTGGTAGGCTCTACAGTAATGGGCATGACTAAAAAGGGAGGTGGATCCTGACCTACAATACCCCATACTGACACTGCTCCTGACATTATTCTATCACTAATAGTTTTTGCTATGAAAGCACCATATTCTTTACAATTCTCGTTATTACGAAAAACTCTCTGCGGCGGCAATGAGTGGTCATACTTTTCCCTTTAAATTGTCCTTTAAAGTGAACGAAATATTCAGAAATACGGATCTGATGCCGAATCCAGTCTATAATCTGTTCCTTATCCTCAATTGTTTGAACAAGTTCATTCCACTTGTCAATATGTTTATGGACCTCACCAGCTACAAATTCTGAGGGGTTTCTGAACGCCAGGTCGTCAGGGGTAGCAAAGGTCTCTCCACAGGCAACAGACTGTACACTCGGCAAACTACAACCATCATTGTCCCGTCGAGGGGCGCCCTCTATGGTCACCCAATTATAGTGATTACGTTTACCACTGTCGGATCAACCGGATATTGTAACTCCCATTCTGGTACATCAAACTGAAACGACAAACAAGCACGACTAAATTATACTTATGCAGAACACGTATCCCACAGAAGGCCCCCCAAGACAGGACCATGCGAATGGCAGGTTGCAAAAGCAAAGGGCCTAAGTGAGGCCCCCCTGTCAAGGAAGTCTAAATGAGACACTAACACACTAAGCGTATACAGTTGACATTTTTTTTTTTTTTAATTTTATTTACAATGGCATCTGCCAGGGAAATTCTCACAATACACAATGACACGTTCTCTTGTGAAACTCAATGTTCATTTTGTTTTTCTCTACACTCACGAACAAAGTGGCCAGCTTGCCACATGTATAACATTTAAGCTCTCTTTTGGGACGTCTAAAAGTAGAACCTGCCCTCTGGTTATATGGTTGAAAACGATAGTAGCTACGAGCACCGAAGGAATTTCTAGCATTACTATTGGCGAACTTGGCAACCTTGGCAGCAATTTCTTCCACCTCTTTATTCCCAAGTAATAACACTATTAAACGGCCAGCATCGGATCCAAAATCATTTGCTTCAAACTGCGCTAACACGGCCCTAAACGTGCTAATTTAGGGTGGGCTACTCTAGTAGCTCTATCCACTAGTGTACGAAGTGCATTCGTTATTTGTAGCCGTGACGTATAAAAGGATGGTGTATGGGCGATCTCCATCAAATTTTGAAGAGCATCATCCACGTTAGCCCCGCCAACAGCTTTCTCCATTTCTTCCACTTTCGTCACTAAGTCATTAAATTTGATTGCATCTGAAAAAATACAAATACGCCATAGTTCATCAATTGCAAGTCCAAATATTTATGACTATCCTGCAATCACCAGCCACCGCAGTTACAGAACGATAATTATATATATATATATATATATATATATATATATATATATATATATATATATATATTTTATGTTTTTCCTTTTTTTTCACAAAATTTGGCACTTACTTTTCATGTACTGTGCCCGCAAAAAGTTGGCACTTACTTTTCATACACTATGCCCACAAAATTGGCACTTACTTTTCATCCACTGTGCCCACAAAAATTGGCACTTACTTTTCATACACTATGCCCACAAAAATTGGCACTTACTTTTCATCCACTGTGCCCCCAAAAATTGGCACTTACTTTTCATCCACTGTGCCCACAAAAATTGGCACTTACTTTTCATCCACTGTGCCCACAAAAATTGGCACGTACATTTTTAATCCACTGTGCCCACAAAAATTGGCACTTACTTTTCATACACTATGCCCACAAAAATTGGCACTTACTTTCATCCCCTGTGCCCACAAAAATTGTCACTCACTTTTCATCCACTGTGCCTACAAAAATTGGCACTTACTTCTCATCCACTGTGCCCACAAAAATTGGCACTTTCATCAACTTTGCCCACAAAAAATTGGCATTTCCATCAACTGTGCACCCACAAAAAATTGGCACTTTCATTTTTTTTTTTTTTTTAAACGGCGCTACAAAAATTTTGGCATAAAAAGTTACTCACTAGGGCCCACAAAATTCACACATGGTAAGCCGTACAAAAGCTATTCACCCGACTATTCAAGCAAGAAAAGAACGTTGAACTGCGACCCCCTCCCTCAAAACCAATACAACAGTGTACTAAAAAGAAGGGAAAAGAATAAATGTCCAAAAAACACGAACTTCCAACCGGCCTAACATATCAAATCACCTATAAAACTATATCCTGTCTAGGAAAATGGGACCACACCCTGCCACGAACCAATTCGAACACAATCATGTAAAACGGGCATTGTGGCTGTGATGAAACACACATGACACCTGCATTCTATGGCAAATATTACACCTGTAAAAAACGGAAAATGTACAACTATGCATACCTGCTTTTCTTTATCCTCTGTCACTGTAACATTCGCTGAGGCAGCTGCAGCTACTGCTGGTCCTGCAGGTTGCATGGTAAGAGTACTTGTACGAGTTGTCTTTTGCGGACCCTGGTACGGCTTGTACTGGGAACGGGCTGACTATGCGCCTGTACGAAAGAAGCACCTGCATCGCTCACGGTACTTGTAGTTCTTGTAGTGCTAGTGGTTGTAGTTGCAGCTTCCATGCTCGCTTGTCGGTGCCTAGCCAAGGAATGACACTGTATCTTGTCTTCACTTAGCTTTTATATACTTCATGAATATTAATGAGATATCGCGGATGTATTTCACTCAGTAATGAGGCTTTGCATATGTAGCAAACATACTAAGCTTGCAGGAAGGAGTTGCAGAAGTTTGCAGCTAGCTGTGACCCTCCCGCAAACCCTTAAATCAGTTTGCTGCAAATTTGCCACAAACTAGTAATTTGCTGCAAATTAGTAGCAAACAACTAATTTGCAGCTAATTTGCCGCAAACAAAGACCATAGGTCATATTGCCTGTAATTTTATTACCAGTGAGTGTATATGCTATGATTTTTAGGCTTTTTCATATTCAAGCACATAAAAGTAGTCCCACTGCCTGATATGCGGCCCCCCGTATAGATCCATTAAAATATGGGGCAATGCCAAGGTGGGGTTGTGGAAATTGCGTGAGGGTCTAATTGTGCCTCCCTATGGGCTGAATTTTTCGGCAATGGGGTCCTCAAATACCATGACTTAAATGTGTAAAACAACATTGCTCTATGGTTGCTTACTCCCCCAGCATTTTTCAGACAGTGCACACTGGCCATTTCAGGGAGTGGTAATACTACTGGTAAAATTCTAATTCTGTTCTAAGAAAAGATGTTATAATGCACATTCACTGAATCTGTCATTTTATGTAGAATGAACCTACAGCAAGAATGATACTCAAATGCTTACTTCAGCACAGACATTTGCCTGAACAGAAACATCTCACTATCCTAAAAAATACCGTCAAGGACAGTGTGCTCACATTCAGTTTGAATTGGTAAATCCAAGAAATATTTAAACCAGGAAACAAGAATGACAAAAGCAAATAAGGTCTGCAACTTAGGTACTGGAGGTCATCTTTAGGAACATGCATATCAACTTCTATAGCAATGGGACAAGCAGATCCTATATTACATAAAGCAAATGTCAACAAAAAAATTAGCCAGAGAAGATAGAATTAGCCAGAATTAGCTTGACAAAAAGAAAAGGTGGGAGAGTGGGGAAAAATAAAGAGTGGGAAAGAATGTACAAGGGATCTGGTAAAAAAGTAATGCTACCTCATCAATCTTCTAGCCTCTACCTCCATCTGAATATCAAATGTTCCACCCTTTACATAAGACCAGCTGGCAGGAAATGTATTTACAACCTTGGGGATGTTTTAATTAATGCTATGAGTGCTATCATTCGAATGTAACAACACATAAATCAGTTACAGATAGTGAAATGCCTTCCACTGGGGGGGGGGGGTTCCGATTACGACATCTGGAATTATCGTGGATCCAAATTTCTCATCAGTTCCTGTGTGTCTTAGATGCAAAAGTTGCAAACATTGGTTCGTAATGAAAAAAATTTACCTCAACTTTGTTTTCTGGATCAAATTTTACTACAAATTTATATTAAATATGACAAAATTATGTTCACAGCCTTCGAAACTCTCTCACAACATATCCTGGTTTGGTGTAGGTCATTTAAGGTCACAAACTGAGAAAATTACCTAAAATATAAAAATTTGGGGTTTCCCAACACTTTGAGCAGAAAATTTATCTAATAACATCCCTCGGGACTTTTGTACCAAATTACAAAGCTATCAGACAAGTAATTTTGAGAACAAGTTTTCTTGACCAAAAATGACAAAATTGTCTTAAAAATACAAATTTGCATATTTCAGGACAATTTCCACATGTCTAACTATTGTATATCCTTGACATCTGTACACCCCCAAAAAAGGTGTCTGTCCAGGGGCTTTAAAAAAAATATTTTTTAAGATTTTTTGACCAAAAATGACAAAAATTCCCCAAAACAGTAATATTTCAAATTTTGTCGTAATTTCAACAATTGGAAGGGTAACACCCTTGCAAACATCCAATCCAAATTTGAGAGCCATTGGGATAGCTGTTTCAGAAAAGAATAAATTTTACTTAAAATGAGAAAATAATTAAAAAATTCAGGAAAAATATAAAATTCGTGATATCTTCACAATATTCATAAAACTGATTTTGATAAGGCTGAGGAACCTGTATACGAAATATCAAGCTATCAGATTAGTAGTTTTTGAAAAAAAAATTTTTGACCAAAAATTCGGAAAATTGCCCCAAATTACAAATATGAAAATTTCAATTCAATTTGTACAAACTTGACTGAGGTTATCCTGAGGAACATGTATACCAACTTTCAAAGCAATCAGATGAGCGGTTTCAGAGAAAAACATTTTTTGACTAAAAACTGAAAAAATTAATCCAAAAATAGAAACATGCAAATTTCATCCCAAATTTTAAAGACCTAATTTAAAATACCAAAAGGAACCTGCACACCAAGTTTCAACCCTATCTGACCAACGGTTACAGTGTTTTAGCAATTTGCAGTGTTTTTTCTTTTTTCCCCTCATTTGCATATTTTTGACACTGACAAGTTCATTTGAACAAATTCACATCTCCACCCCTAGGTGCACCTGTACACCAAATACTAAGACATAGGTGCTGCGGTTTAGGTGTTTTTGACTTGATTGACTTGGCATTTGAACAAATTCACATCTCCACCCCTAGGTGCACCTGTGCACCAAATACTAAGACATAGGTGCTGTGGTTTAGGTGTTTTTGACTTGGAGGGACATAATACATACATACATACATACATACATAGGTACATACATACATACATACATACATACATACATACATACATATAGACATGCAAATCGGATGCAAATGAACTGATTCAGCTTATACGATAACCTCACATTGGTATACCAAATGTGAGCTAAAAATTGAGTTTGGCAGATACCGGTAGACTTGATAGGATTTTCATTCATCACAACAGAGTCACTGACAAACATGAGCAAGCACACTGAAGTCACTCAATAACAGAGTAGAAAATTATGAAATGAGTCAATTTTCCAATGAACAAGGGAATGTTTAATTTAATTTTTCATATCAGTCCACTTTTGAAATCATAAGAATTGGTAGACAATAAAATCTACTGAATACATGTTGGCACATACACAAAATATTCAAATAACTATTCAAAGTCATTAGCAGCAACTGAGGATATTATGAAAAGATTTCAATTTCCTTCATCTTTTCAAGTTGTCTTCAAAGTTTTACACACTCTTTGCAAAGAAAAAATTCTATTCATATTGATTAATTAACAAAATTGCATACATTGCTTCAAGTGTTTAATTGGAACAGCAACAAAAACAGTGTTGTTGTTTTGAAAAATGTTAACAATACAACAAAATTCAGTGGAAGTTACTCCATAGATTTCCACCCTGTAACAAGTATCTATTTTATTGAGAAAGTAGATTCTACCTGCTGAAAATTTTGTTGTATTGTTGAATCATTAGAACACACATATCTCCAATGTGCTTTAGCAAAACATCTCTGTCAAAATTTCTCTATAATTGTAATTAATTATCTGCAATACTCTGTGATATTGTCCATGCCGAAATAATTTTTTACTGCGACTTGAGTCAAAGTAGACCCCCAGATGTAAAGTTTGGAAATGATGATTGCAAAGTCCACCCTTAAATGAGACTTCCATGCAAAGTGAAAGTATTGGTCTTATATTGACAACATCAGTTATGTTTGCTTTTCCAGATATCTTGTATATAAATCCAAGCTGGACATTCATAAAATTTGGGTTGTCCTTTGAATTAATTACTAAACAGCTTAAATTGCTATTCAAACGTGACACAAATGCAACAATGACATTTTGACAACTGCAAACACCTCTACAGTGACAAACTGGAGAGTGAACGGCAAAATTGACATGCCCATAGTGAACTAAGTTATCTAACCAAATGTACTTCACAGTGAATGAATTTCTAGCATTTACCCTGTTATAATCCTCTGAATGTCTTATTTGATTGCACAACTGTAAAATATTGTTGTTAAATTGATTTGAACATGACCTATTTGCAATACCTTTGTGTGTAGATATAATGGTAACATCTTTGCATAAGCCTTTCTGAGTGCATACACATCAAAGCAAGCTGAGCGGTCAATTTCAATCTGCTCACTTGAATTTCTTTGCAACTTTCGCAAAATCACACCCATGCTTGAATTAATTGGAACTGACTGGGTCAGAGATGGTAACATCTGCATTATATTAACAGAGCTAATTGTCTGTGTGTCTACTCTTTGCATGCCATGAAAAAGCTTGAGAAGTTGGCCATTGCCATCTTCAAATGGAAAGCATGATACATGTAAGCCCATAGGGGTCCCAAGTCTCTTACACACTGTAGCAGATGAGCGGAGATTTCATTTTGCCATTTGTTCTTCAAAATCAACAACAGCACAGTGTTCGTCAGTACAGTTAAATGGTTGTCCATCTGCCCAGTTACTCAGATCCCAGTCTTGGGAGTCTCTACAATCAACCTATCTCAATTTGTCATGTCATTGTAACCTACAGGTACAGGTACAAAAACACCAGTAACATTTCTTCTATCACACTGCGGAGTGTATTGGATCTGTCTCAGGTATTGTAACATCTCTTGAGAGAATAATTCTAAATGTATGTACGATTTAATATTCTCTGAAGGCTGACAGTAATTACTTTTTTACTTCAAATCTGTAGATAAACTCTTGCAGCTTTAACATATCCAATACTTGACTGCATTCATTGCTCCATTGACATATTGGTAGTTAAGTTGCACTTGATCATTGATGATGACAAGATTACCATGTCCAGTTGCCAAACAATCTTTTATCCCGGGGTTTACATTTGTAATACCTTTCTTGATTTCCTCCGATATAGTGTCTTTCACAGCCTTGTAGACCTAAAATTATTAGATGAATATGTTGAACTTCTGATGTAGTCTGCAAGTAATATTGGCTACTGACAATGATTTTGCATAAATTCTTTTGAGGTATATTAACATACTTTCAGAGCTGTGATTAGAAGTAATTAGAACACTGCACTTGATATTATGACTTACTTGTAGTCTGACTGGGCTCTGTTTGGTGGCAGATAAAGTATACTGCTACAATAACATATACTTACCTGAATAGCCATTTTTGCATGTTTTTTGTTCATGGATATTTTACACAACATTCTCCTAAATTGCTCAAGGTTTCATTTTCTGTTGAAATTCAAGCTAATAATTACACAGCATACACTCTCTTCCCATTACAGGAAGAGAGTGTATGCTGGGAGAGAGTTGCATTGGGTCACTGTCCAGGACTGTGATTGGGTCAAATAATGGTAGTCTCCTTGTTGATTTTTCTCTGACATCTACATTACTGTTGAAACAATAACAGCAACACGATAGTTATCTTTGAATTTTATCGGTCAACAACAACACATCTAATATGAATATAAAAAACAATACAAACAACAACAACAACCAGATCTCTGGGTTACATGTTACATGACATCTTTTTTCAAGTTTATTTTTTATATCAACATTCAATTCAAGCAGAAATTTCACCAAAATGTCATTTCTGTTTTGAGGGATCGTTGAGCTGTTTATTTTGAAACTAGGATAAAAAATGTTGAGTCAGATAAAGTCTGAAATTGTCACTGAACCACTCTTTTTTGGGAGTGGAGATTTAGCCGACTGGTTCTGTCTCTGGCCTCTCAGCTAGGCGACTGATGCCGTATGTTGTGGGTTCGAATCCGATTGAAAACTATCCGTATTTTCTATCCTGGGTTGGTAACACTGCTGGTGGACAGAATTGTCCCCGAGGTTATCGTTCGCCCAGTTAAAGCGATGAAATTCGTATCTTCGCTTCGATGTAGTGTGTATGTGCGATGTATGATAGTGAGCATGCGCGCGTGAGTGCTTCACGAACTCTACAACGTGTTGAGCGGTCTCAGTCAGAAAATGTAACAACTTAGCCGGCTATTGAACCACTCTTTTTTGGGAGTGGAGATTTAGCCGACTGGTTCTGTCTCTGGCCTCTCAGCTAGGCGACTGATGCCGTATGTTGTGGGTTCGAATCCGATTGAAAACTATCCGTATTTTCTATCCTGGGTTGGTAACACTGCTGGTGGACAGAATTGTCCCCGAGGTTATCGTTCGCCCAGTTAAAGCGATGAAATTCGTATCTTCGCTTCGATGTAGTGTGTATGTGCGATGTATGATAGTGAGCATGCGCGCGTGAGTGCTTCACGAACTCTACAACGTGTTGAGCGGTCTCAGTCAGAAAATGTAACAACTTAGCCGGCTATTGAACCACTCTTTTTGGGAGTGGAGATTTAGCCGACTGGTTCTGTCTCTGGCCTCTCAGCTAGGCGACTGATGCCGTATGTTGTGGGTTCGAATCCGATTGAAAACTATCCGTATTTGCTGTCTTTGGTTGTCTATCAGTATCAATGTCACCAAAGCATACATGTACCTGTTTATGAAGATTGTGAGGATATAAATTTTTTTTTTGTCCTTTACAATTTATTTGAATACAAGTCGATTCTTGAAAGTGATTGAAAGTTTAAGTGTGGTTTTCAGTAATTGTGCATAAATTAGCACGAATTAAGCATTCATGGAAAATAACATGGGGTTGCTTCCTCCCCTATTTTAACCACCATTTTGTGTTACCGAAAAAGGAGTTTATACTTGGACAAGTATGGTAGATACCGGTACATAGTCTATAGATATGTGAGTTGTACTTACACATACATACATACATACATAGATTGATACCGGTACATACATAGATGTACAAGTACACACATCATACATAAACTATGCACATACATAGATTCATGGATATACATACATACATGTATAGGACCCCATCAGGTATACCACAAAGTTTTGACCAGTTCATGCCACACATATACATATTATGCAGACAGGCAATGAGTGCATATGTGCAGTGAACTGGTTAAGACAGTGTATTTTATGATAATGATAGGTAGTTCCCAATCTCTGTGTTTAATAGTCAAGAATATTTCTCCAGAATCTCAGCCATCTTCTTATGACGACAATATTCACTGACAACATCTCTCTCTCTCTCTCTCTCTCTCTCTCTCTCTCTCTCTCTCTCTCTTTTATACCTTTGCACACAACCACACAACCCCAAAGGCTCAAGTTCATTCATAGGAAGTACAAACACAGACTTGTCTGCAGCAATGTGAGCTGATCAAAATACTTGGGTGAATGACAAAGAGAACTGGAAGAAAGCCACATCTATCCCTGATGAGCCATTGAGGGCGAATGGTTCATCAGCCAGTCTGTGCCCACGGATTATATTAAAAGATGTCCTTAAAGGGAATTTTGAATGTGACTGCTCTGTGTCGCCATGTAACACAAGGAATTGTAAAACATGAGCAATTTTAATAACTGACACTATAATACAGAGCAACTTATCCAAAAACACATACCACACTATGGCTTTTGAAGACCTTTCTTGCCAAACCAAAAATGTCATTTATGGCATTGCCTGTACTTTGTGTGGGTTAATATATGTCGGAGAGACTGGAGAAAAACTATCTAAGAGAATGTGTGGCCATAGGTCAGATATAAATAATAACTTGCCATCATGCCTATACACTCATTTTAACGGTCACCGGCGTTCCATACTAAACATGAAAGTCCAATATTGGAAAAAATCTATCATCCTTCCAATAGTTCTAAACTTAGCAGGAGCTACCGCAAGCAACATAAACACTATGGATCACTGAACTTGGTACAGCTATGCCCTATGGATGTAACGATAACATTCTAGGGGTGGGTTATTTATCCAACCCTAGGGGGAGTCGTGTAAATATGATGGGTTTATTTAATTATTACACTAGAAGATGCCGAAGCCATGGGCATAGACGTGGTAATACCAGCAGTCCTACCAAGTTCAGTGATCTATTATCTACACTTAATCAGCCATTAAGAGTTCACAAAATAAGAAATATACTTTGTTTGCTTGCTCCTTGCAGAAATTGAAATTGCTACTGTCAAGAGTTCAAATGATGAATATCGACCAAAATAGCCCTGATTATCATTTAGTCCAAAATATTATCGATATCAGCAATTACCGCTGTTTAAGGAAGAACGCACCTCGGGGACGGACATTCGGACTCTCAAACTTTTACAATTCTCTTCTGATATACCACTTGTGGGGGTTCATTTTAAAGCTCTTGGTGAAAGAAAACTTTTCAGCAGATTAGTTTTTCGAATTTCGAAATTTTTATTTTTCTCCATAGAGTTAACACAGGGATGGCGGTCATTTTGAATTTCAAATATCGGTAAATCTTGGGTAATTTGTCTCTCTAGTACCAAAATTTGCATGGTGACCCCTATTTTTATTCTTGATTTTGAAAGAGAATGATTGAAAGATTCCTTGAGGAAAGTTGAGCAAAAGTTTAAGTCTTTCACTTTCGAGGTGCATATTACCTTAAGCCAGTAAGGACAGAACTCTTGAACAGTGACAAGCGTTTATTTTTTCATGTACCATTTGCAAACAAAGGGATTGACCAAATAAACATCAGCAATATTATGCATGATAAGAAAGTTGTGGAAAAAAATACCTCCATACTTTTAATTTCAATAACCACCTATGGTTTCCTACATATACACAAAAAACATTTGTAGGAAACTTTTTAACTATGACAATGTCTTGAAAACTTTCAACTTCAAACAACAGCAGAACTTGCAATTGCTTGTCATCCCCCTTTTACACTCGGTCACATTATAACTGGTGACCTGGCCATCATTACAAACAGTAAACTTCGGCAACTCTTTCAATATGGCCCAAAATATCAGGAGCAACAAAATATTAATTGGAAATTTAATTTCAGAATTATCATGGATGCCGCCGAAAAATATGCAAGACAGTGGGCAGCAGTTGAGGAACTTGATGTGGAATGTCTCTCTGACTGGCTTGGTTGGCTGCCTGGAAGGATCGATGGCTGGCCGGCTGGACTGATGGATAGATGGCTGGCTGTCTTGATGGGCGGATGGATGGATGGAATGACAAAAGTGATGTATGGATGAATGGATAGAGGATAGAGTGATGGATGGAGTGATGGAGTGATGGGTTGAATGATAGATGGAGTGACAGATAGGGGTGGAATGAAGGATGGAGTGATGGATCTATTGATGGATGGACGGATGGATGGAATTGTAAATGAGTGATGGACGGAGTTATAAATGGAGTGATGGATGGAATTCTAAATGGAGTGATGGATGGACAATAAGAGACCTCAGATAATTTCTCTATGAGAAGTTTTCTCATAAGTAGATAGATGTTAGCATCCTTCTGTCAGCAAAGAACATCAAACCTAAATGTGAAAATCAGGTAGGCCTTGACAGTTCGAAGTAGACATTTCTCAGACGGCAACTTTGCTTTTCCCATTTGAACAGAGTTTAAAATTTTCTGATATTGTACAGTCAGACATCTACAGCCTTTTGCATTGTTTGTTTGTTTGTTTGTAAGAAATTATTACTTCTTGTAAATGAACATATATACAGTTGTGTATAGAAGTTAATTTGAACCTCAAGACCTCTCAAAAATTCAATGAAAGCATCAAGAAAAGTGATATATATGGAATTTGATATCTTTTGTGAATTTTTTAAGTACTTTTTCCATTTCATTTAGGCAAACTGGTTGTTAAGATACAAAGTGCATATCAAATTTGCATACTGGATGATATACTGTACATTGTGGTGCCATGTAATTTGTGACTGATGCATTCTGATGTACATACATTTTATGCATCACCAGCTACACATAGTGTGATACCTGTCAGGATGAAATTTGAAAATATATTGAGGGTACATGGACTTGTTAACAGCACAACACAGGCAATGAAAGATATATGGTTTTCTGTCACTGCTGCCAATAATGATATCACAAATGTCTCAGCTGTCTTCAGTGCTGTTACAGAGGTGCAATTTCTATTACTTTTTACACTTTCTTTTGTTTTCATTCAAAATCCTTTCATCTTTCGGTATATACATTTTTGTAATTTAACAGTTACATATTTTTCTCCTTTTTTTTTTGCTTTTTTATTGCATATAAAATGATTTCCATTTGCTTGCTGTTGATCATGTTGAAAGAAGACATTAAGGTCGTACATGGCTCGACAGTGAAAGACTTAAACTTTTGCCCTTTTTAGTCATTTTTTTATTAAAATCCAGAAATAAAAATCATAGGTCATCACGAAAAGTCGGGAATTAGTGAAACAAATTACTAATATGTACATATATTCGAAATTCAAAATGGCCGCCATCTCTGTGTTTCAAGCTATGGGATAAAATGAAACTTTTCTATTTTGAAAACACTACAATGGTGAACATTTCTTTCACTCTTTGAGCTTTAACATGACCCCCAAAAAGTGATAGACTGGAAATCTCTAGAAGCAAAAATCTCCACGTCACCAAGTTGGTTTTCAATATTCACTTCAAGAAAACAGAAATTGTATATATTCCACACAATGTGACCTTACATGTGCATATATTTTATACAAATGTATTTGAATACAGTTCTCTGGTGATTATTAACAATTAAATCGTCATGTCAATAACATCTCAATTTTTTTTGAAAAGTCTGCATCGAAATATTGCAACGAAAATTTAGATGATCAATTTTATATCATTTCGGCTGACAGTTTACATTTCACGTTTCCGATTCCGACAACAAAAATACTTTGTCAAATATATCACAGTTTCCAGTTTAATTTCACATATTGTGTGGCTGAAATATAGAACTATAGAAATATATATATATATATATATATATATATATCAAATAAAAATAAGGGGGTCAGTATTATATTTACGTAACCACACACCTCTTACTAAATCACCATTAAACTCGGATAATTTGACTTTTGGAGAGACGAAGTTCTTTACCCATATGTACTTCTATTGGATCGTCTAAAGAAATAAATTCACTTTCTGAGAAAATCTCGTGACTGTAAAGAAAATATCGTGACAGTAAAACTTGTACTATCATCGCTGTTTGTGTTTGTTAATTTTTGGGGGTAGGGTTTTTGCAAGCAGCTCTGGCAGAACTCATTGTGGACGTACTTCAATGAAGTTTAAGGAATTTCTCTCACTGCCTCCACTGTCAAGTTACAGTGGACGCAGGGGTTGTAGAACGTGTTCAATTGTTTAATGACTCGATCACCTATCGTCGACTTCATATGACTTCAGTGTCCTGGCACTTAAAAAATCCTGAAAGAAGTAATAATTAATTCATGAAAAATTAAATATGGCGACAAGAAGACATTGTTAATGTTAAAAAATCATGGCTCAAAAAAATTAAGATTTAACCTCATCAGTAGCTTAAGGTTTTTACATAATTAAATCGGGTCAATTTTTTTCAGTGACATTTTTCAGGATAGTCAATAGGCCAAACCCTGAATTCGAATCGACCACGGTACAAACAAAGCCATGTGCGCAAAAGCGCTCAGACGTACGTGTATTTCCATACGCGTTAGTACACATGTGGGCTTGTTTGTACCGGCATCACGTGATTATTTGGGCGTACTGAGTCTGTAGATCGTATCGCGTCCTTTTTATTCCCGAGTAGAACCATTAGACAGATTCCCGAGGGACTTCAGCCTAATTTAGTAGTTCGGCAATGTCAAAGTTTCTGAATCAGGGAAAGTATTTGTGCTGCATTAATAGTGCGGAACAACATTGTACAGACCTGTACATCTCCAAACGGTCTCTCGTTTCTACCGATTTCAATATCTTTGCTTACTTCTTTAAATCAAACACTTTGGCAAGTAAGATCGTTGGAACCCATATTTCCTAGTGTAGCCAAATATTGCAAGGAAAAATGGGAGGTACTGTTCACAATTTTCAAATAACACTGAACAACTAAAATCTCAAGAAATAAACAGTCCTGAAGTACCATTTTAGGACAGACAGGTTTGTCATTCTGGCCGCAATGACCCATAAAAACTAAAACCGGTATATCCTTGACATCGTATAGGTGCACATATCGTGCACAGTTTATTGTATTAAGGCCTCTAGCCAATATACCAGAGGGATACAGTGAATAGTATCCATGTGAGATGAGAATACATATGCAAGCCTGAGCATTGGTAGTCATACTTAGGCAAAATGTTACATATGCAAAGGAAAAAAGGAAAGAAACAACAGACCGGAGAAAAAGTAAACCCCTGTGATACAAGTTTGGAACAAAAATACATTCTTAATGACAATTTTTAGCTGGATGATTTGTCATATCAGTAACTGTTGATCTAAGTGTGAATGCGTTATAAACAAAGTGACAAAGATTCAACAGGTGTTGAGTTTACTGTAAACATTAGTTTCTTAACAAGTTTGGTTCCACAATAACTTCTTGAGGTAACAGAGCTTTCCTTAAATCATGATATAAAGAACATATTAAAAGAAAATGGTATTCATCTTCAAGACCTTGTTTACAGATAGTACAAATTCTGTATATCCAGTCGATGTTGTGTCGCCTATCTTCTTCAATGGCCAGTGGTACTATAGAACATCGAAAACATACAAATGTTTGTATAAACTTTCTGTTACATTTCAAAAGTAAATACCTTTCTGCTTCTAGTAAACACTAGTGTTGTCTATATGTGCGTAATTTTGATTTTTCTGAGATATTACTTTTCCACTGCTGTTTAAGTGTGTCCCGGATTCTGGTTGGGCCTCAAATTGTCTTGCGAGCTACTCACTGAAGTCAGTGGACGTGACATATCAGGCCAGCAACACCTTCACATTGCCGAGGAAACGGTACTGTTCACGGATGCTTCCCAGTAAATGTCCTGGTAAGAATTTTCTCGAACACCTAATGACGATAATCCTCTATTCCTACTTTTATAAACTCTTGTCCTGAATAGTGTATTCTTCTTCCATAGCGCACAACTCATATTGTGGGCTATGTCACAGTGAAAGCAACTAAACCTAGTAGTATACGATTTGAACTTTGGACGGGTGGTCTATATATGTAGGGTGACGGGACGATTTTTAATAATGAAATCTGTTCCCAAAATCTTTATGGCACCTGTTGAAGGTGTTGGTATAAACTCCAAATCTGGAAAAATAATTTGGTAAATTAAAATAATCACAATGTGGTAGCCTCTGGTAAACCAAAGTTTCCAAATTCTTTCCCTGGGAGTATTGTAATGAGGAATAATGAGACAGTGTGACCAAAACTCGGACTCAATATGGTTTAAATGGCTGAAAGATGACTAACTGTGAAATAATTAGTCCAGTGAAAGGTGCATTTATAGTTTCCAAATTATTTCCTTGGGAATATTGTTTGGGTAGATAAGACCAGTGAAAGAAAATTGAAGATTGTCCTCACGCTGACCTTTGTGTTTCCAGTATCATGGATACAAGCCATTGTTTCTGGTCAATGACAGGTGCGCACGGGTGAAAAAGCACGTTGTTCAGGTACGTTGTTTGGTACTATTGCGAACCTTACTTCCTGCTTTGGGAAAACCGTGGGCGCTAATTTGCGCTGCATATCTGAGCCTGTCCAAAGCAGAGAACCAGTAGAAAAATGTCTAAGGTACAATTTGCCCATATGGCCATTCCTTCCCTTCTTGGAAAACGGTACCAAAAGTCATAGACGTTTCAAAGTATAAATTTCGTCAGCAGTTTCTCGGAAGAAAAAAGACGTTTTTGGGAAATTTTTGCACTCATCTTGACTCCCTAGTCTTCACAACATTCACTGTGAAATGCAACTATTTCTGTTCACGCCATCTCTCATCGCCGCCGTTTGTGTGCGAGTAGACGACTTCCAAGACGGTGTCTCCTCTGACATTTGTTGACAAAGTGTGTTCGTAAACTTCAAGATTTTGACACCATCACCTTGTTCACAGACATAAATGTGCACAACTGTTGCATACCTAAGGTGAATTTGTACAACTTATCACTACCTGAGCCCCCCCCCCTTATATAAGCCTTCGATTTCGAGCATTCACTCTCAGAAAACTCGTGTCAGCCCCATTGTTAAGGAGAATGGGAGGGCCTCTCGTCCGGTCACCCTAATATATGCATGAAAATGAAAACATTCACTTTTGTTACATAGCGGTATATAAATAGTATTACTGTTCCTGAAAGTGATTTTTGTGCTTTCACTGTAATTTTCCCCACATCAATTCTTACCTTTGAAGCGGCAGATTAAACTATGTCGAAGGTTGAATACAATTACCGAACGGCAATTAGTGTGTATTTCTGGCTAGGCAGTGCTCTTCCTCTTGTGTCGCGCTATCAATAGGCAGGACAAGTTTACTTGACAAAAACGATTTGAAGCTTTCCTAGACAGTGAGAAGCAATTTATCGCGAACTATTCGTCACAATACTGATAAACTCTGATTAGCGACTTCCCATTGTTTAACTACAATAGAATGGATAGTTCCGTTTCTAAGGATCAACAACAACAACAACAACAACAACAACAACAGTATGATAAAAATAATAACAATAAATACGTAAGACTAAAGATATTTTTCTTTTAAGTAATAAATCATTGGTTTCATTGATATGAATATTGCAATTCTCTCCCATAGATTTTATGTCTCTATTAGCGGTGCACATTAGCACACAATGTGTGATTGTTGTCGACCATCACGTTAATACCTGTAAAACACCAGGGCTCGACATTAGCGGTAGTCCCCCGTCCACAGACTACCAATTTTTCCTTGGGGCTACCAAAGTCCATGAAATGGTAGCCCACACGGACTACCAAAGCCTGGGACATGAAATACTTGCGATGTCCGTCACTTTAGGACGAGCTAAATGCAGTCAACATGCAGTTTCATTTGTTTGAAGCAATTATCCTTTCATCGGTGAAGAGTTTTTCTGGTGATTAATACAATTTTCACGGCTATGTTGTTGTTTTCACAAGACGCAGAGCGTTTGATACTAGAATGTTGAGTTGCTTTTCCGTGTGCAGTCTTTGCATGCCAGTTCACACTATGCTGTTGATCGGCAGCTTACGAGACTTTCTTGTGTCAAGTTTTGGAGTTTTCGGTTGCTGACATTTCAAAAAATTGTCACTTCTATATCCATAGATTGTGTAATCAGTTTGATTTGAAACAGCGATATAAAGCACTTGTCAGTTAAGCTTGGAAATCGTGGCTGAGTTTCGCTGTCTTTTATCTATGGCTGTCGATCAGTATCAATGTATTACGTTCTGCATAGAGGGACTCGGGTGTAACAAGGCATGCCAGTTCATAAAGATCATGAGAATATTTTTTTTCTGTTTTTCTTTACTCAAGGTACAATTTCTTTGGATGTATAAGCCAATTTTCAAAGTGACAGAAAGTGTTAAAATGTACACGTGTATAAATTAGCCTAAATTAAGCGTTCGTGACACATAACATGGGGTTTCTCGAGTGAAGCCCCTAGTTTTACTGCTATTTTGTGTTGCAGAGCCGGGGCTTATACTCGGACGAGTACAGTATAAACTAAAATATTTATTGACTACCAGCCATTGTCACTGGGCTACCAACTTCAGAAAATGGTAGCCCAAGTGGACTAAGAGCGTAAAAAGTTAGTTTCGAGCCCTGAACACCTATAAGAATCTCTGACAACTTACCTTGTGGAATGCATGCTCTGTTGACAAGAAACTACAGTCTGTCTCTGACTCTATTATACATAACAAAACCGATGTATTTGTATTGACTGAAACATGTTACCACCATGATTCTGCCCAAACCCAAACACCCACATGTGTTAAGAACATTGAATCTGATTGGTTATTACCATCCAATCATGCAGCTCTATTTTGCAACTGCGTTCAAGAGACCACGCTGAGTGAAAGTAACCCGGTCTATAAGAGAACTGAAAAACATGGATATTAGTGACCTGCAACAAAATAATTGCATCATCATTGCAGCCGGTACTTTCTGAGACTGATTATTCCTCAAGTGATCTCGTAAATGCATACAAAAGTGCTCTCACCACAGTTATTGATGAAATGGCAGCAGTGATTAACAGAGTTTTTGGATAAAGTTCGCGCTCCAGGGTTTACAGAAGAGTTAATCAAAGCACCTCAATCAGATATTTTAAGAGCCACAGTAACAAGCAGTGGACCAATTTTATAAAGACAACTTACCAGACCATAAATGGCTCTGTTAGCTTATCCACCTGGAGTGTTTTGCGCTTGAAACCAACTACAAGTCCAGGAAATGACAGTAGCTATATGAAAAGAATTTACTGCAACGGATTAATTATTGCACAACCAATTCTTCTAAGACCCTAACACCTCTGGTAAACACCTTCGGTTTCACTATTCACTGTGAGTTTCCACTTTGAACAATAACGGTATAATTGGTCAAACAAGCGCCGCAACCCTATTTTTGAACCACTGAAGAGAGTGAGGTCGTCTGCAAAAAAGCAAATACAGAACAATTTCAACAGAAGGATAATGGTGAGTATCTGCTAACGTAGTTCCGACATCATTTACAAGAAGTGTCAATAACGGGGCGACAATACTGATCCATATTGTACATGAAAACTAAAATCAAAGAAACAAGTTATACCTTACAGGTTCAGACTCATGATTTTACATTGCTATACATATACATGTAAGACAACTCTGTAAGGTTTACAAGAAACCTCCACACTGATAGTAAGTGACCAATTCTTTCAAACCCTTTCGCAAAGTCAAGGAATGCTATGTATGCGAAGTACTTGGAAATAATAGTGTTGCTGTGTTTTGTTTCAACTTAATTACTGGAAATCAGTTTCTCCGATTTAGGGCAAACCCATTCGATACGTTTCGTTTGCATAGAGTAACCTTTTCTCAGGTGCCGTCTATACGAAATCATCAGAAAACATGTTTCGATCGCTGTTACCTTTAGTTTGTATTTTGTAACCTTGACCTAAAAATTTGGAGGGGAAAGTAGATATGTTCGTAACTGCCCTCCCACTGATACATGCGGTAACTATGCCCTCCCATCGAATTATGTTGCCACGGCCCTCCAGTATCTCCTATCTATTACCCAGACGTACTTGTCTGGCAACCTGGATTAACTCAAACCAGTGCGATCAAAACGTATCATTTCAGCCTTCAGACGTTGTTCCCCTCTAGGTTTGGCGCTTAATCTCTGAAGTTGTATCAACCACGACAATCCCCTCCCTCAACCTATTTTCCTGTGCGAACTGCAAGAAAATTTACCCACCCACTGTCAAAACCGAATCCCCCCCGCCCGCAGCGGAAAGTCGAACTGTTTCTTAGCTGGCACCTTTTTGCTTTGTTGCATACATTTATTTTATTTTATTCAGTGTGTTACAACACTCAATCGAGAAACCGATCTAGTATGGAATAGTTTCACCTCAAATACTAAAAAGAAAAAAACACTATAAGGATGCTGAGACTGCAGACAGTGCAACGCGTAACAGCACACCAACACGAGATGGCACTCTACAATAAACACGAAATGATACACAGTAGATTATAATACACTTCATCCGCAGTCGGTGTTCTAATTCGCCAATTGATAGTCACGTGGCATGCATTCTGTTTTGTGATCATCCACGTAAACGATGTCATCAGGCAACATCGGTGGGAACTTTGCCTGCAAGGCATCAGTTCGGAAAAGTGATGCCCATTGACTTTTTAAAATGACACTTGCGCATGCGCAAAACGGAATGTAGACAAATATGTCGTCTGCGGCCGAGCGAAACGATATAGCCGAGAAATTTCTCGGTTTATCCTACTTTCTGAAGAAGAACTGATAGCTTTGGTTTCCAACAAGGACTCGAAAAGGGCGAAACCGATAATCAAAGGTGTATTGAACGTTTTGCAGAAAGTATTGCGACGCTGCCGGGGAAAAACCTTTTCTTGCCGAACCACTCCAACATATTAAGTAAGTAAAAGTGAAATTTATACAGCGCCTGAATCCAAAACAAATTGTTCTAAGGCGCTTTACAAATGATTTCAAAAAAATAACAGTAAAAAGTGTGCTATAAAAGAAAGGTTAAAACGTCAGAAATAAAAAAACAAAAAAAGCTGGTCCAAAAATAAGGTTGCCTGAAAAGGTACGTTTAAAAGATGAAACGGTTTGACATTGCTTAATTTCCAATGGAAGATCATTCCATAGTTCTGGTGCTGCAGTAACAAATGCCCGCTTTCCATAATAGAGCTTAACTGGATTGGTTTTAAGAAGAGGTTTGTCCTTAGATCGCAGATTGCGGCAAGGCTCTTACCAGATGAGTAAATTAGCAAGGTATGGTGGAACTGAACCATTCAGTGCTTTTGAGGTGATCAGCAACAGTTTGAATTTGATGCGTTGTTGTATTGGGAGCCAGTGCAGGTTGAACAGAATTGGAATACGTGATACACAGTTTTCCATGTGAGAGATGTTACTGGCAATGTCTTTCAACTTGAAGCACAGGTACAGTTGGGAGTCGTCAGCATAGAGATTAAACTCAATGTTGTTTTCTCTCAGAATGTCACCAAGGGAGATGTATAGATAGTGAATAAAATGGGACCAAGTACCAATCCCTGTGGCACGCCATACTGTAGAATGTGAGGTTTTGATGAAGCTCCATTTATTTGTACTGTTTGCTGACGATTTCTCAGATATGATGTAATCCATGACAGTGCAGTTCCTGAAATACCCATGCGATATTTCAGTCGAGACAGGAGAATTGAATGGTCAACAGTATCAAAGGCTGCAGAAAGGTCCAATAGTACAAGCATAACAATGTTGCCTTTGTCAAGTGCTGAGAGAATGTCATTCTGTACCCGGAGAAGTGCAGTTTGTGTACTGTGATTCTTTTTGTAAGCAGACTGCATGATTTCATCAAAATTGTTCATTTGTACGTGACTTGTGATTCTAGCCGCCACAACTCTCTCTATTAATTTTGACAGAAATGACAGGTTAGACACTGGCCTGTAGTTCTTCATAATCTCAGGATCAAAATTGATTTTTTTTTTCAATATTGGCTTAACGGCAGCAATTTTCAACTGTTCAGGAACGTATCCAGTTGAAAGTGACATGTTCACAAGAGTTGGCAGTAGAAATCCAATAGACTGTTTTAGTATAGATGATGGTATCGGATCCAGAATGCAACTTTTGTTTGGTGACTGTGAGATTATTTTTGAGAGTTCCTCTTCAGTTGTAGGTTCAAAGTCAGATAGTTGTGAAGTTGTGTTGCAAATAGCATCAGTAATCTGGAGCGTTACACCATTACGTAGTGGATGATTTTGTAAATCTGTCCTGATAGTCTGAATTTTATCCGCAAAGAAATTTGCAAAACGATCAGCGATTTCTTCCTTTGAACTGTGTGATGGTAAGGGCGATTTGTTGGATTTATGAAGCAGTTTGTTTACAATGTTTAAAATTGCCTTCTGGTCGGATGAATTAGCCTCAATGGTACTTTGATAGTAGTTAATCTTGGCTGTCCTAATTAGCTGATTGACTACGTCACACTGAGATTTGTATATTTGTCGATGAATTGTGAGTTTGGTTCTTCTCCATTGCCGTTCAGCAAGTCGCCTTTTACGTTTCTCTGTTGCGATGTCATCGCTGTACCATTTGGTGTTTGGTCTTACAGTTATGTTTCGTTGTCATTCTGGTGCATGTTGATTGATTATGTCCCGTAGTGTCTCATTATATTGATTGATAAGTGATGTCATTGATGAAGAAGGATTAGTGACCAATCTCGAATTTTGTATATCATTGAAGAAATCTGGAATGTTGATGTCACGTATTTTTCTTGATGATATAATTCTTGTAATAGGACGTGGTTTAGTGATGGGAATTTTGAAAGATACCGCATAGTGATCAGAAATAAGAGAGTCCGATACTGTGATTTGATCAACAGTTGTCTCAGACGCTCGCGAAATAACCAAGTCTAACATGTGTCCTTGTTTATGCAGTGGGTTGGTTCTTTTATATGTTCAATCATATTTGCTGAATCCAGTAAATCTTTGAAACGGCAAGTATCCCTGTCTTGGTCATTGTCAAGGTGAATATTAAAATCACCAGTGATCAGAAGTTTACCAGGAGATATACATTGAGTAGCAAGAAAATCGGTGAATCAATCTAGGAAAGAAGTGGTAGTTGATTTATTTTTGCTCGAAGGCAGAGGACGATATAGAACGATAAGTCTGCAAACATCAGATGGAGATTTAAGAGTGGCTTCCATGTATTCAAAAGACTTAAAGCTTGAAACAGTGTTTTTGTGAAACCTTGGATACGTTGAGATTGGCTTTATGCAACACCGCCACACCACCGCCTCTACGCTTCAGTCTTTGAGTGTGTAACAGTTTATAGCCATTCGGGGTGATCTCGCGGTGGCCCATTGTAAAGTGGTCACTTTCATTTCGTGTCGACCATGTTTCAGTCACTTACACCAGATCGTAATCATTTTCAGTAATAAAGTCAGTGATCTGCAATGCTTTGTTTGCAACTGATCTGCAGTTCAGAAGACGTACAGCTTTCAATAAAGTTAGTTCGTTGTGTTGTTGGCTTGAAGTTGTGACAAGATTCTCATGACGAGCTCTATGATGGGTGGATTGCAGTGACTGAGACAGATGGAGAGGTGTTATTCTGACTGGAATTACACGTCGCTTTTGTTTGCCAGCAGAGCATCCTCTTTTGGTATTCAAGGTCTTGCGTATATTAAGGGTTATAAGTGTCCTCCAAACATTTGCATTCACTCTGGACGATTGAGAATTGTTTATAACATTGTTTCTGATGCTGGTCAGGATGGCCCTATTGTATGCATGCGACAAGTTTTGTGGATGGTACCTTCTTATGCATGACTGCGGATAAGGTGTGTTATAAAACACATATTGACTGGCCATGAGGGCAACAGCATACGTCTTTAGTCGCTCGGGCTTGTGAGAACCCCCCCCCCCCAAAGCAATGTTTTTGGGGGTGACTCACAGTCCCTCGGGGTACAGACGTATGCTGTGGCCCTCATGGCCAGTCAATACGTCAATGTGTATACTATTTGATAGACATATTACGCAATGTGACCGCGCCTTTAGCTCGCTTATTCTCAACAATGTTAAAAGTACTCATTGAAGCAGACGAGTGTTTGAAAATATGACATAATTTACCGATAGCATAATGGTATTCATATTTATTAGTAATAATGCATACACATGCAAATGATTTTAAGGACGGAAGACGCCAGGTCATGGTTACATATAGACCCGTACGATATGGTGCTATGATTACGAATAAATGTCTACTTCGACATCGCTCTACATCTTCAACCAGCTTTATACAAGTGTTTTTCCTTTTAGAATTCGTCTGCAGTCATGTTAATGTTTACCGAACATGCGTTTGCAGACACCCAAAGACCCCATCCTGCCCCCACCGACAACACAGATTTCCGAAAGGAAACTGTTTCCACAATATATATCTTTATTTATAGGAGTTACAATGCATTATGCTGCACCTTTGTAGTTTTCATATACTTTCAAGTATTTTAGTCTTGTCTGTAAAATAGGGTCTCTTGATCTACTCCCAAAGTCATGTTGAAATGTCCATAACATCGTTGACAAAATTTCACTTAAAGCTAGAATTCATCTGTCAATAATAACGCTGTATATTGTAAACGATAGGTCGTATTTGCAAGACCAAACACTTTGTGTTCTATGGTAAAAAGGATAAGAAATCAAATTTACTGGTGTCGCAGTTGTGAGTTTTCGGTTGGATGATGTGCATTAATTTGATTGGGTTCAGGGTAATTGTCTTGAACGTAATTGGTCGTTTTGTTTTCTTAAATGTTGGGTAAATGCGGGCTGAGTGTTTGTCACGTTTTATGTTGATTATCCGCACAGTAACGTTTCATCTGGCTAGCTTTGCAACTAACCAATCATTGCCATATGCACATTCATTTGCATTTTAATCCACCGTAAGCCGTTACACGTACACGTAGCAGCACTCGCACCTTTTGCCACGTCAGTGTCATTTAAAAGCAAAAGTGCGAGGAAGCATGTCTCAATTCAAGCCTGCAGCCAGAATGGCAACAAGTAAAACTGTGAATCTGTATATTTCAGGTTAGTGACCATTACCAGTTATATTTTTCATAAATTCAATGCACGCTTTAACCTTTTTGCAATTAATCCAATTCTAATTCAAAATTGGTTTCGGTGTAATGTTTAATGTTTAACGTGAAAGTTTGCAAAGAGTAATTTTGTCCAAATAGTTTCTTTCTTGTCGGAATATTCAACGTGAGTACACATACTTTATTCTTCAGTCTACTCTTTCAGTGTGTTTCATTTTTGTCATTTTCTCACTTCAAGCCTGAAGCCAGCCTGCAACATAAACTGTGTTTCTGTATATTTCAGATCGGCATACTAAAAGGTAGCTGCAATAATTGTAGCCCTTGGTTGGTGGGGATTGGGCTTCTGTCGTGCGGCTCGCGCCTTGCCCCAACCAGGGCTACAATTTCTCCCAATACCTGCTCGTGTAAAAGCTGCAGTGCGGATCTACACTGCATGGTCCAGGCACACACGGGGCCGCATTATCAGAGAATCTCCCTTACCGTGTGCAAATTTCACCATAATCCTGCTCCCAGATAATGTTAGAGCCCTTGTAACTCCTATCGATGGTCAACTTTACTCCTTGCGGCTGAAAAATGACAGTTTAATGACTCAGGCGCGAAGTCAATTCGAACCTGACCGCCGTCGTTGAACTCTGTACCCAGCCGACTTGTACCATTACATTTTAGGGGTGGCCGATAGGTGTGAGGGAGCTGAATGAGCATGCTTATACGGGTAGCCCTACGAGCCCTACACTGCCTCCGGAGCCAAAGCCGGACACTCTTGCCATACTCGTAGGACTAGCTTATGGGAGTGAAAGGATGGGTAATTTTCATGACAATATGTAACTCTTAGTGAATAAAGAGAGATACTTTTGCCGAAGTTCAACTACGCATTTTAATTAGTTCAATAAATCCTCTGCTGTATCTTCCCAACTTTCTCAAATATTAAAGTTCGTACTAGTTCAATAAATCCTACACGGGAACGGGTCATTTAAAGCACTGAGAGCTTAGTGCCCATGCACATTGTTCAGAGCGTGCCTAAGTAAACTCCATAACTAGTTCAACTTTCACAACTAAGTTCAACCATCCACCTTCATTGAAGATGCCGCTGTTGTTCAATGTGGAAAGAGTGGTTCCAAGCAAAATCTGTTCGACTGAAAAGGTCACAATGTGTGAAGTGGGGTGCCAAAACGGCATTCTTGTCCATGACGGCGTGACTTTGCACAATTTTTTTAATCGGATATTTACCATCTAGTATCAAAGTTTGACATATCGACGATTTCGGGATTACTGTGAAATCGCCGATCGACACTGGACGAGAATGACTTGCCTTGTGCCTCAGCACGCTGCGTCTGTGAAATCGCCTATACTTACCGAATATTTATCGGCGATTTCCGGACTCTAGATGATACTACAATGACTAGCCTTGTGCCACGGCACGCCGGGTCTGTGAAATTGCCGATATTTATTTATAGTTTAACTATACTTATACTTTGCCAAATACTTTGCTATTTGTATACTACACGTAGGTATTTTACTGTTTTTGTTTGTACGGTCGTAACATTTTTTATCTTAATAAACTCATTACACAAACGCGGATTACATTCCAGGTTAATTTTCTCACAGGACATTTATGTAGTCTCGCTTCGAACCATAGTGAACTTTACAGTGTGTATGATGAATTCAGTATGGAAATAGGGTCAATATAGGAACGACTTCCTCCAATCTGATTAAAATCAGATGTAGAGTACAGCGACGTCTTCTTATGCGTACGCGGTATTCTCTCGCTGTCGCGTAGTGAGAGGCGACAGCGAGAGAGTACCGCGTACGCATAAGAAGACGTCGCCGTACTCTACCTTTGATTTTAATCAGATGGAATTCCTCCATCCGTTTGTTCATGACTACTTCAATAATGCAGTGTTTATCAGTTTAAAATTTCGGCATTTTCTTGTCTGTCAACATACATCTTTATGACGTAGTAGGCCGGGTTGTATGAGGATTTCTTTACATCATTTTCACGTCTGTGCTTTTTCATGGATACATCTTTCTCTTTGTAACAAATTCCTTGTAATCAGCATGTTTTACATACCTGCTTTGATATTGAGCTCAACAGTTTTTGAATAAATCTAATAAGATTTGAAGCACCGCAACGAAGACTTGTCCCTTTATTATTATTATTATTATTATTATTAGTAGTAGTAGTAGTAGTAGTAGTAGTAGTAGTAGTAGTCACAGTAGTAGTAGTATCTAAGCTTCCCATTTTTACACAAAGTTGAGAATGTTCCAGACTAATTAAAGTCATGTCATGATGAGTGTGGGGGAAATGACATACATAACATGATCAAAAACAGAAGTGGACCAAAAATGGACGCCTGAGATACACCACACTAATCGACAAAACATGAGCGTGTACACCTAAAACTAACATTGACTTCTTCCTGTAACGTATGATCGAAACCACTTCAGTGACAAATCAGAAAACCTGTACACAGAAAGTTCGCTCAGCAAAATGTTATGATCAACGATGAAAAAATCTTCACGTAAATCTTCATCCATATTCTGTAAAAGTATAGACCCTGGTCAGTTAACTTGACTAAAGCAATGTGACAAGAGTGATGTTAACGTTGTCTGATGATTGTGAGTTGTGACAAAAAGATTAAATGCATAAAACTGTAAAAACTAATATAAACATGTTTTTCTAGTATTTTAGGTAGAAGAACTGGTAGGAGGGAGATAGGCCTATAGTTGTTGACATCACTCTTAGAGCCTCCCTTATGAATCGGAACTATTTCAGCACATTTGAAACAGTCGGAAATTGTACCACTATATAAGCTTCAAGATTAAAAAGAGTCGCGAATATATGTCAGACATTTCACCACTTTACAGCTCTGGCCAAGCGCTAGTCTGGCTCGAACTTCGCTACTAGATGATACTAGAGTTTGTTAATTAGGCGGGTAAATATCCGATATATATCGAAGATTTTATAGCCTTAGAGATCTATATCGTATAGTATAGTAGCCGTAAATATCGATTGGATATCTTATAATTATATTGCGGTGTCCTCTTGTTGTCAGAGTATCTGTATAAAATGACAAAGACCAGACGACAGACTTTGCATGGCGTGAATATCTCTTTCACTTCTTCAGAAATAAAGATGGCAAGTTCTTCAATGGTCACTGGTCTCTCTTTGCTTTCAGCGATAGTTGTATTCTTGCAGTAATTGAAAAGGAGCAAACGGTCCTATGACCTTTTTACAATCCTTCGAAAAGATAACGTTAAAATAACAACTACTGCCACTAGCGCGCTACTGCTAGTGCCACCGTTTTCATTAGTCCCTCACACCTGTCGGCCACCCTAAAATGTAATGGTACAAGTCGGCTGGGTACAGAGTTCAACGACGGCGGTCAGGTTCGAATTGACTTCGCGCCTGAGTCATTAAACTGTCATTTTTCAGCCGCAAGGAGTAAAGTTGACCATCGATAGGAGTTACAAGGGCTCTAACATTATCTGGGAGCAGGATTATGGTGAAATTTGCACACGGTAAGGGGAGATTCTCTGATAATGCGGCCCCGTGTGTGCCTGGACCATGCAGTGTAGATCCGCACTGCAGCTTTTACACGAGCAGGTATTGGGAGAAATTGTAGCCCTGGTTGGGGCAAGGCGCGAGCCGCACGACAGAAGCCCAATCCCCACCAACCAAGGGCTACAATTATTGCAGCTAACTAAAAGGTTGACAGTTTCAAATGTAACTAGCTCGAAGAGTATCCATGTAAAGAGTGGATCCGTGATACTTGTTTTACAGAACAAAGGTAATCAAATCATTCAAAGGTTAAGGTATTTGTTTCTTACATCAGAATCAGTGTAAGTTCTAGCCTCTCGCTTTAAACGCAGGGGTAAGCGTTGTGATTACATGATTTTTCCCATCTAGGTGCTCAATTTGAGCTCAATTTGTATTATCTTCAATAAGTCTGACGGAAAATAGCCGGAGATGACAATCTTCAAAACTGCCAATTCTGCACCAAATAATTGAAAAAATTATACTTTTTTTTCACATAACTTAGTTCATGTCCAATCTGATTAAAATCCGATTTAGTGATGGTGCGATCTTTCACGCTATTGTATCGTATCGTCAATAGCGCTGTTCACGGTTACAGGTTTGTTACTAAATATAGCTGTACGCGCACGACATCGGACACGCAGATTGAAATGCGCACAAATTTTATCAATGTTGCATGCGTGGCTGTTTTAGCAGCGTGTACTCTGAGTCGTGAATGTTTTTTAGTATTCATAGTTACACTAGCAGTCGCCCACTGAGATGTATTTTCGTCGTTCTTGCATGTGTAATTTTCAAAAGCGTTATCTGAAAATGCGGACAAATATTTATTTTTTCATATTAATGAGAGAACAGTGAAGTAAACTGTGAACGGCCCTATTCGGGGAGGACTGCATAAAAGAGACCGTATTACGATAACGTAAAAGACCGACCCATCACTACTTCGGATTTTAATCTAATTGGTTCATGTCCTTCATACACTTCTGCGTGTTTCTACTACTCAAATTTACGTCGTCATTCCTGAAACCCAAATTCGCCATTAAAAAAAGTTTATATCTGTAAAGCATTCATTTAAGCACAAGGATCTCAGTCTTCGTTGTTCGGTTGTTTGTTATTTATTTATAAATACCCATAGAGAGAAAATGACAACATGGATATTTCTTAGTTTGACATAAAGCAATAAATAAGGCATAATGTAAAATACACACTCTGCTCGAATTAACACCCTGCTAGGACAAATACCATAGTACATTCAATTATATAAGTGTGTGCGTATGTGTGTATAAACTCTGCTAGTATTTTACTCAATGATTAAGTCAATATTCCGGAAGTGAAACAATATAAATATAATCGGATTCATACGTGTCTTGTTAAAAAGTCTTTATGCTTATGTTGTCAACGTTTTCCCCTCCAAAGAATTCATCTCCATTGTAAAATGCCACACCATAAAAAGGATCAACTGACTATACCATCATCATAGGCTCAGTATTGTATGAAATTTTGTCGAAATATAATAACATCTCTGTTGTAAAGAGATGACCGGTACTGGTTGACATGGGAAAAAATGAGGTGCTATTCAACACACAGAGAAACCGATTACGGCAGTACGCGCCTCGAAAGTTAAAGACTTAAACTTTTGCTCAAACATTCCTCAAAGACTATTTCAACCATTCTCTTTCAAAATCAGGGGTCACCGTGCAAAATTTGGTACAAGAGAGACAAATTACCAAAGATTTTCCGATATTTGACATTCAAAATGGCCGCCGTCCCTGTGTTAGCTCTACGGAGAAACAATTAAAATTTTCTATATTCGAAAAACTAAGACGGTGAAAAGTTTTCTTACACCAAGAGCTTCAAAATGAACCCCCAAGATAGATCAGAAAAGAATTGTAAAAGTTGGAGAGTCTGAATTAAAAGTGCTCGAGTGATACCTCTTCATAAAAAAGGAGATAACACCGTTATCGTCCAGTCGCAATTTTGATTGTGGTCTCAAAAGTTTTAGAAAGAGTCGTTTACAATAAATTTGAACAATACCTTCAGAAGTTTGACATTTTGTATGAATTTCAATCTGGTTTGCGGCCTGGGTTTTCTACGGACACCTGTCTGATCCACCTTCCTGACTATATCAGGTCAAATTGTTTTTTAAGATTCTTATCTTCACCTATAAATGTATCCATTCATTCGGTCCTAGTTATCTTTCTAGCATGGTCAATTTGTACGTCCCAATCCGTAATCTAAGGTCCGCTGACCAATTTAAATTGTGTCAAAGCAGGTCGCGCACAACGAAATATGGGGACCGTGCCTTCAGTATTGCTGCCCCCTTTTTATGGAACAACCTTCGGATTGAGGTTCGTCGCTCCCTAAGCCTGCCTAGTTTTAAATCAAGTTTAAAGTTTTAGTTTTAAACATGTCTTTTTTTATTCTGCTTTGAACTGAACTCATCCATTGTATTGATTTATTTTTGTTTTTAATTCTTGTAACTTTTTAAAAAATGATCGTATTTTACACAGCGTCTCTGATCACACTAATCATTTATCATCTATTTTTGACACATGTTGATGAAGAAGGTGGAAATCTTTGATAGCTCGATGCAGTGGCCAGAAAAAAGTGGCTAAAATAGCTGCAAAAATACACAATTGAAGATTTCATCATACTTTGAATATATCACATCGGATCATCCCTAAGAACATGTCAACCAAAGCTATCTGGAGAGTAATTCTTTGAGAATAAAATTTTCTGACCAAAATGGCAACGATTGCCCCCCAAAATAAAAATTGCAGATTTCATCATAATTTCAAAAGATCAAATTTAGTTCATTTGTAGGAACCTGCATATCGAATTTCAAAGCAATCAGACCAGTACTTTTCTAGAAACACATTTTTTGACCAAAACTTGAAAAATTGCCCCAACTGCAAAAATACGAAATTGCAGATTTCCTCATTATTTCAATAAATATCATTTAGTTCATCTATTGGAACCTGTAAAATAAAATTACATATTTCATCAGAAATTCTATACATATTTAGTTTATCTATAGAAACCTGTATACCAAATTTCAAAGCTATCAGATGAGTAGTTTTGAAATACACATATTTTGACCAAAATGGCAAAAATTGCCCCCAAAATACAAAATAACAGATTTCATCAGAAATTCAATATATATTACTTAGCTAACATTAGGGGATGTTTCCATCTAAAAAACGATGCTTATTCAATGCACATTCACCCCTTGAAATAGAGGTTTCAAGGGGTATGGAGCTCCTAATTAAAATTATTTGCCATCTCATAAGCTGTTTGCAATATGTGATTAGAGATAGCGATTAAGTGGGTGTACAGGGAAGACATCTCTGCCTTACACACTTCACTCATACAGATAATCGTTCGCCTTGAACTTCTTTGAACATTGTACCCTAATTTTCACAGAATAGGACTTATAAATATACTGCAAGCCATATGTTAGTTCAAATTAATAAAAGTAGGAACAAATTCCGATGTCCTGAAATGATAATACTGTTGTCAAAGTTTACACGAGACTGAGTTTGTGCCGCTTCACTGTACAATACCTTGGCATAAAGTAGTACCGGCCAAGCTATTGGTATCTGAAGTTGTTGACTAAGCATTATGTAATGTCTGATTATATCTGATATAACTACTTTAGATTGCATATTATCAGTGCAGAAAGAGCCCAAAAAGTGCACTGTTTTTTAGATGCAAGCATCCCGTCATGAAATGATGGTTTGTAGAAACCTGTATACCAAATTTCAAAGCTATTAGACAAGTACTTTTTGAGAAACACATTTTTTGACCAAAAATGGCAAAAATTGCCCCAAAAATACAAAATTGCAGATTTCATCATAATTTCAATAAATATCATTAGGGTGATCTGTAGGAACCTGTAGGCCTATACCAAATATCAAAGCTATCAGATGAGTAGTTTTGGAAATACACATTTTTTGCCCAAAAATGGCAAAAATTGCCCAAAAAATACAAAATTGCAGATTTCATCATAATTTCAATAAATATCATTTAGTTCATCTGTAGGAACCTGTAAACTGTAGTTTTGGAAATACATTTTTTTGACCAAAAATTGCCCCAAAAATACAAAATTACAGATTTCATATGAAATTTAATTTATATTACTTAGTTCATCTATAGAAACCTGTATACCAAATTTCAAAACTATCAGATCGGTGCTTTTAGAGAAATACTTTTTTGACCAAAAATTGCCTTAAAAATGCAAATTTGCATATTTCTGCACAATTTGAACAAATCTGAAATAGATTATCGCTCGGGACATGTGTACCAAATATCAAAGCTACCTAACTGGTAGTTTTGAAGAAGATTTTTTTACCAAACATGACAAAAATTGCTTTAAAAAATACAAATATGCAAATTTCACCACGACTTGAACAAATCTGACTGAAGTCACCCTAAGTAAACTCCGTATCAAATTTCAAAGCAATCGGACAAGCGGTTTCAGAGAAGATTTTTTTACCAAAAACACCAAAAAATGCCCCAAAAATACAAATATGCAAATTTCACCACGATTTGAACAAACTTACTGAGGTCACCTCAAGTGAACTGCATATAAAATTTCAAAGCAATTGGACTTGTGGTTTCAGAGTAGAAGGCAATTGTTGACGGACAACGACGGAAAATCAACCTATTTTTTAAGCTCCGCGTTGCTGACAGCAGAGCTAAAAATGCTTTTCAACATTTTCTACTCTTGATTTAGGCAGTTTATATCTGTATATCATTAGCTGCCCGCCACTTGACCCTTTGAATTAAACTCTTCGCCATTTTCTTTCGCTTGAGGCTGTTTCGTTACCAGTATATATATATATATATATATATTATATATATATATATATATATATATATATATATATATATATATATATATATATATATATATATATAACAGATAATTTACAACCAGCTCAGAAGACATGTGTAAATTGGGTCCATCGCGACATACCAGTATAATATACATTCAACATTTCCGATATATCTGCAGACTTAATGGCCTTTGAAATTATTTAAATTATTTTGTGGTGAAATAATCGCAATCATACCAATCCATAATCCAATAACACTAGGTCAAAATTTGTAAGACAATAGTTGTAAACATAGACACAAAACAGCACAGAACAGACAGTAAATAGACGGTACACAAACAAAGTCAAATTTATGAAAGAAAGATATATGGACCTCTGGCCAAAAGACCAAGAAGTGATGTCAGGTGTTTCGAAAATAGTAAGCGCATCCTGCCCCACATGTGGCACCCGCCATATATCAATCTGTAAGTCAGATAGGTAGTGGTCACTAACTAAGGCCAAATGTCACCGATGCCATCAGCGATCATTTGTCGAACAGAGATATTGTATTTATCTACCAGCTTGCGATACCTGCCAAAACGCATTTGAATGTAGAGACAAGTCTTGCTCTGGTGAAACCTTGATACAACAGTTTGTAAGAGAGATGGCCATGTCTCTCTTCAAAATCACCATATGAACTGCATGCTCTTGCATATCGTATAAGCTGGGAAATGTATACCCCATAAGCAGGTGAGAGTGGAATATTACTGATGAGGTGTGGAAAATTAATTATACTAAAGTGAATATTGTTCATAGTTTGCTAACAGTTTCAATCAAGTTGCAGACTTGTGTCAACAGGATTAATTTACAGACAACTGCAATATATACTGAAACACGGGAGCATTTTCAGTTCATATCGGAATGCAATGATCAGTTTGAGAAACACTGAGAACACCTTTACCAATAGTGAGTAATGTCAATAGATATAGCGACTATTTGGGTTGTACGACTCAATATTCCCACAGTTTCATAAACTCGTTGTCGTTGACGAACAGTCTAGTTGGGTACTGTCTACCACAACAGTAGTGTACCACAGTAGGTGAATAAATGTTACTTCTGCATTGAACATGTTGTTGTGAAATATTTCTTTGATGGTTGCACGTTTTCCCCCCGTAGTACTTTTCAAAGTTTTTATTCTTCTGAGGAATAAATTACAAGACAATTTCCATGAAACCAATATTAGTTATTTACTGCACTACAAGTAGTCAGACTCTGTTCCGTCGTGCTATTCCCACTGTGAAAACACCCACCTGTTCTGTATATTGCATGAGTGCTGTGCAACATCTTGATATTGAATGACACCGATGCAATACCCAGAACAGGTGGTGTAAGTCCCACAGAGAATAGCACAGCAGAACGCGCTTTGAATAATACAGAAAAAGGCTTGATCAAAATGTACTTAAGACAAGACTTTAATGTGATTCAAAGTACATGCCAACTTCAGTTAAGATTTTAAAAATAGATGCTGATTATTGTGTACATATTCGACTAGACCGTAAATCCCTGTGCCCCACCTCCCAATACAATCCCAACCTGCCTAAAGAACAATGAATACCAAATAACACTACTTGTCAACAGAGTTTGAGATGCCAATCGATTGCTCTCGGTTCCAAGGTTTCTCTTCGGCTAACTTCAGCATCTCGCTCTGCCTATCGCTTTTCAGAACCAATCGTTTTTGCGTTCCTCATTTCATTAGTATAATTTGAAGTATCTCTCAGCTGTATAAATGCTTGGTCCTCTAGATATCGCAGAGAAGTTGTTTGGTATGGTCATCACCAATTTAAATAAAGTTTAGCTGAAAAAAATCCTCTCAGCTTTCTTTTCAAGGGATTAGGCCTATGCGCCCTGTAAGTGAAAGACTTATATTTCACTTAAAACTTACCTCAGAAAAATTCCAAAACTTCCTATTTCGAAGATCGAAATTGGTCGTTACGGTGTAAAGTTTGCCGCAAAGCAAACTACGTAAAATATCCCGATGTTTAAAATTCAATATGACCGCTTTCCCTTGTCATTCTGTTGTGAAAAATAGAAGTTTCGACTTTCAGAAAACTGAGACGATAAAAAGCTTCTTACTCCAAGAGCTTCAAAATAGGCTCCCACAAGCAGTAGACTAGAAATATATCGCAACAGTTTGACAGTCCTAACATCTGTCCCCCAATGCGCACTCTTCCTCAATTTTAGAATTTCAATGTGACACCATACATTTTTTTCTTAAGTGCATTTTACTAGTTACCTTGAATACACTTTTTCAATTTCTCGAAAGCTCTGTCAAGACAGAAGGACTAGAAAGGAAAAGTTTTGGTGTGACGCAAGAGACAAGTTATTTTTATCATGTTATATTCAATATTGACAAGAAAAAAATTAGAAAACAAAAGCTTGATATTTTATTTAAAAACACTTATTTTTGTCTGTCAAATTAAGAGACACATCAGTTTTCCCATTGAATCGATTCTGAGATGTACCGTCTTGGTAGCATGCAGCAATAAGAGTGAAAAAGTGAGATGAAACAACAAATGATTTTCATACAAAAAAAGGCAATCGTGTTATTAATGAGGTAGGGGATAATGTGAGGGTCAAAGGTCAGGGGTAACTCCAAAATTTAGGTTTCCAATAGACCCTCGATGGTCATTGTTCAATAGATTACAGCCCTATTGGACTCGTATACAGGACAGGATAAGAATTGTAATTGCCATAGCTTCTCTTCAGAGGTATAGGGCAGGTTAAAGGTCACAAAAATTCTGACAAACACAGTATCAACACAGTATGTGCGTTATGTGACTAGTTGCCTTACATTGTGCATTTGAATCTGATCAAGAATTTATTGAGTGTAACTTGGCCAGGCTGCCCCTACTTCAATGACCTCATCAGAGTTTGTAAAAGGTTGAAGTAGGGGAGCCTGGCAGAGTTACACTCAATAAATTCAATCTCCTTTAATTTTACAGTTTTAATGTGCATGAAACATCTATGGCCTTGTACAAAAGATTTTACAGTTTTAATATGTATGACACATCTAATAGTCTCGTACAAATTTCGTAATGTAAATTGCCAATAGATATTCCTGCAGACGAATTAATCTCCGCAACTGTTTCGTACAACATTGTGGATAATTATATCAATGACATTACTGATTTTGGCCATGCTTGGTGTAAGTGTGTCAACTGCCATTCTAAACTGATGTACACAACAAGATTAATTTAAAATGAAACACTGAATGTAATAACATACTACAGCTCTAGTATTAAGTATAATTTGTTCACTTGTGCATGCAGTCTTTAATGACTCAATAGAACTCTTTTGTGTCACAAGTGGACATTTTTGCCTAACTGCTGGGGCCCTGCATTTGCTGTTCTCAACTGTATTTTTTGTCCCCACGGACACCGTCCGGGCGCACTTATAGGTTTGGTCATGTCCATGCGTGTGTTCACGCAGATATCTCTCTGGAGCGATTTCGTTCAAACTTGGTATAAGGATAGTACCTTACCCCATACAGATGCACGTCGATTTGTTTCACAATGTGATCAAATTTGGCCGTGTTAGGACTTTTTAGTTTACACCTCAATATACCCACATGTATAAGGTAGTTCTCCATAGACTCCCATGTATAAGTCAGTTCTCCATAGACTCCCATGTATAAGGCCAAGAAAAATAAAAATTGTTTCTCATCATATTCATATCGGAAAAAGGATGCAGTAACACAGATTTAGTCCCCACGGATGAAGTCCAGGGGGCTTATAGATTGGGTCATGTCCGTCTGTGAAGCCATCCGTTCACGGAGATATCTCAGACATTTTGACAAAATGTCACATGACCTCAGTGACCTTTGACCTCAAATATACATATTTGTCTATAACTCAGTAACCACAAGTGCTACACTCTTCGTATTTGGTATGATGGGAGACCTTATGACGCCACATACTGTACCTCATTAATTATGTACATATCTAATTTTGAGCAAGCCAAGAGCTAGAGGTCAGATTTTTGGTATATAAGGATACTTACCAATACAATTTTATTGACAAAATGTCACGTGACCTCAGTGACCTTTGACCTCAAATATACATATTTGTCTATAACTCAGTAACCACAAGTGCTACACTCTTCGTATTTGGTATGATGGGAGACCTTATGACGCCACATACTGTACCTCATTAATTATGTGCATATCTAATTCTGAACAAGCCAATAGAGCTGGATGTCTGATTTTTGGTATATAGGGATAACTATAGGATAGCAATTTTTTGACAAAATGTCATGTGACCTCAATGACCTTCTACCTAAAATATACGTTTATGTCAATGAATAACCACAAGTGCTATGTCCTTTATATTTAGTAGGATGGGAGACCTTGTGACAACACATGCTTTACCTCATTAATTATGCACATATCTAATTCTGGGCAAGCGAATAGAGCTAGAGGTCTGATTTTTGGCATATAGGGATTAATTAGCAACAAGTGACCTCGATGACCTTTGACCTTGATTATACATATATATGCATGACTCAGTAACCATTAGTTCTATACCCTTCAATTTTGATAGGATATTAGACCTTAAGATGTCACATCTTGTACCTCATTTATTGTGCGCATATGTATTTCTTGGCTGGCCAGTACACCCAGAGGTCTGACCTTTTTTCCCGATTTAGAACCATAACTTAGACATGCCCCATGTGTTTCACATTGGGAACAACGACATAGACCTATGTGCCCATAGATCTCAACATATACACTCCAGTGATACTTCTTAATGACCACATTTCCCTGCCCATTCAAGACTTATACTCCTATTACAAGTGGGGACTATGTCATTGTCAATGACTTGTTCATTATAGTACACAATTGCAAAGTTAGACTTATAATTTTGCTTAAACTTTCCTTAGTGCGACTTTCAGCCATACACCTACCTTGTACAATTAAAGAAAAGAACTCGGGGGGGGGGGGCACTGTGCAAAATTTGGTCCTAATATAGAAATTACCTAACATATTTTGCAATTCAAAATAGCTGCCATCCCATCGTTAAATCTATGGGCAAAAATAAAAGTTTCAATTTTTGAAAACCAAGACAACTTCAAAATGAGCCCCCCACAAGTGGTAGATCTAATTTGTGAAAATTCGAGTTTGAATATCTGTCCCGAAAGCACATTCTTCCGTAAATTATTATATTCCATGAAGAAACAGTAAATCTTAATGACCCTGTTGTTCATTTCAGCATCGTAAATCCTATTAATATCAGAATACAAGGATACAACATAAAATATCGCATCATACAGATTTTTAATAAAAACAACTTCATTATTGATCATAACAAAACCCCGGGGGGTGTCACTTCCATTACTTGTCAATATGTATACGTGCCGCCCAATGGGGTGGGTATTTCAGCAACTTGGTCTAAAATGGGGGTATCAATTCACAGTAAACCAGGGTCTAAAATGGGGTCGATTTTTGAGTGCCACACAAGAACAAATTCAAACTGTCAGTTCCCGTCTTCCTGGCAGGGTTGTAAGCTGCACTCATAAGCATCGATATCTGTCAGTGTGGCAGGGGAACCATTAAAAAGACCCCCCTGGCTTTAGCCAAAGTAAATATTGACTTTGTTTTATATTAAAACACTGTCACAAATCGGTCAGAACTCCACATATTGAAGAATTTTGCCCAATAGAAACTATCGAAACAAATTGACTCTACCACTACTATCACAACATGTCGACCATTGGAAAACTAGCAGTGCCTTATGGATGAACGGCAAGGCTTCTTGTAGTTTGGAATTTTAAAACTCACCAGTCAGACTGTAACTGCAGATAACTGATAATTTCAAGAAGCTGCAAAACTTTTGTGAGGGTGAAAGATTAAGTCTCTTTCACTCAAATTTTTTAGTATTTCCAAAAACGATTTTACGTTTTCACGTGCGGCCGCACACCCCTACCACTTCTCAGAGCAAGTATCCATAACCCCCCCCCCTCCTGGAACAATACACATAGGAGCCCTGCCATAAATACAGAAATAAAAGTACATACCTTCAGGAATACTCAGAAAGCCATGAATTACATGCCAGTAATGTCATAAAATCCATGCCAGTATTTCAGAATGTCATAAAATCTATGCCAGCATTTCAGAATGTCATAAATTACATGCCAGTATTTTTCAGAATATCATAAAATCCATGCAAGTATTTTAAATTGCCATAAAATCCAAGCCAGTTTTTCAAATGTCATTAATTTACATATCATTTTTCAATTATGTTGAAAGCACATGTACATCAAAACAATACAAGAGCTTAGTAGACCTAATCGTTTCAGCAAAGGCACCGACTTCAGGCAAGTCATTTCTGTATTATCCAGTTCAGCACAAACTCTTTCGATGTCCTAAAGATTGGATTGTATCCGAAGAATCTGAAAGTAATGCAATAAAATAGTTCAAGGCTCTAATGCCAAAGAAGGTATTTGCTGAAAATCCTAACTGATGTAGTACTTGTATTTCATTCATCAATACCATTCTTAGTGAAAGCAAGATACAAAACTTTGACTTTTCAAAATGTGTTCAGTAATTCAGTATTGCCTATCATAGGATTTCTGTGTGCAGAGTTTCTTCCTTCTTTTCCTGAAAGAAAACATTTGCTAGATATATCATTTATATAAACAGAACCTTTCTGAAATAAAATAAATTCAACAAATTAAGAATAGTTATTATAAAAAATTTGAAATAGAACACACTGAATGAACAAGAACTAGTTTCTTTATATGAGATAAAAAAGTACTCCCATACTGAAAGTCAAGGTAAATCTTCCAACAGTCACTCTCCATATTTTCATTGTTGCTACTGAACTGGCAGCAGGCAGCAGATCAGTGTCACCTCACGTCAACATGGAGCACCTTAAGGAAAGAAAAAAAAAGGACAACAGTTTAGCTTTCACTGAACAAATTATTCAAGAAGTAGAAATGACCCCACAATCATTGGAAGCCTTCCTTGATGTTGACAAGATATAATTATTACAAGATAGAAATTTTGTATGTATGCCAAACATGTTAAAAACACTATTTTGAGGATAAAATTTTGTACAGATGCCAAAATTGTTATAAAATGTGGAAATTTTGCATGTATGCCAAAGATGTTAAAAACACAGTCTCGGAGTGCAAATATTCAACGGACAATCCTAGTATGAGATTCAGAAGGAAAATTCTAGATCTGTCGCCAGTGCGTAGCAGTAAATTATTGAGTAAAAAGTATTTTTATTGTGATCCCCTCATTGACCCTGAAAAATTGTGTTTCCTAACATGTAATCAGTCAAATATGTATGATAATAATGCAATCGCATGAACTATTTTAAAATGGCTCCATGCACCTAAGACTGCACAAGCATGCAGTTAGTTAAAGAATCCTAATACATAGTGCATTGTCTTGGATAGATAAAGGAAAATTATGTCTGCTGAGCCAAAGTTGATTCATAACAGTTTTGAGAACAATTAAATTTCAAGGAATCCAAACTGCGCGAAGGAGTTCATATCTGTTGCTATGGCAACTGATGATATAGGGCATATTTACTGAGAAATTATTGGTTTAAACTCCAATGTTGGGACAAAGCCAAGCCAGAGTGAGAAGATAGGGATCAAAATGGTATACCTCATACATGCATGTATATACACTTCCTCTGAAAGTGCCCCCCACATAGGGACTGGTCAATTTGTGATGATGTTGCAGCTTTCATTGATTCTCTTTTGGGCAAGTTGAGCCTAATTAAATTGTTTTCTGATCAAAAATTCAATACAGTATATATCTGAAAAGAATAACTCACAAGAAGTTGAAAATTTAAAGTAAATATTCATATTTAGAGTGCCGATATGTTTGAATTGGTGACAAAATAAATTAAATGATACTTGTTTGACAGTGTAAAATTCCATTTCATTGAAACTTTCTTTTATTGAGATCAGCCTAATCATTATGAACTGTAACCCCTGGGAGAAAGAATGTTATTTGGAATGTTTTGTGTAGATATACAGATATAATTAACAGTTAATGGTTTGTCATTTGATTGTTTATCATTTGATTGTTTGTTTCATTTGCAATCTACATTTGCATAAATAGTTGTAGCATAATTAATCAAAATGTGCATTCTAATAGAAGTCTTCCATTGAGCTGGTAGAGCTGCTAGTAACAATTGGCATAGAGGCATTATACTGGTATTAAGGAGGGGAGAGTGTTTGATACCCAGGAAATGCACAACACATACTTCAGTATTTGTATGAGCTCAATATGACCTGTAAAATGAACTCTGAATGACTGACCTTTATGCAAATGAGGAACACTCACTATAGGAATTCTATTAAAATATTTGAAAATATGGCCTTGATAATAACTGCTGATGATTTGACTCCTATAACTATGTATATCAGTAAAAACATGAAACAAGACAATAAAGCTGTTATTATTGAACATTTTATGACTTTCATGAAGTTATACTGGTGAAACTGCACTTTGAAGTCTACTATTACACCATTTTGCAATGAGATTTTATCAGTGTCTGCAGACCTGATGATGGTAATCATCAAATAAATATTTGGAAGACAACAGCTTGCAACTTTATAAAGTGAACATTCCATTGTTCAACTTGAAGTTAGTTCATTGAACAGAACTGATGTGATTGACTAGCAGTTATAGAGAAAAGGGAATGCAATATTGAACATTTCTCTATTCTTTGAACAAATTAATAATTATAATCCCTTCTTTGTGTGAGACAGCTAAGTTAAAAAGTTGACTGATGACAGGGGTTGATTGGCAGCCGTGACCAAATTGATAAGGTTTGCTTTGTGATAGCTGAGCTCAAAAGGGGACCTAAAAATTTCCACATTGTGTTGCACCATTTTTGTGAATTTTGAATTAGCTCATCAGTGGGCAATTGTCAAAAGTTTTGAACATGTGAAATTTAACAGTGTAGATGTTCTAGATCGTAAACCTTTTCTTAAAATTATCATCGAGGAATACATGGTCAAAATTTAATCTCAAGAAGGTTCTCCCTATTTGATATTAGTAAAGGACAACACACTTTACATTTACACACAAGTCTAGTACCGGTAATACTACTTTGTGTGTATAGTGGGTACAGGTACACTTGAATTGATTGGAAATTTCATATTTTTCATTTCATCAACTTGAAGACAATGTATACATGTGTACATTCTGCTTGTAAGGTTAGTCGTATGCAGTACTGGAAATCAGCTGATTTAGTGATTTATTATTATAACTTATTTAGTAATTGAGCCAAGGTAAAATCATAAGAGTGATGAAGCATGTAACATGAAGCAGTCATTACCAGTAAAGGCATTTTATGATACACACATCAAATATTAAATCTCAAATTTTGCGATATTTTTTATGGTATGAACTACATATTGGTAATGCAGGACAAGGTGTGCTTTATGCAGGAAACAACAAGTTGTATAAATAACCCCATAGAAGTGATGCTTAAGCTTTTGAGGTGTTTTATAGTGGGCAAGGTAAAAGAGTCATACAGTTTGATGTGCACCAGGAGCATTGAAAGACCAACAAGCAAAACTAATGAGCTGATGAGCAGCTGTGATGATTGCCAATTATAATCATTAGAAATGTGACTTTCTAGTTTGACTTGCTCTTAATTTGCTTGCTACTTTCAGTTTTTGGGAGTTAGTTCTTGTAATCAAAGACAAGATTGATCAATTCATGTGGTATGTAAATTTGAATGAAATGCTTCCTGTAGGAAAACATTCCTCTAAGTAAACATCTTCATTAAATTCTAAAGACATTCAATTCCAGTATTTTAGGTCCCAACTAAAGCATATCAAATATTTATGAGGGCAAGATTTTTTATTATTTTAGCAAAATGCAATGATAAAATTCAACATTGAGGGCATATGCTGTGAATAAGTAAAGATAAAACTTGTCAGCATCATGTCTGACCATGTTATTGCATGTTGCCAGGTCCACTGGGTGTTACTGACCATATGTCACCCTGTTGTAGGTGTATTCCAACACTGGAATCCTCACCTCGTCATGGGGTTGACTCTATATTCTTGCCCTCGCAGATACTGTAACCCTGTTGGCAAGTCAACTGCCCTAATCCTAGCCATCAATGGTTATCTAACAGTTATCTACGTCTGAGGGTCATATTAATTTAATTGGGGGAGTTATTATGATGACCATAGTTCACAGGTCAATTGCCAAATTGATAAGTACCCAGAGCACATAATTAATAATATGCATATTAAGTTAACTCTTTTACAAATTCACAGCTACATTTAGAGACCTTAAACAAGGCACAATTAATCAGTGCCATTATTTATTGTGTTGCCACAGTTCAATGTATACCTGTTTAGAATATACTTATGATGTATACCTTATAAATACTTGTTACACTGAAGTCAGAACCCAAAAGTCCTTTCATCTCCTATCTCATGGATTTCAATGAAGAGGTTAACTGAAATAGCATCAGAGTTATAACTTATTGAACATTTTGCCTCATAAAATGGTATAAACCTGTCTTTGATTACACAGAAATATCCACCAAATACTGCGAGAGAAGGCAAATCATTTCAAGCTTGTCAAACTATATTATAGTACTGCCAAATTATTTGCAAGATTTTTCAATTGATTGTTGGTCTATCAAAATGATACACACGAGTTGTGTAATTTTTGGTGAGGAAATACAGCAACTTTAATTTTTTGTTCAGCCAATCACAGGTGGTTTGGGTTCTGATCAAAGTAAGCCAAATAATGCCACTAAAAATCAAAATGTTGGTCAGCTATTTTTTTAAACACCTCATAAACTACATTTATCACTCAGGAATATCGCTGTTTACAACTTGAATTGGTAATATTTGTGTAGATGTCTCTGCAATAGCACATTCATGTATTCAACCAAATTCTAGCCGGCCAATGTGTGACAAAAATTCTGGGCAACACTGCTCATTTATTTGTATTATATTATTGCTGACAAATGGGCCTATACTCTACTGAAATGACTGCTTCAAGATGTTACAATGTAGATTTGTTGTTGTTTTTTTGTCGTCTTTACTAAAATATTAACAACAATGATAGCAGAATTTCCTCATTTGCAAGACTTCCTGACAGTCCTCACAACAAAAAAACAACTTGGTTAAGCTTTTTATAATTAGATAATTTATGCGGGCCATTTTGTACCATTGATCATAAATCAGAATCATGTTATCACAGTTACTAGCTTCAATGGCATTATAGCATTGTAATAATGAAAAATAATTGCATGGAATTTGTAGAGTAGACATGTACAAAACTGGAATAATCTCCTGGGAGTGTATTTGTCAATTAATTGTATGTGGAAATGGTTTTGAGAATGTCCATATGCCTGAATAAAGTAGGCAGTAATGCAATAAAATGTGCACAAATTATACAGTGTGTTGTCCTTCTACCAATAATTTGAATCATGACAGGATAGCAACTGTTAGTGACTGGAAAACTGACTTTATGTCATCCTCTCACCCAGTCAAAAATTACCCTTTAACTATGGATTTGAGATTTGACAAGCCTTATATCAAACTAGTCATTCTTTTTTGTTTATCAAGATGGAAACTAATTGTTTGTTTTAGAGGAACTTCCTTTTTTCACAGATGCACTTGTGCATGTTTTTTAATCTAAGCAAACCTGCAAGTATGAAGGATCTACAGGTCAATATAGTTTCACTAACCCACTTCCTGCCAGACTGTATGACTTCCCTAGCTGCTAAGCCAGTAGAAAGTGGTATTGAGCCAACCAGTCACCCACTTGGCTTGATATAATACAGTAGCCTTAGTCCATGTCAATTATATACAGTTCAGAATATTAAACAACTGATTAGACTTTGAAAGTTCTAGTCAGTTGTTTAAAATATTCAAGAACATTTGAAGGCCCCTGAAAAACATAGATACTGTATATAATATTCATGGACTAAAGCTACTGCAAGTATCAAGCCAAGCGGGTGAAAATATGTAAGATTTTGGCTCAATACTGCTTTTTACTGGTTTGGCAGACAGGGAAGTGATACAGTCTGGCAGGAAATTGGTTAAAACCCTATCCTGCTAAGTTCATATTTTAACATATGGTAAAAATGGTTAAATGTAGTGAAGCATAACATGTCCCTTATGTTGCATATTTTTTTAAATGAAAATTTGAAGGCCTCTGAAAACATAGATACTGTTCATAGTTGTGATGGACAAAAGCTTCATAACATATGATGTCATGTGGGTGAAAATGCGTACAGTTTTGGCTCAATACCGCTTTTTACTGACTTGGCAGATAGTGAAGTGAAACTGTCGAGCAGGAAAAGGGTTGAAGGTCAAATTAAGTGTTTAATATTCCTGAATTTTAAACTATTTGTTGTCGTTGCAGCTTTATAATTATAATTTTAAAGTTTCTATATGAGCAGGTTGGTGCAATTTGTAAATTTTTCAAAAAAGCTTGTCATTTATTCAAATGAAAACTTTTGACATTTTCCCTTTCTCAACAAAAAGGCATATGTGATGGTTAGTTACCCTTCCAGACAATCCTTTCTCTGAATAAAAAACCGATCAACCCTGATTACAAATTGTTACAATTGTACTGTTATTGATATTAAGGAAGTTCTGAAAGCTTTTTATGTGATATTTTAGTTCCGCTATATGTCACATTTAGTTCCGCTATTAGTGACATTTAGGTAATTTGTCTGCTTGATATTATACAACTAGCATTCAGATACCTTGATACAAATAGAAATTTTTCTTAGGCTGTTTTTGCTGTGTTGCTCAAACCAACCTTTTCTCTAACTGCAAGTCATGTTATCTGTCTGGTCATGCAGGTCTGTTGACTGTAAAAACACATTGCCTTTATTCTCTATGCAGATGGATGACAATTGAAAATTCAAAAACTGTAATTATTTTAGGCCTCAAGGTCAGTGGAGGTCTCTGATTACTTAATGAAACAGAATGTCTTTCACTTTTGAAGAGTCTAGTTGCTTTGCAGCTTAATGGTTAGGGTTTTTAGGTTCTATGTGAATAAATGTAGATATGATTCAAAATTGTTTTTTCGATGATTTTGTGGTCTGATATTATATTGAACTTTTGTAAATTTGCAAACTGTTCCTCAAATGCATTTGGTCAGGTGACTGGTTGATTTGATAGGCAGGTTCCTTGTGGAGTATCATAAAGATTTACTAACATTTTGACAATATAAAATATTAGCTCATTCAAAAAAGATGAGTATTATAGAAATAGGGATGCTATTGTTTTGAATTTAATTAATTTAGTTTGTTGAGTAAATTGAGATGTCATCAGATTCAAGAGACTTCTGAATGGTGTTTGACATTGTTGCATTTTGAACGGTATGCCTTTATTAAGTAGTTTGATGAAATGATCTTACAAAGAAGAGACATTTTTCATTGCCAAGTACAGAAACATTTTTATCAGACATTTGTGACAGCAATAGTTGGCAGTTCAATTTACCATCATTGTGGACTCACTGTAATAGTATCAATATATGGCATAATTGCTTGCACTGTTGTTTTCATGTTGTTGGAGTTCACAAATTGTGATTGGCATTCCCAGGGGCTGCAGTTCACATTCTACAGGTTTTATGATTTTAAAATGATAAAGTTTACGAAGTTTCTTATCTCTTTCAAACAGTTCATTCTTGTAATTTATTTTAATGTCTGCATTTAAAATATTGTTTGCCATAATTAAAATGCTACAGAATATATTGTTCAAATTTCCATATATTAACTAAGGGCATTTAAGATATTGTGGTTGTGTGAATAGTAGTCACAAAGAAAATCCACAGCAGCAAATTCTCAATTTTAGAAATACTTCCTCAACTAACAAAATCATCCCTAAATTTGTCTTGACATATTTTGTCTGGAGCAATGACAACGCGCAATTGTGTGCTTAGCAATTGATTACTATGGCTGATTCTGTTTCAATACCAAACTTAAGAATATATTCCAACCTGTATTTAACTCAACATGGCCAAAAGAGAACTAGAAGCAAGGGGGATGTATCTTATTTAACCCTGTTTATAACAGATCAGACTCCGAATTGACTATACATACACTGTACATGTATGTAGTTCTTGAAGTGTATATTTGCTTCTGTATGCAAATGTAGATAATGTTATGATTTACTAATGAACCACAAATTTCATTGAAACAGTATATGCTAATATCTTGGCAATGGGACCAGATGTGAACTGAAATATGCTCCCATGCTTTCTAGCTGTAATTTCTTTGTCATTGTGTTCCTTTGCCATTTTGCGTGGGTTTTTCTGCACAACTGTTCAGTGTTCGAAATAATCGGTGGCAATGGTGGCATTTGCCACCAAAAATTGTCAATCTGCCACCAAATTTTTTTCTGGTTGTATTTTTCTGCCACTAAATTTTGGGTCATCATGTCATCGATCCTACGGCTTGAATGAAGGAACACTGAAGGAACACGCGTTGTCTGACGGCGGAAAAACTCATTAGCAAAAAAACCAAAAACAAACTAATTGCGACATTTTGGCATGAATGAAAACATAGCGTATATCAAAACTTGTGATTCGCTTATCTCCATATCGATGACAGCAGCTTTTGTACACTTGACATGTTGTTGCCCTCTGTGATAGCCGCATATGCAGTCATACCGCACAAGATAAAAGCATGTTGTGACATTTTGAAAACAAAGCCAAACTGCAGCCTGCATGAATTAAATAATGATAAATACTTGCAATTCATTGGCCAGTACAGGGCTCAAAAATTCCTATCGCCCGACGCCCGTGGCTGGTGAATTTGCGTTCGGGCAAGTAAAATCAATATGCTTCCCGTCCGACGGGCAAGTGCACCAGCGGTTGAATTAACTTAGCTCTGGACAATTCAAGCTTGAAAACGTATTTCATTAGGTCTGTACACGTCTACAATCATTGTAAGTCCTTCAACTCTCTGAAGTTTTTTCTGAAGACCCTTGAAAATCCGCCCGACATCGTTCTTGCTGTTGTAAAACACAAAAAGTCGTAAAAATAGAGTTTTGCGACATGTTCTCTCCGACGACACGGAGTGAACTCACTGTTTTGTATGTGTGCCGTAAAGTGGTATGCTATTGACAGTGGTTGCCATTCTCTTTGTGCAAGTGTATGAGTCGTATGACAGTCGATCGGCTTCACGCGATAGTGTAATTGCATCATGTGCTCGGTAAATGGATGTAAACTTATTCGAAGCCATGGATCTCGGCAATGCTTACTGTTCAATTTAAATCAACACCCTGTTGAAAAAGTACAAGTTTACATTGTACTCGAAACGGGCTCAGTCGACCAAGGAGGCTACATATTGCAGCTACGTAGTGCGTGAGATGCAGACAGTTTCAAATTACGTGACCTTGGTTGTTAGGAATCGGCTCTCACTTACAGAAAACAAATCTGCACTGAAGAGTAACGAAAACGAAACTTGAATCTGCTCTCTTGACGAATACATTTATCAAAATAAAACTTTGAAAGGCTGCTGTGCTCAGTGAGCAAACATGTAAACAGGTAAAAGGGTTGCAGATGTACATGTGCGTGTGCATTGGAAGATAAACAATACTACTAGCAGAGCAGTTGTTTGTGATCTCAGCGTGATAATAAACAGCAGCAGCCAGCCATGCACATTGTAAATCACACAATCTTATTACTCTAATGCAAAGATTTTAATTTGGAATAGGTTGTGGAAAAATTCCAAATTCAAAGATGTTTTCGAGATGGCCAAATCTACAGAAAAGACTAAAGTATTCTCACATTTCTTCTGCAACATTTCAGATTTGGTAATACCCCCGGTAGTCCTTCATTTTAACAAGATATACATGTAGTTCATGTTTGAATCTGTTTTTTCCCTCTTTGAATTCACTTCATATGGCCAAACTCTTGCTCTCTGTTACAAATTACTGGTACAGTTATTAGAAATTTAGGGCAAGTAATTTTTCCTCTCGGGCAAGTAAAAATGAAATTCATGTGTCCCACGGTTAGTAAGTTCGAAAAATTTTTTTCGAGGCCTGCAGTATGGGTTGACTTTTTGTGACGTGTACTCACCATATTTCCAAGAATTTATAAATTAGAATGAGTATGTGGCAATGACAAAATGTTGTATTATACCGATCACATGACATGTTAAACTGCCACCAGATTTTTCATAAGTGCCACCTGATTTTATATCCGGTGGCAAACTTTTGCCACAAAAAATAAAAAAGTATTTCTCTCCACAACTGTTCCTCACAAAGATGCATGAAATGTCCCATTGACATCTTCCTCCCCCAAAGTCAGTATAGAACACAGTGATGAGCCACAAGGTTTTTCCATCAAATTAGTATATATTGTGCATGGGAACATAAGGTACCTGCACACAGCCAGGTTGTTTTGGCTCCTTGAAATCCACTTAAACATGAAATGCCATTGAACTTGGCAGAATATTGTATATGTACGTTAAAATTTACTTAGATTAGAATGCATAACTTGTTTGTTTTCTCTCTTTATCCTTCTCATTTTTAATCATGCATTCATCATTCACTAGTTTAACTGAGGTTATTTGCAATATGTCTCATTTGAAACCTTGAATTTCCATACACATATATTCAAGGAACTTGCCACCAAAAATAACTCAAAATAATATACAAATTTAAAGGTTGACATCTAGTCTTGATGAATGTCTTGATTTGATGGTAGCATTTCCAATTTTACAAGTGATATATCAATCCCATTTATTGAAGTTTTAAGGACAAATTCATCATTTTATAAACCATCATTGCTCTATATGGGAGCATATTTCAGTTCACATCTGGGCAAGTAATATTGATATCTGTGACAAGTTTCTGACTGATTACATGTTAGGAATACACATTGTCAAGAAATAATGAGGTGACTGTAAAAAATACTTTTTTACTCAAATAAGCTAACTGCATTTACGACCTGATTAACAGATTTAAAATTCCCCCCATGTAATCTCATACGCTCAGCCATGGACTACGTGCTGTCGTTGACCATGTTTAAAACATATCAAGTGTATCTTGCATCAAACAAGGCATTCCCATGATCACGGGACCATCTCGAACTATAGCATATCATTAGTTTGAGAGAATAAAGACTTGTGGATACTAATAGCATTTTGCATTAAAACTTTATAGCTAAATGTCAGAAAAGAATATGCAGCTGGCGCCCCCAATTTAGATACCCTTTAATTTGTATCTTAAACATTGAATCCACAATTCTTCACCCTCTCAAAAGAGAGAACTTGCCATCCTTTACTTATCTTATTACAAATGTGTGTGTTTCCTGTAACATAACTCTGAAAGTTTTGGGGGGAGCAGAATTTTTTCATAGGTTTTTGCTCATGCCGACTCAAAATGTACATGGGAAAGTTCACTGGAAATTTGGAAATACCGAAACATTTTACAGTTGACACAAAAAAGTAGGCCAGGTTATAATTACAAGAAACACACATGTGCACATTCCCCCTACCCTCTGACACTAAGCAGCTAACTCCCAATAGTGTATAATTTTTTAAATAATGTGCCAAAAGTACATGCCAAAGTGTTAAATTGTTATAAATCATCAAAGTATAAATTTAGGATATATTTTAGATTCACTTTCTAAATGGAAAAAAACACTATGAAATTTGGTATAAATAATTTTTTATCATGATTTGGAAAGTGGGACCGCTGATGAGTTAGTGCCCAAAGGATAACAAGTTCTCAATCCACCAAATGAAAGACCCAAAGCCAGTGGGTTGCTGCATATACATGTATGACACAAATCTAATTTGTAGGTGGTATTGATTTTGTATATGGTACAATTACTGCAAAACATTAATCTTGATTCCCTCTGTCCCCGGCCCAAATTTAGCTTCCATGCAACAACCCAGAGGTAGGTCTTCCAATTGTTGTGCTCAAGAAACGATGACTAATAATATGCTATAGCTGAACATTACAACATGTGCCACAAAGCCGAACTCAAATTTTTTTTTTTAATCAACATTTTTGCATATTTTGGGTAAAGCGAGGAAGTTAACATTCAGAAAGAGATTTTGCATCGAAACATAAATTAGAATTATAACGAAACGTTTATGTCAGTTTACTATAGCCGAAATGTGAACAAATGAAGTCTAAATGTGTTCATATTCAAGTCCGGCTTTGCAATTGAGATATTAGACGTGTACGACAGAATTTCGAAGTAAAGAGAGCGTGCACTTTTCATGTTTTGATTTTTGAAAATTTATCAAAGTGTTTTCTGGAATTTCACGATCATAAACAGGCGGAAAACGTCCGAAAAGAATTTTAAATCGTCACATATCATTTCATAACGAGAGAAAAGGTAGCATGCTGCGTCTCTGTTCTTAGATAGTCTGTCGGGGGGAGGGGGTGACGTTGAGTCCTTGATGTGACCCAGGCCTTTGGTTTTCTTCTGTTCAATTTTGATATAGCCAAACGGGAGCATTTGCATTAGCTGTTTTCTTTTTAGAGCCAAAATAACAAAATGGAGTCTTGCATGCAGGCCATACACCAACAAGTCAATCGTCGGGCCAAATATCTCAATTTTGGAAAGTGATATGGAGAAGTGCGTAAGATAATTTAAATGTCACGTTAGCTTGCATCCGTCTTCATCCTGTACCAGCTGCATGGTTGCCTCCTCGATGACCACTCGTCCCCGATTTTTTTAGACAAACGCAACAATCTCAGATCTCAGTCGTTTGGCGCCATCTTCTTTAAATGCCACAATGCATGATGGTACATAACGGGATAAACCATTCGATATTGCAGGGGTGAAACTTTCATACCGCTGATTGAAACGTACATTCAATTCAATTCTTTATTTAAAGACAGTTTTAAACTTTAACAAGAGACCAATAGCACTGACTGTAAAAAGGAAAATAACAAAATCATTTACAGAAAGTACATTTGTACATTTACACAAAGAACCCGTCCATGATTGAAAGATGATATGGTGATAGTTTTGAAATCAAGTAGGGCCTAAACCAGTATAATTTTTCATATGTTAGGGTAGTGAGTTCAAAAGTCTTCCACCATAATTTGATAAAGACTTGTCCATGTCTTGTTCTTCTTGAGTTTACTTATGCATAGTAGTGATTTGTTTCTTAAACACGTTTGGGTTTAAACAAGTCCGACATAAAACAAGGAGACAATTTACTAACAGTTTTAAAAGGTTTGATGGTGATCGAGGGCTTCCTTGGTAATTCCTAGTTACGCTACACCGGCCTTTTGTAATAAGGTACTATAACTTGAAGTAAAGGCGTTATAGACGAATTTCAAAGCCCTATATTGTATACGCTCAATCTTTGCTATATCGACATTTCCATAAAAAATCCACACAAGATAAAATAAAGTATTTGATTTCTTTATCGTAGAAGATTGATCAAGCAGTTTGTCAGTCCTCTGCAATACCTTCACTGAGCACCAGCTTTTTGCATAAAATCCTTATGTGATAATGAAATTAAAATCTAGGTTACTGTCAATATGTACAACGGACTTTTTACATGTTCATTTGTTGTAATGTTTGACGTTAATGTTTAGCGCAGTGACGTCATTAAAATTGTAGGACACAATAGCTTGAAATTAGATTGGATTATCTTCCATTTCATTTACACATAACCACCTAATGGCATTGGTGGAATCATGTGTTAGGTTATCAATTAATTTCCTCAGCTTTGTACTAGCAATAGCTGACAGCTTATTATCATCAACATAGTCATATAATGACACCTTCGTGAAAGCGATGTACTTGTCGTTCAAAAAAACATTAAACATAGCAGGACCTAATTTACATCCTTGAGGTACCTCTTTCAACATCTAACCATTCACTAACACTTCCAGCAAGCCGATTACGTACCGGGGGTTTGAAGGTTTGAAATAACAAATCGGCGAGAAGTCCAAAACCAACAAAATACAAACATTAACCCTAAAAAATGCATCGATCTGGCTGGCAAAGTTCAAACGTTTACTCTGGATACACCAGTTGACTGATATCACGGTAACTCGTGAACCGATACACGACAGCCGCTGTGTGCTATGCTTCTATGCAAATGTATAGGCCTACCACACAGCGGCCGTCGTGTATCAGTTCACAGGCGACTGTGACTGATATTGCAAAATCTTGGTGGACAATTCCAGGACTTTCAGCAATTCATGTTGCTTGTACACTCATGATCCCTTGTGCTTGAGCGATTCCTGACAATGAATTTTTCTCCTACATATCAACCAGTGCAGTTTAATACAAGAGGAAAGATTTGAACAGTTGAAGGTATTTTCGACCTGACAATGTTATTTTTTGAAGATTTTTTACTTTGTTGGTTAGGGACTTCTCATTGATTTGTAGTGACAGTGGTTATACTACTGAGATGTGGCCTTGAGCCTTACACTTACACTATTCAAACAACGCCACGAGCACCTGTGCTCTAACCTATCCTTTCTGATTCAGAACATGTACGTAATGGAACGGGTTTTTGCCTCCATGTTCAAGTGCAAGTTAGTCGCAAACCTTTTGACGATATTAATATAAACTTTGATTTTTATCGTACTTTAATAGGTATGATGGCACTACAGAAAAATCTAAACTAGCAATTTTTCCTATTTCGCTGCCTTTTGCCGGTATACGTGAAAAAAGGGGGAAAAAAGGGATTTGTTCTAGTAAGATAGGTTCCATAAATCGGAAATTGTCTTTGTTTGCCAACTCAACTGAAACTGCCTTCATTCGATAACTTAAATTTATGGTAATTTTAGATCGTTAATTTGATAAAATTTACTTAATCGAATGTCGAATCGTTGTTGCACCCACCATTTAGCCTTGGACCGTGCCAAGTGTTTGTTGGCGTAAAACACAATCTACGATAAACTTATACAACATCGGAGTCAGCTTTATAGTGCACATTGAAATGAAAAGGAATCATCTCACCACTGCAGTGAGGTAAAATTTTACACGACTGAGAAACGAAACCTTCCCTCGGCTGGACTGATAGGTATAGTGACTTTAGATTATGTGGTGATGGAAAGTGTACTACGTAAAAACCCACATTTCATCTCATTACTCAAACGACTCAGTATGAAATGAAATCAGTTCAGGTATGTGGAAAACTGAGTTTTACATAGGCCTATAGGCCTAGTTCCATTCTTGACATTTTTGCCGATGAAGTACAGTTCAATACATCATGACCAGTTAATCAGAATTAAAAACCAAATGACTCATAACGGGTACACATTTCGAGTCTAATTTTGACTCTTTAAAGGTTTTATTGCCCTATCAAAAGGGTGTTCGGTAAAGATAGGCGCCGGCCGAGCTCCTGTAGGCTTATGTAATGTCTGACTTCACCTGTAGGCCTACAGCTGCAGCTCACAGGTGCGTGGAGTTGCCGTGTAGTCTCTATGTAACACAGGCGTGATGTTTTCTGGGTAGTTGCTATAAGTGTAGTTTATGCTACGTTCCGACGTAGCCTAATCACCTAGTGTGATTAGGCTACGGAAGAGAACGTCGGAACGTAGCATAAACTACCTATAGCAACTACCCAGAAAACATCACGCCTGTGCTATGTAAGCTACATGGCAACTCGCATCTGTGGTACAGCTATGCCCCTTCAAGGCTAGTTACTGTTTATCCTCGAGATGAAATCATTGACCTTTTTAAAGGATGTTAAAAATATATCCTCTGTTAAATATAGCTTAAATTTTCAGTCATTCTTGGCTGTAAAATGATTGAAGGTTATCGATATAGTCACAGTTACGAGTGGAGTGATACGTACCGGCCGCCGCGTACTATGCATAGTACGCGGCGGCCGGTACGTATCACTCCACTAAACTGTGGATAAAGTATAAGGCACATGAAATCTCGACAGCGCCCTCTAACATCAGAAAGCCTGCTGCAATCACAGGTGCCTGGGTTGCCGGTGTACATGCATAGAGAGAGATGGGAAGGTTTGACACGATTTTGCCCTCCGGAATCCTGTAGACAATAAAAATCCACGTATATCAACGCATGCAGTCAAAAAACTACCTTCCTCCGACAGATAAATACCTTTGACGTTTAATGTCCAACCCTGAGACGTGTTAATCGTTATTTAGTCTCTCTTTTGGCCCTAAATTCCTGGTTACGTACATCCTCAGGGTGTTACGTACGTCAGCCATATTTGAACTGGACAAATTACCCATGGTTCAGCGCGCATAAGTGATGAACTCGTGACCTTCGCACGATCAAAACAAATGTAACAATGGTAAACTTCCCATGACTTGAGTTCGTGCAAAACTCAAGGCTGGCCGTTGTGTGCACCAATACTTGTAGCCTGTTTGATAGTGGATTTAAATTTAGCAGTTGCGGGTCACGGGTTCATGTGCAATGCAAATGAACCCACACTGCACTATGGGAAAGAATGTAGTTATCAAAATGGCTGCCGTACGTAACAGCCTGATGAACTGGGTTACCAGAGAGTGTTGGGCCAATATTGAGACTAAATGCTAGTTCGCCCTCTTGAAACTTGAGCGTTAAAGGCAAGAGGTATTTCGATATCGGTGTAGACCTTTTATTTGACTGTAAACCCCGTATTTTATTGGATTTTCATTCCGGAGGGCAAAATCGTGTCAAACCTTCCCATCTCTCTCTATGCATGTACACCGGCAACCCAGGCACCTGTGCTGCCATGGCCGTGCTTTCGAAAGTTGTTGTGTCGTAACATTTGCCCATTTAGAGAGAACTACTACTACCAAACGACCTTTAATTGACTTTTGAAAACGATTTCAAGCGTAAACTATACCTGGCCCGGTTTTGGGGTGTCTGCGCATGTGTAAACAATATTTCCGGTTTACTTGCTGTCGTCTGAAAGTCGCGAGTCGCCTGTTCCGATGTTTGTTCGTCAAATCACGATCGGCAAGTCAGCGAAAGGGCGAGCTCCTGCTTGGAATATGCCAACAAACAATGAATTCGACAGTAGGTACAAGTTTCAAACGAAGTCTGTCCTTGTTATCTTGTAGAAATTGATAAGTATTAAGACATTTGTATTGTTGATCGTCATGTGAGTCCATGGACTCTGCCATGGAGTCAAGAGCTGTAGCTCCATGGTGTTGTGAAATGCGGGCTTTCGGCCGTTGGCGGCGCCCTCCTGCACAGGTGCTGCGCCGCCGTTGTATTCATGGAATGCCTATAGCCTCGCATGTACATTACGCATTTCCCCTCGCCAACAGCAGAATGATCCATACCGCCGAAGCCTAAACGTAAAGCCTCTGCGGAACCACCCAGTACAACAAAGACTTGGTAAGTCCACCGAGTTTATATCACTGGGAAACACTATAATTGGCGCTGCGACTTTTCCGAACCTTTGTGGGAAAAGGCGAGAAAACTTAGAGTTTTATTTCTAAGTAGAAGTCGGAGTACCTCACGGAAAAACTCGTGACGTGGCCTTCCACTTGAAAGTGATACGAGTAGAGTTACGTGGCGTATTCATAATTGAAAGTACGAGTATACGAGTAGGTAGAATACGCCAGAGTGCTTGGAAAGTTTTACGAGTAGAGTTGGGACGCCCAAGTGCTTTTTTGATTTTCAACACTTGCCCCAAATAAATTAGCTGTAGCACAGTTTCTTCGGGTGAGAGACTTAGAAGCTAGTGGCGGCTAAGAGAAAATCAAGAACAAGCTTCCAGGTGTTGCTGTAAAGCTTGCGACGGAACAGGAAAAGGTAACTTCGCTGTAACTGTTTTAAGTAAGTTTCCTCATCTGGACGTAAGTTCATATTCGCTCATTGTTTGGGTGAAATAAATTGTTGGCGGGAAATTTTTGTGTGGTATTTCTGTGGTGGCAGCCAGATTTCTTCACACCTTTTTCTTGCTGACAATAGCGAATTACGCACACCACGTTTTCACTGCGCATTTTTGTGCGGTTAACGAAATATTCACCACCAGTTTCGGAATTTTACCATTCAGTGGTGCAAAAAATAGCGTAATAGGGGAACATTAACATCTCAAGTTCTTTTTTCATTCTGTGCTCATGAAACATCAATTTTAGACCGGTGACGCACAGTTCTTTGGTCATTTTGAGGGACATTTTTTTCCCTTTTCGTGTCTCGTTTCCATTCTTTCGAGACGTCGTTTTTTTGTATTTTTGTATTTTTGTGCCTCGTTTCTCGTTTTTGTTGTAAAACACCTTTTTTATTTTCGAGTTTCTAGACATTTTTAGAAAGTCGTTTTTTTAAGGAACTGAATTTTTGTTGTGTTCCGACCTAGCTATTGTGCATTTTATTGAATAAAGAAAGCACTTTACGTCAATTTCTCTGCAAAGTCACGTAACATTTTGCTGACATATTGTGGGAAATTTGAGTAACACTCCGACAGTATTACATTATTGTTACTCTGTATTTTATTGCGAGTAATTGTATTTTACAGTGCCATTTACTATATATTACTTTGTATTTTATTGCGGGTAATATTTGAGTTATTTTACATCATATTTCTGTATTACTCTGTACTGTATTGCGGGTAATAAACATTTTTATTATTAGCACCAGTTCAGCAATAAAACAACACAAATCATTGCCCGGCAATTATTGTAGGCATCACGCATATTATTGCTTGTGTTGAAATAAAATACTGGTCTGTGATTTTAATAAAACAACACAAATCATTGCCAGGCAATTATTGTTGGCATTACGCATATTATTGCTTGTGTTGAAATAGAATACTGGTGTGTAATTTTAATAAAACAACACAAATCATTGCCAGGCAATTATTGTTGGCATTACGCATATTATTGCTTGTGTTGAAATAAAGTACTGATCTGTAACTTTATATTTGGGAATTAAATATTCCATCTGGCGCAATCATGGAGATTGATCTCAACACCTGCACCATTAAAGAACTGGAATACTTACCTGGTGTTGGAAGGAAAATTGCAAAGAAGATGGATAAATTGCGTCAGAAATACGGTAAGATCACATATGAAATGGTCTGCTCGATACCACGGTTCACCCCTTCAGATAAATTTATGGAGATGGCTGTTTTCGAAACTAAACGGAAACACCAATCTTCACCACCGACACAAACTAAAGGTGCACATGCCATAATCCCACCTACTCAGGGGGAATTGGACAGTGAATCCGAAGGGAGTGTAAAAGACAGCATGAAAGAGTGGATGGATAGGGTAGATGAACTGACCCAACATCATGAAGCTACCCGAAGACGTACATGGCGGGAACTTCCACACCCCGGCGAAATGTCAACCGTGATGTACCATGATCAACAGGGTATTTGATGGTTTTTGATGTTTGACCATGAACTACCTTGGTTGGCTATGATATGAGACCACAGTAAGCAGTCAAATACCTTGGTCTATCACAGTTGACCACGGTCTATCATCGCTGATCTGTTCATGATTGTCGGCAACCATGGTCAACCATGTTATTTGATGACTGATTATATTTCTGACCATCGTTATCAATGCGACCATCGTCCTAGAATGACAAATTTTCTTGATGACCATGTTTTAAATTTTTATTTTGGTTAAATTGTAATATTGCAAAATTCTCTTCAACATATCATAAAGAATATTTTCAGGCAGAATTTAACACGTGTCCAACGATGAAGACAACAGGATGCCAAATATCATAATCACTCAATAAATAAACAAAATCGAAGTAAGTTATAGGTGGTATGTACTGTAAATACCACATAATCCTTAAGAAAAGAAAAGTCAAAGGATTAACGATTTGAGAAATACTATTTTTGAAAAAAAAATTAGATAGGTCAATTTGTGGAATGCACAAATTTATCAAACCATTACCTTGGAATATGAAATAAATGTACTGAAAAACATCAATGCATGAAGGTTATTTCTCTGGACATTAATGTTTTTAAATGATAAGTTTCAAAAAAGCCGTGACAAATTTCAGGAAAAGAAACTACAATTTTTTTGTTTGGTTTACAAGTCATACCACTGAATAGCTGCAAATTAGCCCATGGGCCCTGTTCAAGGTTTTTCTGTGTTGCCGTGTAGCACCGAGCACTAAATAAGGCCATTGCCTCAGTCATGTGTCGATCAGAAAGTGTTACTGTCCTACGTTGATACATGCAAACACATTTAGAAAGGTAATTGGCTTAAAATCTGACTACTCACGATAGTTACTTGCATAATCATACATGTCGGAAGGCCATAGAGGTACACTGACTGATTTATAGTGTATAAAAGTTGGCATAAAAGTAATATACTCTCCCATTCTCGCAAAACTAATGTTTGAAAAGGCAGCGGCAGCAGCCAGGAGGTCACAGGTCAAACAGACATCATGTATTCGAACTTTGACCTTACTACATCACGTGTTGTAAAACAAGACTTCTGATTGGCCAATTTTGCCAAGGTTGCCATTTTGAATTCCAGTGTTGGAATATGTTAGTCTGGATAATCATTCACTCCATTAAGCCACGGTTTTTGGGAGAAATCGTCGATTACTTCTCTCAGTCGATGATGAAGGGAACACAGAAGAGGTTTAGGAGAACAACTGTAATGATTGAAGGACGTTGCCTGCGTTAGAGACTTAGAGTTTATGTAAGTTAAACTTCGATCAGTGGATGTCCGTTATTTACAGTGTATGGCCGTGGCAGTGGACATGTTGAATTTTCCAGCCTTTTCGTGACGTTTCAACTGAGAGTTTGCTACTTCGACCTTTCCACACCTTAGGGGACTATTTCAAACCAACCACTGTTCTTTGAGAAGTTGAGAACATATGGCGACAAGAAGTGATCTCTGTTCATATCGATTATGGATTGGTATGGTACTTATGGTAGCAACTCTACTGCATGCAGTGCACAGGAATAACATAGTATAAATCGGACATGATACAGTTTTATTCTCGTCTCAGGTGCTGATCATTCGATGTCTTAATGATGGAAGAAATGTTTTTGGACTTGATACAACTACTCTCTTTCCAAGTAGTGCGGGTGGTGGCATGGTTTGTACTGTGATTCATTTCTTGTGCAAGTTTTACTGTTCATCAGCTCTTACCATGTAAAGGACACCACAGACCTGATCCTGATTTTTACATGTAGCAATTGAACATTGTTTTACCATGATGCCTTGTTTATTTTGGCTGAAACTCAACATCTAATGATAAAACATCAAATCAAAGTTCTCATGTTTTCCATGTACACTTCATTTTCAGGAAAGGCATTTTGAAATATATAAAGTGAATTTTATTTGTCAACAAAGTACACGTAACAAAAATTACACAGTTTTTGAATAAGTTTTTCATAGTTAAATTTATATATATATATATATATATATATATATATATATATATATATATATATATATATATATATATATATATATATGTGTGTGAATTTAACATAACATTTTTTAACTGATCAGTTTCCATTTGATACACATTTTAAATATTGCGATCTGTTGATCTTACCGTTGGTCTTTCAAAGGACAGATTTTGCTATTCTTTTGTATATTCCATTATCAGATTGCACTTAGTACGTGTAATCCAAAAAAGATATCAACAAAAGTACCAAGAATTTATAATCATTATTCTTCTAACACTAAATTCAATATTGATATATTTTTATAAAAAGTTACATGTACTTGTTAAAATTTGTGATGTTTCACTTTGTGATGACGTATCTGTATAATCTGTCAAAGCATTTTTAAACAGACAGAATTTATCAACAGACTTTCATGTATAATTCATTTCCTAAAATGTTGGTTATTCTTCCAACATATATAGAGATGTTTTCTACTAACATTAATATTTTGCATTCAGTATCCAGTATAATAGATCAAAGTACAAACGTTTTTATTTTGTATCTAACTAATATTTACAATGAAAACATATATTTAACAGCTCATTTCATGTTGAAACTACAATTATTGTATGTTCATAATAGAAGAGATATTTGTTTTATTGTACAGTAATATATTGTTTTTTTAATGAAACATTTATTGCCTGAGGGTTTTCTTTTACAGTCAAGTGTGATTGAATGTGTCCACTGGAATGAAGACGTGTTGGAAGTATATCCTCTCAACTTTTTCATGGCTGTTCAGACCTTCTGGCATCTGTATACATGACTCTAAGGTGAATTTTAGAATCTGCTGCTCACAAGGTAAACGTATCAAAAGAGTTACTGGGTCCTGGGTACATTTATATGTCACTTTAGAAAACTATCATTTGTATACGATACAGGGGAAGAAACAGCACAATGATGTCATGTACCACATGCTGACTGTCAGAATTGCTGTGGAAAAGACAATGTCAGGATTTACAATAATCTGAATACCGTGAAATATTACAGGTAGTGTGTATGCTGTTGTTTAGCCAGCAGTTACCATGCCTTTCATATGAACCCCGCCCCTAATCTTCATGCACACTCCATACAAACAAACACAATTTAACTTCTACTTCTCTGTGCAAATATGTATTTTTTACTATTGCCCAAACTTGGTGCAAAGTTCATAACACTCTTAAAAACCATGGTCACCTGTCATTGACCACGGTGGTGGCTGTGGTTGATCATGATTGACCATGAGTTTGTTGGCCATGTTTGACCATGTTAGACCATAGTAATTTGTGCCATTTAACAAACATGGTCGTCTATGGTTGACCGCGGTCATATAGCCATGGCTGACCATGGTTTTTTGGCAATGGTTGACGATGGTAGACCATAGTAATTTGTGCCATTTAACAAACATGGTCGTCAATGGTTGACCATGAATTAACATGGTACACCATGGTCATATGACCATGAACTAACATGTTAATTCCTGGTCTCAGTCAGAAAAAAATGTAACAACTTAGCCGGCTATTGAACCACTCTTTTTGGGAGTGGAGATTTAGCCGACTGGTTCTGTCTGTGGCCTCCCAGCTAGGCGACTGATGCCGTATGTTGTGGGTTCGAATCCGATTGAAAACTATCCGAATTTTCTACCCTGGGTAGGTAACACTGCTGGTGGACAGAATTGTCCCCGAGGTTATCGTTCGCCCAGTTAAAGCGATGAAATTTGTTTCTTCGCTTCGATAAAGTGTGTATGTGCGATGTATGATAGTGAGCATGCGTGCGTGAGTGCTTCACGAACTCTACAACGTGTGAGCGGTCTCAGTCAGGAAAAAAAATGTAACAACTTAGCCGGCTATTGAACCACTCTTTTTTGGGAGTGGAGATTTAGCCGACTGGTTCTGTCTGTGGCCTCCCAGCTAGGCGACTGATGCCGTATGTTGTGGGTTCGAATCCGATTGAAAACTATCCGAATTTTCTACCCTGGGTAGGTAACACTGCTGGTGGACAGAATTGTCCCCGAGGTTATCGTTCGCCCAGTTAAAGCGATGAAATTTGTTTCTTCGCTTCGATAAAGTGTGTATGTGCGATGTATGATAGTGAACATGCGTGCGTGAGTGCTTCACGAACTCTACAACGTGTTGAGCGGTCTCAGTCAGAAAAAAAATGTAACAACTTAGCCGGCTATTGAACCACTCTTTTTGGGAGTGGAGATTTAGCCGACTGGTTCTGTCTGTGGCCTCCCAGCTAGGCGACTGATGCCGTATGTTGTGGGTTCGAATCCGATTGAAAACTATCCGAATGTTAATTCCTGGTTGACCATGTTCACTTTCGCCTGGGCAGGTAGGTACCAGACCTTCCGAGAGGGAGAGTTGGCGAAAACGTTACGCAGGTCGGAGAAGGCAAGAGAGGTCAGATTTCGGTGATTATCCACCAGACCATCGGGAGTTTCCAATGTCTCATCAGCCGACACCCGACCGATATCCTCCAACTACTGGAGAGTATTATGGGGGCTATGAGACAGAAGTACCAAGGGAGCCAGCATACTACCAGCGTCGTAGAAGGACAGATCAATATCGACCATCTATCCCGTATCAGTGCCCAAGACTTTGGTATATGATGGTCTGGTAATTGGCGAGCGTTTCAGCTGAAGTTCACCAAGTTTGCTGAGACGCAAGACCTGTCCTTCAGTGACTGCAAGAATTATCTGTGCTGGTGTCTGGATGGCAAGGCAAGTGATTATTATACCATGGTCACCGAACGTAATCAGGAGATCAGCTACCATGAGTTGATAAAAAAGATGGAGAAGCGATTCGGTTCACGAGATCTTCCCGAATCGACCCAGCTTCAATTTGCCCAGTCAAGACAACATCCTGACGAAACTTTAGAAGAATGGGCAGGTAGGGTATATTCTCTTGCAGCACGTGCCTTCCGGGATTATAGTGACGCTACATTGGACCAACAGGCTGTCATGAAGTTCTGTCAAGGATGTTACGATCGTGAAGCAGGTGAGTCGGTAGCCAACCAAAGACCTGCAAGCATCGAGACAGCCTTGGATAGTATTAAATGGTACCAATATAACCACCGGGAAATATTTGGTGCCAGAACCAGCAGAAGAGAAGTGCGGTTTGTTAGTCCAGAGCCAGACCGGACGAGGGACATTTACGAAGTGCGGTCAACATCCCGATATGACCAAGAACGAAGGAGGTCACCTCCAGAACAACGCATGAAGTTCCAAGCTAGTAAGATAGATGGAACAAGTGCAATGGAGGGGAGGATGTCACGCATGGAAACCCAGATGTCTGCTATGAGGCAACACTACAGACTGTAACATCCCAATTAGCAGAACTCACAAAGGTGGTAACAGGTGCAGCCAACGAACAATGCACTTTTAAAAAGGTCCTTACTATGATAAGATATATTGTGCATGACAAATAATGTGAACTGACTAATTTTAAGACAAGAGGGTAATTAATTAGCTGTTCATAATTTGCCCTCTCACAGAAAATTTTTGGACCTACCCTCCCACACTCAAACTTCATTTTTACCCACTCCCCACATATTTTTGATTTTTGCCTGTTTCCCCTCCCCACTGTGAATTTTTGAAGCTCCCTCGCCCTGTGGCGAAAAAAAAGTTGCCAATTTCCCCTGCCCTGGAAACAATTCCCCTAAAAAGGTTTTTTGCAAAGCCCTGTCCCCACGACAATCAACCGATATCCGCCCTGCCCTACAAAAAAACCTAAAATTTGCTCCCCTACCACCTAAAAACATGTCCCCTGCCCTAGCAAAATTAAAATTTCCCCTGCCCTCAGAAATTGCTCCTGGAATAGCTTTTTCGATGAATAGCTCTGTTGGCTGCACCTGTGGTAAGTCAAAAACAAGCTCCTAGAAGCCGATCACCATCTCCAAGAAATCGCTGCTGCTAGGTGTGTGCAGAAATTGGACATTTCAAAAGGGACTGCCCACACCAAAACCCAAAGAGGGCAGAAGCACCTGAAAAGAAAACATTGTCCAAGCAGTTAAACACCAAAGGGTCAAACCCGGAGGCCTGAGTTTGGCCCATAGCGATACCAAGGGCCTCAATGCTTCTAAGGAAGAAAAGAGTTTCACCGAAACAACACCACCTAGTGAGCTGGAAAAAGTCTGTGAGAAAAGTGTGTCACCAACCTCTACAGGGGTGACACCAGGTAATAAAGACAGACTAACAACTGAAGTACCTCCAAGCTCTGATGCAAGGGATGAAACCGAGCAAGCCAAGGAAGCAACAACAAAGGTTGAACATCAAACTTCGAAAGCTTTACTGGCAGAGGCGAATTCCAAAGAGCAAGAGGTCATCCAAACTATTGAAGCAGATAACAAACCTACAGAAAAGGTTGTTATCAACGCAACGGACACAAAGGACAACACCGAACATGCCATGGAGGTAAGTGACATATTGAATGACGAACAACTAAACCCATATGTTCCATCGGCAAAGGAGCCAGAGGTTAATGTCACCTCAACAGATATTAAGCCTGTACCAGAGGTTGTTGTGGATGATGTTGTCCGATTACCAACTGACAGTCCTAAAGGTAAGAACCCTAAAGCTCGGCTGGTAAGTGGGCTAAACGGAACTGGAGTACCAAAGATACAAAGACCAACAGGATACAGTACTCCAGTTACAGGGGCGGCCGATAAAGGGACGACGAGAGATGAGAGGGACTGGCCTTGGGATCCAGGTGGCCTGTCCAACATCTCTACAACACAAGAACGGATGAAAAGAGATTACGACCTTTGGGTGAAAACGCACTCCTATGAAGATGGTGATCCTATCTATCTGCTGGACACAGGATCTGCCAAAGGGAAGTGTCGCAAACTTTGTTCGCCTTGGAAAGGTCCAGGAATCATCATTGCTAAGCTCACACCCTACCTATTCCGCATCAAACTGCGAAGAGACATACTGACCATCCACCATGATCGCCTGAAACGCTGTGAGGATAAAGAACTTCCAAAATGGTTGATATCCTACCAGAAAGTCCTAAAAAGTGGCATGGATGACACTGGGGAACTGTATTGCATCTGCAGACAGCCAGATGATGGTCAATTTATGGTGCAGTGTGACTTTTGCTATGAATGGTTCCACGGAGCGTGTGTGAATGTTACACCAAAGGATGTAAAGACACATGACATCTTTACATGTCCAAATTGCAGGTAAGAACACCCGGCATGCACACAAATTGGCAAAACGTTAAGGTGTAACTAACATGCACTCCGAATTACTTCTCTTTTCACAGAAACAATGGAGCACTCCCGGCGACATCGTGGGAGTGAGACCCGTAACCTATCTTGGGCTGAGGTGGAGGAAGCCGACCAGGACCGGATCCTCCTGCCGCCCAAGAGGTTAGTGTACGGGATAGGTATGGCCAACGTCCCTTATCACCGGAAGGAGAGGATGCTGATGCGCCAATACCAACTGGCTGTCCAGCGTAATCACTGGCGCTGGGTAGAAGACACTCGGAGGGAGGCAGACGTAGTGTTTCCTGAAGAGTGGTTATATCGGCATCTTCTCCATCGGGATCCAAAGAAGAACAGGATCCCGAAAAGGCATAGAGCTCATCCACCAAGTTCTTCCACGCATGAGTCTAGCCGTGATGTCCGCTTGAAGACCCAACCCGGCTTGACAGTTGTCAAGCACATACATCGATCGTCGGGGGAGGTCATCGAGTCATCAGAACATCACGGCACAAAGAAGGACTCTCCCTCCAGAGGAATATCATCAACATCCAGGGGAGTCTCACCATCAAGACCAGCTTCGCCCCAACGTAGAAGGAGGGATCAACCCCCAGCTAAGGACGGCGAACGGGCGAAGCCATCTGCACCCCTGGCTCGTACTTCCGAAGAAAGGCAGCGTCAAAACATCAGACCTGCAGCTGCAACAAAATCAGCATCAGCAACTCGACCTGGGGAAAAAGCTAGCCATCATGGGCAACCCAGGAAGGGTAGAGGGAAATCCTCTGTAATGGAGGAACCCTCCAAGAAGACTAAGAGGAAGTACGAGGACAGTACTCTGGAGGTGACTATCCAGCGTGGAGGAAAGCGGACGAGGCGCGTGGTAAATTGGTTTGGACAGGATCAGCGGGGGCAACCATCAACATCAAAGGTCTCCTGTCAGCAACCACACCCAGCCAAGCGTACCTGTGCATGTCCAGTTCCTGGGTGTGGTAAGGAATCGAGAAAGCTGAAGCGTCATTGCTTAGGGGTCATATCCATCCGAGCCTACAGGAGAAACCCCCGTATCATGAAGGCAGTTGAAGTAACCAATGCCCTGCTCAAAATAGTGGGCTGGATCCTTGGACCAGAGAAGACCATCCTCGACCTACTCCAGCACGTCAGGAAGCACTGTCTGAGGAAAATCCCTCAGACCTCTGTGCTGTCCAAGGCCAACTGCCTCATGATGAAGAAACTGTGCCAGGCCAATGGATGGGCTACACCGTCGAAATTCCAGCTACATCCGCCCAATTCACCGGCCGTGTTGATGCACTGGAGGATCCTCGTCATCCTTCTCGGCCGGTTAACAGAAGAACAACGGGATGAATTTCGACAGGTAGACGCCAAAGGGGTGGAGGCCAGAGAAGAACACCCAACCAAAGAAATGCCAGTCCTGGAGGGCCCACCAGAAGAGTCATCAGTCAGGTATGTGAGAGGTCAGAAATCGACAGTCTGCGCCCCCAATCTGCGCTAGCGCATTTCAATCTGCTTTATCAATCTGCGCTCCCATTCTGCGCTATCAATCTGCACTCCCATTCTGCTCTCTCGTTCCATGAATGTTTTGATTTTAGTCATTACGGTGGCATTTGTGACACTGCCGCGATATAGCTGCCCGCTAAATAATAAGACATGGCATGGTTTAGTGTTGAAATAGACTTGTATTTTTGTACACCATACCGACACTTGTACACCATACCGACCGTCAGGAAGACTGGTTGTAAGATCGAATGCAATTCCGAATCAAGCGCGACATACAGTTATAGTCTCATGGATCCTTAGGGCTATGAAGAAGACATTCGATGAATTTTCTTTCTCATATAAAAAGGTTGAGAAATGATCAAGTACATGTAGTAAAAGGGAGTGGCAGGGCTTGCTACCAGCGACTACAGCAACCTCGCGACTCGCGACATTGATTGAAGAAGTTTGTAGGATGGCCTACGGAAGCGCAAGTGGATACAAACTTTTGGTTTGGGTTACCGTCACTATTTAAACCTTTTTTTACGATTTCTCTGTCGATATTGAGCATTTCTGTTCATGTTCAGAGAAACGTTTGAGCCCGACACTTCTAACGTTAACCTGTTCGCAATGTCCGTGATGATGATTGACAAGTCTACGTCAATTGACGTCAAGCTAGCTGAATACACGCGTGTGCGGCCGGTGACCTGTAGATGACGTGACACAATGGCTATCTGGCTATGTACTGATCAGGAAGGTAGGTTGGGAGTAAACTTGCCAAAGTAATTCACAGTAATTGTGCACAAAATCGCGAAAATCGTAAAGGGAAATGTAAATCATGTCTTTCTGTCTCACATAACGCAATACAATGCCTGGCCTGTCACTATAAATATTGTTTCTCTGACTGAGTGCTCACGTTGTGAGTTTGACTCCGATTGAGGATTTAATGAATTTCTCAAATAAAGATGACATCACTGATCTGAGAGAGTGATGTCGAAGAAACTGATACTATGACGGTGACGATTAGGTAAGTTGATGCCATAACACATCGCAGAAGACAAGTAAAAACAATGATATATTTTCTCGAGATGTTTTCGATTTTTCAAGATTTGCACTTGATAACAGGAAGACGATTTACATGTAGTCATATCATGCAAGAAGTGAATGCCTGTGAACTTGGAACGCTCTGATTTCTACCAGTCATTTCAACTTCAGTGGTTGGTTCGAACTGTAAATAGTTTTTTCAATCGTCCACAAGGACGACCCATGACTAAAACTGCATAACTTTTGTGGCACTTTCAATGCTGCTCCCTTGTTTTCATGTATGATCGTAGCTGGCATTGATCAACAAATTATGACATTCGTTCTAGCTTTATGTTTATATCATGCGAGGAGGTCAGAAACGACAATGTACTTCCTTGTCACCGCATCAACCTGTCCTGATATAATCAAGGAAAGGTGGTGTCACGTCTGCAAAGATAATAAATTACGTACTACAATTCCATAGACACACGCTCTCTCATAAATGTATGTACTCCTCTTTCGATTGTTGAAACCATGTTAATGCGGAACGATTGGACTAACAAGCACAAAATTGCGATTGAAGTTCCGCTCTTGTAAACAATGGTCAGTCCGTAAATCTTTCTCTGGTCACAATCCCTCACGAGCATGTCCCTGTAATTTCTCAATAATTTCACAAGCTGAGCATCTCTATCAGCTCATTTTCAACCCAACTATCACTATTACAGTAGCTAAACCAATAAAATAGTTAATTTGAGTGGTGAAAACTAAATAGATTCGTTCGAGATTACTGCAAACTTTTCCACAGATGTGAAGACGAAATATCCAACTCTAGCCAAAACATGACTCTGCGTTTTGGGCGGTTGCACTCGACGTCTTTTTACCAATATTATCTACAATTTTATAGCAAGGAAAACGGTTGTGCGACAGGGCACGTTCAATTTGAAAATAGAGAGCAACTTGAAGGCAAACTTGATCGAAACATGGAGGTTTAAAAAGACCTCCTTTGACTAAGTTATGATTGGAAAAATCTCGCTGTAGGCCTAGCCCCGGCGAAATGTCAACTGTGGTTACCATGGTCAACAAGGTATTTGATGGTTTTGATGTTTGACCATGAACTACCATGGTTGGCCATGATATGAGACCACAGTAGGCATTCTAATACTATGGTCTACCACAGTTAACCACGGTCTATCATGGCTGACCTGTTTATGGACATCGGCTACCATGGTTGACCATGGTATTTGATGACTGATTGTATTTATGACCGTGGTTACCGATGGTCAACTATGGTTGACCATGATATTTGATGACACATGGTAGTTAATTTTGATGCCCAACTTCCTTGATGATCATATTGATAATAGGCTGTATGTATAATACACTCCTATATCTACATAGTTGAGTCTCTTGACATCATTCATAGTTGTAAGAGAGAGTTAATGTCGTTGCCCAGGAAGCTTAGACCAATTTGCTGTATTCTTGTTCATGTCAGAAGACTGTGGACAAATATCGAGCTGAATTTCGTGGAATTATTGACATGGAGGTCAGCACAGTGCTGCAATGGCAGGAAGTTAAGACTATCTCAGTCTCACTCAATGTTTGCCTCGAAACATGATATCAACATAGGCAAGGTCATAGCTCCATTGTTATTGGACCTTTGACCCTTTACCATGATGTCACATGTCATAAAGCAATGCATTTGATTGGCTCATTTGAAGCAGCCATCTTAAAAATTCACTTCAAACGGATTGTCTGTTCAGTGAACAACTGGAAAGTAGCTGTGTTTTTAACATCGATTTTGGGAGAAAGTTTGGACTATTTTGCTCATCGAACATTCAGGGAAACAATCAGAAGATGTTGGAGGATGATCTTGATAGAATCTGAAGGGCTTGGCTGTTATTGCAGTGGACACTATAATGGAGGCTAAGTTTGCTGATCCTTAAGCAAGTCTGTCAAGTTATTATGACACCAGTCAGGGATCACTGGTGTTTTGCAGAGTTTTGGTGAGGTTTATACCAAGATTTTTTCAGTTCTGACAATTTTTGACCCAAGTTTTTGATTCAAAAACCATCAAATACCATTTGACGGTGATCATGGTTGACCAAGGTTAATAACATGGTCAACCACGTTTGATGCCCATGGTCAACCATGGTTAACCATGGTTAACTACCTTGGTTTACCGTGGTTGACCATGGTTGGTGACCATGGACAACCATGGTAATTTGTGCCATTTAACAAACATGGTCAACCATGAACTACCAAGGTTGACCATGCATATGACCATGAACTAACACGGTAGTCCATGTTAGACCACCGACACTTTCGCCGGGGCGTGTAGCGAAGCCCCTTCAGACAGCTTCCTGCGTGAAATATTACATATAAATGGACAATATGTGGAACTCGCGGTAGAGAAAGTCATGACCACTGTACTGTCAACAGTGCGCACGACGTAACGAGTCAATCATACAAGGACGCCGTGTAATTTGTCTTCGCTACCGCTGGTAGAGTGCCCAGTAAAATGTTTTACACCCTTGGTGTTTAGCTTTTAATTTTCAAATTGAGCCCGTTTGCGAAGTGAAACGTTCATACAAGAAAACAGCTGGTATAGTCTTTGTCAAGAAGGATTTTATAAAAGAGAGATTCGTACATTCGTACATCTGATCCCCTTTTTCAACAATACTAGCAATGGAGCAAGAGAGTCAGTTAGGCCTACTACATGTATAAGAAACCCGATGGGAAAATCGGGCAACAGCCCAGACGTCGCATGGTCACCATGGGAACCGGCGGTTCTATTCAGAACAGAACGTACAGCAGGCGATGTTTCACCATCTCCACAAAATGGAATCATTTACGTAATGCTTATCTTTGACCCCCAAAACCTCGAATAGCTAAATTGTACCAACCACGAAACTAGTTCAGTCACGTGAATATGTATATTTCGATACATATATGAATCCTTTCACAACGCAACGCATCAAAAATAAAGGTCGCGGTTCTGGTTCAAGGACGTTCACGAGAAGACTACGTCGACTAACGTCTATCCCAACATTTTTTGACGTTCTTTATTTGGCTACGAACGCTTGTTGCTCTGAAGATCAGTAACCTAAAACTGATACAGATAGTCCCGAATTTAGTTCTTTAGCTTGCTGGGTCTGTAAAAGCATCTGGTCATCATTGCACATCGCATCGACATGAGTTTCTAAGAACTTTTACGCTTTGTATCACGGTCCCTCTGTCATAACTTTTGACACTGTCCCTCCACAAACTGTGGAAAGACGATGATTCGTAATACCATGGAGCTAAAAACAGAAGAGGTATCCCTCATGGTAATTTAGAACTGTCGTATCTCGTCATGTTTCCTGGTCAAACAAAGCCGCATATGCAGCAGTATATGCTTTAATCCATCGAAACCTGGAATCATATCTTACAAGACACGACGTCATGCTCAATGGTATAGACAGTAGACACTAGGATACAGCGACATTGCACTTTTATGTGATATCGGATATTTTCAGGAAATTAGGATTGTTAAGACAGATATGAGGAGAGGGGAAATCTCCAATATATCGGATATTTACCCGTGATTTGACAAGTCTGTAGTATTGTCCAGTATTGTAAATAAAATCAGACTGACGACGTCGGGCTGAACCAGATCAATGAGGTGGTGAAATCTTCGGTAGCACCTACATTGGATATACTTACCTGCGTTTTGACAAGTCTCGTATCACCCAGGTAAAGCATATGACAAATGTGACTTTTCGTACAGTGCTTGTATCAAAGTTAGAGTTAGACTGACAACGCCGGGTTGAGCCAGATCTATTCATGGGTGAAATCTCTGATATTTATCGGATAGAATTACCAGCGATTTGACAAGTGTAGTCTCGGTATTAGAGTCCCAACATCGCCGATAAATATCGGATGATCGACGATTACGCAGACCCAGCGTGCCCACATACAAGGTACCTCGTTGTGGTGACGTCTAGTATTGACATGGGACTCAACATATATTCCAAGTCTGTTATCTATAACAGATATATATATATATATATCTATAACAGAAATACATGGGACGTCAAACTTCGATAGTGGACAGTTAATAACCAATATTTAAAAATTGTGCAAAGTCGCTCCTTCATGTGGAAATACCCGATCGGTTAGGTTGTGCAGTTGACTTTCCCGATACTTTGGTGACTTATTAGTCATTTTGGAACTAGATTTTCAACATAATGACACGTCAACGATGACATTTAATTTAGTTTTTTGTTCCACAATGACAATTCTAGCTTTTCAGTGACCACAGTTTAGTCCCGCAGTGTTCTACCTTTCTGAACACAGTTCATGCGTACGTCAGTGCGAAGATATTTTTGAAAACAGACACGACAGTCAAATTCGGTGTTCGCGTGTCTCAGCAAGATGTTGTGCCGATTCGGCAAACTCAGAAACTGTTCAGTCCGATCTTTTTTGAATGAGGTAAAGCAGATTTTAGTGAGAAAAAGAAGTTAGCCAGTGAAAACACTTGCATTCACCAATGCACTTTTATTTGGGGACATTAGGTTGACCTACTGTGCGGACACATAAGCTTATAACGCAACAAACCATCTACCACAAAGTTAACTATAGACAGTTTGAGCAAAGTCGTTCGGAAAAAAGTAATGGACAAAAATACAAGTTTTCAAAACAATAATGTAATATGTTGTCCCTTTTACCTTGGATATTCTTTGAATTCTAATCACTACATGATCTGTACCCTGAGAGTTGGAGAGCGCAGAATGGGAGCGCAGATTGATAGCGCAGAATGGGAGCGCAGATTGATAGCGCAGATTGAAATGCGCTAGCGCAGATTGGGGGCGCAGACTATCAATTTCTGACCTCTCACATAGCTCCATCAGTGGGTGAGTATAGAGCTCCAGTCAACCTTTGTAGTCCAGCCCAAATGGGGGACACATTGGCAGAACAAGAAACCAATGGAGGAAGGCGAGTGTAGTCCAGCCCTGATGGGGGACTCACTCACAGTAGCGGTTAACAGTCCAACCCATGAGGGGGACGTAAAAATTAATATTGAGGGTAACAGTCCAACCCAAGAGGGGACGTGCAAATTGTTAACAGTCCAACCCAAGAGGGGGACGTGCAAATTGATGTAACTGACATGGACAATAGGGAAGGCATGACCTGGGGAGATCAGGTAGAATTAGCTGCTGAAACAGACCAGCAAACTGACCAACCTGTTGAACCAGTGAGACAGGCGTCAGTTTCAAATGGTCAACATTACCCACCAGCTCTTAGAAGCAGCTGACTCTCACTTCCACATTGACCGAGTGCTGAATAAACTTCGTGGTCAAAACTACCCTTCCACAGCATGGGAATTGACCGAATGGCCAGGTGGCCCTAAGGCAGAATTCCCAGTGAAAGTCATTGGGGGCGTAGAAGTTTATTGTGACCCAGGGTATTTTCCATCAAACTTGGAGCGACCTAGGGGGTGGAAAATTGCAGTAGGGATACACCCGAGGAAAGCCCCTAGCGCTGATGAGCAAGTATTTAAGACCTGAAGCAGTATGTCTCATCATCACAAGTTTCAGCCCTGGGAGAAGTGGGCCTGGACCGAACAGAGCCAGCAAAGTTCTGGAGCGTCCAAGAAAGGGTCCTGGCTCGTGCACTCGCTATGTGTGTGTCAGAGAAGCCCTTAATCCTGCACATTAGGGGGCCCCATGGGGATCACTATGGGTCAGATGTCCATTGTCAAGCCCTCCAAATGGTAAAGGAATGGTGTTCGCCACGGCAACGTATTCATATCCACAACTTTACAGGTACCATCAACACAGTAAGGCGGTGGACAAAAGCTTTCAAAAACTGCTACTTCGGGTTTTCCATCGTAACGGCCAATTTTGACCAATGGCAACGAAGAGCATTGAAAGAAGTGCCCAGTGATCGGTTATTGATAGAAACCGATTCTCCGTATCTCGGGGGCACTACCATCAGCACCCCAGCCTTAATAGGGGATGTTGCCGTAGCTGTTGCCAAAACAAGGGGGACTGATTTGGTGCGCCTCCTTAAGGCAACAGTTAACAATACAAGGCGAATTTATCACTAGGGATGGTTTAATTACTGCCAGTAACATTGCTAGCTGGCAGCCATTTTAAGTGTCAAGGTTAGCCAGTAACATTGCTAGCTGGCGGCCTTGTAAAATTAACATCTCAGTTTTTTAGATCCCTAGAATAACCATTCCTGCAGAAAATAAAAGAGGGGAGAGTGTAGTGAAATGTGGGCTTTCGGCCGTTGGCGGCGCCCTCCTGCACAGGTGCTGCGCCGCCGTTGTATTCATGGAATGCCTAGCCTCGCATGTACATTACGCATTTCCCCTCGCCAACAGCAGAATGATCCACACCGCCGAAGCCTGAAGACGTCTAAACGTAAAGCCTCTGCGGAACCACCCAGTACAACAAAGACTTGGTAAGTCCACCGAGTTTATATCACTGGGAAACACTATAATGGTTTCTGGAAGCATCAGGATGACTCATCCGATGAGTGGTAATTATGTCGTTGATACCAGTGGCCCAGAGAGTTGCAAAAACTGCTATATCCGTGTTACCGTCAAGTTTCTTACAGGGGAATTGGTATACAGCGTCATATATTCAATTCTTTCACAGTCTCAGTCTCACTCGTGCAGTACATCGCTTGTCGTTTGATACACAGCCAAGGCCCTGAGAAAGAAGGCTGAAAGCGGCTGTCGCAGGATGTATCGAACCTCCAACAGCTGTGGTCTCACAGTCCTGTTTAAAAATGACCTACGATTTATGTCATAGACACATGTACCGGCCACAGTGATTGGTGTTTGTGGTCCTATAAGGTCCGCTTACAGCTCACTGATTGGTTGTATCATGGAGTCATCAACTCACGGCACCGTGATTGGTTAGTCTCTGGTGTGAAGTAAAGTATCTTCTACAGTAAATTTGTTCTGAACATAAACATTCTGAACAATATAGAAAATATCAACTGTTAACCAATAGGGCTTGTGAACAGTGCAGTAAAGTAATATGTATGCAATATTAGGGACTGTTCAATTTCTGAGCACGCACAGCATACACTGAATTATAAGCTTACTATACCAACTTGCATGTGCAAATCAAGCACTCTGGATTGGTTCAGATGCGAGATTGGATTGCGAGATTGGTATGCTGCTAGCTTAGTCTTGGACCCATTGCTGAAGTGTTGGGTGGTTGGACAGCCTTTTAACAAATGTTCATTCACTTTTGGTCAGGAGAGTAACAATTAATATCAATTATTAGCAGAGAGTACACAAGATGTAAAAATTTATATTCGAATTTCAAATTTCAATCAATTTTTGTGAAACTGTTATGTACTTATAACTTTCTACGTCATCATCATCAAAACGGTATGCCTGTTCAATTCACCACTTTCCCTTGTTTTAAATGCTATTGATATTTCTGAAAATTCAATTGAAATATCAGTAAATCAACCACAACATTTCTTCTCAAAAATATTGATATTTACAACATCACTCTTATAATAAACGTCCCAATTTTTTTATGGTTTAACGACGACATTAGTCGGGAGATTCAAAATTGTCCAGTGTCTTTGTTATACGGGCAGTGATGATCATTACTATACACTGTGAGCATTATTAATGTTATGAAATCTGTTTGCACCAGACTTTTTTCCACATTGTACAAGATGTCATCATCAAGCCAAATTGTTTCCAAATTAACGCAAGGAAAGGGATAGAGTACCGATATGGATGCTACCGATAACATCAAAGTATTACAATTAAAAGGTGGAATCACTGAACATCCAGTCATCCCATTTCAATGTCAAGTCCAGCCAATGTAAATGTTCATAATCTAATTCATGTTTTTTCTAGCAATGCCTACACTGGTGTGGTTTGGAGAAACCTATCAGCCTACTACTGTCAGTGTCAACACCAAGTAGATCTAAATCTCCATACACATATTGATGCACGGCATGGATAATTCTTAGATACCAAGCAAGTAAGTCTCAGAGTTGTTGACCGCACACCACCACCATAATAAGACAAGGACAAAATGTAAGTTGATTTCCATTGCGTTCAAAGGAGATTCAATAACATTTACAATACATTCCAGAGGATTAATGATTTTCATTTTTGGTGTAGGCTATGATTCATTAGAGTGTGTTCCAACGTTGTCATATTTCTACCACGCGAACAAGGTGACTTGATCACCAAGTTGAAACAGCATACTCACTATAGCTTCAACTCTACTGCTTTGACCAAAAACAAAGTGATTTCAATTGAACATATTCTTCCTTTCATTACTACATATCTCATCAATGACAGGACTTTTGGGCTAAGATCTCAGAGGTGATTAATAGAGCAGGTTTGATTGAAGTTAATTAAGCCCTGCATACCTCTGTGGTGGTGCACTACTTAACTTTAATCAACCACCATCATGTACTTGCTCATTTTAAGAATAATTTTGATTTCAAGAAAACGTTCTGTTGTAATGTATTTTGCTAAAGTAGTGCCCGTTCAGTTCTCAAAACATATAGTTATGGTGTAATCTAGTTGATAAAAGGTGTACGCTAAGGTGCCGTATTGCATGCAGCTAACTGTTACTGTACATGTACTGACTTAGGGGAAAGATCTGCTGCACGTTAAGCTTAGCTATAACATAAATATTTTGCATCAGACTAATAAAATGTTTCGTCTGTGTGTGTGTGTGTGTGTTTGCTCAAGGTACATGTATTCCAGGCATTCACCCTGATCACAAATCTGACATACTGGTATGTCCTATCACCACTAGTAAAAAGTTTTGGCCAAGCTAAAACCTTTTTGGAATGTCTTCCACTTAAAACCTCACACTGTGTTGGATACACAACAATTTAACTCAATTTAATGTTTCGCAAAGTTATTATTCAATTTAACAATTTAATAAAGTTTTATCACTGCCAGAAGAGTCAAGGTATTTAGTCTTCTTTTTTGCCAATTTGACCTTTAACCTTATGCCGTTTCTTTTCAATCAATGTCATGGTCAGTAATTTGATTATAGGTAAAATGGTACCACATGAATGAAAGTAAGATAATTAATCCAAAGATATAAATTCAGTACTTATATTCTGTTACTGGTATTATTGGATGAGTGACAATCTTGAATAAACTCAGTAGACCAACAGCTGTGCTAAATTGCTCCTCAACAACTTATTACAGTGTAATGTTCAGATATGATATGTGTGTGCTGTCTGTTGCATAACAATGCCCCTAGCCAAGAAAAAAGATAATTAATTATGGGACAAGTCAGCCTTAATTCATAGACATACACTGTACAATGGTATACTGACAAGCTTTCAAGCCAAAAGGACACCAAAAAGATAAAAACGGAGTTATAACAAGCAGGCGTAACTAATACTAAATTTATGAACACAAAATTGAGTATTCTTTACTGAAGATATCACAAAAAGTTTGATAACATATTTCCATTATGGTCCACAGAATTGTGATTACTCTTCCCACCTAGAGTTACTCTCTGAATGTAGACAATTTGGGGATGCAAAACAAAGTTGAAGCATAGACTTCGAAATGAAAAGAGATACAAATCAAAAGTACTATGCAGTGAATTGAGCAATCAAAATGATGCCATTTAATCTTATGATTTCCATCAAAAAATAATGTTCCTTCTTCCTTTTGAAAATTGTAGATGATGAAAGTGGTGAAGGTATGGTATGCTGTTCTATAAGAAATCAGAAAAGAATGTTCCAAGCATGAGTGTCAAAGATAAATGTAAATGCAGAGTAAATGCTCATCATTGTGTGATAATTAGATACTATTCCCTCATATTTTCCTTCATTTGGCGAAAGAAAATATGAGTGATGTAATGACCGTGTCACCACGAGTCGAAGACGAGTGGTGACACGTTTAATTTTAGCACAAGTATTTTCCAAACTGAACAAAAAACAATATTAGGGAATAATATACTTACTGCATGCACAAGCAAAGAATTCATTATTTTTTGCAAAATAAATAAGTTTTCCTAAACAGTTTCCCATTTAAACTTCTGAACTACTTTTGAAATATCAATATGCCTTTGGCAAGTTGTAAATTATTTCTTGGTGTTGTATGAGCGAGGTAAAGGGCACTAATTTTGTGTACGGAGCAAAAGCCAGATGACCTTACACAACATGTACCTTCTGTGAAGTTATACTTGATTTCGAAGATAGTTTAGGCCTACAAGTTCTATTATATTTTGAGAACAAAATTCAACTGAATCTCCACGTCTCTAAAAATGTTAATTTCATTACAAGACTTTTTGAGGCTTGGTATCATGGCCTGGATGAGGCCTCCCCTTGTTGCAGTTGAAACTGCATGTCTGCCTCATAAAAGAACTGGTACTATAGCAGCAACAATTGTACCAGCCAAAGGGCCGTTATTGCAGCTAGAAAGTACCAGTACTCTGTGGGTTGAAAGGTCAGGCGGCTGTGGGGTCTATAGGGATACAAACCCCATCATGACAACAAAACTAAAACAGGACTAAAAAATTTGCTAAGTGAATGTATTTTATCAGACTCTAAAAATTATGAATTACTTGTATAAATTCATTTCAGACAAATTTTGATTGCAGGAGAAATATAAGTAGTTATTTTGTTTGTTTACCTTGACAAACAATTCTACTAAAGACTTAAATTTAGTTTCCCATTATTAGAACAAGATGCTTTAGAGGGCTATTTAGTTGTAGAGAAGTTGAGTAGTAAAAATAAAGACAAATCAGATTCAATTTTGACCAGCAGAAATTACTGCTTTATATCAATAGTGGACCACTCTCTGATAATTCAGAGTTGTTTGAAAATGAAGAGATTTGGAAAGGATACAATGTATATGCCCTTGAGTCAACCAACAAATATAGTGAACTGCATTTCTTTGCAGTAATGACATGTTCATTGTGAAGGGACACAACAAGTACCCTTCAGGCTGATTAAAGCTTCACTGTGCTTTAAAAAGTTAATGATAGGTACTTGGCCTTTGATGATGGCACAATCTTACTATCCTAGCTTATACTGGATACCAAAGCTCCACAAAACACCTTACAAAGCTAGGTTTATCGCAGGATCTTCAAAATGTTCAACAACAGAGTTATCGAAGATACTGACTTCTGTTCTTTGTACTGTTAAACGGGGACTCCAATCATACTGTGATGTTGTCTTTTCTCGGAGTGGTATAAATCAAATGTGGATATTAAAAAATTCGAAGGAACTCTTGGAAAATTTGAAATCAAGATCTGTTTCAAAAATAACATCTATTAAAACTTTCGATTTTTCCACATTGTATACCACAATACCACATGATAAATTGAAAGAACGCTTGAAAAACATCATCAACCAAGCATTTTTCTACAAAAACGGTTCACGCCGTTACAAATATGTGGTATTAGGGTATAATTCTACATATTTTGTTAAAAATACAACTAATGCTAAAGTGTTTTATACGGAGAAAGACATTATCAGTATGCTTGATTTCCTCATTGACAACATATTTGTTGAATTTGGAGGACACATTTTCCAACAGTGTATAGGAATTCCCATGGGCACTAACTGTGCTCCCTTACTTGCCGACTTATTTCTGTTCTCATACGAGGCAGAATTTATCCAGAACCTTATCAAGCAGAAAAAGGTCTCTGTAGCTCGTACTTTCAACCTAACATTTAGATACATAGACGATGTTATTTCATTGAATAACTCTGAATTCAGTAAATATCTCGCTATGATTTATCCTCCAGAATTGGAGATTAAAGAAACTACGGAAACGGCCTCTTCTGCTTCATATCTGGACATTTTACTTGAATTTGACTCCAATGGTCACCTTTCTACTAGGCTATATGACAAGAGAGATGATTTCAACTTTAGTATAATTAATTTTCCACACCTCATCAGTAATATTCCACTCTCACCAGCTTATGGGGTATACATTTCCCAGCTTGTACGATATGCAAGAGCATGCAGTTCATATGGTGATTTTGTAGAGAGACATGGCCATCTCTCTTTCAAACTGTTAAATCAAGGTTACACCAGAGCAAGACTTGTCTCTACATTCAAACGCTTTTTTGGCAGGTATCGCAAGCTGGTAGATAAATACAATATCTCTCTTCGACAAATGATCACTGATGGCATCGGTGACATTGGGCCTTAGTTAGTGACCACTACCTATCTGACTTACAGATTGATATATGGCGGGTGCCACATGTGGAGCAGGATGCGCTTACTATTTTCGAAACACCTGACATCACTTCTTGGTCTTTTGGCCAGAGGTCCATATATCTTTCTTTCATAAATTTGACTTTGTTTGTACCGTCTATTTACTGTCTGTTCTGTGCTGTTTTGTGTCTATGTTTACAACTATTGTCTTACAAATTTTGACCTAGTGTTATTGGATTATGGATTGGTATGATTGCGATTATTTTACTACGACCAGGTCGATGCTCCTGCTGGTGGACATATTGTCCCCGAGGGCATCATCCACCTGGTACTTGTACATGATAATGAAGGACTGTATAAGAGATATATTCATACCGGCTGGGACGTCGCCCGGGTTAACAAGGTCCCGACCAGCTACACGGGGCACAGTAGCTCAAAATCCGTGTGTCCCTCGGATTATCCTTCGGGATGTTACTAAGACATCATACGTGCAATCAGAGGGCAATATTTATCACAGAAATGGAGAAAGCTACCAGACAATTAAACCATGCAAATTGCTACTGACGGACTGTTTAAAGTCATCTCCAGCTTGTGATTATACAGGTTCTATCACAAAGTGTGGTATTAAAAACTGCAAAACCTGTAGTATGCTCATCACTACAGAACAGTTCAGTAGTAGTTTGACAGGTAAGACCTATTCTACCAAATGTCTGGAACCTCTGAATTGCACAACAAAAAACGTAATCTATGGAATTGAGTGTTCATTGTGCGGGCTCATTTATGTTGGTGAAACAGGAAACAGCTTACGATCTAGAATGAACGGACATCGCAGTGGAGTGAATCGATCTTTGGATGTGCAACTTTATAAGCATTTTAACCAGGACGATCACTCCACTTTGTCTATGCGTGTCCGTATTCTTGAAAAAATATACCATCCAACCAACAGCCCCACACTTAGTTCACCATTCCGTAGACAGAGAGAATACCACTGGATTAGACAGTTAGGTACCGCTATGCCTTATGGTTGTAATGACAACATCAAAGATATATAGGTAATCTCTCAAGTCCTGGTTGTTCAGAAGTGAATGTGATGGGCCTATTTGAGTCTTCTGTCCGTAGAAGACGTAGTCATGGACATAGGCGTTACCATCGGCCTAAATTGGATACATCAGCTACATCCAATTGCCATGACAAATTTCATGAACTGCTTCTTTTATTGCAGAGGCCTTTAGGTCTCCATCACATTCGTACTTCATTATTTGCTCTTTCCATCAAGGACTTGAGAAGGTTGCATGTCTATGCATTGGGATTGTCTTTGACAGATCCGAACAAACAACCGTACAGACTGGTTAGTATTATTGCTGACATTGCACTATACAGACTATACAAGCCTGTTCGTGCTGAACCTATGACTGATGATCATCGTCATTTCATACATCTTCCATTTACTAACAAAGGAATTGATGCCATTAATATCAGCAATATACTACACAACAAAAAGGTTACATCAACTATACCTGTATACTTTAAGAACCAGTCTGTACCTATTCTGTCATATCAATACACCAAGACAATCTCCAATAAAATATTCAATTACAATAAGGCATTGCGGCACTTAAAAATTGATGAATTCCTTCAAACACCAGCATCCTGTGACTGCTCTACATCTCCCTTCAAATATACTCCAGTTGGCCATGTCATCACTGGTGATCTGAACTTGGTTGAACATCACCACCTTCGTAAGATATTATCTTGTGGACCCAAGTTCAGAGAACCTCGCAGGATCAGATGGAACCATAATTTTAAGATCATTATGGACTCAGTTGAAGATTATGCCAGGAAATGGGCTAAAAGGGAGGATGTAGAGTTGGACACACTGTCAGAATGGGTCAAATCTGTGAGGAAATAGTGCGTGGCCGTATTGGTCGACTAAGATCACATGTTTGCAGAAGACCCTATTCTGTATTTAAAGATCCTGATGCTGTTAAGTGTTTGAATGATATCCATGACAAATATGTTGTCGTCCCTGCTGATAAAGCTGCCAATAACATTGTATTTGTCTGTAAGAAGTATTATTTGAATGTCTTATAGACGAACTTGGTGTAAGTAAGACCTCAACCAACTTCACTTACAGACAATCAATGTTCAGCAAATCTGAAATTTTGGCAAACCATAAGTCATTCATGGATAATTTTAATATTACAACAAAGGATGACCATAATAAGTTGCCAAGCTTATACTGGATACCAAAGCTCCGCAAAAGCCTTACAAAGCTAGGTTTATCGCAGGATCTTCAAATGTTCAACAACAGAGTTATCGAAGATACTGACTTCTGTTCTTTGTACTGTTAAACGGGGACTTCAAGCATACTGTGATGTTGTCTTTTCTCGGAGTGGTATAAATCAAATGTGGATATTAAAAAATTCGAAGGAACTCTTGGAAAATTTGAAATCAAGATCTGCTTCAAAAATAACATCTATTAAAACTTTCGATTTTTCCACATTGTATACCACAATACCACATGATAAATTGAAAGAACGCTTGAAAAACATCATCAACCAAGCATTTTTCTACAAAAACGGTTCACGCCGTTACAAATATGTGGTATTAGGGTATAATTCTACATATTTTGTTAAAAATACAACTAATGCTAAAGTGTTTTATACGGAGAAAGACATTATCAGTATGCTTGATTTCCTCATTGACAACATATTTGTTGAATTTGGAGGACACATTTTCCAACAGTGTATAGGAATTCCCATGGGCACTAACTGTGCTCCCTTACTTGCCGACTTATTTCTGTTCTCATACGAGGCAGAATTTATCCAGAACCTTATCAAGCAGAAAAAGGTCTCTGTAGCTCGTACTTTCAACCTAACATTTAGATACATAGACGATGTTATTTCATTGAATAACTCTGAATTCAGTAAATATCTCGCTATGATTTATCCTCCAGAATTGGAGATTAAAGAAAGTACGGAAACGGCCTCTTCTGCTTCATATCTGGACATTTTACTTGAATTTGACTCCAATGGTCACCTTTCTACTAGGCTATATGACAAGAGAGATGATTTCAACTTTAGTATAATTAATTTTCCACACCTCATCAGTAATATTCCACTCTCACCAGCTTATGGGGTATACATTTCCCAGCTTGTACGATATGCAAGAGCATGCAGTTCATATGGTGATTTTGTAGAGAGACATGGCCATCTCTCTTTCAAACTGTTAAATCAAGGTTACACCAGAGCAAGACTTGTCTCTACATTCAAACGCTTTTTTGGCAGGTATCGCAAGCTGGTAGATAAATACAATATCTCTCTTCGACAAATGATCACTGATGGTTTCGGTGACATTGGGCCTTAGTTAGTGACCACTACCTATCTGACTTACAGATTGATATATGGCGGGTGCCACATGTGGGGCAGGATGCGCTTACTATTTTCGAAACACCTGACATCACTTCTTGGTCTTTTGGCCAGAGGTCCATATATCTTTCTTTCATAAATTTGACTTTGTTTGTACCGTCTATTTACTGTCTGTTCTGTGCTGTTTTGTGTCTATGTTTACAACTATTGTCTTACAAATTTTGACCTAGTGTTATTGGATTATGGATTGGTATGATTGCGATTATTTTACTACGACCAGGTCGATGCTCCTGCTGGTGGACATATTGTCCCCGAGGGCATCATCCACCTGGTACTTGTACATGATAATGAAGGACTGTATAAGAGATATATTCATACCGGCTGGGACGTCGCCCGGGTTAACAAGGTCCCGACCAGCTACACGGGGCACAGTAGCTCAAAATCCGTGTGTCCCTCGGATTATCCTTCGGGATGTTACTAAGACATCATACGTGCAATCAGAGGGCAATATTTATCACAGAAATGGAGAAAGCTACCAGACAATTAAACCATGCAAATTGCTACTGACGGACTGTTTAAAGTCATCTCCAGCTTGTGATTATACAGGTTCTATCACAAAGTGTGGTATTAAAAACTGCAAAACCTGTAGTATGCTCATCACTACAGAACAGTTCAGTAGTAGTTTGACAGGTAAGACCTATTCTACCAAATGTCTGGAACCTCTGAATTGCACAACAAAAAACGTAATCTATGGAATTGAGTGTTCATTGTGCGGGCTCATTTATGTTGGTGAAACAGGAAACAGCTTACGATCTAGAATGAACGGACATCGCAGTGGAGTGAATCGATCTTTGGATGTGCAACTTTATAAGCATTTAACCAGGACGATCACTCCACTTTGTCTATGCGTGTCCGTATTCTTGAAAAAATATACCATCCAACCAACAGCCCCACACTTAGTTCACCATTCCGTAGACAGAGAGAATACCACTGGATTAGACAGTTAGGTACCGCTATGCCTTATGGTTGTAATGACAACATCAAAGATATAGGTAATCTCTCAAGTCCTGGTTGTTCAGAAGTGAATGTGATGGGCCTATTTGAGTCTTCTGTCCGTAGAAGACGTAGTCATGGACATAGGCGTTACCATCGGCCTAAATTGGATACATCAGCTACATCCAATTGCCATGACAAATTTCATGAACTGCTTCTTTTATTGCAGAGGCCTTTAGGTCTCCATCACATTCGTACTTCATTATTTGCTCTTTCCATCAAGGACTTGAGAAGGTTGCATGTCTATGCATTGGGATTGTCTTTGACAGATCCGAACAAACAACCGTACAGACTGGTTAGTATTATTGCTGACATTGCACTATACAGACTATACAAGCCTGTTCGTGCTGAACCTATGACTGATGATCATCGTCATTTCATACATCTTCCATTTACTAACAAAGGAATTGATGCCATTAATATCAGCAATATACTACACAACAAAAAGGTTACATCAACTATACCTGTATACTTTAAGAACCAGTCTGTACCTATTCTGTCATATCAATACACCAAGACAATCTCCAATAAAATATTCAATTACAATAAGGCATTGCGGCACTTAAAAATTGATGAATTCCTTCAAACACCAGCATCCTGTGACTGCTCTACATCTCCCTTCAAATATACTCCAGTTGGCCATGTCATCACTGGTGATCTGAACTTGGTTGAACATCACCACCTTCGTAAGATATTATCTTGTGGACCCAAGTTCAGAGAACCTCGCAGGATCAGATGGAACCATAATTTTAAGATCATTATGACTCAGTTGAAGATTATGCCAGGAAATGGGCTAAAAGGGAGGATGTAGAGTTGGACACACTGTCAGAATGGGTCAAATCTGTGAGGAAATAGTGCGTGGCCGTATTGGTCGACTAAGATCACATGTTTGCAGAAGACCCTATTCTGTATTTAAAGATCCTGATGCTGTTAAGTGTTTGAATGATATCCATGACAAATATGTTGTCGTCCCTGCTGATAAAGCTGCCAATAACATTGTATTTGTCTGTAAGAAGTATTATTTTGAATGTCTTATAGACGAACTTGGTGTAAGTAAGACCTCCACCAACTCCACTTACAGACAATCAATGTTCAACAAATCTGAAATTTTGGCAAAACATAAGTCATTCATGGATAATTTTAATATTACAACAAAGGATGACCATAATAAGTTGCCTAGCTTATACTGGATACCAAAGCTCCACAAAACACCTTACAAAGCTAGGTTTATCGCAGGATCTTCAAAATGTTCAACAACAGAGTTATCGAAGATACTGACTTCTGTTCTTTGTACTGTTAAACGGGGACTTCAAGCATACTGTGATGTTGTCTTTTCTCGGAGTGGTATAAATCAAATGTGGATATTAAAAAATTCGAAGGAACTCTTGGAAAATTTGAAATCAAGATCTGTTTCAAAAATAACATCTATTAAAACTTTCGATTTTTCCACATTGTATACCACAATACCACATAATAAATTGAAAGAACGCTTGAAAAAATCATCAACCAAGCATTTTTCTACAAAAACGGTTCACGCCGTTACAAATATGTGGTATTAGGGTATAATTCTACATATTTTGTTAAAAATACAACTAATGCTAAAGTGTTTTATACGGAGAAAGACATTATCAGTATGCTTGATTTCCTCATTGACAACATATTTGTTGAATTTGGAGGACACATTTTCCAACAGTGTATAGGAATTCCCATGGGCACTAACTGTGCTCCCTTACTTGCCGACTTATTTCTGTTCTCATACGAGGCAGAATTTATCCAGAACCTTATCAAGCAGAAAAAGGTCTCTGTAGCTCGTACTTTCAACCTAACATTTAGATACATAGACGATGTTATTTCATTGAATAACTCTGAATTCAGTAAATATCTCGCTATGATTTATCCTCCAGAATTGGAGATTAAAGAAAGTACGGAAACGGCCTCTTCTGCTTCATATCTGGACATTTTACTTGAATTTGCCTCCAATGGTCACCTTTCTACTAGGCTATATGACAAGAGAGATGATTCAACTTTAGTATAATTAATTTTCCACACCTCATCAGTAATATTCCACTCTCACCAGCTTATGGGGTATACATTTCCCAGCTTGTACGATATGCAAGAGCATGCAGTTCATATGGTGATTTTGTAGAGAGACATGGCCATCTCTCTTTCAAACTGTTAAATCAAGGTTACACCAGAGCAAGACTTGTCTCTACATTCAAACGCTTTTTTGGCAGGTATCGCAAGCTGGTAGATAAATACAATATCTCTCTTCGACAAATGATCACTGATGGTTTCGGTGACATTGGGCCTTAGTTAGTGACCACTACCTATCTGACTTACAGATTGATATATGGCGGGTGCCACATGTGGGGCAGGATGCGCTTACTATTTTCGAAACACCTGACATCACTTCTTGGTCTTTTGGCCAGAGGTCCATATATCTTTCTTTCATGAATTTGACTTTGTTTGTACCGTCTATTTACTGTCTGTTCTGTGCTGTTTTGTGTCTATGTTTACAACTATTGTCTTACAAATTTTGACCTAGTGTTATTGGATTATGGATTGGTATGATTGCGATTATTATCACTAGTTCTCATGGTACAACACAAACAAATGAGAATATTGTGGAGAATATGACCACAAAAGGTCAAATCTAAATATTAGTTTAATTTTTGAAAATAAAACGTCTTTCAAAACAAGTTAAACAAAAATCAAGACCTGGAACATCACCACACTAGCTACTCCAAATAGATCGAGATCTAAAGATTACAACACAACAATTTATAAGTCAGTTTTAGTTACTGAAAGCATAACATTCCTGATGTACAAGCTTAACAAGTCATCGCTGATGACACAGTCCCCAATCGCACCATTACTTGACATATACATGCACACTATAATGCAATGTCTGTGTGCCAATTTTAAACGAAACCTGTTCAGGGATAGATGAGATATGGTTCAAAAACATGAAAAAATTGCAGGGCTAGGGGTGACAGAGAAATGGCTGGTGACGGACCGACGGACAGAGGGATGGATGGGACCTAATCTAGAAGTCCCCGCCGGACTGCATCTGCGGGGACTAAAAATGACGGGGATCTGTCTAGACATGTCAAGGCACAGACTGATATGTGGCCTACTCATTTAAATTAATTAAATATACATGTAAGCAATTTATTATATCATGCTCCTCAAACTTTAAGCATAACTATTATAAATCTATGATATAGCTGATATACCCCAGAAATTTGATCATATTCAGCAATTTCACTTTTGATGTATGACCTCATTACGCAAGTAATTAAATATGGAAATGAACTGATACTAGCATATTATTTCACCCAACTATCAGCATATAAGTCTAAATATTCGCAATGTACTCTATAATTCTCATAAAACTCAACTGTATTTAGCTGCATTACATCAGTGCATTGTATATGAAAATTGGGCTGACAAACAGAATGCCATACTCATCAAACTCACAGCATAGGCCAAAGTATAATCAATCAAGAGCTGGTCTTTTGTCAAAATTGGTGTGTTCAGTACTGATATATGGTCTAATGAAATAATAATGGCTAATAAGTATATAGTTCTCACCAAAGTGTCAGCAGTTATTTCTAAGTATTAGCAGTGAACCTCGGAAGTATACAATTCAACTGTATTCAGCTGTACTACAGAATTCATTATCTATACCAATGTGCTAGCAATCAATGCCATACTGATCAAACTTACAGCATAGGTAGACCAAAGAACGATAAGTATTATACACAAGTTTTTGACCTCAGACATGAAAATTGTCCTAATTTAAAAATATGCGCATTATTTGAATAAAACTGACCATGTTCACTCCTGGCAACCTATATACCAAATATCAGCAATGAAATGAGTGGTTTCAGAGAAAATTTTTCTACCCTAAAATGGTCACCTGTAAGAGCAATGGAACAAGTAGTTTCAGAGAAGAAGGTGAATGTTAGTGGACGACATATGATGAGACAACTGAGACCCCAACCCCTCTTGGTGACATTCACTCACAGCAGTCATTCAGACACTGCAACTTTCACTCATCGACAAGACACAGAAATGACAAACACAATCATTCATATAACATACCAACCTGCCATCCATCCATAAGACACTATTTACAAAAGAGTAGACATGAGACACTTACAAAAGACTAAAGACATATGAGACATTATATATTTACAAAAGAGTATACTCACAACAAAGACACTTACCTGCTATGCGGCTCCCAGAAGACCGTTTGTTAGTATTTAATTATGAGTGCAGCATTAGTGGGTTAGTGAGTGCAACCAGGACCGTGCGGGCAAGAAAGCTTCAACTACCCTCCACAATTTTGTTGTACTGTGACTTGGCGTGTACACCCTTAACCACAGAACTTTGTACTCACCAGCATGCATGCACTGCTCCCTGGAGCAGCATACAGTCTGCTCCCCAGAGCAGTGCATGTGTGTTAATAAGTAAAAAGTTCAGTGGTGAAGGGTCCGAGCAGTGCACTCTAAGTCACGGTACAACAAAATCGTCGAAGCGAGCAACAGTCAAACCTGACACTGTCCACGAGGTCTCTGGCGCAGAAAAGGGTGCTTAATGGGTGGGGTGTTTGGTGTAGGAGGTGGATCAGGAAAGTCTGGAAAATCATCATGCATAAGGTCAGGGTCAGGTGGTGCCAGTGCTTTTGGAAATCGAACAAAGAAGGTTTCAGTAACAGTAACTCTGTTAATGGAGGTGGCTATTTTCTGGTTATCTCTACGTGTGGTGATTGTTATTGTGAGAGAGGAAATGGTATGAAGAGTGCCAGTGGGGTGCTCTTCAGTGCTGTGGGTCTTGTGCACGGTCCTCTGCCAGGTTTCTGAATATATTTATATTTACAATGTGAGTAACTGCAAATATATTTACAAAAGAGTATACTCACAACAAAGACACTTACCTGCTGTGCGGCTCCCAGAAGACCGTTTGTTAGTATTTAATTATGAGTGCAGTATTAGTGGGTTAGTGAGTGCATGTGTGTGTTAGCAGTGCATGTGTGTTAATAAGTAAAAAGTTCAGTGGTGAAGGGTCTGAGTAGCGCACTCTAAATCGCGGTACAACAAAATCGTCGAAGCCAGCGGGCAGTCGAACCTGACACTGTCCACAAGGTCTCTGGTGCAGAAAAGGGTGCTTAATGGGTGGGGTGTTTGGTGTAGGAGGTGGATCAGGAAAGTCTGGAAAATCATCATGCATATTATAAGGTCAGGGTCAGGTGGTGCCAGTGCTTTTGGAAATCGAACAAAGGTTTCAGTAACAGTAACTCTGTTAATGGAGGTGGCTATTTTCTGGTTATCTCTACGTGTGGTGATTGTTATTGTGAGAGAGGAAATGGTATGAAGAGTGCCAGTGGGGTGCTCTTCAGTGCTGTGGGTCTTGTGCACAGTCCTCTGCCAGGTTTCTGAATATATTTATATTTATTTATTTATTAGCCGTGTTCACAATAATGACATTGGCTCAGAAAGAAAGAGAAGGGGAAGAAAATGTATAACACTGAAAAGTTTTCAGATTCACTTCATTCACATTAGCTCAAAAGTAATTAAACTTTCAGACTGAAAATCTGTAACAATTCATTCATGTATTTTGCAACAACATGAACAATGCAACTGTCAGTACATGACAAAAAGTACTTAAGAAGAGAATCATTGTCAAAGCATTTTAGCTGGTTCTGAATGTTAAAAATCATTTCTAAGTAAATTGTTCGTACAGTGTGTGCTGGTTTACTTGGACATAATAAAATACAATGGATTTCATCACCAACACCAGAATGACAAAGGGTACAAAGTCTAAGATGTCTTGGAATGTTTTTAAAACGACCAATTTCTATTGCAAAAGTATGATCAGAAATTCTTGCCTTTGTCAAAGCAATTCTGTGAAATGGAGACTTAACAAGTGATAGATAATTTTCACATTTAAACATGTTTTTAATACTACAGTAAACATTTAATTTGTTATTTTTTGACAAGGCATTTTTCCAGGCTTCCTTAAATTTAGACTTTAAAGACTTTTTCACAAGTTCGATAACTGTTGAAGGTTTACATTTCTCACAATTCAAAATGCTAGAATTGCACAGTAGAAGAACAGACTCAACAAAATGTAAGAAACACGAGAAACCTTTCTTGTGTAAGCTTTTTTCGAGTTCAAATGCAGTATACAGCAAACTGCCCTTGGACAAATTCTTAAGGCGAACCCAAAATTAATAACATTCAAAATAACTGATATCAGTAACGGGAACGCCCAAGTTCACCAAGACAAGCATGGATGCTGGCAGTTTTACTAACGCCAAGAATGTGTTTACATGCTTTCATATGAATTGACTCAAATTCACTGACAGGTTTTGCAAATAATCTGTAAATCTTTCCACACTGACTTTTCTGAATAAGTAAGCACCCCACACCTCAGATCCATAAAGCAACACAGGTTTTACTAATGAATCAAATAAATGTAATTGAACCCCAACTGGTGTTCCATTGAGAGAGTTGAAAGCTTTCATGTAAGCGAACAACGCCCTCGATGCTTTGTTTTTCAAAACTGACCTGGCTTTTTTAAAGTTCGCAGATGAAGTAAAAGTAATACCCAAGTAGGTATAGGAGGGAACAATCTCCAATTTTTCTTTTGGATAAAGATACTAAATTTGTGGGGATTAAAATTAGCATTGAAAACCATAACTTTTGTTTTCTTGAGGCTTATTGAAAGTTGCCATTTACTACAATAAGATTCAAGCAGTTGAAGTGAATGCTGTAAACCATGCACTGTGGTTGATAAAAGTACAATATCATCAGCAAACATAAGTATTGGTAGTTTTCTATTGACTAGTAATGGAGCATCAATACATTCTCTGTTAAGTATAGATGGCAAATCATTCAAAAAGAGATTAAACAATGTAGGACTGAGATTGCAGCCTTGTCTGGTACCAATGTGTGAATGAAAATAATTAGTAAAACCAGATGGTAACTTGATACAAGATGTAATGTTGTCATACAGAGACTTGATAATATTTAAAAACTTACAGCTAAAACCTTGTTTAGATAACTTATAAAACAATCCCATATGCCAGACACTGTCAAAAGCTTTCTGGAGGTCAACAAAGCATGTAAATAAATGTCTAGATCTACTCTTGTGCTTGTAGTAATTGATAAGAGATTTCAATACAAAAATGTGATCTGAAGTGCGATGACCTTTTGAAAACCTATTTGTTCACAATTAAGTAAATTATTCCCGTTAATAAACTTGTTTGCTCTGTTATTGAGAATCACAGTAAAAAGTTTACCAATACAACTACTAACAGTAATACCTCTGTAATTTGTAGGGTCATATTCTGACCCAGACTTGTGGATAGGCACTATATGTCCTTTGGCCCAAATAGTAGGAAAAAGTTCAGAACTCAACACAGTATTGAAAATCTTAAGTAAAGCTGGCATCAAAATGGCAGAACCACTTTTAATCATTTCATTTAAAATTGCATCATCACCACAGGCTTTCCCTGATTTTAGAGATCTGATTGCAGCTGACACTTCACTGGCAGCAACATCAGAGTCAAGAATTGCATTATAAGAAAACTTAAAACCATTAGCAAGCTGTTTCTTTACCTTTGCCTGAAAATTGGTATCAAAATGTTGAGAATGTAAACCTTTCTGTGCAAGTGATTTAAAGTGGTTGTACCAAGCATCAGGAGAAATTCTGTCACTAGCAGAGTTATTTTTGTTTTTCAGGGTATTAACTAACTTCCAAAATTTTTTTGGATTTTTCTTTTCAGCATCTGCAATAATTGTTAACATATTTTCTCTAAATGAACGCTTACGGTGTCTTACAGTCTAGTGTACATTTTTTATAACGGAAAAATATGCCTCTAATGACTGGGTCATAGGGGTTTTTGTGTAAAAGTTTACCCATCTTACAAGTCTCCCTTTTCAATTCATAACACGAGTAATCATACCATGGTTTGTTGATTTTTCTCTTCTTTTGTTTTGTTCTCATTTTAAGATTTTTACATGCCATGTGGATGATCTTAACAAAATCACCAACTAACAAATTAATGCCACACATGTCAAATCATATTTCTTACTTAATAACAAATTAATGTGGTTTTTAACCATTGGATTATTTAATCCCTTAATAAATGGTTCTGAATTTGACCAAATATAAGAGTTGGGTAAAGCACTGAGAAGGTTGTCATACTGTGTATTGGATTGAACATGTGGTAACTTAAAACCGAGTGAAATCATACAGTGATCAGATAAATGACTTGGATAATCTACGTGAAAATATTCACACAGCTGTAAAACATCATGATTAACAATACCATATCTACTGTGCTACAACCATTATTATGATAGCAAGTTGTCATGCCCAACAGATCACCACTGACACGGCCATTTAAAACTAATAATCTACTTGTTGTACAGAGAGATATTAACTTCCTGCCATAAGGATTAACAAAATATCTCTGTTCTTTCTAGCAAAGACAGATTCATCACAATCATTTTCCAGATTTTGGGGTAGCTGATCAGAAATAAAATCCTCTAACGTACCTGTGCGTGCATTGAAGTCACCCAACATGATGACTTTACCAGAAGAAAGATAGGTTTGCAACTCCTTTTCAATCATTTCATAAGGATCAAAATCAGTAACAATTTTTGTCATTCGTAACATGTAACTTGAATTTTCGGGAGGAAAGTAGACAAAGCAAATGAAAACGTCATGACTGATATTAAAAAATGACTTATCTAATCTTAGCCAAACAGCAAAATCATGTTTCTTTTGTAAAATTTTAACACCAGCTCGTAAGGAGTTTTTAATAAATACACAAATGCCTCCACTAGTTTTTCGACCAATAACACCCATAGATCTATAAGAATTATAACAATAGTAATCATCAATAGAAATACACTGGTCAGAAGATGACCATGATTCAACAATTCCAAAAATGTCAAATTTCATAACCCTACCAAGGAAATCAGGGTCAGACATCTTACTATCAGAAAGACCTTGAATATTCCAACATGCTAAGTTAATAATAGGTTTTGATACAACCATACTTGAATTACATACCATAAAGCACAAAGGAGTAACCTTTGGCTGGGAGAAATCAGCAATATGATACAAATATTATACTAATACTGGAACTTATCACGGAAAGGAAAGAGGGAAAAAACAATATAGACAAGGATGAAAAGATGGGAAGGAAGGAAGGGGAAAAAAAATAAATAAATAAAAATACGTACCACCCTCATCCCTTTTTCACTCATGGATTTGAAGTGAATTAAACACAGAGAAAGGTTCTTATTCAATTTAGTTACCCACTATAACCAACACACTGTTGTGGGTTTGAAAACATGACATTAGCACCTGGAGCAACTGTTCCAGATGTTACATTGGAATTTAAGTAAACATTTCTAAAATTGCCTCTTGGCACAGAAACACTTGTGGAACCAGGAAAAGTGTTTGGAGTGCCTACTGGGTTAGTATAGCCTCCACTTTGAGATTGTTGTGGATAATTTTGATTGGGAAGTACAGTCCCTTTACTATTTTGATCAACACTAGACTGGCAGATGAAAGGCATGCTAGAATTTCCATCTGCACATATACCAGAGTATATTTGACCAGTATTTACTGGGTAAACAGATCCATTTATTGGATAGCCATGACGTGGCCATGCATAGCCAGTAGAATGTGTAGCGGCATTGCTTTGTAAGGAATTCCATGAGCAGGAATTTGAGACATTAGACCCTTCAATATTAGGATCGTTAAATCTGTTATTATTCAAGCTAGGCAGCTGATGTTGTGTTATATTTCTTGCATTTGATTGCTTCTCACTGTGATAAACAAAATCACTCCCATTTTTCACAGGGGTCGTGTTTCTGCCTCTAAATGGGACACGTTTTGAGCGACTGTAGCTCACATGAACAGGTATTGGTCTGCTAGTTCTAACACTACTAAACTGCATTGTGTTATTCTCAGACTGCATATCAACATTACGTACATGCCATCTATTTTTGTTACCTATGGTAACTCTGGTATTCTTCCCATACACAGCTCTTCTGATAGACATCGCAAGCTCAGCAGTACCACTGCGATTCAAATGTAACCCATCTCTGTTAAACAAGTTTCTATTACATCTCTTGAAAAGCTCAAATGAGTCAATGAATTGTGCTCTACTCATTTTACGACAGGCAATTAACATGTGGTTATTCATTTCACATAAAGCATCCTCAATCTCAATATCATATCTTGGTAGGATACTGTTTACAAAAACATTAGCTGATGAGAAATTTATATTACACTCATTGATGACCTCATCAAACATATTTCTGCAATCATCAAGTGGAATAGAGGCAATATCATTTGTTCCCAGATTGATAATAACATCAGTGACAATCTCAGGTTTACTGTACTGTACAAGGACAGCTTTGGCTTCTTGAAAATTTGAAGCCCTCACTTTATGTACATATGAACCTGGCAAGATACGTTTCTGATCAATAAACTTACCAGTTGAATCAGTAATAAGCAAAACTGATCTCTGATTCTGAGCTTTGAAATGAGAATTCTCATAAGGAACATTACTACTATGGGCATAGCTTCTTTTCTCACTGTGATGATGATAGGCTTATACTAGGTTTTGTTGATTCTGTTTGAACACTGGTAGTGACCCTTGGAGAGTCTGACTCTCCCAATTCAGAAAGTACACTGAATCTGTTTGAAGTACTTACATTTACATCATAACTTGGTGTAGAGCTATTCTTAGAAATATCTGCTTGAATAGCAGAATCAACATTACCAATATTAGGCACTGTATGAAAAGGATCAGGCCGGATATTAGTTTGCACACCAGTATCAACAAAGCCATTTACAGTTGGTATTTCATTCATATCAGATTGAATAGCAACATCAACTTTCTGACAAACATTAGTAAATGAGGTACTACTTTTACCACTTACTCTGTTACATCTTGAAAGAAATTCAGCTTTCATACATTTCATTTCTGCTTTCAAATTATTTACCTCCATACGAAGTGCATCAATTTCTGATAATGTAGACATTCTTTCTGCATTTACAACTTTTACTTCATCATCAAATCTTTGCTTTTCCACTTTGGCTTTATTTGAAAAGCGGACAATTTCATCGTTGTAATCTTCTTTGATCTGGGAAATCTCTTGTTTTGATGATACAAGACTGCCCTGCTAGTCTTGTACCATACCCTCAATACTTTCAATACGACTATAGAGTTTATTACATGATACATAATTACAAGATTTGTCACGTCTGTTCCTGGACTTTACAATTTTGGAAGCAGTAAAAGCAGGTGTTTTTGGAACACGTATATCACCCGAACAGGATGACCACTCACTATCTGAGTCAATTACTGGGTCCTTAACAGGTGGTGCTTCACGTGTAACGTTGTGCTTGGAAGTACTGCTGGTAACGTTCTTGCTGGTGAAAGACAATGTAACATCCGTGTCCGGAATGATAGTGAAGTCCGACTCTACCGGTGACTCCATATCACAGCTGTTAACAGAACTCTTAACAGTAGATGTCCGAACAGAGCCAATATCCCCTGTAGACACTTCTGGGTCAGATTCATAGCTCTTGGCCTTCATTTCTCCCTCTACATCTGAATCATGGTCTGTATCACTATCTTCTGTACCATCATATGACATCAAAGTATCAAACGACTTTATCCAAAGTCTGAGATGAGCTGCGCTACCCTGGACCATGATTGTTCCCCTGTTATAAATGGAAACTGCAATAAATGAAGTCTGTTCACCATCTACTTGCTTATTAATGTGATATTGGGTGCCACCTGGAACATTAGAACACTTATTGAGGAGTTCAAATCATTAAAGTAGTGCTTAATACGATCTTGCCACAGGGTTACATCTGTAGTGAATAAAATGGCGTCACACGGTATCTTGTTGACAGAACCATCCGGGTTAAATTCAGACCTGTAGTCAACAATTAACTTCTCCGGATTTTTTCTCAGGATGCTATCTTTCAGTTTTTTCTTCTTACTTTTATCTAACTTCGAGTCAGTTATTAATTCAGCAACATTACTACTCGACCACAGAAAGGTTGGCTACTTCCGCTGCAAACACCGGGGTTAGCATTTTCATTGGCAATGGTATGCAACAAATCCATCGACTCAACAGTAGATTTTGCAGCAAATTCGCTCGATGATGCACTACACCCTTCAGCTGTCTTCAATTTCTTGACACGCGGAGTTGTAAACAGTAAACTATCAAACTCCGAGTCACTGTTATAGTAGATATAGTCATTATCAAATGATAACCTCGTAGTTGAGCGACATGACCGTCGTAAGTTGGACGGGACGCACGTGGCGTCGGCCATGTTGGAAATGACCAAAGTCAAAGATGCAACACGGCTGAAAACATACTTGGAAAATAAAAGTTTACCGTACGAAGTCTTGACACAAAAAAAACGACCAAACTTGTCCATAAATGTTAACTAAACAGGAACGGGTACCATATTGCTGATCTGTGAGTATTTAGTGGAACATTTTCCGTACGAAATCAGAGTGCATCAAAATTACTCCTTCACCAGAGCAGAGCGCCCTCTAATTGTTGCCCTCTAGTTCTTATATTTACAACTGTGAGTAACCACAAATATATTTACAAAAGAGTATACTCACAACAAAGACACTTACCTGCTGTGCGGCTCCCATAAGACCGTTTGTTAGTATTTAATTATGAGTGCAGCATTAGTGGGTTAGTGAGTGCAACCAGGACCGTGCGGGCAAGAAAGCTTCAACTACCCTCTCCAACAATTTTGTTGTACTGTGACTTGGCGTGTATACCCTTCCAACCTGACACTGGCCATGAGGTTTCTGGCGTAGAAAAGGGTGCTTAATGGGTGGGGTGTCGAATGTAGGAGGTGGATCAGGAAAGTCTGGAAAATCATCATGCATAAGTTCAGGTGGTGCCAGTGCTTTTGGAAATCGAACAAATAAGGTAAACTTTCAGTAACAGTAACTCTGTTAAGGGAGGTGGCTATTTGCTGGTTATCTCTACATGCGGTGATCGTTATTGTGAGAGAGGAAATGGTATGAAGAGTGCCAGTGGGGTGCTCTTCAGTGCTGTGGGTCTTGTGCACGGTCCTCTGCCAGGTTTCTGAATATATTTATATTTACAATGTGAGTAACTGCAAAATAATATATTTACAAAAGAGTATACTCACAACAAAGACACTTACCTGCTGTGCGGCTCCCAGAAGACCGTTTGTTAGTATTTAATTATGAGTGCAGCATTAGTGGGTTAGTGAGTGCATGTGTGTGTGAGCAGTGCATGTGTGTTAATAAGTAAAAAGTTCAGTGGTGAAGGGTCCGAGTAGCGCACTCTAAGTCGCAGTACAACAAAATCGTCGAAGCGAGCTGGCAGTCAAGCCTTACACTGTCCACGAGGTTTCTGGCGTAGAAAAGGGTGCTTAATGGGTGGGGTGTCGGATGTAGGAGGTGGATCAGGAAAGTCTGGAAAATCATCATGCATAAGGTCAGGGTCAGGTGGTGCCAGTGCTTTTGGAAATCGAACAAATAAGGTAAACTTTCAGTAACAGTAACTCTGTTAACGGAGGTGGCTATTTGCTGGTTATCTCTACATGCGGTGATCGTTATTGTGAGAGAGGAAATGGTATGAAGAGTGCCAGTGGGGTGCTCTTCAGTGCTGTGGGTCTTGTGCACGGTCCTCTGCCAGGTTTCTGAATATATTTATATTTACAACTGTGAGTAACCGCAAATATATTTACAAAAGAGTATACTCACAACAAAGACACCTGCTGTGCAGCTCCCAGAAGACTGTTTGTTAGTACCGTATTTAATTATGAGTGCAGCATTAGTGGGTTAGTGAGTGCATGGTGTGTGTGAGCAGTGCATGTGTGTTAATAAGTAAAAAGTTCAGAGGTGAAGGGTCCGAGTAGCGCACTCTAAGTCGTGGTACAACAAAATCGTCGAAGCGAGCAGGCAGTCAAACCTGACACTGTCCACAAGGTTTCTGGCATAGAAAAGGGTGCTTAATGGATGGAGTGTCGGACGTAGGAGGTGGATCAGGAAAGACTGGAAAATCATCATGCATAAGGTCAGGTGGTGCCGGTGCTTTTGGAAATCGAACAAAGAAGGTTTCAGTAACAGTAACTCTGTTAATGGAGGTGGCTATTTTCTGGTTATCCCTACGTGTGGTGATTGTTATTGTGTGAGAGGAAATGGTATGAAGAGTGCAATTGGGGTGCTCTTCAGTGCCGTGGGTCTTGTGCACGGTCCTCTGCCAGGTTTCTGAATAAAATAATATATTTACAAAAGAGTATACTCACAACAAAGACACTTACCTGCTGTGTGGCTCCAAGAAGACCGATTGTTAGTATTTAATTATGAGTGCAGCATAAGTGGGTTAGTGAGTGCAACCAGGACCCGCAGGCAAGAAAGCTTTAACTACCCTCTCCAACAATTTTGTTGTACTGTGACTTAAAAGTTCAGTGGTGAAGGGTCTAAGTAGCGCACGCTTAGTCGCAGTACAACAAAATCGTCGAAGCGAGAGGGCAGTCGAACCTGACACTGTCCACGAGGTCTCTGGTGCAGAAAAGGGTGCTTAATGGGTGGGGTGTTTGGTGTAGGAGGTGGATCAGGAAAGTCTGGAAAATCATCATGCATAAGGTCAGGGTCAGGTGGTGCCAGTACTTTGGAAATCAAACAAAGAAGGTTTCAGTAACAGTAACTCTGTTAATGGAGGTGGCTATGTTCTGGTTATCTCTACATGTGGTGATTGTTATTGTGAGAGAGGAAATGGTATGAAGAGTACCAGTGGGGTGCTCTTCAGTGCTGTGGGTCTTGTGCACAGTCCTCTGCCAGGTTTCTGAATATATTTATTTTTACAATGTGTGTAGCTGCAAAATAATATATTTACAAAAGAGTATACTTACAATTAACAAAGACACTTACCTGCTGTGCAGCTCCCAGAAGACCGTTTGTTAGTATTTAATTATGAGTGCAGCATTAGTGGGTTATAGAGTGTATGTGTGTTAATAAGTAAAAAGTTCAGTGGTGAAGGGTCCGAGTAGCGCACTCTAAGTCGCAGTACAACAAAATCGTCGAAGCGAGTGGGCAGTCAAACCTGACACTGTCCACGAGGTCTCTGGTGCAGAAAAGGGTGCTTAATGGGTGGGGTGTTTGGTGTAGGAGGTGGATCAGGAAAGACTGGAAAATAATCATGCATAAGGTCAGGGTCAGGTGGTGCCAGTGCTTTTGGAAATCGAACAAAGGTTTCAGTAAGAGTAACTCTGTTAATGGAGGTGGCTATTTTCTGGTTATCTCTACGTGTGGTGATTGTTATTGTGAGAGAGGAAATGGTATGAAGAGTGCCAGTGGGGTGCTCTTCAGTGCTGTGGGTCTTGTGCACAGTCCTCTGCCAGGTTTCTGAATATATTTATTTTTACAATGTGTGTAGCTGCAAAATAATATATTTACAAAAGTGTGTACTTACAATTAACAAAGACACTTACCTGCTGTGCAGCTCCCAGAAGACCATTTGTTAGTATTTAATTATGAGTGCAGCATTAGTGGGTTATAGAGTGTATGTGTGTTAATAAGTAAAAAGTTCAGTGGTGAAGGGTCCGAGTAGCGCACTCTAAGTCGCAGTACAACAAAATCGTCGAAGCGAGCGGGCAGTCAAACCTGACACTGTCCACGAGGTCTCTGGTGCAGAAAAGGGTGCTTAATGGGTGGGGTGTTTGGTGTAGGAGGTGGATCAGGAAAGTCTGGAAAATCATCATGCATAAGGTCAGGGTCAGGTGGTGCCGGTGCTTTTGGAAATCGAACAAAGAAGGTTTCAGTAACAGTAACTCTGTTAACAGAGGTGGCTATTTTCTGGTTATCTCTACGTGTGGTGATTGTTATTGTGAGAGAGGAAATGGTATGAAGAGTGCCAGTGGGGTGCTCTTCAGTGCTGTGGGTCTTGTGCACAGTCCTCTGCCAGGTTTCTGAATATATTTATTTTTACAATGTGTGTAGCTGCAAAATATATATTTACAAAAGTGTGTACTTACAATTAACAAAGACACTTACCTGCTGTGCAGCTCCCAGAAGACCATTTGTTAGTATTTAATTATGAGTGCAGCATTAGTGGGTTATAGAGTGTATGTGTGTTAATAAGTAAAAAGTTCAGTGGTGAAGGGTCCGAGTAGCGCACTCAAAGTCACAGTACAACAAAATCGTCGAAGCGAGCGGGCAGTCAAACCTGACACTGTCAACGAGGTCTCTGGTGCAGAAAAGGGTGCTTGATGGGTGGGGTGATTGGTTTAGGAGGTGGATCAGGAAAGACTGGAAAATCATCATGCAGAAGGTCAGGGTCAGGTGGTGCCGGTGCTTTTGGAAATCGAACAAAGGTTTCAGTAACAGTAACTCTGTTAATAGAGGTGGCTATTTTCTGGTTATCTCTACGTGTGGTGATTGTTATTGTGAGAGAGGAAATGGTATGAAGAGTACCATTGGGGTGCTCTTCAGTGCTGTGGGTCTTGTGCACAGTCCTCTGCCAGGTTTCTGAATATATTTATATTTACAACTGTGAGTAACCGCAAATATATTTACAAAAGAGTATACTCACAACAAGGACACTTACCTGCTGTGCAGCTCCCAGAAGACCGTTTGTTAGTATTTAATTATGAGTGCAGCATTAGTGGGTTAGTGAGTGCAGCCAGGACCGTGCAGGCAAGAAAGCTTCAACTACCCTCTCGAACAATTTTGTTGTACTGTGACTTGGCGTGTATACCCTTCAAACCTGACACTGTCCACGAGGTTTCTGGCGTAGAAAAGGGTGCTTAATGGGTGTGGGGTGTCGGATGTAGGAGGTGGATCAGGAAAGTCTGGAAAATCATCATGCATAAGGTCACGGTCAGGTGGTGCCGGTGCTTTTGGAAATCGAACAACTAAGGTAAACTTTCAGTAACAGAGGTGGCTATTTGCTGGTTATCTCTATATGCGGTGATCGGTATTGTGAAAGAGGAAATGGTATGAAGAGTGCCAGTGGGGTGCTCTTCAGTGCTGTGGGTCTTGTGCACGGTCCTCTGCCAGGTTTCTGAATATATTTATATTTACAATGTGAGTAACTGCAAAATAATATATTTACAAAAGAGTATACTCACAACAAAGACACTTACCTGCTGTGCGGCTCCCAGAAGACCGTTTGTTAGTATTTAATTATGAGTGCAGTATTAGTGGGTTAGTGAGTGCATGTGTATGTGAGCAGTACATGTGTGTTAATAAGTAAAAAGTTCAGTGGTGAAGGGTCCGAGTAGCGCACTCTAAGTCGCGGTACAACAAAATCGTCGAAACGAGCTGGCAGTCAAAACCTGACACTGTCCATGAGGTTTCTGGCGTAGAAAAGGGTGCTTAATGGGTGTGGGGTGTCGGATGTAGGAGGTGGATCCGGAAAGTCTGGAAAATCATCATGCATAAGTTCAGGGTCAGGTGGTGCCAGTGCTTTTGGAAATCGAACAAATAAGGTAAACTTTCAGTAACAGTAACTCTGTTAACAGAGGTGGCTATTTGCTGGTTATCTCTACATGCGGTGATCGTTATTGTGAAAGAGGACATGGTATGAAGAGTGCGAGCGGGGTGCTCTTCAGTGCTGTGGGTCTTGTGCACGGTCCTCTGCCAGGTTCCTGAATATATTTATATTTACAACTGTGAGTAACCGCAAATATATTTACAAAAGAGTATACTCACAACAAAGACACCTGCTGTGCAGCTCCCAGAAGACTGTTTGTTAGTACCGTATTTAATTATGAGTGCAGCATTAGTGGGTTAGTGAGTGCATGTGTGTGTGAGCAGTGCATGTGTGTTAATAAGTAAAAAGTTCAGTGGTGAAGGGTCTGAGTAGTGCACTCTAAGTCGTGGTACAACAAAATCGTCGAAGCAAGCAGGCAGTCAAACCTGACACTGTCCACGAGGTTTCCAGCATAGAAAAGGGTGCTTAATGGGTGGAGTGTCGGACGTAGGAGGTGGATCAGGAAAGTCTGGAAAATCATCATGCATAAGGTCAGGGTCAGGTGGTGCCGGTGCTTTTGGAAATCGAACAAAGAAGGTTTCAGTAACAGTAACTCTGTTAATGGAGGTGGCTATTTTCTGGTTATCCCTACGTGTGGTGATTGTTATTGTGTGAGAGGAAATGGTATGAAGAGTGCAATTGGGGTGCTCTTCAGTGCCGTGGGTCTTGTGCACGGTCCTCTGCCAGGTTTCTGAATAAAATAATATATTTACAAAAGAGTATACTCACAACAAAGACACTTACCTGCTGTGTGGCTCCCAGAAGACTGATTGCTAGTATTTAATTATGAGTGCAGCATAAGTGGGTTAGTGAGTGCAACCAGGACCCGCAGGCAAGAAAGCTTTAACTACCCTCTCCAACAATTTTGTTGTACTGTGACTTAAAAGTTCAGTGGTGAAGGGTCTAAGTAGCGCACGCTTAGTCGCAGTACAACAAAATCGTCGAAGCGAGCTGGCAGTCGAACCTGACACTGTCCATGAGGTCTCTGGTGCAGAAAAGGGTGCTTAATGGGTGGGGTGTTTGGTGTAGGAGGTGGATCAGAAAGACTGGAAATCATCATGCATAAGGTCAGGGTCAGGTGGTGCCAGTACTTTTGGAAATCGAACAAAGAAGGTTTCAGTAACAGTAACTCTGTTAATGGAGGTGGCTATGTTCTGGTTATCTCTACGTGTGGTGATTGTTATTGTGAGAGAGGAAATGGTATGAAGAGTGCCAGTGGGGTGCTCTTCAGTGCTGTGGGTCTTGTGCACGGTCCTCTGCCAGGTTTCTGAATATATTTATATTTACAATGTGAGTAACCGCAAATATATTTACAAAAGAGTATACTCACAACAAAGACACTTACCTGCTGTGCGGCTCCCAGAAGACCGTTTGTTAGTATTTAATTATGAGTGCAGCATTAGTGGGTTAGTGAGTGCAACCAGGACCGTGCGGGCAAGAAAGCTTCAACTACCCTCTCCAACAATTTTGTTGTACTGTGACTTGGCGTGTATACCCTTCAAACCTGACACTGTCCACGAGGTTTCTGGCGTAGAAAAGGGTGCTTAATGGGTGGGGTGTCGGATGTAGGAGGTGGATCAGGAAAGTCTGGAAAATCATCATGCATAAGGTCACGGTCAGGTGGTGCCGGTGCTTTTGGAAATCGAACAACTAAGGTAAACTTTCAGTAACAGAGGTGGCTATTTGCTGGTTATCTCTATATGCGGTGATCGGTATTGTGAAAGAGGAAATGGTATGAAGAGTGCGAGTGGGGTGCTCTTCAGTGCTGTGGGTCTTGTGCACGGTCCTCTGCCGGGTTTCTGAATATATTTATATTTACAATGTGAGTAACTGCAAAATAATATATTTACAAAAGAGTATACTCACAACAAAGACACTTACCTGCTGTGCGGCTCCCAGAAGACCGTTTGTTAGTATTTAATTATGAGTGCAGTATTAGTGGGTTAGTGAGTGCATGTGTATGTGAGCAGTACATGTGTGTTAATAAGTAAAAAGTTCAGTGGTGAAGGTCCGAGTAGCGCACTCTAAGTCGCGGTACAACAAAATCGTCGAAACGAGCTGGCAGTCAAAACCTGACACTGTCCATGAGGTTTCTGGCGTAGAAAAGGGTGCTTAATGGGTGTGGGGTGTTGGATGTAGGAGGTGGATCAGGAAAGTCTGGAAAATCATCATGCATAAGTTCAGGGTCAGGTGGTGCCAGTGCTGTTGGAAATTGAACAAATAAGGTAAACTTTCAGTAACAGTAACTCTGTTAACAGAGGTGGCTATTTGCTGGTTATCTCTACATGCGGTGATCGTTATTGTGAAAGAGGACATGGTATGAAGAGTGCGAGCGGGGTGCTCTTCAGTGCTGTGGGTCTTGTGCACGGTCCTCTGCCAGGTTCCTGAATATATTTATATTTACAACTGTGAGTAACCGCAAATATATTTACAAAAGAGTATACTCACAACAAAGACACCTGCTGTGCAGCTCCCAGAAGACTGTTTGTTAGTACCGTATTTAATTATGAGTGCAGCATTAGTGGGTTAGTGAGTGCATGTGTGTGTGAGCAGTGCATGTGTGTTAATAAGTAAAAAGTTCAGTGGTGAAGGGTCTGAGTAGCGCACTCTAAGTCGGGGTACAACAAAATCGTCGAAGCAAGCAGGCAGTCAAACTGACACTGTCCACGAGGTTTCCAGCATAGAAAAGGGTGCTTAATGGGTGGAGTGTCGGACGTAGGAGGTGGATCAGGAAAGTCTGGAAAATCATCATGCATAAGGTCAGGGTCAGGTGGTGCCGGTGCTTTTGGAAATCGAACAAAGAAGGTTTCAGTAACAGTAACTCTGTTCATGGAGGTGGCTATTTTCTGGTTATCCCTACGTGTGGTGATTGTTATTGTGTGAGAGGAAATGGTATGAAGAGTGCAATTGGGGTGCTCTTCAGTGCCGTGGGTCTTGTGCACGGTCCTCTGCCAGGTTTCTGAATAAAATAATATATTTACAAAAGAGTATACTCACAACAAAGACACTTACCTGCTGTGCGGCTCCAAGAAGACCGTTTGTTAGTATTTAATTATGAGTGCAGCATTAGTGGGTTAGTGAGTGCAACCAGGACCCGCAGGCAAGAAAGCTTTAACTACCCTCTCCAACAATTTTGTTGTACTGTGACTTAAAAGTTCAGTGGTGAAGGGTCTAAGTAGCGCACGCTTAGTCGCAGTACAACAAAATCATCGAAGCCAGCTGGCAGTCGAACCTGACACTGTCCACGAGGTCTCTGGTGCAGAAAAGGGTGCTTAATGGGTGGGGTGTTTGGTGTAGGAGGTGGATCAGGAAAGTCTGGAAAATCATCATGCATAAGGTCAGGGTCAGGTGGTGCCAGTACTTTTGGAAATCGAACAAAGAAGGTTTCAGTAACAGTAACTCTGTTAATGGAGGTGGCTATGTTCTGGTTATCTCTACATGTGGTGATTGTTATTGTGAGAGAGGAAATGGTATGAAGAGTGCCAGTGGGGTGCTTTTCAGTGCTGTGGGTCTTGTGCACGGTCCTCTGCCAGGATTCTGAATATATTTATATTTACAATGTGTGTAACTGCAAAATTATATATTTACAAAAGAGTATACTTACAATTAACAAAGACACTTACCTGCTGTGCAGCTCCCAGAAGACTGTTTGTTAGTATTTAATTATGAGTGCAGCATTAGTGGGTTATAGAGTGTATGTGTGTTAATAAGTAAAAGGTTCAGTGGTTAAGGGTCCGAGTAGCGCACTCTAAGTCGCAGTACAACAAAATCGTCGAAGCGAGTGGGCAGTGGAACCTGACACTGTCCACGAGGTCTCTGGTGCACAAAAGGGTGCTTAATGGGTTGGGTGTTTGGTGTAGGAGGTGGATCAGGAAAGTCTGGAAAATTGTCATGCATAAGGTCAGGGTCAGGTGGTGCCGGTGCTTTTGGAAATCGAACAAAGGTTTCAGTAAGAGTAACTCTGTTAATGGAGGTGGCTATGTTCTGGTTATCTCTACGTGTGGTGATTGTTATTGTGAGAGAGGAAATGGTATGAAGAGTACCAGTGGGGTGCTCTTCAGTGCTGTGGGTCTTGTGCACAGTCCTCTGCCAGGTTTCTGAATATATTTATTTTTACAATGTGTGTAGCTGCAAAATAATATATTTACAAAAGTGTGTACTTACAATTAACAAAGACACTTACCTGCTGTGCAGCTCCCAGAAGACCATTTGTTAGTATTTAATTATGAGTGCAGCATTAGTGGGTTATAGAGTGTATGTGTGTTAATAAGTAAAAAGTTCAGTGGTGAAGGGTCCGAGTAGCGCACTCAAAGTCACAGTACAACAAAATCGTCGAAGCGAGCGGGCAGTCAAACCTGACACTGTCAACGAGGTCTCTGGTGCAGAAAAGGGTGCTTGATGGGTGGGGTGATTGGTTTAGGAGGTGGATCAGGAAAGACTGGAAAATCATCATGCAGAAGGTCAGGGTCAGGTGGTGCCGGTGCTTTTGGAAATCGAACAAAGGTTTCAGTAACAGTAACTCTGTTAATAGAGGTGGCTATTTTCTGGTTATCTCTACGTGTGGTGATTGTTATTGTGAGAGAGGAAATGGTATGAAGAGTACCATTGGGGTGCTCTTCAGTGCTGTGGGTCTTGTGCACAGTCCTCTGCCAGGTTTCTGAATATATTTATATTTACAACTGTGAGTAACCGCAAATATATTTACAAAAGAGTATACTCACAACAAGGACACTTACCTGCTGTGCAGCTCCCAGAAGACCGTTTGTTAGTATTTAATTATGAGTGCAGCATTAGTGGGTTAGTGAGTGCAGCCAGGACCGTGCAGGCAAGAAAGCTTCAACTACCCTCTCGAACAATTTTGTTGTACTGTGACTTGGCGTGTATACCCTTCAAACCTGACACTGTCACGAGGTTTCTGGCGTAGAAAAGGGTGCTTAATGGGTGTGGGGTGTCGGATGTAGGAGGTGGATCAGGAAAGTCTGGAAAATCATCATGCATAAGGTCACGGTCAGGTGGTGCCGGTGCTTTTGGAAATCGAACAACTAAGGTAAACTTTCAGTAACAGAGGTGGCTATTTGCTGGTTATCTCTATATGCGGTGATCGGTATTGTGAAAGAGGAAATGGTATGAAGAGTGCCAGTGGGGTGCTCTTCAGTGCTGTGGGTCTTGTGCACGGTCCTCTGCCGGGTTTCTGAATATATTTATATTTACAATGTGAGTAACTGCAAAATAATATATTTACAAAAGAGTATACTCACAACAAAAACACTTACCTGCTGTGCGGCTCCAGAAGACCGTTTGTTAGTATTTAATTATGAGTGCAGTATTAGTGGGTTAGTGAGTGCATGTGTATGTGAGCAGTACATGTGTGTTAATAAGTAAAAAGTTCAGTGGTGAAGGGTCCGAGTAGCGCATTCTAAGTCGTGGTACAACAAAATCGTCGAAACGAGCAGGCAGTCAAAACCTGACACTGTCCATGAGGTTTCTGGCGTAGAAAAGGGTGCTTAATGGGTGTGGGGTGTCGGATGTAGGAGGTGGATCCGGAAAGTCTGGAAAATCATCATGCATAAGTTCAGGGTCAGGTGGTGCCAGTGCTTTTGGAAATCGAACAAATAAGGTAAACTTTCAGTAACAGTAACTCTGTTAACGGAGGTGGCTATTTGCTGGTTATCTCTACATGCGGTGATCGTTATTGTGAAAGAGGACATGGTATGAAGAGTGCGAGCGGGGTGCTCTTCAGTGCTGTGGGTCTTGTGCACGGTCCTCTGCCAGGTTCCTGAATATATTTATATTTACAACTGTGAGTAACCGCAAATATATTTACAAAAGAGTATACTCACAACAAAGACACCTGCTGTGCAGCTCCCAGAAGACTGTTTGTTAGTACCGTATTTAATTATGAGTGCAGCATTAGTGGGTTAGTGAGTGCATGTGTGTGTGAGCAGTGCATGTGTGTTAATAAGTAAAAAGTTCAGTGGTGAAGGGTCTGACTAGCGCACTCTAAGTCGGGGTACAACAAAATCGTCGAAGCAAGCAGGCAGTCAAACCTGACACTGTCCACGAGGTTTCCAGCATAGAAAAGGGTGCTTAATGGGTGGAGTGTCGGACGTAGGAGGTGGATCAGGAAAGACTGGAAATTCATCATGCATAAGGTCAGGGTCAGGTGGTGCGGTGCTTTTGGAAATCGAACAAAGAAGGTTTCAGTAACGGTAACTCTGTTCATGGAGGTGGCTATTTTCTGGTTATCCCTACGTGTGGTGATTGTTATTGTGTGAGAGGAAATGGTATGAAGAGTGCCAGTGGGGTGCTCTTCAGTGCTGTGGGTCTTGTGCACGGTCCTCTGCCAGGTTTCTGAATAAAATAATATATTTACAAAAGAGTATACTCACAACAAAGACACTTACCTGCTGTGTGGCTCCCAGAAGACTGATTGCTAGTATTTAATTATGAGTGCAGCATAAGTGGGTTAGTGAGTGCAACCAGGACCCGCAGGCAAGAAAGCTTTAACTACCCTCTCCAACAATTTTGTTGTACTGTGACTTAAAAGTTCAGTGGTGAAGGGTCTAAGTAGCGCACGCTTAGTCGCAGTACAACAAAATCGTCGAAGCGAGCTGGCAGTCGAACCTGACACTGTCCATGAGGTCTCTGGTGCAGAAAAGGGTGCTTAATGGGTGGGGTGTTTGGTGTAGGAGGTGGATCAGGAAAGACTGGAAATCATCATGCAGAAGGTCAGGGTCAGGTGGTGCCAGTACTTTTGGAAATCAACAAAGAAGGTTTCAGTAACAGTAACTCTGTTAATGGAGGTGGCTATGTTCTGGTTATCTCTACGTGTGGTGATTGTTATTGTGAGAGAGGAAATGGTATGAAGAGTGCCAGTGGGGTGCTCTTCAGTGCTGTGGGTCTTGTGCACGGTCCTCTGCCAGGTTTCTGAATATATTTATATTTACAATGTGAGTAACCGCAAATATATTTACAAAAGAGTATACTCACAACAAAGACACTTACCTGCTGTGCGGCTCCCAGAAGACCGTTTGTTAGTATTTAATTATGAGTGCAGCATTAGTGGGTTAGTGAGTGCAACCAGGACCGTGCGGGCAAGAAAGCTTCAACTACCCTCTCCAACAATTTTGTTGTACTGTGACTTGGCGTGTATACCCTTCAAACCTGACACTGTCCACGAGGTTTCTGGCGTAGAAAAGGGTGCTTAATGGGTGGGGTGTCGGATGTAGGAGGTGGATCAGGAAAGTCTGGAAAATCATCATGCATAAGGTCAGGGTCAGGTGGTGCCAGTGCTTTTGGAAATCGAACAAATAAGGTAAACTTTCAGTAACAGAGGTGGCTATTTGCTGGTTATCTCTATATGCGGTGATCGGTATTGTGAAAGAGGAAATGGTATGAAGAGTGCCAGTGGGGTGCTCTTCAGTGCTGTGGGTCTTGTGCACGGTCCTCTGCCGGGTTTCTGAATATATTTATATTTACAATGTGAGTAACTGCAAAATAATATATTTACAAAAGAGTATACTCACAACAAAGACACTTACCTGCTGTGCGGCTCCCAGAAGACCGTTTGTTAGTATTTAATTATGAGTGCAGTATTAGTGGGTTAGTGAGTGCATGTGTATGTGAGCAGTGCATGTGTGTTAATAAGTAAAAAGTTCAGTGGTGAAGGGTCCGAGTAGCGCACTCTAAGTCGCGGTACAACAAAATCGTCGAAACGAGCGGGCAGTCAAACCTGACACTGTCCATGAGGTTTCTGGCGTAGAAAAGGGTGCTTAATGGGTGTGGGGTGTTGGATGTAGGAGGTGGATCAGGAAAGTCTGGAAAATCATCATGCATAAGGTCAGGGTCAGGTGGTGCCAGTGCTTTTGGAAATCGAACAAATAAGGTAAACTTTCAGTAACAGTAACTCTGTTAACGGAGGTGGCTATTTGCTGGTTATCTCTACATGCGGTGATCGTTATTGTGAAAGAGGACATGGTATGAAGAGTGCGAGCGGGGTGCTCTTCAGTGCTGTGGGTCTTGTGCACGGTCCTCTGCCAGGTTTCTGAATATATTTATATTTACAACTGTGAGTAACCGCAAATATATTTACAAAAGAGTATACTCACAACAAAGACACCTGCTGTGCAGCTCCCAGAAGACTGTTTGTTAGTACCGTATTTAATTATGAGTGCAGCATTAGTGGGTTAGTGAGTGCATGTGTGTGTGAGCAGTGCATGTGTGTTAATAAGTAAAAAGTTCAGTGGTGAAGGGTCTGAGTAGCGCACTCTAAGTCGTGGTACAACAAAATCGTCGAAGCGAGCAGGCAGTCAAACCTGACACTGTCCACGAGGTTTCCAGCATAGAAAAGGGTGCTTAATGGGTGGGGTGTCAAATGTAGGAGGTGGATCAGGAAAGTCTGGAAAATCATCATGCATAAGGTCAGGTGGTGCCGGTGCTTTTGGAAATCGAACAAAGAAGGTTTCAGTAACGGTAACTCTGTTAATGGAGGTGGCTATTTTCTGGTTATCTCTACGTGTGGTGATTGTTATTGTGAGAGAGGAAATGGTATGAAGAGTGCCATTGGGGTGCTCTTCAGTGCCGTGGGTCTTGTGCACGGTCCTCTGCCAGGTTTCTGAATAAAATAATATATTTACAAAAGAGTATATACTCACAACAAAGACACCTGCTGTGTGGCTCCAGAAGACCGATTGCTAGTATTTAATTATGAGTGCAGCATAAGTGGGTTAGTGAGTGCAACCAGGACCCGCAGGCAAGAAAGCTTCAACTACCCTCTCCAACAATTTTGTTGTACTGTGACTTAAAAGTTCAGTGGTGAAGGGTCCGAGTAGCGCACTCTAAGTTGCGGTACAACAAAATAGTCCAAGCATGCGGGCAGTCGAATCTGACACTGTTCATGAGGTCTCTGGTGCAGAAAAGGGTGCTAAAGGGTGGGATGTCGAATGTAGGAGGTGGATCAGGAAAGTCTGGAAAATTATCATGCATATGGTCAGGGCCAGGTGGTGCCAGTGCTTTTGAAATCGAACAAAGGTGGTTTCAGTAAAAGTAACTCTGTTAATGGAGGTGGCTATTTTCTAGTTATCTCTACGTGTGGTGATTGTTATTGTGAGAGAGGAAATGGTATGAAGAGTGCCAGTGGGGTGCTCTTCAGTGCTGTGGGTCTTGTGCACGGTCCTCTGCCAGGTTTCTGAATATATTTATTTTTACAATGTGTGTAGCTGCAAAATAATATATTTACAAAAGAGTGTACTTACAATTAACAAAGACACTTACCTGCTGTGCAGCTCCCAGAAGACCATTTGTTAGTATTTAATTATGAGTGCAGCATTAGTGGGTTATAGAGTGTATGTGTGTTAATAAGTAAAAGTTCAGTGGTGAAGGGTCCGAGTAGCGCACTCAAAGTCACAGTACAACAAAATCGTCGAAGCGAGTGGGCAGTCAAACCTGACACTGTCCACAAGATCTCTGGTGTAGAAAAGGGTGCTTAATGGGCGGGGTGTTTGGTGTAGGAGGTGGATCAGGAAAGACTGGAAAATCATCATGCATAAGGTCAGGGTCAGGTGGTGCCAGTGCTTTTGGAAATCGAACAAAGGTTTCAGTAACAGTAACTCTGTTAATGGAGGTGGCTATTTTCTGGTTATCTCTACATGTGGTGATTGTTATTGTGAGAGAGGAAATGGTATGAAGAGTGCCAGTGGGGTGCTCTTCAGTGCTGTGGGTCTTGTGCACGGTCCTCTGCCAGGTTTCTGAATATATTTATATTTACAACTGTGAGTAACCGCAAATATATTTACAAAAGAGTATACTCACAACAAAGACACTTACCTGCTGTGCGGCTCCCAGAAGACCGTTTGTTAGTATTTAATTATGAGTGCAGCATTAGTGGGTTAGTGAGTGCAACCAGGACCGTGCAGGCAAGAAAGCTTCAACTACCCTCTCCAACAATTTTGTTGTACTGTGACTTGGCGTGTATACCCTTCAAACCTGACACTGTCCACGAGGTTTCTGGCGTAGAAAAGGGTGCTTAATGGGTGGGGTGTCGGATGTAGGAGGTGGATCAAGAAAGTCTGGAAAATCATCATGCATAAGGTCAGGTGGTGCCAGTGCTTTTGGAAATCGAACAAATAAGGTAAACTTTCAGTAACAGAGGTGGCTATTTGCTGGTTATCTCTACGTGTGGTGATTGTTATTGTGAGAGAGGAAATGGTATGAAGAGTGCCAGTGGGGTGCTCTTCAGTGCTGTGGGTCTTGTGCACGGTCCTCTGCCAGGTTTCTGAATATATATATTTACAATGTGAGTAACTGCAAATATATTTACAAAAGAGTATACTCACAACAAAGACACTTACCTGCTGTGCGGCTCCCAGAAGACCGTTTGTTAGTATTTAATTATGAGTGCAGCATTGGTGGGTTAGTGCAACCAGGACCGTGCGGACACGAAAGCTTCAACTACCCTCTCCAACAATTTTGTTGTACTGTGACTTGGCGTGTACACCCTTAACCACAGAACTTTGTACTCACTAGCATGCATGCACTGCTCCCTGGAGCAGCATGCAGTCTGCTCCCCAGAGCAGGTGGTGGATCAGGAAAGTCTGGAAAATCATCATGGATAAGGTCAGGGTCAGGGAAAATTCTACACTGCAAGTAAATTTTAAGTTTCTCACACGTAGCTATTGAACAGAAAATTGGGCTTTGACGAAGTTACCGGTTTATGGTGGCCAGTGTACATCGAAAAAACGAGACTATACAAATAATGAATGTTAAATGTTCAGAAATAAAAATACCTGAAGAGAGATCACCTGACTGTCCTTACCTTGTTACATCATACATGATGTAAAAGTGTGCAAGATTTGACCAAAAATTTCATAATAATGGGTCAAGGAGAGCCATTCAAAAAGTCCACTTTGTGGTCGCATTGCGGACATTTCCAGCTGTCAACCATAATTTTCCTGCTTTGACAATATTGACTCAACCAAAGTTGACAAAACTTGCTATGTGCATTGAAGATACTTCCTAATTTGCATATTTAATGAACTTTTCTAGTTTAAGGATTATATAGTTTGATTGACTTGACCAAAGTTGATGAACTTGCTATGTACATAGAAGATGCTATTATACAACACTATTAATATTGAAAGTCAGAGGGAAGATAAGATAGATGGGAATTTCTCACTTGTAAACATGTGCCAAAACAAAGTGATGATCACTGATAAATTGTGTTAAATTGAGATGATCGCGAGATCTAAACTTGGTGAATTTCTTAATAGGGTGCTGGGGAGAGCCATGTCAATTTTACAGCAGATTCTTTGAGGTAAATGTCAAATGCACTGTAGAGTGTTAAATGGGTCAATATTAATTTCTTAGTATAGGATAAAGCCCGAGTACGAGGGCTCTTCTGGTATATAAAGTCCAACCCAACGATAAAATGTCGAGGCCGCAGGCCGAGACATTTTATAGTAGGGTTGGAGACATTTTATAGTAGGGTTGGACTTTATATACCAGAAGAGCCCGAGTACGAGGGTTTTATCCGACTTAAAAACTATCGCCCCTAACTGATATATTTTCGTTTTCAATGTGTTTACGTCAACCGTCCCCTTTGTCAATGTAACATGTTTAGGATATGAATTAAAACTTTTATTTGTGAAATAGCCTTCCAATGTAATGCAACATCCTATAAATGCCCTAGGGCACATTATATAAATGCCCTAGGGCACAGCAGATTTTGTGTTGCAGCTGGTTTCCGCTGTGTTACCAAATTTGAATATTAAAACGTACCAGATGTCTACAGAATATGACATGTTCACTTTTGATTGGACAGTACTTTACTACGGCGCTGTCATTCGTTTCTGGAATTTGGTGACCAAGGCTTTACGAGTAAATAAAACACCCTGAATTGAGCACTCTGATTGGTCAATCAACAGTAGATAGTTTTTAAGTATAGGATAAAGCCCAAGTACGAGGGCTCTTCTGGTTTATAAAGTCCAACCCAACGATAAAATGTCGAGGCCGCAGGCAGAGACATTTTATCGTAGGGTTGGACTTTATATACCAGAAGAGCCCAAGTACGAGGGTTTTATCCGACTTAAAAACTATTGCCCCTAACTGATATATTTTCGTTTTCAATGTGTTTACGTCATCCGTCCCTTTTGTCAATGTAACATGTTTAGGATATGAATTAAAACTTTTATTTGTGAAATAGCCTTCCAATGTAATGGAACATCCTATAAATGCCATAGGGCACATTATATAAATGCCCTAGGGCACAGCAGATTTTGTGTTGCAGCTGGTTTCCGCTGTGTTACCAAATTTGAATACTGAAATGTACCAGATGTCTACAGAATATGACATGTTCACTTTTGATTGGACAGTACTTTACTACGGCGCTGTCATTCGTTTCTAGAATTTGGTGACCAAGGCTTTATGAGTAAATAAAACACCCTGAATTGAGCACTCTGATTGGTCAATCAACAGTAGATAGTTTTTAAGTAGGGTGTTAGAGGTCAATTTTAATTAATGTTTTAGGTAAATGTCTATTTCTCAGAAGAGAGTTGGAGGTCCACGTCAATTTCTCAGTGGGGTGTTCAAGGTCAATGTTCAAATCACCTGTAAAGAGTTTACGAGTCATTGCACCTGCTTTACGGAATTGGTGTGTAAGATTTTCTTGATCTAAAAATCTTAATATGTATGATGTAGATACAGATAAAAAGTCTTCTGTCAGCTGTGAACAACACTTTCAACAAACCAGAAAATGTTATTAGTTTTTCAGACTGATTAAACTGTACGGTAAATAACACTGCCATTTTTAGATGTGAGAGGAAATCCTTTTTTAGTCCCCACGGACGGTGTCCGTGGGGACTTATAGGTTTGGTCATGTCCGTCCGTCCGTCTGTCCGTCCGTCCGTGCATCCTTCCGTTCACGCAGATATCTCAGACATGCCCTGGTCAATTTCTTTCAAACTTTGCACAAGGATAGTACCCTACCCCATACAGATGCACGTCGATTTGTTTCACAATGCGATCAAATTTGGCCGTGTTAGAGGACTTTTTAGTTTACACCACCACAGACTCCCATGTATGAGGCACTTCTCCATAGACTCCCATGTATTCAGTTCTGCATAGAATCCATGATGTAAGGCCAAGTAAAATAAAATTTTAGTTTCTCATCGTATTCATATCAGGGCTCGACATAAGCGCTAGCCCACTAGCCCGAGGCCAGTAAATTTTCAAGAGGACTAGTAAAAATGTCTTCGGAGGTAGTCCTGCGGACTAGTGCAATTTTCAAGTTCCGTAGTTGTCCAGGAAAGTTTATCGCTACAAAACTAATGGGACGCCGGGCCACTCATTCGATAAGAATGAACTAAGCCTCGATCATTTTATGTAAAAATAAACTAACTTTTACTCAAACAAATTGGACAGTGAAACAGTGAAGCAAACTTTATTGATCACCAACTTAAAATGAAACAGTTTACCTGCTACGGAGAATCAAATTGTGCTGTACATGCCAGTAATATGGCCCTGGGAAACATGGCTCAACGCTGAGCATCAAACAGAATTGTCTGCACGTCGTGTATTTTGGTTTGCTTGAAGCTCATCACTTCGCCTAAAAACATGAGCAACCCCACTGTATCTTTGCCTTTCAAAGAAGATTTTTCTCAAGATTTCTTCAGGGGCATTCCCGAACAACACCTCCGATCGTTTGTAGCCAGCTTGACCCTGCTTTAGAATGCCCCCACATACTGACCTCCATATATAGTCAAGACCCCCTAGCTTCATTGAAGCTGATCTTAAAAAGAGCCATCTAGCTTGCCAAAACAGTGCTATGGCAAGTTGCTACTGCTTGCACAGGTGAGGAAATTCCTCACAGATAATAACTTGGTGCTAGCAACTTATTGTTTTGCCATTTTTAGCGGAAAAGTGTAAATTATTTGGGCAATAATAGTGAAGTGAACCTTAAAACAGTAGTGAAAAAACAACGTATGAAATAGGTGTATCAGACTTTTGTATCCAATCACTTCTGGGAGTCATTGGTTATTTTTGTGCTAATCACATTTTGTTACCAGTAACTGGCAAAAACTCATAAAAGACACAAGCACATGAAATGGTAAAATGCAACATTTTTACTATTAAAAACTAAATTTTTCACAAACCATTATTACAAATGAGAGGTCCTCCCCACAAGCTGGTCAATTTTAAAATGTGATATATGTCAAAAATATGAAGGCACTCCACAGGAACATTTGTGAATGGCTGTACGAATTTCAGTTCTGGAGAAACAAATCTGTCCTCACCATGAACAAACATGTTCTTTACAAATTAGTGGTGCACTACCTGAGCTATGAAGAATTTTCCAACAAATTCATCCCTACGTCTGATTTTATTCTTGATGGCAATAGGCTATTTTCATGACCTCTCCTCCTGCACATGACATTTCATTCAGGTTATTTTTGTGGTTTATATGATTCAAAGTTAAACATTTTACAGTGAGCAAATGTGCTAGTCTTGCATGAAAAATAGTTATTGGGTTTAAAACCTTTGCGACAAAACATATGAGAATGGTCATATACACCTTTACAACATGAGAGCAACATTTGGCTTTGCTTGAGCAGGACTAGTAGATTTCATTTAGGACTACTAAAAATGAACTGCTACTAGTCCTTTGGGCTAGTGGATGATTTGACCTTGCGTCGAGCCCTGCATATTGCAAAAAGCATGCAGTGACACAGTTTTTAGCCCCATGGATGAAGTCCAGGGGTTTTATTGATTGGGTCATGTCCCTCCGTTTACGCAGATATCTCAGATATTTTGACAAAATGACACGTGACCTCGGTGAACTTTGACCTCAAATATACATGTTTGTCCATAACTCAGTAACCACAAGTGCTACACCCTTCATATATGGTATGATGGGACACCTTATGACGCCACGTATTATACCTCATTAATTATGCTTATATCTAATTTTGCTAGAGGTCTAATTTTTGATATATAGGGATAACTTCGCAATACAATTTTTTTGACAAAAAGTCATGTAACCTCAATGACCTTTGACCTCAAATATACATATTTGTCCATAACTCAGTAACCACAAGTGGTACACCCTTCATATTTAGTATGATGGGAGACCTTATGACGCCACATACTGTACCTCATTAATTATGCGCATATCTAATTCTGAGCAAGCCAATAGAGCTGGATGTCTGATTTTTGGTATATAGGGATAACTATAGGATAGAATTTTTTTGACAAAATGTCATGTGACCTCGATGACCTTTTACCTAAAATATACGTTTATGTCAATAAATAAGTGACCACAAGTGCTATGTTCTTTAAATTTAGTAGGATGGGAGACCTTATGACAACACATGCTTTACCTCATTAATTATGCACATATCTAATTCTGGGCAAGCGAATAGAGCTAGAGGTCTGATTTTTGGCATTTAGGGATTAAATAGCAATACAATTTTTTTTTCGAAATGTCACGTGACCTCAATGACCTTTAACCTTGATTATACATATATATGCATAAATCAGTAACCACAAGTTCTATACCCTCCAATTTTGATAGGATATTTGACCTTAAGATGTCACATCTTGTTGAACTATATTTCTCCTTCCCAATTTCTGAGAAACAATATTTGAATAACAATACTTTGTTCTCGTGATTTTTTTTCTGACATCGACTATTACCGGTATATGTCTTCTAACTTTGGATATATTTTACTTTTGTGGTTTTCATTCGCTCGTGTACAAAATATTTTCTACGACGATCAGACCCATTGAGATTACATGTCTAATTCTTATCTGCGTTTCCTGATGTCATGTTGCATTGCTTCATTGTGTCAGTACACGCTTTCTATCTCACATTTGCTATTTCTGACGTGGTTTTTCTTCACATATACAGGGCTTGCACGTCTTCGAAGCAGTGGCCGACTGGTTTTGTGTGAGGCCTAGCAGCTAGGCGATGTTGCCATGAGTGTGTGGGGGTTCGAATCCCGTTTGGGTTATAGTAAAATTTATATTTCCTATGGCTAGAAACGAGCGGCTAAAACATAAGTCTCACCTCTACTGTCTGTGCTAAAAATAACCTAGCTTTTGATAAAGAAACATCGTCCCACGGGACTGTAACCATAGCCACGTCCCTCCACCCGGTCTGTCACGCCACGCCTATCAACTTGAGAGTATGTTGAACCTACTTGCATGCCCCTGTAAAAAAGTATTGGGTAGTTGCATGCACGGTTGAAGACTACATATTTTGGATGTAACGAATAATATTATGAACTGTTCGTTTCCTTAATTTTCAATCCATTCAATAATATTTTCACAGAATAAAATGTTCATCTGGGATGTGATAATGGTGAAGGCTTAGTGGGGACTGTGTCATCAACGATGACTTGTTCAGTATTTTGCATTTTGTCATAAGTTTAATTATGACAAGATTATTTTTGAGAGGATGAAATTTCAATTCTTCATGAAGTGGCCTGGCAATGTTAAGAAAATAATCACAAGTGATATTTTAATTTGCTATTTGTGATTCTCTTACATTTTTCTTTATATCCTTTCCATCTTTGTCAATTCTGGCCTATTAATGTTTTATTTTTCATTCCATATATAATTTTTTTTTTTAAATCCAGATCAAGATATCACATGAGTAAAAATATATTTGCCAATAGACCAGGTTAAGGGAAAAATTGAAATGACATATTACCAATCATGTACTCATAAGTTGTACAATTATCTTGCACCACAGTATGCAAATTGATCTAATAAATTTCTTCTGTCCACAGAACAGCTTTAACCCTTTGAACCCGGCTCGGACAGAAATGTCTGATGACGTCATAGAGTACCAGGGGGTCAGGGTGCAAAGGGTTAAGTCCATATCTGACTACATTGTTTTAGTATCATGATTTTCTTATATCCCACTTTTGATCATGAGAAGATCAATCCATTTTCCACGGAGGAGATAGCAATTTTGCAGTTATGTCAACAGATATTTTTTACAGCCATGCATAATATTTTCATGGAAACTGGAAATAAGTTGCATCTGTGTTGGTGAAAGAAAGGGTATTGATTTTCTTGAATACTCATAAATCTGCATGTCTGACAGGTGGTATGAGACCTCCGTAGTAGCTGATAAATTTACCTTCAAAAATGCAAATCTTTAGCAGCAACAAACATTGCCTTCTTATTCAATTTGCTCTTTACTTTTAAACATAATTTTGAAGCATATTTTGAGCAAATAATCGTAATTTAATTTAAATTCTATGTTTCAGAATGTTCTGAAATCAATAAAATTGAATTAGCCTTTTGCAAAATGTCTGAGTGCACAAATCAAGGAGAATTGTGGGTAACCTCACTTATTGTGGACCGTGAACTGCCATAGCATGGCCCTGGATATATGCAGGTCTTTCTGTCTTAGAGGGCCAATAGCTGCTACTTTTTAGCTCGGCTGTCAGCAACGCTGAGTTTATATGATAGGTGGTTGTGTTGTGGCGTCTCATCCGTCATCCAGCGTCTGTCAACTTTTTGCATTCCAAGCTGCTGCCACACATTGAAAACGTCCAGTCTGATTCCTTTAATATTGGGAGTACAGGTCCCAAGGGTGACATCAATTAGATTTCTTCAAAGATAACCATGTAGTCCGAGGAATTTAGTCCTGTGCTGAATAGTGCCAAGGAGAGTTCCAGCTCAATCACACATCCTGCAGACCAACTTCACAGCTATCGATATCATGAAGAGAAAAACTTGACAACCTGGACATCCTGATGAAGAGGGAATGAATGAACTTGAAAATAAGAAAAACATCGAAAAAGAATTAAAATGTCATAAAGAACAGGCTCAACTAGGATACAGCTACTACAAAGATGGTCAACAAATGCTACACTCAAGATGAAAGAATAAGGAATTTGGAGGATAAAGACATTTTGTCAGATGATGAACAGGCTGAACTTGATGTTCTTAAAGAGAACTTTGTCGCTGTACTATATCCCTTGATTACCAGATGACAAAACAGATACCATATTGAGGCAGATCAGCTCAACCAACAAACACCTACTACAAAATGAAATTAAATGTTGACATTTGTTGTATCGTCAATCATGGTACGGGACAAGCCAACATTTTCCTCTTCGATGAAAAACTTGGTCGAAAATGTGTAGACCACTCTGGCACTGCTTACCAGACACATCAATGCTGATGTACCAGACTGGGTGAAAGATATCTAAGTTTTCAACTGTTGCCATGGTTACAGGAGATGATATCAAGATTCAAATTATGCCTTCAGGGCGTCTTCCATGCTACCAGGTCACACCAAATTTATACCAGACTGGGTGTTTGCCGATATTGCCAATACTTGCAGTGATGTGTATTTACCATGCCAGATCTGCTGGATATACCGTAGCTGCTTTGTATGGTGATGCAACTATCCTGTCAGGGGAAGATGATATCTGTGAATGGAGAGAAGTGCTAATATCAAAATATTCACACCTGGAATCCATCAGTTCCATGACTTCAGGGCCTGCAGGCAGCAAAATGGTGTCAACTGCATGGGAACAGAGTCCTCAAACAGTAAGTATAACAACTTAACATGCGTTTGATACTCCAGATGTAAATACATCTTGCCCTTGATGACGTATAATTGTCTCTAGTAAACTCCTACAACTTTATTGATCAGTCATGTGCAAGTAAACTACATGTGCTCACTGTAAACAATTTAAAGCAATTATCATCTGATCTTTTTCATCATAGTTTTTGAAAACAAATAATATAAATAATAGAACTGCTTTTACTTGTGTACACAAGCTTATCACCAAATATCTAAAGAATGCGAAATTGATATGTCCAAGCATCAGTTGTTCTTATGATTACTTAATGAAAATGAATCCTTCAATGAAACTTTGTTAATTTCATTTTCTTTCAGGTAATCAACTCAAATATATGTGGCGTACCTCAGGCATACCGTCAACTACATGATATATCCACAACAAAGAGATAACATCTGATCATCATGTACAACAGATAGATCCCAGAAGATAGAAGATTGCCATTTCTTCCTGAAAGACTAGTCTAAGGGACTGGACGTAAATTAGCAGGGGGGGAGGGCCGGGGGGATTTGGGGGAGGGTCACAAATTTTTGAGCCTCTGTTTGGGGGAGGGTCACAATTTTTTGAGCTCCTCTAAGGGGGAGGGTCACAAATTTTTGGGCTTGTTGTCGGTGCACTAAAGGTAGAAAGCAAAATTGTTTGTATAGACAATTATGCTCACATGACATCACTCGCACACTGCCTCTTACTTTCTATTAAGTGCTCATTCCCAACTCTCTGTGCATCTCTTCCCCACCATTATCTTAAATAGGATTGCCTCTCTTGTTGCTATTCTTATCACCATTAAGTTTATAGCAAATCCAATCTATTGTTCCTCAGCTAACCCATAGCACTCTGGCTGCCCAGTGTACATGTAGTGTGTTTCGTTAATAAACATTGGACAGTGTTTTTGCTAAGATTGGGGAACATTGGGAACCCTGGTAAAATTTCTGTTGTCCGCTAATATGACTGCACTGATTTATCAACGCTAACCCTGGTAAAATGACCGGGGAACCCCGGTAACATTTACCTAGGTACCGCCCATAACAAAAACAATGCTGGATATTACCACAATATCTTACATTGTTTCACTGATGTAGTCAATCTTGAACCTATACCTATTTGACAATATTATTTCTCATTCCACTTTTTGTTGATCAACAAAAGTTCCCTCTCTTTCATAAGCCACTTCCCTTTAAAGTTTAAGGCCAAGCTCTACCCTGCATCAGTCACTTTATAGGTACATAAATTTTAGTTTTTAGAGATACTATTGTTTGAAATTAAGAGTAAGCTTTGGTGTGATAATTAATAATTTTGATTCCAGAAAAGTGATTTTAGTATACTTAAATATTTAGGTACAGTCATCTGATTGGTATGGCTACTTGTGGCATTTTTCAAGTTTATATTGGCTTTACCACGTGGGTACTATCTTTGGAATGGATAGTGTTCATTTGTGTTGTGAAGGCAGGATATATGACATTTGTTGAAATTTAATGTGGGTAATTTATACAGTGAATTAGCCATGTTGATCACGTATTCAGATTGAACTTGATTAAATATGGTGATATCCCAATGTCATTTCAGAATATGGAGACTTGATTGGTCATGAAATAGTGTTTGCCACTTCTGTGTCAAATCAGGATCAGTCTATCCTCTATTATCTAGGCTGCTTTCTGTGATGTTTAAAATGCAAAGAAACAAGGCACAAAAATTGACAAAGTATTGTCAATGTTAAAACACCATAATTTCACACTATAGCATTCATCCACCATGACCATACTTTGAATTGTTTGCTTAAATTATTGCTTGAATAGGCATAGCCTTTCTGTTGACCTTTCCCCACAAACAGGGCAACATGACCAAAACTTCTCATTGTCTACTGGAACACAATAGTACATTTTGTAAAACTGGATTTGATATGAGTGCAATGAGCACATGTACAGGTATTTTCAGTTCTCTGACTACACAGGTCTATCAGGAATATTATAAAATCCAGTGAATAATGGGGTCATGCACACATGTAGTTCTATATCTGTATCAGGAACACATTTTAAACATATATGTACTTTCCCATATTTCCTCCCTGTAGAGATTGAACTGCTCAATACACTGTACATGACCATATATCATTGTTATGGAGATCAGTGTCACATTGTGTTTCCAGTATTCCCTCAATTGTCAATGTGATACATTCCAAAGTTATGAATTTCACTGATATTTTGATAAATATTATAATTCCTTAGAAAAACTGGCAGGCACATGCATGTGCATTAATATAAAAGAAAACATTTGAAGAGCATTACTTATCACAATCACTCTTAATGGAGTATAAGTGTGCTCTATTCCATTATGAGCCAATTTGGGCATTCATTATTGGAATTATTGGACAGTCTGTTGAATCATAAAATTCCACATCTGCAGTTCAAAGCCAAAGTGAAAGGGTACATATTTACTGCCTACTTTACATGATATATGCCATTGACTTGGTGTAGCAGTCTAAGCCCTACGAGAATGGTAAGAGTATTCAGCTATTGGCTGCTTTGATTGCCTCCAACAACGGCATACTCATCACACAGGTGCAACCACAGTCGCAACGCGAAGGCCTATGCACCCGGTAGAGAGAGAGAGAGCTCTTTGGGGTAGTCTTTGCGTAGCGACGGTGGTACACATATCCTCCTAGCGTACGGCAATATTGCCGTTGTACCTCAATATTTGGACTGCTGTTTAGGTAGGACGTCAACTTGATCAAACCCTAAAATCTAAAAGCTTAAACTCGAAAAAAGGCAAACCCTTCAGTTTCGGAACTGCAGCTACATAAAGCAATATATGATACCACGGTACTACCAACAGAGTGTGGTAGCTCCTAGCTTTGCATGGCAGGGCTGTGTGTTACCAGCGTTATACGGCCTGTGGTAGGAGGCCGTATAACGCGCGCTGGTAATACACAGCCCTGCCATGCAGAGCTATGGGCACACAGTCCATGTAGCCGACAATGAGATGCAAATGATATGCGGTCAAGGTCTCCTCAACTAACTTTCAGCTGGTTGCTCACTTTCTACTATTTTTTTAGTATTTTTTACAAAGGCACAGACTTATTCTACCTGCAACTTAAAACTGATAGTGATTTTGTAGCTCATTCTTTACTATTTTTCATAGTTTTGGGTAGCCGGTAACACACACTTCGTGTTCGTGTCGGCTACATGGACGATCTCCGAGCTATGTCCATGGTGATACTGATACGCTCCTGCTTGGGAAGACCACACCAAGACTTGTGAATTGTAATATCAATATCCTTCTGATCCTTAATATATTATATGTTTCATAAGCCAATAAGTCAATCATTAAACATACAGACCTTTATTTCCTGAAAATGATAGGCTAAAATGTACAGTGCACGTCCAGAGAACTTCTTGGTACAGCGCGAAACTTGTAAACAAACTTGTATGCGTTGAAGGTATTTGAATATTTTTAGAATGATGTTCACAGTCACACTTGCAAGTAGTGACAATTTAGTCAAGTTGTAAGTGAAACATATTTGTGAAAATCATCATTAAATAAGTAATTTCAATACTTAGACCTCAATCAATTTTGACAGTCGGGAAGAACGGACAGAAATAATTGAGTGAAATTAATGACTTACATGACGAATCTCTGACTTAAAATGACGTTGAAATTACTGTCATTTTCCAGAATACATGTACGTACCAAGCTTGCAGGTCAAGTGCAGAGGGTCAAGTATGATGTGAAATAGGCCCAGAAGAAAGTTTTTAAATAGCTTTGAAACAAGCGGACTGCCAATCTTGTTTAGTGGTCATCTAGTACCAAGACTTTAACTCTTTTACATAATGCTATGCTTGGTGTCTACCTCCATGGTGTACAACATACCGGTACATGATTCAACACTCAGCAGAAGACTGCACTTTCATATTGGAAATATTTGTGAGTTCACATGGTGGTGTAATCTTACATCCCTGTTCAGAAATGGCTAATATTATGATACTTTGGACAAAAGCTATTTTTGTCAACATTTTACAGTACTATCTTGTCAATGCACCAATTATAAAAATATTCATTGCTACCATTGTAATACTTCAACAGTGCAATGGTCATGCTGCTTGACACTTGAATTAAAAGAATCTCTACGATATGTACCAAGTTAAGGGGACAAAGTTGCTCATTATTGACATTATTTTGCCATTTAAATTTCTTTTGATAGATTATTCTCACTGAAATATGCTCACTCTCTGGTTATTGCAATTCAATTCTCACTTTTTATAAGGCACATTAACATGTGAAATTTACTGTGACAATTTTTGGTTTGAACTGCAGATGTGGAATGTTATGATTCAACCTTAAATTAAATTATTAAGTGACCACATGTTATATCTATGCATGCATATGAGCTGAGCTGTGACAACCAGAGATTGCAATTAAGCCCATTTCAGTGAGCAGCAGAAAAGCATATATATTCAACGGAAATTAAAATGACCAAAATTTTGTCAAAAATGAGTGACTGTGTCCCTTTAATGGCCAAAGAAAATGGCTAAATTCCATGTTTGCTGTTTTGTTAGTTTTGCCTGTCAGTCACTGTAATTTGAAACAATGGTGTGGACAAGATGTTGGTTTTGTTGTTTACTTTGCAGGTCAGAGTTATATAAATTCATAAGATTTCAGAATTTTTCAGTATTAGCTGCTGTACTTTTAGCATGATATGCTCTGTATTGATTCAGTTTGTCAGCCTAGCTTGATGACACTTGAGCAGTGGTGGGGTTTTTTTGTGTCCACTGAAGTCTTAAACTGTTTTTTGTGGTTTGTTCCACATTTACAAGTGTGCTGACAAAGTGGAAATAGAGCATTTCATCAAACTTGTGCAGAAAATCAAACAATGAATTAATTTAATCATAGAGTTTATCCTATGGTGTTCCCCAGAACAATCCACCCATACCACACTGGAAACAAGAATACCAGTACTCCTTTATCTGGTGATTGGTTTACTAAGTTAACCTGTTCACCCCCAATTCCCTGTAAACAGGTCCACACTCACCATTGATAACAATGGGATTGGGCCAAACCATGGTGGTGAAAGGGTTAAACAGTGTTAGAGTTAAACAGTATATTAAACCATTATCATAACAACAATCAAATGCATATTTGTAGGCAGAGAAATCAGGGGTTTCCCTTTTATTAAAAGTACTGAAAATCTGTAGCATAGAATTATCGATATTTGTTCTACAAGATTAGTTTTACCCATGCTGGTCAAATGGGACTGACACCATGTCATTGAAAGTATTCTTAGGTAAGGCTGACATCCATACCTAGACTATATTGCCCTGTGTTGTAAATCCCCACCTCAATTTTTGATCGTTGAAGATTCGATCAATTTGTAATATTCTATTTTTTTGAAACTGGGGGAGGGTCACAATTTTTCAGCCTTGCTTTGGGGGAGGGTCATAAATTTTTGGTCACTCTCTTACGAAATCCCCCCGGCCCTCCCCCCCTGCTAATTTACGTCCAGTCCCTAAGCTAGTCAAATGTGTGATATGACTTTGCCTATATAGTTCCCTGGATCCATAATGACATAAGAGCAAATGCAGATCTTGACTCTAGTGTTTTGCAGAACACTGACAACATTTTAGACAGTATTGGCTACATTTGATTTAATATTCACACGGATTAGTACTGTAAATACTTTAAAATACTAAATGCAATTTGGTAAGGCCTGTCATCAACAAAAAATGGCACTGATTCTGATAGCTCATGTCTTGCTGTATTCCACATGTAGGTTGCCTTTCAAACTTAATCCTGCTGTCTCTGATCTCAGCAAACACACGCTTGGCCTTTGATAGTTTTTGAAAGTGGTGTATCTCACATGAAGTGTGTAAGCCTATTAGGCCAAATAATAAATTGTGCTGTTCCGATAACATGGTTTTCAAAAATAGGGTAGGTAGGGTGGCAGGAATTTTTTTTTCCAAAATAATTTTATTTTTAAATATATGCATTTTTCAGGGGTTCAGGGCGGTCAAACACTGGCCACAAAAAAAATTTCAATTTCAAAAAACTGTATCATAAAAGGGACAAAATATAAAAGACATCCTCATTAAAGCAAAAATCAAATGCCAAGCAATGAACGCGTTATTTTACGCGTTTTTTCTTTCTTATTTTTCACTTCAGTGTTTATGTAGCTCTAAAACGTTTAGGGTTGGCAGGTAAAAAATAGGGTAGGTCGGGTTATCGGAACAGCACAATCTTTTTTTGTTCGGCCTTATTTTGTGACTCTAGTACTGTTGTTTAAAACATTTCTTGTAGAATTTGATGGTCTACAAACTTTTGAAGGAAAGTTTTCATACAGATGTAAAAAAAGTTTTCTCACAGAGGCAAAGTCTATCAATAAGACTTTACATGATCAATCATTTTGTCTTTACATGCACAATCATTCAAAATTAGTTGCTATGGTAACACATTACTGAGGCGGATAGAAATTCATCAGACTTGAAGTTTGCGTGTAACCCATATCAGTAACACATTATTGCCACGTAAACACTTTAGTTATAAGGTTAAACATATTAACAAATCAAATAAATTTTATGAATATAAAGCATATTTTAGCTGAAACTCTGTTCAGTGAGGCACTTTTGTTTGATTTTTCAAACTTGAATTTCACATCGAAATTGACAGAATAAAAAAGTCAAATTTTGCACAGAGATTATTAAAAGTTGATTGTGAACTTTGTATTTATGATAAAAAATAAATTTTGATGAAAGTGACATGAAGTTTGATTTCTACTGGTGACTGTCACATATACAGATTATAAATTGTGGCAAGGAAAGATGCAATTCTTACATCGTACCACCTGAACCAGTGAGTATTGGAACTGAAATGGCAGCTATCGTGCAACTGGTAACGTGTACTACAACTACAAAGAACAGTAAGATTGATTCCTTTGCAACAGAAGAAAGACTTTCTAATTTCTTGGAATATTTGAAAACTTTTCTGTGTTTGTGTTAGTCTGCTATAACAATTAACAACCATATCTGATACTCAAATTGTATTTGTCATAACAAACATAATATTTTCCATCTAACAGAGGTACATTATAATGTCACACAGACCATGCATTTTGTCATTGAGTACTGTGACTTTCTGTACTGTTCCTTGAAATGTCTCAGTGTAATTTCCATGTTACAAGCCATAAAGACTTTGATTTACAGTTTGAATACAAAAATTATGCATACACTTTTCTGGAGTAGTGTAAAGTTTTGCAGTGTGTGTTTAAGGTAGTATGTGCCTCGAAAGTGAAAGACTTAAAACTTTTGCTCAAACTTTCGTCAATAACGAAAATTTCAACCTTTCTCTCATCAAATCAAGAGCTGAAATCAAGGATCACCTTGTAAATGTTTGTACGAGAGAAACCATTAGTCCTAAAATTTACCTATATTTGAAATTCAAAATGGCAATCATACCAGTGATAACTCCATGGAGCAGTATGAAAGTTTTCGATGTCGAAAAACTAAGACTTGGCTGAAAAGATTTCTTTCTCTGAGAGCTTTAAAATGAATCCTCCACAAGTGGTAGATCAGAAGAGAATTGTAAAAGTTTGAGAGTCTGAATGTCTGTCCCTGAGGCGCATTCTTCCATAAGAACATTATCTAAATGACAGTCACTGTGGACAACAAGTTTTACATAAAGTTGAATATTGACTGTGAACATTGGTCATAACAAAAGTTATGAACATTGACTGTCTTGGATAAATTCTAACATTTGGAATGTTGACAGAGTTTTGTCTTTGTATAACTGTAATGAGTTTGTACTTTGAAGTAGTAGCTGAAGACAAAATGGCTGTGTAGGTTTTGAGAAGTGAAGATAATGATTGTACCATATATCAATGGGAAAGCTATGTGATTGATTTTATGGGGCTTTCTATTACACTGGCATCTTGTAACCTTTTAACCCTTTGCACCCTGACCCCTGGTACTCTATGACGTCATCGGACATTTGTGTCCGAGCCGGGTTCGAAGGGTTAAACGGCTTTGAAAGTAAGGCTGATGAACTTTCGCTTTACACTTCCATAAAGGTTTTGTGAACCATAGAAATATTGTCATTACATCCTTGAAGGTCAAAGTTCATGTCACAAACACAAGGATAGTATTGAAATCAGTATAAAGATTCACCTTTTATGTTTTAATGCGGTTTATCATATTATAAACTTGTATTTCTAAAAATCTACTTATGATGTAGAAGACGTTGCCCGTACATGAAATACATTTGCTCATTTAACATTGCAAGAACTTGTTTGAATTTAAGTAATAGGTTAGTCACCGTCCCTCCACCCACGGGACGGTGGCTTAGTGTATTTAGTTTAGGAGGAGTATGGAAAATTCTAGTCACAGAATTATAACTACATGTGTGATCTATTTCTTTTAATCATGATTTGTATACTTTCCTTGAAGGTTTTCACAACCTTTACCCTTTGAGAGCTGGAATATTTCCCATCAAGACATTGATGCAACATTTTACTAGTTTTTCTGAATTTTTCTGTAATTTTTGATGATTCTGGACCAAATAGACACATTTCATCGACTATAATACAGGTTTGTCAGCAAATTTTTTCTCAAAAATTAGGAAAAAATTGACAGGGGTTAAATTTTATAAAGGTGACAAAAATTTACTTTGGCACTCAAAGGGCTAATCCAAAATGAGTCTTTCACTCTAAGTAATACTCTTCAGCTTTGTTTTCATGGATTTTTTAAGATTAATTGGTGTATATAGTGGTTATGTACTGACAGTTGCTAGGTAACAGATTTTAGACTGCTTTTTGTTGAATAGAAAATAATGATAATGTATTTCAGGTGGTAAGGTTTGTTTCCCAAGAATACTTACTTGTAAGAGTTTGTCAGAAATTCCAATGTACAATTAGGCCTACTCACAATGAATTGCTAGTACCGGTATCGTATATAAAGTTAGTTTTGTGTTAATGATATAATCACTGTAACAAGATTATTGCGGATTCCATAGAGGACATTACACAAGACTTAATGTGTGTATTTTTATTGAAAAGATCAACATGATGAGAATGGTAACAAAAGATTCCATAAATTCAAAAAATCATGTTTTGTATTGTTTTGAGAGGGACACTAATTTTTTCTGTGAATAAATCCAAACAAAGAAGATATATCTAGTTTATTCTATGAACAAATGTCATATTCTGACAAGCTGATTGTAGTTGACATTCAAACATGCTCTGAGGAGTAGAACAAGAACTTTCAATTGATATACAAAACAGAAATGGTGAAAAAATCAGACGTTACAGCTAATGGCTCTTTAAGATTTGCTGCACCCAAAAATGTAATTGAAAGTTTTGTTTATGAACAGTGTTTGGCAATACATGTAGTTTTTGTTATAAGTCTATTTGTCAGTGTTGCCAAAGTGTACAACATAGTGTTTATGTACTAATTAATAAAACTGAATTGCACACAGTATAAGCTGTCAGTGTCCATTCACTGTAAGGAAATGAGTTTCTTACAGTGCGTTTCACCTAGGTACCGCAACTCGGCGTATGAGAGGGACACAATCCAAACGATTAGCTTGGGTATCACGGACACATTTCAAAGCCACCGACTCATCGATTAATTACAGTAAACCAGCATAGGGCAGCCGCTGTCTGGACTGAGAGATAAACAGTTGACTAGACTTGATCTACAATGTAACTGTTTCTTTTACAATTTCAGCTAAGAGTTCAAGAGATGAAGGTATTCTCAACAGAAACTAACTAAAAAGCCACACATTGTAGATCAAGTGTATCTCTCAGTCTAGACAGAGCGGCTGCCCCATGCTGGTTTACTGTAATTAATCAATGAGTCGGTGACTTTCAAATGTGTCGTGATACCCAAGCTAATCGTTTGTTTTGTACGTGGATTGTGTCCGTCTCATACGCTGAGTTGCGGTACCTAGGTGAAACGCACTGTATCTTGTAAGAAAGGTGAAATGAGATGCAGGCTTTATAAATATATGCATTGAAAGGGGAATGAATGCAATTGAGAGAATAGATATTCAAAATCAAGGAAATTGTGATTTCCTATGGCAAAGTTGATAATATCATGAGTTGTCTTCCGATTCAGAAAATGTAGTCCAAATTTTTTATGAGACCCTATGTTTTTCAATGCAACAAAGTCATCAAGCTATATTTGTGATTGCAATAAAATATTCCACATTTAGAGATTGAACTTGTGGTTTAACACCACTTATCAAACCCAATACATTTCATCACTGAATGGAATGCCTTGCGCTAAACCAGAAAGGAACACCATTTTTATATGAAAGGCTGTAAGAAGAGTCATTTTTGACCAGATTCTGTAAGATATTAGCAAGCAAATAAATTTAAGGTATAAATGATTGTCAAAATAAGCCCTTACTTCTTAGTAATGCTGTGTGCAAACAGTGCTCTCTGAAAACAACAGTTAAAGGTAGAACGCGCCTCAGGACAGATATAGACTCTAGTCTTTACAATTCTTTTCTGATATTACAACTTGTGGGGGTTCATTTTAAAGCTCTTGGTGAAAGAAAACTTTTCACAAGCTTAGTTTTTCTCAATAGAGTTACCACAGGGATGGTGGCCATTTTGAATTCAAACATCAGTGAATGTTGAGTAATTTGTTTTTCTTGTACCAGAATTTGTACAGTGACCCCCGATTTTTATTCTTGGTTTTGAAAGAGAAAGGTTGAAAGATTCCCTGAGAAAAGTTTAGGTAAAAGTTAAGTCTTTCATTTTCCGGGCGCATACTACCTTAATCTGCTGGTAAATAATTGGGAATGCAAGTAGAGGGCGCACATCGTCGCAACACCTGAAAGCCTGTCCCTTATCATTTGGTAATAGTTTTTATCTCCGTCCCTAGGGGTGGGGCGGGTGGAGTTGTATATATATATTTATTCCCAGAATCAAAAGCAAAACAAATACAAACAAACACTTTGTGACAAAACATTGAGAAAAGGGGAAAAGGAGAAAGGAAAATAGTTGTCTAGCAACTAGTCAAGTCCATCTCCTTATACAAAAGAAAACAATTATATTCTTAATAATATTCTGGGCAAAACTGTTCACTAAATGTAATACAGAAACGTAATCATTACAAATAAATCAAATTATATTAATATAAAATTATCAAAAGAATTCTGCTTCAGGAATTATCGTTACAAATAAAGATATCAATTGGTAACAGAAGAGAAAGAAAAATAACCTGGAAATAACATCACAATTTTCGAGAGAAACAGAAAAAACTATCACCGAAAATAAAGTTAACTTAGAATGAACATGAAAACAATGCATGACTGGCTAATTTGATGACTGGAGATACATTTTATATTGCCGTTTAAATTGATGTCTATTTTTTATGTCTCTTATACTGCAAGGTATGCTGTTCCACAACTTCGTTGCAGCATACTTAACTGTAAATTGACCTGCTTTGTGTCTGACTTTTGGTATGGCTAAGTCTTTCCGAACATTTTGCCTTGTACTGTACACATGTGTGATAGGGGTGAAAAAGTCTAAAAAGGTATCTGGTAGCCTAAAATTCAAAGCATCGTGTACGAAAAGTGCGAGTTGTAATTTATGTTGTTTGAAAATGTCAAGTATACCTAGTTTCTTGAAAAGTGGTGCTGAGTGTGCTGTCCAAGTACTAAAGGTCATGATGCGGACTAGCTTCTTTTGTATTAAAAAAATGTCATTCAAGTATGTGGGACATGTGTTTCCCCAAACCTCTAGACCATACATAATGTGAGGAAGGACAAAGGCATTATATAATAGTACAAGGGTAGACTGTGGCACAGTATGGCGTAGTTTCAAAAACACACCTGTCAGTTTGCTAATTTTCGTTCGTACATATGTAATATGGTGTTTCCAAGAGAGATTACTGTCCACAATTACCCCTACAAATGACGCACAATCAACTTTATCGATTATTTGATCCTTCAAAACGAGGGACCCATTACATGACAGGTTTTTTCTACTACTTTTATAATTGTGAAGTTCGTTTTTGTGGAGTTTATGGTCAGTTTGTTAGCATCACACCATGTAACAGTTAGTCACATTTGCTAAATTTCCATTAACATCGGTTAAATTAATGAGATTGGACTTGTGTCTAATTGTGTGGAAGAGATTTGAATCGTCTGCATACAGTCTGAAATCAAAATTGTCAGACGACTTGGGGATATCATTTATGTAAATGAGAAAAAGAGTTGGCCCTAAAATCGAACCTGGGGAACACCGCAATTTATATTCATATTATGAGACTGTACACCGTTGATGCTAACAAACTGACTCCTGGAAGACAAATAACTTTGAATCCATTGACGAGGTAAACCTCTGACACCGTAATACTCTAATTTGGAGAGCAAAATACTGTGATTTATAGTGTCAAAGGCTTTTGAGAAGTCTATAAATAAACCTAAGGTGGGATTTCCTTTGTCAATTTCATCAAGGAGATACTGGGATAGGCTGATTAGTTGTCTTTGTCTCAGCACAGGTTTCTTGTTGCTATTGTTTATTTTATTTACGTTTGATTGTGATATAATTGCCAAAAAAAGATTTATACTACCAAGTTTGGTTGTCTTGGTCTAATCTTAGCACGAGTTTTGTAAAGTTTTCTTTTTCTCCTTCTCTGTGTCATGTAATGTCCGTTGACAATCTCACATGAAGTTTATCACCATGTTGCGTCTATTATCTGGTGTCTTTGATTGCCTAATACACCAGAGCAAGCAGGGGTAACTGTGGACACTGTCACCAAATTATCACCGGATTAACTTCAAATTTTTAAAGTTGAAGAACGCACCAGCAAGGGTATACACAGGGTTATACATTTGCTGGTGCTTGCTGTTGACTTTGTCAAGGTTAATCCGGTGATAAGTTGGTGACATGACAGAGTCCAAGGACTAGCAACTGACACATGCTTGCTTTGGCCCATTAGGCAATCACACGCATGATAAAACAGCGTAAGATAATCACAGGACAAATTATAACACTGTGCGTGCAGTGAGGAGAACAGTAAATGTTTACAAAACCAGTTCTAAAAGACCAAGACACTTTAGGTTGGTAGTAGAAATCTTTACCGGCAGTATCATACTCCAAGGTGTTCAAATAGAATAAGGGACTTGTCAGTTTCTTTGGCCTGGGGCCGATGGATTGGTAGGGGGGTCCGAGTGTTGTCTTCCCGTTTTTAGCTACTGTAGACTATAGTCTATAGAAGCCATTAATTGAGATGGGTATCTGTCCAGCGTCCGGCGTCAGTCTGTATGTATGTGTGTATGCCCGTTTGTGAGGCATCCGTCCACGCAAATATTTTGAGAACCGCAGTACTTAATGATTTGATATATTTTTTGTGTAGATGAAAAATATGATTTTGAGAAACTGTTTTTTTAATTTTTTGATATTGTTGAAAATATACAAATTAGTGCCAAAAAAGGCGTTTTTGGTAAAAGATCTTCTTCATACCGCTGGTCAGAAAGCTTTGTTATTTGCTATACAGGTCTGTAGGGATAACCCAACTTAGATTTGTTCAAATTGTGTTGAAATATGCAAATCTGTATTTTCAAGGAATTTTTTTGTCATTTTTTTGTCAAAACTTTATTTCATCAAAACCGCTCGTCTGACAGCTTTGATATTTGGTATACAGGTTCCTACAGATGAACTAAATATGATATATTGAATATATGACGAAATCTGCAATTTTGTATTTTTGGTGCAATTTTTCCCATATTTGGTCAAAAAATGTGTTTCTCACATTTTCAGGCCATCCTGAAATCCACCTTCGGAATGTTGTGCGATACAGGTGCGGAACAAGGCGCTATCCATGTTTACAACCACTGATTGCTCCGATCTTGGCATGCCGTTTGTTGTGCGATTGTTGCAACTAGCGGGTGATATAGAGCTCAATCCCGGGCCAGAAAAGGATATCATCCAAGCAATGGAGTCACTGAAAGAAGAAATACTCAGAGAAATGAAGAAAACAGGAAGAGAACTAAGGCAAGAATGCAGGACTTGAAAAATAACCAATCCGAACTGAAAACTTCGTGTTCTACTTTGAAAACGAATTCAGTGACGTAAAGAAATCTGTTCAATCAATCCAGTCAGAAATCAACGAACTAAAAGAAGATAACCGTGTTACTGGCTATGACCTTGCTGCAGTATATCGCAAAAACTTGACGACATTTGCGAACGGTTAGATAGTCTGGAAGATGATACTGACAGATTAGAGTCTTTTTCGAGAAGAGACAACGCCGGGTTATATGGTGTCAGCGAAGAAGAAGGAGAGACTTTTGAACAGTGCAAGAAGACAGTTGTTACGATCTTGAATGAAAAGGCAAACGATAAGATATGGGATGACAGGGATGTAGTTCGAGCGCATCGTGTATCGGTGAACTGGAAAGATCAACCTCGTCCAATCGTCGTAAAGTTCCATCATTTTGACGATAAATTAACCGCACTGAGAGCAAGGCAGAAATTGAGAGATATCGGAGTAGGCATTGGCAACGACTTAACGAAGCGACAACGAAAAGCAAGGCAAGTATGGATACTACAAGAACGGCAAATTGAAAATTTCTGACAAGAGGACAAGTGACAATGAAAGTTCGGTACAGAATGAAACGACTGTGAACAGTAATTTGCAACGTCCACAGGCAAGACTACGGAGCCGAATGCAAGCTAGAACGGACTAGGAACTCGGCCGCGGCCCAAACTTAGACACGGTAACATTCTTAACATGGAATGTACAAGGTCTCAAAATAAATTGTGCTTCGATTTTGCCAACTATGTTCTGAACTTTGATGTTGTATCTTTCATTGAAACATAGTCAGAAAGTGTGTATCAGTTTGACACAAATTTTCCAGGTTTTCATGTTTTTAACAAGATACGTAAGAGAACTACAATATTGGTCGTTATCCGGGTGGTGTATGTACAATAATTAGAAACAATCTAGTTCCATACGTTAAACATATTGAGTCAAAGCTTCATGACTGTGTTTTTCTAACTGTTTAATGGCAATATTTTTGCCCTTGAAAAAGATGTACTGTTGTGTTGTGTGTATATCTCACCACGCTATTCAAAAGTTTATGACAACTTGTCTTCTACAGATGGCATCGAATTACTTGAAAATGAATTGTCTGATGTTCTTACAAATCTTGCAGATGTGTACATTATTGTTACTGGTGATTTCAATGCCAGAACTGGTGAAGAACCTGATTATATTATGAATTACAATCCAGAGTATGTAATAGATTCCACATATGGTTATGACAATGACCCTTTCAATATGGTACGAGTGTTTAAATGGTAGAGTTGGTTTCGATGCAAACAAAGGAGAATTCACATGTGTTGCCAATGCTGGAACAGTGTGTTGATTACACATTGGCGTCTTCAGATCTTTTCACAAATGTCAAAAACTTTTCCATTGAACTACGTAGCGAATCAGACCATTTTCCTATGTCATTTTCTTTAGCAGCAACCTTCATGCCATTGAAACCAAATACAAGGAGTGTAGTACATATGGGTGACCATGTTTTACAAAAATGCACCTGGCGTCCTGAGAAAAGTTGGGAATTTTCAAGCCAATTACAAATATATATGAAAAATCATCATTTCGAAGATAAATTTTTAGATCTTTCTGTTGATGTAAACAATTTAATTGATAACGTACATGATGCTCTTATGGGTGTAGCAGAACAATGCAATATGGTTAAGGAGGCTTTGTTGCCCATGTCAAATCAGAGGCAGCAACCTCCTTGGTTTGATAAAGAGTGTGCTTTTTTGAAGAAAAAGAAGTATGGTTTACTGAGAAAATTTAGAAACAAGAGTGATACAACGGAGTTGAATCTATACAAAGACGCTAGGGATGAGTTCAGAAATACCTGCCGAAACAAAAGACGTAATTTCTTTAGTGAGCAGAAGGCAAAACTGGGTGTTCTTGCCTTCACAGATTCAAAACAATTCTGGATGACTGTGAGACGTGCTACGTCTATTCGTATTTTTCAAAAGACTTGTAATATTACACCAGAAGTATTTTATGATTATTTTAGAAACCTTTTTGTAGAAAATGTATCTGTTGAAGATGATTTTCCTCTGTCTGACGAATTTAGAAGTACCTTTAGTTCAGCAGATGAGCCTGTCAATGATGTAGATTGGATATTCTCAATGGGCCGATTACTAATGATGAAATAGAAAAGGCAATCAGAAAACTGAAAAATGGTAAAGCAGCGGGTCCTGACTTGCTCTTAGGGGAGTTTTTTAAATCTACAAGTTCTTTTTTGATACCTTACTTAAATGTCCTGTTTAATAGACTTTTTGACGCAAGTATTTTCCAAAAGATTGGTCGAAAGCAATTATTATCCCCCTATATAAAAGCGGTTCAGCTGACTCTCCCGAAAACTACAGAGGTATATCCCTGTTAAGTGTTTTTAGTAAAATTTTCACTTCCATTTTGAATAGTCGTCTCACATTTTGGGCTGAAGCGTTGGGAAAGATTGATGAAACTCAGGCAGGTTTTCGACACGGTTATTCTACGATAGATAACATCTTTATCTTACAGTCTGTTATTCAGAAATATCTATCAAGAAAACGTGGAAAATTTTATTGTCCCTTCGTTGATTTTTCTAAAGCCTTTGATACTGTTGAACGTCAAAGACTGTGGTGTATACTCTTACAGGGTTGTGTAAAGGGAAAAATGTTCAAAATGTTGAATGCTGTCTATAAAGAAGTCAAATCTTGTGTACGTACAAATATGCAATATTCAGAGTACTCTAGTTGCCCTGTCGGTGTCAGACAAGGATGTTTACTCAGTCCATTTTTGTTTTCCTTTTTCATTAACGAGTTGACACTGAGATACAAAACAGTGGACAACGTGGCTTATGAGCATACATAGAGCGAGTAAAAAGACAGGCTCTTTCTCATGTGATGTAAATTTTAAGATTTTGATGCTGTGGTCTTACCAATCCTTACATACGGTTCAGAAGTATGGGGATACACACAATACGATTACCTAGAAAGAATCCAGTATCAAGCATGTAAGCTATTCTTAGGAGTCTCATGTAACACACCAAATGTATTTTAGGTGAGTGCGGCAGATATCCTATTTATCTGCATATAGCGAAAAAATGTGTGAAATATTGGTGCAGGCTTTTAAGAATGTCAAACGATCGCTATCCAAAGAAATGTTACCAGATGCTTTATTATATTGACAAGTCTGGTACGAGGTAAAACCCACATGGGTACATCATGTGAAAAATCTACTTTATCTGTGTAATCTACATGATGTATGGGATAACCAGGAAGTTCTTGATGAGAGCATTTTTATGAGTACTTTTATAGAGAATTTTAAAAGTTATTTTGTATAATAACTGGTACAGTGAAATATGTACTCTTGACAAACTTTCATGTTATCGGGAATTTAAGAGTTCTCTTATACCGGAAAAGTATCTTTCCACTGTGAAAATTAAGATACATATGGTTATGCTAGCTCGTTTAAGATGCTCTTCTCATCACTTACGAATTGAAACAGATAGAAAACTAAAAAATGATGTACATGAACGAATATGTTTGTTATGCGATAGGAACGAGGTTGAAAACGAGTACCACTTTGTTTTACTGTGTAACTTTTTCGATAGTTTAAGGGTGAAATATATTCCCCGTTATTATTTCAATCCTCCGACAGAGAGAAAATTCATATCTCTGATGCAATCACTTGATCCTAATATAATTCAGCGTCTAGCAGCATTTACATTTCATGCTATGAAATTAAGAAAAGAGACTACTGAACAGTACTAAGATTGTTGAGTACGTTTTTGTACTATGTACCTGTCAATTTATGTACTTTCCTTCATGTAATGTTAGAGTGTATTGGGCCGATGGCCTTAAATCACTGAATAAAAGACCTTATACACCTTCTTCATCAATACATGTGTCACAAAAAGTTCTTCTCTACATAACACAGCAGAGCTCTGTCAACTGTTGGGTCGCTTGTTTTTTCAAAACCGCTGGTCAGACAGCTTTAATATTTGGTTTACATGTCCCTAGGATGACCTTAGTGAGATAATTTCATACAGTCAGGAAATACTTAATTTTGTATCCATGTCTATAGTAGCTTCAGGGACTTTGGCCCTATGTTTTACTTTGGAGATGGGGAGGGAGTCACCATGTTTTTGGAATGAGCACGGGGGGGGGGGGGGTCAGTGTGTTTTTGAATTGCGACAAAGGCTTATATTTGCCTAAAATGCATCGTGCCAGACATACATGAATTCATTATTCAGTTGCATTTTTCGGGCGCACCAAAAACTTTAATAATCAGACATATTTTACATCAACTCTTTCAGGTGCGTGAAATATATATATATATATATATATATATATATATATATATATATATATATATATATATATATATATATATATATATATATATATATATATATATATATATATATAATATATATATATATTATATATATATATATATATATAATATATATATATATATATATATATATAATGTTTAAGAAGTGTGGTAAGGCAAAAATACCTGTACAGTTCCACGAAGTGCGGTAGGGCAAAAATACCTTTACAGTTCAACGATACAGGATTAATAGGATATTAATATATATATATATATATATATATATATATATATATATATATATATATATATATATATTATATATATATCATATATATATATATATATATCCTAATATCCTATTAATCCTTTTATATATATAGATAGATAGATAGATAGATAGATAGATAGATAGATAGATAGATAGAGATAGATAGATAGATATATACCACAGATATTACAATATATATTACAATATATATTTATATAACAGAGATATCTGTATGTTTTATATTTGATGACGTGCCCTTAGGATGCAGTACTTTGAATATATCAGATATATATGTCAGAGATATCTTGATGTTTGCAAACTGAAAGTCTGTTTTGCAAAGTGTACTATTATGAAATCTGCAGTTCATATGAAAAGCATGACAAATTCCTGATACTTTTCTGTTTCCTCTATGAGAATTCAGTATAAGAAAGCAACATGCACTAATATTTCATAATATATTTGATATAGTGACATACTTTAGAAAGAAAAATGACAAGATGTTTTTCATTCTCATTGATGCAACAATTTTCCTTTGTGTCAAAGGTTTTATTTAAAAAGGTGTTTTTCATGACTAAAATAATAGTCAAGAAAAGGCAGTTTTTATCATTATTAGCTGTACTTTTATTGTTTCAATGTTAAGAGATAAGGTCCTTTCAGACACTGCACTGCACACATCAGATTTGGCTACAACGTATATAAATAGCTCTCTATGCAGGTGCCGCCAATTAAGCTGTTCGTGCAAAAAGGTGTTCAAGCGCAGTTTTTCAGCGGGCAGGCAAATTTCAAAATTAATAACCGGGCGGGGAGAAAAAGTTGATATTTACTATTAGCGGGGAAGAAATTTCATTATTTTCAGTGGGCGAGGAGAAAATTTTTGACAGTGAGTATCTAAAATATGTGGGAAAGCCGTGCCACGGTGGTTGATGATAGAACTTGAGGGGAGATTAAGCGCCTAACTGAGAGGGGACCAGTGTTCCAAGGTATACGGCTAACTGCTGGCACGGTTTGTGTTGATCTGGGTTGCCTAGTGGGCATCTTGTTGGTAATGGGGAATTTCAGTAGTGGGGAGAGGGCAGTGCGGAGCTTGAATTGTTGTGGGGAGAGGGGAGCGGGCAGACCATATATACTGGACGACAGTGGGCATCAAAATTCAGTGGAAGGGCACATTTTCCGTATGCCAGTGGAAGGGAGTTCTGATTGATGCCCTATTCACTGTATCAGTAATGTCGTCATATTTTTGGGGATCGATTTCATACAGCCAAATCATGTAGGAAAATGGTCTTTACGTAAACGACATGGATCAAAATTCGCTTTTTGGCAGTAGAATTCTGTTGGCTACATTCAGTGAGATAAAACATTTACTAACATTCGTCTGTATGGCTGCAAAATTTTCTCAGTCACAAACTTTGTTGACAGCTACTATGAAAGATAGTTAATACACGCCCATTTAAAATCCTCATTAATTTATAAGATAATGATATTTTGATAGACATTGCTCACGCTTTCCCAACAGACTGGAATGAGTTTGTGACATGGCATGTGACACGTTGGCAGGACACAATGACGTCATTGCTGACAGTTGAGACATCCCTATTGGTTGTCAGATATGAAGATTTAGAGGAAGACGCGGAAAGGGAAATACTGCGTATCATGCAGTTTCTAAATACAACAGTTGACGAGGAAAGACTACAGTGTTTATGGAAAAACGTTGAAGATTTAATAGGTTCGATGCACCTGAGGTGATGAAGATGTATTCGGATGAACTCCGTGAAATCGTCTGCCATCTAGAATTCTGAAAAGTTCGCTGATGCCTTTAAAATGAATTAATCTAAGAACTTTTCAAGGAATATGACTTTGCAAAGTGCTAGTAAAAGTTAGTTTTGAACACCTGCGAGCGGAATGCCGCAATACGTGATTTTTTCTGCATGCACTTACTTAACAAATATGCGTGCTTGTGATAGTTTGGGGGACTTGAAAAATTTTGATCATATAGACGGGGCATTTGAAAATTGTTTAGGGTATTGATGGGGGATCTGAAAAACAATAAGATTTCAATCGCGATTCCTCCATCCCCTCCCCCCAATCGTTATTTGTGAACGCAGCCTTAACCGGAAATAGCGGCTCCGCGCCTCAAACTTTTACTTGACTGAGACCCAATAAGTGGCCATGTGCATTATTTCACATTAATCTCTAAGCAGTCTTATTATGGCGACTGTTTACTAGGAAGTTGGCGAGTTTGGGACCACATTCCCCCAAAAAGTGACTTTCACAATAAGACTGTATGCGTTACACATTAAGAAACCGAAAAACAAAATAGCTTCATTTTAACATGAATAAACTGTAAAAAAAACACAATTGATTATTGGACTATAAACTGCTACATATAATTGTTCACATTTTCAGGTGCAACTAAAGTCGCCGGCAGTGGAGTCTGAATAGTTCACTACGGGCAAAACATAAACATCAGATTGCTTAGGCCAAAAAATAAATAAATAAATAAATAAATTGTGCTGTTCCGATAACATGGTTTTCAAAAATAGGGTAGGTAGGTCGGCAGGAATTTTCTTCCAAAATATTTTTATTTTTAAATTTGCATTTTTCAGGGGTTCAGTTCGGTCAAACACTGGCCACAATATTTCCAGAAAAATGTATCATACATATGAAAGGAAAAAGAAAACATAAAAGACATCTTCGTTCAAGCAAAAATCAAATGCCAAGTAATAGACCTCAAATCAGGTCCAATAATCATTATCATTCAAGGTAACTATGAAATTTACCATGTCCAAGGAACATATCGAAAATGACAAAAGCAATGGGGTCATCTTGAACCACGAAATAGTGGTGGTACCAGGAGTCCGGAATGGGTAAGCGTACCCTGCCAGCTGGCTGCACCCGTCAAGATTGACCCAAAGCGACAAATCCATTGTTATTTGGTGAACGCGTGATTTTACGGGTTTTTCTTTATTTTTTTTTTCTTCAGTGTTTACGTAGCAAGCTCTAAAAAGTTTAGGGTCGGCAGGCAAAAAATAGGGTAGGTCGGGTTATCGGAACAGCACAATTGTTTTGTTCGGCCTTATCCCATTTGCGCTGTTAACTCACTACTGCGCAGACTCAAAGGTAACGCATTCGATCGCAAGGAAATCCAGACCTGGGCCGGCTGCCTATTTTCAAAAAGGTTTGTATGAAAAAGGTGAGACACAAGAAAACTGCTGCAAATTATTTAATTATGAAAATTCACCGACTTGAAAAAAGTCTAGTGCCGCGACTGTGTCACCATTATCTTGACAGAAAAACTGGACGGATATTGACTAGGGTTTGGAATATACGCGTCAGTGGTAATTGTGGATGGTGCTGAAGATCACAGTACAATGGTCCACAGCAGTGCTGCCAATCTGATGCGACTATCTCCACCAAATGCTTTTTCAGTTTGCAACAGTGTTGATATGCGATAACAGCTTCTGAACTGTGTTAACGCCAGTTAACATCGCCCGAGTGTTATTTGTTGTGATTAACCGAACATCACCAAGTACATTGTGCGATGTTATTTTTTTCTACCGTTTAATTCTAAAATTTAGACCAGAAGATCGTTTTGGCGCAAAGAGGATAGCAGATATGCATTCACAGATGTATTGTAGGCCATCGAGGCTGGTTTATCGAATAAACTGTTGCGTTTTGTGAGGGAAATCCGTCTCCGATCTCGGCGTTTCCTAACCTCCTATATGTCTAATGCATACCACAGCGGCCATCAACATGTATCGAACCACACACACACACACACACACAGAGCAAAACATCGGAACGACGATCAGCTAGTGTTACAGTTACACACCATGTCTTACATGTAAACACTTTTCGACTCGCACCATTTCAAGTTTGATCTGTTTCTAATATCGTCACATTCTCGCACTGAAGAACAAAGAGATACATCTTAAGGCCCCGAGTTCAATTCGATTTCAGGAATATGGTCACCGTAATAGGAAAATTCTTTGATCAATATTCTCATTTTTGACTAAAATGCTATTTAAACTCTTCTCAGTCTTACGAGGCAGTATCAAGTTTTACTTTGATCCATCAACATGATCAATAGCCAGTGCATATGGCACAATTTAAGTTGTATACCCCCCATTCTAGCACAGGGATTAGTTTCAGGTGCAGCCAACAGGTAAATTTCGTCAATTTTACAAAATCACCACAAAACATGTTTCGTAGGCTGATATACCGATGTTACATATTTTTGACCTTGACCTAAATATTGGAGGGGAAAATAGAGCTGTTCGCAACTGCCCTCCCTCTGACGTATGCGGAAAATATGCCATACGTGTGAATTTGATGCCCACTGCTCCCTACTCCCCACAACACTTCAAGCTTCCCACTGCCCTAGCCCAACCAATGAAAACTTCCTCTCGCTTTTATTTACCAGATTATATATATTTTTCCAACAGGACAACAGATAGCTAGTGTTAATTTTGTTCTGAAACCTATTTTCCTGTACCCACTGCCAGAAATTTTCTCCATGTCCATAAAAGATTGACTTTTCTCCCCGCCCGCCGATTAGTTTGAAATTTGCCGCTGAAAAATCCTGCACACGAGCATACTTTTGCTCGAACAGCTTCGTTGGCGGCACCTGTAGTTTACACTTCTTTGGCGGTGATAACTCTATAGTTCTTTTACCGGTTCCATGATGCAGTGCGCGCCAATACATAGCGTACGTTACGCATAGAAGTTTTTAGCCGGAAGGTACACGCAGGGTATGTTGCTCATAGAACTCTATGGCAGATTACACCCTAACGTATATTTTCGTCGCTGATGGATAGAATATACACGGGGCATTATCTGGAATTGCAAATTTGTACCGTTCTTTGATAACAATCAGTTGTACAACACAAATCAGTATGTTTTCGTTGTTTTGAGCGTATATACGGTGTTTGATATAGCCACTACAATGCATTGTGGGATAACTGGGAAAAGGTCTATTACCATCCATGGTCTAGTCAGTCATTTATGGGCCGACGTCGTTCTACGCAGTTAACACGTATAATTCACCATAGTTAATGAAGTTCTGCCGCGCATGAATACAAAATCATTGCTAATATTATCTGAGTATATGTCGGCCTTACGGTATTTCAACCTCCTATGGCAAAAAATGCTGGTTTCGGCAGTTCTAGTTTGTTTCGGGTTTATAAGCCGCGGCCGGAGTCTCGAAGTGTGCAGGTAATTGACAACACAACTTTCAACAGTCGCGAACTTAGTGTTCTTTGACGTATCTATGGAGTAGGCCTATATTTAAAGAAAGAAAAGGCAACCCATGACAAATTTATTTCCAATGGTTTTAAAAATTAACCATATACTACTGTCCATGAATTAACAGATTGGCAAACTTGCTCTTTTGAGATGTGTACTTTTACTCCCATGATCCTTTGTACTTGAATGACCAGTTCCTGCGCTCTTTCAGATATTTTTTAACCGGTTTTGGATTTTATTTTATCCGCTTCGTGTTTCTATGTTGATTATTTGTTGATTTGGATGTCTTTTTGTCGTCGTCTTGTGCTTCTGGCGTCTTCCCTGGCTGTTTTTCCACTTCGTTTATTTCGCCCTCGTACCACAGTGTGCAAGCATCGGAACAATCCTCCATACAACAATTTACTAGCCTAAGGGTGAGACCTCACTTCACTCTTGAACTTCACCGTCATGTCAGGTTATGCGGAAAATCTTCTGTGCGACTATTGTCAACGGGAAATGCAACTTAATGCAACAATTTTTCAGTATGTTGAGTGTCACGAATTTAATTTGTGTGAAAACTGTTTCAATCACACGGAAACAACTGAAAGCACACTGTGGTCCAAGTAAGGTGGACACGGAAGACGATATATCACCGTTACCAGGAGCGGATACGTTAGCGAGGACCATCAATTTAGAATCATACGACTATTGTTTGTCATCTGCCAGATATTGAAGTTGAACCACAGCTCATGAAGGCATACGCTGATGATAAAAAAATTACAATACTTGATGACTTCAATAAATCGATGATGATTCAAAACGATGAATTGAAATAATCGAACATTTCAAAGTCGTGCAGGTAATAGATGAACCGACCTGGGTACCTAATTCAAGTATTATTCTCCTTGAACATATTTGTTCAACTCGTCATCATGGCATCACGGCTGTTACAGTACCAAAGATTACGTTGGGTGATCACTTTTCAACTTGTGTGGTTTATTGTTCTAATTTTGGCAAGAAACATAGTCATGGCACTATTACTTATCGGTGATATAAACATCTTGACGAACATCAAATTTATAGCCGATCAGATTTACATTCCTTGGTCTACGATTAACACGATTGGAACTGATTTGGGATAACGTGATTTTTTTCTTATTTTTCAAATTTCTCAAAGTGTTAGGTGCCGTAAAGCTGAATGTTGCAATATTGCAAATTACTCATAAAAAGAAGTGTGTACTGTAAAAAGAAAAGCAGATGAGATTATATTTGTAAATTAAATCGGCATTGCTTCACCATCCAATTATCCCAAATTAGTTCAAATCGTGTTGAATGATCAGTTCACTGACCCCGACGATGCTCTTGACATCTGGTATAATGTATTTATGACCACTGTGAATAAAAGAGGGTCAAGAATTGAAAGGTTAACAGATTAAAATACTGTTGGTTTGTTAGAAAACAGTCGCTCCACTGTGTGTGGAGTTGCTGTGGTTAGAAAGAGATCATTAAACCTTAAAAAGTATTGGTAATGAGCATGCATACCGCGTAAAACGAATCAGTGTGTTGGAATGGCTAGAGACGTCAAAAGATATTATTACGAATCTTTAATTAAAAATAGTAATGGTGACAGTGGGAAAATCAGGATTACCTCAGTGAACTTTCTCCAGCATAAATTAATGGTACTCCGACGGAACAATATTATTTAATGGTGGAATCAAGTTATTTAATGGTTGAATCAAGTTATTACAGATTAACAAGCTATAACTAACTCATTAAACTTTCTGATCAATATCTACCCAATTCCAACATGCACCATCATGAGATGAAAAACCAACGGACTCTCTTTCTCTCACCGTTGATAGACCCAGCTCTTTCATTCAACACTCACAATATTTCAACTTACTTTGTCGTTCAACAATGACATATAGGTACGGAAGATGGTCAGCCCTTTATTGGGCACTTGTCGTCTGCTGCCCGTTCAGAGTCATTCAATTCCACGGACTTTAGGTACGGCACATTGTCAAATCTTTTTCGGGAAAAGCTTTCGCCAGCTGCGCGCTGACGATCATTCCAATCCACAGACTTTTGGTATAAATCAAAAACGTCAACCCTTCTTCGGACGCATCTACGGCCTCCACGCCGTTGACAGCGACCCCAATCCACGAACTTTATTTAGCGCACCTGTCGTCAAATGGCAATTGCCGCCGCCCGACATTCAAATACCTGAACTTTTAGTGCCGAAGATTGTCAGTCTTTTATCAGGCAATTTTGTCACGCTGCTCCCCCGCCTGACATTCCAATTCATGCGCTTTATTTACGGAAATTGTCAGCTCTTTATCGGATACATCTGTCGTCCTGCCTCCCTGCCTTTTAATAAACGGCAATTTTTGAAGCCGCAATTGCAAAACCTTTACCGAGCACATTCGTCACCTATTTCCCGATACTCGTACATCGTACAACCGTTCTAGCAGGACTTGGTTTGACTATCCAAGAGCAGTACGAGACTTTCTATCAGCACGGCCGTCAACTCTCCGGTCACATATTAAAATCCCGTAGAACAGTGCCACATCCACGGACGCACCAATACGCACTTCCGCCATTTAATATTTACTGACTCATTGAAAGGTAAAGTTCGTATTAATTGAAAATTAATCAAAATTGATGTTTAGCAGTTGTAGATATTATCATCTGCGGCAAATGTATTGGCAGAATAATATTTGTACATTTTCGTCTTTATTTACTTTTCGGGGAAGGGGTTAGAAGTCCAGATAACGGAATACCTGTCCGTTGCTGCCCGGTTATGACCATTCAAATTCCCGCACTTCAAGTGCGGAAGATGATCGACTCTTTATTGCGCACTTCTCGCCAATTGCCCTTGTCAATCCTTTTCGGGTAAAGCTGTTGCTTACTGCCGGCTTACAGCCATTCCTATCTACATTCTCTGGTACGGAAAATGTCGAGGCTTTTCGGGCACACCTGTGGTCTACTGCCCGTTGACAGCTATTCCAATCTACGCGATTTTTCTACGGGGAATTTCCAACCTCTTTCCCGGCATACCTTAGACTTGGTTCAAGTCTGTGATTTGTGAATGTTTGAGTGGAGTGAACGCAATGATTTGTATTCAGCTTTCATGTGAAACGCGATGAGTGGAGTGACCGCTATACAGCGGAGTTTCCCCCGGAATCACCCGTGAATCCGGCAGAAACTAACTCACTACTGCGCAGACTCAAACGTGACGCATTCAATCGCTGGGAAAACCTGTCTTGAGCTGCCAAATTCCGGATAGCTTTGTACGAGACACGAGAGAAACTATTATAATGATTTTATTTTTTTTAAATTCACCGTCTTGAACCAAGTCTTGGCATACCTGTCCCAGGCAGCCAATTGAATGCAATTCCAATCGTCGCACTTTAAGTACGGAAAATTTGTAGCCCCTTTATTGGTGCACCTGTCGTCCAATCGCCGCCATCCTACATCCAAATACCCATCCTTTTGGTACCGGAGATTGTCAGTCTTTTACCTGACAATCAGTTACCCTGGTTCCGCCGTTGACTGTAGTCAGGCGCAGTTATACACTGTTGTGTGTATAAAAACATTCTTATTTACGCGCTTATGTACGGAAAATCGCCAACTTTTTATCGGGTACACCTGTCGCCAATTCCCACCGCTCGACTCTCTTGTCCTCGCCAATTTTAGTGGTCGACTTGCCAAACCTTTACCGAGCTCATTCGTCCCCTAATGCCCGATACTCGACAACATACATCGGCTCTGTTAGGACTTGGTTTAACCGTTCGGGAGCAGGTACCACACAGACTTATCAGCACGGCCGTCAACTGCCGGTTCTTCCCGTTTATGACCATTGAAATTCCCGCACTGTAGCTACGGGAGATAGTCAGCTGTTTATCGGGCACTTATCGCAAGCTGCCCGCTCAGAGCCATTAAATTTCACGGACCTTATGTACGGCAGATTGTCAACCCGTTTTCGGGTAAAGCTGTCGCGAACTGCCGGCTGACGGCCATTCCAATCTACATTCTTTGGTACGGAAAATGTCGAGGCTTTTCCGGGCACACCTGTGGTCTGCTGCCCGTTGACAGTGATTCCAATCTACGCGCTTTTTGTACGGGGAATTTTCAACCTCTTTCCCGGCATACCTGTCCCCGGCAGCCAATTGAATGCAATTCCAATCGTCGCACTTTAAGGACGGGAAATTTGTCGCCCCTTTAATTAGTGCACATGTCGACCAATCGCCGCCATACGACATTCAAATTCCCGTACTTTTGGTATCGGAGATTGTCAGTCTTTTACCGGACAATCAGTTACCTTCGTTCCGCCATTGATACTTTTTATTCACGTGCCTATGTACGGAAAATTGTCAGCCCGTTATTGGATACATCTGTCGCCAATTCCCGCCGCCCGACTTTCTTGTCCTCGCCAATTTTAGTGGCCGGTATTGCCAAACCTTTACCGAGCTCATTTGTCCCCTAATTCCCGATACTCGACGACATACATCGGCTCTGTTAGGACTTGGTTTGACCATTCTGGAGCAGTACCACGCAGACTTTCTTAAGCTTGTACTTGTGTCAGCACGGCCGTCAACTGCCGCGGAGGAAGATATCAAAATCCCGTAGACCAATCCCACACCAACGGAACACACCAATATGCATTTCCGCTGTGTAATTTTGCCGACACATTGAATGGTAAATTTCGTTTTAAAAAGAAAATTAACCTAAATTGATGTTTTCTGACGGGAGGTCGGTAGTGCTGCACTGGCATACTTGTCGGCTTCTTCACGTGTATGACCATTGAAATTCTCACACTGTAGCTACGGGAGATAGTCGGCTGTTTATCGGGCACTTATCGCAAGCTGCCCGCTCAGAGCCATTAAATTTCACGGGCCTTATGTACGGCAGATTGTCGACCCACTTTCGGGTAAAGCTGTTGCTAACTGCCGACTGACGGCCATTCCAATCTACATTCTTTGGTACGGAAAATGTCGAGGCTTTTCCGGCCACACCTGTGGTCTGCTGCCCGTTGACAGTGATTCCAATCTACGCGCTTTTATGTACGGAGAATTTTCAACCTCTTTCCCGGCATACCTGTCCCGGCGGCCAATTGAATGCAATTCCAATCGTCGCACTTTAAGGACGGGAAATTTGTCGCCCCTTTAATTAGTGCATCTGTCGTCCAAGGCCGCTGTCCGACATTCAAATGCCCGTACTTTTGGTACCGGAGATTGTCAGTCTTTTACCGCACAATGGGTTACCCTGGTCCCGCCGCTGAGATTTTTATTCACTCGCTTATGTACGGAAAATTGTCAGCTCTTTATCGGATACACCTGTCGCCAATTCTCGCCGCCCGACTTTCTTGTCCTCGCCAATTTTAGTGGCCGGTATTGCCAAACCTTTACCGAGCTCATTCGTCCCCTAATGCCCGATACTCGACAACATACATCGGCTCTGTTAGGACTTGGTTTGACCATTCTGGAGCAGTACCACGCAGACTTTCTTAAGCTTGTATCAGCACGGCCGTCAACTGCCGCGGAGGAAGATATCAAAATCCCGTAGACCAATCCCACACCAACGGAACACACCAATATGCATTTCCGCTGTGTAATTTTGCCGACTCATTGAATGGTAAATTTCGTTTTAAAAAGAAAATTAACCTAAATTGATGTTTGGCAGGTATAGATATTACCATCTGCGGCAAATGTAGACGCAGAATAAAATTTGAACATTTTTGTCTTTATTTAATTTTCTGACGGGAGGTCGGTAGTACTGCACCGGCATATATGTCGGCTTCTTCCCGTTTATGACCATTGAAATTCCCGCACTGTAGCTACGGGAGATAGTCAGCTGTTTATCGGGCACTTATCGCAAGCTGCCCGCTCAGAGCCATTAAATTTCACGGACCTTATGTACGGCAGATTGTCAACCCGTTTTCGGGTAAAGCTGTTGCGTACTGCCGGCTGACGGCCATTCCAATCTACATTCTTTGGTACGGAAAATGTCGAGGCTTTTCGGGCACACCTGTGGTCTACTGCCCGTTGACAGCTATTCCAATCTACGCGATTTTTCTACGGGGAATTTCCAACCTCTTTCCCGGCATACCTGTCCCAGGCAGCCAATTGAATGCAATTCCAATCGTCGCACTTTAAGTACGGAAAATTTGTAGCCCCTTTATTAGTGCACCTGTCGTCCAATCGCCGCCATCCGACATTCAAATGCCCGTACTTTTGGTACCGGAGATTGTCAGTCTTTTACCGGACAATCAGTTACCTTGGTTCCGCCGCTGAGATTTTTATTCACGCGCTTATGTACGGGAAATTGTCAGCTCTTTATCGGATACACATGTCGCCAATTCCCGCCGCCCGACTTTATTGTCCTCGCCAATTTTAGTGGTCGGTATTGCCAAACCTTTACCGAGCACATTTGCTCGACAAACATACATCGGTTCTGTTAGGACTTGGTTTTTTAATAATAACAACAATAAATATGCTTTATTTCCATTCCAAAGTGTGAAAAAAAACACTTCCAAGAACAGTCGTATAAAGAAAGTATCACGAAATATCTGGGAAAACGAGAGTGAAAAATAGTTGTCTAGTAACTAATCGGTTTCACTTCAGTACCTGATTGTTTATCAAATGCACAGTATGGGCTGACTATTATGACTGAAATTACATAGAATGTGCAAATTAACCTGTAGATCAGTAGCTCAGTAACGAGATGTACAGCTCTCAGGAAGACAAAAAAGCAGATTTATGTGACATATACTTGAACAGTTAAAAAGAAATCATTTCAAAATTTGCAAAATGGAAATATTTGTGAAAATGAAAACCAAGTATTCAATGTACATTAATGGCTGCTGAGACTGTTTTGAAGATAATTTCTATATTCCATTTTCAAAGCGATATCTGCTAAGTATTTCTCTTATATAACTGGGTCTATCATTCCAGAATTTTGTTGCAGCATATTTTACAGTAAACTCACCTGCCTTGTGTCTAATTTTTGGTATGGCTAAATCGTTACGAACACTTTGTCTTGTGCTATACGTATGTCGAATCGGAAGGAAAAAATCTTTATAATCATCTGGCAGTCTATGATTTAAAGCGTCGTGTAAAAAGACTGCAGGCTGTAATTTATGTTGCTTAAAAATATCTAAAATACCAAGTTTCTTAAAAAGTGATGATGAGTTTGCACTATAATCACTGAAGGTCATTATACGAACCATCTTTTTTTTTTTGGACCAGAAAAATATCATTCAAATACGTAGGATAAGTATTTCCCCAGATTTCCAAGCCATACATTATTGGGGTAGAACACAAGAATTGTATGCAATAAAAGTTAGACTTGGTTCAAGTCTGTGATTTTTGAATATTTGAGTGGGGTGAACGCGATGATTTGTGTTGTGTTTTCATGTGAAACGCATGAGTGAGGTGAACGCAATAAGTGGGGTGCACGCCATACAAGGGAGTTTCTCCCGGAATCACTGAATCCGGCAGAAACTAACTCACTACTGCGCAGACTCAAAGGTAACGCGTTCAATTAATCGCAAGGAAAACCTGGCCTGAGGCCTTTCCAAATAGGTTTGTATGAAATAGGAGAGACACAAGAGAAACTATTACAATTTGTTTTTAGAAATTCACCGGCGTGAACCAAGTCTAAATACAAATGTGAAAAGCGGTATTACATGACGTAGTTTTAAGAACAGACATGATTTTCATTCTGACTTGTACAATGTGATGTTTCCATGATAAATTGCTATCTATAGTTACCCCTACAAAAGATCACAGTCCACTCTTTATATTATTTCGTTTTTCATTCGGAGTGACCCGTCACAAACAGTCTTTTCTATTACTTTTTATGACTGCATATTTAGTTTTTTTAAAGTTTGTCAGACTGTTAGCATCGCACCAATAAGTCACATCTGATAAATGGCTAGAAACTAGGTTCAAGTCCAGTTTGCAAGTATTTTGTACTGTGTGAAATAGATTTGAATCATCGGCATACTGTCTAAAATCTAGAACATCAGAGGAACAAGGGAAATCATTAATATAAATAAGAAACAACGTCCTAGGATTGATCCCTGTGGAATGCAGCATGAAGGTTTTTTACGAGAATGTACACCATTGATGCTGACAAACTGACTTCTAGAAGACAAGTAATTCTGAATCCATCGCAAAGGTAAGCCTTTGACACCATAGTACTCTAACTGAGACAACAGAATATCATGATTTATATTGTCAAAGGCTTTTGAAAAGTCTATAAAGATACCAGTTGTAATATTACCTTTGTCAATTTCTTCTAAATGATGTTGAGATAAGCTAATTAATGATAATTTTGTGCTATAATTTTTGCGAAAACCATATTGGTGTTCATATAAAATATTATTCTGATAAAAAATATAGCATCTGTTTATTTACAATTTTTTCAAATTTTTTGGAAACCGGTCTGTAATTACTCACATCATCTGCATCACCTTTTTTGTATATTGTATGACCCTTGCAACATTTAAGTCATTGGGGAATTCCCCAGTTAAAAATGACAAATTTATGATATGAAAGAGTGGCTTAGATATTTCAGAAATTGCAGGTATTGAGGACTGTAATATCATGAACGATGTTATACTGTAATGAGGAATGTCCATAAAAAACCTACTCCTCCACCTCTACCGTGATCTCTGCATCTTAATTCTAAGTTATATTCTTGCAGATTGTACATGTTCTTGTGATGAATTTGCCAAACTTCGGTCAAAGCAATGACCTTAAAAGTGTTTTTAATACCCTGTTAAAATACTTGAGTGAAGTCGTCGCAATGTTTGTTGAAAGATCTGACATTAACATGTGAGACTGACAGGGCATTTTGCCTGTTAGAAAGCGTTTCATTGAAATGTGAAATACAGTAGGTATCGCTAGATACCTGGAAAAGATCTACATCTGGAGCTTGTATATTCATTAAAAATAGCTTACTTTTTCTCAACTAAATTTTACACAAACTTACTTGAAGCTTCGTTTCTGATGACGACAGACACAGCACCCTGTTCCTGTTACCGTTGTATGTCCATAAATATTTATAGCGTAACGCTTTCCTCTTGTCATTTACAGTTTTCATCAGTTTACGTTTACAGGGTGTTAGATTTTCATTGACGTATACTTTATTTCCGCTTGAGTATCCTAGTTTGTCCGTAGTAATGTCCTTGAGCTTCTTTCTTTCGTTGTATACTTTGTCTCGCATTCTTCTGTTCACAAATTTGCCGATAATAGGTCGATGTCGTGGTTCGTCTTGTCTCCTATCTTGATTTCCAATTCGATGTGTTACTTCTATGTCGTCGATTGTTATACCTGGTTCAATGCATTTCACCACTGATAGTGTTATGCCGTCCATATTTTCATTCTGAGTCTCCAGGATGCCATTGATTTCAACGTAATATTGTCGCGCCTTCTGTACTGATTTTGGTCTTCTTGGCTTTTTTCAATTTCTGACATTCCTTGTATCAGTTCATCGTTCCGTTGTTGTAATCGCTTGTTGTCATTTTGTAAGGTGATAATTTGAACTCTTATTTCTTCTACCAGAGTGTTGAAGTATTCAAGTGACTTTGTAATTGTAGTTTGGGATGATTTGATTTCCTGAATATCTTTGACGACAGATGGCAGGCAGGCGGGTTGTCTGTTGATTTCATTCAGTTTTTGGTCCATCTCGGTGTTGTTGCTAGGTGTCTGATCTTCTTGTAGTGGTGTCGCTGCATTCGGTTTTGATGAAAAACGTTTCCCCTTGCATTTTTTACACAGAAATAAGCCCCCTTGACAAAAGCTAATACCAGATGTCTTCCCACAATCGTTGCATCTTGGCATTGTTTACTAAGCAATAATTTGCATTAAAACGAAAGCCTTCACCAAACCTTTGGGGAATGTTCTGTTGTCCAGGGTTGTCATTCAGTAGTAAAATCAGAAAGTCATTTTCCCACCTTACATTCAGCAAATCTAGCCAACAGAGCTCTCCACAGTCACTTGAAGTATTCACAAGGATGCTTCTTCAACATTGATTGAAGTGGTGATCGAAAACGCACAAAATATGACAAGCATGCAGAGACGAAGTGGCGGTCAACTTAAACAGCGCCACTCAGGACTCAATTAAAGCTTGTATCAGCACGGTCGTCAACTGCCGCGGGGGAAGATATCAAAATCCCGTAGAATAATGCCACACCCACGGAACACACCAATATGAATTTCCGCTGTGTAATTTTTGCTGACTCATTGAAAGATAAATTTCGTTTTAAAAAGAAAATCTAAATTGATGTTTGGCAGGTATAGATATTACCATCTGCAGCAAATGTAGACGCAGAATAAAATTTGAACATTTTTGTCTTTATTCTATTTTCTGACGGGAGGTTGGTAGTACTGCAGCGGCAAACTTGTCGGCTTCAGCCCTTTATGACCATTGAAATTCCCGCACTTTAGGTACGGACGACGATCGACCCCTTTTGTATGGGAAATTGTCAACCTTTTTGCGGGGAAACCTGTCCCCGGCGGCCCATCGACGGCCATTGAAATCCACGCACCTTAGATACGGAAGATTTGTCAGCTCTTTACTATGTGCACCTGTCGTCCAATTGCCGCCCCCCAACACGCAAATACTCGTACTTTTGGTACGGAAGATTATCAGTCTTTCGTCGGACACTTCGGTTACCGTGCTCCCCTGCCACTTTACATCTCACATTCCAAATCACGCACTTTTTCTAAAATTGTCAGCTCTTTATCGAAAATACCGATCGAGAAATTCCCGATTTTCTAATCATCGAATTTTAGTGGTTGCAATAACCACAGTCCCTCTATAGATGAGGGACTGTGCAATAACCAAACCTTTACCAAGAACATTCGTCACATACTTTCCGATGCTAAACAACTATGCCCGCTGACAGCTATTCCAATGAACGCACTTTTGGCACTAGACTTGGTTCAAGTCGGTGTATTTTAACAAAACAAAATCATTTGTAATAGTTTCTCTGGTGTCTCTCCTATTTCATACAAACATAGTTGGAATTTGGCAACCTTAGCCAGGTTTTCACAGCGATTGAACGCATTATTTTGAGTCTGCGCGTTTGAGCGTCTGAGCGTTTGCCGGATTCCGGGAGAAACTTTCGCTGATCACTGCGTCTCACTGAGAGTTTATGCTACTTTCCGACGTACTGATACGTAGCCTTACCACCTACGTATCAGTACGTCGGAACGTAGCATAAACTCACAGCATAAACTACACTTACACAAACTACCCGGTCCACATAACGCCTGTGCTTGGACCAAGTCTATTTAGGCACGGAAGGTTGTCAGCACAACTGTTACCCCATTCCCGCCGCAGGACTTTTCAATCCACACATTTTTTGTGCGGAAAATGGTCAACCATTGCTCGGGCACACCTATTGCCTGATGCTGCCCGTTGATGGCCATTCACTCCACAGACTTTTTGAACGGACGATTGTCAGACATTTTCCTGGCGTATCTATAGCTTGCTGCCCAACGTTGACCATTAAAACTAATGTACTTTGTAAACGGAATATTCCCAGCTTTTATCGGACACACTTGTCCCCCGATCCTCTGATCGTTGTCAGTCGTCACAGCCCAACCATTTTTTGTACCGAAAAATGTAAGTCCCTTATCGAACCTATATTCATTCATCTAATTGCTTATTTGTTTATTTATTTATTTATTTAGTTATTTCGTTAGTTAGTTAGTAAGTAAGTAAGTTAGTAAGTAAGTAAGTAAGTTAGTCATTAACGGCTGGCTTGGAACGATAAAATGTTCGCCTATAGTTGAAGTTGCAGCTTTAAAGATAAATACAAATAAAGAAGGATAGGACGAAACAAATACAAACGACATAAGATTCACATAGTGTAATGCGACACCCGTTCATCTGCAGTATTCAGTTTCGGTCTTTGCCGACCAATTAAAGTTTGATCAAAAAGATAACTTTTTGTGACAATTAGGACTTATGGCCATTTATTTCAATCCTCAAACTTGTAATTCCCAAAAATTATACTTTAGTGTCAATGATTCGTTCCTCCTCGCACTAAAATAACACGGTGAAACCCCAACCTTACCCCCCATGCAGACACACAACACATAACTTTGACTATAGACAGTACAGGGGAAAATCTCCTCCCCCTCCCCCCTACTGTCTGTGCTTTGACATTCTGAAGGAAGAGTTTATGGAATGTGAGATATAGCAGTCAAAAGGTATTCGACCGTTACCTGTATGAAAGGGAAGGTGAGTCATACTGTAAAGTTACTCCACCAATTAACTTAAACGGAAAGACTTATGGCTGCCGGTCGTGGCCCTTGTGACCAGATTTCAGCAACTAACACAAATGGTACTGGACCTGCGGTAAAATAATAATGAAATACTTATATCAATCGATAAATACATACACCGCTTTCTTTCATGATTCCACTTATCAGCATTCCATAAACCATTACAATCTACAGACACAAGCAGATAGGCAGATAGACAGCCAGGGCAGACAGCTAGACAGAGACCGACAGACAGACAGACAGATAGATAGATAGACAGACAGACAGACAGACAGATAGATAGATAGATAGATAGATAGATAGATAGATAGATAGATAGATAGATAGATAGATAGATAGATAGATAGATAGATAGATAGATAGATGAGCAAATGTTGCCTTACAGGGTCCGATAGCAAAACAAACAATGTATCCATAGACACAGGCCCGGTCAAACTGACATAGTCCCAGGGATCGTTCGTTGATGGCAGGGTCCTTGCAAGGAAACGGAAAAATAGTGTTTTCGTTAACACCTGGTGTGGAGGAATCACAGTTTTTGAGTTTAAATGATACTTGGTTTATCTATGAAATAAACTTTTTCATTTTTCGCTTCATATCCTTCCCGATACACATTATGCAGTTCCCATTAATACAGTTCGAATTATAAATGGCAGTCTATGATGAAACTACAATTACTTTTTTGTTCCAATACAAAATTAGGTAAATCTGTGCATTTATGTACACTTGATTATAGATATTAATGTTCTTGATTAGACTAGAGTAATAAGTTCATGGTTGTGCCAGAAATTTGATTTTGGAATTTTCACCGAAATGTTGATTCACTGTACATGCTAGTCTATGAGAGAACTATGCACAATTTTTTCCAATATAAAACTAACTATACCCTTGCATTTATGTACATTTGATAATCGATATACACTTTTCCACCTGTTGCAAATATGTTTTTGACTCTTGTCTTTCATCAGTTTTAACTGTTCAAGGTGTTTAATGTATACCACTGCATCTTCTTTGCTTGTGAAACTTGTGGATAATGTGTGCGTATTTAAAAAGCAAGCAGAACTGCGCTTCGAGAACGCGTGAAGTTCATTGTGGTTTCTAAGATATGGAACAGCGCGAACGATGTCGTTCGTACAAGGGTTCCCTTGCCAACGAAAACGCGGTAATGTTGAGTGCGTCTGATGTTTGATGTTCCAATTCTTAGCAACAAAACATTCCAAACATCAGCTTCACTGCAAATGTCGGCTATGTTTCGCTAAGAATCCTCAGAAACGTTGTCAGTTTGTCTTCAATCGATCGAAAAGCCACAAGTTGTTAGCAGAATAACGATTCACCATGGAGAGACATCCAAGGATCTTTAGCGATGGTGAAATTCCATGTCCTGTCACAAAGACTTTGACTGCATCCAGTACCGTCAAATCAAGACGAGAAACGCAACCCGATGAAGTTTCTTAGAAGGCTCTTCCGATCACCAAGATCAAAGAAGATACCTAAAAACGAACTCGACAGTCAGGTGACGATCGGAAAGTTGCTTCGTCACAAAGTTGCAAACGGTGAGGATGCGATTATTGCAAAGCCAGGTGATGAATCTAAACCTTGGATCGATTGGAGTGATTGGAAGGAAGACTGCGAAACTGATGACGATATGCAAAATAATGGAAGAGGCAAAAAGTCGTTCCGCCGATGTTTTCTGCCCATCTTCAGAAAGCAGAGACATTCCACTGATGATCAGGAAACAACGCAAAGAGAAAGACTGGAGAGAGAAGTTGCAGAGAACATTTCCTTCTGTAAAGGACTTATCCAGGAAGAAGAAACACTCCTTGCGGATAGCTCTCCTGCATACGGCGGTGCTAGAGGTAGTCCTCAGTTAAACAGAATTGGAATGTACATCAAACAGATCGAGATTGAAAGCATGAGACTCAGAGAAGAAAGAGAAGTTGTAGTCGAGACAAAACCAGCTTACGTACCGCCGTCCATCTTTGGTTCCATCAGAGCCGAACAAAAATCAGTTTATGGATGAGAACTTGTGTCAGTGTGCAAAATTTCTCGATCAACTAGCAATCAGAGAGACATTTAATTTAGCTTTCGTTTTTGTACATGATTAGACCAAGCTAATGCCTAACAGTGACCTACGTATACCAGCCATGAATATGGAATATATCATGAACTTCAGTTTTGCAATTTCTCTTTTATATTATCTCCATATTTTTTCCCAGGTTTGAATATTGAACGTATAATATACTTCAATTTTTCATATACGTCTTTTTTTTGCTCTGTCAAGTTTGTTCATCTATCAATAGACATTCCTGTATTACTCCAGCATGAAATCTTTGTGCTTACTTGCAATTTTATTATCCTTCAGAAGATATTGTATACATCAGAAGAGACTGCTAATGGACAAATTATTGAAATATATATTCCACTGACCTGGTATATTTCTAAATAAAACATTTTATAGAGAATATTTCAAAAATGCTCGGACGTCTACTGAATCATGTCTTAATCAAACTGTCTTATTCAATCAGAAACAGACACGCGGTTTTGGTTTTTTTTTGTTTTTGTTTTTTTGCTGACAGGCTGCTTGATACCATTTGTTTCAACGTAACAGTTGAGTTCAACAAACGATCGCAAAATTTCATGATGGTAAAGTCCTATAATCAGAAGACATCGCTCTAAGAGAACGTGATAGCCGAAACAAAACCTGTTGAGCAGATAATTTTTCCATAAATAAACATGACATATTCTACCAGTCCAAATTTATGTTGATATAAAAGAGTACCTTGAATACGCGATGACAATTCAATTGTATGATCTGACGTTTGTATGATCTGACGTTTGTCTTTGCCTTCGGTCCTTGTTCAGTTCCATTTTACAGTATTGGGTGCATGACAAGTGGTTTATAGCACACACAGTCTTCCCAAGTCGCTGTCTGCATTAAACGTGGGTTATTGCCGTAGCAAAGTTCAGCATTCGCTTGAGGTCGACGTCAATGTGCAAACTTCCCAAGTGGGTGCAAACTTTGCTACGTATAAATAGATAAAAAATGCAATAAAAGACAGCGTGCTTTCCATTTCGCCGTAGTTAACGTGTGCCCAATCCAGAAAACCTCGCCAACCATGGTTTTTCGTGCACTGCTAAGCTCTCCGAAAGGTGTGAATCCGTACCGGGTAACCATGGTTGAGCATTCACACATATAAACGGGTGATATATTATCGAATACGTTTTTCCTGAAAGAGGTGAAAGTGGCGCACAACCGGTGATCGTGGCAGTGTTGGTACAGACTTGACGGTACAGAGTAAAATATTATGGGAATAGAAACGATATTATATTTTTATTAACTTCTTGAAATGCGTTCCCGTACTTGAGTACCTGGTGGTCTTAGATAACTGTCAGTTAAATTCCAAAGAAAGTTGTATATCGAGGGACTATGGTGAGATAGATCCTTCTGACGACTCAATATCGAACGAGATAAAACGAAAATAAAATAGTTCTTCGATCAATCATTATTATTTGCAATAACGACCTGTTTTGAAACATTTCAAGAAAATCGGAGCAGCATGAGCAATAAATCGTCTGTATCATATGGGTCGTTCAGAAAATTCTCTCAAATGTTTGACAAACGCCATTTAAACGATCGAATGTTCCCGAAAATGTCCACTGATATGTTTGAACATTCAGTACTTCTATAACTTTAATTCATATTATATTACCATGTCCCGTCCATTGCGTTTTAATTGGTCGAGCTGAACCACGTGACTGCCCACAAATACACAGTAATGGTTTGTTTTTATGCCCGTGAATATGAATAATATCGTAAACATAGTAACTTTACGGCTAAAACGAAAATTGTGATTTGTACAAAGATCATAATCAACCACAAAATAAAATTGAGCATTTGTGGGCCAAGTTTAGACCTTTTTTCAAAAACATCTCCGGATTTGCAAAATTTTTGCAGCGCGCGCACGACTCGCTGACAGGTTCTGGGGCCCGTTGTCGTTCGCACGGGAAATTTTCGTAAATTTTGACGGTTTTTCGGGGTTCGTTGATAATATAATTGTAACAGACGAGAGGAAAGCCAAAAGCGGGCGAGAGGAAAGCCAAATTAGTGGGCTCGGCAAGCCTCGCCCGTTAATTTTTGGCTTTCCTTTCGCCCTTGCCCATAAATAAACGTTAATGGTCAGCGCATCGTCCGTTATTTCTATAATGCAACATGTTTTGCATTGTGGGACTGATACTGACTAGCATGGCAGTGTCAAATTCACAGTACAATTTCCGGTTTTTTAAATAATGATATTTAATTGTGGATAATTGTTTGAAAAAAATAATTATCACTTTTATACATGTGCTGGCATAAAATCGTGACGGGGAGGGTAAAGATCACTATTTCATATGCTAAAGTTTGGGACAGGGTCACCATTTTCCATGCACACAGTTTTTGTTAAGGTAGGGGACTACCCATGAATAGCGCAGTATCAGCCACTTCAATTTGTTTGAATGTAGAAATGCAAGATAATATTCCTGTATTATTGTCAATTTCTTGAACCTTTCACAAAAAAAACTTGGAATAAGAAGTCATTTTGAAATGTGCATTCTAATGTGTGACTGTGCTACATTTAAAGATAAAATGCCAAGACTATTCCTTTCTGTACAAAAGTCCTGCAAAAAATGTTGACTCTTAGTGGTTTTGATAAACATATCATAGTGTGACTTCATCAACTTGTCAGCAATATTCATTTTCTTCATAGAATATAACAGTCATTTGTAAAGGAATTTTTCAAACTCTACACTGAAGAAAATAACAATACTCTAAACTTAATCAGCACAGTACATGTTTAAGGGTTGAAATGTATCTTAAAGCAATTAAAAGTAAATAAAATCAAAGGATATGGTATACTTCTATACAATGTTTCTGAAAAAAGCAAGAACGAAAACCACGCTCTTTCTCACCAGTTTTCTTGTCAACTTACTGTACCCTACATAGCATATACAATAGTCAGTAAAAATGACTGTGTTCGCTAACAACTTTCGGTCGTGTATTTTGATCAATATGACGAAAAAGTAAGCATGTCTACAGTTGATAAAAGCACGAGATAGGAATAGTTTTCCACCCCCAAACTAAAAAAATAGTGACTCCCATTTTTCTGTTTATATTTGTTGTTAAAAAAGATCAAGGCACAACATATGCAAAAATCCGAAAAATGACTATCTGTTAACAAGTGTTCCTTTTGTCCTTTTGTTAGTGTCCTTTGGAAGTTGAAAAAGCACGGGGTAGGAGCATTTTTTGGATCCCCTACCTCAAAGTGTTCCTACATTCCTACGGGAACTCCATCTCTTCTGCTTATTTTTGTAAATATAATTGATCAGAGCAAAACATATGCAAAAATCAGAAAAATGACAATATTCGCTGACAGGGTTAGGGCATGATCTTTACCAAAATCATCCGAAATGACCGTGACTAAGCAGGCTCGCTCGTGGTCGAAAAGCATGGGGTAGGGCTACTTTTGGGACCCCCTTACTCAAAAAAGTAGGACGGGAACTCCCTTTTCTATTAATTTTTGTTGATATGATTGATCAGAGGACAACATATGTAAAAATCAGAAAAATGACAATATTTCTTATTTTTAGTAAACCCCCATCTTCATCACGCTGCCAGACTGACAGAAGATTGGCAGTTGACCTTCTAAAATTGGTGGACTGCACACTTTCTTTCTGTTTCAAAATGAAACATGCAAGACTTAGTGTTCATCTATATGTTTCAGCACACAAACATGGCATCGCAATTGGCTTATAAATACTAGACGAGGTCACTTTTACCCGAGGCTGTTGCCGACCTATCCGTTTTTAACACGCATCACTTGAAAAACTCTGAATGGCGTTGTCCAAGAATCCTCATGGATCTTGTTGAAGATTACGCATCCTGCGGTTTTTACCCGTCAAACCTACATTTTGAAGTTCCCTTTGAATCTACACGTTTCTGCACATTTTGTAAGATTGAAGACTAAAAACTGCCTTTTAAGATAATTGCTTGCTTGGCATTGTAGAACTATCACATCTGCATCGTTTCCAAACTACAACAGTCATCGATCTTGAACTTGAGGACGAAAATACGAAATATCACCGTGATTTTTTTCGTTTTTGTGTAGTGAACCAAAGGCACACAGTTGCATGTTTAGAAGCCATTGATGAGAAAATATCGAGAATATAGGGAGGGCGTTTTGTGGACGGAGAGGTCATGAACTTAAACAAAGGTGGCGAAATAAGAAAAGATCAATCAAAACTGTTCGCTTATGCTCGGCATGTGTGTTTTCTGCTCGGTTACTTCATCCATGAAAATCACGTGTCATTCAATGAGTGTGCAACGGTGTTGACGAGCTGCTACATTTCGGACACCATTTCTGTCATAAAAACTGCCAACTGAACCATTACAGGTATTAGTTGAGTACATTTGTTGTCCGGAAAAAAACTTTATGGCAGAACAGAAACGAAATGTCTTCCGCACGGCAACATAGCTCAAAAGATGCAAGTGCCGTTACAGCTACAGCGGCAGCGAGTCCGGCATGTTTTTCATTAGAAGACAAAGAGATACTACGTGGCATATGGTCACGGATGCCAAAGCTGGACTCGTTGTCAACAAAAGTCGACCGTGCCTTTACAAGACTGGAAAACGTGGAAAAGAGAGTTGGAGTATTAGAGAGCACTAGTACTGATATAGAAAATGCTGCTAGTTTTATTGAGGAATCGGTGGAAGGTCTGAAAGAGAAATTGACTCAAGTGAAAGAGAGTTTGGCGACAGCCGACCAGGTGAGCCAACTACGTTCGGAAATTGTTGACTTGTCTCACCGCAGCCGAAGAAACAATGTTGTGTTGTATAACATTCTTGAAAAGCGGAAGGAAATCGTGTTCTCGACTGCTCTGATTTTGTCAAAGAGTTATTCAAAGATAAACTGAAAATAAATAAGGACTATGAAATTGGGATCGCCAATCACTGCTAACCCTCGCATAGGGAAGCCGCCGCGTCCCATCCATGTAAAGTTTCTACGTTTTAAAGACAGAGAAGAAATACTTCGACAACAAGCGAAAACTTTCAAAAAGGACGAGCACAAGATACGCATCTCTGACGATGTCCATGAAGAAACCAGAAAGCAGCATAGGTAATTGCTTCCAAAAATGCAAGAGCTACGTCAATAAGGAAACTTTGCTTTTATTCCGTGGTCGGTACCTAGGGTCATTAAATACACAGACGAACCATTCGTGGCAGGTCGAAGACGGAGTCTTAAAGTCATTCGCCTGGAAGACTTAAAGAAATGAACGTTATTATCGGACAGTAACGGTTGTAATAAATGTGTGAGTTTTCAGAATGCTGAAAGCTGATCGCGTGATGCTTGTTTCTGTTTTCCTTTGTCTTTGTATGTTAAACTTTTCTTCTCTTTTCCAAATCCCAGATTTTCGCAAAGTTTTCCTAATGTTTTCATTTAGGACTCTTTTTCTGCAAACTTTCCTCAGATCTTTTACGAAATGTTGATGGAGTTGCGACGTATTTTTTGTGCCAAATTTATTTATTGCTAATGTGGGTAGAAATATTTTTCAGATTAAAAAAAAAATTATGAGTGAGTTAAACATTTGTTCGTTGAATGTACGAGGATGTGTAGACACCAAAACAGAGGTCAGATTTTCTTGTGGTTGAGAGAAAAATCTTTCCATATTTATTTCTTACAAGAAATACATTCGTTGCGCGACTGTGAATCTGTCTGGAAACACGAATGGGGCTACACAGTTTTGTTTAGTCACGGGTCGTCTTCATCAAGAGGAGTCGCTATTTTGTTTATAAATGACTTTCCTTTGTTATTCATAAAACGTGGCGTGGATGATGGAAGGTATATTATTTGCGAGGTCGCAGTCAATGACCGCAGATTTGTGTTATGTAACATATATGCACCAAATACTGGCGAACCATCTTTTTTCAGTCGCATTTTGAAAATATTCAAAATGATTTTACAGATGTAGAGCTCATCCTAGGAGGGGACTACAATTTCGTACAGAATGTTCACATTGGGTGGACTTGATTGAGGTGCCCCGGTTTACCTGACCGGAGCGTCACCGGGTTTTTTTCCGTCACTTGGTCGGGGTCATCCGGCGGATTCTCGATTAAGAGGCCACCATTCGTCTGCTCCCGACCAAAATCGATCGGTCTAGTCGCTATAGTCGGGGATCACCGAATAGATGCGCGCGAACAATCGCCGAACCGAACAAGTACAGTTGCCTGCGTGCACCGGTCTACACAGCCTAGAATCTATTCGTCCGCTTGCCTCCGAGTGGGTCGGAGGTACGGAGGCAAGCGGACGAATAGATTCTAGGCTACGGTCTACACCGGTCGCCCCAATCAAGTCCACCCAGTGATAACACTGGTGGAAGGCCATCAACGCATTTCCGATGTCGAGATATTGTCCGTCAAAATCAGAAATGTTGGATTTAGCTGACGTGTGGAGGGTTTTGAATCCGAACACTCGTAGATACACATGGAGGCAAAAGAAGTCTCCTGTACACTGTAGATTTGATTTTTTTTCCTTTTGTCGTTCAGTCTCCTGAGCCAAACTGTCAAAGCAAATATTGGTCCAGGTTTTCCTACAGATCACTCTCTTGTTGCTATTTTTATAACCTTGGACAAGGTTAAACGTGGTCCAGGTTTCTGGAAACTGAATTGTTCTCTCTTGTCTGATATAGATTACATCAATCTCATCAATGCTTGCATCCAAGAAACAAAAGATAGTTATGCAAATGATCCAGATGTAGATGAGCAGCTGTTATGGGAAATTATCAAGTGTAATGTACGTGCTGAGACAATTCAGTATACTGTAAGGAAAAGCGTAAAGAACGGACGTTACTTTCCACCTTAGAGTATGCTATTTTAGAACTAGAAAAGACAATTCTGGTAGAGTCATCTAAGCAAATTGAAACTGAGTTATCTGAGAAGGTTTCTGAACGCGAGAAATTTATTGACATGTTTACACAAGGAGTGATGGTTAGATCTAAAGCTGGGTATTATGAACATGGTGAAAGAGTACTAAATATTTTGTCACTCGAAAAACGTAATTATAGAAATAAGTCACTTTCGAAGCTGACGGGTCGCCCACAACTGATTTAAGTACAATTTTAAATATGGAAAAGACCTTTTATCAGAATTTATATTCTACTCGTAATAATTTTAACCCCTGAGATACTGCAGTTATTATTCCCAAGTCCTCGTGAGAGGCAGAGTTGTGAAGGTCGCATAGATAAGAATGAGCTATTATTGACCCTGAAATCAACTGATAACGGTCGTTCGCCTGGAACAGATGGCATTCCGGCAGACTTTTACAAAGTCTTTTGGAATGCGATCTCTGACAGTTTGGTCAATTCCTTGAATTCAGCCATAGTTAAAAATCAGTTTTCAATTTCACAACGAAGAGGTGTCATTTCGCTCATTCTTAAAAAGGATAAGAACCGATGGTATCTTAAAAATTGGAGACCCGTTTCGCTCTTAAATGCTGACTACAAACTTGCTTTGAAAGCCATTTCATTTCGTATACGTAATGTTCTTCCATCTATCAGCAGCCCCGATCAGACAGGTTTTGTTAAGTCCTGATACATAGGTGGAAACATTCGTACATTCATGGAAATTATTGATATCACCGAAAAAGAAGAAATTCCTGGTTTAGTTTTTACGGTTGATTATGAGAAAGTTTTTTATTCCCTGGACTGGAATTTTCTTTTTAAAGCTCTCACTTATTTCAATTTTGGCGACAGTATAGTCCAGTGGGTGAAATTGTTCTATTCAAACCCTATTTCCTGTGTTATTAATAATGGCTGGTCTTCAGAATTTTTCCCCGTTGAGCAAGGTGTTTGCCTGGGTTGTCCTTTGTCTCCGTATTTATTTATAATTTGTGCAGAGTTATTCCCTGCAAAGATGAGACTGGACCCTTTGATTCAAGGTATTACTATGGGTTGTCATGAGCATAAAATCTCACAGTACGCGGATGACACAAATATTTTTACGAATGGCTGTGAACAGTCACTCGATCAAGTTTTGCTTACTTTGGATAACTTTGAAAAGATGTATGGGCTTGAAGTTATTTATGATAAATCAAAGGTTTTTAAAATTGGGTCCCTTCGACACCAGTGGATTAACTTTAACATTCGTAACCTGGTTGCATGGTCGAATCGTCAAATGGATTGTCTTGGGGTTATCATTCCCCTAACTGATGAAGGCACTATTTTTTAGTTGAACTACGTACCCAAAATCAAGTCTACAATGTCTGTCCTCAACATCTGGACCACAAGAAATCTTTCTTTTCTTGGAAAAATTGCCATATTGAAAAATCTTATTCTTTCCGAGTTATCCTACCTCGCTTCTGTTTTACCAAACCCCCCTGACAAAGTTTTTCAAGAATAGATCGTATAATTTTCAAGTTCATTTGGAATAACAAAGGAGAAAGAATTAAGCGAAGTACGTTCATGAATGATTGAGATTTAGGGCGCCTTCATGCTCCTAATTATCTAGTGACTATCAAGTTAATGAAGGTTGGTTGGGTAAAAAGGCTGGTTGAATCAAAAACAGAAAGCAATATCAAATCCATTCATAGTTATCTCTTGTCGTCTGTTGGAAGTTTATTTGTGTTCAAATGTAAGTTGCATACCCGAGATACCCCATCATGTATTAAAATATATCACTTTTTGTATGATATGATGTATTCCTGGTGCAGGCTAAATTTTCAGGATGTGTGCTTCCAATCAGAGGCTATTGTGTGGAATAATTCAAATATATTGGTTGCTGGAAAAACTGTATTTTCGAGAAATTTCCATAAAATGGATTATCGGACCTTTACTAATAGATATGACATACGTATTGATTTCATTTCTTATTTTAGTATTTTGAAAGCAATTTCTTTGTATGAGAGAAAACACAATATGATTATACTTTTGCCAATGAATACTTACCATTCCGATTTCTACAAACGAATATTTGGTAAGAGCTCATCTGGAATTGTGTATTGGAGTCTTTTCAAAGGAATCGTAACAATGCCAGAAAAGGCCATGAGTTCTTGGTCGGTTTTATTTGGTGTTTTCGACAAAAACATTTGGAAGAAAAATTTTAGTCTTCCATACGAATGTACTATAGAAAAAGAAGTAGAAGCTTTCAATTCAACTTTGTACATAGAAATATTTTTACAAACACAATTTTAAAGAAAATCGGTAAAATTTAGAGTGAAATGTGTAATTTTTGCTGTCAAACACCCGACTCCCTTCTTCATCGACTTTGGACTTGTCCCATTGCCTTATGGAGAGAATTTATTCTGTATGTTTTTGATTTTTTTAACATCGATATCACCCTTGATGCAATGTCTGTCTTCTTTGGTTATGATCTAAATGCTAAGGACATACTTTTGGAGCATTTACTTATTTTGGCGAAGAAATATGTCAACAATTGTTTTATATATTCTGCGAGGTTGTCAACTTCTGCTTTTATAAACAGTCAGAACAGTGAGGGATGTAGAAAGAAATATTGCTGTAAAGAATCGAACTCCTGAGAAACATTTTTCAAAATGGAAACGTATAGACCTGTGAAGTTTCATTTTTTTTCTGCTATGTAGTTTTTTCTCTTTATCTCTCTTTGTAGCATGTTAATTTTTTTTGTCAGCTTCGTGTTGCTGTTTTGTCTGTTTCTTAGTTTTGTCTTTCTAATAAAACTAAATAAAAACATTTAAAAAATTCATTTGTGAAATAAGTAAATTCAATTGTTAACGGTCATTTTGATTTCCTGCCATTTTCAAAAATAAAAAAAACCTTGAAATGTTGAGTTCATATGAATTATGAACGCGCATTATCACACGATGTGTATATTGCTACAGTAGAAATATAGCTCGTCTTTAAAACTTCATCAGCTGTAACTTATATGTAAAAATATAATTTACTGTTTACTCCGAAAATTCATATTATAATAAGTAGAGTTCAACTTGTCAAGAGAGCTTTTACGACTTGGTCACGTTCTTGTTGGCAACTGAAATCTAGTCCAGACTAGAATTCATATGTCAACAATAATGTAATGTGTCATGAACAATGCATCTACGTTGCATGACAAAGTTTAATACTTTGTACTTTGATACTTGAGGAAGTTACAGCATTTGTGTCACGACTCCTACCATCGATGATCAAACGTAGAGGACGAAATTTAAGCATTACTGCCATAACGGCCGAAACTTTACTTGGAGAGCCGTCATCAGTTTCATGAACTGATGAAGAAGTGGATAAAGAGGTTACTCTTAATTCTTTTGAATGTTGTTGTATTGTTTCGTTTCGTTTCACTTTTTTATCTTTTGACTCTTCTTGTCATTTTTATCTTTCCTTTTCTTGTTATCTTATAGATATTTTCTTTTTTCTTTTGTTGTACATTACTTGTGATGTGCCCTATTGTTGTTGAAACTGCAGCCTTTCTCTGTGTTCTCTCGTACGCTTTCTCGTCGACTGATTTTATTACTTCAACTTCTGCGATCGGGTTTCTGAATTTTGAGTTGTATACGTATTTACTGTATTTATGTGCCTTTATCAACGTTAACTGCGCATCGAGTCACTTAACTTATGCCTCATTCCAAGGACAGAACCTATACGGGCGGTCTGACACATATGTTTTTTCAACCATTGAAAAAGATAAATATAATTTGTATTTCGCTTAGGGACCGTCTCAGATTGTCGCATAAGTTCAAAAAGTTTATTCGTTTCCTGGGGAGGGGCTTTCACCTCCATTCAATTAGTGAACTTCACCTTCGCACTTTCATTTTTGATTACAAGTTCTCTTTACATTGTGTGTAAGAATTAACAAAAAATGGACACTCGTACATACAAATTTTGCTGTAACTATTTCCAACTCGTTCTTGTCATATTGACGGAGGTCCTCAAATTTGATCGATTACTTGACGGTGTAATGTGGTCATGGGAAACATATTTTTCAGTAGCTATGGCAAAATGCTACATTGTACCCTCAGGCAGGCATCAACATTTCGCACTTTTGAACTTTCGTTCAGGGGGAGGGGGTTTGGATGTAAATGATGGATTTTCGTTTCTTGAACTTGTGCGATAATCTGAGACGGTCCCTTAAACAAATACGAGGTTGAAGGACTGCCTAGACATGCAGGCCACAGTAATCAACTTCCTTTTCTCAGGTATTCGTATCTCTCTCACTCTCTTTAACGTCCTACATACAGTGTGTATGCTCTGCATTCACGATGTGATGATCCACTGACAATAATAGATTCGAGCCATTCCAGGAAACACTGAATCAGCTCCCTTCTCTGGCTTACACCGTTATTTTTATCAGTCGCTTTGCCAAGCTAGTCCCTATAGATATGTCACCGATAAAAAGTCTGTTACCATGACGACGCATATTGAGGCCACCTGTTACAACATGGCTTGAACATCGTCCTATAGGATTATTTACATACATGAATGAGTGTATGTGTCACAGATTGGGTCTAAAGCCATTGTACATGTAGAGACCTAAACTTACCCTGGGCAATTTTTACTGAAAATTGTTCGGTTTTACAACGGAAATATGAGTTTTTGAAGATCGGGTAAGTGACGGAGGTGACCCATAAGACATTGGGAAAACCAGGGTAGTGGCATTGTACCAATATGTGAGTGATACACGATTTTATCTATGACAATGTCAGTGCACTAGATTTTCATGTTGTGTGGCAGCGAACGATTTGAAAAATTGTCGTATAATTTATTTAGGGTAACAAACGTTGTCATGATGATGACTCTCACCGGTATTTTGCGTCCTATTTTGATTATTTATTTCAGTCAATTACCTTTCTGCTACCTGTGTGCTCTAATGTGTGTTTGTATCTATTTTGATACAGAAACAAATATTAACGAATTCGATTCTAAACCGACTTGTTGACGTGTGGACAATGCCGTTTGTATATTCTGGTATTGAAATCAAACTATTTCAATCACAGAGACCTCACTTTACCAGTGTCACGTGATCGATTCCGATGCAGCAAATACCATTTGAGCAATGACGGGATGTTCGTGAGCAGAATGGCTCGTTTTATGATGGTCTACGTATTCTTTCCATGAATATCATTCTAATCCAAGCAGATTCTGGCGCCTTCCATTTGCAAAATGATAACATGGAAGCATACACTTATGCATTCATGATCTTAACCGATTATCAACTGTGATTCCTGCGTCACCTGTATGCATTCTGCCTGCGCAGCGCTTGGCAACATGATATTACAGTCTATTCTCAACACAGAGGAGCATCCTCTCCGATTCGAGTAGAAACGCGAAACACAAGACAGTAACGATTCGTTCAATATACATTAAATGTACTTGATTCATGAAATTTAGTAAAGTGAAGTTAAGTTTTACGTGTTCTTTTTTGTGAAACAGTGCATTGCTTCGATGTGCACGACATCATCAAGCGTCATCACAGTTATTCTACAAAACTTTGAAATATGAAATCACAGTTTTAAACTTGTACTTTGTTTGCCTCAGGAGGATGAGCCGACTTCGGAAGGCAGATATATTGTACATAAAAAGGAGGGTCTTGTTATCTATCTTGGTGGTAGCGTTGTCCGTGTCAATATGGCTGCCTATGTTCGCTGTGAAAATGACAAATCATCACTACAGAGAAATTTCAGGTGAGTCAGATGAAAGCAGAGACCGATAGTTGAACTGGGGATTCACTATGTCATTTAAAGAGTTCTATATTGGTTACAGTGGCCCAGCAGCTCTTTGAAGCGGCAGGCCTCTGCACAGTGTCCAATGTACATAACGCTGACGGTATGTCAACACGTTACCGGACGTGCCGTGGATTAATAAAAATAATATTCATAAATCATGACTCGTCAGTGACCTATTGGTGTTCCCCACCTGTTACTTGAACGAAAATGGCGACCTCAGTTTATGAAACAAAGAAACAGTCTTGACAGAATATCAATAAAATGACTACGGTGTATACATTTCACGAAGCCGCTGTTCTTTGTGTTGAAGCTTCGCTTTTGCATTTGCAATCGAAGAATTCTCTTTGTCATCGTTTAATAGGATCTGCACAGCACCGCACCGCACCGTGTAAATAAACGCCATTGATTACACCTTTTAATGTTTAACTCAGCAAAAAAGAATTATTGTCTAATTTCATAAATAGCATTACTATCATTGAATCGAAAAGAGTATATGTATATATTGTTATGTAGGTCATTTACCCCACACTCATCATGACCTGAGTTCAATTAGTCTAGAACATTCTCAAGGTCACTGCCCTTAATGACCTCACAACCTTGAATTCAATTAGTCGTGTTTGGAATGTTCTGGAAAGTTGATTAGTTGTGTAAGAGAGATAATTTTAGAACAGTAATTAGCATGTCAATAAAAGTTCTAGATTGTTCTTATATGCCTTTATAAAAGGGACGTGCACAGCTTCCAGTCAGACTTTTGGGATCGTGTCTCTTGTGTGTTACTAAACTCCAGCAGTAGTCATTCTCAAGACTTTTCAAGACCTTCACTGCCAACGCTGGATTTATACTGTGGACTTTGTGCAGCTTCAAGCCTGCAAGGACTGTTCATTCATCCAACTGACTGTTACAACTCTGAGACTGGAGCTTTGCCGTCCCAGCTGAGATAAGTAGTCTGTACACTTTTAAAGCTTGTACTCTATCCCTGACTTAGCAATTAGTTTTATTTTCGTAATAAATTTTGTTTACACGTTAACTGCTGAGTTCACCCTTTTGTTCGTTTTCTCTGCACGTAACAAATTGGGGGCTCGTCCAGGAGACGAATATTTTGAGCCGTTTGACAACATTTTGACAACATTTTCAAAACTACTGTATACTTTGAACTCAGCGAAATTCAATCATGGCGGAATTTAAACCAGAGGAAATGGATGACCTTGATCAGGACACATTTGATTCCCTCAGAAAAGATGACCTCATAACACTGGCCAATTTCCTTAAAGTAGAAGTCAAAAGATCTATGCGCAAGAGGGAAATACAGTACCGTATTGCCAAACATCTAGTTGATTTAGGCCAATTTGAGGAATCCACCCTGAAAGATTATGAGCCCGAGTCTACCTCTGAACTCAGAAATTAGAATTAGAAATGCAGACAAATTTGGAGATCAAGAAACTAGAATTACAAATGGAAAAAGAGAGACAGGCATTAGAAAAAGAAAAAATACAAATGCAATTAGAAATGGAAGAAAGACAGAGAGAGAAAGATAGGCAGGAAAGATTAGAAATGAAACGTTTGGAGCTTGGACAGTCAGGAAAATTCTTCCCTTCAGACAAGTTTGACATCACTAAGCATTTCAGGTTAGTTCCCCCTTTCCAAGAAAAGGATGTTGATAAATATTTCCTTCATTTTGAGAAAATTGCTCAGAGTCTGAACTGGCCTAAGGAGTCCTGGTCTATGCTTTTGCAGAGTGCTTTGGTGGGTAAGCCAGAGAAATTACATTCAGTTGTCAGTAGAGCAGGCTTCAGATTACGATTCTGTGAAGGAGTTAATTCTCAAGGGTTATGAGTTGGTGCCCGAAGCTTACCGTCAGAAATTTAGGGATTGTGAGAAGGTGAAGGATCAAACTTATGTTGAATTTGCTCGAACAAAAGAACAACTGTTTGATCGTTGGTGTTCTTCGAAAAAGGTCAGTCAGAATTATGACAAATTACGACAGCTTGTTTTGATTGAGGAATTTAAAAGGTGCATCAGAAGTGACATCAAGACGTTTATCAATGAACAAATGGCAGATACATTGGAGGTTGCTGCACGTTTGGCCGATGATTATTCATTGACCCACAAATCGTCATTTCTCAGCAAACCATCCCAGTCCTTTTCATACAGAAGCAATGCAGGTAAATTTAACTCCTCCTTTTCATCCAAGAATTTTTCAAAGGACAGTAGGAAATCAAATGACAACAGTTCACAGAGTTCAAGTAATACTCCCACATCATCAGATCCCAAGTCTCAATCTCCTTCTGACAAACAGTTCGGTACACTTTCTTGTAATTATTGTAAGAAAGACGGCCATTTGATGTCAGAGTGTTTCAAATTGAAAAGAAAACGTGAAGGTCAAAGTGGTCAAAATGGATCTAAGCCAACTGGCTTTATTTCTTCATCAACTCGATTAGAGTCTAATAATGTGTGCAACACATTTTCTGAGGTTAAACCCTCTCATCCCCAATTAATGAGGTCAAGGTCAATTCTTCTCAAGATAGCATTATGGGTATTTTCGAACCATTTATTCATGATGGTTTTATATCACTTTCTAGTGATTTCTCTTCCGCTACCCCTGTCAAAATTTTAAGAGATACCGGGGCTTCCCAATCTCTTTTGTTGGCAGATACCCTGCCGTTTTCTGAAAAGTCATTTTCAGGTTCTAAAGTTCTTATTAAGGGGGTAGATTGCAATGACTTCATTCCTGTTCCTCTCCATAATGTCTATTTGTCTTCGGACTTTGTTTCTGGACCTGTGACTTTAGGTATTAGGCCTTTTTTGCCTTTTGAAGGGATTCACCTTCTTCTTGGAAACGACCTTGCTGGGGACAAGGTCATTACTAATCCACTTGTGACTGATAATCCTAGTTTAGATCAGGATCCAGAGCCAATTGAACAAGAGATACCCGATTTATTTCCTTCGTGTGCAATTACTCGAGCCATGTCCAAGAAAACTTCTGAGAATCAAAATACTCTCAAAAATAATGTCACAGATGTTGACTTAAATGACACCTTTCTCAGTCAGGTGTTTGACACGGATCATTCCGTTATCCCTCATGGATTTGAAACTTCCAGTAAAACTTCTGCTGACCAAAGTCAGACATTTTCTAGATCAAATCTCATTGCAGAACAACACAAAGATCCAGATATTTTGTCTTTGTTTGACAGGGTAGATGATGAAGATAAAACTTCAGATAGCTCTGTTTCCTATTATACAAATCTGGTATTCTCATGCGTAAATGGAGACCTCCAGATGTCTTGGTTGATGACGATTGGGCTATAAAACATCAAATTGTGATTCCAAAGCCCTACCGTGCTGAAATATTGCGCCTGGCCCATGAAACGCCCTGGGCTGGTCACTTAGGAGTCAGGAAAACTTATCATAAAATTCTCAGTCACTTTTATTGGCCTAATCTCAGGCAGGATGTAGCACATTTCTGTAAAACTTGTCACACATGTCAAATGGTAGGAAAGCCAAATCAGACCATTCCAAAGGCCCCTTTACAGCCAATTCCTGCATTTCAAGAACCATTTAGTAGGATACTAATAGACTGTGTTGGGCCCCTACCAAAAACAAGATCAGGAAATGAGTACATGCTGACAATAATGTGTACATCAACTCGGTTCCCCGAAGCCATACCACTGAGAAATATAAAGACAAAGACTATAGTGATAGCTTTAGTCAAATTTTTCACTTTATTTGGCCTCCCTAAATGCGTCCAGTCCGATCAAGGCTCCAACTTTATGTCTGGTATTTTTCAACAAGTAATGGATAGCTAGGCATTAAACAGTATAGGTCATCCGCCTATCATCCAGAAAGTCAGGGTGCTCTTGAGCGATTTCATCAAATTTTGAAAAACATGATTAGGACCTACTGTTTCGACACAGAGAAGCAGTGGGATGAAGGAATTCATTTTCTGCTCTTTGCTGTTAAAGAGTCAATTCAAGAGTCTCTTGGTTTTAGCCATTTGAGCTTGTATTTGGACATACAGTCCGTGGCCCACTTCAGCTCGTTAAAGAGAAATTCCTATCAGACGATGATGATTGTCTGAATATTTTGCAATATGTGTCAGATTTTCGTACAAAACTCTCTAAAGCATGTGAATTAGCCAGAGAAAATCTTGAGTCATCTCAGCAGTCAATGAAAACCAAATATGATAAAAGCACCTCAAAACGGAAGTTTGAACTAGGTCAAAAGGTTCTTGTTCTACTTCCAATTCCTGGCAAACCACTCCATGCTCGTTACTTTGGGCCATATCTAATTGATAAGAAATTGAGTGATTTAAATTACATCATAATAACACCTGACAGGCGAAAACAAAAACAGCTATGTCACATAAATATGCTTAAGCCATATTTGGATAGGGATAATCCTACTATAACTCAGCCTGTCAGTACCGTCAGTTCTGGCCATTATGAAGATAGTGATACTGAAACTGTCTTGAGTGAAAATACTCTAAACTCAAAGCTGGGCTCGGTCAAGCTTCAGAACTCAGAAATCCTGGAGAAGCTGGAGTCTACAAAGTTGGCACACCTCCAGCCAGAACAACAACAACAGGTGAAAGAACTGCTCCACGAATATAAACACCTATTTCAAGATGTTCCAACGAGGACAAACGTCATCTATCACGACGTTGATGTTGGGGACAGTAAGCCTGTAAAACAACATCCATACAGACTGAATCAACAAAAGCGAAATATCTACAGGAAGAAGTCAAATACCTGCTGGACAATGACTTCATTGAACCCAGTAAAAGTAACTGGAGTTCGCCGTGCATACTTGTTCCCAAATCAGATCACAGTTATCGTATGTGCACCGACTTTAGGAAGGTCAACACTTTAACAAAGACAGACACTTTCCCAATCCCGAGGATTGATGACTGCATCGACCGAGTGGGAAAAGCCAAGTATGTGACGAAATTTGACCTACTGAAGGGATTTTGGCAAGTCCCTCTGACGGATCGTGCTCGGGAAATATCCGCCTTTGTTACACCAGACGGATTGTTCCAGTACAAGGTGATGCCATTCGGAATGAAGAACTCTCCGGCAACGTTCCAACGGATGATCAACGACGTCATATCCGGGCTAGACGGGTGTGCAATACGTTGACGACGTCATCCTGTATAGTGACACCTGGGAGGAACACATCAACTCATGCGGAAGTTCTTTGAGAGACTGAGTAAAGCAATGTTGACTGTCAACCTTGCCAAATCTGAGTTTGGTTGGGCGAGGGTGACTTACCTCGGACATACTGTAGGACAGGGTGAGGTAAAACCTGTTGATGCCAAAATCAGTGCCATTTCAAGTTTTCGCATACCAAACTGCAAACGACAACTGATGCGCTTTCTTGGTATGGCTGGTTACTACAGAAAATTCTGTCCAAATTTCTCCACAATTACTGAGCCTTTGACTAACTTACTTAAAAAGAAAGTAAAGTTTGTTGGTCAGAGCAATGCCAACAGGCATTTGATACACTTAAAGCCATACTGCAAAGTGCCCCAGTGTTGTCTGCACCAGATTTCACTTTGCCATTCAAATTAGCTGTAGATGCTAGTGATACGGCTGCTGGTGCTGTTTTATTGCAAGAGGATAGTCATGGTGTAGATCATCCTGTTTGCTATTTTTCACGCAAATTTAACAATCCCAGAGAAACTACTCTACAATTGAAAAAGAGTGTTTATCTTTGATATTAGCTTTACAGCATTTTGAAGTTTATGTTACTTCTTCAAATCAGCCAATAGTGGTTTATATTGATCACAACCTCTTGTTTTTCTGCAGAAATTTAAAGGCAAAAATCAGAGATTGCTAAGATGGAGTTTAATGTTACAGGAGTTTAATCTTGATATTAGACATATCAAAGGCAGAGACAATTTAATTGCAGACTGTCTCTCTCGTATTTAGAGCTTATTGTTGTTCACACTTTTAAGATTGCATTTGTAAAAGAAAATTTTTTTTAAAATTTTCCCTTTTGAAGAGGGGGTGTGTTATGTAGGTCATTTACCCCACACTCATCATGACCTGAGTTCAATTAGTCTAGAACATTCTCAAGGTCACTGCCCTTAATGACCTCACAACCTTGAATTCAATTAGTCGTGTTTGGAATGTTCTGGAAAGTTGATTAGTTGTGTAAGAGAGATAATTTTAGAACAGTAATTAGCATGTCAATAAAAGTTCTAGATTGTTCTTATATGCCTTTATAAAAGGGACGTGCACAGCTTCCAGTCAGACTTTTGGGATCGTGTCTCTTGTGTGTTACTAAACTCCAGCAGTAGTCATTCTCAAGACTTTTCAAGACCTTCACTGCCAACGCTGGATTTATACTGTGGACTTTGTGCAGCTTCAAGCCTGCAAGGACTGTTCATTCATCCAACTGACTGTTACAACTCTGAGACTGGAGCTTTGCCGTCCCAGCTGAGATAAGTAGTCTGTACACTTTTAAAGCTTGTACTCTATCCCTGACTTAGCAATTAGTTTTATTTTCGTAATAAATTTTGTTTACACGTTAACTGCTGAGTTCACCCTTTTGTTCGTTTTCTCTGCACGTAACAATATATACATACACACACACACCACACACACACACACACACACACACCACACACACACACATATATATATATATATATATATATATATATATATATATATATATATATATATATATATATACACGATTATAGTATGGATTTACGTGGTACATTAGATTTGTTTGATTGTTTTCGACAAAACAGCTAAGTAAATTTTGTAGATTTGTATATTCTGGCTATGGATTCAATTGTATTGAGTGGATTATTTTTTACTTTCGTCAACCCTGATATTGTTACTAGAATAAATTGCATGCCAACACCTCCTTGTCGTTGAAAGCTTTGCAGAGCAGTATCAGAACAACAGTACTTCGTGTCAAAAAGTTAGTACAACTCTATTGCAAGATATGGTAGTCACTACAAATTTGATTTCGGGTGTCTTCCACTATTTTTATTAATTTATTTATTCATTTATTTATTCCTCACATTTCTTGTAAAATTTCATTGTCTTTACTACATTAATATTGATGTAATTTTGTATCTAATGAGTAAATAATGCAATTCTTGGTTTAAATAAATAAACAAGCTTATAACAGAAAAAATAGAAGGCCATTTAAGGCCAGGCTATTAAAGACCAGATAAAAAAAGACATGTTTTTACCAGCACCCGGCCTTTCCTTTGTAAATCATCCAACCCTGTTTTTTCCTGTTTTTTTTAAAAACACGCATTATTTTGACAAATTGTGCGCCCTTATATGGATCCCACGCTTTATGGAAATATGAAAGTAAAAATGTTCCCAGCCTACCTATTCAAATTCCTGAAGGAATGCCAACCTGAAGTTTTTTCAGCCTTGCCGGTTTTGGTGTCAAAGTCTGAGTTGAAACCTTTCATGAGATTAGGTCCTTCCAACATTAATTCTTTCTTTATCTACATATTATGTGTGTACAGATGGGCAGTGTAATGTATCTTTACTCCTTCCGAGCAACCGGCCAATCACAGCTTTGATAAGTGACGAGTGTTCTGGCGGTGAGTGGATGAGATATTTATTGGAGATGGCGACTGGTGTTTATACAGGATCAACAGAACACAACAAAGATATATTCAATAACGGTAAGAATATCCTAGCGGTGTAGAAATCCAGATGTCAACATAGGAATTTTGTAATGAGATCTGAGGGATTCTACACTTTTGAGCAAACTGGATAGCAATGAAAAGTGTAAACCAAAGCGGTAAAGTACTGTACATTTAATGTAGGGATGGTGCTTCACCCTACATGAATGGGATCAAATGTGATTGGGATTCTATTAAAGAAACTATTTTAACATTTTCTATCATAGGATTCCTTGGTGAAATGGAGGACTGGAATTCAGGTACTACGTTACTGGTTCATAAACGTAACCAGGACATGGAGGAAGATAACCACTTTGATGCCGTAGTCTTGGTAATTCGCAATCCTTACTCTGTGCTCCTATGTGAACGGACCAGAGAAGTCACCGGACAGTTCACGGATCTTGCATCAGCTGATGATATCATGAAACGAGACTCGGAGACCGAACAAGGTAATTCATTATTGTCTTCACTGATGTTTTATTTAAAGGTGAAGTAATCATGAAGTAATAGAGTCAGCCGAAACATGGTTTTTATAAAAACTTAGCGTGGCCCGCTCACACGTGAGCTACAGAGTAAAAGGACATTGCGGTATTTTGTTAAATGTTGCAAGTATAGTCGGCTTTGCGGAGTGGGTAAGGTCTATTTTTAGTACATCTTGTAGGAGCGGGGTGACAAGTCTATAGGAGACAACAGAGTGGGACAGTGTACACATATTGGTCTGCCATTAGATAATTACATAGGTTTGTTGCCCGAGAGTCGCTCAAACAGCCGCACGGGGCCGTAGGCCGAGGAAAAAGTCATGCTGTTTCGGGCGACTCTAAGGCTCGAGGGAAATACTGTTACCCGAATATGTCCAGTCAATTTGTGTTTTGTAGAACACCTCATGCAATTTTCTCCTCATTCACTACTCTCCTCTTGACGAGTCGCCAAAAAAATTGGAAAGGTTCCTCAGCAATCATCAATCATCTCGGTCACAGACGACACTGCCATCTTCTTGACGCGTCCTAGAATGTGTGTATGCGAAAATGGCACTTCAATAGTCACAAGCTGACTGGTAAATTGCTCTTTTGCATATATAAGCGTCAAAATTATACATACCTTGAGACCATAAATTAACGAATAACAACAGAGAGTTTGGACTAGGTATATTACAATTCTGATTGATGCCCTATTCACTGTGACAGTAATGTCATCGTATTGGGGGGGTCGATGTCATACAGCCAAATCGTGTAGGAATCTGGTCTTTATGTGAACGAGATGGATCAAAATTTGCTTGCTGGCAGTAGAATTCTGTGGGCCATATTTCATTAAGATAAAACGTTTACTGACATTCATCTTTATGGGTACACTATTTTCTCAATCACAAACTTTTTGATGACAGCTGATATGAAAGATAGTTAATACATGCCCCTTTAAAATCCTCATTAATTTATAAGATAATGATATTTTGATAGATATTGCTCACGCTTTCCCAACAGACTGGAATGAGTTTGTGACATGGCATGTGACACGTTGGCAGGACACAATGACGTCATCGCTGACAGTTGAGACATCCCTATTGGTTGTCAGATATGAAGATTTAGAGGAAGACGCGGAAAGGGAAATACTGCGTATCATGCAGTTTCTAAATACAACAGTTGACGAGGAAAGACTACAGTGTTTATGGGAAAACGTTGAAAATAGGAACATTAATAGGTTCGATGCACCTGAGGTGATGAAGATGTATTCGGATGAGCTCCGTGAAATCGTCGACAAGAATATTCAGAGTGTGTCTGCCATCTTAGAATCCATTGGGTCAGATCCGGTCAAAATCATTACTCACTGACAGAAATACAAAACAAACATGCAGTTATTGAGAATGATATGACACATTTTAGAAACACACATGCAATAGTCCTGTGTTATTATTTCAATATGTATAGTATCGCCATGATACCAGTTGTATTTTATTGACGATTGTTTTCATAGCTTAAATCCTTGGCGATCAAATCACAATTCGTATTTCCGTAATCAATCTGGAGTTAAGTAAAATAAAGTACACTAATATTAATGTGATTTTCAAACTCTTCATTTCAATATCAGAATCGCATTGTTCGTTGTTAAAATTACGGCATGAGTACGGATTAATGGGCATAAACTAAAAATCTTCACGACAAAAATGTCTTGAAATTTGACACGCAGAGTAAATTATCAAGCAATATGCTAACCATAAATATAATGAATTCACGTGGTAATTTGTGACTCACTTTACACGAACTTTACACGCTATCGATTTTCGTATGAGATCAGTTAAACTACACGCAATTTGTCAGAAGTTTATGGCAGCAAAACACCGTGACTGCCTGGCAGTTTACGGAATGTTTCAAATGAAGAAAACTATTGTAACGTAGTCATCATGTACAATTTCAAATATGTAGTAACAAACAGCCATCCCTGTACTGAATTATTTGTACCCAGATAGGCTTAATATGGAGACACACACAAAAACGAGTCTGCAGTTGACTGAAATGAAAAGCAATGTCATTGTAAAAGCAAAGTGGCTCCCTAAGCACGAACAATCAAATGTATTTTACTATGGCTCATCATACTGCCAGGTAATTTGCTGACAAGGAGTGCTATTCCCAAGCACTTTGATTGGGACCGGTAGCTAGTATGTGCAGTATCCCTATATCGACTGCCTAGGTTACTATTGATTGATGCGAAATGCAAAATTCTAAGTACTGAAAGTATTGCAGAAGTTACTTTCCGTCCGAGTGTACTACCCTTCTGTCTGTACCTGTCATACACATATCGATAGACATTGCATCAATGTTGGGAATGTGTCAAAGCAAGGAATCATTATATGCATCAATGATCATGCCACTGATGAATCATCGCGCAAAGTTTTATTTTCATGTGTCGGCTAGTGATGAATTCAGCATATTTTATGCTCACAAGCGTCGCCCATTAGAAGTGTACGTACATTGTCTTAAATGCGTCGGGTAGTAATAATGTGGTTCTTGGGAAAAACTGGATAACTTATCAAATACTAGTACTCGGGCTCGTATTTTATTGTATGATGTCGTAACATCGCTTCGGCTGTGCCTATATGGATCCTGGTCAAAAGCAGATTGCATATTGTAAGCAAGTTCTTACTCTTACAATGTCAACTAAATTACTGCAGTAAGAATGTAAACTTACGAGCAATTGTTGTACGAATCATTAATGCTCACCTGTTTAAAATTGCTTTATATTTTTGTCAGGGTTCAAACTTTCTCTCCTACAGTTTCCAATTTCGCTCTTGAAAATTGCTCCTTACAAACTATTATCACCAGGACAAAGATTGTATTTCGAATGTAGCAGGTACACATGGCAGATTGAGTCATACGAGTGTCCGCTGTCATGCACGATTCACCAAGCAGCGTGTTTGACACGCCATCATAGCTGTTCGGTTTGAAAGATACCGCAATTTTCTTAATTATCGGCATTTTATTCGTTTCCAAATAAGACAAATCTATTCATGTCACTATTGATTTAGTCAAAGTCCTACATGTGAAATATCCGATGCAGTTCTATATCGCCATAATGCTTTATTTTAAATAGATTGCCACTACATAATTCCATAGAAATGCAACGTCAACTTCGATAGCGATCGGTAAAAATAATGGTACTTGGCTTGAAATAAGCGTGTAGTTACGAGCTATTAAAGCTTAGATATTAAATCAAAGGATTATCAGTTGGTTAAAACAGATAAATGTTGCACAGTGTTTGATCTTTCTATCCTAATCCGAATCAGTGAATTAGAAGAAGAGGTCGAGTATTTGATAGATAGGAAGATAGATAGATAGACAGATAGATAGATAGATAGATAGATAGATAGATAGATAGATAGATAGACTGATTGATTGATTGATTGATTGATTGATTGATTGATTGATTGACTGATGTATCCATCCATCGAACTTCGACGGAATTAAGTAACAAGGGGTGAAGGTGGACGAAGATATTGACGTATGAGATGTAGTAAAATAACAGCCAGAATTCTTCAATTTATTTCAGCCCGTTTAATCAGTCTTGACTAGTGATTTTATCCATTACATATCAGGTTTTGAAGACTTCTAAAAATCACTTCAATTTTTTGTGACCCCCCCCCCTCCAATGTAGCTGGAGACTTTGCTTGCCCTTCGCTAATAAGTTGTACTAATACCAATTCAAACTATGACAGTTGAAGTTTATGTAAATACAGACACCGCCCCTGCTGAGGTTCGGACTGAAGTCACTTAAAGGCCTTTTTGGCACCAGATTGTCTCATCAGAAAATTTACTAAGCAGATTACAATTTCAATGGAAAACAAAAGGCTATCACACCTCCATAATCCTCTTGCAGACTAGAACAAAGGCGATCCCAGGGATCGCGAACAGTGCCTTTAAGTCACCAGCCACGAAATACCACAGATTTCCTTATCTGACACAATCAGCCTCACTGTTGACGTTCATAATATTACATATTACGTGTTTGGCGATCCATTATTTTTTATCAACCTGTCATTTCGATGTATGCTCTCCAACGACGCAGTCTTTCAGTGAATCCAGTATATAAATAAAAAGCGCAGTTGCAAAATAAAAAGTTACTCTAAACAAGACTTGAAAGTTTAAGAAGTTAAAACAACACTGATAAGTAAACATATATATATTGTACATGGCTTGTGCTAAAATAAGGTGATTGAAACAACAAAAAGAACAATGTAAATAGTGACCTGGCATTTCTGGTAAATACTATTAAATCGTTAACAAAACGTGGAAATTTACTTCTAAGCTGTTACTCCACTTGCGCCATTGCGGACATAGTTAAAGAACGCCGTAGTGCATTGAAGACATTAATTTGCGAAAAAAAGGTTGCCTGTGTACTTTAACCCTCGATTTCCTTAACGAATAAATCTTTGAACAAAAGATAACACTTTTCTCACATTCCTGGCCGTTGAGAGTGCGGGATCGACGGTGTGGGAAAATCGATCCCATACTCTCAGAAATCGTCCGACACCGTGTATAAATATGCATATACGTAAGCGGTATATTATTACACCAGCTTTGATTGGATAATAAACGACTTTTCGCTCCGGGCGCAAAATGTTATCCAATGGCCCGACCATTAGCACATGGACCAGAACTACAAAGTAAGTAAGGCGAGGGTGTTGTCACGATTTTGGAAAATGTTGTAGTTCGTTGGTGAGACTCTAAAACACGGTCGAATTTTCTAAATGACAAGTGAACATAGGCCACTTGGAACATATTACCAAAGTTTTCTTATGGATATCTCGTCCCGAGCAGAAGTGATTGGCAGTGAAACTCGCCACACCACGGACTTCATGTTAATGACGCGGAATAATATATGACCACAAAGAGGGATAGTCACTGAAACACTCAAAATATTCATTCAATATTTCCAGTGTGAATTTAACACATTTTGTGGCCATGTGAGAAAAAGAATCTCACACACCAAGGACTTGGGGTCAGATTTCTCACACGAGTTGGGGATATTTCGTCTCACATGAGTCGAGACAAAATATCTCCAATTCGTGTAAGAAATCTGATCCAAGGTCCTTGGGGTTGTGAGATTCTATTATTTCTTAGGCCTTTGTTAAAACATACAAAATTTTAACTAGATATTCAATGTCAAATAATTTCATTCGAAACTCTTTCATAACCTGCCGTACAGGAGAGATCTATAGACACTGTATTGAGCACGTAAACATCTCCAACGCGTTTGGCCAGCCATTTATCAAATATCGTCAAGTATTACTCGTCTTCAAAACTCAAACCCCCCTTTCTTGAAAAATGCAATCAAGGCTGTATAATTTAATAGAGTAACTCCAAAATAGGAACACCGCTTCTTTGTCTGTTGTTTCCATCCTAGGAATTTGGTTCGAGTTTGCCAAATACCAAAAAGTCTATGAAGATTACAAGCTGCTTAAAAACTTTTGCTTTTCAAAAAATGCAACATGTGTTGTAAAATACAATACTTCAAAGTAAATGTAACGAGTAAATGAACTAATCACTGAATTGGACAAACTGAAATCGACAATATTGTAACGCTACTACGTTACAGTACGTTCGGAAATATTTCTAGGAGTTATTTCCAACGATTAACAAATAAGCTATAGCATTAAAACAAGCTCCAGTAACCTATTTGCATTCAGGGGCTTTTCGTGAATTCAATTTATTTGGACCGTCCATTTAAACTTTGTAAAGCGTGTAAGGCATGAAAATTATGTAACTACACGTAAATATACTTAACTATTCACGGAAGTACGTAGTAGATTAATTAGACATAAGGATAGGCCCAAAATGACATTGACAGCAAGAATAATAAAAATGCACTGTTATCATGTCATTTCTTTCGTCCACCTCTTGGCCTCTTTTTTCGATCTTTTTTCTTGTAAGACTTGTCTACTTTCAACAGATGGCCTGCCTCATCTTCTCTATCTCCATCCTCTGTTGCTAAGACAACAGCCTCTTCAGCATCCTCTCCTATTCCAATTCCATCAGCGGGCGTTGCACCTTGAATGTAGAATGTGGCAGTTATGTACAAACGATGGCACACTTAGTACTTTTACGATTTACTTTGACAAGTGTTGTCAATGACAAAATTCATCGATGAAGTGGGATTTCTGTTATCTCAAATGGATGTTGCCTCAAAATATTGGCCCAATTAAAATTCGCTACTATCGCCTCAATGCGATGAAACAAGTAATCTGATTTCTACATATTATTTGTTATAAACAGAAGAACCATATCTATAAATTTTCAAACGTGTCTAAGGGGTATTTTGCTTTGCTGGACAGAAATGGCTGCATTCCATAATTCGCAATAACATCTACAGGAGAAGATGCACCAACCTGTTGCTAATCCTCCTTCTGTGGTGATATCGTGCAGTAAATTCTTTACTTTTTCTAGCGATGTTTTCACTTTTTCAGCGAGTTCTTTCACTTGCTGTCCCCTTTCCCAGGACCGAGTCCTATGTACGTCACTGATTTCTTCATCAAGTGTTTTCTTGGCCGCTTTTAGTTGCTGCAATAATGAATTCAACCGGTTTGCTACGTTTCTTTGTTTCTTTTCGTAGTTTATATGAGAAATGAAAAATTAAATGTAATGGTATAGAGTCAAGGGAAGTTTGTGACAGCTTTGGAGTGTCTCGAAATGACGCACGGTCACAAGTTTTGCAGTCATCTCTAGAGTATACTTATTCGTATAAATCGATTGTAATGCTCACATATTGGAGATTACACTACTCACACTAAGCTAGAGTATGCCAGAACATAAGTAGATTCTTGAAACATACCTGAATATCCAGAGCTAGTGGCGTACTTTTCTTGCTTTCGTCCGATGTTTTAGCAAAAAAGGATTCACAATCTTGCAGAAACAAACAATTAAACCAAGTTATTAGGTATAGAGAAGATAGTATATTTGGTTATTGATAAATCCTCGATGTAGGTGTCGCTTTGCAAGATATCTGGGTACATTTACGATCAACGATGATTTGTTACATGTAAGTTTAAGAACTATTTAAGCTAAATAGGCTTAGTAATTCGCAATCGATTAAATCATACTGACATAATAATATTGCTGAGAGATTATGGCGTAGAACTAGCTGAGGTTGTACAATCTTTTGTGCTGGTGATTACACGTCTATGAGACAATGGTGGTAGCTACACGTCTATGATACAATGGTGGTAGCTTAAGTAACGTAATTTTGGGGCATTGTGACTGAGCATATCAACTGTATGTTTGTGAAAAATTAGATATATGCTGGTGGAAATGGTCATACGCAGCATTTACTATCATTTGGAATGTCATCTGTCGATGAACGCTGGTTAGCTGGCTGTTTTCATTTGAAAAACTAATCTATAAAGAAGCACCAGAAAATAAAGAAACACCTTACCTGATACAGTCGGATGGATAATCTCGACGAATGTCGTCTTGTATATTTTGAATAATCGAGTTTTTTCCCAATGCTCGACATTCTGCATATGTATTTTAAACGTAGGCAAGCCACTTTTCATCTTGAAGAGAACAAAGACAGTTATTGGCGTTAAATCAAGGATTGCTTTTACGTGCAATTTTCTCAACAAGTATTTAGTGTCCTTTTTCATAAATTTGCTGCGCCTATAATGTCAGTAGCATAAAAGTAGTGTAATTTTAGTGAAAATAGTATATAATGTTATTAAATCTCAGACGTATATGTAGGAAAGAAAAGTGCATATAAATGCTTATACTGCAACCATAAATCTCTGCAAGAGAATCATATAATTTTTACCTGTTCTCCCGGAAGAGCTCCCCAAGGACCAAGTGCATGTGATAGGGAGTCATCTGTTGGTGTGACAGGACTTACGTCACCGGCTTCACTTGCCTCTTGTCTACCTGGCCACATTAAATCTGTGTATGAAGTTGGACTTCTGGGAGATAGCGGATTCTGCTGCGACATGCTTTCAGGAGACTGAGGTTCTGTAGTGGTCGAAATAGACACATTGAACTTCTACTTAAGAACTGATTCACACATAAAATTGCACAACAAATTGCCGAAATATATCATGTTAAAATGACGTTTGCGGCTACAGACGACACAAGTCATTGCTGGATTGCATAAGGAAAATCAACGTTTTGTAATATTAAAATATGTTGATGTTATGTTAACAGGACTTGGTATGAATTGAATGATGATACGATGATAGTTCGTGAAGAATATGTGTTAATAAGTGTGACCCGCATACAAATGGGTTTTTTTTCATTTGAATACCATAACATGATATGAATCGGTTGATGTCATATGTAACAAAGACCGAAACATTGCTTACCCTCAATCAATACATCATGTTCATCCTCCATATCGAGCTCGATCTGTCCATATTGATTGATACTCTCCATTGTTTCATCGCCTGAAGCAAGTATAACACCACAGATTCCACACATCTTGTCACTGACAGTTGAGAGTTGAGATAGCCAATCTATATCTGCTGCAGTAGGTGCCTGTTTTGGTGAAGATGTCTGATCCGCAATATCATAATCCATCAGAATCCCATACCGCTTCTTAAGAACCAAAACACTAAGATTTCTAAGCAATCTGTACCTCTTGAAATTTCGGATGATGGTGTTGGCTGCTTGATGTCTGTTATGCTTAGCTTGATCTTCGCTGGCTCTTTGAATTTCTTCTGCTGACATACCCGTCATTTCAAGCGGTTCATCGTGCCCTTCATTATTATCATCATATTCATCATTCTCCCCAGTTGTCTCTGTTGATGCCAGCATTCCATCCTTTGCACCTCCATGATTTCCACCGACACCACTATCACCACCACCAAAACTACCATCATCATCATCACCATCATCATCATCATCGCTTTCATTACTGTCATTACCGTCGGCTGGAATATTTATTCCTATTGGAAGTGGTCTGTTGAAGCTGTTTTGATATTTCTTCTCACTTACTGGCTGATAATGTAAACCTTTGACTCCACCTTGCCAGGTATTCCACATCCATCTGCACTGATAGAGTCTTTCATCATCTCTTTTGGCTAGCAGGGTCTTCAAAGCAACAATCACATCTTGAATTCCTTGGGCTCTCTGCACTGCTTTCAAAGCATCTGCCACTCTTTGTGGGAACGTTTTCTTTACCTTTATTTGCATGAGATGCTTTCTGAGTGTTTGCTCACAGATCAAAGGTGTAACAATGCCAATGTTGCTCAGCATCACCAAAGCTAGAACAAGACAGCGTTCAGCTTCACCAGTCTTGATAAAATCACCATTTCCAGCGATGAAAGAATCGTTAAGTACATTGAAGTTCCCTGAGAATAGCTCTCCGCACAGCAGGTTTACCATAAAGCGTATATGGCCGCCGAGCTGATAAAGGCTTTCATGATCTACATTTGCCAAGTTAACTGCCGCATACATATGATGTTGTCGTCCTTTCTTTGGGGCACAAAGCATGTCAAAGAAAGTTACTTGAGCAAGGTAGCTGGCAGGAATGGTGACGTTTACATTTTTGAACTTTGTTACCATGGTCATGCACAAGGTATACTTCAACTCTAACATCATCAGCACATTGCAAATTGATGGTATGAGGGGAGGAACGGCCCTCTTGGCTGGAAGACCAATGAATCTATTAAACGAACCAACTGACTGCACAGGGTCGTTACCTTCATGGAGATAACGAGCTGATTCAAGAAAGGGATGAATCATGCTAAAAAAATTCACATTCCTTCCTTCACCGACAGCTATCAAACCTACACTTGAATGTATCTTTTCTGGATGTTTAGTTTTATGCACTCTAACAACTTCATGCCAGTAACTCCTTTGCATGTCGTTTATCCATCCCTTAAAGATGTTAACATCTTCTTGGATAAGTAGATGAAACATCCATATAAGGAAATATAGGTCCGAATTTGAACGTTTGTCGAGGATACTAGCTGCGTTCCACTTCCTTTCTGCTACTTCTCGGAGTTGCTTTTTCACTGAAAATCTTCTGACAATTTTAAGGACATCAACAAAAGCAGCAGGCTTCTCACTCGAAATTCTCAGATGGTAAGGCTTTGGCAAGAGTGCCTGGTGAAGTAACAGACAAAGTTGATCTGCTTCCTCTTCTGTAGCACACCAAGACTCCATTTCTCCCCGCATAATGTCAAAGTGTGGAAGCTTTGCTGATCGTAGCAACACGTCAGTCAACATTATTTCTGCTGTAAGGGCAATCAGGTATTTGAAGTAGGCGAACCTCTTGTAGTTTTCATGTAACTGAGGACACCCTTTCTTTTGGCATGATAAACCTATGATATAATCCTGGCACTGACTGTATTTAGTCTGCTCGTCTTTTAAAATGTCCCTTGTTACTTTACCCAATGTGATGCCATTGAAAACAGATGCTTTATGATGCGTGTACGGGCTGTTGATATACCGACTTCTTTGGCAGCCGTAACAATATTTGATCCTGTTGAACTAGGGGAGGGCATTGCATGATCTATCGTCAGAAAGCGGGCTCCTTCATATATCAACACTTCTCTTTCATTCGGGCCGACTTCCTTCAACCCATAGAAACTTTCACACAGAGAAGTCATGTGCCTTTCGTCTATTTCAGTTGGCTTATAGAGAACTGATATCAACTTGAAGAGTTGCTCAAGAGCATGGAGTACAGATCGTTGAACTACTTCAACTGTCAATGGCCAGTTCTTTACCAGGACATCTACACACTCTATTTGACCACGAATGTTTTTGGTTTTTGCGAATAGGTTTTGGGCAGATTTCAGCATATTTTCATCTTTCTTCGATGACGCTATAAGCATCAAGCACTCTGCTTCTCCATCAGAATTATTTGCCTCTCTGAATAAAGCAGTTGCTTCTTCCAGATATGAGAGGACTTCTGAATTATCGGCCAAATTTTGTTGTAAATGGATGCGACTACATGCCAGAAGAATTTCTGCTCGTAAAGTGACATCTTCTTTTGATTCGGTCAAGTCCAAAGCTTCTTTCAGTTTACCTTTGGATCTCATAAGTTTGGCTGCTTCCACTTTTCTTCCATTTTCCTTGAGCAAGTTTGCAGCTTCTTCTATTCTGTCTCTGCTTCTCAAGAATTGGAGTTTATCTTCAAACTTTGGGAACCGACTAATAGCTGCATTCATCTTCTCAAACTCTCGGACATTATAATGTTTCTCTGCAGCACTAAAAGACAGCCTTTCCATCGTGTGTACAATCCTAAAATGTGATACGACAGTCACAATTAATAATAAGGTAAAATGCGCCCCAGGGACAGTTTTTTTTTACTTTCATTTTCTGACATTGCTTTTCATGTCTACTTCTTTTGTGAACCTTTTTGAAGCAAAACATGTGAAGTGAATAAGTTTCATAATCTTGTGTTCGGTAAAATTCGAAAATATACTTTTTACCCATAGAAAAAATACATGACTTTCAAGTACAATGTATTGGTAAATTCTAAGTATTTTGTTCATTCATTCTAACTTTTCACTACCCTTGGTGTGATTTATTTTCATGTTCATAAAATGATAAGCAAAATCCCCAGAGTAAAATATTGGCGACAGATTGAAATGTTCGATTTCGACGCATTTACTTTAAAACTGTGAACCATCGATACTTATTCTGGGCCATTAATGGTCAGCAAAATTGAGAAATTACAAATGTATTTTTCTCGGGTCCTTTAATATCAGAAACAGTGGGTAGTGATGGCTCAATCACTTTCGACCTAACTGTTTCTCAATTGTCTTTACACGCTTCATCGGCTGAAATGTTGCAGATAAGTTGTAGCGCAAGTTTGCATACAGAAGCAGAATTCTCTAAGTGTGTAACAAATGTCTAAAGTGAAACCTTTGATATGCAAAAATATATTATTATTGTTTCGTGCCTCTATTAAATTACATTATTTGATACGAAGAGAGTTTACTGTAGTATCCAATGTTTTGGGGGCATTAGCGACTGTAGATTATCCCATTCTAACAAATCACGATGAAAAAATGTAGAATGTATCAGTGATGTCGTGGACCAATGATGGTAACCACAGGCAAGCTAGTAATGACTTCTCATTAGAGGAACCTACCCAGGAGCATTTCTTAGCAAATGTTCAGGTAAAGGCAAGCTCTTCTCTTCATACTCTTTCTTCTTTAGATTGTACCTCTCGACCACATCAGCTGCCTTGTCAAAGGCTTCGAGAGAATATAGCAATTCAAGGGCCTTTTTGTAGTTTCCAGCTTGTTCATAGCATCGTGCAGCGTCAAAGGGTTTCTTCAGACGTTTGTCGTTTAGCAGGGCTGCATTTGTAAACTGAAGGGTAAAAAATTATGGCGCTTCAAAATTACATACAGGTATTTATCACAGTTTTAGTTTAAGGAGTGAAATTCTGATAACCTGCCATATCTGTGCGAGAGCTGGCGTTCTCGTGAACATAATGTTTTGAAGAGTGGTGTTAGGTCATCAACAAACCATAGGGCTGCTTTTGTTATGATGGCGTCCATCTCATTCAACAAGCATTTGATTCTAAATTCTGAAAACATTGCAACTTTCAATTGACGACTTGACTTTACCATCATTTTCAATATTTATTATGTTACAAAGAAAAACGACTATAATCGGAAATCTTTTAATACTTTACCTTTCCGATTTTCTCGAATAACATTGCTGAGAGTTCATATTCTTTGGCATTGTACAGACAGCTTGAGGCTTGTTGATACATATCACATTGCATGAATTCGTCCGCAGCTGCTAAAAACTCTGCCCTCAATCGACGTGGATTGTCACGCAATTTTTCAGCATTCAGTGCCCTGTCCTGTGCAAGTGCCATCATCTCTTTTTGACCTTTAAATATAAAGTAGGTTATGAAGATTTCAGTGAATACCATCACAATAACTTAAATACTTAACTTCATTACTCGAAGGCTTTCCTAGAATTAAAAAATGACTGATTTGTTTTTGTTAAAATTTAAGAATATAACAGTTCAAAACCTAATATACTGCAAGAGAAATCGAAACACAGTAATCGTTCTCAAAACAGAAGATCACCAAGCAAAAAATGCGTCATTTGGGAAGGCGATAATTATTTAAAGATAACAATTAGTTATAAATGGAACTCATATAAAACGGATTTCAATAGCAAATGGTTATAATTTACCAGTTGAATTTAATCGTTGATTCTTACCATTTCCTCCCTTAAAATAACACTTTGCTGCTACTTTCCATAGCTTGTTGTTGTAGAAATAGTCTCCTCTCTTGTTCCATTCATCTCGTGTGGAGGTTGTGGCGAACATGCCATCTGAAAGACCTTACAAATTTGAAGAGAAGACGTTTACTTTATTCTGATATAAAATTTAATATTAATTTTCCACATAAAATATAGTTTAACTTGTTCATGAAGCAATGAATTCAAATTATTAATTTTATGGCACAAAATTTTGCATCATACCTTCTTGCCCACTTTCATTGTCTTCAATTCTGACCACTTGGACAAGTTTTCTCTTCCTAAAATACTCAAACATTGGAGCTCTCTTTTCCCGATCTTCATCAAATATCCACACATTGACCCTTGCCCTGGTTACAGCTGTGTACAGATACTTCAACTCTGAGTTGAGTACCTTGAAGTCGATCATAAATAAAGAACAAACAATAATATTTGTCCAAGTTTATTAGAGGAAGCGAAAAACATTTACGAACATCGGCCCTGTAAACAAATCAATCTACCAAATCATGTCACCATTTGTGTGCTTGCGTCACCTTTGCCTTACAACGACGATAACATGGCAATGATTTGATTACTATTTTGTAAATATTTCATCTCATTTTTATGAAGTTTCCAAAAACCTTTGCAAAGTGTAGATCACCCTTTGCGAGACGGTAAATAACACCTTATCATTTCATTAACAATATGACAATGTCATTGTGGCTCCTTTCAAAAGTGTGAATCGCGTAAGTGCACATTCGTCGGCATTAATGAGTCCACTACAATCAAGAGTTGACAAAGATAGAAAAAAATACCTTGTGTTTATCGTGATCGAATTCCAATGGTCTGGTTGTGGTGAGGTTCTGTTCCACGGTTTCTGATTGATCAATTTCTACAAGACTCTGACCTGTTCTGGTTACTCTGACATTGCCTCCCTTTTTAATCAACGTTTCGAGGTAGGAAATGACAACTCTCCATTCCTTTTGTGCCTAGAAGAGAAACACGCCAATTGATGTCAGTACTGAAAGTTATTGACCCATGAGCGAAATACTTTTGTTTTCACATTGATTCATTTAACAAATTGTTGTTTTACAACGATGTTTTTACGAACTTGAATATTCGTCAGACATCAGGCTGAGCGAAATTCATATTATTTACAAAAGGATGTAATTGATTAGAGTGATTCCACATGTTCCTGTCAGTATATGACATACAAAGCATAGCTCACATTCTAATAACTCATTGAAAAATGCTCTCAAATGTTCAGATTCTGTGACAGAGCACACTTACAGGCGAGTCTTTGAAAAAATTATACAGCAATACATCATCAAATTCCAGACCCTTTGATTCATAGATAGTCAGTACAAGTCCCAGACTGAGTTCCTTTGGTAAGGCATCTTTGGCTTCTTCATTAGCCACAAGAATTACCTACAATCGAACAAGCGACAAATCAGGACAGGGTATTAAAAAATCCATTTTCAACTTTTTCGGTAATGTTTTCGACACCATACATGGTATGCTTACACATTATATGCTACTTTTCAGATAACTCAGTTGGAGTCCAATTGACACATGGCTGGTGCTATAGTCATATTCCGTCCCAAAATTGAGCCGCTACAAAGTGCACCTACATGAAGACCGGCAAAATTCCATGCTCTGCACATACTCTTTTATTGACTTGGGAAGTTGCACTACTTTCACCTAATACCTTAAGATGCATGGCGGGGATTCTAATGAAATACTTGAGCATTTTCACTGTTTGTGGCCAATCATATGAGAGTAAAGCTTACCTGATGAGCTCCGAATTCAATTTCTGATGTTTTTCTCTTATTCCCTCTCAGTAGCAGAGCTAAGTCACTGAAACTGCAAGATTCCAAAAGAACTGGTTGGGGACCATCAAATAGTCCCTGGTCTCTCTGAAGTCTATCAAAGGACTCTGGGAAGAACTCAATCATCAAATCCACTACACTTGTCGCAAGATCTAAAATGCCTGTAGAAAGATAAAGAATTTCAAATATCACAAGACATAAGCTTGTTCAAGATGAAAAGTCAAACATTCTTTTGACAACTGACAACTTGCAAAACACGTGGTGCAGCAAATGACTGAACAGAAACTTTCTTTAAAATATTACGATCAAACATTGTCTACTATCATGTCAAATCTCTTTCTCTCAGATGATATTATAATTAAATAATAGTGAACTAAACGAGAAACGTTAATTTAAGGTGACCTTCAACTTCATGTAGCATTGCGATCGAACAACAAATAGAACGTTTCACTGTGGCGAGTCTCGATCGATACTTGACTGCATCCTAAGCAAAGTGTCGAAAACAAAATTGTTTGTTCGGTGTAATAAAGTTAATCACATACGCTAGCATGGGCAAGTTCACGATTTGTTGCCTGCCCTCGGGCTGGTGATCATGACGGTAATATTGATGATACCCTCGCCTTCGGCTCGGGCATCATCAATATTACCGTCATTAGCACCGCAAGTATAAGAATAGGTAATTTCTGGCATTTAATCTCCCTGACGTTTATATGCTGAACAATAAGATGTCAACAAATAATGTCCGGCACATCTTCCACTGACCTGCATGTGATCGATAGTTATGAGTGAGCTGGTACACCTTTTTAGGTACTTTGACCTGTGATGTTTTACCAATTGCCTTCATTGACTTGCTAGCATAGTGGAAAAGTGTTTTCAAGTCATCGAATCTGAATGCAACTCCTCTCATAATGCTTTGAGCAGTGTCACCTGGCAAGAATGAAACAAATATGCATTGAGAATAGTTGCTGTTAAAGCATCCACAAAAACAAGAGCTTGCTTCTGATATTAGTGTGTACACAGAAATTCTCACTGAAAATCCATTATCAGTATGTTCAGTATAATTCATCGATCAGTTATGTTCTTCAAGTTGTATTTTACTTTGGAAAATCATTTAGCCAAATTGGTATATTGGCCATATTATCAAACTTTCATTTTTATATAAGTATTGCCCAGGATTATGTTAAAAGGAAACATCATCAATCTGCTATATACGAGATATACTTAAACAATTAAGCACACCCAGCGACGGTATACCACGAAATTTTGACCGTTCGCGACATATATGCACGAGCGATAGCGAGTGAATATATGAGTTGAACTGGTCAAAACCGAGTGGTAGACTGTCGCTGGGTGTGATTTATCGCATTCTGACATGGAACGTTGAAAAAAAGATTTTTGCTCTTGCCGAAAGCATGCGTGTGTGGTATATCGCGAATATACCACGGTTTTTTTTCATGTCTCGACAAATCAGGTCGCCGCATTTACGCCATCAATATACTGGTATGATATAACACCGTTTATTGACCGTAATAAAAGGCATATATGTTTGAAAACAGATCCTCTAAGTTGAATATACACACTGATTTCCGTACCAGTGAGAAATAGTGCATTCGGATTACTACAGCATCTTATGAGAAGAGACAATTCTGCCTGTGTGAAATCTTGTGTCTCATCGATATAAAATTGATGGATACACCAGTCAGGGAATTCCACTTTCTTCAGACGATGGTAAACACTGAAGACCAAGTCTGATTCATCAAACAAACCACGCTGTCTCTTGGTACCCTGGAAAAGAATAACATGCATATTTCCCTTTTTATCAAATCCTTATATATCATTTAACTACACGGAGACTATTGCCCATATGTTACCATGTTTTCTGTATTATTCTTCGACTGAGGTGTCAGTGGCTACTTTAACGCCAAGTATCACTAATTGCTAAATGTACGGACTTAAACTTTGAAGGTATTTTGTGGATCGAGCATTTTCACAATATGCTAACCGGTAGACCACAATTTTTTCACTAGTTGTCTTGACATTATGACAGCAGTCATAATATCAGCAGTAAGACGGTGTTCATGGGTTTAACTTTGGTTCCACTGTAATTAGACATAGATCATTGAAGCTTAAAACACTTCTTTATAAACGTACATTACCAGTCCTGAACAAAAGTTCTCAATTTGTTCTGTATGTAGGTCAACATGCTGTAACATAGTGCACCAGATGTAATGTCAGAATTGTAAAGCTTTAAATGATATTTTAACAGACACCACTACATGACCAGTTACGCTTACTTTGTATTTCTCAAACAGTTTATATATTTCTCTTCTATCAGCTGTGAAATTTGGAGCTCTCTTCCTGCCAAGTTCCTCATACTGTTCCAAACTAAGATGCCCATTTGTAGTGTGCAGGGCTTCGATGGAACCTGTTGTAAGAAGCAATGAACTTGTTGGTTGGGAACAAGCCTACATATTTGATTTTGAGCTACTACAAAAATTTCACAAATTATGGGAAACATTATATAAGACTTTCTTGTATAAGACAGGCTATAGCAGATTTCAATGGTTTAAACCATCAATACAGTACTATATCACGGACATCATTCAAAATTAAATTATGGCTTCATTTCAAAAATCAAATTGTATGCGCCAAAGTAGTCTCTTAGCAAAGAAGTCTAGTAGGTACAGGAATATTTCCTCATGGTCCTACATACCGTGGATGAAGGATTTTATTTCCATCCAAACCAGTGTAGGATGATAATCCACTTTGTTCTTATTTATTTTGGACCAAAGTTCATATGCAAATACTTCATAGGTGACTTCTTTGCGTGGATCGATTTCTTTCCTCTGTCTTCCCTGTTCGTCTTTGACTGTCATGTCTAAAGTCTCTTCATCATCCTCATCCTCAGCTTGTTGTGCCTCGTTTGCATCTTCGTCTTCGTCGTCGTCATCGTCCCTGTCTTCAAGTTGTGGAATAAATGAAAGTGGCCTCTCATCTGTTTAAAATGCAGAGAGTTTGATTAACGATGACTTTAGAAAACATTTCTCACAATCAAGTTTACAAGAGAAAACTAATATTAAACAACAAGGCACCTTAAAAGTCTAAAGTTTGTAAAGATTTTTAATAATGCATGAACAGTAACATCTACAAAAAGGCACGATAGCGTTTTAAGTACTACACCAAACAATTGGTTATGAGGTTAAGTAGAATATGTAACGTCAATAAACGTGACATTGGATTTCATGAATACAGGTTAAAACATATCGATGCAGAGAGACGCTGACTCGATTGCTAACTTTGGTGGTATATTTTTTCAAGCATAGTATGATTTTATGCTCTCACAGTGTGAATGAAATTGGTGTTCTTGATGTTACTTGAAAAAATGACAATAACGACAATACAACAGTCCCGTAAATTAAATGCCTTACCGATTCCCCAGCCTTTGACTTCTCTTTTCAATGACCCATCAGGCTTTCTTGGAAAGTAAGGTTCTGGTAAGGTTGCATCCATCATCAGTAACCACTGTCTTGAAGTCAAAAACATAGGATACTGAGCTGGATGTGCATCTTGTAACCTGTATGGCAGGGAATTGTCTTCTACAGCTACATGTTCCTTAGCGGCGTCATGGGCATGACTCAGGTCACGAAAATTCTTCTCTACTTCACTACACAATACGGCATTCTTTGTCACAAAGATCTGGTGTAAATGGTCCATTGCTATTCCATCGCCAACAGTCTCTAAATCGTCGTTGGCATTTGTGTCAGGGGCTCCACAATCAGTAACTGCTTGACAGGTCGCAAATTCAGTGCTAGTAGCTCCCAAGCTTTCATCTGTAGACAGAATGTGATATCAAACAAACGTGTTACATTGTGCAAAGTAGCATGCGCCTTCTTATAATAAATATCCCTCTCTGAAACCGTCAAGGGTAGATAATCCTTAAAGTCAAACCATTTCACTTTAAACGGTCCTGAAAAAGCATCATACGAAACCATGTGAAAGCTGTAAATTAATATTTTACATGAATTCTGTGCGAGGACAAGCTTTGTGACTTAAACGATACCAATTTAAGAGACGTACTTCCATCCTTTGCTGTTCTATCTCCATCTCCACCCTTCTCGCCACCATTGTCGTCATCCTCCTCATCATCATCGTCATCATTGTTGTCTTTCTCATTAACATCTATGAAGGTAGTGTCCCTAGGCAGCAATGGCTCTAGATCTCCTGTCTTCGTTGCTGCCTCCCAGTATCGAATGAAGTATGTCCATAGTCTGTATAAACAACAGGTTGTCTTCCCTGATAGATAGATAGATAGATAGATAGATAGATAGATAGATAGATAGATAGATAGATAGATAGATAGGTAGGTAGGTAGATAGATAGATAGACAGACAGATAGATAGATAGGTAGATAGATAGATAGATAGATAGATAGATAGATAGATAGATAGATAGATAGATAGATAGATAGATAGATAGATAGATAGATAGATAGATAGATAGATAGATAGATAGATAGATAGACAGATAGACAGATAGACAGATGGGAATGTGGATTGGTATTTAGGTAGACAGATAGCCAGTCTGACAGAAAAGCAGGCACATACACATACATGCATATGTAATATTGCATATTGGGGTTCGTTGCCGGTACACGCGTTGTTCCCGATGGTTGTTGCTAACCCACGATTATATATAGGGTCGGTAATAACATAGTGACGAGATGTTCAGCTTCTTGATTTGGCCCGCGTTTAATCAGAATCATACTCAAACACAATTACAATGTCTGGAAGCAGTCTGCTCCATACTATGACGTCGTCAACTACAATACACGTAGACAGGGTTTCTCACGGAAGCCATTGGCTTGTCAACCAGTGCATGTAAAGCTGTATCTGCACTTATGGCACACATATATCTCTATCTCGACATCGTCGAAGTACACAAGTCACGCTGCTATCCATTTGTCACTGTTACTAAATGAATGGAAGACGCGTCAAGATTGTACTTTAAACTTTACGTACTCATCGTCCCATGAATTACTGACCATGACCTCAAGTCACAAGTCAAGTCATTTATCAAAAGTAGAACGGATAGAGATAACAATTACGTGACGGGTGTTCGTTGAAGTCACATGGTCACGGTCCGAAACCTTCGTGGTTATGGTCAGTATTGGTCAAGACAGGCGTCATCGTCAGTCATTACTTATAAATTCAGTCGTGTAAAATACAGAACAACTTAATGTTAAATTGGGCGTTATTATAATACCCCTATCTATATTGTGTTTACGGACTGACTCTACTTATTGAAGATTTGTAAACGTTTGAGAATTTTGACATCGAATATTTAAATAATCAGAATTTTAGATAAACGCGAATTTCAAAAGACTATTACAATTGTAGTGAACTTTATTAAACAATAAGTCATGGAGTATCTGTAAGTTCGATTACAAACTTGTACGTTCTGATTGTTTATGGTTTTGTCTTCATTGGTTTTGATTATTTGATTAGGGGAGGAGGCCCGTCGATCACGATCATTCGATTGTTCTGTATTTTACATGACGAAACTTTGACGTAATGACTGACAATGACACCTGACCTGACCACGTGTGACGATGGCATAAACATAAAGTTCTCCAATGGAAGACGGATAGCACGTGAAGTTCAAACTACAATCTTTGTACTGCTTTGTAGAGTTTTTTTCAAAGAAATATTTCTCACCGATGACAAAGAAACCCCCTCATACTATACATATGTTCAAAAAGCAGAGAATCTAAAGTTTACTGTGGTACAATAGTTTGCTTGACGGATGAAGGACGTGTATATTTGGGGTAAAAAAATCAATTTTAGTATTAATGATAAAAAATAACGTGCGTCAAAAACTTGGCACTCTTCTGAAATGTAATATTTCACTTGAAACAAGAGTATATGTAGGAAAAACGACTATGTTATTTTGCATCATCAATCCTCATTCTAAAATGGCAAGGGATGAAAGACCGGCAATCCAAACAAGTGATTAAAAACATGATTAGCAAAATTACAATGCCTCTTATTCGAAATGTAAGAACTTTATTGCCAAACATTACTACGTCTTTATCACCCAACTTACCACTGCTTGACAAGCTAAAAGTTGAACCCAACCAATCTTTTAATCTTGGGTTAACAAAGAAGTCAAAATTGGATGAATATTTAAAAAAGCGATTTTTTAGCAAAATACGTTGTCTCTCATTATTGTGAACGAGGAGTAGCAACGACTTCAACAACGATGTATGTGCCAGTGACAGCCATCCATCCAGACAGACAGACAGAGAGACAGACACAGATACACACATGCATGCACGCACACATGTACCCACACAGGCACACATAGACAGACAGACAGACAGTGACAGCCATCCAATCGGTGACAACACAAACAAGCACAGACAGACAGACAGACAGAGAGAGAGACACAGATACACACATGCATGCACGCACACATGTACCCACACAGGCACACATAGACAGACAGACAGACAGACAGACAGACAGACAGATATATTGCATAGTTGTACAGAAGGAATGTCGCTTTTATAAGAAGGGCTTCATAAATGCAAGTGACTTGTGGAGGCACCACCTGATGAATATTTCAATTGCCAACAGGGAGCCTGTTCTGTTTTAAATACAGGACAAACGTAAAGGGAAGCATGACGAAGGAATGCGGATGAAGGCGAGCTCTCATTGGTAGTATTTACGTGAACAAACATTGGATTTTTCAAAGCTAATTCTAAAACAGGAATAATACATACCTGTACCACTCCTGCCAAGGAGTAGTATTGCAGATGGTGGATCTGGTTGAAGATTGATGATTGCATGCTCCAATTCAGTCACACGGAATGGAAAATCAACTTTGATGTCCTCATTCAGTAAAATACTATTGACCAGAGTTGATGAAAAAGAGTAAAACTTCATGATGTGGTATTCTGTTTCATTGGAACTTGCTGGTGGAAAGAATAACTTTGCAGCATCCAAGGCCTTGGATCTTTTCTTTACAGCAGCTGGTTTACGTTTACTACTGGTCATTTCTCGATAAAGCATTGGAATTCGTTCTTCTGTTGCACTTTTCCCTGCGAAACGTGAAATATTAGAATAATGGAAAGAAAAGAATGCTTAAGATGTTCGCATTATCTCGGTATACTAAAGGTTTAACCCCACAAAATGTGTAAGTTCTGTGTTGTCGTATTATTCAGAAACATTTGACGAAAATAACAAGAGCAGCCACTAATTCGTAACCATAAATGACAATAAAATATTGGTTATTATTTAAAATGGATGAGACAACGAGTACCACGTAATTCGCACCTTTTCTGAACTCCTTTCTGTCAATACCCTTTAAGTTCTTCCTAATTATACAATCGTGACCTCGTTGGTGAGATTTCACGATGTTGTCGATGCTTCTTGATACATTGTCATGATCAAAGACAATGTCCCACACACGAATAACTTCGGAGTAAATCCGTCCACCAACCGTGTTTGTATAGTCATCAAATTCCTTGGTAGCTATAACAAAGAAAATACATTAGAACAGGAATATTGTGAGTTTTAATTGTTCCTAAGTCTTAAGTTCGGATCGGAAACAGGGTTTATTAGTTTGATTGCATTATTGAATGTACTAGGAAGATATTAGTGGTTACAAAATATTTATAAAACAATGATATCACTTTAAATTTGCAGGTCGGGATAGCTTAGTCACTGATAGAAGTTTTCTCAGTTTGAAACTAAAATAAATGTGCTTGAAATGTAAGTTAAACTTAATATTTCACGAGATAAATGAAATGATAAATTAATTAACATGTGACACAATAAAACTGTACCTGCAATCTGTAAACGTCTCTCAGGGTCTTCGCTGCATCTTGGAGAAAACGCTATGGCTAACTCCCATAGAATTCTTGCAGCCTTGGTCAGCTTGGCTTCAAACAGTTGGATATCATGTTGTTTGGCAGCACCTTCCAATCTCTTTGCCAGGTCTGGTCTCCAGATTCCTGAAGCTAGCAGTCGGATCTTGTTGATTATCCTGACTTTCATTCCTTGCTCCAGCCTTTTATCACGGAGTATCTTCCACACTGCTGATGTGCACTCAACTTCCCAGGCAAGGTCATCAAACAGAGAAGGATCAAGTTCATCCATTTCATCTGTCTCTTCCTCAGTATTTTCCTTGGTTTCCACATCCTCAGCCTCTTCTACCTCGTGCACTGGAACAGAAACGACTGTGTGTAAATCATTTGATGTAGCTTTTTTGCAGTTTACTGACAGTTACTGACTTGACAGACACACTGAATGAAAAACGTTTCGTTAGAATGACGTAAAGTTTGTATATTTTTGGACACAGAGGAATATTAGAGTGTGTCATTAGTAGGTTGATTTAGTCCACAGTGGTGAGAATATGCCATACAGTCTCATCTTGTTTTTTTAAAAGTTGGCTATATGTTTTCAGACAAATAGCGCAAAGTAGATTCAAAGCCTTCTATTTTGCTTTAAATATTTAGAAATGAAACTTAAGCGGATATCATAAGGTATTATCATATACCTAGATTAACGCGGCTGTGTAAATTCAGGAGATTTTCGATCGGATTCAAACTCACAACGTACGGCGCCGAGTCACCTGGCGAAGACATTACAGTCAAGACCATTTGGCCAAAGCCCCAAGCTATGGTAAAAAGCGCCCTCACATCTTTGCTTTTTTTACGTATCACATCCCAGTCCGTTGCCCATGTTGGGTTGAACGCGTCTTATTCCGGACCTACTTTCGGTTTTAGAAAAGTTTACTCGAAAAACAAGAGCGCAAGATTCAAAAGTTATCGCCTATGCCAAATGACTATGGCGGCGGACTTTATCATTCAGTGGGTGGCCGAGCTTCTGAAAGACTTGATTTTTTGTTTTCTGGAGACAACTTTACTGACGAGCCAACGGTTGGAAAACATGCGACAGTAGATAAGTTCATCAAAGCACAGAGAAACCGAGTACGGTTCGTACGACTAAACGTGACATAATAAAAGTACATCATTACATCAAGAACCGATACGGCGACATTGTAGACTTAGTTGACATTCCAACCAAGACGTTGAACGACTATTCGGCAACATTCTCAGTCCATCTGGAAAAAAATGCCAGCACTGACTATGAACTGGGCTCAGTTTCAGCAATGAAGTACACCTTAGAACAATATCTCTCGCAAAACAACTATGTAGCATCACTGAATGACTAGTTCTTCTCGCTGACAAATGACGAGGTAAAGACCAAGCGGATGCACCTAAAAATGTCTGATCTTGGCTCAGGTAGTTGTCCTATAGTGAAGTAATATCATAGAATCAGGAAGAGCCATTGTGGAAAGAGGGTAAACTCGGCACCGCTGACTGACGCTGACAATTTCACTCTGTGGTATTTGTTCACGAAGCATTTCAGACTTCACAGTAGGGATGAGCACAGAAAACTTGTTTTAGAGATATCACTCTACTGGAGACAGCTCAGGTCTTGAATATTTGGAATTCAAAGAATGCGATACAAAAAGTCGCGACGGAACGTATGCAGATCATCGTGGGAAAAACAAGATCGCTTCATTCATGCCCCGAGCAGCGACATCTATTAATTTAAGTGGACGGACAATATCATTTTGTTTGAAGACAAACCTTGACCAGAGCAGAAATTCTGCCGCAACAAATCATAAAAATAACCGGACACAAAAACGTTTCGAGTTTGCAACAATACGATAGCATTTCCGTGGAAGATCACCGGCGCATTTCGGCCATATTATGCCGATCTACTGAGGAAAATAGGACAGCTAATCGACCCTACCATCCATCGTGTTCTCATCCGTCACCAGCTGCGCAACTGCAGGAATTGGCAGCAGTGAACCGTGCTACGTTTGACTATGAACAGTTTCACACTGAATATTACATTTAATACACCGTTTGTTGTTTTGAAGTATTTTCACAAATAATATGTGATTTTCATTAAATAATTGCGCAGCTTTAGAATGTGGAAGATGAAAGGCAAAGAATATTCCAAAAAGTTAATTTGGCAACCGCAAAGTTCAGATGATATTTTCAGTAAAAATATCGATAATTTCATCTTGCGAATGCCTTCATAACATTTCAACGTGAGTCCGGAACGGAGGTATCGAGCTAGCCCTTTTGGCCGAGCAGCACGAGCGTAGATCTTTTCTGCACCTCAGCTCATGAGGAGCAAAGCGTAAACAAAAGTAACATTATGTGTATATCTATCCGTAAGGACAAGTGGGATTCAGCTTTGCGATCTTAACCTTTCCCCAATCCCATTCAAGCTGCTTAACGCATATTTTATACTCTGTACGTTCCAAAATACCTTGATAATTTGAAGAATATTGTATTCCGACACATCTGACCGTTCCATAAGGTGTATGATCCCTGATATGGGTTTTAAGGAACTTGGTCTTACGGCGTACTGCCCTCGCACGCTCGAGCCCTTCCGCCGTACGACCTTGGTCCACAAAATCCGTATCAGGGCCATAAAGATTAAAAATCGATACCTTCATTCTTGTCACTTCCTTCTGCGCATGTGTGGGTTTCTTTAGGGCCTTTCATCTGCGTTGTCGGAGCCAAGTCTTTCCTCGGAATTTCCTGCTCTGGTGTGGTATCGAATTTTGGTCGTTTTGCTATGAATTGGGGGATTTCTTCTATGGCAGCTAAAATCCGTCTTTTTATCTCTTCCTTTGAGGGTTTTCCCACACTGCTACCTTCAACGGCTGCAACTCTTATGCCATCATCAGGAATGGTCGTTGTTTTGGTCGCAGGCATTTCGACATTCTGAAACTCACTTTTGACTTCGTTCACAGGTTCTGGCTGTGTTGTGGTCTTGCTCTTTTCCTTGACTTTCTTTGCTCTTGGTCTAACGGTAGGATGGTGCTGTGCGGCTATTTTAAGATATGGCAGTCTTCTGTCATCTTTCTTCAAACTATTCAAAGGTATCTTTCCCTGACCATTCTTGATCTGTGGATCGACTTTGTATTCTTGCAGCAGTTTCACAGCATTCAGACAGATGGGTGTGCATGGACCTTGTATAAGCATGTGAAAGAGAGTGTTTCCTCCATCATCTTGTATGCAAGGATCTAAGTTTGGATTGGAAGCTGGATCGTGTTTGTATTTCTCGAATAGGGTCTTCAGGATTCGGAACGTATGATCTGTAATCAAGACAAGTTCCAGTATGTAGTGTTAATTAGACAATACATAGATTTGGATTGATAACATAGATTTGGATTATACGCTAAATGTGACAGCGGTTCGACAAACAGAAAATAACTCTATGTCATCATCATCATCATCATCATCACCATCATTATCATCATCATCATCATCATCATCATCACCAATAACAAAACGACATTATTATCATTCTTCGCCTACAAGAATACGTTTTGTGTTTGCCTGATTTGAATGCGGAGCGCAGGTATGTTAGGGCATGGGTCTCACACTTTTAACATTTTAAGAGTAGGTAAGGGTCAAGTTTTAGAAAGTTCTGATCGAAATTACTTTAAAGTCGGCAAAAATATATTTCTCATTGTGTACAAATGAAATTTTTGCAAATCATTAGCTTTTGACCAAATCACGTGACTAACAGCTCATATTTCCCGCCAAAATAACATATTGGTAATGATGAGATATTTCAACTTCAGGATAAATATTTATTCAAACTAAATCGTCAATAGATATAAAGTAGCATGAAAGTTCATGTAATAACCACTGAGTAATTCAAAATTATTAATCGTTCACATGTTTTTCGTCAAAAACCAAAAACATTGAGCAATATTTTACATATCACGGACATATTTATATATTGAATAGATATGTCAAATTCTTTTACTCGGGTTATGGTGTCTGTTTTGTTGAGTGATAACTACATTTTCAGAATATGCAGAAAAACTGACCCAAAAAAATTGGGTTTACAAGTTGAAAGTTTACATTTTTAAATGTATGAATTTGTGCGAGAAAATATAAATTTTCAGTCACGTGACTCTGTGTGCCGACAGTTATCATGTACTATCTTTTAAAAATACCAAAACAAAGTACCGTATTTGACCAAATTTCAGTCAATTCTGACCATATCCCTTAAAATAATGCAATCTGGTATGTTTTCTACAGTGACCAATGCCTTAACGCACCTGCGAGGGTCAATTATGTTCACCAAGCATCGAAAATAAATAACGGATTACTTTCTAAGAGTACCTTTCTTCTGCAAGGAAAATTTGAGAGCTGCATGCAGTGGGGTGTCTCCATCATTCAGGCTAAGTGATGAAGGATCAGCATCATACTGGAGAAGAAGACTGACTAATTGGCCATCTTCAAGCAATCTCAAGGAGTATGCAAGTGGTGGCATTGAGTTTGGATCAAGTCCATCAGGATTAGCACCATGCTTAACATGCAAAAAACACACGGGCAATATAAATTAGTATTAGAAAACATAAAACATAGTCTGTATTACTTAATATGTACCGTTATACTGTTCAATGAAAGTTTGCTTTCAATACCAGGTAAAATTCCTGCAGAAATTATCACAGCTCGCCATTCAGACAGCTGGGGCTTTTGAGAATTTTCATGATATTGCTGAAAGTTTAAATAAAATTGCAACAATCGCCGATGGCTTCCAGCATGGCAAAAACTGGCGGTCACCATTAAGACGCATTTCACAGCACGGTTTGCAGTACATATCAGCTGTGGTTTGTATATTATGGTACTTTTGAATGTGCGCTCGATCAGGTACCTTTATTCTGGTGTCTGAGTGTGAGCGTGTACAAATGATATACAATATATGTGAAGCCTGCTTTCAGGAGGTTTTTATGACGGCTGCTAATCTGGGAGGGTGGTTAGGGTACAAACTCGCTATTGGTGAATAGTGAGTTTGATATTCGAGAACAATGCTGTATCATTGAGTAAGGAACTATAAACCCTGTCGCTTCATTGGGCAGTGGGTACCTCATTCTGAAATGTGGCTCTCGCCTATTTGGTTGTGGGGTGGATAAATATAAATAGGTAAACAAACAAACAGACAGACAGAAAGGTACATAGATAGATAGAAAATCAATCAATCAATCAAAATTCTTTACTGCGATGAATTTTGCATTCATATATAATTAAACATAAAATGGATGCATGGCATGGATGTAAAAAGCTAGCTTTATTTGACTTCCTTGGTCTTCTTTATGGCTCTTATATTATATTTTCTTGTATGCATTTTCTACTTGAACGCTCAAGAATGCCTGTCCACCTTACTTCGGTCATTATAATTGTTCAGGAAGGGGTATTTTTACAATAAGAGGGGTTTGGAACCAACTTACATCAAGAAGTGTTTTCACAAGTTCATATTTCTTGATGCGTCGATCTGTATGACCTGATGACAAGTATGTTTGAATGTTAACATCAGACATGTCACAACCATTGGCAATACCACCCTTCCCAAAAGGTGAGCCGTTACCACCACCATTCAGCAGTAGGTACACCTGTCCCCAGAGACCACGTGTGACTAATGACTGAATGTGGAATTTCCAGATAGATGGAGGCGCTCTGCATTCTACTTTGGCGTGTACCTCTGGAGATTGAAAAAAGAACACCGTTGGGAAACTGAGTCAGCGTATGTGGGATTCCAGACCAAGTTAGGGTACAAGCCGACCCAACCATTAATATATTGCAGAGTTCTAAAGGGAAAATACGTTACATTTTTAACCTCTATGTTGTTGATATCAAAACCGCAAGTAACAATGGTCATCCATTTTCTTAAGTCGGCATATTTATTCGGTTGATACAATAATTCATGGTCCGATAGTGAACCTTTCCTTTGCTTACGTCCAGAGATAGTTACCTGTAATGTATATGGAAATAATCGTTCCCGAAATAAACGCATCACTACTTACTAAATTTCATTGAAAACCATGGTAATTGAAGACCTGATATTCTTAAACGTACCTCTTACATGTTGAAGAATCTCTATGATGTTATCTTTGCTCCTCCGAACATCATTTGCACTAAAGCTGTTTAAATGTTGATCGTTGATGAATTTGCAGAATCCTTTAAGGGCCTCATGCCACTTTTCTTTTATCTTCATGGATAAGGCTGTTTGGTACACATCCTTTTGTGTATCCCTGCGAGCTGACAATGATAAATGAAGAGCATTTATCACTTGAAAAAACTAAGTTTACAGATACTAACAATAGAATCACATCTTCTCAGCGTGATTTTTATCTAACGGATGAAATAAGACAAATTTTGGTCACAGCTGTGATGGGTCGTTGATACCAATCGATTTAGGTAGTACGCGGTGAAAGATTTAAACTTTTGTTCGAATTTTTCCCAATGAAAGTTTCAACAATTTTCTTATCAAATCAAGAATAAAACTCAGGGGTCACCGTGGAACGTTTGGTACAAGAGACAAATTTCCTAACATTTACCAATATTTGAAATATTTTTGAATTATTAATTCAAAATGGCCGCCATCCCCTTGTTTACTGTATGGGGAAAATGACAATTTGCGATTTTCAAAAATCTAAGACTATGAAAATCTCTCTTACTACAAAAGCTTTAAAAAAGGTCCGATAAGTGATAGATCGGAAACAGATATGTAAAAATTTCGGAGTCTGAAGGTTTCTTTTCCAGGCGCCTTCTACCTAATTTCAGTGAAAGTACGATGGCTACAGGTTAGTTCATTTTTGATTGCAAGCGATCACATACTACAATGGATGAACGGATGCGTACATACTGTATGGTGTATATACAACAATGTTTGTCCATCGTGAAATCAGTGGGAAGTATACGAATATCGACTGTTAAAATCGAACATGAGTTGTATAGATAACATTTTTCCTGGTTTCATTTGAACTCACTTTCGCTTTGTCTGTCGACAGAAGCCGATTGATCCTGCTGTTTAGACGATTTGTCTCTTTGTTCTGTTGACGGTCCCGTCTTCCTGCCTGTCAATAGCAATGTGGACATTGTGTAGCTCGTTTCTTTGCGTTAAAAGTGTACTGAAAAGTCGGACATAAAGAATTCTCTGTTCTATACAAAATATGTAATCCCCTATGGTTGGCGTTGTATTTAAAGTGGTTTTACTATTCTATACTATTAACATTTAATTTTTTACACAAACTTCATAAGACTGATATATCTAACCGACTCAAGTGAAATGATTTTGTAAAATGGATATCTTCGGTCTGTAGAAACGAAACCGTAGTGCACGATGGGATAATTAGCTGTGGCATTGTGACAGGGTTTGTACCTGAGGAAAAAACAGACTGTATTTGGACGAAAAGTCTATGATCAACAAATACAGCAGATTCTTTCCACTCAGTGACACATGTGCCTTTAACATAAAATACCTGTTGTGTTCTGTTCTTGAGGTGCTGGTGCTTTTGTCTGTATTTTGGAAGACGTTTGTTGTTTTTGTGTTTGATCAAAATATTTCTCCATTGCCTTTCTCAGTAAGAAAGCTGGCTGTGATTGAGAGTGCAAGTAATCCAAAGCCATTCTACCGGAACGATCCTACAAGAAGGATGTAGTGTCAGTATTAGTCAGTGTTTGTTGAGGAAGATAACAATTTGTGCGCAGATCGCCAACTTTAGAGTAATTGTTTAAATATCATGTTTAACATTAATATTTTAAAGTTGCCAATTTCAATTATGGCTTCTCTATTTTTGCAATTCAGCGTATTTCATTAAGTTCTGTCAGTTACTTGATCTTGTAAAATTTTGAGGTAGTTGTTTGAGATGACAGATTACTAATCAAGGAAAATGGAATCTAAGGATCAAGCTCGCTACAGGGGATAATAATTATGTGACTAAAAGTGGGCAGAAGTTTTAGGATACGAACAAAATTGGTTTCAGGGGCGTCTGGCTATATACTGTATCCCTAACCCTATAGTCTAGTAACTCCTTAAAATACAAGTGGATAATGTGAAACTCTGTGTCCACTAATCTTAACGCTTTATGTATTCGTATAGTTTTCCTGTAATCAGGCTTTTCCTGTCAGGTGTTTCTATCAATTAATAAAATAAAACTTTAATTCGCTCACCTTTAGACAGGGGTTTGCGTTATTGTTTATCAAGATACGCATGGCAGTTTCCGTGATCTGTTGACCGGCAGCGACCAAAACCAGAATGTGATACAAAGATTCACCTCTTTTGGTTGTCATGTTAGCTTCTTCTCCTGCCTTCGGATACTTTTCAAAGAGATGCTTCAGCAGAATAAAGTTGCCTGTGAGTAATTTCGATAAATTTGTTGAGTATCGTGTTGGTTTGGGGATATTCCCAGCTTAGTGGACATTTACCTCTTTTATTAGAAATGTAAAATTCGGCACAACAGTAATAATTGTCGTGCAAACAAATTTCATACTCTGACTATTGGCATTTTAAGCAAGCTTGCTGGGTGATCTGAATTCGAGGGGATTGCATTGTGTTGGTACATCCAAAGCATCTATTCATTATAAACCCCTAAGTGAATGATCCATTCACGGCATTCTACGGTCAAAGGGATTTTAGACTAAAATATACTTCTACTGTCCACCGATCAAGTCATATATTTTGTTAATTTGACACCATATTCCTCTTGGATGCAAAAGGAATCGAGGATAGCTGAATAGAGAAAATTTATTAAATCCTGTGATCAATACATTAACGATAGTGCGCATCTTTGAATTGAATTCGCAAAGCTGTTTAATCCGATATATTTCCATTAGCAAACAAGCCAGTGAGTGAAAGTCAAATATGCAGTGCGTGTGACCCGTAACTCCTCTCATTTTTAATCCCGGGATTTTTAATATTGTACTTTGACAGTATTTGTATTTGTGTATCTTTTTTACAATACTACTTTTTTTATGGGTTTCAAAATTCAGTCCTATCAGGAATGTAGCAGAATAAAATAAAATTCCAACCTCTGTGTAGTCCATATCTGAGGGCACAGTGCATAGCTGGCTCCTCATTGACGAAGTACAGGGCACTTGGATCAGATCCATGTTTGATCAGTTCACTAGCTAACGCCATACCTCCATCCGTTTTACCCTGATTTCTGCAGAAACAGTTAAATACAGATGAGTACTGTACTTGCGCATACGTGTTTACCCTTCGCTGCAATATACTGGAAAATTGCTTGTATAGGAAAAAGGGAAAATATTTAATTCAACGTTAATACTTTTCTAAAATGTCATAAGATAACCAATGACAAGTCTACGGTATTCACATACCTGCAAAGCTGATCAATACGAACGACTGACGTATCACATCCGGTTGCGACGCCTCCAACACCTGGTCTTTTGCCTTGTCCCCCTCCAAGGAATAATTTATGGATTGCCTTTACCAAAATAAGCACAATTCATCATTAGTCCTGTACGAGGAAATAAATTTATTTGGACCTGCCATTTTTGGACTGATCAGTTTAAAGGTCACGTACATGAGTGATAGCCGACACCCTGTGAGGCTGTAAGATGACACAAAGATTAATACTGCGCGTATGAGTTGCCTTACTCAATCTTACACTTTGTTCTTTGTGAAAACGCGTCCATAACATTTTTTCTCTCAAGTTATTTTACCGAATTTGATTTCCTGCTAGCGATAGAGACGGCAAGACGTTATATCCGGTGTGAGTTATCATTTGTTTACACATGCAGTTTGCAGCTCTTCCCAAATGTTGAACCCGTCTATTTTGTTTTTGCAGGGCATTTTCATTCGCGTAGTGATATTTGATGCTAATCTGTACAAGCAATTTTATGTCTCTCTACGTGCGTGGGTTTGTGTAAAATTGATTGTCTTTAGGCGGCCGAAACCTTTCTCAGTGTGGCATTCGCGCAAGCACTAATACTGGAAAAACTGCGAGTACCATGCATGAACTTTCGTGGGAAATCGATGTACAATGCTAGATGGTGGAAAATGCACAAATGAATCCAAAACTTTGTATCCATAATTGACAAACAGGTTTGTCAATACATTAGAAGACATCAATGGCCAGTCATCGCTTTGGCAATAGCAACATTACATCACAATCCCTTTGTAATGTATCTTTTGTCTCAATTGTAAGTATTGAAAGACATAGACTTTCGAAAACTAAGATTATGATATGCTGACAAAATTGGAAGAAATGGCGTTGTTTGACAACAAACAATTAATAATACTCATGGAAAGAGAATTTAATTAACCGAACAATATAATTAAAAGTTGTAATCTGTTATATACGTACATCCCAGTCATTTTGTTTAGCCAACTTGAGGACAACTTGAGACCAGATTTCACGAGGTGCTTGACACTTATGAAGTAATTGCATTCCATCTGAAACAGTCAAGAAAGTGAATTTGTCAAATTTGACTCTAAGTCAGGAAAATAATTATCCGTGAAATTAAGGAATGATGCAGAAGAAATGAGGAATGGGTTTAAAAATTTCAAATTCAAATTAATAGATGTTTATCACTATATGAAAAACTCAAAAGGGGGTTCACCTGTGACTTTGTTCACTAGCTTTGCGATGTCTACCAGGAATGTTATCGTATTCTCTTTGGCGTAATTTCCACTATTCTTCACAAAGCGTAAACCGTCTACCAAAACCATCAACGCATCATGATTTTTATTCATCTGTTTGAAAGCACAGGAAGCTCTGTAATATCCCTGTGAAGAAAATGCCATTAGTAAAGATAATCATGTACTGCCTAAAAATTTTCAATCAAAGCTAAAGTCTGTACCAGTCGTTTATTCAGTACATGGGACTAGACATTCTGAAAGTAAAGACATTCGAAAGACTGTGACTCAAAGAGCCGAACATTGTACAGTTCGTCATGAGGGACCTCGTTCGTCCACTTACTTTACATTACAGTATAAACTAATCGAATATTTAAGAACGATGAAAGGATGACTAAACTTTAACAAAAGCAGCAGCACTATACTGTCATATCGAAACATGGACAAAAACAGTGTACACAGACGATAATACGGTCGTTCTTACAGGGCGTTGCTGCTAACCTTCCTGTTTTGATGTCTGGTGTGCACACATTGTATGCAAAGAACGCAAGGGATTTTATCTTACATTACATTTTTATCATTACATTTATCTTGTATTGTATGTCGCCGAAGACTCCACTGTCAGCAACTGACTGTGAGTCTACACAGGGTAAACTATGCTGGGAACCTATGACGTCAAGGTCAATGAGTGAACTATGAATTTCTGATGCCATTTTTTTGCTCACGTGTTCACACACGTGAGCATATGTCGCAGCGATGTCTGTCTGTCTGTCTGTCCGTCTGTCTGTGTGTGTGCCTGTCTGTCTGTCTGATATCTCAAAAACGGCGCATTAGGTCAAAATCAAATCCTGTACATAGATTCAGGTTGCAAATGACAAGAACTGATTAGTTTTTGGTGGGTGTGACTTGCTTAATTTTCGCTCATCTGCATAATTATGGTTTTAGAAAAAAAGAGCATAAATTGGGAACGACTGCACACAATTTGATGAGATTTGTAACAAATGATGATCATAACAAGATATATTAGCCATGAAAGGTATTAAGGGATGACATGAAAGATAATTGCTAATTTGCATATTTAATGAATTTTCCTTATTAGGGATATATATCTTGATGGACCTGATCAAAATTGACGAAACTTGGTATGTATATCGAGGACACTATGACTTAACATTATTGAAGGTCATTAAACACATTTACTTCAGCCGATTCCTAATTTGCATATTTAATAAACTTTCCTAATTAGGGATATATATCTGAATTGACTGGACCAAAGTTGATGAAACTTGCTATGTACATTAAAGATACTATGGTATAACATTATTGAAAGTCATCCAACTTTTTTCACTTCAGCAAAGTCCTAATTTACATATTTTATGAACTTTCCTAATTAATGACATTTATCTGAATTGGCTCGACGAAAGTTGACGAAACTTGCTATGTACATTGAAGATACTTTGATACAATATTATGGAAAGTTACTAAGCATTTGTACTTCAGCCAATTTCTAATTTGCATATTTAATGAACTTTCCTAATTAGGGATATATATCTGAATTGACTCTACCAAAGTTGATAAAACTTGGTATGTACATTGAAGGTACTATGATACAACATTATTGAAAGCTATTAAGCATTATATTACCATGATCTGCCTGTCATATTTTGATTTGTCGAGCTGAACCACGTGACTGATCACAAATACACAGTAATGGTCTGTTTACATGCCCTTGAATATGAATTATGAGATTAACAACTCAAGTATCGTATCGTTACAGCTCAAACGTAAATCATAATCAATCACAAAATAAAATGGAGCACTTGTGGGCCAAGTTGAGATACTTTTTTTCTGAAAATATCTCCGGATTTGCCAATATTTTACAGCGCGCGTGACAGTGCGTCGCGTATTGCTCAGTTCTTGGGCCCAGTTGTCGTTCGCTCCGAAATTTTCGCAAATTTTGACGGTTTTCTCCGGTTCGTTGATAATATAATGGAAATAACAGACTCCGCTCTGACCATTAAAGTTTATTTATGGGCGCGGGCTCGAGGAAAGCCAAATTAACGGGCTCGGCAAGCCTCGCCCGTTAATTTTTGGCTTTCCTCTCGCCCTTGCCCATAAATAAACGTTAATGGTCAGCGCGTCGCCCGGTATTCTATATTTGTATTTTTACTTCTGCAAATTCCTAATTTGCATATCTAATGAACTTTCCTAATTAAGGATATATATCTTTATTGACTTGACCAAAGTTGACAAAACTTGCTATGTACATTGAAGATACTTCGATACAACATTATTCAAAGTCACTTTTGCATTTAATTTCAGCCAATTTCTAATTTGCATATTTAATGAACTTTCCTAATTAGGGATATATACCAGGATTTACTTGATCAAAGTTTGCAAAACATGCTATGTACATTGATGATACCAAGTTAAAATAATATTGAAAGTCATTTCGCATTTTGTTCACAGTTTGGCATATTAAGTTTGAAGGACTTGACCATAGGTAATTGAATTACACTTGCTATATAAAGTGGTGATACAATGACAGCAGTCAAAGAAATTTAGTATTTTTATTTCAGCTAATTACATATTTGTATAATTAGTGACCTTTATGATTAATATTGTTCATGATGTTGATCATAACACTTTCAATAAAGTTGAAAACATGTGGCAAAAGTTAAAATTTACACACAACTGCAATATATAATGAAACACGTGAGCATTTTCAGTTCATGTCATGTTTGTATTCGCGACATCACACAGGGCTATTTATTCACTGACATACAACATGTACAAGTACGTTTCACGGTGACTGGGTCGTCCAATTTCAACGTTTCGAAAGCATGTCCTTACCTTCCACCACGTTCTGTTTCTTGTGATACATTCCAGGGCATCATTTACAGCCCAATCAAACTGGTTCAGTTTAAAATACGCATGAGAACGATTGCTGAGGATGATCGATTCTTCTTTGTTGTCTCCCGGTAGAGTTACAGTCAGAGCAGTTGAGTAGGCTTGGACTGCTTCGAAAAACCGACCTTCTTTGAGCAATCGATTACCTGTTTCCTTTATCTGATAATAAACGGCAAAGGCATCTGTGAAGAAAAGTAGAAAAAAGAAAATCAGAAGACGAAACACTCATACATGACAACGAAAAAGAGAAACACAATTCGTGCGCTTCAGAGTAGCCTATATGAAGCAAGTAGCAACGCCGTTGTATTATCCGTGTATACCAGAGATTTCTGAGAAAGAGAGCGACTGCAATTTGCTGTTAATAGCAGTTTGCAAAACCTTGGAAGCACGGAAAGAATAATATCAAAATACTAATTCGCCCAGTGTGGCAGGTGTACACAATTGCCGCCCGATGTGCCAGTTAGATATATAACTGCTACAGCCTCTTCGTGTAACGAGAAAAAATCTAATTGGATTAAAATATTAAACCAAGATATCAGCAGAAGTGAATCAAAACTTTCTGTTTCAATATGCGTAAGCTACATGTGACCAGAAATATGCATGCAGGGTTTTCTCTCGACTGCGCGATTGCGCAAATTGCGCATTTCGAGTCATTGTCTGCCCTGAAAAAGTCACTGACTGCGCGAAAACCGCGCAGAACACAGCAAGCAAAGACGTTCACATATATTGATATATGAGGGTGACCAAAGCGCATAGTACAGCGAACTGTGTTTATCAATAATGGAAGTTGGGAAAATTCGAGCTTTAGCATTGTGTAGGCACGTGTATAGCAATGCAACACTATCGTTTGATCGGCGCATGGGGATCGGTGCATATTTTCATGGATTTAAGCCCCCTAAATTCGGATCAAATCGTATCCGAGGGAACATGTATGTCAAATCCTGAGTCGGGGAAACTTGTAAGAGACAATTAGACAGAAGATAGACAGCAGCCGAGCACATCAAAAGCTGACAAATGTCATCATGTCGATGTTTATGCATATGTGCTTCATACGATATAGACGACGCAACCGAACTGGGTGACGACCGTATTGACATCAAGGAAGCGCTTCATAGGAAGGCAAAATTCACATCAAAAGTCATTGCCCCCTAAAACGTCAAATCTTCCCCCTTATTTTGATGAATGGGGTAGAAAGTGCCCCTTTCGATGAACATGCAGAGAAAACACTGTCCATGTCGTTTTTTAATTCGATATTTTCATATTAAATGGTTTATGACGATATGGTTAGTAGCCATTATCAGCCTGGGGATCAGTAGAAGAAGCTTACTTACCGAAGTATATTAATCCCTTTTAACATACATTTTTCACTTTTCTTGGGGCAAATACATTTGCACAAAAAGGCCTATTTGGCGCTGATCTCCCTTGAACAAATATGTATTCCACATGGAAGTATGGAAATTCGAAACTGTATGTGTCTATTTGGAAACGTCATGACAATGTACCGATGAACTCAATGCGATATTTATAGTTACTTTGTGTGAAAGTAAGGGCACCAGAACGATAAAAGTTAGACTGTACTGCATTATGAACAATTGTAAACGTTTGGATCAGTCAAAGACTCATATCGTTTGGGTACGAAGTGGCATTCCGGCGTTCAGTTGTTGTCGCCACAGCAAACAAATTCTGATTAGTATACATGTATGACCCTGTAAAATGAAACGACTCCTCCAGGTGATTTACCAAATATAGTTCACTCACGTTCAGAAGGAATGTAGAAGTGTGCATAATGTGTGAACAACATCATGAAGACAAACACAGATAGTAGTTTTCTAGGGCAGGACTGAGCATGACAATCTCTCTTCCTTAAATCTGGAAGCAGTCCCTCTCAGTGATTGGAGGGACTACATCGCAAGTAGAATCTATTTCCAGCTTTACGGAACAACCTATGTATCTCTTGAATGTATTGCAAGCAATGCGCGCAGTGTATAGACGTTTATGATGTTGCTTCTGGTACTATATGTGCTAGAGTAATACTTAATTCGTGAACACTACTTTGAAAGTCGTCTGAGACAAATCACAACAATTTATAGATTAACACCGATGAAAACATCAAAACTTAAATGCCATTAATCTTAGAAAACCGGAACATCATGCCAGGTGTTGTGTTTCTTTCTATTGTTGAAGAAGACAAGCACAAAACATATAGGCAGTATATCTATATATATTTCTTACAACTTTTTAGAAGACCAAAATAAACATACACTGATATTTACATTTCACAGATTTCTCTATACTTAGATCATTTCAGAAAAACTTATATCTTGTTATTCGTCTTGAGTTTATGATAAACTGATGACCAAAATAATTCCATGGTTATGAGCAATGTAGGCTCCATCCACAGTACCTCCACATTCTAATCAACAAAGAAGAACTACTCTTGTTGAAAGGAAACATGGGACCCAGGGACACCGACGTCTTTTTGACTTCGCATTCCACAATCTGAGACTTATGCCATGCGCTTCAGATAAATGTTAACAATGCATGCTGTTATATATGGTAAGCAGGTCAAAGGTCACCTCTAAATCTGTAATCTGTTAGTTTGGTTTTGGTATCCCTTCCCTAACACTGTTAGTTTGTCAAGTAATTATTTACCTAAATGCACATACGTTGTTGCCTAACTGAACCACCTTTCGAGTGCCGGGTTTCACCTACTTGCTACGAGAAAGTTCAGAGGCTATCATCTATGTAATATTATATCATCATTTTATAATCAAAACGCTTATTCTAGTCACTCGCAGACGATGCTGGCGAAATTACTATCGGATGTTGCGTCTACACACGAATAGGATTAAAGGCAGATGTAAATAGTGCGACCTTTCACCCCTCCTTTGTTCTTTGTTTATTCAGGTTGGCGGTGGTCGCTTCACGGAGGCCCATATCATCTTTACCTCTGTTTTAAAGGAGCGATAGCTGTACAAACAATAATATTATTATTATTATTGTTCCATAAAGTCAGAGTATATTCTTATTTCCTTTCTAAAGTATTGCGCAATACAAAGTGTTAGTCTTGCCACCATAATGCACTGTATACAATATACGCGATGTTCTTGTTGTTGTTGGAAAATGACTTCCAGACAGCACTTATATTCATTGTTCACCATAACATTGTACGATAGTTACACACACAGAGCATTGACAAGCTTATAAGGAACGTTTACTTGATGTTGGGATCGGGAATAGAGCAAGAAGTATATTTCACAGACAGAATGCAACACTGAAAAATGCATGAAAATTACAGCTAATGGAGCTACTCCCCCCGACGTTCCCCTTCGATCATTGGCGAATGGGGATAAATACTATCACTTTTTAGCAGCGTATATGCAAGATTATCCTGATTGTTAATACTTTAAATCACCAAGTGCTCTCTCTATAATAAGTTTGTGGTGAATTCCATCATTCTGTAGACAAAACGTTTATGAAAGCTGAGTTCGGCGTGGTTGTGTGCTTCTCATAGGTTTGCTGACAGGGTCACCATTGGGGCACTGCTAGCATATGTTCAATGAAACAGGATGTGTTTGTTTCGGTGCTGTTACATGAGTCGGGAACTAACCCGTCAACGCCCGCTGACAAGGTCAGTATGTCTGGACAAAGAACAGAGGAGACTTGCAGAAAGGAAATTCAAAGATGGCGATCTACTCTGCTGTTGAATAGGTAACACGGTTTATATGGAGCTGTGTTCTGTTTTTACCCTTCTAGTATTATGATACACCCCTGGTTGAAGTGAACTTTTACATTTTATTGCTGAAATATGGATCATGCCGGAGGTACATAATACTTGAACGAGTACAGTGATTAAAGAGGGATCGCACTGTCTGGAATGCGCACAGTCACCTGTGGTCTATTCCGCTCTGCGTCTATATATGAGCCCCATAGACGTGTGTACATATGTCTGTCTTCTTCTCGGGCATATAGTAAACACGTCTATTGGGGAGCATATATAGACACAGAGCGGAATAGACCACAGGTGACTGTGGAGTGCGTCAGCAAATATTGGTGCGCAAAAGCGAAAATGAAAGAACTGAACGGATGTTATTCTAGGAAAAAAAAATATCGGCCACAGAATCGATTGTTCAAATCCTTGGGCTACGTCATGCTATAACGTGAATGATCTATATATAGAAATTTGTCAATAGTGTGATTTAAGCCGTAAACTAGTTTTTAATACAAAATTATTCTAAACTAGAAACGAAATGTCATGATCGATTTCATGGAAACACCGCAAGTCAGGGGCAGGCGTGTGAGACTTTGGATAAGGCTCAAGTACATGTGGCAATCTTTATGCAATTGTATACCCAGGTCTACGTTGCGAAGTTAAACACTGCTCGCCATTTCGTGAAAGGGATATTTGCTAATTGCATGGTCAACTGTTTTCAGTTTTGGCGGCAAACGTACAATCACGCAATGTTTTCCCGCCTTCAAACAACGATTCTAATATAGCATGTTAAAGGGAACCTACTGTTGTTAAGGCGATTGACTTTATCAATCATTTGTCTTATAGTTGATAAAATGATAATAGAAGATATAACACAATAGTATTCCACCTTTTCACAGATATTTTGTCACTTAATATCGCTCACGTCACTCTAACAATCGAAACTGAATACAGTATCATTTACTGAGGAATGCTATCTACAATCCATAAATCAAATAGAGTACTGACGCAATAGAGTGCAAAGCGTCGCAGATAAAGAATGAATATATACAACATACCCATGGTGTTTGGAGTAGGTAGGTGACGATTGCGCAATGTTTTGGTAATGTGGCGTATAGGGAGTCCTTAATTATGCTCAAACTTAAGCAAATTAATCCCACATGACGTCAAAAGCGGCTGCGGTGTCGTTCCTTCTGTAACTCCATCTTTGTGACTGACAAATGGCAGGAATACAAATTGAAAGCACCAATGCAGTGCCTATGACGTCGATTCGCTTATACCCTGTACCTTGCACACCCGGAAATTAATAGGGATTCTGGTGATAACCAAGGTTCACAACGGGGTCATTCCCTTGTGCGAAAAAGAGGCTGGTCACATGGGTTCACGCTGTTTAAGGACGTGCTATCGCTTCAGTAGACAGTGCAGTGTATAGTCAGGTGGCTTAACAAAAATATCGTTACACGGATGACAAAAGTGCCAAATTTGCTACAGAGGTTCGCATACATGTGTAGATCAAAATTAGCTATTGCTCCAAAAATTTGGGCCACCGGAAAGGCTCGATGACGTCATAAATTCAAAATGGCCGCCATTATATTGCTTAAAAATGGTAAAATACGGTTTATTCGGCTAGTTTTCAATATTTTTTTGAATAAAGTGACACAAACATTCTCAATTACAAATACAACATAAATTGATGCAAATCAATTATTATGATGACGTCATAAGGCCAAAATGGCCGACCAAATTCAAAATGTCAGTCGTAACATTGTCTAAAATGTTAAAGCACTGTTATTAAGCCTGTTTCAGCATTTTATCGCCTGAACTGAAATCAAGACCCCAAATTACAGACAAAACATATAATTGATGCAAATTAATTATTGTGATGACGTCATAAAACCAAAATGGCCGCCGTCATATTGCTTAAAATGGTAAAATACTGCTAATTCAGGCAGTTTTTCAATATTATTTTGAATAAACTGACACAAACATCCTAAATTACAAATACAACATAAAATTGATGCAAATCTATTATTGTGATAACGTCATAAAGCCAAAATGGTCGACCAAATTCAAAATATCTCCCATAATATCGTGTGATAATATTGAATTACTGTTGATGAAGCCTGTGTCCAGCATATAATAGTTTCAAGGCAATGTACAATTTGTCTTGATGATCCGTAAACTCAAAACAAATGATAAATGTACCAAAACTTAGCCAATAAGCTCAACACAAGTTGCAAACTATTATTAAATTATTGATTATTTACAAATGACCTCTGTCTGAACACTGAAACAATATCATAGGAAATAAGGGCAACTTTACATATCGGTTCTACCTTTGAAAGTGTTATGTTATAGTGAGTAGATCAATAGTAGTGTGATTTCATGATAACGAAAAACATGGCGAGAACCGGCGAATTAATCATGCCTTGACCCTGGTCATGTGACCTTGGCCCCGAAACAAGGTTTTATGTTTGTGATTTGGTCTTTTGCTTCATTTGTTTGAGAAGCCTTTTTCGTTTGTTGAATTTTCTGGTTTCTTTATGTCTCGATGTGTGGTGACAGACACATAGTTTTGTGTTACATTAGTACTCTTTTTTGAGGATGTGCTGGCCTCAAAAAGACCGTTTGGTCAGGGTTTTTTGAACAAAGAGAAGACCTTTTTGACTTTTGAAGCTAGCTTACCTTGCTTTTTGCAGTTTTCACGAATTCTATGAAAAGCGTCTTTGCCTTTCGTTTTTGGTATCGTTTTGCTATTTGGAAACCAAAAACATAAAAAACGCCAGAAGAACATAACAAAATCAGGAAGAACATAACAGAAATTCGAAGATTAAAAAAGCAAGAACTAAGGAAGATTCTCAGATTCATTAAAAATCTTGCAAATCAAACCTTACCAATTTTGAAATCAAAGCATCAAGCAAAAGCTTGAAATTTATTCCCATTCCGAAGTGCCCATACAGAAAAATTGTCCTATCAGATATCAACAAATCTATTCGCATGAGAAACAAACGATCAATTCATCAGTCAGACATCTGTTCTAAGATAAATCCAATGTCGACACTACTAACGGCGGAAAACCCAAATTGTAAAACTGTCTCGAAGCAACTTAGATCGATAGAGGAAATTCCATTCGCAACCCACATCAGAAAGAACATGACTCTACAAGAAAAGACTGCTCTGAACAATCTATCTAAAAACAAATAAATCACAATAAAACCCATCAATAAAGTAAGAGGCATAGCAATTGTGAATACGACAAATGACATTAAAGAAAGTTATAGACAGCTGCGAAATGTACACTATTAATGTACATTAAGGCAACACTTGGCGACATTAACTATACGATGGAAATTGTATATGATATCGTTTATCTGCGACAAGAAGATCATTGACGAGGAGATTTACAGTTTCCCCATTCCCATAAGTAGAATAATTTGTAAAATACGATGGTATCTCCTGCCAAAAATACACAAAACCCAAGTAGAAGGAACAATCATCATCCAACGTCTCAATAGAAATGGCTGCTCGAGTCCAATAACCAAATCTCGGAATTTCTAGACTTTGCCATAAAACCAATCATGCAAAGACGACTTACATATGTCAAGGACACAAAAACTTCATTAACTAGTTAGAATCAATAAATATACAAGCAAACTCTATTCTGGTAACATTAGAAGTGGTATCAATGTATACAAATATGCGAAAAATGAAGCCATAAATACAGCGATCGTAGCGTTGGACTCTGAAACATTACCAACCAACTGATACGATACAAAAACAAACCTACCAACAACGTACATGAAAGCCTTACTGTTGATTATTCTGAAACGCAACATATTTTAATTCAACTGAGAAAATACAAGCAAATCTATGGGTGAAGAATGGGCTCACCAGAAATAGCTGATATCTCATACCATGAAACGGAGAAAACTATATGAAATCCCAAATCCGGTCAAATATTCGTATGGAAACGTTTAAAAGGTAACATTTTCATGATTTACTCAGGAACAGAACATAATTTTATAACATTCAGAACATTTGTCGACGAGTGCAACACCCTGTACCCTACGTTAAACTTGGGAATTCATAATTGAATATTTTATCGACAAAATCTCATACCCTGACCTTGTGGTCTTCAAATGCCAGAGACGCAATCGAGAGAGATGGCTCGATTGTAAAACCCACACAAAACCATCTGACGATATTTATCTGCCACCAACCTTCAAATGCTTCATTAAAATATAAATTTTACCTTTTTTCTGGGAAAAAGGTCACATTACGAGGGTCAAAACACTATCGATTCACTGGTTTCGCACCATGTTTCCCTATCACAAAACCACATTGATCCACTCACTATACCGTATCATAAACAAGGTTGAACCAGTGTGTGAAGGTGCCTTCATTTCCTTTTATATCGATTCGATTTTTCAAACACAGATTATTGTTTAATAATAAATAATCTCATAAAGGTTTGTTATTTGTGTTGAACTTATTGGCTAAGTTTTGGTACAGTTATCTTTTATTTTGACTATAAGTTTGTCACGTAATTGGGCTATTGTAACGAGCATAGTGAACTTCATAATAGGCCATAATTAATGTAACTTTCGGTTGCCATTTTGGTTTTATGACGTCATCACATTAATTAATTTGTATCAATTATATGTTTTGTCTGTAATTTGGGGTCTTAATTTCAGTTCAAGCGATAAAATGCTGAAACAGGCTTATTAACAGTGCTTTAACATTTTAGACAATGTTACGACTGACATTTTGAATTTGGTCGGTCATTTTGGCTTTATGACGTCATCATAATAATTGATTTGCATCAATTTATGTTGTATTTGTAATTGAGAATGTTTGTGTCCGTTTACTCAAAAAAATATTGAAAACTAGCCGAATAAACCGTATTTTAAGCAATATAATGGCGGCCATTCTGAATTTATGACGTCATCGAGCCTTTCCGGTGGCCCAAATTTTTGGAGCAATAGCTAATTTTGATCTTCACATGTATGCGAACCTCTGTAGCAAATTTGGCACTTTTGTCATCCGTGTAACGATCTTGCCGGTTTTTGTTGCTAAGCCACCTGACTAATAGCGCAAATGACTGTCATGACGACAGATCGTACCTTTAATATACTCAGCCTCACAGGTGCGTGGAGTTGCCGTGTAGTATACATAGTTATGTACACTACACTGGCAACTCCACGCACCTGTGCTCAGCCTGAACACATAATCATACGGTATGATCGAATAATTATGAGGTGATCCATGTTGAGGGAAAACAGCAATATTTGGCATTACAAACTCATGCATGGATATGTTCCAATTTTTGATAACTATCTCACAAAAGTGCTATACTTGACATTATTGTGGATTTTCATCCTTAAGGTTCTTTCCTGACACTTCATGCTTACATACTGCTCTATCTTTTTCAGGCATGATCTGCATGATCCATCTGTAACCATTAAAAATCCAGCATTGTTTATTCTTTCCAGCCCAAACCTGTTACATCGCAGCCCACTCTGCACTACACAGTCCATGTAGCCGACAATGAGATGCAAATGATATGCGGTTAAGGTCTCCTCAACTAACTTTCAGCTGGTTGTTCACTTTCTACTATTTTTATAGTATTTTATACTAAGGCACAGACTTATTCTACCTGCAACTTAAAACTGATAGTGATTTTGTAGCTCATTCTTTACTATTTTTCATAGTTTTTGGTAGCCGGTAACAGACACTTCGTGCTCGTGTCGGCTACATGGACGATAGCAGCCCACTCTGCACTTCACAGTACATGTGTACTTCACAGTGTGTGCATATATACTCCGGGCGCACCCCTCGCTGCTGGGACCTCAGAGAACATTTAATAATTCAGTTGTTGTTTTGTCAATGTTTTGTTATTTGCTGATAACACTGAAGAACACTAATCAAATTGTTATAAACTGGGTTTCTATGGTAGCTGGAAAGGCCGGCTGGAAAGGACCAGATAGGTGTTGAGTACAGGGCTGAACGTAATACTCTCCCAGCTTTCAATATGTGCACGGGGTACTGCAGGCATTATTCGTCAAGAAGTTATGAATATAGTCAGTAAACGTAATGTATTAAAAACACGATTGGAACTAATTTGGGATAACTGGGTGGTGAAGTAATGTTGATGTAATCTGCAAATGTAACCTCGTCTGTTTTTCTTTTTTAAGTTACACACTTGTTTCTATAAGTAATTTGTAATATCGCGACATTCAGCTATAGAGCACCTAAAACTTTTGAGAAATTTGAAAATTATAAAGATCCAATTATCCCAAATTAGCTAACAATGGTGTTTTAAACTTTTTTTTCATTATACAACGCGTTAGCAGCAGGTGCACCCAGCGAACAATGCACTTTTAAAGGGGTCCTTACTATGATAAGATATATTGTACATGACAAGTAATGTGAACTGACTAATTTTAAGTAAAAGGGTAATTAATTAGCTGTTCATAATTTGCCCTCCCACTGAAAATTTTTCGACCTACAAATATACCCTGCCGCACTCAAACTTATTTTTACCCGCTCCCCACATATTTTTGCCTGTTTCCCCTCCCACTGTGAATGTTTGAAGCTCCCCTGCCCTGTGGCGAAAAAAAATTTGCCGGTTTCCCCTGCCCTGGAAAAAATTACCCTCGAAATTTTGTCATTCCATTTCCCCTGCAGACATGAAGCTACCCTACGCTGTGATGAAAAATATTCTGTTGATTTTCCCCTGCCCTGAGAAAAAAATTCCCTGAAAATTAACATTCCCATGCAGAAACATACTGCAGTGGCCTTCTATTTGGTTTCCATCTCGCAGTACATAGAGTGAGATGTGGGGTCAATCGATAGGCTAAGTAGTCTGGGTAACCTTTAAAAGGTATAAGTACTTGCCCTGTGTCCCCATCCCCGGAAACACCATGGCTGAAATTCCCCTGTCCCCGTTTTTAAAGTAGCTTCCCCTCTCCTCGTTTTTCGCCAAGCCCTGTCCCCAGGACAATCAACCAATATCTGCCCTGCCCGACAAAAAAAACTAAAATTTGCTCCCCTGCCACCTAAAAATATGTCCCCTGCCCTAGTAAAATTAAAATTTACCCTGCCCTCAAAAAATGCTTCCGGAATAGCTTTTTCGATGAATTGCTCCGTTGGCTGCACCTGTAGCAGCTCATAAGGTGAAAGATGGATTCAGCCTGCTAACGAGTTATTTGATTAGGGCGATAAGCTCTCTCAGTGGTGATCGGCAGAACAAATTAATGAACGGGACCAGAATGGCTAGCGACGGTAAAGTAATACTAGTAGGTACACAAGCGACACAGGTAAGGCTTGTAGAAAGATAAAAAAGTACTAGTTTAAACTTAATATATGACATTTATTGATCGTATTAATGACTTCTGGACTTCTAGAGAAAATATGAAGGAGTGTAAATTTCGGCTGTGTACGCAACACCTTCCTGTTATTCAAAGCTATTTTGTTCTTCATTTTATAGATAACAACAACGACAGCAATAACAACCAGATAACTGTACTCGACTCAATTTGTACACAAACCATTGCACCTGATAAACTTCTTTGGTTTTGTTCTGTTCATATTCAACATTGGCATATAAGATTGCGATCTTTTTGAAAAAATAAAGGCCCATCAAGTGCCAGTCTAAAGTCAAGCTGACTCTGAATAGTTCGACTTCTCTGAGGGAGCCTTTACTTTTACGGGAAGGGAGGATGTTGGAAATCGGAGGGAGTGAGTTTTACAGAATATTTATGGAGGGGTCAAATTTTACAATCGACAGTTTGAGGGGGGATATTTTACAAATGATTTTTATAGAACTGTGATATTATAAAAAATTGAACCGAAAATTCAAAACAATTGGAATATGGTTATTTTTTATTTCACTTTATTTCGAACTAAATCAGTCCATATAATTCTTATTTCACATGTAGGAAATAAGTTTCTTAGAACATTACAAAAATATGTTTCCTTTGTATAATATTGTGTTGATAGAGAAAGACAAAATCAAAGGTACAGGAAATCGATCCACAATTTACAATTATCAGAGGTGAAATAAAGACCATATATTATATTTGCATGGAGTCTTGGAACAATAAAGATAGGATTCTATCAGTAACAATGCTGGCTGTAATGGTAAACAAACAACAAACTGCACAAATGCAGGCTTTTACTATAGTTAGGATGGTAAATACTGGCTTCTTGTGCCACTGTGATAGTTCTAGCTTGAAAAGGGGTAAATAGCCTACAATAGATGCAAATCAAGTCAGGTGCAGCCAACGAACAATGCACTTTTAAAGGGGTCCTTATTATGATAAGATATATTGTGCATGATAAGTAATGTAAACTGACTAATTTTAAGTCAAAAGGGTAATTAATTAGCAGTTCATAATTTGCCCTCCAACTGAAATTTTTTCGACTTACCCTCCCGCACTAAAACTACCCACTCCCCACTTATTTTTGCCTGCTTCCCCCACTATGAATTTTTGAAGCTCCCCTGCCCTGTGGCGAAAAAAAACTTGCCGATTTCCCCTGCCCTGGAAAAAATTCCCCTCAAAATTTTGTCATTCCATTTCCCCTGCATACATGAAAAGTTATAAGTACTTGCCCTGTGTCCCCATCGCCGGAAACACCATGGCTCAACTTCCCCTGTCCCCGTTTTAAAAGTAGCTTTCCCTCTCCTCGTTTTTCGCCAAGCCCTGTCCCCAGGATAATCAACCGATATCTGCCCTGCCCGACAAAAACCCTAAAATTTGCTCTCCTGCCACTTAAAAACATGTCCCCTGCCCTAGCAAAATTAAAATTTCCCCTGCCCTCAAAAATTGCTCCTGGGACAGCTTTTTCGAGCTCCGTTAGCTGCACCCGTAAGTTGTAAAACCTTAGCTGTTTACAATCTCATCATGGGTTCACGATTTACAGTCTATATCAAAGCAGCTGCAGCAGTTTACAAACTTTCCAGAAATGGGACTACATCAGCGTGAAAACTGACGAGAACAGTAGAATGGTGAAAAACGCATATAGTTCACCTACGATTCATCAGCTGGTTCTGATTAGTCACTTGGAGTGTCAAGTTCACGGAGGTCAACCGCATCTTGTACTCTGACAGGTAGTTGGTTCAAAATTAATTTGAACGCATACTTGTCAAAATCTTTTAACTTATACATAGATACTAGTAGTTTTAGTATCTGCTACAGTTAAAGTTTGGCATGGCGGGGTTAAAACAAAGGTGGCCGGTGCTGATGCTATACAGAATGGATTTCCGACGTTATGATTTTGTAGTAAACATGGTAAAGGGTCTCGTAACGCTTGAGTGTTTGCGTCCATATGGATGCCAGACTAGACTCCATGACAGCGCTGTAAAAATAAGCACATCGCTCAGTCGAATGCTCATTTACCTGTAAAGCTAGTTTTTCAGTATTTTGTGTTTTGAGTATTAGCTTTAGTTTCTCTATGGTTGTGCTATGAAATTCAAGCGCTACGTCTTCATGGCTACATTACAATTATTTTATTAATTGATCAGATCAATAGTTTTGACAAGTTGAGGGCGCATGTTTGAGAACGAATACTGTGAGAGAGTCAGTGTCAGTGAAGGAAATGTCCTCTTTTATGAAAAATGGTCAAAAAGTGGAATTTTAAGGCTTAGGGACATCTGGAATGATGACAGAAATGACTTGCTTCAACAATGGGAAATAATTGCAAAAATTAGAGGAGGTACCAATAGACATGTGCAAGAGGAAATCAAGACAGAGTATGAAACACTCCTCAATGCTATTCCAGATTCCTTGAAACAAATCATCTCTTCAAACATCCAAAATGAAGAAAACTATGATATTTTAGACTTAGAGAATTATGGTCTGACAAAAAGTGCTGTCAAAACCAAGTCACTCTATTGGAAATTAGCTGATAAGAAATGGCATGCAGTCAAAGGTCAGATTGGTCAAAAATGGGCTGAGAATCTAAGTCTCACTGACAGTTACAATGCTAATCTATTCAGCCGTCTTAATTCAACAGGAATTGTCAGCAATTCAGTATATGATTTAAATTGGAAGATTTTCCATCGAGGCCTAGTCACAGGAAGCTTGGCCAAAACTTTCAATTTAAGTGATGGGAAATGCCATATTGTGGCCAAGAAAAAACACTGGAACATATCTTGTTTGAGTGTAAATATGTTAAAGAAATCTGGCAGAAATGTATTTCTTTCTTTGTCAGAAAACATGTAAACAACTTTGATAATAATATCAATATCAAAAGATTAGCAATTGCAGGAATCGAAAATGATAATAATGCAACATCCGACATTATTTACTGTATTACTTCCTTTGTAAAATATACAGTTTGGAATATTCGAAATTCGGTTACTCTTGATGGGATTAAAGTCTCCCTTCAATCCTATGCCATGCAATTGAAATGTTATCTCTCCTCATGGATGAATACATTGTATTTCACTTATAAGATGATGAACAATACTGAGGATTTTATCACAAAGTTTTCAAGCCTTGTAAGACTTGAAGGAGGAGAATGCATCCTGAATGCATTCATATGATGATCTTTGTAATTAAACAGCTAATTATTTTGGTTTTTTGTTTTCAGACAAGACGCATTGTAATTTTAATGCATTCACAGTTATGTAGATTTGTTTTATTTGTGGAAATAAATTTATCTTTTTCAAAAAAAAAGAGAGGGTCAATGAATAATAAAGGTTCCCTATAAATATCAGAATTGCGTTTTATCGTCGTTACCAACACTGTCAAGAATCGGAGTAAATTTTCCGAGAGCTCAACAAAACAGGGATTACTTATATTTATTTATTTATTTATTTATTTATTTATTTATCTATCTGCTTATCTATCTGTCTGTCTGTCTGTCCCTCTGTCTGTCAGTTTGTTAAAGGGACATAAGCTGTAACTTGTGGCAAGTTTTTCAGTATTCTGCTTCTGTATATCAACTACCGTGTCTGACCCTAATTAGTTTGTCATGCTGAAATTTCGCGCATTCTTTTTACCAACACAGCTTGTATGTGAGTGGTGATCATTGTTTATTGTTTACGAATAATTCTAGTCCGGACTTGAATACAATTTTCAACAATAACAATGGAGATTATACTCATATACAGTAGGTTGCGTTGATATGCTAAATACTTGGCATTTGATTACAGTTTAGGGATTCAATGCAGAAAGTGTAGGGAAACAAGACAAAAGTTCTGAAAAAATAGCCAAAAGATACAACTTATGGAGCTTTAATCTATCTATCTTTCCATTTATCTAAGCTTATCTATTTGTCTATATATCCATCCGTTGCAAAACATTTTATGTGTCTTAGATCACAAAACAGATTACACTCGAAGAAGATATCAGACACTATTTTTGAAGAGTGACTGTGAATTTTGTACAAAGTTTTGAAGGCGTTTTAAGTTGTTTTCAGTAACAAGGGGGGAATTTGGGGAAATAATACTAGTATATAACAAAATACTTGCACCATTGGCCCCTCAACCGGGGTGAGGCACTGGGCTCTAAACAGGAAAGATGCATCCTTGGAAGTTGAAACGACAAAGTGCGGCATAAACTCCACAATTAAAATAGGGGTGTGTCACGAATCGTCATTTTTGGCCAAGTACTAATTTCACCACAGGGAACAGATGAAAGGACCCTGGGTGGGGAGGAGGTTTTTTTGTGCAACGGTTTACATTATTTGATTTTATTAATTTTGACTGTGATATTTCAAATAAAGAGTTCAACTCCACACCGTCTGACTGCTTTATAATATTACCGACAAGTCCTTATCTCCTCTTCAACTTGTGTATACACCACTGTACATAATTGCTCCGAAAACATTGCCAACTTGCAAATCCGCTGTCCGTATCAGCGGATTAAGTGATTGAGTCAACACCACAGCCGTCACACACGTAGTGAAATAAGGGGAGGGTTGAAAATCACAGACACAGTATCACAAGAAAACGCAAATCTGAGCAGATGTAGAAGTCAATCGAAATTTAACGACTATCAAAAGCATCGCTATACAGATGAACTGTTACATGCCAAAGTACGCCGTCTAAAATGGTCATCTTGAGCCAGAAAACCAACCTACATTTTTGAGTCGGTCATGGTCCGATGTCGTCCGTAAGAGCGGAAGTCGGAAGTAGAACCTTTTGACCTCAAACCTGTTTATTTCCAATCCAGAAGTAAACATATTTCCCATAATGCGTTTGGTGTTACATAATGTCAAAGTTAGTATATCATGCTCAAAACCACAGGCGTACGGAATGTTTCCTAGATCGTCGTGAAGGGAAGTGACGGACACTGCATGCACCGTGAGGCCGAAGGCCGAACCTCGGTACTGTATAACAATACCAAGGTATGTCACGGAAAATCGACCGGCGGCCCGAAACAAACGAAATAAAGCATCTACCTCAAAAAAAATATACATCGACCGGTCGGAAATACCTTCAAACTTTCAAATCTTTACTCTGGTTACAGAATTCTTTCAAATCTGCCAGTTATGGGCGATAATTGACTGTCCGGCGAATACTCGCACTTGCATTGCCACTCAGCCATTTTGAATAGCTGTTTTTACTCCCAAAAGCCTTTGCAAGTGGACGAGTGACCCCGTGACCCCACAACCACTAAATTCAACCGTTAACCGTTAGGTAAATTTCATACTGTCAGGGAATACAACTTCAGCTATCTGGCAACAAGGCAATCAACGCAAACCATTGCCTCGGCAGCGTGATGTTCAAATCCCGCCATCTGACATTTGTAAACAAACTCTTTACGGGGTCACTCGTCCACTCGCAAAGGCTTTTGGGAGTAAAACAGCTATTCAAAATGGCTGAGTGGCAATGCAAGTGCGAGTATTCGCCGGACAGTCAATTATCGCCCATAACTGGCAGATTTGAAAGAATTCTGTAACCAGAGTAAAGATTTGAAAGTTTGAAGGTATTTCCGACCGGTCGATGTAATTTTTTTTGAGGTAGATGCTTTATTTCGTTTGTTTCGGGCCGCCGGTCGATTTTCCGTGACATACCTTGGTATTGTTATACAGTACCGAGGTTCGGCCTTCGGCCTCACGGTGCATGCAGTGTCCGTCACTTCCCTTCACGACGATCTAGGAAACATTCCGTACGCCTGTGCTCAAAACGAGCAAAAGTTTTATAAGATCACGCTACACGACTGGTTTTAATCAATCCTACAAAATCAAAACAAGGATTCAATTTGTATAACGATGAGTTCGAGAATATAACCAAAACTTCTGTAAATCCTGCACGGAAAGAGCTGAAGGGCGAGGTATCACGTTTCCTGCCTCTGCATCTACACGAACCTCCTTGGTCAATCGAGGTGGTAGCTTCAACAGCCACAGACAAGGAGAATTTTTCTCCTTGTAGCGAGGCTCAGACAGCATCAACCGAACCGAACACCGCTGCAGGCAGCTCAATATAGATTGATGTCATCATGTATGCCAGTATTATACACTATCCATATTATTCGATGCCACCATCGATGCATCGTCACCGTACATCTATAGCGTCTATCGTAAACGTAGCACACCGTCATCGACTGTGACTGACTCGTTTGCCCGGCCTCCCCGCTAATACATCAGCGACTATCCATACCAATGAAGTTCTCACCTACAGGTACTCCAAAAGAACCTCCACAATGTGCAAATCGTATCAACAAAACATCTTGAATGGCAAGGAACACGATTAGACTTCCTAATATTAACCCCAGTTATTACCAGGATTACGAAAACTGACATTTTCTTGCCCGTTCTCGTTTTAAAATGTTATTGTGTTTTTCACTTCCGCGTCCATGTGTAGCGTAAGTTATAGTATTTTCCCCAAAGACGGACAGCCCTCGCTTCACTTTCCGAGAACAAGATGGATAAAATCATCAACTTTTTATTCAGTTTTTTGTTTGTGTGCTGGTACTGCAAGCACGCCTTTTCAATAAAAACGATTTCATGGTATTTGATACATTGTCTGTGTATTCTGTCTGTAAAAACGTCAGCGGCTGCGTTTAGGTTGTTGCGCGGCACAACAGAGAGTCCAAGCTGACTTTTATATATTTTCGCTGTATTATTATGCACTTTCCACCAGTATCATTCCTCAAACACGCAACTCAACGACGACAGTACATAATCTGAATGAACTGAAAGGATGGACTTAGCTTTTTAAAGTTCTAGGGTAAGAAAATGTAGTCAGGAACTTAACCTATGTCATCAAAAAATTTGTAACGTTACGTTGCCGTTCTCCTTCAGGCCGCCCAGATCATGTATTTTAATTTTTTCTGAGCTGTCTCTCCACATGGCTGTTGTTAGTGACTTTTTAACTTTTCTACATTTTCTCTCCTGATCGGTCGGACGGTAGCCTAGTTGATTTCATCACAGACAAGGAGCTTCAATATCCCTCCACGAGAATAGTTTAAGCGTCCACGGTCGTAGATTTCAGGTTTCCGATTTTTCCCAATGTTTTCTCTCCACAACGATCGCACCAGGTCGTGGCTGTAAAGTGTTGAATTTTCACGACATTTTTCTCAACGACCGTGACTTTCATGTATTCGACTTCATTTTCTGTCCACGACCGGTTGAAGTAGTGGCCGTAAAGTGTTAAATTTTTCCCGACATTTTCTCAACGATCGGTCATGAGGTTATGGCTTTCAAGCTTTGAATTTTTTCCCCGGTATTTTTTTTCAACGACCGGTCGTGGCTATAAAGTGTTGAATTTAGCCCGAAATTTTCTCAATGATCGGTCATGAGGTTATGGCTTTCAGGTTTTTCTTTTTTCCCCGGTAATTTTCTCCATGACCGATCGTGAGGTCGTGGCTGTAGGTATAAACTGTGGAATTTTGCCAACATTTGTCTACACGACCGGTCGCGAGGTTGTTGCTTTCAGTAATTTCTCTCAATGGCCGGTCACTAGGGAGCTCCTTTCGTTTATTTATGAATAATAAGTTGTGTACCTTCCTATTTATTTACGAATTCATGAATATTTTAAGCGTCCACTAGTTTTACGGACGACATCGTGACACTGTGTCTGAGATCTTCAACCCTTTCCTTATTTTAATGCGTGTGGGACGGCTTTGGTGTTGACTCAATCACTTAATCCGCTGATACGGACAGCGGATTAGCAAGTTGGCAATGTTTTCGGAGCAATTACAGTGGTGTATACACAAGTTGGAGAGGAGATAAGGACTTGTCGGTAATATATAAAGCTGTCAGACGGTGTGGAGTTGAACTCTTTATTTGAAATATCACAGTCAAAATTAATAAAATTACTTGTAGCAATAAAGGAAACAGTCAGACGGTTTGGAGTTGAACTCTTTATTTGAAATATCACAGTCAAAATTAATAAAATTACTTGTAGCAATAAAGGAAACAGTCAGACGGTTTGGAGTTGAACTCTTTATTTGAAATATCACAGTCAAAATCAATAAAATCAAATAAGGTAAACCGTTGCACAAAAAAACTCCCTCCCCACCCCATGGGACTGATTTCTTTCCCCTATAATTTCACAACTCTAGACTATGTCCGTTCAAAACTTCGTGCTAGGGGTCAAAAGTCTATTTTACCACATGTTTTCTGATCACAAGTGTGCGAAAAGAGGGTGTTCAAAGCCGCAGCACATTATGAATCTATGTGCATACCATGGACGGAGAAGCGAGACACATTCTATGGGTTTAGCATGCCCCACCCCCGCGCCAGTAGCCTAAATGTGCTCGTTCTATTTTTTTTATGTTTGCACCCTGTGTGTTGTGTTGCGTTGTACTACGACTGTTATCGCATTAACCTGAGACGATAATACATAAGTACACATCACACCACAGGCGGCCCAAAAACTATTACTGAGTTTTTCTCACTGTTTTCTCTATCATTTTCTCTCCTTTTCTTCATGCTCTGACTGATCGGAGTAAATAAAATAAATGGTTATATAACCTAACCTAGCCTCTGTGACTCTTTATCTATTTTACACTCCATTACAAGGACGTATATCTCTCATACCATGATGTTGTAATTAATTAGTCAACACAACTAATTATGCTAATCCGTGGACTTATCAGGGATTTTACGGGTTGGTCAACATCGCGAAAGATAGGAAAGGTTACTAAAATTGACTCCTTTTTCCTTTACATCTCTATCTTTGCAATGTTGACCAACCCTTGATAAGTCGACGGATTAGCATAATTAGTTGTGTTGACTAATTAATTACAAGATGTGTATATGAGAGATAAACGTCCTTGTACTGGGGTGTAAAATAAATAAAGATTCAAAAGGCTATAGGTTAGGCTATAAGCTTTAAAGTCGTTTATTTTATTTACTACGATCAGTCAGAGCATGAAGAAAAGGAGAGGGACTGACAGCGGCAGAGAAACTGAGAAAAACTCAATAATAAGCTTAATATTATATAGGGCTCAGCCCTTGGTGTCGCGCCAGGGGTTAAGATTGGCAATGTTATTTGTATTGATTCATGATAAACTGTAATTGTTACTTCATAAACGTTTATATGACAACTATGCCCAGTTTCCCTCTGATGAAAGCAGTTCACGTACGTACACGACGTCAAACCCTGCAGCAGGGCAGGTATAGATTTTCTGTAGCGTGTAAACATTTTGGACAAAAATTGGCAATTTTTACAATGATAACAGCCTATTGCGTTAAACAAGGGACGTATTATGCAATCATTATCATTGCAATGGTAACCGCACTGCCCACCTTCCACGTGCAAGCTGAAAACTATAGCGTCCGTCTAAAAACTGGCAATTTTTGAATCTAATTATTGACACAGGGGGCGCTCTTCTATGATTCCATCCCAGCATTCTTTGCGTATGCCACCGTTCATATGCACGACAGTTTTCTCCCTTTATCTATATTAACGATATTTTGTATCAGCGACAAGGTGCATAATAACATTTACTGGCTAATAAGAGAGGTATATTTTATAAAAGGCATGTTATATAGTAGTAATTTGTTTCGTATTTGTTTATTTACGAGTACTCAAAAAAAAAAACATGGCGGCGCCCATGAAAGAAGGGTACACTTCCGGTTACTCGCATAGTATATTATGAATAAGCGCATGCGTAGTCAGTAAGCCGCTGGCGCGACTAATATTATATAGGGCTCAGCCCTTGGTGTCGCGCCAGGGGTAGATTGGCAATGTTATTTGTATTGATTCATGATAAACTGTAATTGTTACTTCATAAACGTTTATATGACAACTATGCCCAGTTTCCCTCTGATGAAAGCAGTTCACGTACTTACACGACGTCAAACCCTGCAGCAGGGCAGTATAGATTTTCTGTAGCGTGTAAAATTTTGGACAAAAATTGGCAATTTTTACAATGATAACAGCCTATGGCGTTAAACAAGGGACGTATTATGCAATAATTATCATTGCAATGGTAACCGCACTGCCCACCTTCCACTTGCAAGCTGAAAACTATAGCGTTCCGTCTAAAAACTTGCAATTTTTGAATCTAATTATTGACACAGGGGGCGCTCTTCTATAATTCAATCCCAGCATTCTTTGCGTATGCCCCCGTTCATATGCACGACAGTTTTTCTCCGTTTATCTATATCAACGATACTTTGTATCAGCGACAAGGTGTATAATAACATTTACTGGCTAATAAAAGAGGTATATTTTATAAAAGGCATGTTATATCATAGTAATTTGTTTCGTATTTGTTTATTTACGAGTACTCAAAAAAAAAAACATGGCGGCGCCCAAGAAGAGAAAGAAGGGTACACTTCCGGTTACTCGCATAGTATATTATGAATAAGCGCATGCGTAGTCAGTAAGCCGCTGGCGCGACTATTAATAGTGATTGGGCCGCCTGTGATTACACTTCTCACTGATATACATGAATCGGCCATGCCAGTGAACCTGCGTCTGGTCGGCGACGGAAATTTTGGAGAATGGTAACAACGAACAAACTAATACTAAAACATGGCGGCTATCATAAGCAAGCATGATTTCATCGTGTGCGTTAGCCAGGAGCGTTTTAAAGTGTATCAAAAAGGGTAAGTAATGTTCTTAACGTGAAAACTATGCAAACAGTGTATTGCATTGTTCTTTAGCTTCATGGATGATAGCTCTGTGTGCTTGTCAGTGTGTTGTTCCCCGATCATACGCATGTATGCCGCGTCCGTTGCTACATTTGATATGTCAGATGAACAACAACAAACCGTGAACAGCAGTACCTTCAGGGTTTGGTGAAAGTGTACCGCCAACTCACCATCGCACAGTCGCTAGCGCTCGACTCGCTGATACACGAAGGCCATGTTTTACCATGAGGTAGCAAAATTTTGTTTAAGTACCGTAAAATAACCCATAAAGGTGCGGGATTGCTGGATAGCCAAAATAGCCAGCTTTGACATATTTAGCAGCTATTCAGCAAAGAGGGTTTACAGCTATGACACAAGGGATAATTAGCGGCTATTCAGCTATTAATGTTTGGGACCTAATGACGGAAACTTAATAGCTGCTTCGGGGTTGTTGAGCAGCTATTCTGCTATGATGATACTACCAGCAGAATTACACAGGAATTCAATCGCCTCCTGCAGCACGAAGTGAGACAGTAAGGACCTGATGTAGTGCTGGTTAAACACCAAGAGTTATCCTATACTCGAGGATTGTACGATGAAGATGGAGTGCACATCAACCAACGAGGAACAGGAAAGCTTGTTGAAGACATCAAAAATGCCCTGCGAAAAAGTCACTGCCAGGGTCAACAATCGGGTACAAAAACCCACTATACACACAATTTCCAAAACGCAAGAATGTCTCATCAGCGTGGATTTAATAGTCAATATCGTGGTAGACCACGCCAAAGTGCCAATAACACTAGAAATTACAGATTCAGTGACTATAAAAATAAAACCGCCTACCATCATGATAGGGTCCAGTAACAATCATACCCATCCATTGATTATACCGCACCAGAGATGTTCTCTAAATTCTTGAAATTTTGTTCACTATTCAGTAATCTGTGAACTGGACTTTGGATATTGCCATTGTTGAATGTGTTTGTTTTTTGTTTTGTTTTTTTCTAACTGCAGTATATGCACAACTAAAGATAGAAAGAAAGAAAAAAAAATGTATCGAAAAATATCTACTTATTATCACAGTCCGAAAAAGTTACTGTGTTTAAAAATTTTGGACTTTATTCCCTTTTACCAACTGAGTTTTCTGTATGCTCGCTTAATTACTTGGTTACTTTGTAATTTCTTTTTGATGGACAACCGAACCTCACATGTACCTGCCCTAAAGGTGGGAAGCTGGAACATTAACCCTTTTCCTGCCGAGCGCCCTTGTCCGTTATTCTCCCAAGTCAGTAGAAAACCGCCCCATAATATGTGCCTGCAAAAGATTGGCTCTATTGCATGTTATCCTGCCAGGCATTTGGCAGAAATCGCCCATTTTCAGGGTAGTTTTAGCCGTACTTATACGTGTTAGACTTCGATAATTTCTACATGCCCGTAGACAGGGGAAGGAGCTCAAGGGTTGCTGCAGAAAAAAATTGAGGTCACCGGCTTTGTTTGCCCCTGGAGTGCGTCATTTTATTGCCGTTTCATGTTCATTTTTTCGGAAATAAACTCCTTCAGTATTACGTACGTCCGCTAGGCACAAACATCACCTCACCGTCTGTTAGTCAGAGACCCTGAGGGTCGTGCTAGGGGTGCAGCAGCACCGTCAAACCTGTCCTGTTTCCCCAGGGTAGGGTCAATTGAATACGTACCTCCAACGACTTGGCAGTGTAGCACAAAAACTACGTTTTTGCCGTTGTATTAACGACATGGCTGAGCCATTGAAGCACAGCTTTACGTCGTTTTGCCAGCTCAGTTGGGAGTTGGCTTACGAGTGTTACCGTTCATCTACTGACTTAATCGAGTGGTCCTCAGTCAGGTACGGGTTTGTACCGACATGGCTTGGGCTGCAGCTAACCAGTGATAACCAGTCACTACCCCCAAGTCTTCAGTTCACTTTTGCGATGCACGGGTGCAACGCAATATGCTTCCATTGTTCTAGCCATCGACGTGTCCACATGCTGGCAGCCATATTGTACTGCTAGCTGGTTTGCATAACAAAAGCAGTCCCTGCTAAATGCAGACGGTATCCCCGTACATGTAGCATATTGACCTCATGTGCCCTTTTGAATTCTCTGTACGCAAACAGCGTACGTAGTTACCAATGCATCGGCAAGAGGATACGTTTGCCTGCAAACCAGAGCCAGTACTTCGGACGGTGGAATAAATAAAAAATCCAAAGCTACGTCCATTGAATGGCACGGCCAAGGCAGTGAAGGACATTGCCTGGCTTGAACTTGCAGAGCTGAAGCCCAGCTTAGTACGTCGGACACCAGTTTGTAATGGTATTTCCGAGTCGTTCATATCCGTTCCATGGGAGGAACAAGTCGAGCCGTCCCGTCAAAAATACGTTCTCATTTTCAGTCACGCACAACTGAATAAGTGACTTTCGTCTCGCACCATCGGCATATCTGCCAAGTCGTTTGCAAGAGGTAGCCTTCTAGATTAGCATTGCCGAGTTGGTCAAGTTCGGCAGCAATCTGTATAGTGCCAGGCAGCCAAGTACGTCCAACTCCGCCAGAAAACGTCACCATGCTATCCTGCCAAGTCCGCTAAAAAGCGGTAAAAAAAAAACAGCCCCCCTCGGGTGTGGGGGACTGGCGGACAGGTTTCTGCACCTTTCCCTGTCCTTGGACTCCCTGTGAACCCATTTCGAGAGCAAACGCCGTTCCTCGCCCAAAACCTGTCCTCGAACGACCCCTAGCGTGAGCAAGGGTTTGCTACACGTAGTTCCGTCGACTAGGCAGGAAAGGGGGTACCAAAAAGGAGCCCGATTTCCACCGCCTTAGGAGGATAACGGCCGTGGCTGCTCAGCTTCTAGCTACACCGAATTTCAAGCGGATTTTCACCGACTTGGCAGGAAAAGGGTTAATGGTCTGGCAAAAACATTGTCTGATCCAGTTTTTATTAATTTTGTGAAGACTTTTGATTTTATTTGTATTCAAGAGACTTGGCTTAACTGTGATATTATTATTAATCTTCCCACAGCTTTAGCTGATTTTGAAATCGTCCGTTTAGATAGAGCTACTAACAATCGTAGGAGTTCTCGTTGGGGGGGGGGGGGGGTCGCTGTCTTGTACAAGTCCATCTTTAAAAAATTTATTTCAAAAATTCCTGGTTACTCATCCCATTTTCTATGGTTGAAACTAGACAAAAGTCTGGTATCAAACACTAATGACCTGTTTATAGGATGCATTTATATAACCCTGGAAAATTCAAAAATTTACAGTAAAACAAATCAAAATATCTTCGATATTTTAGAAAAAGACATAATTACATTTTCAGCTGAGGGAAACATTTTACTTTTAGGGGACTTCAATACCAGAATAGAGAATTTGAATGACACAATTTGTGATGATGGTAGTCAGTATCTGCCTCTCCCGGCAAATTATTCGATAGACTGACAATTTCATAAAAAGATCAAATATGGACACTAATTCAAGTCACAGTGTAAACAAATTTAGAAGACAATTAACACAAATGTGTATTGATTGTAATTTGGTGATAGCAAATGGCAGAACAGTGGGAGATTCAGTTGGACAATATACTTTCCACTCCCCAAACTGTAGCAGTGCCATAGAATTTGCAATAAGTTCAAAGAACATTTATAAATCCATTCAGTATTTCAGAGTTCATGGCCTGACAGAACTTTCAGATCATTGTCCCATATCCATTTCTATGAAATAGTTAAAAATGTAAATTATATATTTCATAAACAGATAAACAATAATTTGGAGCCCCTTCCGAATAAGTATATATGGAATGACTCTGCAAAACTAAACTATAAACACATGTTAACACAAATAAAGGATTCTGAAATAAACCCATTTATTGCTCAAGATTATGATAATCCAGATAAAGCAATTGCAGATTTCCAGACATTACTAATTAATATTGCCGATCAAACAGCAACTAAAATAATTCCAAAGAGAAGAAGAAAAGAAGTAATTTAAAACAAAAAAGATGGTTTAATCAAAGCTGTTTTTCTTTAAGAAAGGAATTGAATAAATTAGCAAAATTAATGGTCAGATTCCCTGATTGCTCTCATATTAGAATATCATATTTTACCTTAAGAAAACAATATAAAAACTACTTAAAAACAAAAAGAAGGAATTTAAACCTAGACAGCTGCATGAAATAGAACAATTGATAGGTGACACTTTCCAGTTTTGGAACAAAATCAAAGAACTTGATGATGACTTAGTTTCACAGTCTACAGAAGAACTAATATCTGCTAATGAATGGGTTGAACATTTTCATGGGTTACTAAACCAGAATGAAGATGATAATACCTACTAATAATGGTGACATTAAACTTGAAGAATTTGAGAGAATATATTCCCAAACCAGTTCATTGAACCCTGAACTAAATGGTCCAATCCAAGCCAGTGAAATTAAAAAAGCGGTGATGCTTTTGAAAAATCGTAAATCCTCATCTGAGGATTTGGTCTGTAATGAAATGTTGAATGCGGAGATAGCATTATTGTACCTGCTTTAGAAAAACTTTTCAATTTAGTCTTTAATAATTGTAAATTCCCAACTTCATGGAACACCGGCTTAATTGTACCAATTCATAAATCAGGTTCTAAATCTAACCCTGCTAACTATAGAGGAATTGCAATTTCAAGTTGTCTTGGAAAATTATTCAACAGCATTTTGAACCAAAGATTAATTTCATATTTAGAAAGAAATAAAATATTGAACGATGAACAATTCAGGTTTAGAAGAGGTAGCTGTACAACCGACAACCTATTTATACTAAAGTCCATTATCAATAATCACCTGTACAGTAAAACTGACTGTAAATCTGAAAACCAAAAACACAACAGAAATCTAAACAATCAACCTAAAATTTATGCTTGTTTCATTGACCTAAACAAAGCGTTTGATAAAGTTTGGCTTGATGGCCTATTCGGTAAACTGTTAAAAAGTGAAGTCATCGGTAAAATGTATGAAATCATAAAAATTATGTATATGAATGTTAATTATAAAATGAAAACTAAGACCGGACTTATACAACGTTTCAACTCTACCGTAGGGGTTCAACAGGGGTGCAATTTAAGCCCAACCCTATTTAATATATTTATAAACGATTTGCCCACTATTTTTAATAACCAATCATGTAATGCCCCTTACATATGTATATCAATAATGTGCCAGTGAAATGTCTCCTTTATGCAGATGATATTGTTATTTTATCTACTTCCAAGACTAGCCTTCAAAATAGCCTTGATCGTTTTTATGAATATTCAAAAAAATGGCAACTAACTACCAATACTGAGAAAACTAAAGTTATGATTTTTAATAAAAGTAATAGATAACTTGATAAAAATACCTTCTATATTGGAGGAAAAGAAATTGAAACTACTAATAGATTTAATTATCTTGGATTAGTATTATGCCCTAATGGAAAATTTAAAGAAGCCATGAAAAACCTCAAATTAAAGGGACAAAAGGCAATGTTTTCTCTGAAAGGAAAATTAGCATCAAATTCAAATCTTAGTGTACCATTGATGCTGTCTTTATTTGATAAATTAATAAAACCTATTTTGACGTATGGCTGTGAGGTTTGGGGAGATGAATGTGACACCAACTCGCCCATTGAGGATGTACATCTGAGCTTCTGCCGCTATATTTTAGGTGTTCCTAGATCAACTCCCAAATTGGGTATTTACGGAGAACTGGGCCGCTACCCACCGGACACTTGTGTAAAAAATCAATTACCTAAATATTACAACCATATAGTAGAATCACACAACAATTTTTTGAGTGAATATTTATTTAATTCAAGTGTAAAAAGTAACCGGTATCAAACAACTGAGTCACTTGGCAAACTGTCTGGTATGGACATTCAAGATTGTCCTTCCACTAAATTATCAGCATCTATATTGAACAAGCAAGATACATTGTAACATAATAGACTTATTTATAACACAGTGGAAAAGTGACCTTAATAATGATTATAGATCAAACACTAAATCAAAAAATAAATTAAGGACATATAGATTATTCAAACAAAAGTTTGGTCTGGAAGAATATTTAATAAAGTTACAAAACTATGAATTAAGAAATATAATGAGCAAATTTAGACTTGGTTCACACAATTTAAAAATAGAGACAGGCACACATTCTAAAACCCCTGTGGAAAAAAGAATTTGTCCCACTTGTATAGACCAGTTAGACGACGAGAAACACTTTATTATGTATTGTAAATTACACCAAAAAGATAGATTCTGAATTTCTCCTCATTGGATGATGATACAAAATTTATAGAAATTATGAGCAAGAAATATGCACAATCAAACTTGTGCAGTTCATAAAAATTGGTCTTTTGACAAGACAGAAACCCCCCTAACTTGATTTTTTTTTTAAGTAAGATTTTCTTCTCTCTTCTTCTTTTGTTGTATGTTTTGTTTTGTAACCTTTTTTAATTCCCCAGGGAATTATTACGTGTTAATAAAGATGATGATGATACCAAAATCCTTGGCTATTCAGCTATTCAAGCTAATAGCCATTTTTAACCCCTATCAGCCAATGTTAAGGGCTATTAGCTAGCTAATCAGCTATTTTCTTATCAATATTATTCATGCAAATCACTGTCATGTTTTCCCGTATTAATTATTGCCTTGTCTGGAAACTTATACTCTCATCATTAACACGCCGAATGAGGTGACATACAATTCGTAGGTGTAACGGTGTATTTTCTGACTTCTTTATTACATTTTCAACATTTGCTTACAAACTTTTAAACTCGAGAAGTCTTGCAATGTCTTACAGTGCGATTACTCTTGAAATGCAGCACCTGCTTGTCAAGATCTTTCTTATTTAAACCAATTATTCCCACTGCCGATCTGAGTGATCTTGCAACTGTGCTTCTGCTTTTCCACATGAACTTACTGGTTGCAGTTCTTTGTCTGATTTAGAACCTGTGTAATTAGTCATTCATGTTTGATGCCGGGATTGGTATCTGTTAAAACCTGTAAAGTGGGCATAAACATTACCAATTCTCATGTACAGCGACTGCGTGATCATTTGGCATGATTCTACCTTTCGCTTATAACTTAAAGACAATAAACAAAATAATTACCACGTTCACCATTTCCTCCGTAGAGCTCCGCTCGACAAGAAATGCACAATGCAATTAGGTATTTCTAAAGTAGCCTGACATTTGATATTACTTTCTTGGTTCTACCCATATTCTTGCACATCTTTTATTCAATACACTGTACAGAGGTCAAGCCAAAACAACAGCTTATCATCCAAACGCTTGTGTAACTTCCTATGTAAGTACTTGTAAGTTGTGGAAAGTCTTCTACAAACAACTTTTCTGTTCCGCTGCAAACTGACATGTATATTTGATAAATCTTTGAACAAAAGACAATGCAAAACCCGTCACAGGTATTTGGTAAAGCCTCTGTTGGTACATGTAATCACATGAAACTTTTTCAGACACAAGCAATCACATGACACCTTTTCAAACAGAGACTAACTGACCATAACTATTCTACAGCTCAGCCAGCCATGTGACTCCTGATCATTTCGTTTTACAACAACTCTGCAATCTATACTTCCCTTGCGATCTATACTTCCCATTGTGATCCAAGCTTCTCAAACATATTTATTATTACCCGTTCAATATATAAATTTGATTTAAAGCTAAATCATACCAAAACAATTATCCGGGACATTTGATCGATCTTGATGTCACAAACCTCGCAAAATAGATTCACTGGCATGACCACAATAGCTGCCAGTGTTGATCGTAGGAAGTATATCTCGCAGCTAACTCTGCGAGCTATACTTCCCTAGCGATCTATACTTCCCACTGCTATCTATGCTTCTCCAACCTATTTTATTATTACCATTCAGTTGATCAATTCAATGTAGTATTAAATCATACCTAAACAATTATCCGGGATCGATTGTCGATGCCACAAGCCTCGCAACATATGATTCACTGGCATCACCACAATGGCAGCCAGTGTTGATCGCAGGAAGTATAGTAGCTCGCAGGTAACTCTGCGATCTATACTTCCCTTGCAATCTATACTTCCCTCTGCTATCTACGCTTCTCCAACGTATTTTAGTATTACCGTTCAATTTATAAATTTGATGGTAAGCCATGCAGTGTTGGTCTCAGGAAGTATACCTCGCCGATACCTTTTCGATCTATACCAAATACATTTTACTGATTCCATTCAATTTATAGACTCCAGTTAATACTAAGCCATTCTAAAACACTAATTAGGGGTTGGTTATCGATTCCAAAATACCTCACAACATACGAGTCACAGGTGTCACAGCTCTTCAGTGCAGCCAGTGTCAATGGTCGCCGGGGAAGTGTAGTTCGCAGGTATAGCTTGAGCTTGGCAACCTTAACACTTCCCTTGGAGACCACGCCAAAAGATAAAAATCTGAATTCTTTAAGTTTTTGGTGGGGTAGGGTTTTGTGGTGAAGGGGCGGGGGGTTTAACCCAAAAAAGTCTTTCATCCTACAAAAACTTGTTTGATTTGGTTGGGAATTCTTAAAAATAATGACGTAATTACATAGTTCCGCTACTCACATTGCTGTAGTAGCAACTCGAAAACTTTTTCTTCTGGTTTTGAAAGACATTTATATATTGACATGCTTATATTACACTGACTTATCTTACCGATAAGCCTTTTTATACAGAAATAAATGTTTTTTCATTAGAATATTGTCATTATTTGCAATTTTCCATCCTGGTAATGTTTAAGGAATGATTGGAATTATCACAGTAAAGATTACATGTAACGGTAAATGGGAACCTCTTATTATTGATATTCATCAATTAAATTTCAATGGAGGTGGGGGTTTGGGTGTTGGGTCAGAAATTTTGAACTTTTGACGTTGTCTCTTATGCAGGTCATCTATTTTCCCATTGTTGTCTATATTCCCATTGCCAGCTATCTTCCCTCTACTCAACCTATGATATGTTACAGCAATAGAAATATACAATTTTTTACCAGACATTGAACTTTTGATGTTGTCTCTTATACAGGTCATCTATTTTCCCATTGTTGTCTATATTCCCATTGCCAGCTATCTTCCCTCTACTCAACCTATGATATGTTACAGCAATAGAAATATACAATTTTTTACCAGACAATGAACTTTTGATGTTGTCTCTTATACAGGTCATATAGATGGCAACCCCACTGTCAACAAAATAAGACAAAATAATTTTAAAGTGTTTTATTTCCATGTCTTCACATGGGGTCGAGATTTGATCAAATAAAAAAGATAAAAAGTCTGAACGGGAAGAAAAATATATTCAGTTCCAATAAACTTGTAGTGCTTAATTACAATGTAAAATGTCCTCTACATAGTATATTTATCACATGTTAATTCATAGCTTGCAGATATATGGACTACATAAAGAAGAACATGACAGTCATTGAAGGAAATACACCTGACAGTTTGTAGAGATCTTCTACACTCTAACAGAAAATCATACAGCTGTGAGGGCCAAGATAGGGGCAACACAGAATTCACAAATGATTGAAAGAGATTTAGCTAGCATATGCATTTTCTGGTGAAATAGGATAGGCAAAAGTATCTATAACTTATGGGTGTATGTCAAACAGAACTCTTCTGATAACAACTGTTTAAAACAATTAGTCACAATATAAAACATTTGCTTACAGTTTTGCATTTCTAATCCTGACTATAAATGGAGAAACTAAATTATACCTTCCAAAAATCCTAAGGAGTGAGAGATATAGAATATTTATAAACACCAATGAAAGGTACAGTACAGAGGGATGCTCATCCAATTCAGTCCAATTCACATTTGGGATTTTGCCACCCTGTACAGAAACTGACTGATATAGGGGAAGAAGTATACAAGACAGAAAATGTATTTATTCCAATGATAATTCAGTAGAAGATGAAATACACCATTTATAGTTCTTTTACCGGTTCCATGATGCAGTGCGCGCCAGGGTATACAAAGCGTACGTTACGCATAGAACTCTATGGTAGATTACACCCTGACCTACATTGTATATTTTCGTCGCTGATGGTTAGATTATACACGGGGCATTATTTGGCATTGCAAATTTGTGTCATTCTTCCATAACAATCCGTTGTACAACACAAATCAGTATGTTTTCGCTGTTTTGAGCTTATATACGGTGTTTGATAAAGTCACTGCAATGCATTGTGGGATAACCGGGAAAAGGTCTATTGTACTGCTCTTTGAATAATGAGTATCACATAGGTTTATTTAATTCTGTGCACAGAAGCTGTAGAACATTTACAGAATAAGCTGATGTGTTATACTATAGTCTCAAATTGATATCTACCAAATGTGAGCTAACAAGAAACGTTAACATACCGGTACATTGAAAATTATCTGATTTGTATTACGGAAATAAGAATTTTTTTTTTTCATTTGAATTCTCCAGGAACAGTTCTCGTAAGTTATGTGTATCTATAGCCTGTTGAGCCCTGGTGTATGTTACTGGTCACTATACTAATTTATTAAACTCTACACTTGCTGCAAACAAAAATGTGATGTGGATCAGTCCACACAGTCTCTTGCACGTTTTCACATGTGCCATGGTACCATTCCCTACACTGGCTGCAGTGCACCATATCACCAACCTCTGTCTGTCTGCAGTGGCAATACACTAGCTGCAGTGCACCATATCACCAACATCTGTCTGTCTGCAGTGGCAATACACTTTCACTTGTTTACTTCTGTAGCTGCTGTTGGGGCGACGATGTCTTCAAAATGGAAAGTTACTCAGTTTGGTGTGTCTGAATGATTCAGCAAGGTGTTATCTCAACTGGTTCTGCTCCCACACATACTCTGAAGGGTCCCACCCGTGGCATAATGCAGTGGCGTTTGAGATTGCAAACAGCCCACAGTCATTACCACCAACTTGCTTGTGTGTGGTTGGCCATTGTACAGTAATCTTCTCTCCTCTATAGTGTAGCATCCAAGCAATTGCTCTCTCTGCATTTCTGTCAAGGGATGAGGCCATCGAGTCGTACATTTTCACCGTTGCTGGACAGCAACCAATATTGGAAACAGTGATCCAGTGGTTACTATTGATGTTTAACACCTGGACAAATGGCATATCTGGAGTTCCGACGAATACCACTTCCTGATACCACAACCTGCAATCCACCAATAGCTGGAAACTGTTCATGTAGAAGTGACTGCCCATGGTTAATCACTTTGTCTATCAGCCATTCACCTGGTGTCTCTATTTCTTCTAACATAGCTTGAAGACATTGGTCACTTCCACTTGGTGCCCTCTTCACCAGTAGCTTTTCTGAGGTGTGCTGCATTTGACTGGTTTTAATGTAGAGAACGTCTGACTCTGATTATCAACCTATCAGATGAGAAAGATTCATCAAATTATTAGATGAAAAGAATTCAGCATAGTAATAGAGGGGCAGAAAAATGACTGGATGTGGAACTATGGTTCTCAAGTTTTTACGTACATACTGGTACATAAATACATACATACACACATACACACATACATACACACATGCACACATACATACGGTACATACATACATGAATACATACAAATGTATGTACATATGTACATTAATACATACATACATATAAAGGGCTCGCATTAGCGTAGTTTGATTACATTTTCATGCAAGACTGAGATCATTGCACACAAAATCTTGTGTATTTGACGCAATTCTCCTTACTTTTACGCTCAAAAAATAAGCAATGCGTAAATCTGTATGCAATCATTGTAGCAAGACGTGACAGTCACTTTACTGCTAGTGACAAACAATGGCTTTAGCAAACTCAAAATATATAGTACAGTGAAACGTGGTCTTTTGTTCTAGACCGGCTACTACACATACAGAAGCTCATGTATAAATGAGTGACAGGTCAAAGTGATAGCCAATGAAAACTTCATCTAATCAAAGTATACAACTTTAGGTGATAATTAATGAGAGGTCAACTACATGTAATTTTCTATAACTGTATCCATACAAATGTATAATTGCACACATTTTGTTTCATGGCGTATGCAGTTTTTGTTACTGTTTATGCAAAAATAATTCCGAATGCCAATCAAAATACGCAAAACAAAAAATTCTAATGGAACCACTGAAAGATACATGCTGTTGCATGCACTGCACGCAGAAGTTTTTTCATTGTTTTGGCTATCACCTATCAACTGAACGTTAACACAGTGCTGAGTAGGGCTCAGCTGTAAATGGAAAGTAATATCACCAGCAGTTAACCAACCATGACTAGTACGTGGCGATTCAGCGGCCACAAATTGTTGCACAAGTTTACTTATTTGTTGCAAGGTTTACAATTGTCACTTTCCTCCCATGTGTACAAACCATGTAAACAAAAGTGTGACAATTCAAGTAACATATTAGATTTCGTACTGTACTCAAGAAATATGTTTATGAGGCCAAAGTACTGAAATAAACATAATAGTAAAAAAAATATGTTTATGCACGCAAATAAAATGTAGCTGCTGCGTGCAGTTCATGTAAATAATAATAAAAGATGAAACGCGAGCCATACATACATATAGATAGACAGACAGTTAGAAAAAATTTTCCTAGCCTGTAAGATAACCTCCGATTATCATACATGTACTTCACATGAAAAATAGGAGCTAAATATTAAAATCAATATTGTTGAAACGAGAAAACCAAAGGACAAGAAACATTTCATTTTCTGGCCTAATCTAGTACCTCATCAGTATTTAGAAAAAAGTTTAAATATAACATTATTATCAAAGCTCATTACCCGGTAAACACCGATTTGTTGGTTACACAGTTACACCAATTTATAACAACTTTCTGTATACTTACACATATGGTCCCAACCACTCTGCTTGCTGCCTTGCCTTCCTCTCTTTCTTGCATTTAGTCGTAGAACTGTATCTCCTTCTTTTAAGTGAAAACTCTTGACACCTCTCTTCCGTACGTTTCTTTCTTGGTTTTTTGCCCTGATGCAATGTTGGTTAGAACCTGAAAAACAAACACAATATTTTATTCAATTGACTATAAGGGTCCTTGATAGGAAATACCCCCTTTAAAACGAAGAATTCTCGTACAAATGCTGAGATAATACCCAAGACAAACTTAGACTGTGAGGCATAGGGCATAGCCATGTGCGGGCACTCCATACCTCCACCCCAACCACGACTGTGAGTAGTGTGTACAAATTTGACTGGTAATGTGAGAGAAATAAAGGCATGCCCATAGATGTCAAAGTATAGAAGATTTGCAAATTTCCATTCAACTCCATTGTTTACTCAGATATGTGATGCAAATGTTTGTGTTGCATGTTGCAGAGCCATGCTTATGGTTTAGACAAACAATAAAGAGTCACATGTCTGAATAGTGCAATGTGATTGATTCCAACAAATAATATTTTGAGCGGGCCGATCATACAAACTTCTCAGACATGGTTGTGGTGGAGGTACGGCCTGTCCATGCAAGACTGTGTCAAACAGTTTATGACAAACTTAGTAATTACCCGGTACAGCAGTTCTTGAGTTACAAATTTTTTACCATTTTCACATTTTATCAGCTCGTTTGCATAATTCTAGTAATGTCAACTTCATTTGAACAAACTTCCATCTACAGCCCAGGATGCATCCGCGATCTACACACCAAATACCATGCTGAAATGTGCAGCGGTTCTCAAGTTTTTACAGTGGGTTGACAGACGAACAGACATACATAAATACATACAAACATACAGACATACAAACAAACAGAGACAAACAGACAATGGATGCTGTCTTACACTACTAGCTCACACTGATATACCAAACGTGAGCTAAAACAGCTTTCAAAACACCCTGCTTCCTACATGTTAATGCTTTGACATTCTGACTGGAAAAAAGATGCGTTATGTCATTGCGTCTTAGATTTTTTGCAGACCTTCAATAAATTGTTGTGACAAAATATTTGTACAGTGTATGTCAGGCAAAAAAAATTAACATTCAATATTATTTAACCACTTTAACTCTCATACAATTCCATTTCAATTTCCATACATACCTTTTTATGTAGTTGCCAGCCACAAAATTAATTTATTATTAACACTAGTCACCTTGCAGCCGGGAAAGCTCTGCTTTAATGCATTGCTTAAAAATTGAAGATCAGGTTTTGTGTGTCAATAAACTTTGTAATACTGACACGTCTGCTTATGTTGATTTTAGGAAAACTGAACAAGGGCATGCCTAGACCTTGAAATGCACGTATTACAATGGTGAGCTCTTGTTTTAACCCCACCATAATTTTTTATTTAATAAAACTACAATTTGAACAAACTCAGTCAACCCTAGGAGCTTGCAAACTAAGTACTGTAGGGAAGAAAGTGTTATTGATGCAAACCTAAAAAATGCCCAAAAAGTTCAAATATCGTAAGAAAGTTTCGTCTTATTTGATAAACCTTACACAGGTCGTGTCTAGGAATCCACATACTAGTATCAAATTTAAAAATATTCAGACAGCACTTTAAGAAAAAGTGATTTTGAACATAAATGGGAAAAATTTCCCCAAGATACAAATATGCAAATTTGACCAATAGTAAAGAGACATGACTCTTGTCACCTATAGAAACCCACATACAGGATTTCCAAGCATTTGGATCAGTACCTTCTGAGACAATGATTTTATATATATCAGCACAATTTGATTACATCTTACTAATATCATCCCAAAAGACATGCATATCAAAGTGCAGAGCGATCTGACGACTGATTTCAGAGATAATAATTTTTGACAAAAAATGGCAAATTTGGCCAAAAAATACAATTGTACATATATCAGCACAACTTGATTATACTTACTAATATCATCCCTAAGAACCTGCATATAAAATTTCAAAGCGATCTGACGAGTGGTTTAAGAAAAAAAGATTTTTGACCAAAAATGGGCAAAATTGCTCCCAAATACTAATATTTAATCACATTTTGAATAATTACTTTATTATTGAGGTTAACCCTAGGAACCTGCATAAGAAATTTCAAAGCAATTAAACCATCTGTTTCAGAGAAGCTGACATTTGTTGACTGACTACAGATGAATGGACAATCCACCTAGCTGATAAGTTCAGAGTTGATGACAGTGGAGCTAAAAATCCAAGTTGTATGTTCTTTACCAATATCTGAAAACTTTGTGGCCACACATTGGGGAAGAACTTTGGCTTGAGTTACTATTCATTTGAAATTAAATGATGTTAAAAATAATTGGAAAAGATACAGCTAAGGCCAGAGAAAAAAAATGTTGTTCATCGGATTTTTTGGACCAAGGTTCAGGAGCGCCGAGCAACATTGTTTTTTTAATGTTTTTTTAGGCCAAAGGTAACTGCCGTCCTTCAGACATTTTTCCTGGGATGAGGACAAGGCAAAATAATCTTTTCCCCCTTTTATAATAATCTAACCAGAAATATCTCAGACAAGGTACACTGATACTGGTTATTAAATTCCACACTATATACATTTGTATTTCTCAACAATAACATAGGGAAATACATATACAGTCGATGTTTGCACAACATATTCTGAGTATTTCAACAAGCTCTCAGAATAAAACTGATATGCACAGCAAATCACTGAAATCCAACAATTCAGTATTGTCCTTCAATATCCTCCGGCTAGAACCTAGCATCTGAGGTTTTTCAATTTACTTTGGCCCTATGTCTTGGCCTCTTTACCGCTGTCCTGACACATTTCACACAGTGGTCTAACAACACTGTATTGTGATCTGAATGAAGTTATATAGTCATCGTTCAGAAGGTTCTCTTGTCCTTCACAAAAGAAACAGCAAGCTTCAAATAATACTGTTGTTGCACCTCAACATCGAACTTTAACATCAACGCAACCACATGTTTTTTCATTGTCATAAATTTTTAAACTTTCAATGCAATTTTCATTCCATCCAATGCACCGCCCATCGTCTGCTGTCACGATCTTGGTAAACAGATCACCAAACCTTTTATCAGAACAAACACTGAACAGCGTCTTTGGAACTAACTGTTTGCCAGCACATCGAATGCTAGCAATCAAATTAATTGTCATGGTGTAATAGCCTTGACAAAACGGAGAAATTTCAGCCAAAAATTGACCCACTTTGTGTCGTGATTTGCAAAATTCAGACATCGCAACAACGTGTTGACACAGCTCAGTGTAGACATGTCGGAAGTCTTATTCACAATCCCACATGCCCACGAAAAAACCTGACAAAGTATAGGGTGCTGCCAGCGGCTGTACTAAAGTATTTGCAATGCAGAAGTATGAATTTGCTGAAATCAAACAAAAATTTTCAAATCGGGCAAAGTAGAAGTGGCAATTCTAATGAACAATTTATTTTTTCTTTCTTGTACCTTTAATTATGTGTCCCCTATGCTAATGGATAATATCAGTATCAAATTGATACGGCACTGTGTCCAGCTCCATGGCTTGTAAATAATCAATAGCTAGTAAGATTATCCCTTTTATAATACATATTAACTTGCCATTTGTTCTCATTGGTTTGTGTTCCAATACAACATACAGTACATGAAACTGTGACATGACTCACCCATTGCTCAACTTCTGTTGACAAATTTCTCCAGTAGTATCGGTCGCTAATCTTCTTGATGGTTTCTTCTGTCCATCATAAGCACCAAGGCTGGAATCATGGGCTTCCTTAAACACTGCTCCTTTCTCTTCCACAGTGAAGAGCACACGTCGCTTCTGGTTTTGAGCCGGGCCAACATACCACAGGCAATCATCTCCTGTGATCAGAAAGAGAACATGTGTTAACTGCAATTTCTGCAAATAAGATACTGACAAAAATGCCCATTAAGGTATTGTTCTACAAAGAACATGGAGTAAAGCATGTGAAACTTGTCTCTTCCCAAAGGATATCATTGAGCATTGCTGAAAAAGCAACTACTACTATTGTCATTTTGATGACATTTTTTGCACATGGCTCAATAGAAAGCCAATGAATTATAGTGAGCTAACAAAATTGTATGGTCACTCAGCTTAAGTTTCAGATAAACATCAATGATTTTGTTGATCGAAAAAGCATAGGTTCAAAAATGCTGACATGGCAGTTTTTCTCATTATCTCATTATCTCAGTTGAGGAGTTGAGGGTTGGGGTAAAAGGCTATGTATGCAAAGGTAGAATCGAGAAAAACCTGATTGACATCATTATCATTCAATTACAAGCACAATATTTAGAAACAGTCCCTATCCCCTCTGTCCAACATTATCAAAACACTTTATAAAAGAGATTGAAACAATATCTATCTATCTATCTAGAAAATTTGTATAGCGCCTAAAATCCAAAGTTAAACAATGCTCAGTGGCGCTTAGAGTTACAATGAAAATGCTCTCTGGAAGATGTAAGTTTTTAAGCGTCTTTTGAAAATGTTGACATTAGGAGAGGTTTTTATGTCCAGGGGCAAAGAGTTCCAAAGGACAGGAGCTGCTACAGAGAAGGAGCGGCGACCATAGGTAGTCAGATTCCATCTAGGTGTGTGCAGAAGGCATTTATCAGATGAACGAAGAACACGTGATGAGGCACATGGTGTAATTAAATTCCTGAGATATTGTGGAGCTTGTCCATGTAGGGCTTTGTAAGTAACCAGCAAAAGTTTGTATACAATGCGATGGTGTACTGGAAGCCAGTGAAGTTGCATAAGTATGGGGGTAATGTGGTCGGATTCCTGGTCTTTGTAACAATTCTAGCTGCTGTGTTTTGGGCACGTTGTAACCGCTGTAATTGTGTATCGGGCAAGCCATATAATAGAGCATTGCAGTAGTCAAGCTTTGAAGATATAACGGCGTGGACAAGGGTGGCACAGGAATCTCTGGACAAGTACTTTCTGATACGACAAATTTTGCGAAGGAGGAAGTGAATAGCACTGCAAGTGGCACCAATATGTTGTTGGAATGTATGGTTGTCATCAAATATTACACCGATGTTCCTCGCAAATGAAGTGGTTTCAATAACACTGGAACAGATGTTGATGTCAGTGAAAGGCGCTGGTGAATGGTCAAATTTAGATCGAATTAAAATGACCTCCGTTTTAGAGTTGTTTAACTTCAGCTTGTTTTGTGTCATCCAGCTCATAATATCATTAACAGTTTCTTCAACAGAAGATACGGCAGACGTGGTATTGGATTTCTTGAAAGATAGGTACAGCTGATTGTCATCAGCGAATTGATGGAACTGGAGTTTGTGGCGGTGGATGAGCTGTCCGAGTGGTGATATGTAGATTAGAAACAAGAGAGGTCCAAGAACAGACCCCTGAGGAACTCCGTATCGCAGCATTTGAGGCAGTGATCTTTGTCCATTTAATGTAACTGACTGAGATCTGTCTGTGAGATATGAACGAAGCCATTGAAGAGGAGTAGATTTGATCCCAAGATTTGATAAACGCTGTAAAAGTATGTCGTGATCAATGGTATCAAAAGCTGCAGACAGATCCAATAGAACCAGTAAAACAATTTGTCCAGAGTCAAGAGCAGTGAGAATGTCGTTATGAACAAGGAGGAGTGCTGTTTCTGTACTATGATATTGTCTGTAGGCAGATTGAAGTGGATCGAGTAGATTGTTTTGGTTCAAGAAGTCTTTCAGCTGAGCAGCAACGACCTTTTCAATTACCTTCGACAGAAAAGGTAAATTGGAGATTGGACGGAAGTTTTTGAGAATTTCTGCATCCAGGTTGGTTTCTTTATGAGCGGCCTGACGACTGCAGACTTCAAAGAATGGGGTAAAAAGCCAGATTCCAGTGACAGATTAACAATCCATGTGATAATCAGGAGTAGCTTATCAAGACACAGCTTGACAAATTATGTTGGAAATGGATCCAAACTGCATGTTTTATTCGGCGAATCCTTGATGAGCACAGAGATTTTCTCCTCTGATATTAGACTTGGAAAACACCCGTGTTGAAAGTGGAGGGAAGAGATCATTTGATGCATAGGCTCAGCCAGCTGGTCCAACTGCGGCCAATTTTATCAACAAAATTGATGAGTGAAAAGTCAAACAGCTATAAAATTTGTCTGATTCATGCAAACTATTCGTACAATGTTGTCAACTTTGGTTGCTTTCCATATCTTGGACACAAAACTTCTAAAATGTGTCAAATTGAAAAAGTGCACCATCTTAAAATCATTGACAAACTCCACTGTCTTTGAAAGATTATAAATATGATAAAAAGATGCACTCTTACCTTCATCATAGACGAATGACTTTGTATACTGACGGAATGTTTTCTTCTTGTTCACTGTGACTGCATGTTCTGGATAACCTCCCTGTAAAAAAAAGATTTAACATCATCAACACTAAATGACTGCTTCATGGTGACCCTTTAAAAACTTACAAAAAATAGTTAACAAATTGGGTTTGCCGTGAAAAAAAATCACCCTTACTGGATAACTAAATCTAGAAACACAAGACAACTGTGATTGAAATGAATCAACGCTATCAGGTGTATCAATAGACTATCAAATCCTAAAATCTAAAACAGCCAACAGTTGATGAACACAGAATGAAACTAAAACGAGGGACAAGAAAGTTCAAGGTCTAGTAAGGGGTATAAATCAGGTTAAGAAGACTCGAATTATCTATAAGTTTGGCTGGCAGGACAGAATTTCGGAACTCAGCTTAAAGTACGTTGATACGAATGGACACAGCGTGCAACATGTAATACGTGGTGACAACTTGGTATCAGGTCTGGAAACAGAATGGCTTTGGGCGATGGTGGTAGGATATTTACATACTTTGCATCCATGCTATTAACACCAAGAAGATTTAAAAAAGATCATCGACCAATGAAATTTTAGTACTTACATTTTTTGACGTCTTTGATGACAGCTGTGTAACTTTTTAGCCTTGCCTCGCGTTGGCCTTATCATACCGGTACACTTTACCACTTTTCACCAGTCATACTTTGACAAGTTCCGTGCATTTGAAAGTCTTCACTCTGTACAGGAAAATAATAATGAGCAGCGGTACTTCAAAAACAAGAACACTTTTTGACATGAGCGACTGACAGTACTCTAATGAAGACCATCAGCGTTCACAAGTCGAACAGTTTCATCACATTCACACATTCTGTATTCCACCTGTTGATCAATCCAATCGACACTACACATCAATACACTAGCTCCATGATCAATATAATTGTGCCACACATTGACGATTTTGGCTTGTCATGTTGTGATGTTGTCTAGACTCAACATTTTCACATTCAGAAGACTTGGAAAAACATACCTGTCAGTTCAGCTTGGCCATGTATGGAGGTAATTAGACGAATATTACCTCTCTACGGCTTGACCTGCCTACGACACACATACGAGGCTTGACCTGCCTACGACACACATACGAGGACATCAATGATCAAGTCATAATGATACGCGGTGCAGTGTAACATACCGAGTAAAATAATAAAATTCTTCTCCTTCACAACATTGAAAAGGTTACTAAACATGGACAAGAAGTTCATCACATCCATAAGCATAACCTCTCTGTGATTACATGATCTTAACAACCACCTTTCTCCCATTCCATTTTCGTGTTTACCAGACTCCATTTTGAAATAGGCAGTGTAGTCTGAATAGAACTCGCTGTCATGCATAGGTAGCAATATTTGCATAAATCTAATTAATTTTTCATGAGTGGAAGAGTAGATAGCAGATAGGGTAGGTCGCAGATCACCGGCATTACACGCTTCCAATAAATCCCAAAATACACTTGGCATCGAACAAAATTAGCGTCATGCTTACATGATAATGATACTAGTTTGTCTACGTATTAACATTGAAGGAAAGGAATGGGGGTGGAAGCGACCAGGGTGGAAGTGACCAAGATGGAAGTTGAGATGACTAAAGGGGTTACTGAGGTTGAAACAAGAAGCCTCCCACACACTACCAGCACAGAGGTACTAGTAGGGAGGAACTATCTCCCTGGTAGTACAAGTCAAGCGCCAGCTATGATGACTGATGATTGACTGTACTTGACAACACCTGTAGCACATATGTGTACCTTGCATTGCAGGGCTCGAAGTTAACTTTTTTCCCTGGTAGTCCACTTGGACTACCATTTTCTGAAGCTAGTAGCCCAGTGAAAATGCCCATGCATGTTCTAATTAAACCCCGGCACAAAAAGGCCTGGGATCGGGATTAACTATCGTGTTAAGAAGATTATGACGTGTTTCTGTCTTTTGTTCTCCTTTGAAATATGTTGCTAATTTTTTTGGATTAAGTCCACTCCGGGCTTTAAGGAATTTGTATCTTTAACAAGAGAAATAAAGCTATTTTTCAAAATTCTACCCATGAAGTGAATTTGTTAGTCATTTGATTTGACTACTTGCACACCTTTTTTACCTGAAGGAAACTGGTATAATTGGCGACAGTGACACTAAAAAGTTTGATGACCAATCATTGTATTGACAACCCATTTCATTCTCAGAGTTGCATGCCAATTTTGATAGTCATCATGGTAATAACCACCTTCTCAGCAGGGCTAAAACAGACCATAGGCTTTCTGTAGTAGGGAGGAGTTTGTGATTGATACATTTTGATGAAAATGCAATGAGAATACATTTTCATTGGCCATCATTTTCTGTGCCTGTCATCCAAGTACGTCGGTTGAGATATTGAAACTTTGTTGCAAAGTTCCATCGCAAGGTTGTCTTTGCAATTTGCAAAACAAAATCATAGTCTGGCCTTACTGTCAAGCTGGGATTGACTGCATTTAGCTTGTCCAAAAGTGAAAAACGGGACCTGGCACGCAAAGTACTGACTGAATTTCATGTTCCAGACTTTGGTAGTCTGTGTGGGCTACCATTTCGTGGACTTTGGTAGCCCCAAGGAAAAGTTGGTAGTCTCTGGAAGCGGGACTACCACTAATTTCGAGCCCTGAATTGATACTGAATGGTTCATATTCATTGCATACCCAAGTACTTGCCACTTATTTTAAATCATTTTGTCCAGAGAAAACTCATCCCAAACTGTTAGTGACTATGCTTCTAAACACTGGCATTGCTGGTAACAGCAGGCTGACTTGCCCCATTACTTTTATGCCTGCACATAGGTGTGAGTATATGCAATGGCATAGAGGCAGCCTTGCTTCTTACTCCATGTTACAGGTGTGTTTATTGTTACTGTTTACACCCCATTGACATAGAATATCAGTGAAACTGCAGTCTATTCATCCAGCCATTTGTTGAACGACTGTGATGCATTTTGTATGCTTCGTGTAGTTTGTGATCACTTGTACTGTACAGTGTTTATGCCTTTTGTAGACGGTTCATAGTCACTTAGTGTGAACACCATTTGATTTCTGGGGGGGGGGGGGTATGGAGGATTTTGAGAAAAAAAAATTTGTCGCCAGGTGAGATAGAAGAAAAAAAAATTGATCCTGCCATGGCCTGAGAAAAAAAAAATTGTCATAACAGACAGAAGTGAAAAAAAAATTGTCACAATGCACCAGAAATTAGCAAAATTTGGAAACCCTATTCTCATGTATTCTTTGCCGGCGCGCCGCCATAGGCGGCGCAAATGTTTTTACCACAAGCAATTCTTATGTTTTTTTCCCAGCACTTATGATACAAACACCTCAGTGCACTCAATGTTTTCCTTCCCTTTCCTGACCCAAGAAATCATATTTCAGGATTTCTGTTGCAATATCTCAATGGCATAGGCACTATCTAAAGGGGACTTTTTGACTTCTGTAAATTGTGAAAATTTAAAACACAAGACAGGAGTCAATAAACTAGTGTTAAAATCAATATAGTATTCTCTCAATATAAATATATTAGGAAGATGTACAAGTTGACAATGAAAATTGAGGAACAACGAATATAATGAAATACAAGGGAGAGGGTCACTAAAAAAATTGAAAACTTCAGGGGGCGTTACTCAAAATGTGGAGAGGAAGAAGGGGGACGGGTTACTCAATTTTTTTGGGCGAAATAAATTGAAACACATCTCAGATTGCACCATTGCACACATCCATTTCTCAAAATTTAAATGCGAGAGGGGGGCACCCCCTCTCATGCTCTCCCCCCCTTGGCTCTTCTAACAGTGTTACTGGTAAAAGACAAATTTAAAATACCTATCGGATTGCACTACACTACACCGTGGCGCACATCAATTTCTCAAAATTTTCACAGGATCTAGGACAAAACTGAACTGTTGTGAATTCATCCTTTATTATCACAGAAACATGTTTTCATTTACCTCAGTTCAATGACCACTTTGACAGTTAACATACCATATTCATGCTTTTCATTAGAAGCTGGCAGCTGGAGAAATGACTCAAGAAGGTCACAAATTTTCCGTTCATGTATATTTATTAGAACTGTTTTTCACAAATTGTATTGTCATTGTTTGGTTGTTGAATATTGTGACACAAACACTGATCATGCATAAAATGTAAAAAAATATTGCAGTGTTCAATGTAATTTTCAAACAGTTTTACCAAATGCAAATAAACCTGAAACTCCTCTCAGATTGCACCATTAAACACATCAATTTCCCAAAATTTCCAATACGAGAGGGGAAACCCCCTCTCGTGCTCTCCCCCTTGGGGTTGTTCTAACAGTTTCACTTTGTAAAAAAAAAAATTAAAAAACACCTCTCAGATCGCACCAGACTGCACCATTGCACACATCAATATCTTAAACTTTCCATGCAAGATAGGGGAAAGCCCCTGTGACACTTTCCCCCTAAGCCTCTCACGTGTTCTCCCCCTGTACTTTCAAATTCTGCCCGTCAGATATCCTAGTGAAAACCTTGTCATAATATCCATCCGAATTAAACAATATACTATATGGTTAGATACTGCGTGAGCTTTTATATCTTTATTTTATTGTGACTTGCAATTTCATTTTGATGGGTTCACCTTTTTTGAACCATCATGAGATAACTGATGATAGTCTAGCAGAGTACATCAGGATTTCAAAGGTCTACTGTTAAATTGCTGTATTTTGTAAATTTTACAAATACATGTATTTGTATTTAACTTTTCTAAGTGGGGGGGGGATCAGTCAAAATTTCAGAGTTAGAGAGGGGAGTTACTCAAATTCATCATGGTTGACAGAGGGGGGGGGGTGTCACTCGAAATTTCTGAGTTTCAGGCCGTAAATAATGACGGCTCCCTTATATACAACGCATCACAAACTTGATGACAAAGAAAAAAAATTTGCATTGCTACTCCATTTGAAAAAAAAAATTGATGCAGCTCTAACAGTAGAAAAAAAAAATTGCTGTCACTGTGACAGGAAAAAAAATTTGCTCCCATACCCATTTCCTCCATACCCCCCCCAAAAAAAATCAAATGGTTCTTCACTTAGTATGAAAACCACTATGTTCACTGCAACTTTGTCCCCCACTGCTTCATCTCAGAGCAGTCTTATACCAAAATTCTCAAACCATTTCAGCACTTGGTCCCAAACTATTTCATTCCAAACCTAACTTCACCAAAACTTTGCAGATAGATGTAACTAACTGAAAGTCTGTTGGTGATCTGCTAAAAATCATGATGATTTCATGTAACTTTTTTGAAAATCAGTCCAGAGACCATGGTAGACTTCTCTGACAAGCAATAGCAATAATGCTGTTTTGATGTTGTAGGGTGGAGCCAGTGGTATACACAATGCAATGTACATTTACATTTACATGCATGTGAAGGCATACATGTAGGTATACAATAATTTCATCTGAAATGTTATTACTTATACAAGGAATCCTCATCCAGGTCAGAAAGATTTCTTTGAGACGTGATTGAAGGGCATCACTCTGGAATTTAAAAAATATGTTCAGTACTTCCTTGGCTACACTTAAGCCAATGAGAGGGCTACAGCAACATTTGAATGATTTAAAATTGGCATCAAGGAATATGATTTTGGGAGGATGAATTTGTGTCAGACAATCTTGAGAAGAACTGGTTTTGGATGAAGTGGCATGTGAAGTGAAAGAATGTTGAGTCAATGTAGTTTTGGAGTGTGACGAGATATTTTTGAATGAAGTGGACATGTCTTTAATTAATAAGTTGCAAAGCTGTCTGATCTAGAAATAGATTCTTCATTATGCAAGTGAATTTTAAGTTTTTTGCACCAAAGACCCCAAGTGGTCAAGATTTGTGACCATTTTTCCTCTTCCATTGTTTTGAACAGGGGCGCTCCTCAGGGTTGTGTCTTAAGTCCATTATTGTATTCACTAAATACACATACGACTGTACAAATATGTTTGAGGGAAATGTAATGGTAAAATTTGCAGATGATTGGTCGGCAGTTGGGTTGATTAGTAATAATGATGAGTCAAATTACAGAAAAGAAATCGTTAACTTAGTGGAATGATGTGATACAAATGATCTTGAACTCAATGTTAGTAAAACAAAAGAACTCACTATCGATTTTAGGAAGGTCAGTCAGCCAACTATTCCTATCGTTATTCAAGACAGCGAGGTTGAAATTGTGTCAGTTTTTAAATATCTTGGAATTCAACCCTCTAATACCTTGTCTTGGCAGACAAATACAGAGTCTTTAATTAAGAAAACTCAGCAACGCCTGTATTTTTTGAGACGCCTGAAGAAATTTGGCATGAGTCGTGTCATTTTGATCAACTTTTACCGCACTGCAATTGAGAGTATTTTAACATATGCTATAACAATGTGGTTTGGAAATATCACCACTGCAGAGTTGCATTCACCAGTAAATGTCGTTAGCACTGCAGAGAAGATCGATCATTGGTTCAGATTTACCTTCATTGCCATCAATTTATCGATCCAGGACCATTCGGAAAACCACATCTATCATTAATGACGAAAATCATCCAGCCCATAAATATTTTGAACTTTTACCTTCTGAGTGGCGCTATCCATACATCAGAACAAAATCTGAATGCTTTCGCAAGAGTCTTTATCCATCATCAGTTTGAATTTTAAATGAAATGTAATATATTTGTTTCACATTTCGTATTTTCAGCCTTTGTATTTTAACGTCTATTTATTTTTAGTATTTTTATTCCAGTTTATGATATTTTTAATTCTTTCACTGATGCGCACGTGAAAAATCAATTTCCATTGTATTTCAATGCATATGGCAATAAATTATTATTATTATTATTATTATTATTGGCCCCTACAGAACTCTTGTGTGGGATATTGTTCTTAATATGTACAACAAATATTGACATGACTGGAAATTCTACTCTTATCTGTTTGGTAGACTATTTGCAATTGTAGTTCAACTGTTGAAGAGTAAATCTAATTACATTAGATAGAAATGGTAAATATTATGTTGGTTTATGTTTTAATTTCATTCACAGAAGAAAAGAACCAGTATTTCATTGTTCAGTCAATTCTTCATCAGATAATAGTACAGAAGACAAAAAACCTAACAAGGACTCCAGGTAAGAAATGTTCAACATGGCATTGAGCATGCCAATAGTACTTGACAAGTTTTGCATCTACATTATTACTTATCAAAGTTTGTTTCAACATCGTCATACTATCACACCTTTTTCTTTCACATACAGTATGGCCTTGAACTTTATAATTGAAATATAATCATGTCGATTGAAACTAGATAAAAATATTTCCAAACTCTGATTTTTTGTTAAGCTTTTTGTCATATTCTTTGCCTTATGGAATGAAAAAGTTTGCAGACTGTAAGAAAATTTCCTGTACACTATAGCTTTATGACACTGGCATGAGAGCAATGCTACTATCAATTATATACCCTGGAGCTCCAGGGCCTATGCATCAATTGACAGTATGAATGAATTTTTCAAATGTTTGGTATTTCATGACAACAGACAAACTGCCACACTGTTATTTCAATAAAATGCTTAAATAAAAATGAGGAATCATCAAATATCTGTCTTTTGAAATGAATCAGCAACATACTGTATGTATACATCAGAGAATTAGAATGTAAAACTGTTTCTAATGACAATCAACTTCCATGTGCATGGTGCATGGAGCATGTATGTGTACTTCAATATATTGAATCTATGAAGTTTTACACTAGGGCCTAAAATTGGCCTATCCCAATGTCTAATCCCATTTTCCATCTGAGTACACCATATTTTAAAATAATTAGCTTTCATTTAGTGAACAGAACTACCTGTGTATAAACTTGATCAATTTAGTAAACAGGTATGAAAAGGAAAGGTTTTATTTTTCTGATGTATGAAGTTTTAAATCTTGTTGGACAAAAGTTGATCCTTACATGTATATGTATTTCAAAGAAAACTGTAAAGTAAGATTCATTTTGGGAGGTTCACTCACAGGTTTTGCAGTGTGAATTTCAAGTTGTTCTAGATTTAGTACATGTACATATTTAGGTTACGGTACTTTAAACTCTGTGTTAGTAGTGATATCCTCCTCTATGCCTGATTTTATGAAAAGTATTGTTTTACCGGCAATATTTCTGGAGTTCAGTAAAGACAAATGCTGTCAACGTATACATTCATGTACATTGTTCAGCGTGACGAGTGGCATATTAGTAACACTTTCCTCTAATAACACACTCTTTTCTTCATTTAAAAAATGACAATTATTTTCTGTGCTTACATTTTCAACCTGTAGTGATGACAATGGTAGTGGTCGTATCTTAGCATATGGCTTTTCAAGAAGTGGACAGTACTTTGCCTTGTGCAATGATTGCAAACAACTCAAGATATGGAACACACAGACAGACTGGAATCTTCATAGTGAAAGGTACAAAAGATTTTGGATTTCTAACTTGTGTTATTCAATGGAGTACTTGTGTCCGTGTGTCTGTGTATGTATGTGTGTATGTATGTGTGTGTGTGTGTGTCCAAAAGTAAAATAATTGTGCAGTTTCAAAATTTTAGAGGCAAGGGAGGATATCATTGTTTCTATAGAAACGGTGCATGAAAAGGACTATCCAGAAAATAAAAATGTGTATAACGCTCTACAGGCACTATGGACTATAGACAAATTGAATTATCAAAATTTATCTATTTTGACATTTATAATGCAGTCCTCATTTAGTATGGAATACTGATTTACACCAGACTTTGTCAAATACCGTACTCGTCCGAGTATAAGCCCCTGCTCGTGTATAAGCCCCCCTACTGATTTTAGAGGATTTTAGAAAATGCATTACATCCGTGTATAAGCCCCTACCCTAGTGCATGGATGTAAAAAATAGACATCCATGCCTAGTGTAACTCCAATACAGAAAGGTTAGGAGAGTATATTTGGTCATTTAACTTGGTAAAATTTATTTTAGATGATAAAGAAACCATTAAAAGATGTTAAAACAATGGGAAACTGGAGTTCCCTTGACAATATCGTAAGGAAAATGACACGTTTTTCCAGCATTATCTTGATTCTTTGACCCTACTCACCCCCGTCGCCTAAATAGAATAGTCTCACTCACGTCCGCCATTGTTTATTTTCATTCACGGCCACGATGTTTTCATGCTTGAAACATGCAGTTTCTTTTGTTTGAAGCAATTATCCTTTCATTTGTGAAGACTTTCCCTGGTGACTATAACAATTTTCACTGCTATGTTGTTGTTTTCACAAGATGTAGACAGTTTGATATTGGAATATTGAGTTGCCTTTCCGTGTGGGCAATGCATGCCTGTTGAAGCTGTTCACATTACTGTTGATCAGCAGCATACACATGACGTCTTTGTTTCAAGTTTGGGGGGTTTTTTGACGCTGAAATTTCACCAAAATGTCACTTCTGTATTCAGAGACTGTACAATCAATTTCTTTGGATGTGTAAGTCGATTTTGAAAGCGATAGAAAGATCGAGTGGTGTTGAAAAAAAATCGTGCATAAAATTAGCATAAATTAAGCGTCCATGCCAGATAACATGGGGTTGCTCGAGTATAAGCCCCTCCCCTAGTTTTACCGCTGTTTAGTGTTGCCGAACCGGGGGCTTATACTCGGACGAGTCAAGTAAATTTTATTGCCATGCTGATCACATCACCATATTTAAAGTGCAGTTCATCCCATGCTTGTCTTAAACTGAATAAGCTTTCTTGGGGTAAGAAAGCATTACTTAAATGTGCGCTGGTTGTTATCCGTAAAACCTGATTTTAAACAGCAGCGTCTTTTTCAATGTGAAAGGTGAATTTTAGGAATGTTGTGACTTCACTGCATTCAGTTTTAATAAGGCATGTCAAGTTGTAGCTAAATCAAACTTCCTTCTCATCTTAAAGGGACAAAGTCAGCCATTTTTCATGAATTTTGTTTGATGCAAGATATTTCTTATATTGTTTGACATGTTGAAAGATACTGAATAAATGGATGACTATACATATGTTCGACCCCGGTTTTAGACAAATGAAACCATCGCAAAAATGAATTAATGGTCATTCATTTTCACGATGGTTTCATGTATTGTGTCTAATCATGGTCGAATATATGCATGGTCATCCATTCATTCAGTATCTCTCAACATATCAAACAATATAAGTAGTATCTCCTATCAAACAAAATTCATGAAAAATGGCTGAATTTGGCCCTTTAAGATAGTATGTGCCTCGAAAGTGAAAGACTTAAAATTTTTGTTTAAATTTTCCACAAAGAATCTTCCAACCTTTCTCTTTCAAATCAAGAATGAAAATCAGGGGTCATCATGCAAATTTCAATCCTAGGGAAACAAATTACCCAAGATTTACTGATATTTGAAATTCAAAATGGCTGCTATCCCTGTGATGGGAAAAATACAATTTTCGATTTTCGAAAAACTAAGACAGTGAAAGTTTTTCTTCCTGCAAGGGCTTCAAAATTAGCCCCCCCAACTGGTAGATCAGAAAAGAATTGTAAAAATTTGAGAGTCCGATTGTCTGTTCTCGAGATGCATTCTACTTTACCCTTTCACCCCAGTTCCCTGTATACAGGTCCAACTTTGCCATAGAAAACAATGGATTTGGGACAAACCATGGTGGTGAAAGGTTTAAAACAGAAGATATACATGTGTCTTCCTATCCTGCGTCTCTATGACCAGACAGCTATTGCTAAAGGCACACATTTGTCAAATTTCTCATACTTCTACATATACATGATGTTGTTTTTCTGTGCTACAGGAGTGTTGCCAAGAGATGTACAGCCCTGGTGTTTACAAATAAAGAAGACAGCATACTTGTGGCAGACAAAGCAGGAGATGTTTATAACTTTTCAGTAACAGAGCCTGAGAAACCAGGAGAGCTGGTGCTGGGACATCTGTCAATGCTGCTTGATCTTGTAAGCTTTCAATTTTGACAATATCTCATGACAGGTATCGTCAATGAGATTCCACTGTAACTTGTCAATTACAGTTTTTCATTTTATTACATGCCTCGTATATCGAACGTCGCGCGCTCCATAGGATTCAATGGTAACTCGCCGATGACGTCGCGGGCCGCATAGTCATCACTGGACTGAAAGTGAACCGGAACTATTTTCAATTTGAAAACTTTTCGACATAAAGTCTTGAAATTGCATGTTTTGCACAGAAAATCCGGTTTATGGAAAATTTCGCATAAAAATATTGATAAACCGCATAACAGTAGTTTAAATATATCAATGCGCCATTCGATGATGAAAATCGTTCTATTTTTAACCGTTTTTCGTCTAAAATGAAAATAAAGCATTTCACTATGATTTGCCAATAAACGTAAATATTTTTGGTGCAAACTGAGTAAGAGAGGCATGTAATAAAAATATTATAGCCCAAACAAGGGACTATGTACCCTCGGGGCAGGAGACCATTTGCCCTCCTTACGTCGGGCAAATGGTCACCTACCCTCGGGCACATAGTCCCATGTTTGGGCTATAATATATACTACTCCCCCCTAGCATGTTGAGATACACAGTATACAGCTTATCAACTCAGCCTGTACATGTATAAACTGCATTGTTAATGTCCAGACTTGAATTCAAATGTAAATAACAGTGCATTTTACTCCTATAGCCACTGAGTTGACAAGCTGAATATTGTAATGGTGTTTCAACATACTATTGGCAATAGAACAAGAACTTGCAAAGGTGTAGGGCTGATGCAAGACATTACATGCACTGGTGTAGGGCTGATGCAAGAAAGTTCAAAATATTACATGCATTGGTGTAGGGCTGATGCAAGAAAGTTCAAAATATTACATGCACATGAGTAGGGCTAACTTACAGAAATTCCTAAATTGACCCAAACAATTATTATGTAGGGAACACGAAGGGGAATGGGGTTTTGGACATGGAAAGTGCTCTAAGTGACATGCTGCATGTATTGTTAGTGAATACCAAACAACATTTAAAGAAACTCTTAAAGCTGCATGTGTCAGTCAGAGCAAAAAGATGAAATGTGTGCACAGTACATGTGCATGGTTTGAAAGAATTCATCAAATGCTACATTGTGTACAAAAGTTTTGATGGAGGATGATCCTTTGTCCAGCAGTGTGCAAGCAGTTCATACTTGGTATGGATAAAAACACAGGAATCTTCTAAGTGAAGAAATGATGCAACAGCTCTGTTGAAGCATTTAAATGTACTAGCTTTATATCAAGGTGAAGTGCAGGAGTTAATTTTCAACTTGGGCACATAAGACCCAAGGGGAATCAGTAATAGCGCCCTCTAGTGTGCATCATTTTCAGGTTTTCAATAGTTTTGCCTGATATATCACCACAGCCAGATGAGTTTGTTCATATTGCAATTCATATGAATTAAAGGCCCAGTCACTGTAATCTTTGACGATAATTTAAGTATTTTTGTACCATATATCAACAATAGTTTCCTTATCAACTCTTTACTGCAAAACTTTACTGTAAAATACTTTACTGTAAAACAGCCCAGTATTTTAGAATAATGTCGCAATATACTCACACATGTACAGTAGTCCAGTATGATGCGGTCTTGAATCAATGTTGCAAGGTTTTCTGTATTTGCTATGCAGTGTACATTGCGTTGTTGTATTTGTTAGGATGCGATAATTGTGTTTTTCCTGAATGTTTGAAGAATTTCAGAGTACTGCTTTTATACTTTGACAATTGCAAATATTATTCCAGTCAGCACAGCCTGTTTACTTGTCGTCTTGTCATTGAATGAATAGGCTGACAGCAGCAAGCCATCTGTCACTGGAAGATCGTATTGTAGACACAACACCCATATGAACTGATACTATTCTAAATAATGACACATACCTTTTATTTCAGGCCGTGTCAAGGGATGACAAACTGATCATTACAGCTGATAGAGATGAGAAAATCCGAGTTAGTCTCAACCCAAATGGTTATAACATTCAAACATACTGCCTGGGTCACTCAGAGTGAGTGGGAAATTATTTTGTTTTATCTACACTTTGATATGCATTCAAACATCAGCACCTATTTTTCAATCCACATTTTGTCTTCAGTACATTTTTGAGAGAGAGAAAAAGTGCAATTTGTCAAAGCAGTGCTGATCATGATTGTATGTTAATCACTATATGTAATTGTATGCATAATATTTCAACTCACTGTGGAAATATGGACAAACTTTTCTGTTTTGCTGCTTTGTTCAGATAATCCAACTCCTGGTTGCACCCACTGTTATCATTGCTATGGTCTCTATGATATATTGTTGACAACAAAGTAACATTTTTGTTAATCTTGATGAATGCATAACTTCTTAAAGTCTTGTAAAAAATTCAGATACATATTTATTTTTGCATCTTAAAGCCCCACTGGCTTTATCTTTTTGCATTTTATTTTTCGATAAGATGGTTTGAAATAAAATACAACTTCGGCCGCCAAGTGTATATGTGTATAAGCACGTGGATTGTAATAATCAATCAAATTCAGCACCAAGGATTGGAAAAGTAACATTTTGAAAGACATTATCGTGTAATTATATGAATGCAAAACATCTCTCTAAAGATTGGATGATATTGTTTTTGGTAAATAAATGCAAAAAGGTACAGCTAATGGAGTTTTAATGATAAAGTATGACATGGTAAGGAAACAGCTGCACTGTTGAACTGTTACTGTATTCACCCCATTTTCCTGTAAGCAGGTCCTCCCTCATCATTGATAATAATAAAGAGATTGGTCAAACCATAGCAGTGATAGGATTAAATTATCTCTCTTATTCTTTGACAGATTTGTAAGCAGACTAACCATACTTCCATGGAAGGAAAACATTCTGTTATCAGGTTCAGGGGTGAGTATGTCCATGTGTACTCTTGTCCCTCATGACATGGTTAATCCTTTGAGAGCCAAAGTCAATTTTTGTCGCCATAAGAAAATATACCCCTGTCACTTTTTTCAGATTTTAGCAAAAATTTTGATAAAAAACTGTAGCCAATGAAATGTGATGTGATTTTGTTGAAAATTATCAAAAAAAATTCATTAAAATTGGTAAAATTTGCACTAAAATTTTGATGGGACACAATACAACACTTAAATGGGATCACTTGATCACTCAAATTTTTTGGTTTAAATACGATGGCACTTTCTTCTGTCAATGAAGTTGATTCAGATATTGATAAGTCATGGCAAGCAGGAGTGTAACTATTTACCGAGACATGTCAATATTCAATGGATCTGCTGCTATCAACCCTTGGATTTCACTTTTTTTGACTCACAATGTATATCTATGTCTGGTTTCTATCTGTCTTACCGTAGGATGGCACAGTAAGGGCATGGGACTACAATCAGGGTCAACTCTTACAAACTTACCACTTAGACAAAGACGATAAAGACCAATTGATGGCAGTGTCTTGCATCAGCTGTTCAGAGAAACACAATTTAGTAGCAGTGATGGCAGAGGGTGTCTCAGCTGTCTGGGTTCTACAAGTCCAGGAAATCAGTGATAAAATGGACATTTCATTGGTGTGTAAACTGAAGACAGAGATTCCTCCAGGACATGCACACTTTCATGAAGACAGTTTATTGATTCTGCAGGCAGATAGTGATCAGAAAGTCATGTCTTACCACTGTTGCAGTAACAATGGAAAACTTTCAGTAAGTTTGAAAATATACTTACATGGTACCCTGGGTATAATTATGACACTTTGCCATGTTTGGAAAAATGTTAACCACCTCACTGTGTCATTGAGTTCAGTCTCGGAGTTATAGTGGTTCAATTTAATATCACATCAAATGGGAGATATATTTTATCAAGTTTTGGATTGCACATCTAATATAATATCGAGCAACATATTCAGTATAATCGCACCTTATACATGTAGTTCATACTCCTCGTTTGTACCAGAATTGCCATAGTCAGCTATGATTATTAGTATTTTGTTGTGCTAATCAAGCAAATTTTCACGGGTGTCACTTCAGTAACTCAGCATTTCAATTTCCTCCTTTTCAGTGATAAAATAAATTTGTTCTTTGTATTTATTTCTGATGAGTTGATAGCAAAAGTAACTTGGATCAGATGAAGAAAATATTAATGAGCTATTTGTGCACTGAAGTTCCAGTTTGTACAATGCTGAAATAAAACCATTGTTCCATTTGATACTGATGTGTCGCAGAACTAGTCATGCCTCCAATCAAATTTCTGTTTTTGTTCATACAAAAGCACAATACATACGCCCTTTTTGGTAACTTGTGTATGTATGAAGAGACTTCAATGTTTTTGATAACCTTCTTTTGAGTGACCTCCACATTTCTCTTGTCGCTCCCTATCATTGATCCTTGGAAAAACCGCAGTTCAAATTGTTGATAAATTGTAGAATAGTGTAAATGGTTTGTTCAGCTGATTGTACATTCTTCAACTGATTTTTCAAACAGTTTGACTCCACTCTAATTAATAACCTTGCAAACTTTAAATACTTTACAACAAGACACAACAGGTTTTTTCAAAAAGTTAATCAGTTCATTCATATTTTTTCACTGTAAATGTTATTTCCCAGGTAACACCTCAGGACCAAGCAGGAATCCAGGATGACCTTCTCCAACACATCAAACAAGATGTGGATTTTTTCAAAGGTAGGATTGCAGTGACAAAAGTTTTCTGTTGTGTCCACTGTGAAGTTGAGTGACAGATTCAGTAAACATAATACCTCTACTATGTTAGGTGTGTTTGATATTCTGAAGGAATTTTTCATCAATTTGAAAAAGTTCAACTAACTTTCATCTATGTGTCAGTGGTTTGGTTGACGTAAACCTTATCTTCAGCATCGCAGGACTTTTAGCAGACTCATTGATACTTGACTCTGATTATCAGTATCAAAATCAAAATTCCACTGTCCTGATTATATCGGAAAGTTATGTTTTATCAATGGCAAACACCTGATCGAGAGTTTCAGTATAAAGTTATTGAAGTAGACCTTTAGACAGCCTCTGGGCACACATTGATCATGATGTGCAAAACTTCTCAGAATTTCTAAAAACCTGCTGAAAATGTGCATAGAGCAAGTACATGTCACAGATTGTGAAACACCATTGAACATCACTAATGGATACCAACTTCTGCAGTATACAAGTTACTCATGTTATATGCTGTCAGTGTAATATTATATCATGTCATGTTATATTCTGTCATATCATGTTACGTTAAATAATTCTGGTTTGCAGAAAACATTTAGTGTTGTGCTGCTATTTAATAATACTGTGCATGTGACAGATTCTAGTTTCTTACTCTCTCACTTGATGGGACTCTTTGCTTGCACATCAAGACAAAACAATGCATGTACATGTGTTGTATTTCAAGCACACATCACAATTTGTGTTTCCCTCATCGCAAATGAAATAATTTATGTATTAGCTTGTGCATAGATAAAATGATATATCATAACACCTAATGAAGTGAGTTTCTCAAGTTGGAACATGATGCCAAAATTTATTCTGATGAGTACAGCCTGTGATGTTCTTTCATCATTTCTCTGTAGCATAATACACATGTAATCAGATCCAATTCACAATTTGTCAAATCTTTCTTCACAGACGGAGTAAAGACGGAACCTTTCTATGCACATTTACACAAGAAATCCTTCGACAACATACAAGACTACCTCTCAAGGAAACGACAGAGAATTGAAGAAAAATCAGCCAAACAAAAACTCCAGGAATCAAAGACAACAGCCACTGCTAAGAGACAAAAAACTGATGATTTATGAAAATGCAGGAGTTTTACTCATAGTTTATCCACGATATGATGTTTTCATTTATAATGCAGTCTTTGTCTACTGGATTAAATAGAAGAGAAAATTTGATATTACATTAGTAAAATAAAGTGTCAACATTTTATGATATGTATATTTTTGTCTCATATGTGCAAAGTTAGTTGCCGCATTGCCATCCAGTCTACCATCATATGATCAAATTTGCATGATTGTCATTCTGTATTCACTTTATTGTAAAACCAAAATTGTGATGGCCTAGGTTCTTGCATGGCATGTAGGGATTGCACCACACTATGAATCGACAGACACAATACATCAGATCCCATGACTGACCACAGTCTATTCATGATAAAAGGTAAATCATTGACAACTCTGTCCAACCCCAGCATTTAGCAAAATTAGGTCAAGTATCCTTGGTTTACAAGCAGTTTTAGAAGGCAACTAGACTTGACAACTAACTCATGACATTTTGTCATAGTTGAAGTAGGTGTGAGTGAGTGTTGCACTGCTGTGGTTACCATGTCTCACGTCAGTGTGTGAAGTAAGTGAACATCTTGCTTTAAGGTACATAAATGCCTACACTGACATAATTATAATAAGGTCAAAACCAGATGAAAAGTCGTCTCCCTCCAAAAAAAGAAAAAGCATTTAAAAAGTGCACATCTGATTCGTTATGGTGGAGATTGCACTGTCGGGGGATGGTGAGTTCAAGACTCCAGCACAGTGTTGTGCCCCTGAGCAAGGCACTTTACTCCTCAGTGCTCCATTGGGGAGTTAGTGTGTTATGTGTACCTCATCCTGTAATTGGGCCAACGTCCGTTGGATGATAGACTGATAAAAAAAAAAATTATAAAAAATTTTATAAAATTTGGGTATAAATGAGTTGACCCAGAAAAACAAAAAAAATTGAACTGTGGCTAAACAAGAATTTGGTCATGCAGTCAAGTACAGGTAATATGTGTAAGGCCAATTTTGCATGATGATTTTGTAGCTCTCAAAAATTAATCATAAGGTTAAGAGTATTCTAATAAGTAGAGTTAGTTGGAGAAATGTCAAATTTTTCATTGTATTGCAAATTCCAAAGTACCTGTATCTGGTAAGTTGATTTGTCCTCCCACTGGTACTCTATTGCAGTGACCCGTTAGATTAGTCTACTGTTAACCCTAATGAGATCTACAAAATGGGATTCCAAAGTGTAAACTATTGCCCCACTTCTACAAGGCTATATGTTTGTAAACAGAAATGTAAACACTACACCTGTAATCTCACACTAACACTGTATTAAAACACAAATCCTATAAAAAGTGGGTCAATATAATCACGTACAAGCGTTGGCTATTCTTCTTGGAGATGTATTCTGTATCGTTGTGTTTTTAGGGTGGATTCGGTAAAGCGGTTGATTTTTTGAAAAGGAAAAAAGTTAATGTTAGGCTCTTTAAATAGCGGGGAGGATTTTGACCCAAAGGGGCACAGAGGTGGTCAGTGGTGTTCTTGTGCCAGCTTATCACAGCTCACCATCTGCAATTGGTTCGTTCCCTTCAAAGATGAAGAAATTCACACGGGTTTAAATATGGAAGGACAGTGCTAGTAGGAACATATAAGACAATAGATGTTAGGCATTTCTCACTTTTTTGTTTAGATTCACAATACAAGTCACACTTTGTAGTTTGGCATCTGCGTGTTGTTCTTTCACAGACTTTGACAAGACTCTTATTTGAATCAGACATCGATTTTGTTTGAATGAGAAAATAGACCGGAATATGCACACGTTCTCCAATCTTTAGGGTACTTGGACAGCTAATAGCAACCAGCCTATTTCCAACCAAAGAAATTCCAACCAAAGATGTTAAGTGTATATAGCATTTAAAGAATTTTGGACAAAAAATGTTCGTTTGGATATGAAAAAGCTGTTCACAACTGCCCTCCCATCACGATTTGAATTACTTCCCCTCTCAACCATAATTTTCCCCTCCCCACTGCCGAAAACTACCCACTGCCCTTTCCCCACAGCAGGAACTCCCCATTACTCTCTTCCCATAGCAAAGGTTCCCCCTCTCCCTCTCATCAACACTTGGTTTGTCTTTCCCGCTTCATTGTGCTTAAAATAAAACTTGCACGAAAATTACCATCACAGACATAAAACATTTCCTCTTCCCTGCCCCCGCATGGAATAAATATCTACCCTTCCGCAACTGAACCATTTGCGAACATCTTTCACACGACCAGCTTCATTGGCTGCCTCTGAGTGTATCTGAAGGACATATCGTAAAGTGCCCTTTCAAAATATATCACTCTGCAGTATACGTCCCTTTATGGTAGTTTGCGCCTCGAAAGTGAAAGTCTCAGGCTTAACTTTTACTCAAACTTTCCTCAAGGAAACTTTCAACCATTCTTTTTCAAAATTAAAAATATACATCGGGGGTCACCATGCAATGTTTGGTACAGAATCTACAGAAACAAATTACCTTGGATTTACCGATATGTGAAATTCAAAATGGCTGCCATCTCTGTGTTAACTCTATGGAGAAGAATAACATTTTCAATTTTCACAAATCTAAGACGGTGAAAACTTTTCTTACACCAAGGACTTAAAAACGAGCCCCCACAGGCGGTAGACCCACAGGCGTGCTGTTTACTGGGTAGTTTGTATGTGTAATAAACTACACTTAGGCCCTATACAAACTGCTCAGTAAACAGCACGCCAGTGGGTAGACCAGACAAGTATTGGGAATTTTGAGCGTCCAAATTTCTGTCCCTGAGGTGCATTCATCCTTTGACTGGATACTGAAAACCCAAGATAATTTGAGAATTTTATGGCAATATTTTTGTAAGAAATCTCAGGACATCGTGACCATACTTCAGTGCAATTATGGTCAGTGCAGTTTTTTCTCCCTGGCCCAATGAAAGAACTGAAATTCCTTCCCCGCCTACAGTAAATATCGTCTTTTTCTCCCCGCCCGCTGAAAAGCTGTTCACGAACACCTTTTTGCACGAACACTTCGTTGGCGGCAACTAAAAAAAACAGCAGCTACATTTAGATGTAGGTAACAACACCACTATTCTTACTCCATAAGGCAAGGTGATTCTGAAACAATTACTGAGTCTTCACGTCTTCTGCATTGAAAATGTTGTGTGGTTAGGTGTGATCACATTGTATGTTCAGCAGTGATGTGATACATTCATCTGTTTTCATTGACATTGTGTTTATATTGAAAAGAAACAGAGTCATTTAGCGCTGTCTGCAAGCTAATTATTTACAATTATATGTATCTGCTGCGTAAAGTCCGTTTCTAATTGTCTGATGGTTTATATATTCCTGTATACGACGACCCTTGTGATCAGAGGTCTCTCAACTACAACTGATATCCAACAGGTGTATTTCAGTACACACCGTTCGAACAAGCAAACACAATCCATTCTGACGAGGCATCTCCCAGCTGTCGTCATCCAAAATGTTTTGTAGGCTCTCCTTTGCAATATTGTTCCTGGGATTCACAAGTTCATCCTTGTCAGGTAATAACTTAAAATATTGTCTCCAATTATTTTTTTAATAATTCCCGTTTTGATCTTGCTCAGTAACTTTTATTCCAATCTACGTATACGTCAATGTGCCCTATGGATTCCTTGATTTTTTTTTCGTAATTTATCTCTTTTCAGCTGAGATTCCATGTGAGGAGCCTCTGGTAGTTGACCGGCCAAGCGTCTGGATAGGTATGTACGAGAGAGAGAGAGAGAGAGAGAGAGAGAGAGAGAGAGAGAGAGAGAGAGAGAGAGAGAGAGAGAGAGCAGGCATTGTGTCTAGAGATGTTAGTGTTATTGGCTATCAGTAGAGTTCAAATTTCATAAATGAGCTCTCCAGACACGGATTTGTTTCTTGTGACAATTTAAAATGGTTATTAACTCATCACACACCATATTTGCAACCCTTGCCGGTGTTAGAAATCGTTGTGTACAATTACATACCAAATTTTTATATACCTTGGGTGACATGCTAAGTAATTTCTCACTTATATCTCCCTCTGATTCTCATACTTCGGTCTTTCTGTAAACCGAAAAGAACGTATAGAAATGCTGTTAAACTTTCCTGAAAGCGATGCTCGTACGGTAAAAGTGGCATTTCTTTATTTTCTAAAAGTTGCACCATTTACCTAAAATACCGAACCATTTCATGGTTTATATAGGTTTCACAATAGTAAAAATCAGTATGTCGTCAACTTTGCCGTAAATAAATAAATCAGTCTGAACTTTGGTATTAATTAAGAAACGCTGCAAACAGAATGAATATACCGTCCCTCGTCACGCAGTGTTGTTTACAAAGCTGTGTGACCAGATTATATCTTAAGCATCTGTACAATATGGTAAAATGTCTGTAGTGCGTGTGGATTAGCGATTTGATGAATTCGAAATTCGTCATATATCCATGTAGGTTCACTACATTTACAATTTCTTCTTCATCTTTCTTGAGTAAAGTTTAAGTGTGAAGCATTAGTCTGCAGGCCATGTTATTGTCAACGATAGGCAAATTGAATGTTGTTTCAATGAATTCAAGTCCGGACTATAATTTAGTTGTGCAGCATAACATTTGGTATTAAAAACATACAGGCAACGTCAACAAGTCGAAAACTGGATATTTTGATACCAGTTTGGGAGTATGACTGTATTTTGAAAACAGGACAAAATTTCTTGAAAATACGTCACAAATACAGAAGTTCGGACGTCAAATTTTTAACATAGTTGGTGATGATAGATCCTGACAGAAGTTCCTCACCTGTCGAGTAAGCTGTCGAAATATACATCGTCGATAATTCTAAAAATCGTCCAACGTTTAAGCTAACCATGCGTTTTTATTTGATAGTACATTTAGCAAACCATCCAATAAATGTAAAAGAGATTATGCACTTTTCGATGGTAGTACAATTGCCAGGATGATTCCTAGACTACTCAAATCACACTGTTGAGATGACACGGTTTTCAAACAGAAACCCTGACCCGATCTATTTTTGTGTATTATTGTAATCATTTATAGCATATTCTAACTGTACCGAAAAAGAAATTCGTAACCGGTAAGATAAAGTTATTTCTAACAGATTGATATCAGCTGTTTGGATCCCTTATCAATTTACTTGATTTCGACCTTTCATCTGTCCTGAAAGTCGGCGAGCGCAAAGGGGTTCATATAAAACGGGTCGATATACTTTGCTATGATCTTAGTGGTAGATACGTTTTAGCGACTGAAAAGTGAGACTTGTACACTGCAGAAAGGTGTCATATCAGTCATAAAAGTTGAATTATGTTTTCACACATTACGCTGCATAAAGCTGGACTTCTCTGTACCAAACTATGTACAAATAGTTTAACATTATCTTCGACACCGTAATCTTTCACGTATATGCACAGTAGAGATGTTGAGATTCAGTGCACCTTGAAACTAAAAAGTTTCCCCACGGTTACTTTGAACTATTCTTTTTTAAATTCAAGAACAAATTACGTGAAATTTACCGTCCGATATTTGTAATTCAATATGGCCGCTATCCCTGTGGGGAAAATCAAATTTTCAATTTTCACGGAAACAAAACTGTAAAATCTCACCTACTCCAGACAGTGCAGCGAAAACCCTTCTTCAACTGCACTGTTTATGACTCAATGGCACAAGCTTCAGAACGAGTCCACACATAACAAAGTATTGTACTATTTAAATAGTCCAAATAGCTTTCCCCGAGAATTACTTTTTAATTTCCATGCTGATATTGTCAACAGAAAAAGACTCACCTTCCTTTAGGGTTTCCTAAAGTCTCTGCACTGGAAATTATACTTTTCCTTGCTCAACTCAATATACCCATTTCAATATTTCACAATCGGTTATTCTATTTCACATTCATGCAACTTTGTCACTTGTTAAACTGTTACTATTCAAGCCCATATTGCGTTGACAGGATACCTTGTAAATTTATTTAGATATCTTCACAGATGTGAGCATCACAGATTAACAACACTATACTATGGCACCAAGTAATTCTCGTCAACGTAAACCTTTATGATATCGTATCCTAATTGGGACTTTGATAAGGAAATAATAGGAGGGTCGCGAACAAAACAGACAAAATAATAATTATAGATTTTAAATAAATATATTGTCAACATACAGAACCATCCAATTTTTGCGACACCAATTCTCTGAAATCAACAGTCGCCAATTATCCGTTTTGTATATACCTTGAACGATTCTGATTTCTGTAGGTCTATAATCATGATGTGTTTGTTACCAATGTTACACAGCGTAACATCAGGTGTTGTCCACAGTGTTTGTTTTTTCCGTTTTGCATCCATTTTAATTTCTACTTTGGGTAGGAAACCCTTCACAAGGATGTGTTATTTCCACCATTATTAAGTTTATATGAAAACTATTAATACAGAAACCGTTCCTAATTAGTGATTACTTGACACCGAAACCATGCAACACAATCCAGACAATTGTTTGTTTTTTTCCACACTAACGATATAGCATAACCGTGAATTAATTCGGAATAACCCCCATACCGCAAATTTGAACTTCAACCGTCCCAGTTAAGTCTATTCAAAAGTGTTTTAATTATTCCGATAGTGTGTTTATCGTCCATGCCCACGATTTAGAGTTGACCCTGTGACCTAAGATGGGAAAGGGCAAGGTCTAAAGTGTGAATCATCAATTTATTCTAATTTTAAAGCAGATTGTAAAATCAATCTAGACAACAGCTGCATCAGATCACACTGTGTCCTGAGTAACTATCTGACATACAGTTGCTAATCACTAATTACTGTCTTGTTTTTCCTGCGTTGAATTCGCTCTAACGCCCGGACCGATCCTTCAAACATCTCTACAATTTCTTCAAATGCTACAAAATCATAATTGCATCGCTCATTTCTTTTCAAAATAATATTTTATATCTCATTTTTCAGGTTAGTATTCCGGTTCACAAAAATTCTTGATGTACTACATGCACCAAAATTCAAAGACTTAAACTTTGGTTCAAACTTTCCGCAAGAAACTTGAAATAACTAGTATTCCCTTTTGAAATCAAGAATCAAAATTAGGGTTCGCCATGAACTTGAAGAGAAACATTAGCAAATATTATCCGAAACTTGACGTTCAAAATGGCCGTCATTCCTGTGTTAACTCCATGGCGGGAAATGATTTTTTTTCGATTTTTCAGAACAACAAGCTGTTGAAAACGTTATTTACTCGCCCCGAGCTTCGAAATGAATGCCACGAGTGGCAGGCCCAAATAGAACTGTAAAAGTTTGAGAAACCGAGTATCTGTCGCCGAGGCACATTCCACCTCAATAACCAGGCCGTATCATTTGAAAGGCAATTAGTGACATCGCATTAGAGTCAGCACGCTAACATTTCTAGTGAGCCCGAGAAATGTCTTTTCTTGAACTTTTAAAACTAGTCTATCATTAGGTTATATGAGTCCCAAGAATTGCCGTGCCGTGCAGCCAGCTTCAACTCGCTTACTCTAAATGTTAAGAACTCTGTGAAGAAATTAAGGAATACAAAACGGCACAGTGTACAGGTGACAAAGAAACGACAGGTCCCATTAATAATCTCGCCATGGAGGTATCGCGTCTATCATGAAATTCCTGGAGAATGGCAAGATGGGAAGCATCCATCCCTAAAATTTAACAGTGAAAGGAATACAATCATTACATACCTCACTCTTTATTACCTATATGACTAGTAACAAAGACAGCAGCACATTTGCTAATCAACTAGAGACTCACTATATCTATCTATCTATCTATCTATCAACACATACAGATGGAAAGACACAGACTGAGACAGAGGCAGGCTTAAAATCTTATTATTAAATTTACTCAGGCTGTAACCACCATCTTTAATTGTTTTCCAGTGTTTTCCTCGCCTTCGGCTCGGGTATCATCGATATTACCGCCATGAGTAACATCCCTTGGGCGGACATCAAATCGTGATCTTTCTCCCTTGCTAGCGGATGTTGTTATTTAACTATCGCATATCCTGCACAATGCATTGTGTTTGCGATGCTAATACTTTATGTGTCACTCTGCAGAGGAATGAGAACGTGTTTTGTGGGATAAAATTACTATTGCAAACATTGGTAAAAGTTAAAAGCTGTGGACCTCTTAATGTTCATGAATTTTTCCGTTGTTTTTCGCAGACGATGTGCCTGATTGTGAAGCAACGGAAGAGCATTGTAGCTTGTTCGGACTGGAGTACGTCTGCAGCGCATCTATCGAACCCTCTGAGGAATCCACTGAAGAGCCAAGAATTCCGTTCCCATGGCCTCTGCCGTTTCCTCCACCAGAACCACCTGTGAGTGACCCGTTTTGTAAGAATGGCACGCAAGTTTTGTGTAAGGTAGAGCCAGCTGTCCAACTAACTGATTCCCAATCTGTAGATGAACTTAAAGTAATCGCATATAACATTTATGAACTCCGATATGCTTTTGTCCAAGATGGACAACGCGAGCGCTCATGTCGAGTTCTGTTCCGCACTTTAGAAACCACTCCCGATGTCGATGTAATAGTATTCAATGAAGTCTTCATGGGAGGGTGTTTTGCAGATTCAGGCAAGGACCTTGACCTCCGCGAACTCCTACGTTACCATGGTTTCATCTACTACACGGCCACAGTCGGTGAAGCCGACTGCCAGTTTCAGGTAGCGCCAAATGTTGAAAATGGAGGCGTCATCGTTGCGTCACGTTGGCCAATATTGTATGAGGAGGAAACTATATTTGAACATTTTGTCGATATCGATGGCATGTTTTTCTGCAAGGGAGTCATGTATGCAAAGATAGAAAAAACAGTAAACGAGGAAAGCAGACTTTATCATGTCTTTGGAACACACATGCAAGCTTACAGAGGAGAAGCAAATGATGAGACACGCGTGGAACAGGCAAAGGAAATCTACGAGTTCATGAACACTTTTGATATTCCTGAGAACGAGTCTGTGATATATGCAGGCGATTTTAACGCCGATGCAAAAGCCAATGCACAGAACGCAATCGATGTAATGGAAGCTATGCACGCAACAGTGCCAAGACTTATCGGTGATTATGACTACACTTTCGACCGCATCAACAACGACCTCCGTCTCGAAAACGATAGCTATGTCAGTTTTCTCGACTACGTAGTGTACAGTAATGAACATTTGCTGCCGGATGAAGAGACCGCGACACTTGAGGTGCTGCGAGTCCGAGATGACTGGTTTGACATGTGTGAACAAAGCCCTCGACGTAGACACGTCTATCCGAACTCGGAGGAGTGCATGCAAACTATCAGCGTTGGCGACCTGTCTGATCACTATGCTGTGAGAGGCATCTTGAACTATCCAAAGATCATACCCCCGGCCCCAGTAGACACTGGATCACTGACTACCATGAACACAGTATTGACATTGGCATTGATCCTACTGGTACAAGTGGTTGTTGGACTCAGATAATAATGTCACGAAAATTTACATTTCAGATTTTGAATCGCGTGTAATTTTAAAGGTATCAGTCCATTAACCATTATCAGTCCATTAGCCAGGGATGTGTCGATGTTGTTTTAAAATTTTCTTTGGTTTTAATTTCTACTCTATTACCGGCTTTCAGTTGATAACCCTTGGGATATACAACGCGCTGGATTTAAGCGTGCATTTTCCCTAATCAGAACTGATGACGTTGCACTCCTCTGACACGGGTGTCTTTCATAAGTCTTCATCCCAACACAAACTGGATAAAACCACGTCAGGATTGTCATCATGTCGAAACTTTATCATTTTTGAAGTTTGAAAAACAGACACACGTTTCATGTAGCCATTGCAAGTATCTCAATAATTTGCTAAACGCGATGTTAACTCATTTATAACAGTTCTTGTCAAACTGTGAGCTCTAATATTATAGTCATGTATCTGAGCAATAAAGTATCCCGTTGACAGGTATACGAGTAGTTTAATAATTTTACGATATATGGCAGAATGAAAGCGAGCGCGTATATGAAGCAGGCAGTACATTCGAGTGAAACTTTTGGAAAGTGAGAACAACGTTCTTTTCGCATAACGACCAATTAGATCGCTGTATTTCGTCATCAATATTCGAGTTGTAAAATAATAAATCCTATGTGACATCTCCATCAAAAACAGTAGGGCGTTTGCATTTTCGTTATCGACATTACTGTTACCGTCATAATGATAACTTTTAAATTAAAAACCAACGATAATTGTACTGCACACGTGTTATCATGAGTCAATTCGGAAGGGGCGTTTTTATTTCTGAACGCAACCAGCGACGGATCAGCTCGCCATTTGGTTACGATAGCATTTTAATGAACTTTGATAAACATGCATGCCCTAACAATCAATGAACCAATAAAATTCTAAATGAATTCAGAGCTGCAAAAACGCCAAAGCGCGAACTGCAGAGAATAAGAAGTTGGGGACTAGATTGACAATTCACCAACAGATTTAAACACCAAGCCCGAGAAAAAGATAACTGAATTTATTCATTCATTAACCCAGCTGTAAAATGAATAAAAGTCAGACATGCAAGCAATTCTTCAGTGTTAATCATGAGTAACTTTGCAAAAATACTCGTTTTCCGCTCCTTTATCGACGATTCATGTCATTATCGACCTGCCATGTCGTTCTGATGAATAATATTATGGTGGGGTCAAAAATCTTAGCGCGAATCAGAATTGTCCAAATACTTTGAATACCCGTCCATCTGTTCTGTCTTTCTCGCAATTATTTTTCTCATTCTCAGGTAAAGTTCGATTAAAAATTGAAATCTAAAATAATGTTCAACAGGGATACATACATACATATCTCCTGAAGACGTGCCCCTGGAACTTATTTTCTATTTCTGGGAAAAAATTCGCACTCTGATGTCTCTGCAAAATTCCAAATGCTATAGATGAACGTGTGTTCTCTGAACCTTTTCTCAGACTCGTACTGAAGCCCTCTCGGCCATTTTGCAATTTGAAACCTTTGTTCAAGGAATTTGTGGAATGAGCCATTCTACAATTTCATAAATTTTCCAATTATTTCGTGATCTTATTTCCTACCATCACCCAAATCATTACCCACTCCCACATTTTCAGTTCATCTATGAGACAGTTTTGGTAAAGCTATTTAAAATACATAGAATTCCAAGAAATAGACTCAGTCCAACTGCAACTATTGAAGTCATCAGGAAGAAGCAGGAGTACAGCAAAGTCTTCACACAGTGTGGAGAAATGAAAGGCGTACTCGATCAATTTCTTCAATCTTCAAACGATCTTTATTTATAAAACCGACGTTTCGGCAATGCACAGATTGCCTCAGGCCTCCTCAGGGTAAAAACTAATAGATAAAAGCGCATAAAATAGAACGTGTCAAAGGAAAGTGAACGAGTACAGAAAAGTAAAATCATGACAAAACCTAACAAAAACTTCAAAGGCGATTAAAAAATACAGTACTCAGAATACAGACGCCTAATTTATGTAAAATACAAGAATAAAAATGAGAATGTGAAAGTCAACATAGGTAAAATGGAGAAGGGACTGTACTTACCCACATCGTGTGAGGTCTAGATGGAAAATGAAATGTCATTGTCAGGGGAACCTTAGGTACAAGTTAAAGAGACGGATCAACAAGACTTGATCAACTTCAACTTGATCAACTTGAGAACAGAGAGGAGGGTTTAAAGAAATGCTGAAGTTAATCACCCTCCTTCTAGGGAGCGTTCAGTTATTATGGCCAGGGGTGGGCCGGCAAATTCTTCCTGCGGTCAAAATAAGTGAACCACCTACCCATTGCACCAAGATGACAAAAATTTCATGACCCCACCCCATTGTTTGAGTAAAGCTGCACACACAAACACCTCTGGAGGGGGGCACGATAGAATAAAAAAAAGATTCTCAGATTTGTTTAAATGACCCTCCTTACTGTGTGCCACTGTGGCAATGAAGTGACAACCCTTGAGTAATGTTAGGCTGTATTGAATTTGCAACGCACAGTATAGTTAGGCTGCAACGCACATGTATAGTTAGGCTGTATTGAATTTGCAACGCATAGTATAGTTAGGCTGCAACGCACATGTATAGTTAGGCTGTATTGAATTTTGCAGCGCATAGTATAGTAAGGCTGTATTGAATTTCGCAGCGCATACTTTGTTTTTTTTCTGCAAATACTATCAACAACAACAACAACAACAACAACAACAATAAAAACAACAACAACAACAACAAATTTACAGAGTCCAATATATTTAATCATTATTATCATCATCAATATCGCTGTATTGAATTTTGCAGCGCATGTGTATAGCATGGAGGTAGCTTACCTCCATGTGTACAGTGAGGCTGTATTGAATTTTGCAGCGCATAATTTGTCCTTTTCTGCAAATACTATCAACTACAACAACAACATCAATAACAACAACAACAACAACTTTACTGAGTCCAAGTATATTTTTATTTTTCTTCATTTTTAAATGTTTAATCATCATCATCATCGGAGCTTGAGGACCCTGTGGTGTCACCAGGTGTTGATTTTGGTTGTTGCTGGCAGGGGGACTTCAGAGGATTTTTCTCGGGAGAATATTCTGTTTACTTCGTTTGCCTGAATCTCGATCATCTCGGTATATGTGTGTAAGCATGGTGTAAGTCTGCGTTTTCTTTTAAATTCTGCAATGTCCGATATTAACTGTCTTCGGTGTGGGGCAAAGAGATAGTCCCTTCGAAAGAACACTGATATCAAAGTCACTTAGTTTAATGGTGGGGAGATTGATCACAGCTTTGGGGTTGCGAATGGGCTTATTTTTCTTACCCCTGTTGTTGCGACGTCTGTGGTAATGCCGAGAGTTCCTCGCGGTATTATTGATATTATCAGAGGGTGACATCGATGTCTGATCAGGTCTTAGTTGTTGAGTCATTAGGGATTCAGTGTCAGTAATTTTCCTGACGAAGGTGTGAAAAGCTTTCTTTTGTTCCTTTATAAGAAGATGCATAATTTTGCGTTCTGTATCGTGTAGCACTCTCTTCACATTGTTTTTGAAGCACGGTCTTCCGTTACAAACGTTGGTGCCTCACCTTTATTTTCAACCCGACAGGTTTTCTATGTAGTCTGTAAGATTATTGATGTGACTTTCACACTGTATCTTCTTTTTGTAGAGGACCTTCAACTTGTTATAGTGGTTCCACTGTGTGCTTGAAAACTCTATTAGTTTAGTTGCAGGATCCATTACGCTGGATACTGGGCACTTCGTCAAAAGTGTAATGTATTGAATTCCAAGAAATAGACTCAGTCCAACTGCAACTATTGAAGTCATCAGGAAGAAACTGGAGTACAGCAAAGTTTTCACATACTGTGTTTTTTTTCGAAAGGCGTACTCGACCATTATTTCTGTGTCTTTATTCTGGGCAGTGTGTTCTTTAACCGCCCTTTGAAGATTTTGTTAGGTTTTGTCATGATTTTAGTCGTTCCACTTTCCTTTGACTCGTTCTATTTTATGCGCTTTTATCTATTAGTTTTTACCCTGAGGAAAGCAATCTGTGCATTGCCGAAACGTCGGTTTTATAAATAAAGATCGTTTGAAGGTTGAAGAAACTGGTCGACTAAGCCTTTCATTTCTCCACACTCTTTAAATATGTCTAACGATATCTCATACTTACGATATCTCATACTTACCATTTCTTTCAAGAAATTAAAGAACCATTCTTAATAATAATTATTTGATGAAAATCTAGCCTATTTTGATACTATATACTATCACAACATTCTTCCCCATCGGCTTGAAAAAACATTTTAGAATCGTCAACTCTACACTTTCGTAGTTCATATTGTGAAGTAAAGTATTGTAAAGTATTGTGATCACATATTGTTTCAAGCCAAAAGAATGTGTCCATGTCCATTGTACAGTGGGGGTATTGTTCAAGACGTGTACATGTAATAGTAAGATGCACCTAAGGACGTAATTTCCGGTATTTTGTAAATAACCTTATAAATATTCATCTTTCACGGTGGAATTTACACAAAGTAAAATAGTGTGTTCAGAATGCCCTGAATCATGTGATACAAGAACACAGAAATAGGGGCGACAATTTTGGCGCCCTACTCTCGGAAAAGTTTGATCGCATGCAAATTAATAAAATCACTCAGAACATAAGACTGTGTTATCTAACTGTGGATGAAGATACGAGCAACAAGAACACTGAAAATATCAAAAATCGTATACTCGTATACGAGCCAGTAGCTGGCAATATCACAACTGGTAACTTTGCCTGTCCGCACCAGCTACTTACCCGCAGAAGCAAGCACTTTCTCCTCTCCCTACAACCCCATAACTGAGCACCGTTGTCGGTTCAACCACCAACATTTGAAATATTTGCCATGTACATTGACACCCCTGCATAAAGTTATATAACACAAGTCGATACACTATTAAAGAGGCCAAAACGTCGAGTCAAAAGGAAAATGAAAACTTCAAAAGTTTACGGAACAACAGCTGCATACTTATACTTTTTTCAGCTTTATCTGTGTTTTCCTACATGCTCTTGTTGTACAACTGCAGTGCACGTGCAAAGAATATTTTATCACCCAGCATTCACATATTAAAAACAACCAGTACGTGTCTAATTATCATCCTTGCTGATAATTGAATTAAATTCATTATCGGTGTGGATGTATGTAAAAGGAATGTTAGCAAGCAGACAAGAATTATTCATTTCCAAATGCTCAACCTTTCACCCACATTTTACCCTGTATTGGTCTAAAATCTACCTTAGGAAACAGCGCTTATCGGGTTAAACCTATAGCTGTTGACTGCATGTTGATGGGAGTGAGCCATTAAACCATACAAAACAAGAACACTGAAAATACCGAAAGTTTCAAGCTAATTATCCACTTGAATCAAACCATCTGTGTTCTTGTTTTCATTATAAGGTGAATCAATTCATCGCTGACAATGCATTTTTCGCTCAGTGATACATATATAGCATTCACTGTCATGAATTATTCGGCGTGATTATTTTCAAAGAACGGTTCGCTGCCTCTGCTACTTTGCCGGGAAAATCCTATAAACAATACTATTTGTCTGACCACCTACGTTCTACCAAAGTACTAGCCGGCGAGTCCGTTGGCATAGAGGGCGCTGTGAAGTCCATATGCAGACATGTATAATTCGTTGCATCTGGTCTCAACCCTTCCTTCAAAGGACTGCGCGCTGAACTTAAATGAACTACTGTGCACAACTGACCGTCCATTATTGACCATTAAGAGTGACAGTCGGCTAAAGAGTGACTGTGAAACTTTAGAGAATGCCATGAAAAATCCGAAAAAAAGAATATCCAAAAATGTGCATATCGGCATTTTGATCACCGTTCTCAATATTTGTGGGACAACTGGGGTCATTTGGTGTCTCAAATTCCAAGGATCATTTTAAGCTGACATGGGAGGTATTTTTCATCGTCTGACTATGTTTTTTTAAATGCTCCCTCAGTTCACCTATACAGTGATGCCCCAATCCTAGGAAACATAACCACCTACGTTCTACCAAAACACATACTTTTCAGTTTGCAGCCATGTAGGCCTAAATCTGTAAAATTTAATCTGATAGTTATCCATGACATAGTTTGCTCTGTGAATGCCTTCATTCGATCGGAGTCACTGTAAAACTATTGATTGTTACACCATCCTTTGTGGTGACAAGTTCAACAGTTATTAACACTATTCCATCATTACTGTTGCCACTTATTTTGCGCAACTAACTCTTTCTTCAACATTTTCAAATTGGTATTCGGCATGCAAAATCAATTTCTTTTCCCCTATCAAGCTGCTTTCCAACCAAACCACGCAAAATATACGCCCAACCTTTGGGAGCCCCCTCAATGATGGGGAGAAAAAGATTGTAGCCCTTCCTCGAATTCAATTGCAGTAAGCTTAAAAAGGTTCTCACACAGCGCACACACGCACACACACACACACACACACACACACACACACACACACACACAATGCAATATAGTTAGTTAGTAAGTTAGTTAAGTTTATTATAGTGACATGAGATATCAATGGTTCAAAAAGAATACAATTCAACACAAGGTTAACACCTCCAAGCCCAATGGGCTTATATGTCACTTCAAAGATAATTCAAAGTATAGGTCATGAGGGCATTGTAAGCAGAAATCAATGCGCATTCAAACATTCACATATAAACGCTCTTTTCTCCATGTAAATGCATGTTCAATAAACTTTGATATTCCCCTAACATTTCTAGACATCAAAAATTTACATTTCTCAGTATCTGATCTCAAAGTTTGATAATCAGTATTTGAATTTAAATATATTTCCCTCAAATCTTCATATAGCTATAGATTACAATGGAAAAGAAAGTGCGTCTCATTTCCTACAGCATTTTGATTACAGAAAATACAGATTCTATTGTCAACAGCTTCTCCCCTATATCTCAAAGTTTCATTTTCTATTCGTAAAGGCAAAACACCGGCTCTAAATTGAGCCACTAAAGATCGCTGCCTACGAGACAGACACATCGATACATAGCATTCTACATTATAATCAGTTTTAAAGAGCCCATATGTTGTTAGTTTTGGTTTTCGGTTTACATTTTCACACCAAGCAGTTGAATGTTCAAGTCGCAAATGACTTGAGGCTAGACTTAAGTTTACATGAAGTAGTCCACCTGTATCAAAATTCAGGTCATCAAAAATATTACATACATAAGAAGGCCAATTGGACTGCTGAAGAGCATAGCAGAGAAATATTTTCTTTGTTAATCTGTTTCCATCAAGGTTAACAAGATGATTCCAATATCTGAGTATCCAGGTGTATCTTCGCACCTGACATGAATTTCAACCTGTGTCAACAGCCTGCATCAATAGGTGAAAATCTATGAACCCCTAAAAAGAACCGTAAAGCATGGTTTTGAACCGAGTCACACTTTGGATGTTTACCGTAACCCCAAATAGCTGAACCATAGTCCAGTATTGGGGCTAAACATGAATTGTAAAGCTTTGTATATGTGCTAAAACCCATATTTTTAAGAATTTTGAACTTTGAAATGATAAATCCAAGTGCTCTATTGGCTGACTCAGCCAGATAAGATGATGTAACAGAGAACTCTAAAAATTCATTGAGTACAATACCTAGGTATTTGTAGTTATCAGTAAAATTCACAATATTTTCACCTATATGAAATCGAACATCACTTCTGTTATAATCTGGTTTTCGAAAGTGAATCACCTTTGATTTGAAGTTATTAATAACAAATCTCCATTTTGAACACCAGACATTTACATGATCTAACATGAACTGCATATCAGTTTCATTGTCAGAAATTATAACAACATCGTCCGCATACAAAAGAATAGATACATTGTAATTATCGACCATGATACCTTTCTGGAGTGATTTTAACTCTACAGCTAGATCATTTATAAAAAGGGCAAATGAGGATGGTGATATGTTATCGCCTTGACGAACTCCACATATTGTGTCAAACCATTCAGTATACAATCATTGACCTTTACACATGCCTCTGTATTACTATACATGGCACTTATACCTTTATACATTTTGCCATCAATGCCATTCAGTCACAGTTTGTGTAATAAAGCATCCCTATCCACATAATCAGAGGCTTTCTGGAAATGATCCTGACATGACCTATTTTGACGAAAGCCATATTTTGTTCATTTACTAGAATATTACCCTCATCGAAATACTGTAAAATCCTACCATTCAACAATGAACTATACAGTTTGGAAACAGTTGATTGAAGACTTATACCTCTGTAATTCGAGGGGATCCGTGTATCATTTGTACCTGATTTTGGAATAGGAGACACAATTGATTTTTTCCAAACATTGGGGATTTTACCCGAATCAAAACACAACTGAAATAGGTGGTGGAGCACTGAAATTGCATTGTCATTCTTCAAAACCTCATATGTAATTTATCTAAACCAACAGCTTTGCCTGATTTTGCTTTGAGGACAACTTTTCTAACCTCTTCAATTGTGAAATTCCGATTTAAGAATGCATTACTCTGATACAAGGGATCTTCAAAATTCCTTTCCAAAAAGTTTTTATGAAAAATCATCCTATCATAGAAAGCAGAGTCAAAATTACTGTAACATTCTCTGAATTACGACAGAATACAGAAAATTCACGATACCAAGTATTAAGCACATCGGTATCACTACAAATGATAATACCAGTGTCATCGTAAACTTCCATTGGTATCGATTTGTTGTTAGGCCCTAATAGCCCCCATCCTTTTCAAATTGTCCCAAAACCGACGTGTATGTATGTATGTATGTGTGTACGTATGTATGTTGTATGTATGCATGTACAAAACCAACTTCAGTGGCAGAGATGGTGAAACGTCAATCCTTTATCCTACAGAGCTCACCGCTAAAATCTTTGGACTGTCGCGACCTAAACTTTGTTAACTATCTTATTTTACCTTACTGAAACGTCCAATGTTAGGTTGTCACAAAAGTCAGTACTTGAATATAATCTCAACTGGTATCACTATCAGAGCAGAAGACCTAACTTCGGTACGTGGTCCTGACGCATGCTACACAAACATGTTAATGCATGATGTACGCTCCTTAGCCCTCCTTTCAAACACTCTTAGTGGGGCATCATGGATAAGTGTGACAGCAGCAATGAAGTCACACGATAAAATCTACCTCGAAGAGGAACGCAGTCTCAGAGCTTCTGATACATGTATTAGCACATCGCACGCCGTCTCAATTATTTTACCTTGTGGAAGACGCATAATAAGATGCGCTTAAAAAGAAATCAAAGATGGTCGACCAAACCTCTGTTTTTCAAACGACAACAACAACAACAATAATCATCATCATTATCATCATCATCATTATCATCATCGTCGTCGTAAATTCTAAAAGATTACGTTTGACTGACGTTTTCCATTCTGTAGATGACTTTTGGCCAACAATAGCGTTGATCGCGATTTCGGGTTTGTCACTAAATACAGCTGCACGCGCGCGACTTTCGGACAAATAAGCTGAAATTCGGACAAATTTTGTCGTTGTATGCGCGGCTGTTGTTGCAACTTGTAGTCTCAGTCATCAATTCATACGAATAAGTGTGACGCTAAATAGCCATTCTAACACTCGCAGGTTTTATTTTCGTCGTTTATGCTGAAAATGCGGGCAAATGTTTATTTATGCATATTAAAAGAAAACACACTCGAAAGTATACGCTCCACCTATATGGTCTAATTCATATGAGATTAGGGTCCTGGATGTCTAAAATATACCGTATATTGTGAATGAAACTTCGAAAACTGACATGCCTAGACCTACTTCTATTTCGAAAACTTTGTTTACTCACATTCACACATAGGAGTTAGGAGCTAGCGCCATTAGCTGTATCTTTTTTGCATTTTTTTTTGCGATGAGATGCTTTGAAATCAAACTGCTTAGCGATGTTCAACTTGTGGGTCTTGAATTGGCTGGCTGCCGCGAGTAAGTACACGAAAAGGTGAACAATTGAAAGATTGAAATAGTGCCATTTTCAAAGAAAATAGCCCAAAGGACCAGTAATGCTAGCTTTTGATGGTTTTTCACTATTTTTGTGTGTAATGTCAACCATAATTTCTTTTTCTACTCCCAAAAGCATGTTGATGTATAGGTCAACTTACCCTATACATATGTAAACTGTATTGTTATTGTTGACAAATGATCTGGTCCGGACAAGAATTCAAATGTGAACAATAACAGTACATTTTACACATTAAATGCTACGTTGACAGCCTAAATAGTGTTCGTTTCAACATTCTTGAGGGTGCAGAATAAGAACTCGCAATTGATATACAAATAAAAAATAATGAAAAAAATCATTAAAAGTTAGCACTTCTGGCCCTTCAATACTAAAACATGAATCAAAATAATCTCTCTGAAGATTCGATATTTGTTTTTGTTTCTTTTGTTTCTGTTATTTTGTATTTGAAAACAAATGCAAAAATAAGATACGGAGCTAATAATAGCTTGATATGAGCGAGGCAAGGTACAGCAGATGGCCGTGCCCGCGAGAAGTTAAACTTTTCGCGGTGTATGACGGGTAAATCTGTGACGAGCAGGGAAATGGTATCGACTCCTAGCAACTTGTCGATGTCAGCCATTTTGCAAAGATCGTCGGTCGTGTTATGCACCGGTCGCATCTACTTCTCATGTCGATGTCCTGTCCGGAAATTGAAATAGGACGAGGAGAAGAAAGGCTCATGTCATCGGCATCTTTCTGTACCAAAAAGTATTGATGGTTACGTCGAAAGCAGCGTAATGGGCTGCGGAGGTAGTACAGAGGGTCGGAAGGACGATAAGGAGGACGGTAAATTCACTCATCGTAAACCCAAAGTCAGTATACGCATACAACCACAAGTGAAAGTCTGCAAGGAAAGTCCACAAATTGTTTTCATATTTGGTAAGTATCAAAAATGTCGTAACATAAATTGAGTGCTTAGGTATGACCGAAACCATGAGACGGAATTTGTTCGCAATCAGTACACCGTACTTGGCGTTGGGAACTCCACAAACTCGTACGAAGTATACGCACAAAGCACTGCCATGGTTCTTGTAAACATGTGTCATCGATCAGTATCGATTTGTTTTTGCGTGATTTCTACAAACCGTGCATAGTGTGGCACTAGACCAGGGCATTCCTTGTTTAGATGCTGCTACTATTAGATCAACATGCTGTATGTGACGAGGCCTCCCCAGGAAACTCTCCGAACACATAACAGACGGACCGTTAACTTTTACCTCCCACAACAATGAAATCTTCTGATCTGATCAATTGTCATGCCAGGTCAACGAATGACAACAAACTCTTTCTGCGCGTAGAAACGGGCATTATATTTCTTTTTTAAACTCTAAAAATGCAGAGACCTCTGTTTCTGATGTTTGATAGAGCAATGTCTGTCATAATCTCACCAAACCAACGATCTGGTCGTACCAACTAAGCAACTGTAAGGCCTCGTCGATATTCTGTTATCGTCTGCTCGTTACTTTACGTCGACTCGCACTATATGTACGTTCAACATTTTGTGTGTAGGCGATCTATAGTATCTCAGGCTCCGTTATGTACCGCACAAGTCTATTATATAAATGAGAATAAGGAGAGATACTGTGCAAATATCTAGGCCCGCTCATTTATTTTAGAAATGGATTGGTAAATCCTTGACATATTTCTTTTAGTACCATTCTTAACAGGGGACATTTTTTTGTATGTATACTAGTGCAAATTTTTGCTTTCAACGTTTGACATTTGTCAGTACTTACAGAGTAAAAGGAACAGCTTTTACATTGTTGTTGTTGCCCCTATTATCCATAAATTTAGTGCTGTACATCTTAAAATCTTGCTCAATAAGCCTGTCGGTCATTCTTTCATCTCTTCAACAGTCTTTCAAAATAGACCAAAAAGATATCGTGATTGAAAGCTGGTTGTAATAAAAATGTTCTGACAATTTCTTTAATTTAGACACAAATAAAGCCATGGCCATACTATTTGCTCTGCTGTGACTTTAACATTGCAAAATATTTCCCCATCAGCAGTTATGTTTTTCCGTTTATAGAAATTCTTATTATTTCCTGAGGCTTTTAGCGTCACCGGTTTATATTATTTGTTCATAGTTGTAAATGATGGTCTAGTTTACATTGCGTGGACTTGTCTGTTGTAAGGTATTTTTCCCTTGACAACAATGCTGATGTGTATATACTATATACTTGTAGTCAAACCAAATCTTCTGCTCACTACTCTTTCATAAATGCTAAATGAGTGCTGTAGTCTACAGAGGTATTTTTTGTCATATGAAAAGGTGTGTTTCACAATTACAATAAGGCTGAAGTAATTAATTTATTTTATTTTGCATCCTCACATATGTAGGTTTTTTGAGGTTTGCATGAAAAACTGCATTTGAGAACAACTTTACTGCTTAACTTTTCTGCGTACAAATCTTTGTTTACAAATTTTGTAAAGTGTACTATAAAACACCTGCATGCTTACAGAATGTCACATTTTAGTGTAAATTAGGGAGTGAAAGGAAATGGTTTCTGCTTTGATTCTTTAATTGACACTCCTATCATATGGAAACAATTAACTAAAAATAAATGTTGCACTTGTGAAATTTATATTTGTGTTTTTAGACCATGCTTACCCCTTACTTTCAAAAATTTTGAGTGGACCCAAAACAAAGAACTAAATTACTCTGGCGTAATGCCACCCACACCTAATCCCAAAAGTTTTATCAGCTAATTGTGGATTAAGTGAGCTATTTCATGATTTATTTGAAATATTGTTAATGCATGCTTCATTTCACTGAATACTTTAATTGCTAAGGTATAAATGTCATATGTACGTGCAATAAATTTACAGTGTCACTTTTTTATTGAGAATGGCTGTTAAACCAATTTAGCCATTTTGTGAATTTGGAATTTGAAGATTTTTATTTTCCTCTTAGAGTGTTCAGATGATGGCAAAATAGTTCTCATTAGGCCAGGAAGAATAATTAAATTGTTCCTTTAATTCAATGCTTCTACTTCAGTCATTTTCATGCCTCTATTATTATGGACAATTTGTTGAATCTAGACTCTTAGTCATCAGTAACAATGTAACTAGTGGGAGATTTTATTGGCTGGTGAAATTTTTTTGAAAAAATATGCTCGCTACCTCTAGCTTCACCAAAGAAGTATGAAGAACAATATTTTTATTCCTCAGGCGTTATAATAAGCCTTCAAGACAGCAGAATTATTGTGCTTGAGGGAAGTACAATATATGGTGTGTCAATAGTGGTAGAATTTATAAAGCGTACTCCATAGTAAATCAGTTTGGTCCGGAGATAATACCCTAAATATGAGTAGAGATTAGAGTGAATTTAGCAATGATTGTATTCTGCATATTTCATTTTCTTCACAGTGTCAGTGTTTCTATGATCGTGTATTTATGACTCTGTGTATATTGGTAGAAATGTGGATCCACTCAGAACAGATCAGTCCTTCACACAAGTCATGTTATATTCAAAATAAGTGACAGCCTCTGTAGTGTATTGCAACCTCATACAAACTCTTACCTTCCATTCTTACCATTGACAGTAGTATGAACGGATTGCAAGACATCGTATGCATAAATTCTATTTGTGTATACTATTAATAAATGAAGTATCTTCAGATTTTATGATTTATTTTCTCTTGCAAGAAAGAGGAGATAACAGTAATTGTTTCAAAAGCAGGATTCAATACTTGGCTAGTGTTCAAACTTCTAGAGTACTGACAATCAGACAATCAATTAATACATAGAATTGGAATAACATATTATTTTGAAGACAAAATGGCCTGCATTTAGATGTAAATTTTGTAATAAAACAGTTAATGACACACCATGAAATAGTTTAGAAAAAGACTACAATCGATTGTATTTCTTTTTTACAAAAATGTATCTCCTAAGGCCGTTCTGCCCTCAACATTCTAGGTATTTTGGTCAGTACTTGTTGGTGATTGTGTGGTCGTGTGTGTTTTTCTGAATGCCAACTCTTCAGGATGGTAGCATTCCCATGACCTTTGGCCCCACTTTTTATCAGGACAGTTGTGTTCACTACTGGTTGCTATGCAACACATTATCTACACAGTGCCTTTCTGTGCAGACAATAGTGATGTAATTCGATTTTCAGGCCTGCGTGTGGCTAGCTATTAAGTACTTGTGTGTGAAATACTGTCAAGAATTATTCAAATAATATAATACTTGCGGCAATCTATGGCCCAAAACAGCGGAACTTTGCTTGCATTATCAATATGCCATATAAAGTGGAAAGACTACTGTGATCACTATAATATTCATTTTAAGAGATGTTATTATTATTTTTAGGTGTATTTGAATATATTTAAGCACCTAGTATTTTAAATTGTTTACAAAATCAACATGAATACAATAGTGCTTGTAATTCCATATCACTGCAATGATCATTTTGAACCCATAATGTTCAGCAGGTGTGAACCTTTGAGTTTCATAAATGGCAATTCAACCTCTCCTCTTTTTGGTTTGAAATACATGACATAGTATTGATCTTCATTCAGTTGATTGCGTACCGTATATAAAATTTACCTGAAAAAATTTGTAGTATCTACCAATTACCGGTACAGTCAAAATTGCCAAACTGTGTCATGCCTGTGAGTATTTCATCTGATCTTTACAGTTTACAAGTAATATTAAGTGTACATCTGAAAATTAATAGCGTCAATCATTTTCACTTTGAATTTGCAAAAACTGTTTCATGTTCATTATTTTGTATGACCATTACAGTTTGCATGTATAATTGCAATAACAATCACAACTCCCGTTTGGTGAGCTTATCAAGTTAGATTACACCGTTTGCTTTATTTCATATCTGTTTATTTGGCCCCAACTTGTAAAATTTATTTCCTTTCATGTACGTGTAGTTTGAGAAAATTTGCTTTTTACATCAATGCGATGTTTTCCATCATAGGATCTTTAGTTATGGGCAGCACATTTTATACAGGTGTTTGAAAATGGATATTTTTGCCTTATTAAATGAGGAAGCCTGCTGTTGACTTACAGTTAGCTATCTTACTATTATAGTTCATTTATTTATTGCATCTTTTTTATGATACAATTGCACATGATGTGAAGAATATTTTTGCATGTTGCAGGTCCGACACAAAGTGCTCGATATAAAAGCAGAGCAGAATATATAAGGGTTGCTGGAGAAATGATTTTGCGATTTCATCTAACCCTAACCCTAACTGCTAGAATCGCTCGTCAAGAGACCAGACTAGTCTTGTCTCCTGACCAAGTGAGTCCAGCGGCACTCATGAAACAACATTGTAGAAATGAAATTGTAAAATCATTTTTCCAAGAACCATCTTATATATATATATATATATATATATATATATATATATATATATATATATATATATATATATATATATATATATATATATATATATATATATATATATATATATATATATATATATGTGTGTGTGTGTGTGTGTGTGTGTGTGTGTATTGTATGTGTTTTGTCTGTCTGGATCTGTTTGTAGCTGCCCCACAAACCCCTGCAAACTTGCTTTATGTAATTTTTGATAGGTGAATATATGTACTATAATGATATTGTGAAATGTGTACACATCACAGACAGATATAAAGACAAAAATTCAACAACTATTTTTCTGCTACAGCATGAATGACGGAAAATTTTTATAAACTGTAATCATGCACAGGTACTATTTACAAAAGCCTTAATTAACCATTAATGGCAATAAATTGTAATTATTCCAATATGTTGCATACGGTACATAGTAAAAGTCCTCTTGCTTACTGTGTAATAAATCTTTTAAAATACAGATTATCATTTTCTATTTCAAAGTGTCGATTTAACTATCATGGTATTATACCAAGAAATACAGTGTAATAAATGTTTTCAACTTTCATAATTTACTCTGTTGTAAGATTATCAAGTGTAGACTTTTTGATTGGTTTAGAGATCACAGTATTTCTGTATTTAATGGTTTGGTATTTAGATGTTGTTTTACATGTATATATATAATATTATTGGTACTAGGTAGTTGTGATATACAAGTACCGGTATGTTCCCTTTTGCCCATTATAATTTTCAATGTAAGTTCTGTCATTTTCATTCTAATTGCAAAATAGAATCTTTATTTTTCCTCCCAAAATTAAGTCAACTCATCAACATGGCAGATAAGTGTAAAATCACCAGTGTAATTTTTGGCAAGTGAATTATATTCCCAAATAAAATTTATTTGTTGATAATAATATTGCATTATTATGCACAATCGTTTGACTATATGTATTTCAGAATATTGTACTCTTGTGAAAAAAGGAAGAATTGTACTTGTTTTTAACAATGAAAATGATGGTTCTGTGATTCTGTGATGGTTCTGTACCATTTTCCATAATCTTTAGGTTATAATCAGAGGTCACCTATAGCATGAGATCAGTGTGATGATGTGACTTTGGATTGAAAATTTTGTTGTTGTTAATCCTTGACATGGAATCATTTCTGATTTTGTATGAGGGTCTGGATTATTTTCCAAACTTAGTCAGAATATTGTTCATCAAGAATTACTATATCATAGGGTTGTATCAATTAAAGAGGAATATAATTTGTTTGTATGACAGAAAAGGTGTCATTATGACATTAAGATTGTCAAAAGCTCTGAGCAATGTGCCTAGGAAGCCAAACTGACATGCCACTGACTCAACAGTATTTTCCTTGACCCAAGAAAATGTGACACAGTACAAGTACTTGTACAGCGCTGACTTTAAAAAATTTTTTAAAAATACCTGAATTGACTCAGTGAGTTCAAATATGATGTACCACTAAGTTAAAGGGCTCACTGACTCTAAGATTAGTGGCTTAATGAAATTCCACATTTTAACAATTGAAATCATTTAGGTCCTGATCGGTTCTCACCAGGTAATGGTGCTTTTGAAATTTCAGGGGGACCAGGTTCAAAGAAAGGGAGAATTGTTGATGACTTGGTCTTAGTCTATGATTTCAAACTCCTTGTGGTAGAAGATGTTATTCTTCGAGAGCTTCCCAAGAAGGTAGCAAGAGCTATAGCATGTGACACTACAAGAGATGTCGCTGATCTACTGAGGGTAAGCTTGTGATGGTCTTTTCATTCTATTGAGTGTTTTATCAACCTCTTTGAATTACAGGGAAATCTGCTTCTCTATTGTGGCATTCCAATTGATTTTGTATCAGCGACTGTGAGCATCAAATGTCAATATAAAGTATGAAGCACTTAATTGTTTAAAGTTCCCTTGAAATTCCACAACTTCCTTTGAAACTTCTGATCAAATACTGATCAAGGCTGTATCACTGGGAGTTTTCTTTCCACTAGAAATCATTTTTTGTTTCAACTAAGAACATTTTTCAGTCCATATCTACCCCTACCTTGATTATTTATTCCAGAAATTCATCCATGGAGAGTGTCCCAAAAAGTTTGAAATGCAAACAGTCTGAAGTTGTTGTTTTGTTTGTCATGAAAGCAGTGTTTTGTCAGGTGTCGAGAAAAAATGACCTTCATATCATTGGTTGCCAGGTAAAGCCATTTTTTGAAGGAGTAATAAGCAGAATTATCAATACCCTTTGTAGATTACCATGACAACTCTGTGATTTCATCTGAAAATTTTATGAAGGTTAGGGCAGCATTTATTGCCATGTTATTACTTCCATTCCATCAGAAATGCCACATTAAGACCGGAGAAATTTCATGTGCAGTAATACAATTCTGTTTGTCATTTTCCTTGTTGCTTTCAAGTTTTCTATGCGATTGTAGTAATTCATAGCATAACCATACAGATCTGAGACTAGTAAGAGTCACTCTCTACAAATTGTCAAATACTCGATGTAAATGTCAATGGTGCATTAGGCTCAAAATTTCATGAATTGTTGATTTCATCATTTATTGCAATGATTTGTTGTCAAAAGAATATTTCCATCTACCAGTGTACTCTCCACTGAGCACTTACTAACATTTATATATATATATATATATATATATATATATATATATATATACACACACACACACACACACACACACACACACACACACCACATTCAAGATTTTGACCGGTTCACAACACATATCCACAAGTGATAGCGACTGCATATAATGATATATGGAGTGAGAACTGGTCAAACTGAGTGGTATACATGCTGCTGAGGTACTTTATTGCTAGTACAACATAACAGTATATAGAAATTCTGGCATGAATAATCAAAATGAGTTTTCTTTAGCTTCACTAAACTGGCTTGTGTATCAACCATGCTATGTCATGAATATAACAGTTATTTTCATATCTCAACCAATCAGATCTCTGTATTCAGCCATCATTATCACATGCACAAGCCAAGTTTGTTGTCTCCGAAGAAAAAATACAGGATTTATTCTCTGGTCATTCTATGTCATGACAACCGGCGTCAATGTCATCAATTTTGGTGCGTCGGACCTTTTTTGCATCGATCTTCGGTGTGCTCGACAATGTAAACAAACAACATCACGGCCAGTATTTCTCCCATGAACAAAATGTGTCTGACGTAAAAATATCGTAAACATTAAGTCATGGTTACAAGAGTCTGACAAAATACATCAACTGGGCAAATTTTTGGTTCTTCGTATTTTAGTTTTGTCGCCAATATGCATGGGGGGTTCGTATTCGTGTAGACTTTGCTTACACCTGAACTTTCGACGCACTGTGTACTTTCATCATTCATGCTGTAGACGTACAGTTTCCACTGCAACAATGGGGTCAAGTGCGGTGTCCAGGCCTCCAAAAGTCATGTAATGATATCGATATTTTCACAGACTTCGACAATAATAATACGAACAATGTAAACACAAGAGTGTACCGCCTGTATATTCTGAAGGAATTACGGGAATAATTTGCGGAAACAACGAACTTGAAGCTGGTCGCGTTACCGTGGGTTCCGTAAGCATTGCAACCAGGGTCTGGCGCGGCATTTACAGTGTCAAAGATTCAGTCGATTTTTGATCCTGAAAAAAGCATATGTTCGTCTGAGGTAAATTTCTAAGCCCATGCTATCTTTGAAATAGTGTATAACTTTGCGGAAGGTACGTGTAGACCAAGAGGTCGTCTGGCATTTGCTTCATACACGGAACGAACGTGAACGCCGTGTTCCTCGCTCACGCGACAGACGACTGAAAATGATCGACAACTTGCACACGGCGTATTGATATTATTCCTAAAGTGGTTCAAAAGTTTAAACACGAAATCGTCATGGAAAACTTCTTTTACATAGCAAAAAATAACAAATTCTTGGCTTGTGCATGTGATAAGTATATTATTCCCTAATATTTTTCTTCGTTCAGCTCGGAAAATACTTGTGACGTAATGACCATGTCACCACGAGTTGAAGACGAGTGGTGACACGGTCATTACGTCATTGAACGAGGAAAAATTTTAGGGAATAATATCTAAGTATACTGGTCTGACATAATTATCCATATTGTATACATGTACATATAATAATATAAATAATAGAATAATAGAAAAACCATGTTACATGATAGCAAAAATGATGAAGTAGTTCCTGCATTGTATATCTGTGTGTAACAATATTAGCTAAAATATGTAATGACCCTCCTTCATGGACAGTGAAATCAAGAAAGACAGATGACCAAGCACAAAAATTTGCTCACAGCGGTGATTCAAGGTTCCTTTTCAAATTTGATAGCCCAATTGCTTGGTAACCATTATTGAACTAATAATAGTGTGATAACCTTTCCAACTTGATTGTTACAATAGCCTCATTCAAGTTTTGGAATTCAAGTAATATCAAATAATTTTTTTTATTTAAATTACCCCTTTGGATTCTTGTAACTTTAAAGTTTCTACTTCAGATATCCACCCTTGTAGCATTGATGGCACTAATAGGTTTGGTGTTTTCGTGAATGAAATTTCATTGCCATGTAAAATAAATTGGTTTGCCAATAAAGTGTGTACATGCACGTAATCTCTCTTTAAGGTATTTTTTTACAATACCTTCTTTCACATGATAGATATTGAGTGGCGTATTCACAAATCTTGGGTGTATATGTTTTTCATGTAATTGTACTGAAATGCTATGTGTTCTTTTCTGTTTGTTCTATTGTTTTATTTCATTGCAATATTACTATACGTGATTGACAATTTATCAAAGTCAGTGATGATATTTATGTAATTACCATCCTGTTGCAGGATAATTGAAAAACATTTAGTTGTAGACTGAAATTTAACGCTCTCAACGAAGAAATTTCCCTCAAAAACCCAACCTGCATTTGAATCATCAAGTATCCTTTTGATATTTTCATGAAATTCACATCGGCAAGTAATTTTCGCTCTAAAAAAGCTACAAGTAGCAATAAGGAAACAATGAGAATTTTTCCAACACAGCCGATGTATGAAAATCATAAGGTAATTAGATTTGCTGTAGTGCTATGATGAAGAGTTTTTCAGAATCTCTTTACATTATGTTGACAGGAAGAGCCCTCTCATCTGTCCTTGGACTGGGTGCTTGAAACCATCGTAACAGAGATAGAGAAAGAGCCAGATGGCCGATTTCTTATTGACATTATGCCGAACCTCAGGTTTCTGCTACGGTGTGAAAAGTTTGTGAAAGACTGTGAATATGAATTGAGCATGTTTGAAAATAAGGTAAATATTGACTTCTTTCTTTCCTTGTTTTGGAACAAGTAATACCAGAATATTCTCTTATATTTACAAAAGGTTCGGAAAAGCTTGGTTATGCAATTTTTGCGAAATATTTAGTTCCAGAGACCAGCTCTGGAACTGTTAGTTTTTGCTCACTTCCTTCTTTCTTTCTTTCTTTCTTTCTTTCTTCTTTCTTTCTTTCTTTCTTTCTTTCTTGCTTTCTTTCTTTCTTTCTTTCTCTATTTCCGGTATTACTATCATAGAACATGCTATAACAAATTTTACCTTAATTACCCAGAATGCATTGCGACACGCTTATGACGTCATAGCTCAACTCAGACGGGTTTTACGGGCATTTCTTGTGTGTTTATTTATTTATTTTTTATTCTGCATTGCTCGACTATCATATTGCGTTCAGCTATTAATAATTCTAGCTTTTTTCGCTTTGTTTTTTGTTGCTTTTTGATTTTATTTTCTCTAAATACTCGCCGTACGTGGCGCTATACTGTTTCGCCCGAATGTAACAATATGGCGGCACATAAGATGGCTTCGGTCGCATAGAGAGAGAAAATTATAGCTTTCCCTAAATTTACAAGCGCGGCTGGGTACATCGTGTACCTAGGCGAGGTGGGTGTGCTCGAAAACGAAGGTCAATGCAAAATTTGGATTCAAAATCGGCTGTTTTGGCGGAGAAACTGCCCGCCGTATTTCTGAGGAGCCACCAGCGGTTTTTCCCCGGTTTTTCCTATATCAGTCTGCGAGGCCGTTAACACACAGGCCGGTAACACACAGCCGTCACCGCACCGGCGCCGGCATGCGTTGGCTGCACGTTAAAGCAGCTCAACTTTCCAAGATCAAACGGTCAGTATCTCGTGAAAACAGCGACATTGCAATGAAAATTGTTTTAGTCTGTGCTTTTAATCAAATGAAAATGCATGTGGCCTCGGTTTTCAATTTCAACGGCCTAGGTCCGATGTTTCCTCTCGTCTGATCATCGTCGTAAACCACGCACCTCTTTACGGCAACAACTCAGCGCTACCCGTCAAGCGATTGACTTTTGCGTAGATCAGCGGAGCGAAAATTATTGCTCTGGCTCGCGAGAATGTCGCCTGATATACATTTCCGTGCGTTGTCGCCCCCGTATGTATCTGTTTCGTTTTTACCGTACATGTAGGCATTTGTAATCTGTGGACTGCCTTGCTTTAGTTGTAGGCCTATATCATTGTGTTTACTGCTAGCAGCCCTATAGGTACGTGCTTGAATATTAAAAGCACTCTTTCATTCTGCACCTATCTTTGTCACACATTCTCTTGTTTCTTCCGCTGCTCTGGTCTCTGGAACTTCGCTTTTGCTTGCAAATGCTTTCTAGTTCCTCTTGCTTTATCGACACATAGACCGTTTCACCACTGTCTATGATTGAACACATCCCAAAATGTGAAGTTCTTCAATTTCCTATTCTCAGATTGACTGTTAAGGTGCGTGATATCAAGAACAGCAAAGTGTTTAGTAGACTGGTACAATGTTGATAGATTAATTGATGGATGAGTCAGCACTTGACAGTTTGGTTATCAGCTCTAACACTGTAATGACAGTGTGTCTGCAAATGAATAAAAACAGTAAAAATCTGTAGATGTCAAGGGTCTAAAATGTGAAAAGGGTAAACTTTCTGAATATCACTTTGAAATACACATACCATACTTTCTCCATCTCCAATTGATAGTATTTGAAGGGTCCTTTGTTTCCCCAAATGACTAATTTCAGTCTTTGGATGTCAAATTGCACACTGTTTTGTCCTCTTCCAATGTTGATAAAGCAATCAGTATTGTTCTTACATGTATTAATGAATTCATCATACTCATTTTGAGCAGTATATTACTACCATTTATGCTCTGCTCATAACCAATCAAGATGTAGGAATTAGAATGATAATATTAATAGTAATTAAACACATACCATATAGCTCTATATATCCACAATGTGTTCATACCGGTCGGTGCTGAAAAAGATAATGAAAACAGACAAAAATGCAAAGAAGAAAACATTTAAAAAAATTACGAAATAAGAATAAAGATAAAAACTAAAAGACAGTATTTTTCAGATCTTCCCATGCACTGAAAAGACTTACCGGTATTTTGCAAAGTGTATGTTATTGTAAAGCTGACAATTTAACAATATTCCAAATTCGTACGATGGACTTTCTATGGCGATGTTCTCTCCTTTTATGGCACAGTAATAATTGGTAACTTCAGCTCACCAGACTGAAGTGTGATATTTTGTATGGAAACATCACATTGGGATAATGTTGCTTTCAATCAGAATTTTTTGCCACGGGTGATTTTACTGGAAAAGTGAAATTTTTATACTATTACTATTCAATCAATGAACCAACCCAAGCCAGTTGAAAAGTGCCCAGAATCCAGTACATGCACTCAACACTGATCAATCCTTGTGAACAAGAAAAGGGAGAAAATCAGAAAGCTTTAGTTCAAAAAGATGAGACTTCAGGCCTTTCTTAAAACTATTCAAGGCATGTGTACAGATAACCACTAGATTTCAGGTCACACCCTAGCATGTTTCAGTGCAGGTTTTTGTGTCAAACACCTTTAGAAACCTTGCTCTCCTCTTACACCACCAGTGTGATTTCTGAACATTTATAAAAGATATGACGGGGAATCAGATTTCAGTTTTCGTACTTTTTTATCTCAGGCTGATGATGGGTTTCAGGTTGCTTGAGTGCTTTTAAAATATTACTTTCCTTTCAACTCACTGTCAGTGCCTATTGCCATTGGCACTTGATTGTCATATTGCCAAGAAAAGTTGTTCAAGAAAATCCAGCAGCTATGTTATATGATATACGGTACATGAGATACCGTACATAACAAGACATTTTTCAATTTTGATGCCACCAGGATTTTGAAAACTATGTTACTAGTGTCAGTATTTAGATGATATACCGGTATAGGTACAATAGGTAATACAGGCAAACTCATACAGTCACATCAAGACGCCAAGATAAGTAGATGTGCAGAAGCACTGATGTGTGGAAAATCAATTAACTGACATACCTTGAAGACTGGCAGCCATAATTAATGTATGACGTCTGCAAATGTTCTGTACATACACGTATTTCCCTTCTAGGATTGTAAATGGTGAGAATTGAACATCATGTCATGCCATTATTGTCAGTATTTTTCTAGGCGTGGCAGAATTTTCAATTTACTGATTACTTTGCCAAAGGGGCAGAGAAAATCACAACAAAATTGAAAGTCTCGAACGCTTCAGAATCTTTATGTCTTTACATCTTATTATGTGTGTTTGTACAGGTACATCACTTTATCTCAATTTTCTCTCATTTGACAGAGTTCTGTAGATGTCATTACTTTACTTGTCTCATGTCTCCATAGTAACAGTGGTAAACCATGTCAATGTGCAGTTCATATAGATACAAACACATTTTAACTGATCTTCAGAAATGAGGACATGAATAATGCAGTTCATATTTATTAGACATTTATCGCAATAATTTGCATGTGTGTCATTAGTATTAATGAAATGATAGAAAACACTGAATCAAATGTTTTGTTTCATTGCAGTATCCCATTGCATGTGCCTTAAATCTTGCCATACCTGAAGATAAAGTAATAAAAAATGTACAGAAACAAACAGCAAAACATCCAAGTCAGATGAAGGAAGGTGGACAAAGTGATGAAGCTGATACGTCAAGAACTGCAGTAAGTGACTATCTCTGTCCCCATCTTTACTGTCTTCTTTACAGACTTTGTGGATTTACAGAGGGATACTTTAGTATTTTAGAGAATTTCAAGATTCATTTCCCACAATATCCCCTATTAATTATTCCTAATCATCATTGCATAATTCTCAAGGCTACCGTTAATTGATACTAATAGCTCTTATTTTCTGTCATAATAAGCACAGCATAATAGCTTTGTATTTTAATTTAATCTTCAGAAAACTCACCAAAAAAAGAGCACTCCACTGACTCCAGTACAATGTTAACACACTTGTCCATTTACATGTTAATGATAAGGGTTATTCATCAGGGATTACTTGTAAAGACTGTTTGTAGTTTGTACTTTGAACATCTTCTTAGTTATGTATCACAACTGTAACACATGATGTGAAGACTTTGATGATTGTGCCAACAGTGTTATGTGCTGTGTATATCTTGTGCTGACAAACACACACTTCATTGTATGATTTGATTGAATTCTATGGGTACATGAAGAAAGGGTCTGTAGGTTGTTAGCATTTTGCCAATTTTTCTGTCGCATCAATAGAAAGCGATCTCTGTCTTCTGTAATATGTGCATATTGGGTTGACATTGTATTGAGAGCTCCAGTTGAATAGTACTTTATGTACTGATGTCATAGCACCACATTTTCTTTTTGTAAAATATTGGCAAATGTATTGATTGTCAATGACAAGGGTGTGGTTCCCAAGGTCAGTATATGAATGTCATATGGATGTCTACAGAATAAATTCTTTAATATTCTGCTTGAATTATCATTCAGAAATGATTGTATTGCACTGAACGATATCCTTTTATTGTTTAAAAGGAACGTGTTATTTTGAACTGAATACACATCTGTATAAGTCTATTCTGTTGTCATTTTCACCAGTTCTTTTTAAATTGCCATCATTGTAATAAATTTGTTTTATTGGCAGCCCAGGGCTCAAATGAAATCCAAACATTAATGTTATTATAATACATTCTGCTTTCCTTGGCCTTGTCATTCATTAAATTGACAATATTCCCGTTGCATATAGTAATACCATTGGTACCGGTATTTCACATTGTAGCAAGCTGCTATAATAATGTTAATGTATGATTAATGAATTGCCAAGGATACAACATACACAATATGGTGGAAAGTTTATGGCTCAGTAGGTTCACCAGTGTAGGAGTTACACATATGTATCCTTGAAGGGAGTGGTGTACTTCAAATGACGGCTAAATCTCTGATAAAAGCCCTTGCTATGTTACGCTGTAAGACACAAACATCTGGTTAAAGAGGAAAGTCCAGCGCCGTGGGCGCACAATAGGCAACGTCGTAGTGACGTCGGTTGTTGGCAAACACTGGGCGGATGGTTAAACACTTGCTTAGTCGTTGGCTTATCAGAGAAACATAAACTATCTTTTACACCAGGACTACCGATTATCACCTCTGCCTGAATATTACGGAAGTGTGTAGGGTTCACACAATTCAAGACTACATTATAACTAGGGTGGAGTACTGGTCGAGGGGCTGTGGTCTGGTCGACAGACCTTCCTTGACTGTGATTTCTTCGCTACTAAGGTGACTGTATGCCGTACGTTGTGAGTTCGAATCCAATCAAAATTTACTGAATTCAAATCACAGTCGTTTTGCGGTTCGATAGACAGCGATGCGATGACCGCTGTGGTATGCAATAGAAATACATGTATAGGAAGTTATGAAACAGAATGGCCGCTCATGTATCGCCGAGTTCGGAGACGAATTTCCATCATACAATTTGCTCAATAAACAGCAACGGTGTATGGCTTTCAATACATCTCTGAATTTCTGCGAACCTTTTTGTGTCTATGTAGATGTGTGCATATTCCGTTGCGATTTCAAACGGGACCCGGTTTTCAACCCCTTGGTTTCAACCCCGGCTTTCATCAACACGGAACGGATACTTTCTCACAACAGCAGCGGGTGATTTGAATTTGAAGGCGCTGTGATTGAAGCCAGTAGTTGAAATGGACATAGTATTACGAGCTTCGGAAGGAAGATAGAAAACGAAGGTCTTGACTTAGTTCAGGAGAGAATTTCCTCGGGCACTGTATTGAGTTTAAATCTAGCCCTGAACATCTTGTGCTCGGTACAAGCGCGCAAACTAGACATATAAAAAATAAGGGGAAAGTCTAGCAAATAGATGATAGTCTCTAAGGACGGTAGCAGATTGTGATCGTAAGCAATCGTAAGTTAGAACCTTCTACTGTTTGTAGCTTTATGGCTTTTTGGTTGGCAGTGATGTAGATAATAGCCGGTCACTGGTACTTCGCACGGCCGGGTTACACGCAGCTTGCAACGGGAAAAAAAACTTGTGAATTTGAAAAACAAATCTTCACCCATTCGTAAGCTTATTTTCCGTGTAATTTTGGCATTTCGAACAAATCAGAGGAAAGGGTGAAGAAATTTTGAGTAAAACTGATTTATTATAAAACGTTACGACCCCCAGTTTAGAGTTTGGTATGCATGACCCGAAGTATATATAGTGAGCGCAGATTGCATATCCGGTTACCTCGGATAGGTAACCTCGGAAAACATCGACGACCGTTCGTAATATGCAAATGACATGTGACTGAGACGTTGTGGAAAAGTTGCCGTAGTTCCATAGATGAGCCTGCATATTTGAATACTATACATACGCTGCTTGCTGTTCCGATATGTAAGCCAGAATCTTCAACAAAAGGAAACTACTAGTAATCTGTGACAATGGTCAGCCAAATATTTTGAAATACATTGGTAAAGAAAGTAAATGACGCTGATGAGTCCCCCAGGACTGCAGGGCCGTGGTCGTCGTCGATGAGTACTCGAGTATGGATGATCATGGATGATCGATCTACAACGCAATAGTGGCAACGATGTAATCGACACTGAAATTCCAATTCCACTCAGCTCAACTGAATTGAATCAACTGATATAAACATGACCAAACTTGTCACAATGCTAAGGTACTTCCTCAAAATGTGAGTCAAAAGATTCGTTTCGATGCCTGAAGGAAAAAATGAAATTGTGATTGCCTTCAAAACGACGTGTGAAGACTCTCAATGTTCATAACTTTTTACAGGAACACATACAAAACGTTTTTTTTCAAGACCACCAATCACTCTAAAAAGAAAATGCGTTTCTTGCGTGTTCATTACATGTGTCGCATCGTTTACGTTGTATGTGGTTGTGTATGCGTGTGTTAGGTACATAACGGTGATTTTAGTGATAAGTCAGTACGCTTTGTTTGTTGTGCTCGGCAGGATCAAGATCGCCCAGGCCGCAATTTGAATTTGAGTAATCATGATTGGCAGCATACATTGACATTAAGAACAGACGCCAAACGGACATTCTGGAACCACGCTTTGTGAAAATATGCGTTCTTTGTATTAATAACAGTGTTTTTCAACGTTTTTTCGACATAAAGGCAGTCGCTATACATTCACAGGTGTCATGTATGAGATTGGACGGAAATCAACGCCGTTCACCCGTCGAATTTCTGGAAATCTCGGAGCAAATCGAGTGCGTCTTACCCGTAGCGTGGCTTTTTCACATCTGCATAGTCTTACCATAATCCCCCTTTTGTAGGGGACTTTCCTCTGGTTAAGCATTTATATGGTGTTTCTGAGTTTTCAAACACATATTATCACTTAGCGGGGCTGATACTTGAGAGACTTAATGTACAGTGATCTGTGTGTAGCAGAGACATACACAGTATGAGCTGAGATGTGTTTTGTTTACATCTGCTCAGATTTGAGTTTTCCACAGAAGCCTGGTATGGTAGATTATTACACTGAAAGGTAAAGAGTAGTGGTTGGCTACTGCCCATTATCATTTTGCTTTTCAAACAGAAATGAAGTCAATGTATATTGCAGTTTAGAATTAAACGTTTCATCCTCTTGCTTTACTTCCACCATTGAATGAACAGAATAGATTGAAACAGTTTACGTGAATAATTTATGCTACAAAATATTTGTCTTTATTATTCTGCAGACTGTATCTCATGAATTTGATTACACATATAGTAATTCCATTTCATTTTATGCTTTTGCGCTCACAAGGGGGCCGAGCAAGTGATATGTTAATTAAATAATCTCTCTATTGTGCAAATGCTATAAATAATGTGTGGCGACTAATGGTAGAAAGGCTTGAATTTACAGGAAATGTTCATAAAACAGTGACTGTTTATTACTAACACTGAAGATAAAATTTCATGACTATATGGTCCATGTATGCAAGGAGGAAGGCTTGTCAGGCTATTTCCCTAATTTGAAAAAACGTTAATCAGGATCTGTGTCTGTAATCATGAAGAGCTGGATGCAAAGATAGGTGATTTTTTAGGTCTAGATTTCTTGTTTTGCAAATGATGGGGCAGATGGCATCCTATGAGCAAGTCAGGAGAAAGAGCAAGAAGCCGGTGTTGAGTATGGAGTCTGAAATAAAGCATACCGTACTAGGGCCATCGATTGCTGTTTGGTATGCTCTGTGCAGCAACCTTGGAAGATATCAAGTGAAGTCACATCCAGCTTCTCTACTGAGCTGGCATTCAAACTGAAACTATGAATTCCGGCTTTCATCAGAGTAATAATTCATGATACGGTATATTCACTGCCAGGGTAGAACTTAATTCAAAATTATATGTGACTGTTTCCATGGTTTCTTGTCATCACTTTTTTATTCAACTCCTTTACAGCTGAAGTTTTGCCTCAGGGTCTAACTCATCAGTTTATTCAACCCTTTATAGCTCAAGTTTTGCTTCAGGGTCTAACTCCAACATTCATTCTCAGTTTCAATGCATTTCACTTTCACTACTTCAAAGTGCTCAATTGTGAAAGTGGAAAATGGAAAATACATCCACAGTATTACCACAGAAAACCAAACTTGATTAAAATGCTGAGATTGAATTGCTCTGAGTTATTAGAGTAAAAATTTATCTACACGATCTAGAATAATGGACTCTCTGCCTAGGAAAAGTATTGATGAACACTTTTGATGAAGCTGTTAACCATCTCAAAAAAACTAGTGAATAAATGCAGCCATAGACTTCCCTGATGTGTATGACTTTGTGGGGGAAGGGGCAGATTAAAATTACAATTATTTAAACATTGCCTGCTCTACTGTTAATAGTTAAAAGGAATGGACTTTGTCAACACAAAACAGAAAATGTTTTATTCAGTTGCACATGTTTTATTCCATATAAACATAAAGCAGGTCTTCATAAAACATAGTAGACAGCTATTAATTGGTTTGTCAAGTGGTATGGCAGTATTAATTGACATTGAAAAGAAAGCTGCTTTTCAACAACACTGTGGGTGTGAAGAAGCTAGAGAATGGATTTTGTCCATGTTGTCAAGCTGTGTACGGTATGATTTGTTTGAAACAGTTGTCATGGTGACAAAGCACATGCAAGCTTTAGAAGCTCATAATATGACATTGCAGTGATACCTCGCTGCATTCATGAGGTATGGCCATACTTAAAGCCTTGATATGATCTTGATGTATTTTCCAGAGTGCTTTGTTCCACCTACAATTTCTTATTTGCCTCCAAAGTCATTTAGAAATGCTTAGCATTCAATTTGTCGATACAGTCCGTGTGTGTGTGTGTGTGTATTATTGAGAATGATATCACACCTTGTACACAAGACATTGTGTTTGCAAGGCAAATACTCTGTATTTCAACATGCTTTAGGGAGAAGAATAAGAAAATTTAATTGTTATTTAGAACAATAATAATAAATATATTATCAAAGGTTATTGCTATTGTCCCCTTATATTAGTGCACAACTTGTCATAAAGATGAAAACTTTGTTAAGGTGCCTACTTCACCATAAAAATTATATATAATGAAAAGGGTATTCCATTTAACGTATTACATGTAATACATGTACGGTATTATTAGCTGACTTTCAAGCATCGCTACAATACTTATTTCCATTGTAATGATGACAGTGATAATATAAATGATAATTACAATGTCTCCAAGCAGAAATAGTCAGTTGTCTGATAGACAGTACAGTATGCCAGGCAGGGCAAGTATTAAAGTGAGTTTCAATTCAGTGCCACAACTCTGAATGTGAGAGAGACACGCTGTGCTGTCTACTATGTGTAAATGAGTAGCTTAGGTATCACCACTTATTTCAAAGTCACCGACTCATTGATTAGTTACAGTAAACCAGCATAGTGATCTACAATGTAGCTATTTTTAGTAACAATCACAGCTGTGAGTTAGAAGATGTTTTGCTGTTCAAAGCTAAACCTGTCACACAGAGTTGTGGCACCGCATTGAAACCTACTGTAAACTTATGTATATTGTTATTTGTTTGCATATAGAACAAGCACTTTTTTCAAACAAAAAATGTAGCCTTTTGTGGTTATTTTTGAGAATTATTTTATTCCAGGCACATTGCTGGTTCTGAGACTCCTCTACCGCTGATTTTTCAAGAAGTTTCATTGTGAAAAATCCCCTTTATTCCAGATGTGTTCACAGGCCTCACAGTTGAAATGAAAATAAATGAAAATCAACTTCACTCACACCAAAAACTGACCAGTCATGGTGCTAGAAACACTTTTATTAAACTCATGTATGCTTTGTTTACCTGTATTTATAAATGATAATCTCAAAAGATGAAGGCGGGACTGAAATTTACAGCACCTTGCAAAGACTGATTTGCTTGACAGTTTACCCTATGTGAGTGTAGCCTGTTTGCAAATAAAAGCTAAGAGTTCAACACATGAACTTCAAGCCTTATAGTGAACACTAGTAAGATAATCAACATGAAACATTGCCAGCTTTATCCCAATTCAATGAGAGTCAGAGACTCAAAATTCATATCATGTTTGCATCATAGCATTCAAAGGAAAATCACATAGTAAGTGTATAGACCTTAAAATTTTGGCAGATACCAGTATTTGGAAAAAATCAATGCACTAGTACCCCTTCAGGTAGGAAAAATCTCTGATCGAAAATTTTGAAAGTGATTGTAACGGCCTTTCAGTGATATTTACATTCAAATACAGTAGATGTGTGTGATGTCACTGCCTGAATGTTCCTTTGATATGCCAGACTAAAATAGGAGAACTGTAGATATAGGAGAAGACAGAGCTTTGAGAGGGATTATCTTTCTCAGTTTAGGTCTATGACTGTGAAAGAAGTAATAACCATAGGCTAGTACTGGCACTGAATAATGTATACCAAAGTCTACTGATGCAGATCCATTTGAAATATTCTCTCATAAAGTAAATGATGCTAACATGATGCCAAAATTGAAGTTAGAATGGTTCGATCCTTTTATGTTGTTGTCTTATTTTGTATTTTATCTTGGCTTCAGCACATTGACTGAACAGGTTCACACGTTATCATATGGACAATGCATACCTTATGTAAGCATATAACACAGGAATGATGAGTGAAAGTAACAATGAAATCTTGTGATTTTCAGTGTAACAAATGATGCATTTGGTGAGTTTTTTCATTGTGAGGAAATATGCTCCAAAAAATCTTCTTGTAGAACAGTAGAATCAGATGTTTTACAAGTATCAATGATATAGCAATGAAAGAATATTGTGGAATTCATTCTTCACTTATTAGATTCAGTCTTGGATGGATGGATCAATCATCAATAATACAAACGTCAGAGTTTAATATTTTATTTCAGCTTTCTTGTAGTAGGAAAAATTTGCAGTTCAATGACATATGACATTGCAAAATTATTTTTTTTTTCAAGTACCAGGTTCATGTCATAATTGGTTCGTCTCATTCTTGTTGCAATGCTTCCCAGAAAAAAAAAATTGATGTTGAAATTGTATTAAGGTGGCAAGACTACCCATGGAGAAAGCAGTATCAGCCAATTCTGTTGGTTTGCATGTACCGTAGAAATGCAAAAAAGCATCCTTGTTATATTGTCATTTTCTTGAAATTTTCACAGAAGACTTGGAATGATAAGTTATTTTAAAGATACATTAAATGTGGTGTTACCATACTAGATAAGATAAAATTGCAAAATTATTCCTTTCTATACAAAAAACCTCTCCAGAAATGCTGACTCAGCAATATTTCTTTATGTCTTCCGATAAATATATCACTGTATGGTTGGCAACACACATTTTTCTTCATGCAATCCAACGTTCATTAGGAAATGAATTTTTAGAAATCGAAGAAGAGGGAATGACAATGCTTCAGTTATAATCAGCTCCCTACGTGTCTGAGGCCTGAAATTTGTCATGAAGTATTGTGCACTGCACAAAATCAAAGGGTATTGCATATTTCTGTATGATGTTGCTCAAAATGTAAGACAGTAACACTACTTTTTCTCACCTTATTTCTTGTATATTCTCTATACCTACAACACATGCAATTATAAAGACAATTGACAATACTTTTAAATTTGTATTATCACCAACCTTAACTATTACTGGTAATGTGCAGTACTGGCTGCTTTGATTCTTTCAGTTTCTCACTGACAATGGCAGTATTTCAGAACACCTTGTGAACTGTTTCTATTAGTGTATCAACCAGTGGAAAGTTTTAGAAATGTATATACTGAATTTGACTCTTATTGTTCCACAGAAACGTACTTCGCTATATGAGATGAGTGTTAAGACGTATATGGAGTACTTCAACAAAACACAGAGACTAGTGACAGTAGATGTGTCATGTGCAATTCCAGACCTCATTTGGCAAAAAGTCAACAGCTTCTTCAGTGACAGTTTAGAGTTGACTCCTAAGAAAACTGCTAATACTGTCATTTTGTTTGGCTTTGGTAAGTAGGCATCATCTCAGAGCAGTGATATTTCAATTTGCACATCATCCATGGTCTCTGTAACAAGTATGAATATGCAGTTAACTATAGATTTTAATTTACCTGATAATAAAACTCTACATATATTTACTTTCCTTTGACAAACCATCCATTTTTAATTGAATCGTTTAGCACAAAGCAAATTCTTTTGTTATATCCTAATATATAGTTCAAATTCATGTGTCAGTGTAGTACATAGACATAAATAGTTTTGTGAATGTGTGGGCTGATATATATGTTATTGTTAATACATGTGCTTGTTTCTGTATTTGTAAAACTTACCTTTAATTTCTGTGCATTTTGTCCCATTGTTTAGTTCTCTTTCAGTAATGTCAAAATCATTTCAGGTATCATTCAAACAGTAGTAAAAATTTTGATGGAGTGATAATTATATTTACCAATGTGGAGCTAATTATAGGCACCAGTGTTGGACTTGCTATGTATTCTGATAAATTGATTGTACCGTATTTGTGCCTTGATGTTACAGATGAAAATGCCTTCCTTGGACTTGATCTTGCAAGATATTCCATGGAAATGATATCACTATCATCACTTGTGGATGATCCCAAGCAATCTGTGGTCAGTTTTGACACTATCTTTTCCCCTTTATATGGCTTTTCAGTATGCCATGAATACAGTGTGAATTTACAGTGTTGCATTCAACCCTTTACCCCATTGTCCTGTATAGAGGTCCAACTATACCACAGAAAACACTATAGTCACACCAAACTAAGGTGGTGAGAGAGTTCACTATTAGAAAATGACAGAGAGTACCGGTAGGTCACAGTGAAGCCATAGTCATAACACTGTGCTATATGATTACCAGTACCTGTAGGGTATTCTCTCATACAGGGTTTAGTTTGAAAGTACCATGAGATAGGACAGGGAAACATCTCCTATCCAATTTATAACATACATGCCTGGAGGTGAATTCTGTTTCAGAGAAGTGAATGCATACCATATTGATTTTCCAAGAAAAAAGGGTATTGAAGAAAAGAAATTTCCCATCCCATTCAGTGATATTCTGTATCATTGCATTGTAATCCATCCTGTTTTAACAAACCATTACCAGCCAGCATTAGCTGAGCCTGCTAGAGAGAACTGTTTAATCAGAAACCACACACAGAACTGTGATTTGTTTAACCCTAAAGCAGGATTTTAATTGAGAATTTCCTTGGTTACAACTTCCTGGCATTCATCAGAAGCTTAGTTTGGCCAAAAAATTTAACTTTAAACAAACAAACAAACAAACAAACAAACAAAAACAAAACAAAATTTCATATGATATTTATTTTATATCTCTCTAAATGTCTATGGAATATGAATTGTTAGAACTCTTGTATAATAATTTGAATTTTGTAATACACTGAAATGACAGTTTTTGCATAAAAGTATCATGAGCCTAGAACAAGAAATGATAGAAGCTATTTTGTCAACATGACCTGGTTTATATGAATCATCACATGTACAATGGTTGTGCTGTGCAATAAACTGAAAACTGCCATTTCACATTCTGTGCTCTCCCTGGCCCTGCCTGTTTGTAAATTAATATATTATTAGAATTGAAAAAATAATTAGGAAGTATAATTATTACATAATTATGCAAGCACCCCATCCCCACCCCTGGTTTTCAAGAAACACTTCTGGTACTCAGTGAATGGTTTTTAAGGGAATTGAAAAATGATGAATGTATTCGTGATAGAAAACTAATAGGGACATAGTCAAAATAATATCAAAAATTTCCTTTTTCACTTACTTATATTCAGTAGACTTTTTGTCAGCATTGAACACCAAATTTGATACACATTTGCAAAAGATCAAAGCATCTCAGTGCATGGGGCATGAGTGCTTGTAACTTTTTAAAGTCTTACTGATGGATAGCCCACCCATATATAGTGTGCCATATGGTCCATGGGCTCTTGAATATTATTCAGTTGATCAATATTTATTACATAACATATACTGACATGGAGTGTGGTTGAGGTATACCGGTAGTCCAGATGAAATACAACATGCATTAACAGTAGAACATCATTGAATGGATAAAACTTTTTTAAGTGTAACACAAATCATCACTCTCTAACTGCAGTCAGCTATAGAACAGTTTATGTATGAGTTGGTCATTATTCAGTGCTTGCACAACCTTTAGGTGTTAGCTCCTTCCTTTTTTCCTACTCCATATTTGGAAAACTCTTTGAAACTTGAAAGGATGCGTGTCATTTACACATGGTGCTTCTATACTGGTAGCTGAAGTCTTCATGCTATATCCTGATCTGAAAATCTTTTAAGCCAATCACTGATCAGAACATTTGACATCCAACAATCACCTTGATTCTTCACTTATGGGTTGACACAAATATTCAGTCAGCAGCTCATGAATATGACAAATCTATGATCGACTGTCTTAACTTCCCAGCTAACCTTCTATGATCAACCATTTAAATTCCCAGCTAACACCTACTCATACCATGGAATCTCAGTTCTATCTTCATTCACAGATGAAAACATTGTCATACTTCGTGATCATTTGACCATGGTCTAGACCGTGGTTTGACCATCTTAATTTCTTGGGCTTGAAATCGCATCTCTTTGAGAGCTTCTTAATCTTTGTGTTCTTGTTCAGCACCTCAGAACATTACCTCAAAATGGATTTTGGCGCTATATAAATGTCTGTGATTGATTGATTGATTGATTGATTGATTGATTGATTGATTGATTGATTGATTGATTGATTGATTGATGTGATGTTTCATTTACTCTGTGTTTGGCTGTCTTTCAGGAGTCACTACTGTCCGCTTTATGCAAACATGTGGATAACACTAAAGCCACAGCAGAGAGTTTTGCAGTCAATGCAATGGGTACATCACTCAGTAAATGTACTGTTGATCAAGTAAGTTATTCTAACAATCTGACATTTCAACCAGCAAGCCCATATTGCAAAATGATGTGTGTACTGTTAAGTATTTCCAATTGTATGATTGCAAAAGCTTAACATATCTATAAATAGCTCAGCATCAGCGCCATCACATCTCAATTGAATGGAACCGTAATTTTAAGAGAAATCCTCTGTGAATTGAGTTGTTAGATGTGGAAGATTAAGAATTGACCTACTAGTAGTTATATCCTGTAGTGTCACATTGTTCATCTGTTTGTTTATCTATTTATTTATTCATTTATTTATTTATTTATTTATTAAGAAGTATTCGTTTGTGTAATTAAATTTATTCTGCCCTGCTGTATAAAAAAAGAATTCTTTGAAATTCAAGTATATTTTGATACAGGCTTGTTTTAACTGGTAGAATGTATTCAAGATATGTAGTATTAGTAAACAACATGTGAGTTGGGTCAGGACAGAAAAATGAAATTTGTTTATGTCTTTTTCGATTGGCATTTCAGTTCAAGAAGAAAATTATAATATTTCTTGAGGTGACAGATACGTACCTTGACCAATACATCGTCATAACGGACACCAAGAAACAAGTAGAACGAACACGGAAGACCAGTCTCTTTACCAGGCCATTCAAAGCTGTATGTACAACTGATAATGAAATTTGTCTGTTTCCAATGGATACAGATACAGAAGTGTGTAAACAAATAGCGTTGTGTATGATAAATGCCAGAGAGGAGTGAACCATGCAAGATGAATTTCACCAAAAATGTCCTTGCCTAAATGTATGTGCCAAAAATTATTGAATATGTAGATAAAAACTGTTCCCAAAAAATATTGTAGTACTTAGCACAGAGTTCCTTATTGAAGTGAGAGTTATTCTGTTTGAGTGTACACTAACGCATAATCACACACAGTCAGCTGAAAAATGAGCTTTATATTTTCTTCCAATCAGATGGTCACATCAAATTACAATCCATTGTCATTATTTGTAGCAATATATGAAGAAGGAGTCAGGATGTTGAATACAGCACTGTGTACAAAAATCTCTTCAAGTTGCTAGGTGAAAGTGACAGTTGCATGTGGGTACTGGTTGTGTTTTGTCAGTACTTTTTAACACAGTAAAAACTCAATTCTAGTTTAGGTGTGTAGTTATACCCTGCAGGGCTCGAAATTAGCGGTAGTCCCGCGTCCACAGACTACCAACTTTTCTCTGGGACTACCAAAGTCCATGAAATGGTAGCCCACATGGACTACCAAAGCCTGGGACATGAAATTCAGTCAGCACTTGGCGTGCCATGTCCGGTCTTTGACTTTTGGACGAGCTAAATGCAGTCAAACCCAGCTGGACACAGTAAGGCCAGACTATGACTTTGTTTTGCAATTACAAGACGACCGTGCGATGGAACTTTACAACAAAGTTTCAATATTTTCAAATGATATACTTGGATGACAGGCACAGACAATGATTGCCAATGAAAACGTATTCTCATTGCATTTTGATCAATATGCACCAATCAATCACAGATTCCTTCCAACTACAGAAAGCCCATGGTCTGTTTTAAGCCGAGAAGGCGATGGTCATTGCCATGACGACTATCAAAATTGGCATGCAACTCTGAGAATGAAACGGGTTGTCAATACAATGATAGGTCACCAAACTTTTTAGTGTCACTGTCGTCAATTATACCAGTTTCCTTTGGGTAATAAGGGTGTGCAAGTATTCACATCAAATGACTAACAAATTCACTTCATGGGCAGAATCTTGAAAAATAGCTTTTTCTTCTCTTGTTAATAAAAAAAATCCCTAAACTAAAATATGCATGGGCTACCAGCCATTGTCACTGGGCTACCAACTTCAGAAAATGGTAGCCCAAGTGGACTACCAGGGGAAAAAGTTAATTTCGAGTTATACCCTGTATAGGGCCATCCTCAGGAGACACAAGGATTTTCATCCTCAATCCATTAGCAATTATTCTGTCTTAAATAGAAGAAGTGCTGCATTAGTTTTACAACTCACAATTCTAGAAGTGTAATTCAAGTGTCCAGTTGTACCAGTACCCCTGCATACTTTCATCCCTAGGAAGCACAAGGATTTTTGTCCTCAGTCCATCAGCAATTTAGTCTCAAAGAGAAGAAATGCTGCATTAGCTTTGCTGCTGAACAGTCTGAAATTTGTCAGTATCAAAACTTGGAAATACCAAGATTTACAGCCAGTTTATTTTTACCCGCACAGTTTGAATTATTGAAAACATTTCTGTACATAGATAAGTATCATGTTTCTGCAAGTGATATTTTCCTACCAATTTTCTTGCTCTAAGATGTTAGTGTACGCTCAAAAATTTTTCTTTGTGTAACTCAAAACTTCCCTTCAAGTATATGAATGCTTGGAAACAAAGTTAGCTCAGGTCATCGTGATACTAGGCACCAAGAACTCATCTTGTTTTCAACTTCAGATGCTAACTTTACCCTAGTGAGGATTTTATCGCATGTATCAAATCAATGCATGGCTGCAGTTTTTTTGTTAACACAGTAGAAAGTACTGTTACAACCAGAAACAAAGTGTTACTCAGGTATAATATAGTTGCTTACCCTCAATGAGCATTAAAGGGCCAGTAATTGTAACTGTTGATGATATTTTTCCACTATTTTTATTTTTAACGTCCACTACCTTTTCATGTGCTACTCCCCAAAGCATGTTGGGATATACTCAATGCACAGGGTTAAGCTTGTCAACCAAGCCTGTACATATATAAACTGTACTGTTATTGTTGACAAATGAATTCTAGTCTGTACTAGAATTCAAAGGCAAACAATAACAATGCATTTTACACATCTAAATAGCTGATGTTTCAACATGCTTTGGGTAGTAGCACAATTACTTGTAATTGACATACAAAACTGAAGTAGTGAAAAGAATTCTGGATAAAGTTGAGCCACTGGCCCTTTAATGCAAATGTCGCACATAGCTTTCTCTTTTTCTGTTTACACATCAGATCAGCATACACTCTCTGGCAAAGACAGAACATTTGTTCCGTCCAAATTCTTCATTTTTAACTTGACATAAAAGTGACCATTGATAAGAGTGTTAGACTAGAGGGCAATGCCAATGGTCTGAAAATCTCAAAGATTACAAGGCCATGTTGGATATCTTACACCCGCCCTCAATGGAAGACTACCTTGATATTTCAAGTCTTCAAGTTTATGCAAGTTGTATCTTTTGTCTTTTAATCATTTCTTTATAAAAGGCTTCCATTTCCAGGAAGTGTAACTGTACATATGTATTTGTTTGTAAATATTGCCAAGATTTTTTTTTTGAGAAAAGCTCCAAATAACTTCTAAAAATTTCAAAATGCATTAATAGAATTTTTACGTGTATTTTCAGATACAGGGTTAGTTGATGTTCACCTTTTAAATTTTTCATATACATGCCGTACTATGTATATTCAAAAATATTACATGTTTTGGGTTTAGATGTTATTGTGAGGTTCGTGTTCTGTGAGGTTCATGTTCAAGTAGCTATAATTGCTAATCAGCCTAATTGCTAATTCGCTAAAAAGGCGAAACCAATTTACACATGTTCAACTTACAGAAAATCAACAGTGGAAAGTGAAAGACTAAACACAGGCTGATATTCAGTGATTGCACATGTACACCCGTACTGCATAACAGTTGTGTAGAATCAAACCTAGTCCATTAACTATAAACTACAACAATACAATGAAGATTATGTTCAATTTTGTGAGATGCACACTTCATGCTAAATGAGAAGTTTATTATTTATTATATTTTCTATATAGTTCAGGTGAAGTGGCAACTGTTTATTATGTCTCAGTACTGCACATTGTTCAACATGGTTGTAGCTGGATTATTGCAGAATCAAAGTAAACAGTCAGATTTTACCCAACATTTCCACATTCAAAAAATGTAATCTCTGTCTGCAAAGGTGAAATGATACTCATACGGGAGTAGTCTCCAGATCAAGCAAAATTGCACGGTTTAGTATTTGAAGTAATAGCTGTTACCTCCACAATGCAGTCTTGGAATCTTGGATTTCAAAAATTTGGTTGGGTGAATGAGGAACGTTTTGATATGAATTTACCCTACACTGCCTCTATAGATGAAATCAAACTGGTAGTTGATATACATTATCTTTGACAATGTTTCTATTATTTCCATGTCACATATTACAGTACTCAGGGGGCCAGTATCTTTAACATTTGAAAATTTTCACTGTTTTTGTATGTTAATCCTAAGTTCTTGTTTTACTCCCCAAAACATGTTGAAACACCGACTATTTAGCTTGTCAATGCAGCAATATACATGTAAGATGCACTGTTGTTGTTTACATTTGAACTCTAGTCCTGACCAGAATTCATTTGTCAACAGTAATAATGCAATGTACACGTCTACAGGCTGAGTTGACAAGTTCAATACTGTATCTGAAATGATTTTGGGAAGCAGAACAAGAAACTATCATAGATGTTAAAAACAATAGTGAAAAAAGTTACTGCTACTGGCCCTGTAAATGTCCAGCAACAGATTCTACTCATGTGTGTCATTAGCAATGTGAAATGAAGAATGAAAACCAGTGAAGCAATGAATACATGGTTGTCACATCTTCTTTTTTCTCATATTAAAAAAATTTTGAGAGAAAAATTGGGAAAATTGATGCTGTCAATTCGAGGAAATACTGAATTTGAAAATTTGATACTCTATGATTTAACATTAAGCAAGTTGTGTGCACTGAATTCAGAGCACCCTGGAATAGCAAACATTGTGACATCTACATTACTATTTGGATGACAGCAAGTGTACTCTCCCCTATTACAAAATGTTCAACTCTTTTAAATGACTTTAGGCATTTTGTGCAACATTCTGCTCCATATATCAGTACATGATGTGATAAGTGCAAATTTTCCAGAGTCAAAGAAAGTTCCTGTATGGTAGTAGTATATGGTGCTGTCATTGGAAGCACACCTAGTAACATGACAGGCTGCAATATCTCAGTGTTTCAGTAGCATACAATGTTGATGAGTGTTCATTGGCATCATTAGTGCATTACCATTGAACAAACATAGGGCTGCATGATTTGAAGATGCAATTCAAGGCGATTATATTCACAAATTCAATCGGCAATGCAGTCAACTGAGATGTGTTATTTTGTCTGCAACAGAAGAAGATATGATGTCGTGTGTCTTTTCTATTCACCAATATTCTGATGTGTTCTCTGCAAATTTATTGGAAAGGTCAGCGTGACCACTGTCTCCTGTGTGTTTCAAAGAGCAGCTGTTAAGTCCTTAACAATTTTTACAAAGCACAAATTTACAAAGTCAAATGATAATGTCAAATATAATATGACGTTCACATGTGATATCAAAACATCTGTCTTGCTATGAGAATCATCTTCTTTTTCAAGCCAGGAAGTTCGGGCATAACAGTTTAGTCTCACTTCACAACAAATTCAAAAGCATAATTAGGTGTTCCTTGTCGGTAACCATAGCAGAGATGATGCATCGACTATATGTCAATATTGATAATCTGGGAATGTGTGTAATTGACCGGGAAGAAAATTAGCCAAGTGTACTGTGCATTGTGTCCACCATAGCAACCATGGGACACTGTAATCACAAGAATAGTATCATAGAAATCACTGGCATAGATCAATTAGAGCGGATTGTATGAAATCTATGTATTGACTTCCATGTCAGGTCTTTTTCATTTGGTGAAATATGGTAGCATCAATATTGATATCATAGACACAAACCCATTACACGTAGAATGTGAGCCAGTGTATGTTTGCTACAGTCAAACAAGTTTCCATATATCCCACTTTATCGATGCAGACTATATTCTGTCTCCATATAAAAAGAGATTATCAGATGCTGATGTTATAGCCATTATAATTACTTGCAAATGTTAAAAAGAAGATGTGTTTACTGTACTACCAACAAAACAAAGCAGCTCTCCTCTCAAAATCAATCTCCTCTCAAAATCAATGAAATATAGCAATTATATATTAGTAATATGAAAGAATGTAGTTTCTGCAAGATGCCATGTTAATGCGACCAACTCTTAAAGTCAACATAGAGTTCCAACAATTTTACTGTTGTGTACAGTACATGTTCCGCTTTAAATATCTAGATGCATCAAAACATTTACAAAACAAGTACTATGTATTTACTATCTGATAACTTGTTTCTTCATTCTGTGCCTGAATCTACTCGTGTCTATCTCTCTGTAATGAGGTTTTGTTAGCCTACCTAGAAAATCCCTCCTTGTTAAACATTTTAATGACATAAAAGCAGGAGATAAACCTGAACTTTTTGATGGATTGTCTTAATGCTTTTTCTGTGCCAAAGTAGGTTTTCATTGGCATTTTGCTGGTGCCAAGTGTCCTTATATTTGTTTGTCACACATTTTTTTTCCTGTTACACACCCATTGCTTACAGAATGGTTCTTGATTTATTATGGCAGCTGTTTTTTGAATTTTTTTCAGGGAGTCCATGATAATGAATAATGTAGTATAATAATTTGAGATGCTACTCTCTTTATCCAGCTCAGAATCCCAATTGTTGTTTTTCATATGATTTTTGCAGTTGTAGACCACTATATTGCAAACTAGGTTTGTTGAATTTGCGTCAGAGATATGTGGTTGATAAAATCACAGATTTTACAGTATTGTTCATAGATGAAGTCAGACAGCCAGCCGTGATAAAATGAATGCAGCTCGATTTGATCTAAATATGCTGTGAATACAATTCCGTTTTTCCCCATCGTGACAGTCATAGTTACTTTACCGTATCATTTTGCTAACACTTCTCAAGATTTGAATTGCTTAAGGCAATTGCAAGATGCACATAGCAGCCAGAAAAATTGACCTTGCCATAAAAGTTGACTGACATTCTCAGAGTCACTGCATTTAGAACTGCTCCATCAGACTTTAGAGGGTTGGATATGAAGTACTAATTCATCAGATACTCAGTGAATGTGTGTTGAAGATTAAATGTACTAGATAGAAGTTCAATATACTCACTGGTTAATAGTTTTGATAAGAGTGAATTAACAGTGATTCCAAAATACCGGTACACTATGCTGGCTGATGTGCAAGGTGGCAGCTATTCTTAAAAATGAAAAAAAATGTGTTTGTTGTACATCAAATTTCAATTTGTATCATTCATTTCGGGGCCATGTTGAACTGAACTATTATTATATTCATTCTAGTATTTGCCATCTTGTTTAAATTTTAAAAAGTTACAATTGTTTTTTGCATTACATTCAAATTTATAGATGCTGTAACATCTATTAGACAACGTGACCATACAGCAAGACTTGTTTGGTTTCTGTAGTCATTCAGTTCAGTATAGAAAGAGAATTAGTCTCTCTTTTGGATACTTATTATCTCAAAAGAAACACTGAAAAGTAGTCCGCCATACCAATCATAATAATCAAATGTTTCATGGCAAAGTGACTTTATTGCGGGGCTCATGATCAAAAGATGGTAAGGTCAAGGCTTTGACGGCATGTTACCATGGTACCAGACTCACAATGGCAAGATAGTGAGTTTGAGACAAAGCATGACCTTGATGTTGTGTACTGAGCCCAACATGTACATCTTCCCGTAGTCATTAGTAAAGGAGATCCCTCTGGTAGAATTAGGCTTCACCAATGAGATGACAGATAGAATAAAATAAAAATATCATTTACCGGTATTGGCTGACAAGTTTGCTAAAATCTAGAAAGATCATTCAGAAAAATTGTAAACTGATCAATATGAGGGATCCAATGGTATTTACATGTTGCCCTTCAGTAGTGACAGTGACTGCTTTAAGCTTAGCTGAAAGGGTTTTACAATTGTTTCATGCATAGCCCTGTAATATTACATCATGACTTGGAGATGTGTTAATTGCTAATGTATCAATAGCACAAGCAAGTTCATTTTCATTGTTGTTTCTATTCATTTCAGATATGTACTATTAATGTCCTTGAATCTTTCCATAGCAATAAATTGCTAAACATTTTAATATTGTATTGTACTTTGACAATGTGGTAAGACTTTTTTGGATAAAGTGATTCCAACAGCAGTAAAAACTCAATCATACTTGTTTCTGTAATATTAACATCAGATTGAGAAACAGAGAAATGTGAAAACAAGTGTGTATAAGCTTTATATCTGATCATCCACAACTGGTCCAAGTCCATATGTCAGCATGGATGTGGAAATTATGTCATATTATGGACGTTACTCCTAACAAGAGATAACAAGTCAGTGTTTTTTCTGTAATGTAAAGAGGGATGATCCAGATAGCTCATCTCCTTATCATAGTTATTGATGCGACATCATATAAAGTCAAAACATGAACATATAAAGAAACTTATCTTTAGAAATCTTAGCATTGTGTTTTTGAATTTAAAAATGATTACTCTACATGCATTCTTTAACTATGCATATTGTATCTTGTCATACTTTTAATTATGCTCAGTTTTCATGGAGACTACTTTAATAACCTATCATGTGTTTATGAATGAATTCTCATTAGATGCAACATTCTGTGTATAAGTGGTATCCAGCAACACAGACATGGGATTGTGTTTCATATAGGCTGACACACAGTGGTTTGTTCATCAAATGTACAACCCACACTGAGGCTGAGGAACATTACTGTTTCCCACAGCTGCTCTTTCAAGCCAGTGAATGGCTATAAAGTGAAAGCCAGCACGGCCGTAAAGGCATTAATTCAATATTTTGTACCTTCAAAGGATATGGGAACACTCATCTTACTAGGAGTGTTTGAAAGACTACCTGCACTTACATCCTCCTCTTGTTGCCTGTACTTTCTTACAAATAAATAATCTCACTCCAATCTTGAGTTTTCATATAATCTTTGTTGTTGTTCACCTTTCCTCTGTCACACCATTCAAATCAATGCAGTGTTGACCAAGAAGATAAAGTAATATGAAGATGTGTAATTGCATCAACTCATTTAGATCCTGATTTTAATATATTTCAGGGAGAAGTTTTACAATGACTTTATTTAAATTGACTCGATGATTGTCCATCACAAGTAGAAAATGTTGTATTTTATGTAATTTCACACACTGATAAGGTGTCTTTTTTGAGACTTTACAGCGCTATGTATTTTAAATGCATGTAAATACAGGTGCATTATTTGTTGTTAGTTTTGGCTATATGTTTAAGCTTTACTGATGTTATTGTGTAACATCTCTTTTGACTGTATTTGTAAATACAGAAATAGTCTGTACTTACTTATTTTTGTATGCTAAGCTTGGTTAATATTCTGTTCCAACTCAAATCAACTGTTGATTATACAAAGAGTTTAATGTACAATTTTTTAATGATGAATTAAATTCTTGTTTAATTAATTATAACTTGCTCTGTCTTTCCTTGTAACAATCAATTTCATCAGCTTGCTTTTCATAATTTCTTAAAGGTATCATACATTTGAAAGTGCACATCTGTTCATCAGAGATGGTAATCTATTAGCAGCAAAGAATATGTCGATGTTCAAAAAATCCACAATAACAGCAAAGTTTGTTGTACGTCTGCAAATTGTAATGACTAACTGAAACAAAAAGATCAATAAAATCACAATTTACTTTAATGAAATATTGTTGTTTCAAATTTGAGATCTTATCATTTTCATAAAGAGCATTATTAAAGTAAGAATTCTGAGATCTTAAAGCAAATAAATGAAACGTTGAATGGAACATGGTTTTTTTAAAGAAAATGTATTTAGTAGGATGCCCCAACTATCAACAACTGCAAATGACTGGTACCTTTTCAGCTGCCTTTTCAGCAGCTTCTACTGGTATATAAAGTATATATCACTCCACATGTCGTGCTCATTTTTGCTTTATCAAAAATGAAATCATTTTCAAAACAATTTTCCACTTTACTTTATCGGTTACTTATTTCATCTGCCACTACCCCCCGCCTCTACTTCTTTTGGACCGAAAACCCTCAGAATCCCCAGCTATGATTGGGTAGACCCCATATTCACTGACAGATTCGCCATCGAGAATAAATAATGGTAGCGCCCTCATATTCCTTGGAAGGTCATATTTTCAAAGGTCAGAGTTTGTACCCATAGTTCCCTGTGCGCTTCCTGGTCATGAGACAAACTCCTGTTCTGGGATTCTGAAAGGTAATTATTTCATATTTACAAGCAAACGATAGAGAATTCGTTACTTTACATCGCCGAACGCTTGTCGAAACTTTAATTTATTAAGACCTGCCCATTGCCCGGGGCTTTATCGCTGCAGACGGGCTTATTTCCGTACTAACTTGACTGGGACGTATCGTATATTATGTGTGATTGTGTGCACTCTGGCGATAACCATCTACGCTGTGCACTGTTGATGGTAGGTGCAATATGCAGTGTGTTTAATACTCAGATGGTATGTAAAGGGACGACCCATTTTAGTTTTTTTCAGTCATCTTGCCCCTAAAATACTATTGGGCAAAGTGCAAGTTATACTTTTCGTGATATTCACGGGAAAACTTGGAACATACTGACGTCAAGTCATTCGACGTAGAATTTACCCTCTGACCCAGTGCGGACGATTTAATCTGAGCGGAGTTATAAATCTACAAATAGTTTGGTTGTACAGAAGTCATTCTGTATACATGTAGGTACTGTGTGTCAAAGTTAAGCAATCCGAGACACAGTTATTTCAGTACCTCCTTAAAAGTGGTTGTTCAGAGATTGATGCACTTTCCTGTACAATGTGAACAACAAACAACATGTACTATTTATGGATCGGATATTTTTATTTTAGAGGTTTCCCTGCAAAGTTCTAATTTATCAATCCATACACTTTATGTGGAACCAATTTATGACCTATAAGCCAAGTGCTGTTGCTTACCAAAAAAGCTACCTGAATTTACAAAAAGATATGCAACTTTTGTTTCTCTTGTGTTTGCATTGCATTGTAACACAGCCTGGCATGTTAACATCTATCACTTGTATTCCCGATAAATTTACTACGGGATTAGAAATTTCCTGAATGGTCTTATATGAATGTCAAACAGATGGGTGTAGTGGTAATTATTTAATTAAATTGGAAGAAATGTATTTCATATTATTTGTAGGGCCATAGTGTTGAATTATGATACAGGGAAATTTGGTACACGAAAGGTTACATTTGCTTGAAATACATTTCCACAAACATATAGATGAACAGTGGCTTGTGATATGGTTTTCTAACATATTTACAAAGAACCGGTTTACAGTTATTTCAAACTGCAGTATGAAGTTTTAGTTTAGGCTGAAATTTCAGTTTCTAGATGTAAGTTCAGTTTATGTCCTCTTTTTTAAAATTGTCGAAATTCAATATAATCATTCTTGCTTGTTGAAAGAGAATGGTATGTAAATATTGATGTGTTAAGATAACATGTTATGATTTGATTGAAGATGAAGTTGATTATGTTCATTTTCATTTTCTTGTCAAAAGTTGGGAACATACATGTAGGTAGATAGACTGATAGAAACAGTGTATAACTTTACAACTAGTCCCAGCTACAACGGTGAATGCTTTAGTGTGCACTGTGTGCACAATCTTCATTTGCCTTCTTGATTTCTGTGATAAAATACGTACAGTTCTGTAACATGATCCCATTCTACATATGGTTTCCAGGAGTTACAAAGATTCAAATACCAGTGAAATGAGTGAATTTTGGTTGATATCCGCTCCGGGTGAGAAAACATGTCAGCAGACATGGGACCGCATGAACAACAAGACAGCCAAAGAACAGTCACTCTCAGCGAACCATAAAGTTAATATTCCAGACTTGAAAGTTGGTACATTGGATGTTCTTGTAGGCCTGTCTGATGAACTTGGCAAGCTTGATGCTTTTGTCGAAGGGTATGTATTTTAATGTATTGATTTTATTACATGCTTCTTGTACATTTATGACTGTGAACCATTGGCAAATTGTATCATTATGATTGCATACGAGTCAGTAATTTATTTCTGGCCATTATCTCCTTCCATGCATAGTATTCATAGTTCATTTTTTCATTGTCCTCTACACATCCTGTCTATAATCTATGGTATTTGATTGTTAAACTGAGTGATCATTACCTACCAGCATCTTACAGTTTCAATTTTAAGATTAGAACATAAGGGTTGACAGTACCATTCACAGTCACATGACCACTAATACCTAAAAATAGATCATCCACAAATACTACAGAAATGTTCCATGCTAACAAAAGTAATTGAAGTACAATACGGTTAGACTGTAATGAACTTAAACATAGACTCTGGTATAAAATTTTGGTATTTTCAAATCAAATCAAATACTTTATTGTCCATTAAAATCAATGTAAAAATAAAACATAAAAGTTCCTTTTGGCTTCTGAGAGTTCCATTTTATAATCAAGCCACAGCACTGACATGCAATGGCCACATAAGATAACGTCTATGATTTGGAGTGATTCTATAGTATAACTTTAATCGAGTTATCAAACACAAAAACTGCCTGGAATTTTATGAGATACAATTATGGCATTAGAATGATAGCATCATTATACAGCTTTTCCAGATGGTGTGTGTTTCATATATGGCTAATGTTTTAAGATTCTCATGTTACTTTGCATTCTAAATTCTATGTGCCTTTATGAAGTCATCTGTGTTTGGCAAATTCTGAAAGGAATTTCTAGTGCCACCATTGATCCTTGTTACACTAAAGGGGAAGTACAAATACGGATGGGTGAAATCATTATAGTCTGTAAAGGCTTTAACTTAGTTCATAAACTTACACCCTCATGTGAACCCACTGTAATTACTTGTGTGATAGTAACAATAAATGGCAACATAGTGCTTTGTTCTCTGTGTAGTTCAATACCATATTCTATTGTCAGAGTTCAACACCATCAGGGTAATTTATGCAAATAATATGAAGGGTCTCCCATTCACTGCTTCTCCCCGTGTGTTGTGATAATTCAAAAGTAGTTGCATGCATCTTGTCAGTTAGTGCACGATCAAAAATTTCAAGCCTTTGACTACGATTTCATACTGTGATTGTGGTATTAATTTACTGCATTGTATGCACAACATTTATTGTCAATACATGTAAGAGTTCATGTCATACCAGTGGTACAGTGTTAAGTAGTATTATTTTGAAGTATTTCTTTGAAAACTGCACATGGTTTCATCAAAAAGGTTACCATTAAAACTACTTCAGCTGAAAAACATTAATTTCAAAATTTTGATTTCTTCATGCGATGTCATCATAAAATTGCGTGAAAACCAAACATAAAAATTAGTGTACACGTACAACGTATTGTTGATTTTGTTTCTTCTTATTTCATTCTACAAAGTTATCGTGAGAACAAGAAATTTTGGTGGTTTTTTCCTGGTGACCAATTGTTTAGCTAGACAGAGTATGAATATTGTAATAAGTATAAAGAGTGTTTTGACATTGTGTACACTCCTTTGCATGGGAATAAGATGGGAAATTTAGGTCTTGTAAGATACAACTACAAACTGCAGTACAACTGATGGACAAGGGCTGATATATTTGAATTTACAGTATCAGAGATTTCCACAAAAGTTCACCAGACTTCTCTATGAATTTTCACTTGTGTATCTGTCTTGCTATGGCATATTCTCAGTGTATAGAACAGAAATGAATTTGATGTATAAACACTGGGTATGCTTCAATTAACAGAACAAGTATTTAAACCACTCATGAAGTAAAGGTTTCTGTTTTGAATCACAATTCTATTCCTAGAGTTGCCAGAAAAGTAGCACAGTACCTTGGAGATGTGCTTGAAGACCAAAGGGATAAGTTAGCAGAAAACCTCCTTGCCAATGGAGGTAGGTCAATTTAAAATATGTTGTGATTTCATACACATGAAAGTAAACTTTGGTATCCACCTGTATGTAACATAGATGAAGAAATTTTTCCGCGATTCCTTATGTCGCCCACACACACACATAATGTGGATGTATGTCTGTCAATAAGCACATTCAAAATGATATCTGTACTGTTGTTCAGTCACCATTTTATGAGTTATGTCACAGACTGCAATGTTTTGTTGATGATTTACCACGTATCTTGCTGTTAAATCTGCCTGCCTCTTTTCTGTACCTGCTGTCATTCTGTGGAAGATTTTAATGACAAACAAGCTGAAAACTTGTTGGTCAATGGAGGTAACGCAGCCTATGTCTTGTGAATTGCATCATCCTATTCTCTGTTTGTACAAACATTTGACAGTGAAAAACTATGATGAAGCCAGGATAGATTTAATAATAATCAGGTTATGCAAAAAAGTTTATGTTGTGTAGTCTGAACTGTATGGATAATTTGGCATTGGTCATATATTTCTTCCTATTTGCTATGTTATTTGAAATTTGAAGATGAAAAAGCCATGTCATACACAAAATGATATTTTCAAGTACTACTGTAGCAATTTAAAATTTAACAAAAAAGTTCAAAAAACCAACAACTAAGAAATGACTTGAAGTGTACAAGATAAAGGTTAACAATCCACTTCTGTTGCTGACCTATGACCTCAACTGATCTGAAATATGCTTCAACTGTATTTGACAATTTATAACCTGTGAAATCATAAAAGTCAGTTAGTCAGCAATCAAGATACATAAATTATTGGCTTCACAATAGCTTTGCTGACAAGTGTTTACGTCTTTGTGTATCATACATGTACATGGTGAATATGGGGGTTTTAGGGTCAGAATCAAATGTATGCAGTTTGATGAATCGCTCTAATCCAGCTTTGGGTGATTTCCTTCAGGGAGTCTGATACTCTGTGTGATTGCATATTTGATGAATTGAAGGGTTAATAAATGATAGGTTTGTTTTGGTATTTTTTGGTCTTATTTCATTGTCTGTTGCATTGGGTTGTGGGCAGTTATGGTTTCTCATTCCTTGCATACGACACACAGTCATACTTTTCTACATTGGTATGGTACTATACCCATCAGCAAACAGTTCTGCATCGAAAATCACACATTCTAGTGTTAGGGTGCATTTGTTCACATTTATCTCGATAGCATTGCATCACAGGCATCAATGAGACAGTCTTTGTTGATTCGACAATGCAAAGAAATTTCTTAATGATGTTTGGAATACTGAGCTTTGTTTCTTAATATTTTGCTGATAAAATGTTCACAGGAAGAGATCAGAGATTTGAAATGAAAAGAGTTGAAATATCATGAAAAATAATTTACTGTGTTGATAATTTTATCATTCATTCAAGTATTTGATTTGTTCACCCAGCACATGGAGATGATAGGTATAGGTGCATGTAGAGACTATTATAGAAGCAGAATAAATTAGGTAATTGGTTTGGTCACCCTGCACTTTTCACCATTCTGTAATGTGTACCATGTTATATGTCTGGTGCACATCAAGCCAAACCCATGTGTGCTGTGTAATGTTTCAGTGTCTTACATAATGGTTGGATGGTTTGAGTTGTTACAGCTGAAGGTTGCTATATTACACCACTTACTGCCATGTTGATAAACTGAGTTTTGATTATTGCTACCTGCAGTGGATCTGAATACCTACCTTACAAGGTTTCAATGGGATATGGCTAAGTATCCTATCAAACAACCATTGAAGAACATTGCAGAGATTATCAGTAAGGTATGGCTTGTCTCTTTCACAGTTAACCTTTCCACCCCTATTCCTAGTAAACATGTCCACACTATGTATTGATAAGGGGGGATTTGGGAAAAACCATGATTGTGAAAGGGTTAATTGTCAATGTAATGGTGTCAGGACTGTTACCCCAGGACCTACTGATTGAACATTACTCACCCACCAGTTTGGGCTATGGTTAGGGCTAGTCTCTGTCACTGTGGGGCTACAGTTCAGAGGTTACTGTCATAGGATCAATATAGTAGACTACCCTACTAATGTACTATCATGAGAGTGTGAAAATTATCTGATATAGTCTGCAGTATGAGCTTTATACAATCTCCGAAGTAGATCTGTAAGTAGAAAGTGAATCAGTAGATAGCAGTTTACTTGCCTGTCATTAGTTGTACAGTACTTCTCCGTGTATGTACGGATACTTTTGAAATGTGTTCAGATATTACTGGCTGTACTGGTATTAAATATTTGATGAAAATACTTGGACATTAAATGTGTTCAGATATTACTGGCTGTACTGGTATTAAATATTTGATGAAAATACTTGGACATTAAAGTGCAGTGATTATCGCACTGCGCATGTGCGACTTTTTTGTTGATAAACATGAATTTTTATGAATATAAGTCTTCTCAACTTCAATCGGAGTGAGATAGAAGCAGTCCCTCAATTTGTAAACGCCTTTGTAAGACTCAAGATCATGCAAGAGTAAAATGTTAAGATCAGAAACAAACTTCAGTAGTGTATTTCTATTTACAAACTCATGTAAGGCTATGAACATTGAGACAAAACACTCTGCGCATTATGTCGCTGAGTTTACTGGACGCAGTCACGGTGAACAAATGGGGTTTGATCACGTGCGGTAACGTTGGTTGTACTCAAATGCTATGTACAGTACAGTAAAAATACATCACTAAAATGATTAACATTGTATATATATGTAGACCAGCAACAAGCACAATGTAGCTCACAAAAATTACACTCAAGACCATGATCAGCAAGCCAGAGCAGGACACGGGAGATGCTGTTACATCGGTGAGGGAGACGGTCACCGCGTTGACGTACATGGATAAAAGAGAATTTTGCCCCACAACAGACTTGACTCGTGACCATGTTGATCACCATTGCTAACTTCCTCTAGAAATATGTAGCAAGAAATAGTCAATGACAGGAAAAAAAAGACAAAGTGAGCAGGTTTTTCTCAGCATTTGACAGGAAAATTGCATGGCTACGCATAGGGACGTGTTGAGACATCCTGTGGACCTACAATGGATTATAACAGTGATTGAACGGCCTAGTGTAGGCCCACATCGGTGCTATGCAATTTTTGTTGTTGTACCTCCTGATTGCCGAGCAGGTCTGAATTTTCGGTCAAATGAGATAATCCCACAGAAAGACCTATGAAAGGTCCTTCACTTGACTTGATACCGTTACTCGGAATTATCATTTGCACCACACCACAGGGGCAAACTTCGTAGTGGAGTCAGATTTAGAGCCGAGTGGGGCACGCCATATACCCGGTTCTCTTGACCCCAACGTTCATGCAGACCACGGAACAGATGCTTCTTGCTGCAGCGGGCATTGCTTTGCAAGCTCTGGATTTCTGTAGCTTGCGTTTATTGTCAACTGGACTCCTATTGGGCCCTGGAAATAAAAGTTCTCAACTAGAGCCCAGTCATTTGATAGTGTGAGGGCATATTAACACTCGTACAGGTACATGTTCTTAAGTGTGCTTGAACGATAACAGTAGCCAAGCCCAGCTCAAGAAAGTCAAGTTCAAATATGATTTCAATACAGCGTGCCATTCCTGTTCAATATTCAGCAATTATTTAAGTTAGATTAATTGACCTTTTATTGTGTGTTAGATTTGATAAGTGGGTATCGGCTGCCATTTTAACAAGCGGCAATATCGCAAACAACCCGTAACTTAGTGCGGCATTCTTGGATATGTTTTCAACAGGGGACCCCCTCACAAGCATGCGCAGTGCGACAACTACTGCACTTTAAAAGTGTAAGCCAGGACGTGGTGAATGAAATGATGGCTATGCATGCATGTTAAAATGCAGACACTGTTTTTAAAAAGGGTGGGAAGCAGGTAGATGTTGCAGGTAACTTTTCTCCAGTCATGGCAGGGTTTCCCCTGGTATATCGATGTAATCAGATTATGGGAGAGCAGAAATTACACGGAGGATCCCAAATCGTTTGCAAATGTTCCCCAATCTTAGCAAGAAGACTGGTGATGTATACACGCTTCTTCTGATTCAACAACCTATTCTGTACATTGAAACATTGTGTTTTGTGTTTTTAATCATTGGCAGCAAGTATCTCAGATAGACGCTGACTTGAAAGCAAAATCTGCAGCCTACAACAATCTTAAAGGTAGCTTACAGTCACTAGAAAGAAAATCAACGTAAGTACTATTGTTTTGTGTACACATATCACTACAATAACCTTATCGGGCTATTGTAACTAATATTACTATAGCTGCCCTGAGTGATATTGTTATTGTTGTTGTAATTTAGCTGTTGCATGCTTAGTTGCTGTCTCTGGGACATACACCGGTATTATTAAGATTTGAAAACTCTGTGAGTCTATATGATATTGATGTATCTTGTGTAATTACAAAGGTCAAAATATAAAATCATGATGTGTTCCAGCTTTGCAGACGTTGACAGGCACACATACAAAGATAACAGAGTTATTTTGACAATGCATAAAATGTCAAAGATGATTCAGAAGAATGAATTTAGCTTCCATGTCATCATGTGTTAGGGTCTGTGTTTCATAAAGTCACTTTTTTGTCATATATAAGATATATTTGTTTCTGAGTAACAAGGATGAATGGTTTTGCATTATTTTTCCCATCAGTGGTAGTTTATTGACCAGAACTCTAGGTGACCTTGTAAAGAAGGAAGATTTTGTCCTGCAGTCAGAGTACCTGACAACTCTGTTGGTGGTTGTACAAAAGTAAGTAGCTTTGTGTGTTAGTGGTTGTAATGGATGAGTCAAGTTTACCACTGTAGCATTTGACCACTGTTTAATTTTCCAAGATTTATAAAACTATTATTTATCATTGCATTTCTTGGTTTCTTGACTCATTAAAATTAACAAGCAGTGCTTAATATTCTTTTCTGATGCTGTGTTTGAAATGCTCTGAATATCATAAGTTAGTATTTTGCTGGATGAGTGCTCACAAAATTTGCAATCGAACAGATTCATCAGCATCGATAGACATAACGGACCCTTTACACAGAATTACTGCACAACCAGAGGATCAATACTTTCTGCTTGTCCATATTCTGATAAAAGGTAAAATTTTACATTTTTTCATTTCAGAGCTATGTACCAGGATTGGAAATTAAAATATGAAAGTTTGACAGACATGGTCGTACCAAGGTCAACCAAGTAAGTCTGTCATGATAAAAGTGACATTACCTGATATATGTAAGATAGCTTTACAGCTTCTTAAAACAGGGTTAAAAGCAAGAAGGGTTTAATAATAGATCCTGCAAAAATGCCAAAGATCATTGGCTAGAAATGTTGAAAAAAAGATTTATGAAATTAGAGATAGGCTGATAATAGAACGGTTTATATAGAATGAAACCAGTGAATAGTTAGTTAGACAATCACAGAGTGTGCCCAATGTTCAAATAATACAAATGTAGGTAACAAGTACGGTAGAACAAATGAGCAGTTGTAGATATATAGATATGATAATGAATTTCAGCCAACACATTCCATCTAGGCTTACAAGTAAAGGCTGTGTATTATTTGGTGTCAGTGTGTTGCTTAAGCTGGTCAGTTACATGTACTCAAGCATTTTGAAACATTCATTAACCCAGCTGAGTCAGTTGGATGCAAATAAAACTGATGATCAATAATGTCCCACACAGTTTATACTTTAAGCTGCAGGACTGAAGTAGAAATTGAGGACTGAAGTAGAAATTCTGGTCAAATTTAGGGTGAGAAAAAATCCACTAGTGATGAAAGTCTGAAATCTTTTAGTTTTCTGTTAATTCAAAATGATGGATTAGAGAACGATGTATAGTGGTAGTAAAAACCTGTGGGGTGAATCAGTAATAATCCTCCAGATAGTGTATACCTTTGCTGTTGCCAAAATCTGAGCTAAAAATCATTTTATATAGTTTACTTTTCTCTTGCCATTCTGGCCCACGTCCATGATTAGTACCAAGAAAGTGTAAATCATAATCACACCTTTGGTCAGTTTAATGCACTTGAATCACCAGCAAATAAATCAGTAACTGTGTACACTTTTGAAGGGTCTCCTGAACCAAACTCAACTCCTCAACTTCTATGTGTTCCCAAATATTAAAATAAAGCAATACATGTATTTCCATCATGTCAGTCAGAACCATGATTTTACTCAGTCAATGAGTCTGAACAGACAAGAAAATGAAATAGATAAGGCAATGTATATTTCAATTGTCTTTTTTGCAGGTTAATTTATGAAGATGGTGAGTACGGTTTGTTCACAGTAACTCTATTCAGGAAAGTTGTGGATGAGTATAAACATCATGCAAGGGAACAAAGGTGAGTACAAATAATATGAAAGCCTGTATCAAAATAATTGCTATACCAGTTGTCATTCTGAGTGTTATGTTGACCATTTGAAACAGTTTAAAATGTGTGGACTGGATATATACTTGATTCTGTACGAACTTGTAAATGAAAAAGAGCAACAAAATATCTATTGCATTGAAATTTTGAGATAGTGATGAAAGTAACACCCCAGTGTTACAAGTTTCACTGTGAGCAATGTTACCAGGGGTCAGGGTTCAAAGGATGAACACTGTGAGCAGTGTTACAGAGGGTCACGATTCAAAGGATATATATTCATATCTTTCCTGCAATAGCCTAGACCAAACAATAACATTACCTTTCACTCTTGTGACACTGCTTTATCTAAGCTCTGTTGAAGTACTGAAGGCTATCAACACTAAATTTTTCGATTTTGAACAATTCAGTAGCCATGAGCCAAGAAAGCTTTACTCATGTCATGTTATATTTCACAGGTTTGTTGTCAGGGATTTCACTTACAATGAAGAGGAACTAGTCGCTGACAAGAACGAAATCTCAAGACTCGTCTCTGACAAAAAGAAACAATTTGTAAGTCGTTTAAATTTTTTTGATGACATTTGTGATAGGAAATGATGGCATTATGCAGAAGCAGCAATGCAGATGTTTGAATACCCATCCAATTTGAGATTGATATCAAAATCATTTACCACATGTGTTTACAATACTGTTGAAACAATATCATTATTTTGATGTAGTGAATGGACAGCTTTATGCATGTCAATTATGTTTTTAAGTACGAATACTTTGTCATATGGGGCATATAGTGGATCTGAACTAAGTATCAAATAAAGCTGGAAAGTACTTGAATGATAATTTTACCTGTCTTGTCATAGTATATGATAGTCATTCAAATATTCTATTCCTAGGGTTTCATGGTTGAACATGTTATCTTATCATGTGTCTCAATGTAGAAGCAGTTGAATGGCTCACAAACCAAACAAGAAAATTGTACTTTACTGATAGATAAATGTCATATTATGAAGTGCCTGTAGCATCTATTCTATACCGCACACTAATTCATTCACTGTTTACTTTTACTTTGAGTAGGGCCCTCTAGTGAGATGGTTAAAAGTGAATTTCAGTGAGGCATTCACTGCCTGGATTCATGTGAAAACTTTGAGAGTTTTTGTTGAATCAGTGTTGAGGTGAGTAGATCATTTCATTTAGACCAAGGAAAAAATATGATAACTGATCGAAGCTACTTTGGACCTGCTGACAATAACCTGTTTTTGACATAAAAGCAAGGCCGTACAAAATCAGGGAAATTTTGCCAAATGTTTCAAGTTCCTTGTGTTGTTGCACAAAGGTTCCTACCTCCCTATCTTTCTCCAGGAACGTTATTATAGAAACAGACGCAATATCTGTTTTAGCCTCATGTTGATTATGTCAACATGAAAAATTGCATCACTCAAAGATAACTCAAACTCTAAAATTTCAAGTGCTCTTTCTTTTGTCAATATGTGTGAATAACTAATTCCGTGACCAAGGTGACTTTGCGTAAATGTCTTACTGGAGTTTTGAACGGTGGCTCTGTCAGTTGTGTACATGTTATATCCCTTACAACAGTTAATAAAATGACTGTTCTTTCAAGCTGATGTTTACATAGATGCATAATACACAAGAAAAGAAAACCAATCCACCAAGAGGTTTTGGTAAATTGTTTTTACCTGTATTAGGATTGGTATCAAATTTTGTGCAACGGCACAATGACAGGGGTAGTGAGATTACATAATGACCAAGATGATATGTTCTATGCTATCTAGGTATGGATTGCCTGTTAATTTCCAAGCCATGTTGTTGCAGCCATACAAAAGGCAAACCAAGAAGCTTCGGGATGTTTTGAAAACTTTGTACAACCATCTAGACTCCAGTGCATTCACCTCCTCTGATGTAAGTTAATGTAAAACATTACACACATATTGACTGGCCATGAGGGCAACAGCATATGTCTGTAACCAAAGGAACTGTGAGTCACCCCCAAAAACAGACTTTCCCGAGGCCGAAGGCCGAGGGAAACAGTCTGTTTTGGGGGTGACTGACAGGCGTGTTTTATAACACACCTCATCCGCAATCATGCATAAGAACATACCGTACACAAAACTTGTCGCATGTAATATGCTGGAGTGCTTCGGCAAGAAAAAGTTTTCCTTTCAGGATTGCAATACTTCTGCAAAATGTTCAATGCACCTTTGATTAGCATTTTCGTCCATTTCGAGTCTTTGTTGGACACCAGAGCATTCAGTTCTTCAGTAAGTAGGATAAACCTGGACATTTCTTAACTATTGTTTTGATTGGCCGCAGATGACATCTTTGTTTACATTCCGGTTCCTGCATGCACCAATGTCGTTTTTGACGTCAGCGGGCATCATTTCTTGGAACTGATGCCTGGCAGGCAACATTCCGACAAATGATGCCTGATGACGTCGTTAATGTGGATCAGCACAAAAAGAACGCATTCCACGTGACTATCAATTGGCAAATTAGAATAGACCTCTTTTAACCATCGTGTGTCCTCTACTCTGTGAAATGTCAACCTTTTTTGCCTTCCAAATGGTCAATGTGCACAATTACCAGACTGAACTTGTTGAAAGATTGTCCAGTCTGTGATAGACCTGCAGAATCTTACAATCTGTACTTCCATGTTCACTGCAAAGAATCTTTCTGAGATTTCTCAACCTTCTGCATTCAGAACAGTATCAGGTAGTTGTCAAATTCATGATTTTTGTGTCCATCACATTCACGGACAAAGCATTGAAAATGGAATGGAATGCAAGCTGATTATATACACTAGTCAGCTCACCTTCCATTCCATGACACAGGACAAAGACAGATCCAAGTTACAGTTCATGTACTGTACTATGAGAAGTAGCACTGACTTCTTTGGTTTTTGAAATCAATACTTTTCATCAAAAAGTGCTGCAGGGCAAGCTGTGTTTGTTTTCTTCAAAGTTTCAGTAGGAGTTGAACTCAAATGCTGATGTAGAAATATAGTGTCAAAGTCAGCAGCATGGTGGAAATCAAAGTAAAGAAAATATTGCAAAAATGTACTGGTAGTTTGTCACTTGAATATAAGAAACTACCATCAGTTATAGTAATACTGTTGTTGAAATTCATTGTCACAAAGTCCTTGTACATGCCAATTCTTATTTTCCATGCTTTCTCAGTGTTCTCTTTTAATGTTTTGTTTATTTCCATTTCATTTCAGATAGCTGATGATATTCCAGGATTGGGTCTCTCAGGCCAGGAATATTATCCATATGTGTATTACCATATTAATGTTGATTTCCTGGAGAAGCGTTAGACATTGCAATCATCTCACCTCATTGTATCTCAGCGATGATGTCAAAAGGAATATTTTATGAATAGTGGTGAAGGAAATTCAAGGTTCATAGATGCAAAGCCTATATTTAGTTAGACTCAAGCCAAGTCTTAGAAATCTATGTAACTTCTCTGTACAAAATGCTGTGACTTTCTGTCAAAGGGGTGTATTTGGGAGCTCTGCCATAATTTAATTATATGTTTTAGCTTGTGTTTTATCACAATTAATCACTTGGGCTGTCAAAAATTTGTGTAAATGATGATTTATTCAGAATACTACATCAATCGGTTCATTACTGGTCAAAAACTCATGTACAATATTATTGTGATCAACTAGTATTTGATTTCATAAACTCTACCCAATTTTTATTTTTTTATCATACTGTCATCATGTCTTATACTTTCAGTATGGAGGTGTTGATCATGTGTAAAACACTGCTAATAAAAGACACTTCCGTTCCCTAAAAATGTGCAATAAGGAACTGTATGGTGAAAAAACAATAGATTGATTTACCTTTCTCTGTGCAGAATTCTATCAACTACCCCACTCATGTTGTGTATCGTTCTCATTAGGTTGGCTTTTAGAGATAGTAAAATAAAATGTGTATGTCAGAATCATTGCTAGGTAAAGTGATGTTACAAGACATTTAGTGTATGATGTATGGTTTATTTCACATGAAGATTTCCCAGCAGAGAATGGAACTGCCAAATTAAGTGAGGTTTTGAAGTGGTTTTAGTACATCGTTTGGACTTTGAATTTTAATCAAATTTTCAGTTTTATTTGCACTTCCAGTACTTTGAAACGAGATTTGTCCTCATCAAATAATACAGTTTCCATGACATACAATGAAATCGTACTGTGCTGAACAGAAAATGTTGTAATGTAATCAAAGTATCTAAGCATCTGTCCTAACCTGCTCTTACCTCGTGTCTTGCATTCCTCTGAACCTTGTCAACAATAGAAGATATAAGCTGTATATATATTAAAGTGACTCAATTTAGGTCATGTTTGTCAAATAAACATGTATTTGCAACTATGTGTAATATTGGTATCCCATAGTCTTATTGGTTTTTATTTGCACATTGGCGATCATGTTCATTTTGGAGAATGTAAAGTGCCCTCAGTGTTGAAATTTGGAAAGATTTAATGTTGTCAATGTGTGGTTTGTCATGTGTTTTCCATAGTTAAGGGTTTGGTGAATAGTTCCATCTGGCAATCTTGTGACATGTGAATAGACACCTCATCCAGCTGTATTTTGAAATTGTTTTCACCCTGCACTCCACAAGTGATAAGGAATCTATGTTCTTCTACTTTTCACCAATATCAAGTCAGTGTAGACACCTACCCTCAATGTTATCACATACTTTTAAAGAAGTTATAAGATGTATGAAATACTCCAAAACTCCATTTGTAACATTGTGTTTTTTGGCTTCTGGTTGATGTCAGAAGTTCCTTTTTGAAAGAAAAGATGTTTCTGTGTTAAGAGATGTAAATTTGTACAGTTAGATGTGTGTAAAAATACCGTGTAAAAAGGGAAATGGAAATTATGAAAATTTATGTAGTCAAACGTTAACATTAAACAATTTCCTATTATGAATGGTAACAAACGTTCATGTGCTAAGTGACACTATTTTCAGAAACAAATGTGAAGTATAATTGTTATGCATGGATGATTTGCTCAGTACGCGTTTTGCATCCTATGAAACATTAACAACTGAAATCGTGATTTTAGGTCATACTAGTCTCTTGTGATGGGAAGAGCACAGATACTGGAAAGAATGCTTACCTGACTAAATACAAGTTAGCTTCTGAATATTGAAAATTATCATTTATGTGATAAGATGCAAGGTGTATTGCAGTACATTGAATTCCCTTTGACAGACAATCTGCTCAATAATTTCAAAATTTGAGATAGTGGACATATAGAATGACAAGCCTTGTGTATTTGTGTAAACATGCATCGACATAGAGATACCGGTAGTTGATTTCATGATCTGTGCATCACTCATCAAATACTTATCTCCGCTGAATGCAGATTAGAGATGGTGGAGTGAGCTTTGTGAAATTAGAGATAGTTTGATCTTTGCAATTGTGACGGCCACTGAGTATTGAAATTGGGAAATGTTGATGAATCCAGAGTAAAAGTGAGATTACACCTGTGAGGAGCACTTTCTTGAAGAATGTTTATTATTTGTGTATCTTGTCATATGTCAATTTGTAAAACAGCTGATTATTTGCAGTGTAAAGATATGTCACTTTGAAGATGTGTAATGAACCAAATAAAGAAAAGAAATAAATTGTCCATGAATTGTGAGATGTATTAACAAAATCTCTGATGAACTATCTGTCTGCGTTCTGCTTTGTGTCACCTGATGAAACCGTGGATTGCTTCACTGTGATATTGGCTTGAAATGAAAAGGACAGAATTTGTATAACACTGAGCAAGCATGACCACTGAACTCAATATTCAAATGTCAGATTTTACTCAACCACAGTTGATATTTTGATACTCGGGAAATTTATGATTGTTTTTGTGTACATGCTCAGTACATATTTGCATGTGTTCTGGCTGTTGCAAACCATGTTGATAATTGAGAGAGGAAGACTGATCCATGGTAGTGTGATTTTGTGTGTTGAGTGCATCTCACAATTATATATATATTGGTCATATTTTTCAGTAGACTGCTATCAGTCTGCCACATGCCAAAAGGTGCTCATAGTCAAAGCAAAAAAAAAATACTTCTGAAATATGAATATTGTTTTTAAAAAACTTGGTATTTTGTCAGGGTTGGGCTTCCTTTCCACTATCATTGAACAGGTTCAACAGAGTTGTATACATGTTTTATGGACATCAAAAAACCGCTATGACCAGTGTGAGCTATGTGTTCAGTGATTTTCTATGTACTGCAGAGAAGAAAAGAAACTCAACTCTAACCACTTAAGTGTTTTTTCAAGTATTGTGGAGTAGAAAGGAAGCTCAACCCTGATTAACTAACCTGATCTTATCAATAATATTCATATTTCATAATTGTTTAAATATATGTTTTGCTTTCCTATAAAGGCTTATCCACCTGTGAGTCTGCTAGTTTTAAGGCAAGTCAGCTATTTGGTTGTTCACTGTCTTTCCAATTTTTTTTTTCATGCACCGCTGTTGCTCTTGCTGCTGTTCACTTATTTCAGTCTAAGGCACAGGCGCCCGTTGGGTGGGTAGTCTGCTAGATATATCGATTTTCTGCTCAATCAATGATTTCGTGCTCTCTCTGCCCGCAAATACAACAAAAATACTCTTAAGGTGGCAGATCAGGACAAAAATTGATTGATCTAGCAGACTACCCAACCCACGGGCGCCTGTGGTCTGAGGCCCCTGATCTATGTGGCAATAATACAAAGAAAATATGTAGCTGGCTTGACCGTAATATCTTACTAGTAGTTTGTCATTATTAAAGTCTGTTAACCAGGACTATTCTATAGCTGATGAGTTGTTTGACTATAATTCAATCAGAAAACAAAGAAAATCTCTGAGCCAAAGAAAGTTTCTGAGACGCGAAAATCGTTACACTTTTTTTTTTAAAAGATAAACTTATTTCAACAAATTCGCAATAAAACAGATCTACATTACTGTGAATGTGTTAAAATTACAATGCAACTTGTCTGAAAAAAAATAACCCCACAAAAAATCAGTCATTTAACAACAAAGATCATTATAAAAATGCAGTCAGGATGCATTCATCTCTTTCAAGTTTTACTAGACTTGAAAACATGTGATAAAATCCTATTTATCCATGAGGAAAGATAACATTTTAATTGCATAACATAGGATTGAAGGGAAACTTTAATCCCATCAAGAGTAACCAAATTTCGAATATTCCAAACTGCGTATTTTACAAAGGAAGTAATACAGTAAATAATGTCAGATGTTGCGTTATTATCAGTTTCGATTCCTGCAATTGCTAATCTTTTGATATTGATATGAATATCAAAGTTGTGTTCTGATCTTTGACAAAAAGAAATACATTTCTACCAGATTTCTTTTACATATTTACACTCAAATAGGATGTGTTCCAGTGTTTCTTCTTGGCCACAAATATGGCATTTCCCATCACTTGAATTGAAAGTTTTGGCCAAGCTTTCTGTGACTAGGCCTCTAATTGGAAAATCTTCCAATTTAAATCATTTACTGAATTGCTAACAATTCCTGTTGAATAAAGTAGCTTTGCAATTGTCAGTGAGACTTAGATTCTCAGCCCATTTTTGACCAATTTGACCTTTGACTGCATGTCATTTCTTATCAACTTATTTCCAATAAAGTGACTTGGTTTTGACATCGATTTTTGTCAGACCATAATTCTCTAAGTCTAACATATCATAGTTTTCTTCATCATTTTTAATATTGTCATTATACCACAGAACTTCACTAAGAAGATTCTGTTTTGATGTTGGTAATTCACTCTTGTAAGTCTAAGTGACTTCCAGGTATTTAACATATCCCATACACCATTGGGGTTTGTTTGTTGTTGACTTTGAAATTGAGACGGAGATAGTGATAATCACTATTCAGTTTATTGTCAAAATTCGCCATGAAATACTTTGATAAGCTGGCCCATTTAGGGGTCCCTTTATCTGGATTTTTCTCAAATAATTTCATAAGCCACTTTAATTGGAGTGCATTAATTTTCTGTTCAATGTCGACAACTTTTTTGCTACAGTCATCATATCTTTGAATGAAAATGCCCCTTTTTATAACTTCTCATTTGTCTCTCCAAATAAAATTCCATAATTTACTATTTGCTTCATTAATGATTTCCTTAGGTACGTGATCAAATGATGCAAGGTACCATAATTTTGATGCAGCCAGCATATTAGCTACTATTTAAAGGCAGTTCGTAAATTTTTCCATCACTGTTTTCCAGTTTTCTCTAGATGTGTTACTGTTTCCAAACCCAACTCCCAAGATCTGAAACCCTGTTTGAAAAATCGATCCCTTCCACTGAATCAGTATTGTTTTCAAAACTCCCGGCCCATAAACCTTTAGATTTCTTCTTGTTCAGCTTTGCACCTGTTGCTTTTTCATATTTGTCAAACATTTTCAACGACTGTGTAATGCTTTCTAAATTTCTCAAGTAAGCATATAGAGTCGTATCATCTGCATAACTCTTAATTTTTTCCTCTTGGTAGTATATTAAATCCTGGTGATATGCTGTCATCTTTACGAATATTTTCGACTAGCACTTCTGCTGCCATAATATACAGTAATGGTGATAAGGGGCACCCTTGTCTCATACCCTTATGAAGTTGAATACTGCGAGAAAGAAAGCTATTGCACTTAATTGTGCATGTTGTAGTACTGTTATAAAGAATTTTTATCCACTTGATGAAGTCAGTGCCAAAGTTAAATTTGTCAAGGACTTGAAAGAGGAAATCTGTTTAACCTGTCAAAGGCTTTTGTTTGGTCAAGACTTATGACAATAAGTGGTTTATCAGTAACATTTGCACATTCAATAATATCTCTAGTATAAAAGACAATATTATCACCTATCTCCCGCCCCGGGATGTATCAACACCATACTGATCTGGGCTGCAATCATTCTCACACTCACGCAGGACTGAGTAGAATAGCGCCGACTCGAGTTTGCATTGTGTAGTATTATCAGGTACGAGAATTCATTCGTAAAACGAGATTGAGTCGGGTGGCGAGACATTACCAGCAGCTCTCCAGATCGGTGGACCTTTTGTCTGAGAGGAATTATTTTGACTCCAAAATGTCCACAAACAACCTTGCCGCTCTGAGGAAAACTGTCAACCAGTTGAAGCTTGAAGCTAACCTCGAAAGAATGAAGGTATCACAGGCCGCCTCAGAGTAAGCTTGACATTATATTTTTGGATGGCGTAGTGCTTCAGTGGCGTCGCGCTGAAAATTATCAAACGATTTTCATCCATATCCCTATTCATTAATTGCATTGAACACATCACAATGTAAGCATTCGAGAAAAAAAACAGCACATCTTTGTTTGATATTATTGATCAATAGGCGTCAACCTGTGATGAGACATCGCTAATTTATCAACAACAAATGGTGAAAAGAAGTACTGATTTGAAATTTACAAGGCCTTGTATTTGATTTTGAAGAGCTCAGATCTTGAGTCAAATGCAAATTTGCATCGTTGCCTTGACGATATGGGTTTCTAAGTAGCCTCTCGCCCGTGAATACATGTATCGGCCGTCACCGTCGGCGCTGACAATGATTGTATAACTTTACCATGAATGTTCTATGGCTAGAACATTCATGGTTGTACTGGAACCCAGCATATGTTCATTGTCACACACGATATTTTACCCCGCTCGTCTATTTGTCTCATCCATCATGAAGCCTAGAGAGTACTACCTCCATGCATCCATCATATTTATAGCGCGCCCGGACTCGACCAGGGTGTGGTCGGGGGGCACGGAGACCAAAGCGGAGAAACAGGGTCTAGGAGGCCAAAGCGAAGAAAGCTACCATCATATTGACGTATAATAAAATATACACGTTTTGAACAGCTAGCTTTCGACTTGTGGCACAAGAATAGTTGAAGAAGTGTTACATGTATATGTATTGTTATCTAGTACATTGAATGTTGTTCTCACTTCAAGTTGCAACAAAATTTAGCCACCATCAAGTCTTGTGAATCTCAACCCTGAGCAAAATTTAAGTTGAAAAGATGGCAAGTGTCAAACATACACTGACATTCAGCCTTGTTTATTGATACATCATGAAAGTGGGAAGGTAGTCTGATAACTCACCACCATTAACATGCCTCTCATTTGACATGTCTTTAATTTTACAGTTTGTTGCAGTACTGTGAGCAAAACCAGAATGTTGACTACTTACTGATTGGTGTGCCTGCTTCAGAGAACCCTTTCAAGGAGAAGAAATCTTGTGTTCTCTTATAGACTCCAAAATATCACATTTTAAAATTTGACTTGGTAAGTTGTTTTACAGTTCTTACAGAGTCATCACTCACTTTTGTTTTTAGTCCCCATGGACACCGTCCGGGGGACTTATAGGTTTGGTCATGTCCGTGCGTGTGTGCGTGCGTCCGTGTGTGCGTCCGTCCGTCCGTCCGTCCGTTCACGCAGATATCTCAGAGATGCCTGGAGCGATTTCATTCAAACTTGATACAAGGATTACTTCATATGTCATACATATGCACATTGATTTGATTTGTGATACGATCCAATATGGCCGCCAGGCGGCCATTTTATTACGATTTTTTCATGTACAGAGCCATAACTCGGGCATATCTCAACTGATTTTATACAAAGTTGGTACAAGGACATCGACCTATATCATACATATGCACGTCGATTTGTTTTCTGATACGATCCAATATGGCTGCCAGGCGGCCATTTTATTACGATTTTTTCATGTACAGAGACCTAACTCAGACATGTTTCAACCGATTTTATTCAAAGTTGGTAAAAGGACATTGACCAATGTCATAGATATGCACGTCAATTGGTTTTGTGATACGATCCAATATGGCTGCCGTGCGGCCATTTTGTTACGATTTTTTTATGTACGAAGCCATAACTCAGGCATATCTCAACCGATTTTATTCACAGTTGGTACAAGGACATTGACCTATGTCATACATATGCACGTCGATTTGTTTTGTGATACGATCCAATAAATTAAATTAATTGCCAATTTGCATTTACAAGATGAACTTTTGTTTTTAGGGTGAATGTCCAGAAGCACTGCATCAAACTTTATAAAATATGGTACCAGTGATAATCTATCAGTGTTATGATAGGATGCAAAAATGTTTTGCAACATCCTGTTGATTAATTCCTAGTTGACTCATTTAACCCTTTTCCTGCCAAGTCGGTGAAAATCCGCTTGAAATTCGGTGTAGCCAGAATCTAAGCACTGGTGACCGTTATTCTCCCAACCCGGTGGAAATCGGGCCCTTTTTGGGTACCCCCTTTCCTGCCAAGTCGACGGCACTACGTTTTGCTATCCCCTGTGCGTTTAGGGGTCATCCGAGGAGAGGTTTTCTGACAAGGAACGCCTTTTCCCCTCGAAATGGGTTCGCAGGGAGTCGATAGACAGGGAAAGGTGCAGAAACCTCTCCGCCAGTCCCCCACACCCGAGGGGGGCTGGGTTTTTTTTACCGCTTTTTAGCGGACTTGGCAGGATAGCATGGTGACGTTTTCTGGCGGAGTTGGACAACTTTGGCTGCCTGGCCAGGGCTCGAAAATTTTTTAAAAATTCACTTGCCAAAGGGCAAGTGAATTTTCAATTTCACTTGTCCGGAAGAAAAATTCACTTGCCCTGAATTTCAGATGATTTAAGGAGTAAATGTGTATGGTTTTATTAATGTCATTGTAAAGAAACAATAGCTGTAACTTACTGATAAATTTGTGTCCTTATTCTGTGTATCAAAAATAATATCTTATATAACGTATACATGCACAGTGTTTCGGCCAGCTTTTGCTAGCATGGGGAAACAGTGACCCATAGTAGGTCTTAATGGGGACAAATTAAATTTTAGGGGGACATGTAATGTATTTCAATAAAACACCGGTACATTGTCATTGTGTGTCATCATGACCTGGTACCTTGTGTTAAATAGGCAAGTCAGGTAGGTGCACCAAGGGTAAGTATATAATAGGCCACTGGTGTTGTGTCAAATTGTGCCCTTGTGAAACTTTGAGTATCATTTAGTTTACTGCTACCACGTGGTATGTGCATAAACTGCAGGGTTCCCCTGAGTCACCAAAATGATTAGCCAACTCATTAGCCAAATCAAAAATCTTGTAGCCACTTTGAGCAACTTTTAAACAGTTTATGATCTCAAGTGTAGCAACAGCTTTCTCGGCATTCAGGAGTTCCTAATTTTACAAATCAAGATGTTTTGTATGTTGTTCATGATAGTTTTTACATTAAAGAAATATTTGTTTAGTTTTTATTACATTAATTATCTGTATTTTTTATGACATTGAAGGGATTGAAATACTTTTTCATTTCTAGTGGTAAACTTTTGCCTCAAGAAATAATTAGGTGGCAATTCTAAAAATCAGGTAGCAATGTGAAGTGTATATTACCACAGATACAGAATACTTCTGCAGCATTGAGTCAGTGTTCATAGTATGACAACTTATCATACATATACACTACAAGCTCCTTATGCGGTTTGTTAGCCACACAAATACAAATTTTCCATGCAGAAGAAAGCATTCGGTAGCATAGTGACAGTGTAGATACGAGTATTGTGGTATTGTGTCATTGTTGTGATCAAGCAGGCTCAATAGCATCTTCAGCATAAGTATTTTTCTTGAGACAAAAAGGGTCAGGTCAAAATCCTTTAAAACAAGACACAATGATATTGTTCAATTCATTTCCCAATGTTTTAAAGAGTAGTAATAGTTTTAATGATAATGATAACATTGTAGCCTAGGAACATTTTCATTTGATATTTTGATATCATCAAGAAATGTCTGGTGATGTTCACTATTACATCATTAAACTGGAGGAATCTGCAGAAATATTAATGTGATGATTTGAAATGGATATGCTTACTGCAACTACTGTTGACAATTTCCCTTTGCCATCGCTGTTAATAAAATTTAATTTAAAACTGACAGTCAAGCTAAATGCCATTAAATTGGAAAGCAAGAAATTACCTTTTATCATAAGATTGTACCTATTAGACCTCCCTAGGTGGTTTCTTTTGAACCATAATTGTGTACTTAAAGGGTCTTCATTCATGACATCACCTAAGATGACCCAGATTTGACCTTTCAGAAAACCTCTAGTTTTTCTCTTTTTCCCTTGTATTCTGACTCTGTTTGTGAAAGTTTCCTTTGAAATAATGGTTTTTACTATCAAACTGAGTAATTGCAGGCCAAATTTTGATTCAAGCAAAGTAGGTAAAACTTGGACTGAAAAGGACGGCCGGTACGCGGGAGTCACACAGGCAAAGCCAAGCCTCAGTGTATTCATGTATACGTCCATGATGTAGCACGGTCCGTCCATGAGGGACTGAGAGGGACCGTGATTGCAGTATTGAACAGCAACAATGTTTGCTTCACGTACCAGGGAATTTGTAACTTTGTAGAAAGGAGAGTAAAGTGTTTCAAGGAGAGTAAAGTGTTTCAATACATTGTAACTTGCAGGAAGGAGGGTAAATTGTTTCAACACCTTACAACATTTTATTGTAAAGCTGTAGTTTTCTATTGAGGAGGCATCGTGACATGATTTCATTAGAAGAAAAAACTTAAAAGCGTGCAAAGACGTCAATATTTTGCCATTTTGTAACCAAGCAGAACAGAGCTATTTTATCGGCCGGCCATATCGAAAGCGGCACACTCAAAGAACTAGAGAGTGGCAGCGCGTGCGTACGTACAGTGGCCTCATTGAAATTCACTTGTCCGTCGGGCTGGGAGAATGTTGTTTTTCACTTGCCCGGACTCAAAATTCACTTGTCACGGGCGTCGGGCGGCGAGAATTTTCGAGCCCTGCTGGCACTATAGAGATTGCTGCCGAACTTGACCAACTCGGCAATGCTAATCTAGAAGGCTACCTCTTGCAAACGACTTGGCAGATATGCCGATGGTGCGAGACGAAAGTCACTTATTCAGTTGTGCGTGACTGAAAATGAGAACGTATTTTTGACGGGACGGCTCGACTTGTTCCTCCGATGGAACGGATATGAACGACTCGGAAATACCATTACAAACTGGTGTCCGACGTACTAAGCTGGGCTTCAGCTCTGCAAGTTCAAGCCAGGCAACGTCCTTCACCGCCTTGGCCATGCCATTCAATGGACGTAGCTTTGGATTTTTTATTTATTCCATCGTCCGAAGTATTGGCTCTGGTTTGCAGGCAAACGTATCCTCTTGCCGACGCATTGGTAACTACGTACGCTGTTTGCGTACAGAGAATTCAAAAGGTGACATGAGGTCAATATGCTACATGTACGGGGATACCGCCTGCATTTAGCAGGGACTGTTTTTGTTATGCAAACCAGCTAGCAGTACAATATGGCTGCCAGCATGTGGACACGTCGATGGCTAGAACAATGGAAGCATATTGCGTTGCACCCGTGCATCGCAAAAGTGAACTGAAGACTTGGGGGTAGTGACTGGTTATCACTGGTTAGCTGCAGCCCAAGCCATGTCGGTACAAACCCGTACCTGACTGAGGACCACTCGATTAAGTCAGTAATGAACGGTAACACTCGTAAGCCAACTCCAACTGAGCTGGCAAAACTACGTGGAGCTGTGCTTCAATGGCTCAGCCATGTCGTTAATACAACGGCAAAAACGTAGTTTTTGTGCTACACTGCCAAGTCGTTAGAGGTACGTATTCAATTGACCCTACCCTGGGGAAACAGGACAGGTTTGACGGTGCTGCTGCACCCCTAGCACGACCCTCAGGGTCTCTGACTAACAGACGAGTGAGGTGATGTTTGTGTCTAGCGGACGTACGTAATACTGAAGGAGTTTATTTCCGAAAAAATAAACATGAAACGGCAATAAAATGACGCACTCCCAGGGGCAAACAAAGCCGGTGACCTCAATTTTTTTCTGCAGCAACCCTTGAGCTCCTTCCCCTGTCTACGGGCATGTAGAAATTATCGAAGTCTAACACGTATAAGTACGGCTAAAACTACCCTGAAAATGGGCGATTTCTGCCAAAATGCCTGGCAGGATAACATGCAGGAGAGCCAATCTTTTGCAGGCACATATTATGGGCGGTTTTCTACTGACTTGACTTACTCTGGTTCAGATTTTATAGATCTTACTGCTGTATCATCTTACTTAAACGATATACAATTGTGGTGTGATTCCAACAAACTGACAATAAATAGGAGTAAGACAAATTTTATTATATTTAGAGGCCGACGTAAGAAACTGAATGTCTCGGGTTCTGTTTACATCCGTGACGAGCAAATCAGAGAGGTTGATGTTGCCCCTTTTGTGGGTATTTTGTTGGATAAGCATCTCTCTTGGTCTGAACATATTGATAAGATAAATAAGATTATTCGGAAGAAATGTGGAATTTTGTACAGACTCAGATCCATTTTACCTTTACACATTTTGTTACTTTTGTACAATGCATTTATACTTCCCCACATCAGCTACGGCCTAGAAGTCTGGGGAAGTACGTACTCTACACGCTTAAACTGTATCTTAGCAGCCCAGAAAATGATTGTTCGCACGATGATGTTCAAATCAACCACAGACCACTCAGCTCCTTGTTTCTCTCAACTTAATATTCTTGATGTTTTTAAACTCCATAAATTCCTTCTAGGTACCTTCGTGTACAGCTTGATTCACAAGCATTCACCACATATATTATCAGATTACTTCAGTGTCAGTTGCCATGACTATAATACTAGAAATTGTCAACTTCAAAACCTACGTCCATATCATGCAATGACAAATTCAGGCCAGTTTGCTGTTTCTTTTTCTGGAGCAAGAGTTTGGAATGACATACCTTTCCATATAAAGTCCACAAACTCTCTCCATAACTACAAACACACTTTTAGACAATATTTGATCAATCAGTAACAGATTTCACTTTTGCCATGTAGTAATTTAGTGATCTTCTACGATATTGTAATTATTTCAGCACTTTTCTTTTATTTACTTAAAGAACTATTTGTTATTGTTATCATGAGCCCCCTTTGCTAACTGTTTTTTTCAGACAAGCTACCATGACGGGGTTTGGGCTAGACTAGCTGTAAGCTATTTCCCGACTCCCCATTTACCCTCTACATTGTTATTTTCTCCCTCTCGAGTTCATGTGTCATGTAATTGACTTTTTCAAATCGGGTAAATAAACCATTATTATTATTATTTATTATTAATAACGGACAAGGGCGCTCGGCAGGAAAAGGGTTAATGAACTTTAGGATGGTGGCCTACATTGGTTTTATGTTTTCATCACCATGGAACTCATTCTTGGCCGTTGAGCGCATCTGTATCAAAGTATTTTTATCACAGACCTAATTAATGAAGAGGACTCTATCCTCTCTGAGGACTTGTAATCAAAGTACCCATTAACAAGTGGGGACTGTGTCATCAACGATGACTTGTTAAATCATAAACAGTGAACAAAGGCATAATAGACTGATAATTTTAAACGTTGACAATAAGATTGTCTTGAGAGGGTGTTTTGTACTTTCCCATCAAGAGAACTTCCACATTGAAAGAATGTTACTATTTTACTTTGATTAACTTCAACTTAGACTGCATCATCAAGCAGATCTTAAACCTACCATGTTCATGGTAGGTAGTTCATACCCGAAATACTCATTTTGGCTGTCCTTTAGCTTTCTTGTTCATCACATACATGGTATGTACACTTGCAGACATTACAAGCATTATGGTATAGTGTATGTCAATGTACTCTCTTGGGACTTGAAATAATACTTTCATCTGCACACTTGGATACCTTTGACAGGTGGTGCATTTGTCCTTGTAGACAGGTTGAAATTTTCAGTCTATCATAAAATTAACTCTTAATCATTTGTGCAAAAGTTGAAAATTTACATCAGGAAAATTTAGAAAAATTTTTAGAATAGTTTGAAAAGGATCAGTCACTCTACTAATATAGTAATTATCAGTACCTATTAGACTGCCATATCGGAATATTACTGGTATGTATATCGACTATTTATTGTAGGGCAGGTTCTTTACTGATCCTGACAGGTAACCCTAATTTTGAAATCTTGAGCCCAGCAGATGAGGAATATTGTTTTCCAAACAAGTCACTGGAAGAATTTTTAGCTCACATTTGGTTTTACCAATGTGAGTTTATCGTATAGGCTGAAGTCGATGGCGTCTGTATGTATGTATGTATGTATGTATGTATGTATGTATGTATGTACAGTATGTCCATCAACATCAAAAACACGCAAACTGCTGCACGTTTCAGCTTGGTATTTGGTGTGTGGATGCATCCTGGGCTATAGATGGGATTTTGTTCAAATGAAGTCTGCATTGCCAAAATTATGCAAATGAGCTTAGAAAATGTGAAAATGGTTAAGAATTAATAACTCAAGAACCGCTTTTTTGATTGCTTTGAAAATTTGTGTGCAAGTACCTTAGGTGAACCTTATACAGTTTTATGAATATTGTGAAGATATCCTTAATTTTGTATTTTTGCTGAATTTTTTTGTGATTTTTCTCATTTTTAGCTACTATAGACTATAGTCTATAGAAGCTATTGGGATGGGTATCCGTCCGGCGTCCGTCGTCAGTCTGTATGTATGTATGTATGTATGTATGTATGTATGTATGTATGTCCGTTTGTGAGGCGTCCGTCCACTCAAATATCTTGAGAACCGCAGTACTTACTGATTTGATATTTGTTGTGTAGATGAAAAATATGATTTTGAGAAACTATTTTTTTTAATTTTTTGATATTGTTGAAAATAGGCAAATTAATGCCAAAAAAGGTGTTTTTGGTAAAAAATCTTCTTCTTCATAACCGCTGGTCAGACAGCTTTGTTATTTGGTATACAGGTCCCTAGGGATAACCCAACTTAGACTTGTTCAAATTGGGATGAAATATGCAAATCTGTATTTTTAAGGAATTTTTTTGTCATTTTTGGTCAAAATTTGACTTACATTGTATGTAATTCTTGTACTGTATAAACCCTATCAATTCACCCAGAAAAAAATAATTAATATGATTTTAAATAATTGAATTAATTAGGAAATCATCAAAGCCAAAATAATTTTAGTGTAGAATTATCAGAAAGTTCAACTTTTTTTGACAGTTCATAGTGAAATGCTTACCATCTTGGAGGATTAAAACATGTAAAGGCAACTTTCCTGAATCCCAACTTTGACATATTCTGAACCGTCGATAGAGATAGAGATAGAGATAGAGAAAGTTCTAATTTCCATTTATGGTTGACTTGGTAAGGATAAAATAAAATTACTTTTTGAGGAAAAAAATAGAGTGGTCAATTAAAAGAGTGGTCAAAGTGATAGGGTTTTTATGGTAAAGCTGGGCTGTATAAAGATTCCTCATGTGCTATTTATAGCAATTATGCAATCTGTGTAAACAGTGCAATGAAAGTGTAACATGATTCCTTATAATGCTTTTGATGACCTTGAACTTCCTAAGTTTCAAACCTTTGTCTCTTCAGTGTGCTTTCTCTGAGTATGTACAGTCTCAACTTATTAAACAGAACTCACAATGTTAATCAAAGATATCCACCTTCTTCATCAATACATGTGTCACAAAAGGTTATTCTCTACATAACTCAACAGAGCTCTGTCAACTGTTGAGTTGCTTGTTCTTTCAAAACCGCTGGTTAGACAGCTTTAATATTTAGTTTACTTGTCCGTAGGATGACCTTAGTGAGATAATTTCATACAGTAAGGAAATACTTAATTTTGTATCCATGTCTATAGTAGCTTCAGGGACTTTGGCCCTATGTTCAGTAAAAATTCTTCTTCTCTGAAACCGCCAGCCCAATCGCTCTCAAATTTGGGTTGTCTCTTTGCAAGGGTGACACTCTTCTAATTTGTTGAAATTATGACAAAATTGGGAAAATTACTATTTTTGTGCAATTTTGTCATTTTTGGTCAAAAAATCTCAAACAGTATTCCCTTTTTAAAACCCCTGGACAGACAGCTTTCATATTTTGTACACAGACGTACAGAGATGACAATAGTTATATATGTGGAAATTGTCCTGAAATATACAAAATTGTATTTTTAAGACAATATTGTCATTTTTGGTCAAGAAAACTTTATCTCAACATTACTTGTTTGATAGCTTTGTAATTTGGTATAAAGTCCCTTGTTTGATAGCTTTGCAATTTGGTATAAAGTCCCGAAAGATGTTATTAGATAAACTTTCTGCTCAAAGTGTTGGGAAACCCCCAAATTTTTATATTTTAGTTACTTTTCTCAGTTTGTGACATTAAATGACCTACACCAACCCAGGATATGTTGTGAGACAATTTTGAAGGCTGTGAACATAATTTTGTCATATTTAGTACCAATTTGTAGGAAAATTTGATCCAGAAAACAAAGCTGAGGTGATTTTTTTCATTTTGGACCAATTTTTGCAACTTTTCTATGTAAGACATACAAGAACTGATGAGAAATTTGGATCCAGGATAATTCCAGATGTTGTAATCACCACCCACAGTGGAAGGCATTTCACTATCTGTAACTAACTTAAGTGCTGTTTACATTAGAATGATAACACTCATGGCATTAATTAAAAATCTCCAAGGTTGTAAATGTACTTTCTGTCATTTGGTCTTATGTAATACCAAGGGGTGGAACATTTGATATTCAGGAGGGGGTAGGGTTTAGAAGATCAATGTCATTCTTTTTTTCCTGGTTTAAATATTTCTCGAATGGACCAATTCAAACCGAATGTGAGCACATAGTGTCCTTGACGATATTTTTTAATTTCCTGGAGTCTGCTTTCTTCTTAGCAATAGTGTGTTGTGTTGATTAGAAATCCTACTTGACAGTTACATCTCATCAACATACCATAGGGGGCACATTGCATGTGAATAGCTGGTCATAAGTTTTCATTGTGTTTTGTCCCTGCCATGTTTGCCTAATGGTTAAATTGATCTGTGATTACTTGTCAGAATCACAGCCCTTGGGTGGAGGGACTGTGTTAGAATCAATAGCATCTGAACATGTATACTATGCTGACTTGTGCACAATAACATGTGAGTGCCACTTTTTGATGAAAATGGTTTACAGCAAAAATTTGTCACCTAGCTGTGTACACAATGTTTTATAATTTAGCATGTAAACATTGTAAAGGTCACATTTAATTTGTCTGAAAGCAGTGTTCTCCTCCAACCGCCACCCCGTATTTTCTGGAAGAGTGGCGATCAATTTGCATAACAATAAATGTAATTGTTATGGTAATTAATTTCTATTGCTTACCAAAAATTAAAGAGATCCAGCCACCATTCTATAATTTCTCTGGGGAGAACGCTGGAAAGGCCTTGGAAAGGCCTTCAAAGAAGATGTGTGTCCATGAAAATGGATTTAATTTTGTAGCATCTTGCCGTGTTCAGTGCAGGTTTTGAAACCTATAACGAGTGATTGACAGTTATTTCTCCAGAATGGGTATAATGTCAATATAAAAGTACTGAACTTCCATGGTTCTGCATGATTGCAAGCATATTCCTGCTGAGGACTGTTCTTGAGTTGACTAATGCCATCTACTCTACTATACTAAAGATAGTGGAAGTGATCCAGATTAGCTTGTTGATGACTTCACCAGAATACATTTATTAAATCAAACATACACAATTATTGTGTGTGGCCTCTCAGACTCTGAGACTAACAGCCTGGTAATCTAGTATCATAGTACTAGGCAAATTCATTGGATAATCCTCAGATCCATCATCAAGGTAGAGCTCATTGTTGTGCAGTCTAGTCTGGTAGTATGGTATTGCTACTCTACTGCATAGCTCTTGAAGCATTTACTCAATTTGACTTCAGGGCAGTCCAGAAATGCTGGCATTGACAAATCCAAGGTAACAGACTTATGGTCTTGGACTTTAAACAAACCATATTTGTTAACCCTCCATATGAGTTGACATGTTCTTGTCAATACCAATTCATCAGAGAAGTGGTGCACATTTAAAGGCTAGGGACTATACCACACGAACATGCTACGGCTTCTGAAAGCGCTCAGTGTGTAAGCGTGTGGGAATTTTCAAAGCATTTTTTCTCGTTTAATTTGGCAAATTATCAGCAAATACCTCAATACTTCAAGGTACCCCTTTCTTCTCAATCGTTTCCTGGAGTTTCAAAGTCATACGAACGAAAATGAGTGAAAAATTTCGATGCAAAAATCGTGCATCAGCGAGAGCGGCGGCCATGTTTTCAACTCGCTATTTTTAGCCCACTGAGCCTATGCATACACAGCGTTCTATCGCAGTTGAGCCTGAGTGTAAAGACACTGAAAGAATTCATAGATAGATAGCCCATGATTCGACCTTTATTCGTGTTTTTCGTTTGAATTTTGGCCAAATAGTCGCTTTTTTAGCGGGTTTTGAATTTTTCTAAAGCATCTAAAAACATCATAATGACTTTTAATTAATAAACGAAAGAAAAAAATAAGAAATTTAATTAATTATCTACAAAATAAAAATATTTTTGACAAGGTGAATCATGCAGCTCAAAAGCGAACGATCAATGTTTTGGACGAGTGTGAGCGATTTTCGCGGGGATTCCCCAGACCTATCGTTCATAGCTACGGCGCTTGAAAACACGGTCAGTTTCTGTGAAACGGGATGAAATTTTCTTTCAGGCGAGGCGTTTCAAGTCACTCTTGAGAAAAATTACTTATTTATCAGTTGTTGTTTTACCGTTTCATGAACCATTTTTCGATTCAATTACTTGTTGACCTGAAAACAACGATATTTAGTACTCTTTTTCAACAGACTTTAGTAAGTAGCTGCCGGTACGGCTGTCAAAATACTATCGTTTTCAAAGTACATTTTTAGCGAACTTTATAAATTAACATTCTGAACCATAGTGTAATGTTATGCTTGGAATTTTGTTGCTTTTGAGGTTCATTCGTAGTTTTTTATAATGATTCTTTAAGTTAGGTGGTTTTTTGTGTTCCTTTCCGTCATAAAACATCGACAAGTATAAAATCATAGTTGCCCTAATCACTTCAATGAGAATTATGTGTTTCTTTTCAGTTTGTAATATGTAACAAAATAAATAAGTTGATCGCTTTTGATCCTTTCCACTTATTGGTATTTTTTCCTGGTTGAAAGTTACTAATATCCTTTAATAATCCTTAGTCTCTACAATCTTAGAAAAGAATGAAACGATTGATTTATAAAAGAAACTTTATTGTGACACAGTTCAGTCATTTTCATAACTCTGAAGTTCAAAGTTCACTCATATCTTGGCAGTGTTGAACTCTTCTGTTGTAGTATCTGCAATCGAAACTTCTTCACATAGAATAATAAAAGCATTTCATCAACAGTTTCAAATTCCACTTACTTTCAATTTGAATGTTCCCAACAACCAAAAAATATTGTGGATCATGGTAAGATTAAAACCTCACATATTCTAAAGGTACAGTAATATCTAATTATAATTGGAGGCGTTAATAAAAAACAAAAAATGTTTAGGAAATTATGAAAATGTAAATCAGAGCTGTTGAAAATTATTTAATTTTCAGGGTGTTGCCAAATCATGTGTGTATATAAGTATGTCTGGTTCTGAGATGAGCTGTATTGGCATACCAAAGGAATTTGTTGATAACTAACAATTTAATTAAAAGAATGGTTGCCATGGAAACACTTGGTATAGGTTATTTTCAATAAAGTAGATATTCTTTCATCAAAATTTTGCTATGAACTTCATGAACATTTCAAAAATTTAGCCCATGGTTAACCAACAAAAGTACATTCATGCAGGCTCTTGATCTCAGGGCCAGTGGCGACTCATTCAAAGCAAGAAATTGGCATAAATGGGTTTTTCTGTCACTCATTTTTTATCATTTAGAGTAGTTTTGTTGCTGAATGTTCATTGGTGCTCATAACAAAGGGTTTTCTAGAGATAAAAACCCAGAAAAGATGGTTTGACACTATAAAATACTTGCTCAGACATTGCGTATACATTTGTACATGGTAACTTTTCATATTTCATCATCCAATGTGAATGTCATTTTTTGTGCAAAAGTGACATTTTTGGTCAAAATTACAGGGATCTGGGAAGTATACCATATTTATATTTGAAACTTGTTGAAAAATTGTTTTTCTTTGCTGATATGCTTTGGTTGTACTTTTTAAATGTCAATGCTCTTGAGTAGACTTTGCCAAACATAGCTAATTTTCATATTTTACCCTATTTTTTTGTGGCCCGCAAAGGCACATTTTGCAGTAAAGTCAAACTTAACACTGCATTTCTGACTATCTAATTGCCTTTCCTGCATGAACTTTCCCTTTTTTTAATTACACTTCAGTAGCACTGCATATAGATTAAGAATGCTTTGTAAGTTCACCAATTATTTTGCATCAGAATGACTGTAAATCTGCCAAAATTTGTATTTTTCAGTCATTTTATAAATTTTCCGCGATGCAGAATTGGACAAACTGCCATATTTGGATATGTTTACATCAAAAAGTAAATTTCCTTTGGTCAAAGATTAAATTATTTTGTAAAAAGAATTTACTTTTAAATACTTTTAGCATCATATTTGTTACAGAGTCATGTATTTCAGGGAAAACAAGCCTATTAAAATCTATGATTTCATCAATTTTAACTTTTTTCCAATATTATGACCTTCGGCGCGAGGTTTTACATTACACAAAAATCTTCATAACTTTTGAATGACTGAACCGATTTTGACCAGATAAAAAGCATTTTTCATCATTTCCCAAGCACTCTTTGGAAAATGCATCAAAAAAGCAATTTAGTGATTTTAAAATTTTCACTTGGTATACCTATTTAAAGGCCAGGGACTTTATCCCCAGGATCAAGTTTGTTCTAAGTTTGTTCTAATCTGTAAGACGATTATATGGAGTGTCTTAGCCTTTTGTTTTCCATTGTAATCTAGTAAGTAAATTTTCTTGCAAGACAATCTGACGCTGACTCATCAGTCCTTTAAGAAGAATTGGTCTGTGTGTGGTGAAGAGATTAGAGCATAGCTATAGCTTAGCTCTGCTTGGTAGGACTGTGTGTTGTTACTGGCTGTGCCTCCAACCAACAGCCCATCCGTATCTGAAGCCATTTGTGAAGAGCAAGATTGACAATGGTGGCAGATATGGGTGGTTTCCTCACATAGAGACAGAAAAGTAGGCTTTTTGTAAGTTTACAAGTATAGCTGAGCATATTGTGCACCTAGATGAGGTAGGTGTACTTGAAAATGGAGGTTGGCGCAAGTTTTGGATTCAAGATCGGTTCTTTCAGCAGAAAAACCTTCCGCCATGTATCTGAGGTTATGTCAATGGTTTACTCTGTGGGAGTCAGCATAGCTGTTGTTTGAGGCATAGCCAGTAACAACAAGCCCTGCCATGCAGAGCTGTAATGTTTCCAATCATTCAATGTAGTGGTTGTAATAACAGTTTTTCATGACTTTTATTTTAAAGGGGAAATTTACCCAGCCTTTCTTAGGTAATCAGGTTATTTAGTGAAAAATAAACAAAATAGCATTGGTTTCATTCTCTTTCACTTGCGCGTATTAGCGCAGTGGCCACAAGCTGAACGCACGGAAACCGTATCAAACTTGCTGGTCATTGTGTACACAGCGGGTTCAAAGCGAGGTCACTTACAGCCAAGCTCTTCTACGCCAAGTAGAGGATGCGTACGCGGTACGCAAACCTCAGCGCTAGACTGAAAATCATAATCCGAAGATAATCGGCAATAACTTCAAACCTGAATGAGCAATAGGTGATCCAAGACTGACATTGTCAGAAAGTTACAGCGACTCGAGTTCAGAAAGTGACAATTCTAGCTCCGATGATGAAGTTCAAATTCCTCTCGGTGATCAATCATGCCCGTCATTGTCAACCCATGGATGCATGTGTTGCATCTGCAATCGCTGTGAAATCATACTGACGCCAAAGTAATGCCAATGCTCTAAAGAGATCGGCATTAATTCTAAAAGTGCGAGCATTTTTAATGTGTTACAGAAGACCCTGATGTAGCCATGATTAGTCTAGAACCAGTGGTCCTGTCTACAGCATTCTGTTTCTAGTGCCTGAGCGTACGTACAGGCCCGTATGTACAAGCGAAGCACTTGGGGCTGGATATGCCCCAGACAGTTTTCTTTTAGGCTTGTAGTCCAGTAGTTGGACTTGAAACTTTCGCTAAAAGCAGCCCTTCTCAAAGTGGTATTCGCAGAAAACTTTATTTCTGCTCGGCTTAAAATCAACACTGAGTGCTTGGCCCCTATATTCTGTAGCCATTCTGTAAGTTGAAAAGCTTGCAGTTGCACACGTCGACTGCTTCAATGACCAAGTTAACGTCGTCACTTCCGGTATTTCAATACACGTTAGCCAGTGAGTGAAAGTGAATAAAATCGACTCGAAAGCTTTTCAATGATCATATCAGTTTAATATTCCAAAACTAGTTTTCAAGGTAAATTTCCCCTTTAAATGCTGAAACTCATGACTTTATTTACCCATTGTGCAGAAACATGTAGTCCTTATGTAGTTTTAATGAGATGGTCAAAGCTATTCAAAATAGTACACAGTATTTTGGTAACCATTGGATTATATGTAATATAAAATAAGTAAGAAAATATACATTCAAAAATTATAGGGATCGATAAATTATGTATACGTAACTAATGTCTCTGTAAATAGGTCTGATGGAGTGATACAGCACAGTTGGTGTTTTAATGTTGTTTGCAACAATGAAACTAGAAATAGTGTTTACCGGTAGTAACTGAGACTCAACACATGAAGAAACTAAATGTGCACTGTACAGTTAATCTCTATCCTGTTCCTGTATGTACTATAAACTACAGAAGAAACAACTGCATAGTTCTATTTATGGAATTAGTCATTGCCCAAAGCTTTTCAAAGAATGTCAGATGGTTGGCGATATCTAACATTTTTGTGTAATTTAGCAAGATTGGAGTCATATACTCAACCTTCTCAAAAATATCCTCAAATGTTTACACAAGACTGTTTAGTCGGAGTATTGTATGACAAGAAATGAGTGATGCAGATTTGTGCTGTGGTTTAGGGTAATACATGTTCGTTTCCTTAGTCTCTTGTTTCTATGTCAAGATAAAGAATGGTTCCTTTCATTTGCCAGGTCTTCTTGTTTGCAGATATGGACTTTTTTAATGTTTCAAAAGTAAACAAGGCATTATTTGTTTCAAGTTTTTGAGTACTTAATCTACTAGATTCTTATTCTTTTATTACATATTATTATACACATATTTTCATAAAGTTAAATATTTTTTGTCTCTTTGTGGTGAAGAAGTCTTAATTGTCATTAAATTGTCAGTAAAATAAAATGGTTTTTCAAAAATATATCTTTCCAATCAAAAAAATCTAATGAACAATATTGTATCTCAATGGTCAACAAACCCACTTTCTTTCTAGGACAAATAGGCTGTAATGTGTTTTGATTGCAAACTCAAATTTTCTTTATTTGGCTGAATACTTATCTAACATGTATTTCTTTTTACAATGCACACAGGTTGCCCTGAGTTGAATGTTCCTGATTCCTGACCTGATAATGTTCACTTCCTTGGTAAAACTGTAATTTGTATCTCGTTGCCCTATCAAAGACACAGGACACAAGTTTTCTTCGACAGTTCCATGTCTCTGATATCAAGTTTATGGTTGCGACTAGAGTAACTGCTGCCATGACCAATGGGGGTATACCACTGGATTGCTGCTTGGAGTGCATGAGAACATTTCAGAATATTGTTAGGAGAGGATGTAGTTTGTAATTTTATCAGGAATGTAATTTGATTCACTGATGTCTGTTTGATGGGTCTGTTTTACAGTGTATAGCATGATGTAAGCCGGTCTGAATATAATAACTTGAAGTGCTGAAAGTCACAATCATGAATGGAAAAAACTAAATTACTGTATATGTTGTCTATAAAAAGGTATTGCTGTAGGGCTTCATATCAAATAGACATGAGTGAATGACTTGTCCTGACAATAGTAGAATTATTCTCAATACTTCTTTGTACATCATATTCAATAGTCTATTAGATCAACTTTTCACTTGAAAGTTTTCGTGATTCTCAGTTCTGTAAAATTAGCTTGCTTAACTTCACATTTCTTCTGTATTGATTTTGAACAACTCTTCTGTGATCAGTTGCTAATATGTAATAGTGCATGGGAACATGGACAGATGCACAAAGTATTCATAATCCTTTTGTATCTATTGATTGCGAGTGACAAGGTTCAGTCAGTTATCTATTGACAGTAATGTAAGCTATTACAAGGAATCAGTGCTTGTACATCTCCAGTATCTCTGCAATCATGATCAAGTAAACACATAAGACAGTTTTCAAATAATTCCCAAAGATTGACATGTCCATATATGTCAACCAAACACCTTGCTCACATTTGGTATACACAAAAATAAAAAACTAGAACAGTTACTTTTTGATTATTCTCACCTGAGGCTAAATGTTTTTTTCCAAAATTCATAAATGTGATATGATCTGTCATTTTCTTTTTAAGTGAAGAGAGTTCAGGACTTTGAAATGGTTCTGTAGGAATTTCACTACCCATAATTTCATTTTAATAATGTATTTATTGTTTACATATTTATAATTCCAGTACATGTACCAGTATTTGATGTGCAATAAACCAATGTACCCCATTAACATATTGTGGTCTTAATTTTATTAGCAACTTAAGTACTGTACAAACTAAAAAAATAGCTTATTATAAATTTTTCTGTAAGCAATATGTTTGTGCTGAAGGTTGACAAATAAGTCAATCTCCCACATATTTCATTTCTTAAAACTTCTCGCAAATTATGCATGTGGGTGTACATTCTTTGACATTTGTTTTCACTGTTTAATTTTCTCATGAAGAGGAAGATCATTTTGTCAGATTCTTCATATAGCTTGAATTCAAGTCAGTTTCACGTCTACACTCCTACTTACGCTAATCATCCGTATGACAGAATATACTCATTGTTAGACAAGAATGAACATTTAATTTTGGAAAGAAGACGGGCTACTGCTATAACTTTCTCTTTTCAAAACAAAGTTCTAATGAATGATTTAGAAAGTAATTCTTCTCATACAAAGAATTTAGATGTACATGAAATGTGAATAGCACTATACCTAACAAATCCCTTTATGTGCATTTTTGGTGTGGATATCAGATCCAGAGTCAGTGACCTATTAAATCAAATTATGATCTATTTGCCTGTAAATTGATGTCTTTCCTGGTACTTTGCACAGTAATTTTTTTCTTTTCCATTGTATTCATCAAGTTTAAAGTGTTCTTGATCTCTTTTTGATCTAGATGTATTCTCTCTATGTAAATTGAAAACAAACAAAAAATGATGGTAAATGAATCCCACGCCTAAGTTGATGGTTTTTTTTTCTTTTATACGTCACAGGAAAGGCATTGAGTCTTTTAAAGCAAAATTTAAATTGATCACATTCCTGAAGTATTGTTAAAGCAAGCTGCAATAAAAGTATTTATCAAATATTTTGAAGGCCTCAATTATCAGATATTTGACAGGAAATTTATTGACAAAAATTTCAATGGACAACTCCATGTGAACAGGGACTGTGAGAAGCACCTGTGTGTTTTCAGTACCTGGCTTGTAGATCACAATGTGATGGAGGGACAGGGCAGACCGCGTCAATGTGAATATTCAAGCTTTTGGTTCAGAAAAGTTAGGAACTGTTGCACAGTGGAAAATCTTTCATATTTTGGATCCGGTATCCATTGAACAACAGCCAGTGAACAAAGACATTCTGTGTTATGTCACTGTTTTGTCATTTTGTAAACTTTATCATTCTAAAGATTTAATTTTTTATTTTATCGAATTCACACTGAGTAAAATTTGAAAAATAAAAATGCTTTCCACGTTTCTGGTCCATAGTTTTCTTCCATAGTCTGGAAGCAAACACATATAGAAAAATCTTAACTAGTTTCCCATACTTAAACAATTAGAGTAGTTCTTAACAAAATTTAAAGGGCAGTAAACTTGGTCATTTATCAAAGAAGGAACAGCCATTGCTCGGTTCTACAGAAAGAAAACAAATGAAAATATATAATCTGTAGTGTAGGCTGACCACTGCACTGTTCGTCTGCAAAGGGCTTCATTCAAATGAACATGCAATATCCGGGGACTTTAGTGTCTAACCAACCAACGCCCTTCAATATTTTATATCAATCCGCCTGCGAAATAATGGGAATTAAGCAAAATTTTCCCATAGTCGTGGGTCTTTTGTAGTATTTTTATATCAACGTATCAAAGGAAGAAAAATTTGATAAAATTTTAGTTGATTATCACTGCAAAGTGTGTCAAGAGGGAGTTATATTACTCGAAAGGATTGCCGGTGTGTGAGTGCAGCGGCCGACGCAGTCAACCGCCATTTTGGGAGGTTCGCCGAAGTGAAATTCGAATTGGAATTGTTCTTTTGACCTGATCTGTCGATAGCCGGGCGTTTGTACAGGGACTAAGTGAATCGTTTTGGTAGCCAGTACATGCTTTTGTCAACCCAGGGATCGTTTAAGGAACAAATTTATTCACAGTCGTTGAAAAGTCGACGATTTCGCTTCCCGGAAGTTGCTGGGCGAGAGGCCCAAAGGTGAGTCACGTCCGAACACACTGTACTGTGTGGCACCGTGTCCATGATGGCTGACCATGCCACTTTTTTCCGGGCAATTTCATTTCGTCTGAACGTATAGTAATATTTATACTTAGTTTTAAAAAACTATTAGAGAGGTAGTTTTCCCTCGATTTCTTCATTTCGCTCGTCATCCCATAGTGAAACATACGGTTTTGAAGTCCCAAACACACCTACAATACAGTGTAACTTTGATTATATTAAAACACGTTTCTTCGTTCCTCTGCCCTGTGCACACTAATAGTACAGCGTAAAGTACTACATGGATATTGCGGAAAATGCTGTATCAAGATTAAATCTTGAGAAATAAGAAAGCTCTTTCTGTAACAATCTTGGATATCTTATAGCATGAAGTGTGCTATATATGTATTCAGAAGGACACTTTCAGAAGAGGAATGTACTACAGTCTAGATCCTGCTATTTCTGCAGAATATTTAACCGAAAAAATGATACGAATATCTGACAATTGTCATGAATTCCTAAATTAATAGATTATCAAACTAATCTAATGTATTGTTCAGGTTGGTGTAAATTGTTGTAGGGTACCACTTTGGCAGTAAAGCCTCCTGGGATAGGTATATTCCAGTATCTGGGACTACGGTACATTGCAAAAACAAGTCACCAGGAATGCGTGTATGTATCGCGTAGGTGTCAATTTTGGGCGTACAAGTGAACGAGAAACAATGGGGAAATTCATATCGGGCCAAGCTGAAAAAACTATGAATTTTCATGTTTTGATTTTTGCTAGACCAAGGCTATTAATTCTCTATTATTTAGTTTTATAGGGGCTGTTTTTAAAGTGATGGAAACTTGAAACTGCACATATAATCAAACGATCATCAGGGGCAACACCCCTCTAAGTTAGAGATTATCTTCAAAGGCTAATCGTATTTTAATTGCGATTTACGTCATCTTTATTTCAGAAATATTAAGGCAGCTCTGAAACAGGACAAATGACATGCACAGATGTTTAGCTAGGTTGTGTTCATATTTGTTCAAAGATGTTTTATTACAGAGTGTGACAGTTCACAAACACCAGCAGACATTTCAAAGTTAGGTACTGACACTACTGAACAATAATGCAAGTTTTGACATTTATGTTTTAGTCTTGTTTTAAACCCTGTATGGATTATTATCATCTTTGAGTATATGTACCATTAATTTGCGTCAAGAACATATTGCTTTATACATGAGTATGAGTAGACATGAAATGTTGTTGAATCATCGCCTTTTATGCCATATCCAAGTTAAGTCTCCACCATTGGAAAGCAGAATCAGTAAAGTGATATTTAATCATGTGTTAGAAAGATTTGCAAGTTTCTCTTTAAATTAAGAATAGCCACAGCCAAACAGCAATGATTCAATTGTTGAGAATTGCAGTCAGCATATGATTATAAGTTGCTTTTGCTCAAAAGAAACATAAGTTCTCCCAAATGATTTGTTGATGTAAGAGATATAAACAAGAACATGGTACAATAAGCTCCCATGACACTTTCCTCCATAAATATTTTCCAATTCAGTCACACAGGATGGTATAGCTCAGTTTTAAATAATCATATCTCTTTTTAACAGTGTCATGTTTTCTAAACTTTCTATTCAGTGTGTGCTTTACACCAATGTGGGAGATCAGTTTCTCTCTTCTAATTCATTCCCAATACACAAAACTTTTTCATATTTTTATTTGGAACTGAAGTAATTCTTCTATTTAAGTTTAAAACAGAAGTGTTGCAGCCGTTCTTTTCACATCCACATTCTAGGGATTGTCCTAGGACTTTTCATATGACCACATCAAGTTCTGTATCAATTAAGTAATACATAACAACATGTGCTAAATCTTTTTCCATTAGACTAGATGTAAGCAACATACACAACAGCCATATGCTCTTGACTATTAACATCTTCTGTTACCTTTCCTTTCAGGATTAGCACAAGGGGTTTAGGCCCTTCCTCCTGGAACCCTATTTGAAGGGCAGATTTTGTCCCAGCAGACACATGACAAGATGGGGAAGCTGCTGTCTAAAATATTTGGGAATAAGGAAATGCGAATCCTTATGCTCGGGCTAGATGCTGCAGGAAAGACAAGTATCCTTATTGATGTGAAATGTGTGTGAGGAGACATGTTTCAGGTTTCATTATACTGTGAGAACATTTTTCATTCTTCCTGTTTTTAATGTTTACAGATGAGACACGACATTGTGAAATGTAAAACATTGAAGCTCTCTAGTGGTTGCTAGGAGTGAACAATGTATTTAATATTTTGTGGTTCCTGGACCAAATAGCTGTAAGCTGGGATGTCATGCAGTCTGCTGTGGTAGTCCTGGGTACAGTCTGTATGGCACATACACCTGATAAGTAATCAATGGTCTGTCAGACCAGCTTTGGTGATCTTTATGGAAGATCACCAAATTTACTCATCCCTGTAGTTTCAATGCGTGGTTGGCTTGGCTTAGGTACTGTTGCCAGAACCTGTAAACTGACATCATTCACACTTTCACAAAGGCACTTCCTAAACCTTAACAGCAGTGACTTAGGTCCTGTGTGTCTTTATTAGACATTCTTGTTGTATATCAAATAGTCAAATTCCAGGATTATGGAAACTTATTCAAATTTGCTGCTTTTGAGCCAATGCAAAGAACTAAAAGGTATAACCATATTGAATGTGTCCTCACGCTGATATATGTAAGGGATAATACGTACTTTGTCATATACAGTTTATTGCTCATTTAGAATTGAAAAGGTATACCATTTCCTTTGTGTATTTAGCTCTGTTCTTGTCAAGAGCTCATAAACACTTATTTATATTAGCACAGAATTTGTTGTGTGTTGGTGGCAAGGAAGCAGCTCCTACACAACAAATCTGGTTTGTATGTGAACATGGCAACACACACACACGCACACACACAGAGTCAACTACTCCATGCAGCACTTACAAAAAAAACTTTATTGTGCAATGATAGTCAATTACCGTACTACTGACAGGGAATTAAATCGTACCAAAATCTTTCTTAACGTAAATAAAAGTAGATCAGTAAATTTTGAATCAAAGAAGGAAACTCTCATTACTTTCTCTTGTATACATGTTATACATTTTAATATTCAAACATTCTTTTTACACCCCTTTTCACAATTGCCAGGTTTAAATTACATGAACATATGCTCAGTTTTTGATGAAATTTCAGTTCAAAGTATTCCCACAAGTTCCATTTTATTGATGAAATCATAAGTTCAGGGCTAATCAAATGTCTACAAGGATGTTCATTGAATAACTCATGTAGACTTACTATGACTTATTGTGGTGAGCTGGAATGTGTAATACTTCTAGAAATTTTGCCTGTAGGAGCAGACAACAATTTTGGTATTAAGAGTGTTAAATAGCAATTGCTAAAAACAGGAAATATACATACTGGTAAATTCTGGTAGTCTACATTTTGGCCTGAATTATATACATTTATTAATTGTCAGCACCAGAAGAAATTGCGTTCTGTTTATTAGCAGGGATTTTAGAGGGTTAATGTCATGAAGTTGTTGATGTGTTTGTACTATATTTAAACTCAACAACATATGCTGTCTTTTGATATGCCTTGCTCGCCAAGATTTTTAATTAGAGATGATACTTTCTTTCCGATATCTGTGAGGATCTTTTCTGCATTGTTAGAGATCGTGGTTTGATGGCCAACTAACAAGTGAGGAATTACTCATTTGTACATTAAACCTCTGCACACACGGCAATTCTACAAGATAAGAGGCTACCATATTGTCCCTCTCTTGATCGGAATTTTGTGAGCATCCAAATGTGGAAAAGTTGAATGAATATGAACAGGAGGGACAGACAAAAGTCCTTGGTGCAGAAAGAATGTACCCAGAGTTCTGTTAGTTGAACTTTCTATAAACCGTTGACAGTGGTGATAACCATGTGCTTTTTATTGTGTGACAGACAACAGCACAGAATGGACTTTCTCTTTATGTCAGACAAAATTTTCTAACCTTCCCATTCCAGCATTGTACACCTTGTACTTTACATTCTTCACAATTTGTGTGCAGTTTCAATAGCTGCAAAACTGGGTTGCTTTCATGTCTTTTATATGGTAATGTTGTTTTCTTTTCCTTGACATGCGTACTCAGCTATATTATATAAATTGAAATTAGGTCAATCAGTCACAACCATTCCTACCGTAGGCTTCAACGTAGAAACTGTAACCTACAAAAATGTTAAATTCAACGTGTGGGTGAGTCATTTCCTATTGATTTTATCTGAACAGTGCGTTCCACTTACGCAGACTTTGTTATGTGTGTTTGTGTCATAAGAGGTCATAACCTGTATGAAAAGTGGAAAGCTTTCTCATCCTGTATGAGTGTATGTACAGATAGCAATATGTATATGGATAGCAGCTGGAGACTCAGCATCTTAAAAGAAATGCATTATTTGTCAAAAAATGTGCTGCATTTGTTCTACAAATAATTATGGAACTATTGCAGTTATTGTAACTTTTGTACAGGGAGGCACCTTGTTGAAATATGTGGGTATATGTCTGACAAAGATAGCAATAATATCCCTCCATATTTACAGCTAGTGATACCACATTAAAGGTATACAGTCACCTGTAATCTAAATAAGCCAATATATGGTCAATTGAGCGTTAATTAATATTCAAAATGCCCATGCGAGGGCGCTGTTTTTAAAAAACGGCAACCCGCTAGCAGGGCTCGAAAATCTGTGATTGGTCAGATTTTTTCTTTCCATGGTAACTGTGGCAAAATTGGAACAGGTGACAGTATACCTTTAAGGTGTCCTTTCAAAATCCTATCGTGTAACTCATTTGCACTGGCCATACTACCTTGTGTTCATTTCTGCAAGCATCAGTCATGTATAATTACTAGTAATACACTAGCTTACTTGTAAAAGTTTTAATTTGCATTTTTTCACCAATCTAAAATTTGCCCACGTCATACCACTGATGATGCAATCTTTCATACCCTGTAAACCCCTTTCAGAAAAATTGTGTGCACAAGTTGTTTACTTGATTTATAATAGGAAAATGCATAAAATACACATGATCACATTACAGTGTGATCTCATACTGTGGCAAATCCTACCATGCAAATTACACAAATCACAAGAAAAATATAAGGCACCAAACTAGTCATACGAGGTGAAGAATATAAAAAAGTTTTTCATTTATTCTATACACAATGTTTGTCTTGATATGGAAGCAAGAGTATTTATAATGCCTTTTTGCATTTGAAAAGGGGTTTGTCATCTGCAGTTGATTGCCAAGGGATATTTTTCATATCAGGATTTGAATTTTGATGTTAAAGTAATGATGGTTTGATCTGTTGCGGCAGGTTTGTTGAATTCTCTGTTCAATCAGTTGAGGCCACTTGTTTTCATCAGATGCACTATTAAACTGTTCAAATATAAATTACCTCATGTTGATTGAATGTAGCTGACTTGGAAATAGTCTGCGTACAAGTGGAAGATTTTTCCCTGTGGAATTATTCTAAAAGACTTCAGATTTTTTACACTGATTACTTCCAAATCTTCAAAATTCCTTGCTTGCTTGAAGAACACTGCATTGCATATTTTGTGCATTTGACAGCAACCAATTCATTGAAACTGGATGTTCAGGGATAGAAATACTTTTTTATTTCTTGTGGCAAAAGTTTGCCACCAGATATAAAATCAGGTGGCAATTATGAAAAATCTGGTGGCAGTTTGTGATCGGTATAATACAACATTTTGTCATTGCCACATACTCATTCTAATTTATAAATTCTTGAAAATATGGTGAGTACACGTCACAAAAAATCAACCCATATAACTGCAGGCCTCGAAAAAAATTTGTCAAACTTACCAACCGTGGGACACGTGAATTTCATTTTTACTTGCCCGACAGGAAAAATTACTTGCCCTAAATTTCTAATAACTGTACTAGTAATTTGTAACAGAAAGCAAGAGTTTGGCCATATGAAGTGAATTCAAAGAGGGAAAAACAGATTCAAACATGAACTACATTCTTGTTAAATGAAGGACTATTACCAAATCTGAAATGTCATAGAAGAAATGTGAGAATACTTTAGTTTTTTTCTGTAGATTTGGCCATCTAGAAAACATCTTTGAATTTGGAATTTTTCCACAACCTAATCCAAATTAAAATCTTTGCATAAGAGTAATAAGATCGTGTGATTTACAATGTGCATAGCTGGCTGCTGCTCTTTATTATCAAGCTGAGATCACAAACAACTGCTCTGCTAGTGTTTATCTGCCAATGCAATACGCACATGTACATCTGCAACCCTATTAGGCTACCTGTTTACATGTTTACTCACTGAGCACAGCCGTCTTTCAAAGTTTATTTTGATAAATGTATTCGTCAAGAGAGCAGATTCATGCAAGTTTCGTTTTCGTTACTCTTCAGTGCAGATTTGTTTTCTGTAAGTGAGAGCCGATCCCTAACAACCAAGGTCACGTAATTTGAAACTGTCTGCATCTCACGCACTACGTAGCTGCAATATGTGGCCTCCTTGGTCGACTGAGCCCGTTTCGACTACGATGTAAACTTGTACTTTTTAGTCCCCGCGGACGAAGTCCGGCGGGGACTTATAGATTGGGTCCCGTCTGTGCGTCCGTCCGTCCGTCCGTCCATCCGTCCGTCATCAACAGTTTCTCAGACACTGCTGAACCAATTTCGTTCAAACTTGGCACAAAGGCATAGCACTATGACCTACAGATGCACGTCGATTTATTTTGTGATACGATCGAATTGGGCCGCGAGGCGGCCATTTTGTGTTGCGATTTTTCATGTCTTTGGACCACAACTCAGACATCCTTGAGCAGATTATGTTCAAACTTGGCACAAAGGCATAACACTTTGGATGTCAAATAATTTTGCGATATAATCCAATATGGGCGCGAGGCGGCCATTTTGTTTGCGATTTTTCGTGTCTTTGGACCATAACTCAGACATCCATGAACAGATTCTGTTCAAACTTGGCACAAAGGCATAACACTATGGCCTACATGTGCATGTCAATAAGTTTGCGATATGATCCAATATGGCCGCGAGGCGGCCATTTTGTTTGCGATTTTTCGTGTCTTTGAACCATAGCTCAAACATCCTCAAACTGATTCTGTTCAAACTTGGCACAAAGGCATAACACTATGGCCTACACATGCATGTCAAATTATATTGCGATACGATCCAATATGGGCGTGAGGCGGCCATTTTGTTGCGATTTTTCATGTCTATGGACCATAACTCAGACATTCTTGAACCAATTCTGTTCAAATTTGGCACAATAGCAAAATAGTATGCCCTTCATATGAACACCAATTTATTTTGTGAAATGATCCAATATGGCTGACAGGTGGCCATTTTGTTTGCGATTTTTTCATGTCTTTGAACCGTAACTCAAACATCCTTGAACCGATTTTGTTCAACTTGGCACAAAGGCAAAGCACGTACTATGGCATGCATATGCATGTATCAATTAACCTTGCGATAGGATCCAATATGGCTGCAGAACTGCCATTTTGTTGGAATTTTGCATGTCTTTGAAGCATAATTCAAAGGTCATTACACCCATTTTGTCCAAACTTGGCACAAAGATCAAGCACTATGGCATACATGTCAATTTACTTCGTGACATGTTCCAATATGGCTGCCAGATTGTAATTTTTTTCCAATATCTCTGCCCGATGGTCTTTTTTGGAATTTTTTCATGTCTTTGAGGCTTAATCATATGCAAATATTCCTTAACCAATGTTGTTGAGACTTGGTACAAAGATAAAGTACCATGGCATACATATGCATGTCTACTAATTTTGTGCTATGATCCATATGGTCAAGAGACAGCCATTTGATTTCAATTTTGGTGTGATTTTTTTATGTCTTTGAAACATAAACATAGGTCACTGTCCCTCGATGGACTGATTTTGTTCAAACGTGATACGAAGATAAAATACTATGGCTGCATTCTTGTGCACATTAAATTGTTTCATTATATGATCCGAAATGGCTGATGGCTGATTACAACAACATACCCAATCCCATAGCATTTCGAAATTCCACCAAACCATGTGTATAGTATGTGCCGTCATGACACTAGAGGCAGTGAGGGCATCGTTATGTGTGATGTAATCAAAAGTTCCTTCAGTGGTCATTACCGGCAGAGATGAGTCATTTATTGAACGTTCCTCAGATTACTTCATTATGCAAGTCACAGCCTGATGCACCCGTTGCATCAATGTCATTCCACAGCGACCCAGACCACAGCTACCTAGACACCAAAGATTATAACAAAATGGACAAGCGGGGACTGTGTCATCAACGATGACTTGTTCATCTGGGTGTTGATTTACGTTGAACAGTAAGCATTGCCGAGATCCATGGCTTCGAATAAGTTTACATCCATTTACCAAGCACAGGGTGCAATTACACTATCGCGTGAAGCCGATCGACTGTCATACGACTCATGCTGCACTTGCACGAAGAGAATGGCAACCACTGTCAAGAGCATACCACTTTACGGCACACATACAAAACAGTGAGTTCACCGCCGTGTAGTCCGAGAGAACATGTCGCAAAAATGTATTTTTACGACTTTTTGTGGTTTTACAACAGCAAGAACGATTATTTTGCGATGTCTGGCGGATTTTCAAGGGTTTTCAGAAAAACTTTGAGAGTTGAAGGACTTACAATGATTGTAGGCGTGTACAGACCTAATGAAATACGTTTTCAAGCTTGAATTGTCCAGAGCTTAGTATTAGTGAATTCAACCGCTGGTGCACTTGCCCGTCGGACGGGAAGCATATTGATTTTACTTGCCCGAACGCAAAATTCACTAGCCACGGGCGTCGGGCGATAGGAATTTTTGAGCCTGTACTGGCTAATGAATTGCAAGTATTTATTATTATTTAATTCATGCAGGCTGCAGTTTGGCTTTGTTTTCAAAATGTCACAACATGCTTTTATCTTGTGCCGTATGACTGCATATGCGGCTATCACAGAGGGCAACAACATGTCCAGTGTACAAAAGCTGCTGTCATCGATATGGAGATTAGCCAATCACAAGTTTGGATTCACGCTGTGTTTTCATTCATGCCACAATGTCGCAATTAGTTTGGGGGTTTTTTTGGCTATTGAGTTTTTCCGCTGTCAGACAACGCGTGTTCCTTCAGACTTGTGTTCCTTCTTTCAAGCTGTAGGATCGATGACATGATGACCCAAAATTTAGTGGCAGAAAAATGCCACCAGAAAAAAATTTTGGTGGCAGATTGAGAGTTTTTGGTGGCAAATGCCACCATTGCCACCGATTATTTCGATCACTGATGTTACTAAACCCCTAAACCAGGGACTTCTGTAATTAATTTTCAATTCAAGAGTAAGATTTAGAATGACTCCTTGAAAACTTAAATGCAGTGATTCTTAACACTTGAAAATGAGATTTAACTGAAATGGTAACTTGTGAGGAATGGAGAGGAACAAATTTTGAAATAAATACCTGTGATATTTTCAGTACAATACCTGCTTTGTGAATCCTTGTACTTAGTTACAGTCAACTGCTTCAAATTTTTCACATCGTTGTACTTTGCAGCTCATAAGGTCACAAAATTTGTGAAGTAATTGTTACCTTTGCGAATGAAAAAAGTGCTTTCAGATTTCAAAGCACACATGAAGCATTGCTGAATGTCAGAATCATTAGCATTTGTGAATTCAAGTACTTTTTACCAAGGAAGAATGCATTTGTGATTTTATCATGTTGATGTGAACATGAACCCAATGAAGCAATACAATTTTGTGTTTGCAAACTTTTTTACTCAAAATTCAAACAACAATCTGAAATATCAAGTGTTTTTGATTTACAGGACGTAGGAGGGCAAGATAAAATACGACCTCTATGGCGGCACTATTACACTGGAACACAAGGACTCATATTTGTAGTTGACTGTGCAGACAGAGATAGAATTGATGAAGCAAGGCAAGAACTTCACCGAATTATTAATGATAGGGAAATGAGAGACTCCATTATATTAATATTTGCCAATAAGCAAGACATGCCAGATGGTGAGTATTTCATCATTCAAGCCAAGTACTTTGTAGAGTCTTGAGTGGTACTTCCATTTCAAATTCACTGATTTGCCATCAAGCAGGCCAAGACTTTACCCCCTCAGCTTTCAGGAATGGATTTCTACTTACCGAGAGGAAATAAAAGACAAAACAAAAATTTTGATAATCAGTTAAGTTTTCAAGTACAAGATTTCGTAGGTCTTAGCGCATTGTTCCATGCAAACTCATTTGCCACATCACAAATGCAAGAAAATTCCCAATGTCTTCAAATAATTTACATATGTCAGGTATAGTGCTAATACTTAATGTTTCCAGAAATTTCTGAATTGACTCAAAAGAGATGTGATATGCTGTAAGTTAGAGGGCACACACTCTGTAAAGTCTGTATCTCTTTCAAATTTCTTAGAATTTTCTTGCTTCAATGTGCGTATATGTGCAAAATGAAAATTTACAGTTGTTAGAGGAAGTTGTTGCTCATCATGTTTATGTCAAGGACACAGTCAAAGTGATCATGTGTCAAGTTCTCGAAATGCTTCAATTTGAGCAACTGTCATTGTACTATTAAGGGGATAATGCTGGTGTTTTTAGCACATCCTAGCAGTTCAGTCTTTGACTTGGTAGATTTGAACTTTCGCAGGTGTGCAACAGTAAACTGTGAAACTTTGGTAGCAAGGTTAAATCACGTACCTCAGCTATCCCTCGTTTCTCAAACATCTGACGTCATTACCATTACTAAATGTAATATCGCCCAATGTCACAGTCTGTTTAAAAAAATCTGTACTACTACAGCCACATAATGATCAGCTGTTGAAAAAAATTACATTCAGAAGGTCGTAAGCTTTTGTTCCCACCAACCACAAAGACACATCATGCATGTATTTTGTAATCTGTCTGAATGTTGTAATAAAAAGAAGCTGGCCATTAACCAGTCAAAGATAGTCGCTACAAGGTTGTCATGCTGAATTCATTGCGTTGTATGTTTTTTTTGACGTCTTTCAGCAATGAAACCACATGAAATTCAAGAGAAGCTCGGCCTTACAAGGATAAGGGATCGCAATTGGTACGTGCAACCATCATGTGCGACTACAGGAGACGGTTTATATGAGGGACTCACTTGGTTAACGTCAAACAACAAGTCATAATACTGCTTGCAGAAACAAAAATCTTCCTCATATTTAAATACAGTGCAGAAGTTATTATCTGGGATCAATATATTCTTTTCTACTGAAGAGGTGGACATGGCCACGTCATATGAAAATCTGCACCGTCTTGAATTTATATGTATAAGCTAATAGATCAAGGGAAACCTGGAAAAAATGGCAAACTTTATGCTCATGTATGTATGAATTTCTGATTTTAAAATTTTTCCGTTCACAGGCTGAAGCAGATAGCTCAACTAGTAATAATATATCTTACACCTGTGTAACTTCATGAATTATGATACTTTTTAAATGTCAACAGCAAATTCCAAACATGTGTTTGCTGTTACTTGTAAAACTTTGTATAAAATGGTGAGACAAAAAATGGTTTTTTTGAAATATTTTTGACAGTGTTCATGTGTCCTAAGTTTTTGAGATCATATTGAAATTGTTGTGCATGCAGATACAAATACACTAACTTCCCATCACTGTTGCTTTATTTCAAGACTTTAAATTATTTCTATAATAGATAGGCTGAAATCTTAACAATTGAAAAGATCGTCATCTCCTTGTCATTAGCTCCCACGTCATTGTCGACATACTACAGCCTGATCAAAAATAAAAAGGTGGGACCTGACAAGCAAGTTTCCTGAGAAACAAATTATCTTCCACAGATTTCAATACATCATTGAGGATTTTTATTACTCCATGTACATTGTTGAAACGCTGCATTTTACTCATGTGTCTTGGTTGGAAGACAGGACAGACATAAGATGATGACTGGATTTTTCATGCCAAATGTCAGGCATCGCTATAGCAAAAAAAGCAGAAAACTGGAATGCTTTTTCAGTTAGACACAAAGGAATACCTTGAAACTAAAATATAAGAATATACAGTACATGACAGTTCAATTTTTTGCATGTCACTATCTAATTTTGACTATCTGTCTCATTTAGGGGAAAAAACAACAATAAACAATTATGTGTCACAGCGCACAAATTAACAATGCAGTATCATTTTTCCTACAAATAGATTTTAGCAAATTAGGCAAGAGAAAGCCAGAATATTTAAGTTGTATTACCAGTGAGTTAGCATCATTGCTTTGTATTCGGATAATATTTATGTCTCAATGTAAAATTGGAAGTCTTGATTCATGGTGTTACATTTGCTGGGATAATAGATGGCGTAGCAATCATGCTATTCTAGGCACAGCTCACCAAATAGCTTCAAGTGCTTACTATTATACTAAACTCACAAGCACTGGTGAAATACTAGGTTATACTTCATTGAGTTATTTCATGCAGGCCAGAGAAAACAGCGCCTGTTCCACTAGGCCTAGTGGTTGTCTTGCATATGAGTGCAGTCTGACATTGCCTGGACTTGTAGCGACTACCATGCTGGGCCGAGTGGTTGTCTTTTGCAGAATGATGTACTCTAAGATTGTCCACGGCTTTGCAGTGGTAGCTGCCGTGTCCAGTCAAGTGGAGACTGCTTTTGCATTGACTCCATGTAGATGTTGAACTTTTCCAACAAAATGAACCAAACGTCATAATATGCTGATAGCATAGCTTTCAAAATTTTCCATATTTTTATTGTTGATAAGGCTACACCCTCTGCAAAACTTTTGTTTTGAGATTTCAGAGAGTTGTCCAGGAGATGTGATTGAGATGGGGACTTTGCTCATTTATTTGCTATTTACTGTGTACTTTGATAAGTGTATCTATCATCAGTCAGACCATGTACGACGTTTATCTCAGACTTTGGTTTGCAAGAAATGCGTCTTTTTGTACCAGATTTCCATGTTTGATTGCTTTTGTCAGAAGGACTATAATATTGAAAACATTACCAGATGTATGATTGAAACTGTCCCAAAACAAGGGCAGATGTGATTTTAAAAAAAATAATTATGTTGCATGCCCCAGTTTTTACACTGGGCTCCGTATTTTGAGTCTGAAACCAAATTTAGTGTCAAAGTGTAAATTTGAAGCATTTAAGAGTAGTGATTCCACCAACTGACTGCTTTAAAATGTTCACACTGCAAGAAGAATAATAGATGATGTAGTCATTTACGTAATGTTGCAATAGTAGTGCCAGCACCTCTATCACCTTTGAAACAATCATTTCCTAACAAACTTCCACATTCTTGAAGTTTCCTGTAGTGTGAAACTGATGCAGTGAAGTTGAAAAAAATATTTTTTTTTCATCAGTACTCAAACCAGCAAGATACTCTTGATACAAACTTCCTGAAAACAGGATGGGGTCATACTTACCCAGTAATCGCACTAACTCGCATTAATTATGTTGTTTAACTTATTAAGGGTGCTAACAGACATTCAATAAAAGGTAGAAACCTGCAAGCTCTACATGGTTGTAATTTAGACAGATGCTGGTGAATGTGTTTTGTTTTCTGAAAATTGTGTCTGTGAGCCACTGCTGTAGTTGTCAAATTGCTTCAAGCAATCTGTCAATAATGTTACCCGATTGATTATTGTAGATAATGTTGTATGTCTGCCTTACAGTATATTAAAATGAATGCATTTCTTTTTCCATGTTACTGAGTATGATGTGTTCAATTGTAGTGATGTGGGTGTAAAAGGAAGAGGAAGAGATTGGTGACAGATCCAAAGCTCTAAAATGACTAAATGTTTAGTTCCTGAAATAGTGCACCAATGATGTGATTTAATATGTAATTTATTGTATATGCAAACTCAGAGTTGCTGCATTTCATTCACAGTGATAGAGCTTCACAATCAAATTGCTGTAAGATGTACTGCTTGGTAGTCTTCAGTTTAATACAGATAAACCATAGAGATCTTACTTCAGTCACAGATAATACACCATGAAGTGCTGACCAACCAACAAGTCCGCCAAAGTCTGATACATAAAGTATTAAGCAGTGACAGCATAGCAACAGAAGGGATCCCCACTGTGCCAGGTCCCATGAGATTCTCAATTGCGAGAGGAATGGACATAAATATCAGCATCCATGGTTGTTGTCCTGATGTACATCTCTGCTCCAGAAACACTGATAGCGACTAAATTTAAACTTTCTTATGGCATTAGTCCAGCTGAAGTATACCTTTGTATGTAATTTTAAATTTAGATGCTACAACAGCAATACAAAATGATGACAAAGCCATAGCTCAATGTTCTGAATGTAATGTATGGTACTGTATACTAGTAATCTCAACCATTCCCACAATATGTGTTCTTGATCTGTGCAACTATCAAAATCACTAATCCCAACAAGTCTAAAACTTTTGTTCGAGTTGTGGTTTTGAGTGGCATCGTATCATATAAAGACAAAGCCATCTTTTGTGGCAGTCAAAAAGTGGCTAACCCCCCTCCCACTCCCCATTTCAATTCTCGCAAATTGGGTGATTCCCCCCCCCCCCCGACTGCCGTAAAACAAAGATTATATATATATATATATATATATATATAATATATATATATATATATATATATATATATATATATATATATATATATTATTTATTGATAATGGCGCTCCCTTTGAGCATCCTATACGATTTGACCAGCAAACAAAATCTTGAAAACTATAAGTTGGTTCTTAAACCCAAGTGCTCGCCTAACACTTTAGCTGCAGGGGGAAGTTCCCTTGGAAGCCACCACAACACCGCCCATCCAAGCTGCAACTTTTAATTTTGATGTCATTAACATGATCTCGGGATCGATATCACTTCATTTCTTCTTAACTTGTCGAATAAAGCATCGTTGCAAACCAAGCCAGAAAGCGGCTACAGATGGTGTTGACATCTAGTCCTGTACATTGTACGCTGCTATTCATTCGTAGCCCACCCGGTGCGGTGTCGGTAGAGAAGAGCGCCCTCAGTACCGGTAGAACAATCTGTATTTAACCGGTAAATGTATAGGAAGACTAATGACGTTGATATAACGATAAGGTGTAACTTTGTCTCGTAAAATACTGTTTCTGCGAACTTTGATGACTAGTATGTACTAGGTATCATAAACAATGTATTTTAACAATATATGAAATGAGGTGCAAATTAAAGTGAAATCAGCCACACCGACATCATTTCAGTAAAACTCGCAAAATTGCAATATTAGTTCTTGTGATGATCATAAGTTTTCCAACATTAAATTGTCGTAAACATTTAACTTTTATTGAAATACTGTGATTTTTATTTCTTTTTTAATCTTTACTTTGATTACTAGTATTTCAAGGAATCTGTCACGGTGAGAATTAGATGCGAACAAACAATGGGAGTGAAACGAAGACGCTTTACTATTCAGGGGTAGTCCCAGCTTTGAAAATAGGGACAACGTTTGTCCGCTTGAATGTAGCTGGACAAAACATCCTGTTGTGATGACTTATTAAATATCATTGTAAGTGGAACAGTCCTTCAGCACACCACTTTAATAAAACTCCTGAAATGCCATCAGGGCCACACGCTTTTGTCGGATCAATCAGCTAGTACTTAATCGGCTAATATGTGACAGTGTTAAGAACACTGCGTGGGTATTGATATTGATGACAATCAGACGTATCTGTGACCACATCTTTAGTAAAAATAGACTGAAAATAATGGTTGAAAAGTTCAGCAATATTTCGAATTTTCGGCCGAAGTACCTTGATAAATACTAGTTGGGGCAGATGATCTGCAGTGGTGTCATGCTTACTATCGACAAATGTCTTAAAACTTTTACTATTTGTGCTAGTTGAATTCTGTATTTCAAATAAATGGTCTTCCTAATTAGACTTGCGTAGTGATTTGAATTCAGTACGCTTGCACGACAAAGTAGCATAGTCTGCAGGATCGATGGAAGTCCGGTATTTATTGCGAGCTTGTTCTTTTTCTCTCGCGTATACCACGGTGGGAATTTTCTTTTCTTGATTCGTACTTTAACACTGCCATTTATAGCTGCATACAAGAGGTCGTAGAAAAGTTGTGTACATTCATCGATGGTATCAGCAGAGTTGAGAATACTCCAGGGTGTTGAACTGAGTTGAGTTTTCAGATGTTGGAAATCAGCCTTTTTGAAGTTGTAAACAAAGCGCTCATGCATTTTCACACCTCTAATGGTCCGATGTGATAATGAGCATTCCAATGTACTGTGATGGGACAACACAGCTTGGTCGATTGAGCCATTTCTCAAGGGTTTATGGTTTTTCTCGAGGATCTATGGTTGAGCTAACCATGGAGCTATAGAAACGGACTCAATGAGCTAACTGATACACATACCAAGTCAAGAGTTAATGTGTTGGTTACATGTATTGTGGAGGTTGAATTGAAGAAGCTCATGTTCAGAAATGATTTCAATGAAACGACCAGACTTGCCAGTGTTCCAGCTCCTTGGATCCTAAATCATCCCGTACGCGTTACCTGATCGCTACCTCCTGCAACTTACCTGTGGCCTTGACTCTCCGAAACTTAAAAAAAGACTATGTGACATCTGAAAATGGTTTCACCTAGCCTTCACCTTCAGTAACATTTACTCTGACGTGTTCCTCATCAACACTTACTTTTGAATTTCGTTTCTGTCTCAATAACTTGCTTTTCTTTGAATCAGTTATCCACGAATAATGAACTGTAATACTAATACTTGGTGGCTATTTCTAGGTAATATGTTAACTGGCAAATATGTTCTCTCTGTGTTTCTTATCACCTCCATCTAAAGTAGGCTGAACTTACTTCCTACATATCCACCAGCACTACTAACCCTGGCTCCTCCTCCTTGAACATTTCAAAACACTTTCATTGATATCACACAGAACCTGCAATCATCTATCGCCGATGTAGCCACTGTTGATCTAAGAGAAGCAGCAGTTTTTAACACACCGCTCACATTTGCCACAGATCTTGACATTTCCACCTTGGCCATACTAGCACGCCATCACGTCTCACACCTTTGCCCATCAAAGTAGTCTTTGCACGTTTACGTTCCACATCGTTTCTTCAACAGCTTGCATTACCGTGGACGAAAACGACAAATCTCCGCGCTGTGTTAAAAAAATCGCCGCGCGGAGATTTGTCGTTAACGTCCACGGTATGCCTCATCGTTTTGTTGAGCACGTACACAGTAATCGGTGTAACTGATTTCCTTTTTAGTTGACTTAGGCCGCTTTGTGGTACTTTAACTTGCTTCCAAGGAGGTACCAAACTTGGTGTCATGTTCTGGTTGTAGTTGGTCGAAGAAGTTCATCCACGGCTGAGAGGTATGTCGAGGTCTGAAATCACCAAGTGCGCCTGCAAACTGCGCCGGCGCATTTCAAACTGCGCCCCCATTTGCGCCGGTATATTACGCCGCCCAAACTGCGCCCTTACTCTGCGCCGAGCCATTGCGAAGTTTCAATGTCAAGCACGGTATATTCTATTTTGGTTTAGTCAGGCGATTTCAAAGAATATTCATTTTTTTCGTGGGGAATATGGTGAAATGTGTCGCTAAAATGCGGAGGATGGGAGTAATTTTTTCCGACACGTATGTGAAGTATGAAATAACATCACCCAAGAGGGAAGGTAACTCGGCCAGTCGAGTGTCATTTGCATCGTAAATCGACCTTTGAATCTTGTGTTGTAGTTTCCACCCGAACCTTGTCGGTAAATACTTTCACAGTTAAAAAAGACGCTAAATTTTACTCTCAAACTATTTCGATGGCCAAATATCTCTGCCATTATACGTTTCGTAGGGTAACTCTATACTCGTATATGGCGAGAGTGTCCTAGCTGTCTCAGTGTCTGAATAGGCGGTGCAGCCGTAAACCGGACACTCCATACTTTCCTTGTTTGATCGGAACCTCGTGGACCGTAATTCTTGCTCTAATTCTGCGACCTTTGAATCGTCCAATAATTGCTACTTCCAACTCCTGACGACCCCAAATGATAAGGAATGCGACTGATTCTGAGACTCTCAGTTCATAGAAGAGTCAAAGTACGATCACGTTTGCGACTGAACTTGACACTCCAATTTTGCTTTGTGATGTACATTTGCGAGTGAATTTGAGACCGGGTCTGAGACTCTTATTTAACGTGCAAACAGCAAATGCGACCGTCCTTACGACTGACTTCCTGACGTAAGGTTTGTATTAGGGTACCGGAAATCGACAAGTGCGAGGCTAAAGTTAGGAGAGCGAATATGAGGGCTTGAAGTGTACGTGCTCACTTTGAAAGTGCGAGCGATAGTCAGAATGTGAAGTGAACTCGGTCTGTACATAGTTAGTGCTTGTCAGCATTTATTTCATAACTTTGGTCCAATGAAAACTTACGATCAAAGTCATTGCTAACACATCGATACGATCTCCATGGAAGTACAGTGCTGTGTATCATGAGGGAACCGCTGAGTGAATTCATCATTGAAGTCCCCGATGGAAATTATTGCAACACACTTATTTCCAAACATCAAGAAGTTGATATATTCGTCTACATAAAAATATGAATGAGACATTCATCTTTACATAATGGAGAATAGAATATTATATCTGACTACGAAGAACTTTATTTACCAGGTTTTAAAAATCAGCGAGAGATTGATCGGGATGGTACGTATACGATTCACAGACTGATTCAAAGTGCTGGTCAAAGTGAAAGGGGACGCCATGAACACTCAATCCCGACGAGTATTTATATAGTTATGTCAAAAACGGGAGTCACGACCGTGATTAGGTTATTCAGAGTCAATTAACCTTGAAACGGACCAAACGATAGCACACAATTACATACAATCTAGGTCTAGTGTCCTGTGACACTATGGCGGGTTTCCGAGTTCCCTGTTGCGGTTTGGAAAACGACCTGCCGACAGCTGATGACAAAACGCGCTCATGCTTTTGATCATAGACCCTGGAGCGATGTTTTGATGGATTTCTAGCTTCCTTACCCTATAAACAACTTGAAACTAAAATGAAAGACGAAAAAAGATCCGTGAACGGACGAGAGATTTCCTGTAGAAACTTCAGATATTTACTGAGGCGGATCATCTATTTTTTTACATCCATGGGCGGATCATTGAAGTGAAATTTACCTCAATGGACGGATCAATCGGAGCACCGAGAATATGGCATTTCCCGTTTGATTTCCAAAACATCATCGTGGAGTTTCTAACAGAAAGGAAAAAAATTGAAACGACAACTGATATCGTGTCATTTAAATACGGGCTTTTAATTGTTCATTCATTTTAGTTATTATCGTCGTGCCGTATTTAGAAGATTTTTGAGGACCCAAACGACATCATGTGTTGGTCCATTGCCATGGAATCCTATGCCAACGAAAGGCGGTGACTTTTTTTCAAAGTTGAATAAAATTTCCTTTCTGGTTGTGTTAGTCAATTAATCGCAATATGTTCGTTCCCAATTGATCATAAACCCTCGATTCTCCCGTCTATGATTCGATATTCACTGACTCATTCTTTCTCTTCTTTGTCGATCGATGAAAGTAATTTAATCTTCAATACTCTGTCCTAATTTGACTAATGTAACATCTTCACCTATATTGTCATTAGTTTCTATTACCAACGTACAAAAACTTGGCCCATTCGCCAAAGCACATGAGTCTATGATTGCATGAACGGCCGTACTCTATGCATTGGGAAGATATTCATGTTGCAGTCTGCCCGAAAAAAAAACAAAACCCGAGGATGTTTAGGCGATAACAAAGGCGATGACTCAGTTAAATAAAACAAAACAAAACTTCGGACATCATATTTTTGTCTTGGCGTACACTTGTCGGTTCGATGTGCGACCATACGCTGATCGCCAATATTCTCCATAAAGCTAGTCATAACAATTAGAGTAAGGGCGCAGTTTGGGCGGCGCAATATACCGGCGCAAAATGGGGGCGCAGTTTGAAATGCGCCGGCGCAGACTGCCGGCGCACTTTGGTGATTTCAGACCGCTTACATACCTGGCTGAGAGGTATGTCGAGGTCTTGAACAGAGGGAAAATTTAGTCTGTAACATTAACAGTTATACGCCACGCTTCTACCGCCTTTTATAACTCTACAAGTTTTGGAAATGATGTCGTGAGTACATCCATTTAGAAGAATAACGACGGCTGCCCGTAATTCACATAATTACAATAAGAACAGATCACTGTGATGGTAAAACAGTGACCTGACGTAAAAGATAAGACATCATCGGATAATCTCTGAAGGAAAAAAATACTGTACATGTTGTCATTTACAGAACAACGAAGCATATATATGAATTTGAGTGAAGATTACATGCATATCAGATAACGACGGTCAGACTCTATCATTTTACATGGCGATACATTGACTTGTCAGATAACGTTCCTTGACCAGTTTGCATGAATATGAAGTAATATTACCGAGTGTTTCCGGAAAAACACACTTTACCGAAATTTTAATGTCAACTTGTTTCTCACTTTAGAAAAGGAGAAATTCCAAATATATCGATATTTAAATATGAGCGCAGTGCTTTCTCAATTCGTATTTATGGCCTTCAGAATTTCGTTTTGAACTTAGATTGTCGATATGTAAGCTTAAATAATTCAACACTGTTACTGAATAGTGCATACAACTTCTGCACTGTAGTCATTACATCATTACATACCGCAATCTGTATTGTCTGGCTTTTATTGTAAGCTTATTTGTCAAGGGGAATTACTCTTAGGGCCGATGATGAAGACTCGATAGATACAGTGCAGCCAAGCTTTTGTAGAAACCACTGCTTGATTCCTCTGAGGCGATGACGAAACTCTGCAGAGCATGATGGGGTTGACTGGGAGGCAGGTCTTGTCTTCATCTCATTTTGTTCATCTTTCAGCATTGTATTTCTGTCGTTCGTCTTTGTACTAGTGGATCTTGAAATTCCCTTTCCTCTTTCGCTGCCATGTTCAACGTGTATTTCTTCCTGCGTTTTTCAGCTTTGCCGGAGAAATTTATTTTCGCGCCGTAGAACACACACTCTTGTTCGATTCCCTGTATTTGTTTACCGATCAAATATGAACAAGATTTCTGTCCCGACGTAAGATCATTGTTGATTGATATTGGCAACACCCAACTATCTTCAGGAGCGATTTCATGTCTGGCGCCTCGTCGTACATTGTCGGCAAAAGTCGAATCAAGATAAAACATTTTAACGTCAAAATTTAATCTTCCACTTCATGGACGAGATCCTTTACAACCAACGGTGGGGATTTGGCCGCTGGGTGACTTGGTGCCATACGGTGAGAGTTCGAATCCGATCGCAAATTTACTGAATGCACGCCAATATCGTCTTCAGGACAACCAAGCTTAGCGATCAAGGTATCACTATTTTGCTTTGGTTAAAACGAAAGTGGATACTCGATTACTACAGAAAACTTTCGAACAAGTCCAAGTGACGTCCCGATCGAATCGCGGTGATATGTGCAATGTGATCGGGGAGCCTCATACAACGCAGTGATAATTGAAAGACTGGGGATCGTTTCTTTTTGCACTACACATTATTCTTTTTGCACTACACATTGACACATACATGGAATGTTTCAGCATACCCAAGTCGTCATAATGTACAGTTCTCTCTTAATCTCGGAATATTTAATTTTTCACGCAGGAATTGTTCGTTTTCGGGGTAACACGTAGGGGCCTAAAGGAATATTGTGCTGCAGTGAAAGGCGAGCTGTCGATGGCTATAGGCCTACTTGTGTATTCCTGAGACGTATAACATTAACAAATCTGTATGCTTACAGCGAATTATTTTATCAACGTCTAGGCCTAATCTTTTATTTCTATAGGAATATAAGGTGAATATAGGCCTATCTGTCTGTCATTTTTGTGCCCTCCTTGCTTCGTGTAGGCGAAGCAAATATTGGACTTTTCATGTTCATAAGATTATGATAAGGATACAGAGAATACGAATCGAACGCTCATTATATCAGTGCACTAGAAAGGACCTTCGAAAGATGCGTTCTGTATGCATATAACGGTCCTGGATAGAGGTGGATACCCTCTGAAAATAAATAGACCACTGGCCTCAATAAATTCAAATACTTAGACGTGGATAGCCTACTATCAAACTTAGTTACGGCCGTCATTGAAACCATATAGGCCTAAATAAAATAAGCTTATAACAGAAAACATTAAGCTTAAAATTTTATTTATCATGGCACAGATCTTGACATAGTATTTTCGATGCAAGTAAAACATCGTATCTGATATGTTTTTGAACTTTGTCAACTACAACCAATCCCTCTAAGCTTAGTGAGTTGATGTGTTCGTTGACATGTAGGCCTATTAAAGCACTTCATCAAAATGAACCCGCACTAGGCTAAATTAAATTAAATTTAAATTAAATTTATTTTTAATTTAAAATGTACTAAGCCTAGTGTGTTACTGGTACAACCTTATTCCAAATTTAAACCGCCGACCCTAAACTTGTCCCTACTTTTAGAAGGAAAATGGTGTGTGATTAGTTAATAAAGTGGAAAATATTGATAAAGCATGATTTCAATCATGCCAAGCAATCAAACAAGATTGCGTCCCGGGACTTCCACTTATTGTACCACAAGCGTGTTCTCCATGGTAGGCCTATATGAGGAAAACCACAATCCATTGGAAATTGTCAGCGTTGAAGGGAAATCTCGCGTGATTTAATAGTTAAGAAAGTGGAAAATAGAGCATGATTTCAATCATGCCACGCAATCAAAACAAGGTCAGGCCTACTTCCACTTGCTGTAGGCCTAGGCCTACCGCAACTTGTGCTCTCCATCAGTAGGCTAACATGTGAAGAATACAGTTTTCACCGTGGATACGCTTAAATATTAAAATTCTGGCACGACAAAGGAAAGTCATTGCGATTTCCCTCAACCCTCTCTCTTCCTGACGAAGTTTTGAAGTGTATAGGGCCGAGGCCCTATAGTCCAACTACCTCCTGGGATGGGACCTAAGCTTAGGCCTACTGTCATGCTAGCTTGGCTATTAAACCACGGTCCCTCCACAAAATTGGTCCTATGTACAAATGTTTAACGTGTCCAATCCATGCCAAAATTACTACTTTGATTTTGCAACACAACATGCCATTCCGAATTCTATTTACAATTCAACATGCTATTTCACAACTCAACATGCTATTTGACAACACATCATGGACTTCCAAATCCTATTTTACAACTCAACATGCTCTTCCCAATTTCATTTGACAATTCAACATGCTATTTCACAACTCAACATGCTATTTGACAACACATCATGGACTTCCAAATCCTATTTTACAACTCAACATGCTTTTCCCATTTCATTTGACAACACATCATGGACTTCCAAATCCTATTTTACAACTCAACATGCTCTTCATTTGACAATTCAACATGCTATTTCACAACTCAACATGCTATTTGACAAGACATCATGGACTTCCAAATCCTATTTTACAACTCAACATGCTCTTCATTTGACAATTCAACATGCTATTTCACAACTCAACATGCTATTTGACAACACATCATGGACTTCCAAATCCTATTTTACAACTCAACATGCTCTTCATTTGACAATTCAACATGCTATTTCACAACTCAACATGCTATTTGACAACACATCAGGACTTCCAAATCCTATTTTACAACTCAACATGCTCTTCATTTGACAATTCAACATGCTATTTCACAACTCAACATGCTATTGACAACACATCATGGACTTCCAAATCCTATTTTACAACTCAACATCCATTCTAAAGCTAGCTCTGCGGAGCAGGGCAGTGTTACTGGCTATCGAACAAGATTCAAAATGGCGGACGCGAAATGGTCCCCTCGCACAGAGAGAGAAATGCGAACTTTGCACAAGTCTAAAAACGCAGCTTAGTACATTGTGTATCTAAACAAAATGAGCGTGCTCGAAAACTAGGATCGATCACGATATAAATTAAAATTGCCTGTTTTTGGAAAAGAAACTGCGCGCTGCAATCAGCAGTTTTGTCTATTGTGCACCGTGCGTGGGAGGCTTATCGTGAAAGACCGAGATTTACTATATGGCGCATCTGATATGGTCCCATCGCATAGAGAGATGAAAATAGGCTTTGTCTAAGTTCAAAAGCACAGCTTAGCTCATCGTGCATCTAGACAAGTTGAGCGTGCTCAAAATAGGAGATCGATCACGATTTTGGGTGAAAAAAACCGATTGTTTTCGGTGGAGAAACTCGCGTGTTGCAACCAGTGGTTGGTTTTGCCTATGGCAGGTCAGCAGGGCTGTGGTGGGAGGCCTTTAGCCGGCAAGGGGTGGACCATTGGGGAGTGGAAAATTTTCGAAAAAAAAATTCCCCACAAATTTCAATAAAAATAATCAGCCAAAGAAACTTGAGAAAAACAGATGACGCACTTAGGTAAAAGGAAAAAAAATCCGTCAAAATTCTGAAACATTTTTATTTTAGTCTGCATCAGATATACTATGATTCTTTGGCCAAGAAAGGGGGGGGGGAAGGGGAGATCTGAAGGGTATAATCGTGGCCAGTAAATGAAGTAACTTTTTTATTTTATAACTTTTTGTTTTGTTCATCATATGTTTTTCTTTCACTGAAGTTTGGCATCGTAAAGTAATTCGAGATATAAGATAATATAAAAATCATATCTGTGATATCGATTGTTAACAACTGTATTGTGGGTCTTTACACTATGATTAATTAAGGGACGATTCAGAATTTACTTCCAGGGGGGGTGGAGGATTTTCAGGGGGGGCCACCCATTTTTCCCAAGAAAATTTAGGGGGGCCAGACAAAAATACCACAATCTTTTAGGGGGGGGGCCAAGGAAAAAAACATCAATTCAATATTTGCCCAGAATTTCTGATCTCTACAAAAGAACCATAGACGCTACCTGGGTGACAGATAAACTCAACATGTTTAGTTAAACTCCTTTAGCTGCCAAATTCGGTAATATTCACAGTGGTTTGTTTTATGCATCTATAGCAGTATCTTGTTCTCCTCCCTGAAGCGTTATGAAATGTCCAGTATTAGCGTGTCAATACAAACCATACAGTGAACAGTCAGGGTTGTTTTTGTTGAAAAGAGATCTCAGATCAAGTCCAGACTAGAATTCATTTATCAACAATAACAATGGTCATTTATGTTCACACTGTATGTTGCTAAATACAGCATTGGGTGTTCTATGTAGTGATAGAATAACAAACAAATGCTGATACACAGAGATGAACATTGAACAAATGCTAAAAATTACAGCAAATGTCTTTTTAAGGTTGGGTTTACCTTGTAGCTTGTAAAGCAGTTGAAAGTTGCATGATAAAGAAGTGTTAATTTATGCAAATGTATGCAAATCACCCGATTTCTTGGCTTCTTTTGCCTCCCAATTTCAAAATTTCCAAAGAATTTAACTCCACTCCGGCTGGGTCAAATTTTCTGAAATTTCACTTATGTTTTTTAAATGCTATATAACACAACAACTATCAATTGGTTTTGTTTGGCAATAAAGCTCTTACATTTTTAATAAGAGGCATTTTGAATAAGAGGCATTTTAATTTTGCTGATCATGATTTTAATCAATTATTAGAGTGTCAGTCTTTAAACCCCTACAATTTTAAAATGAGGATGGATAATGCCAAATAAAATAGTTGTTTTTTTCTACATGAATACTCTCCTTTCAAGTGAAATATTACATTTCAGAAAATACTGTCTAGATTTTGACTTAAATTAATTTTTATCATTAATACAAAAATTGAGGTTTTTTACCCCAAATATACACCCACTTCATCCTTTGAGTAAACTACTGCTACTGCTACTCTTCTTTTCTGCTCCTTTTTTCTATGTTTCATTCTCATCATTTTACCCTTTCTAAATTTTTTAAATGTTCTACATAACTTTTACAGTGCTTACATCTACTATAAACCTTTTGAAAATAAATTTATGGCCGTCTCATCTTCAAGGTGCTTTTCAGCGAATAGTTTTTTAATGTTGAAAATAAAAATATTATGTATTACTGTCAAAAATATATGGTGAAAAATTTACAAAAGGGTTGATTTTCCAATAATCCTGTATGTGCATCCAGAAGATCATGTGGCACTGCGCAATGCTATGGTGTCGGATTGTTGAAATATTGTGTACACAAGAAATTTGCTGTAGTCCAAGAAGTGATCTCAGTGTGTATGAGGCTAGGAGAAATGTGGATAGGCTTACACATTGTGTATTGATGCTAATACTATGTGTCCCATTCATTCTGATATGTATAATCAAGATTTCACAGTGGCGGCTGGCAGAAAAGGCAAAAAAACAAATAACATTTATTGTTTCGTGTCATCTGAAAACATGCGCATCATGACTATTTTAAAATTAAAGTTTGTTAAAAAAAATTTGAAATATGCATGCTCTGTCAATTTTGAAAAATACTGCTGACAAAATGTGAATTTTGACTTGCACAGGTTGTCTGCATTTTAATATGAACATTGGATTGTGAATGGAATGAGCAGAATAAAATGTGAATTCATGTTTTGGATAAGGTGTTTTGTCAAGAATGTTCTAAAATATTCCTCAGCATTTTGCTTTCAGTGGCAGCTACTTGGTTTTATGATAACCAAATTAGAAAAAAAGAGAAAATTAAAAACAAGTTGGCTTTCACCAATTTTAATTCCTAATGTTTAAAACTTTCACCGTGAGTCTGCAAATATTCAGCATCATCAAATGAAATGTATGCTGAACGTGTGCATGTACATGTACATCTCACTTTCCAGAAATATCTGGATATCTGCAAATGATGTACCATTAAACTTCAAGATATATATCACTTTGCCAATTATCTGCTCCCTGATTTTCTGTTCACCATTTCTAACTGACATCTTTGCTTGTCTTTGTGTGCATCATATGTATCAGTGAGACATAACGAAAAAAGTATTCATATTTAGTAATTAACTTTTCTTTAGAAATTTACAACCAGATATGTTTATTGCTACCCTTTCCAAAAGTGTGCCACTTGCAGTCCCTGCAAATCATTCTTTTTATAGGCCCTACAGTTCCTGCAACTTGTTAGACTAGATATGTCTATAATGTACCGTATAAGCATGCATGTATATATTAGGGGGGGCCATGGAAAAAAAACAGGAAAGATGAGGGGGGGCCATAGATTTTTTCTATAATTTACTAGGGGGGGCCATGGAAAAAAATCACCGAGAAAATAGAAAATCCTCCACCCTCCCCCTGGAAGTAAATTCTGAATCGTCCCTAACAAGAATTCAACAATTCAGGCAGCTTGTATCGGTACATAAAATGGGAAATATTCACCAACCATATGACAAACAATCACTTTCTTTGTATTTCACTATTCAACGAAACTGATTTCCATTGTAATGTTTAAACTTTATTTTACAATTAAACATACAAATCCGTATTTTTCTTTTCAAAATTTCATTTGTACACTTGTCTTGACGGTTGAATACCGTGCGTGTGAAATGCAATAGTGCAGAAGAATACGGATAGCGACATTACAGCGACCTCTATCGGTTGTTATCCACAAGTCTTTCTCGCGAAGTCCGTTCCAACAGAGCTTTGACCCTTGTCTGGCCCCATATTCGTATTTTACATCTCCGCTTGCTGAGCTTAGTTGTCAGTTGTCATGGCTGCTCGCTACTTATGATAATCATTGAAATGAATCGTTCACGTAACACAGCCTTCATCAGGCAGACCATCACAGAGAAAATACAGCTATTGGAAAGAGAGTTAGAAAGTACCGATCATGAGTATGATGGGCTACACCGAAGAATGGTAACACTGCTCCGGCTTGTTGTTGTTCTGAACGGCACTGGTCATGGTATCATAAATGATGATGTAGTGACCAATCTCCAGCAAGCTGAGTATGAAATATCTCAATTGCAAGCCTGTGTATATGACGAGGGATATTATGTGGAATTAGAAAGAAAAGCGAAACCGTCAAGACAAGTGTACAAATGAAATTTTGAAAAGAAAATACGGATTTGTAATGTTTAATTGTAAAATAAAGTTTAAACATTACAATGGAAATCAGTTTCGTTGAATAGTGAAATACAAAGAAAGTGATTGTTTGTCATATGGTTGGTGAATATTTCCCATTTTATGTACCGATGCAAGCTGCCTGAATTGTTGAATTCTTGTTAATTAATCATAGTGTAAAGACCCACAATACAGTTGTTAACAATCGATATCACAGATATGATTTTATATTATCTTATATCTCGAATTACTTTACGATGCCAAACTTCAGTGAAAGAAAAACATATGATGAACAAAACAAAAAGTTATAAAATAAAAAAGTTACTTCATTTACTGGCCACGATTATACCCTTCAGATCTCCCCTTCCCCCCCCCCCCTTTCTTGGCCAAAGAATCATAGTATATCTGATGCAGACTAAAATAAAAATGTTTCAGAATTTTGACGGATTTTTTTTTCCTTTTACCTAAGTGCGTCATCTGTTTTTTCTCAAGTTTCTTTTGGCTGATTATTTTTATTGAAATTTGTGGGGAATTTTTTTCGAAAATTTTCCACTCCCCAATGGTCCACCCCTTGCCGGCTAAAGGCCTCCCACCACAGCCCTGCTGACCGCCATAGGCAAAACCAACCACTGGTTGCAACACGCAGTTTCTCCACCGAAAACAATCGGTTTTTTTCACCCAAAATCGTGATCGATCTCCTATTTTGAGCACGCTCAACTTGTCTAGATGCACGATGAGCTAAGCTGTGCTTTTGAACTTAGACAAAGCCTATTTTCATCTCTCTATGCGATGGGACCATATCAGATGCGCCATATAGTAAATCTCGGTCTTTCACGATAAGCCTCCCACGCACGGTGCACAATAGACAAAACTGCTGATTGCAGCGCGCAGTTTCTTTTCCAAAAACAGGCAATTTTTAATTTATAATCGTGATCGATCCTAGTTTTCGAGCACGCTCATTTTGTTTAGATACACAATGTACTAAGCTGCGTTTTTAGACTTGTGCAAAGTTCGCATTTCTCTCTCTGTGCGAGGGGACCATTTCGCGTCCGCCATTTTGAATCTTGTTCGATAGCCAGTAACACTGCCCTGCTCCGCAGAGCTAGCTTTAGAATGGGATGTTGAGTTGTAAAATAGGATTTGGAAGTCCATGATGTGTTGTCAAATAGCATGTTGAGTTGTGAAATAGCATGTTGAATTGTCAAATGAAGAGCATGTTGAGTTGTAAAATAGGATTTGGAAGTCCATGATGTGTTGTCAAATGAAATTGGGAAAGCATGTTGAGTTGTAAAATAGGATTTGGAAGTCCATGATGTGTTGTCAAATAGCATGTTGAGTTGTGAAATAGCATGTTGAATTGTCAAATGAAATTGGAAGAGCATGTTGAGTTGTAAAATAGGATTTGGAAGTCCATGATGTGTTGTCAAATAGCATGTTGAGTTTGTGAAATAGCATGTTGAATTGTAAAATAGAATTCGGAATGGCATGTTGTGTTGCAAAATCAAGTAGTAATTTTGGCATGGATTGGACACCATATACAAATGTTTAACGACTTTAGACCCACAGGCGTTCTGTTGAGTGGGTAGTTTGTAAAACTGAAGTTTCTGCTACCTTCCGACGTTCTGTTCCGTAGCCTTATCACTAGTGTAGTAGGCCTAAAGGCTACGGAACAGAACGTCGGAACGTAAGCTTACGTACGTAGCATAAACTACACATTTACAAACTGCCCACACAACAGAACGCCTGTGTGTAGACCCCCTCATCCCTTGATGTACATATTCGAGTGAAAGTAAATTCTTATCTTAATTGTTTTTATTTCTTCCCAGGTCATAAAGTTAATAAAATGTTATTAGGCTAAACATCGTAAATGCCAGAGACAAGCTCGAATGAGATTAGTTAGGCTACAAACAGTTGAAGCCCTGCAGCGAAAACTATTCATATGAAGTTCACCGAGTAGCCCTTTGAGAGTGCCATCGCCGAGCTTTCAAGCGTGTTGATTCAGAAATTCCACACCAGCGCTTTCTGTTGTCAAAAGTACAAACAACTCTGAAAATTGACGTGGTACAAAACAGTCATTTCCGATTTCGGAACATTCTCGAAACTTCTCTTCTGAGTCGGAGTTCCGGAGAGTCGGTAACATGTCGAAATCGAGGCTAACCTTTTCAGCCTCGTTCCAAACATCGAATAGTACATCGGAAGTTTTCATCGTTTTGTTTTATGACTACTGGCTACAAATGAATTTCTTTTTATGTTTAATGTCTCTTCTTCTACATATGATTCAAAACATACACAACAAAATATTATAAGGACCTTTATAGTAAACTCTAATGAAGGGTAGGAATTGATCTCACTGGTTGTCAAGTATGGTTGCTAAGGCGCCATCTTAAATGTTTTGACACCTGCATGCATCGATTGAACATACCTGCTGTCGTAACACCAACACACGGTCGACCATCCGATACGTATATGATTTAAAGGTGAGGAGGACGTCTTTTAGATTTCTGATATAGCCTAGTCTGAGATTGCTTCTCTGATTATTCTAGTACTTTCAGTCACGCGGCATTTTCGCCAAACCATCCCTCAGAAAACTGGCTGATGGAGTCGTAAAGTGATTCGCTCGAACCATACGTGCACACTATACCACAGACCATTTTTCTCGCTCTCCCCTGCCATTGCAAGCAATGTGATCAGCTATAACCCCAAATGGAAAATGTGTACTTCGCAAACTAGTTTATTTGACATACAATTTGTGGTATGTGGATAAGGCTTCTGTAAATTTCGAATGGGATCTATGCCAGCCAAGTTTCTTCAGCAGGTCAGCACTATGATTATGCATTTTTTATCGCGTTGTGATCTTCAAGTTCAACACTAACAGGCTGTAAATGATGCCTAAAACATAACGATGAGGGGCATCTTACACTAACTTAACTGACCTCAAATGGCAGTCGAATCTGATTAATATGTTGTCTCATTGGGCATCACAGTACTCAGGCACACTTTGCAGCTGGTGTTGTCATAGCTCTGCATTATAGGGCTGTGTGTTACCGGCTATTGGCCTCCCACCACATAGCTCTGCATGGCAGGGCTGTGTGTTACCAGCGTTACACGGCCTTGTGGTGGGAGGCCGTATAACGCCGGTAACACACAGCCCTGCCTAGCTGCAAAATTGTAGCGTTACGGTGAGGCGGAGGCTTATTTTCACCTCTACAGGGCCATCAGCATTGTAGCACTACTGGTGAGCGAAGTCGCAAAAACCAAAAATCACCGACAGCCTCACCGTAGCGCTACAATTTTGCAGCTAAGCCCTGCCATGCAGAGCTATGCCATGCAGAGCTGCCCACCACATAGCCGGTAACACACAGCCCTGCCACGCAGAGCTAGTGTTGTCAGTGCTGACTGACTATATAAAATTCAGTGTGTCAAGAAAACATAACGCTGGGAATGTCTGAAATAGAGAACATCTGCGATGCATGTCCATTAATTTTATATTTACTGACTACAAGAATGTAAACCGAAAAATAAATAGTGTTAATCCAAGGGTCCAATTGACTTGGGTCCACTATTGGTATGGGATCCACTTTAATGACCAGCTCCCTTCTTGCTTGAGGGTTAAATGTGTGCTTGAACCTAGCGTTATATTATGGAAGTGGCTATTCACACCGCAGCGGTGCAGATAAGGAATCTAAATTTCTTATTCGCACCGCAGCACTAATATCCAATCAGAGAGTGGTTTACATGTCCAACCAATAAAATTGTAGCTTTCAAACAAACAACGATATTTGGTTAATATCAATTGCTCTGTGAACCCCAATTGACAACATGAAGTCCGAGTGGCGCGGTAAGTGGGACCCACTAGATGTGGCCATGATTGCGTGTTTTCTGGTGCCACATTTGCTTCCGCAAATTAGAATTTTTTTTTCTCCCTGCCCCCTCTGTTTGTTCCTCTCTCTCTCGTTCTCTCTCGTTCTCTTTTTCCTTCCATCTTTCCCTCTTCACTCAGGCCCCAACCCCATTTCCCACCCCCATGGGCCGGCGCTACTCAGCCAACACGACAAAATAACGTCAAGTGCAATAAGCCGGCGCACGGCCCGTGGGCTTACAAAATAATATTGCAGCTGCTCAATCTCTGTGCAAATGCCTTTAAACTTCACATCGCCTGCACTTCACCTTTCCATTAGGATTTAGTCTGGACATCGTGAAAACAAAAGTAATATTTAAAAAATGGATCGTCTCTACTGCAGAGACGACGTCAACTGTACCACTGTGACATGTTATGCGATGCTGGCAGCGACGCTGACAAAAATAATTTTGGCCCCGGTTACTTGAGGTTATGGACTGGACCTATTGAGCCTGCTTTCAGACCATTTTCATAATAAAATAGAATATTAAAATGGTATGTCAGGTACATGACGCAAACAATGGTACAAATGCACGTCCTTTTACCCTTACAAGCAGTTCTACGTCTCAAATACGCACTATGGATCAGGAAAAGAGGGAACTTGGGGACATGGATTAATAGTGATTACCAAGCTTTGGTACATCAAGGCTAGCCGCACGCTGCGGTGCGAATAAGAAATTTAGATTCCTTATCTGCACCGCTGCGGTGCGAATAAGAAATTTCTTATCCGCACCACTGCAGTTCTAATAAGAAATTCCTTATCGCACCACTGCGGTGCGAATAAGAAAGTAAGATTTCTTATTCGCGCTGCTGCGGTGCGAATAAGAAATTTAAATTCCTTATGCGCACAGCTGCGGTGCGAATAACGTCTTCCTTATATTGTACATCATGAGTATTCAGCTGCTGACTACACTGCCACTTTACTTTGGCTTGGCCAAGTACCAGCTTATTAATCCTGACGTACATGTAGGGCTAGCTCAAAGCTAACACATAAGGCATGCATATTCACTCATGTTCATGCTTTCCATGAATAGCACAGCAAACAGATGTGCTTTGTTAATAACATTTGCCATAGTTCTGTAGCCCACAACTTTCCCCAATAATTTTGTGTGATGGGTAAGGGAGGCCACCTTTCCCCACCACAGGTCATCAGTGAAAGTTGTGGGCTCCAGAACTGCAGCAAGGCTACAGTAGAATCTCGGCAGATTTACAACTCAATAAAAGTTCTAGAAAATACATTAAAAGGTGTACAGTTAAGGTGGAATTTAAAAGACAATGTTCCATTTCACATTGCAGACAGACCAGGTGTCATTGAGATTGCAGTTACTGTTTTCAGTTGAACAATAAGACAGAATGCCTATCATAGAAGTCCTCAGTGATGATGAAGATTTAGAGTTATCAAAAGAAGAAAGAGAGAAAGAAGAAAAGGTAATAAATGGAGAAGAGCAAGATAGACCTCTAAACGATGAACAGAATCACAATCAGGACAAAATAGATGGTAGTAATGACACTGCAGATGTTGAAATTGAGAAAACAAAGAGCAACAATGATACTGAAGAAAAGGAGAACAACAAGGCACAGACAGAAAGTACAAATACTAAACAACTATCTGAAGAGGAGTTATCCAAATATCCAAGGTTTGCTTAGAAATTTCCATTTTGTAAATTTTTTCCCATGAGTGCATTGTTTAATGCCCACAGGAATATTTAGAGATTCAGATATCTTGTTAAGGCTGATTCCTAATGATGTCAGAGTTCTATCATTAATAAGCAAAAATAAACATTTGTTTGCAAGTTTTGATGAGACTTCTTTGGCAGCAGCCAATGTCATATACTTATTGCTAAATTGAATAACAGACCTATAATTGGAATCAGAGCTATTGAAGTCCAATATCAATGGAAGTGAGAATATTTGACAAACCAAATGCTTATATATAAAGACAAGTCTTGAAGTCATTCCACAATGCTGTCATCAGAGTACTTTCTGTTCCATAGAGAACAAGCTGTCCTTCAAGCCAATATGATATGCTGTTTGTTTACCAGAGTCCTTGTAACTATTCTTCATGTTACTCATTATACATTATACCCGTTAAAATTTACTTCTTTTTGCAGAATGACACCTCAAGCATTGAAAGATATATGTAAGAAGAACAAATTATACAGAACTCCATATCTGAATGATGTATTGTATCTGCATTACAAAGGTGAGTGTTTCCTTGATGCCCCATCATATAATACAATGTGTCTTTCTCTTACAGGTATCAATGTAGGCCATTGCTTCATTAAGGGACATGTAGTTCAACTTTACTTTCTATAGAAGTACACCAGGGTTTTCAAAAACTATGTATTTAGTTCGAGAATTACTTGCTCAGAAAATGATCAAGAGATAGCTCCTTTTGGTTGTACTTTGTAACTAATATCTCTGTCATAAATTGTAAGGTGGTCACCATCTTTTTATGGTCAATTAGTTTTTTATCAATATTAATGGGACAATAGCTGACACAATGATATTTTCGTTCTTTTTGATGCACAAAATTGTGAATTTTCTTTTTTTTCTCTTCGCTGTAGAATGATATACCCCGGTACATTGTATAAGCTTGACAGTACAGTGTGCATAGGCTATGTTGACAAATTGAACTCTAGGTTTTCCAACGTTCAATAGACTGTGTATTTAAGATACAGAGCAGAAATTGTTCAAAATGCATAAAGAGTTACACTAATAGAGCTTCAACTTTACATTCAAATTAAATCGATTATACAAGAAGAAATTATTTCATGAGATGCTGTTGATCCTGATTTGTTCACAGGTTACAGCAAGATTGAGAATTTAGAACCCTACACTGGGCTGAAGTGTGTTTATATGGAGTGCAATGCCTTTCATAAGATTGAAAACTTGACAGCTCAGAAAGAATTGAAGTGTCTATACCTACAACAGAATGTCATTGAAAAGATTGAAAATCTAGAAGCACTGGAAGACTTAGACACACTCAACCTCAGCCACAACATCATCAGGAACATTGACAACTTGTGTAAGTAGAAAGTTTATTCACAGTAATTGTAGTAATGTCCAATTGAACTCTTGGATTTTCAAATTCAATGTAATGACGAAACATTTCATCTTTCTACTATTTGATGTTGGAGTTACAGTTCAGAGTTGCAGTGTATTGAACATGTATAACTACCGACAGGAATTTGTTTCCGTGCAAGTAATACACATATTTGAAATTTAAGTAAATACATATTTTAATAATTGTGTCACATTGTTATTTTTCTATTTTTCTTGAACAGAATAATTTAAGATACATTCTCAGCAAAATTTTTTGTGACATTTTGATGATTGTAAAGAGCCATAAAAAGCCACCATTGATTTTTTTTATATTATCTTTCTTCACCAGCTTGTCTGAAAAAATTGAATACACTGAACATAGCACACAATCGATTAGATTCATATGCGTCACTGGCACATCTGAGGGAATGTGAAAATCTAAGTGTATTAGATTTATCCCACAACAAACTGGAGGATCCAAATATAATAGATGTTTTTGCAGAAATGAAAACATTAGTAAGTAGAACCTTATGCCTCACTTGTTGTGATAACATTTACACTCTATTTCATAAATATGTTACACCAGTGGAAGAGTCACAATTGACTATTGAGCAAGATTGGCAAAATTTTGACTGAAGTGACAGTGACTTATTATATTTGCTAGAATTCAATGCTGGATATTTATGTACTACTTTCCTTGTCCATCTCATAAAGAGGGAGTTACGATTCTGTCCTTTTTCCAAAAACACATCATTTGTTCCATTGATTAATGAAGCAATCCCTCTTTTGGTCTAAGTTTTACTCTTACAATTCTGATGTGAATCATTCTTAAAAGTATTGTGTATGAAAACAAACGAAATCGGAAAGATTTTGAATGTTCGATATTGTGTGTGATATCATAGTTATCTAGATTGTGCATTGTTTCCAAACAGTGATTAAAGTACCAGAATGAAGATGTTATTTTGTAACAGTACAGAAATAAAGAACATACTCTGACTCTCTTTGTATTTGTTTTTCGTAGATTTCATTTTATACAATTTATGTTGACAATCATTATTTTGTAGAGAGTATTGAGCCTGATGGGAAACCCGGTCATTAAGAAGATAAAGAATTACAGGAAGACACTGATAGTGAAAATTGTAAGTGATGCCATCTGTTTTGTTAAAGCTAGCTGTTATCAGGTAGCTGCATTCAATGTGTGAGTTTCATGTAACTCTGGAGAAGCAATGCATCACCAAGATCTCTGCATCCAGGAATCAGTACTCGATCTAACATTCTTACTTCAATATGCCCTCAGTAACTTGAAGGTTTTCCTGAGCTCATCACCAAGTATGCTTATGTTCCCCAGGGTTTTCTCTCGACTGCGCGATTGCGCAAATTGCGCATTTAGAGCCATTGTCTGCCCTGGGAAAGTTGCTGATAGTGCAGAAATCGCGCACAAAACAAAGCAAGCAAAGACATCCCCATGTATGAAGGTGACGGAAGCCCATAGTGTAGTGGCCTGTGAATTTGCTGTTCTTTCTAGCCATACTCCCTCGGAAAAGACAAACTATCCCGTGTCACTCATGTGCAGTTCAGTCACCATGGATACTAGAGCAATATTATTTTATGTTCATGTTTTATCAAAGGTTTGAAAGTAGAACATGAAACACTGTATCAATGACGGAATTCTGGAAAATTCAAGCTTAAGCACTGTGTAGGCAGGCTGCAGTGACGATCGATCTCGATCGCAGTAATGAAACACAATCGTTTGATCGGCGCATATATTTTCATGGATATTAACCCCCGAAGTCAGACCAAATCGCATGCAAGGAAACAAATACGTCAAAGTCTGAGTCGTGGCAAACTGTGGCTGAATAATCAACAGAATATGGAGAGCAGATGAGCACAACGCAAACTGACAAATATTATGATGCCGATGTTAGTACGGGTGCTCCATGCGACATAGATCACGAAACTGAACTTTGTGACGATCGATATTGCAATGATATCGGCAGAGAAGCGCTTTCTAAGAAGACAAAATCAACATAAACAGTGACTGCCCCCTAAAATGTCAAGTCTGCCCCCTAATTTTGATGAATGGGGCAGAAATTGCCGCTTTCAATGAACATGCAGAGAAAGCACTGGTTCCCTGTCAACCATTTTCTATGTCAGAGCAACATAAATCATGATTTGTAACTGGTACTATGGTAATATTCCGTGAAGGTAGTGTTTATGATGCTGTTGATAAACAGATGATCATCATAATTTGCTTGTTGAAGGTGCAAACTGGTCAATGATTTGAGAAGCCCAGTAAGATTTCTACCCAAGTATGACTAACTTGATATTCAAGGGAACCCTAGTAAAATGAATTTTGAAATTTGAGCTGTATTTCATTGCGGTGTAAACACATAACAGAGAAATACAAATTGTTCATTTTTGATGAAAACATTGTATTTTGCTTTCAGAAAAATCTGACATATCTTGATGACAGACCAGTTTTTCCAAAAGACAGAGCATGTGCAGAAGCATGGTAAGTGAAATCAGGTTGTTTTTTTAACGTTGGATGATTTACCCAATTGATGATAATGGAAGGTGAATCACAAAGAACAAAAGAATGGCCTTGTTGCAGTGCTATAAAGTAATTTATATATACCCCCTTACAGGGCACAAGGAGGCAGAGAGGCTGAAAAAGCAGAACGAGAAAGATGGGTTGCCAAAGAAAGAGCTAAGTTACAAGCAAGTCTTGATGGTAAGATAATTTATGTCTGTCTTTTTGAGGGAATCAATACATTGTGTAAACATTATTGAATTTTGGAATTATTTCTGTGTCCTCTGAATACTTCATTTAAGTCCTGTGATTATAAAATTTTGGGAAAGCTCCATTAACTTAGGAATATCCTACTTCCCTACTTAGTTATCAGAGGATCAATTTCACAGACCTGCCTTTCCTACAATGGCACCAGCTGGATAAGATAAACATAACAATGGAACATTCACACCTTGGGGGATTAAAAGTCTTCTGTTTGTCACCCGAGTTGGTCAGGCAAGGACCCGGGTTTCAGGTACCATGCAAGTTAATGCAGTCTTTCCGTCATGATAAAATTTTGTGAACATTTATTGCAACAACAAACAGGGACATATTAGAGCTAAGATTTGTAAGAGGATGTCTGATGTTTGTGAAAAAAATCAGGCAAAGTGAAAGTACCTGTAATATAATTAAAATCATCAAGTACTGATACTACAATGTATATCTAAGTTTTAAGATTCATGTGTAATTGCTATTGCAGAAAAACTTTAACATTAGGAACGATTAACTTAAGTTATTGTGCAGGCTGCTTGAGTTCAGGAAAGCAAGGCTGTACCCCATCAATGGTAGTGGTATGACTGTGAGAAATTGGGACAAAACCAATTAACTGTCAACAATTCCCCTTTTCTTGAAAGTTTTCCTATTTCTTTTGTGGCCACGGTAAACTTTTGAGTTGAGAGTAAAAGGTACATACAAGGAAATACTCCATGATGTTTGTTATGTTATAGCATACAGGTTAATTTCCCATGGAGCACAGGAAAGTTTATTCAAGAAGAAATCAGAGACTTGAATCTTGAATGTGTCTCTAACAGATCAGAAAATCACCATTGGCAGATTTTCATGTCATAACACTAAGCAGTTTATTGCTAGAGTGGACGTAAATATTGCATTTTGTTAAACGTTTGCAGGGATGCTTGCTATCAGGAACAGAGCCATGCAGGCAAGGAAGGAGAGAGAGGAACGAGAGAAACAGACAACGGAATCTGGAAATAAAGAACTGCCATTCAAAACTGAACACTATCCATCTGATGAAGAGGGAGACATCACTGAGGAGAATGGAAAGACAACTATAATGTCGGAGAAAGATGAAGGTATCTTTGAAGATGAAGATGCAATCTTTGGAGAAGAGAATGATGAAGAAGATAATGATAATTTTGTTGATAACATTGTTTCAGGTCAGTTAGATGCAGATCTTATTTACAAAGTAGTATATTATATTTATGTACAAATAATTTCTACAGATTATTGTCATCATGCAAGTGTAAGGTTACAAATGTTCAATCATAGTCTTCAACGAATAAGGCAATCTCTACAATCATGATACACAGTACTTTGTTGGTCTGATGGAGAACTGGCATATATGAGGGTGCTACAAGGTCAGATGAACTTTTTATGGCCCTGGAGAAAAAGCATGAGCACTGTCCATGGAAGTAGATGTGTTTTACAATCAAATTATAGTCTACATGAGGTGGACCAGATTCCCCCCCCCCCCCCCCCCCCCCCCCCCCCATAAATGTATCATATTGAGATTTGGAACAAAAGAAATATGTCTTCAGACAGTTATAACAGATTTGGTAAGGACAACATTGGCACTTTAGGAATTGTGTTTCAGTTCTACAGCCAGTATAATGAATATTGTAATAATTGTGAAAGCTTATCAAACGAAGGTCTACTGAGGACAAGCCACCCTTCCTACTATAATTGACCTATCATTGGACCTTTAATAGCTGTTGTACCAAAATGTTTATCCCATACAGAGTGTGTTGCATCGCCATCTTCATCAAAAGAAGGTAAATTGACAACAAGCATGACAGACGATGATAACATTGACACAGTGTTCTTAACTCAGGACAAGATCAATATTGATGTAAGTTGAAACAGTCATACAAGACAAGCTATGAATTGTCTGCACACTAGGATAAATTTTTTTCTCAAATATGACTTACCTGATTTAAGCTAGTTGAACAAGGAAGCCGGAGTTTAGAAATTTGTTGTTTTGTATATGTTTAAGATTGGGAAGGGTAGGCGGTTGAAAAAAGAACATTCAATCAATATGACCTTATTTGACAATTTTCTCATACCCCTTCATTTCTGTAATATATGCTGCTAGAGAATACTATTTTATTTCAGCACACAGTTCAATGATTGTAATATGACTGCTGTGAGAAAGTATTTGTTGCCATGTAAAATCCATTTCCTGGTTTTGCAACTGTACATTGTCAACAATGGACAATTCTGCAAGAAAAGCTTGTTTTATCCTGGAAATCTTGAAAAATCTGTGAGGTGTTCAAGCAAAACAAAGAATTTACTTACTCTAGCCTGAACATCTCCGCAATATAATAACAAATCAAGACTTCACTGACACATCCAAATATTTGCTAAAGTTCCATGTGTTTCAGTATTGACAATCTTCACTGCCAATGCTCAACATGGTAGCCATTTGTGTTGATACAAAATTTGCAATACATTAGAGTATTGCACATCTCTTTTCAGCGTAGAAAATTTCTCAGAATTTATTGTTGTTATAGTATTCTTTACCTTAGTTCAAAAATTTATCTTGGAGGCGTTCACATGCTGTGTTTAACATGCTTACCCCAAAACATGACTACAATCGCCATTGAAAACAATGGGTTTGAGTCAAACCATGTTGGTGGAAGGGTTAAAATGAATGATGACCCCAGTTGTGACAACACAGCAGCTGACTTTTTAATGAATGGCATTATCCTTACATTGGATAAAGCAGTCTACTCATGGATTTGACCACACTGGCTGTATTTATATTCATCAACAGTGAATGTCAAAGTCCTAACTAAGGTTTTTCTGTTCAAGGGCATATGAAAACTTCCTCATCCATATCAATATCAATACAACAGAGGTATTCGAATACCATTCAAAATTTACAGCACCAGTCTTTGAACCGGTATATCTGAAACAAATAAAATTAAAATGTATGATTTTTAACCCTTTCACCACCATGGTTTAGCACAAACCTATTGTTATAAATGGTGATTGTGGACCTGTTTACAGGGCGTTGGGGCTGAACAGATTAAGAATATGGAATGGAAAAGGTCAAGCAAATTAATAAGCAGTATTACTTGGTCAGCAGAATACGTAACTCCATACTAGCTTCCTGTCAACTAGACATTTTATTGTGGATTGCAAAAGTTTAAAGGCTCTTTGGTGATCCTTGGATTGCCTTTGTTCTAGTCTGTAAGAGGATTATGCAGGTGTGATAGCCTTTTGTTTTCCATTAAAATTGTAATCTAGTTAGTAACTTTTCTGATGAGACAATCTGGTACCAACATAGGCCTTTAATTGAACATTGATGTAAACATGCAAACATTTTCTCTTTTGTATTCTTTCTGTAAGACCCTCAACCTTGTAAGATGCTATGGAATATGAAGGCAATTTCCAATAATGACGTCGGAATGAGTTTGTGATTTTGTTCCCTGCAACCATGAAACAAATTTATGGTACTTATCACATCAGGTATGCACTCTCCCGTGTGCAGCATATCATGTGACATAATACTCTTTAGTCAAACTTTTCGTAAATTGATCACAAGATTGAACTCTTTTCTTTTCAAGGACTTGCCTGATCTGGAAGATGTCGATGTTGAAGAGGATTGTAGTATTGAGCAGACTCGGGTAAGTCATGGTGATATTAATACATTATAGAAATTCATCAATATTTGTGTACTCATGGAAAACCTTGTTGATCTACTAGACAATGTCATACATTTATGTATATGATGATTGCATGATTTCTGCATATAATTTGCATGTTGAAGGAAAAGTATTTACTTGTTATCAACAGTTGACCTTCAAGAAATCATTCTTTCATTAACAGTATTTCATTGTATCAGCAAGATTATCCTGTCCTTTATTAATATGATTCAGAAACAATCTTAACTTCTGTTCGGCCATGAATTTTTTTAAATGAAATCTTTTAAATGTGTAATTGCATTCTGATCGCCCAGAGCATAATATTACAGATATAAAATTGATTTTCTTTGACTCCAACAAAGCTATGTGTGCAGAGAATTACGTGGTTGCGATTATTTGTCATTTCTGATATTGATGCGTTGTCAATGTGCCATCACTCTTCATTGCAGACTGTGTACAGACCCAAGATTCAGATTCTTGATGATGAAGATGAAGAATTTCCTTGCCATCCTAGCAAACCTCTTATACAAGAAATCAAACAGGACTCACTGATTCAAGAAAGTGACAGACCGAAAAGTACCAAATTGTTGATTGAGGATATCACTGACGACAATGAGCAGCATAATGAGCAAGAAACAAATGCTCCTGTGCCAGCTGGACAAGAAACGAAAACAAAACTTTTGATAGAAAAGGACACAACTACCACTGATGAAAGTGTGCAGGCTGAACAAAGACATGAACTTGACAGTGATAGCTTTAGTGAGTAATTTTACAACCACACATGCTTTCCATTGGCCTGCTAACCAGTATCGCACGGAACCACATGTAATACTTTGCCTAGCTTCTTTTTAAGGATGTTATACTGCTTATAAAATCATCTGTGTCAGACAATTTTTATCAGCATCAAAACTTTTGTATGAACTGAGTACTTGTACTCATGTGGCATGATTTACCCAACAGTATTTGCATAGCTGACAGGTGTTATTGTTTAGGTCATTAATCTTGATGGGATAGTTTTCCAGTGAACACCTCCAAATCAAAATTTTCAACTAAAGGAAAGTAAAAATATTTCAACTCTTTCCAATTAATAACAAATCAAATTTCAAATTGATGAATGTCGTGTTGTATCGTGAACACCCAGGATAATATTGACTCAAACGTCTTGATCAATTGTAAATGCTGTAATTCATTCCACTGCTTGCTTTCACAGGCCGTCTCCCTAAACACATTCAAGAGAAAATTCAAGATCTGTCAGAGAATGCTGGGTCAACCATCAATAGACTTTCACTGGATCCAGAGATTAGGACCAAACTTCACGAACACCAACAGAAACGAAACCAGCAACAGCCCTATATGTAAGATGAAATGCTTTTCATACAGAATTGTATTCAACTGTGAATGGCAGTCAGTGGACTACAGCGTCATCACAGTTGAGACCCAACCATTCCACACAGTATCATGAAGTCACATCAGAGCAACAGTTTAATCCCCTCACCCCCATTTTGCTGTGAATAGATCCCCCAACCTACTGAGAACAGTAAGGATGCACCAATGTCTAGGGGTGAAAGGGTTAATGTTGGCTTAGAATGTTTTGTACAGCCATGAGCAGAATGTAGTGATTAAGTTACCTTTTAGATCATTTTGTTGACACATTGGACATACTCCAGAATAAAATGTCCCACTCTGACTACTTTAGTGTTCTAAGAAAAGGTGACGCTGAAGACACAATTTTTATAGTGGTTCAAACGAATCCATGTTGATAAAAGAACACACAGGAATACACACAATGCTATCTACATTTCTTGATGTGGGTTTGTTTGTACCATGGTCCATTCAATCTCTTGGTTCAACACATTTTTTAAGTCCAGTGATCACAGTTTTAAATTGATCTGTCTAAAGTTGTACCAGCATTCTCACTGTATGAATTGAGTCTCCAGCTCTGAGACTGCACCACGACATATCAATTAACATTTCCAGTGGGCTCATTTACATTTCACATATAGCCAGCACACAAACATTTCAAAAGCTTACAAGCTTCTTTCTTGTCAGTGATCTTGACAAACACTTGACATTTGATACCACAGTATGGTATCATTGAATTTGTTTGCCACTTGGGGGATCTTTGCACCAGATCTTCATATGTGTTAGTGCGTTAATTATCCATTCTGAATTCAACTTAGGAACAGTCGGTGTTTCTGCTAAGGTTTGGGAAGATAGGTAAATCGTTTGGGAACTATGGTACCATTTCTGTTATCTCCTTTTAATATTATACAAAAGGAGGAACCTCAGTAGATTTGCCAGAGTACCAGCCGTAACAAAAACATTGAAAACTGTCTCAACTAAATTGATGTATGTAATTAGGGCAATTTTTTTTCAAAGCAATGATACTAATGTACATAAGATATTTTGTATGAGGAAGTCCTATTAAATAACTTCAAAACCAGACTATGTAATAACTTTGAATTATATAAAGCCAAGTATGTCTTGAGACAAAACTTGTGCTTGAAATCATCACCTACCACCTTGAAGTCAATTTACTAATGAATTTCTAGATTTGTGTGTCTTTTATGTTGTGTAAATTTGATTTGTCAGAACTGCTACCTTTTGTAACATTGAGTATATATCGTCCTGCTATGAGAAAGTCACATCTTACTATGTAAATACACAATGAAGCATTTTAAGTCCAATTTAACCTGTTCACTCCCATTTCACTGTTAACAGGTCCACATGCACTATTGATAACAATGGGTTTGGGCCATACCATTGTAGTGAAAGGGTGAAAGAGGGCAAGGAACTTAAGTTAAACTGGGATTCCAACAGTGGGTACTTTCAAAACATATCCTCACAAACTTATAGATGGACATATGAAAATGACCGACTACATAGCAATATGCAGTCCATCAAAGTCCTCTGTGTAGCTTTTGTTTAAGTGAAATTTTTAAGAAAAGTGAAATCCATTTTGAATTTCAAAAAGTACCATGTAAGTTATTTTCATGAATGTTTTGAAACTCAATTTTTGTGCTTAATGTATTATTTTGTGTGTTCTTTTGAAAGACGTTTTCATTCAATAAAATATGCCACAGAGGACATATCTAATGTTATTTAATCACCTCAGGTTAAATGAACAGAATGAGTGCTGCGAAAGTATGCTTAAGTATGCGTTTGCGTAAGTATGCTTTTGGTATGAATACTGCAATGTTGAAGTACTTGTGTCAAATTAATTCCTTAAAAAGGTTCATTTTGTGCCATTTCTCACAGATAGCCAATCTTTTGATTCGTAATGACACTGAAATCATAGTGGTAAGAAAATTAACTTTTTCCCCAAGTGTGCACTTGATAAACCTCACATCAGAGCAACTGTCACCTCCAAGCTTAATTTATCATAGATACATACAAGCAATGTTTGTACTCTGGAATAAAAAGGATGTGTGGTGTTCTATAGACTCAAGACACTCAAAATATCACGTGATGGCAGTACAAACAAACCAACCCCAGTGGAAATAGACATACTTGCATGTGCATTTGCGCATATGCGTTATTTGGTACCATGGTGCATTCAAAGTCGGGGTTAAACCTATTGGTGGATCATACCATCAAATCAACGTACAGTTTTTGCCATAAGAACCCTCAAACTGCTTAGTACGAGTATCTTTGTTACCCTACAAACATGAAACCACGAGGGTTGCTCAATAAACTTTACTCCATAAAATCAAAGGTATCTTTAATTATGTGAAAGTGTGGACAGATTTAACCTAATTTTTCATCCTGGGTCTACACTCACCATTGATAAAAATGGCTTTGTTCCAAATCAAGATTAGGCAATGCTATTTGTTTCAGTGGTGGTCGGGCAGAGGAGCTTTTGAAAGTACACTTGACATCTAATAAAAAGGTTTCTAGTACCTGAAAATGAAAACAAAATCTGCTGTGTACCATGCCCACCGGAAGACGTGGAGGGACTGTGGATCTTGTCAAATGTTGAATCCCTTGATAGATGTGTGAAAAAATACCATAATATCAGGTACAGCAGCCCTTTTGAGCTGAGATACTAATAAGGCATAAAAAACGTGCATTTTCCTTCAGGAAATGGGGAAATTTTTTATTTTTTATATTTATTTGTGGTAACCCATCCAAAAACAGCAAAGTTTGGCAAAATCATGGATGCATAATTTTTGAAAATGTGAAACTGAGAGAAAAAGTCTAGGGTTTGAGGGTTAATTAGTTAAAATGGGTAGGCTGGGTTACTGGAAACACAAATTGTTTTATGTGGCCCAATATTTTAGCTGTCTTCTCTCTGTAATTCCCACCATTTAGTGAAACAATAATGTGAAAATACATTCTTTTAAAGGATAGCAAGTAATTCATAAGTTTCTTTAACCCAGGATAGTGAAAATATCTCTGTTCGACTTTTGCAGTAGTCTCGGTTTACCCAAACTGCAGTGGGGCTCTTCTTCAGGCCGCCCACTGGAGTCTGGGTAAACCGAGACTATTTTTGCAAGGTGCTTTTTCACAGCTTCTTGAGTCTCCACATCGCAAAAGTTTCTTCTGCAGGCAGTATATCAATGTTGCCTCTCAGTTTCTGAACATTGCTTGAGGTCGCTTCAGTTATAGAATTCTCTCTGCTTTATAGGGGTCTAAACAACAGAGCATACCATTTGTATCCTGGGATTCGTATAAAGCCTTTAAAGAAGAGGACGATCTTCCAAAATGTAGAATGTCGATTACACTGTCAACGATTTAGGGCAATATTTTAAAGCGTTCTCTACGACCATATTTAAGGGATAGACCATGCAATCTTTGGAGGGTAGCTAAAACGGGGAAAGTGTGAATTCATAGGGAAATAATGTTAACGCAAATGAAGCATAAAAATGTGTAAAATCGTACAAAAGTTGATAAACGTATGTAAAATCTTGGCTTAATATTTGCATCTTTTCATGCCGACCTCCCCTCTCAGGTTCAAGTTTAAATCCTACACGCGTACTGACTGTCCAACCAAAATTTATGACCCCGCACGTATGACAAAAGTCATATGATCCCCGCCCAACAGAGTCTTTTGGAATGTTCCGTGCACGGTAACGTTTTAGAGAGGGACTCAGAGTGTCAAAGCATCCTGTAGCGTAAAGTTATAAAATATTTCTTTTCAAATAAATTTTAGATCGTATGAAGAAGACAATTCGTTGCTGACTAAGTTGAAGCAATAAGAATACACAACTTGATATATTATCTAAAGCACTTAGCCTACTAAGAAAAACTATTGACTCTAGCAGTATTTTCTCGCGGATTATCGTACATAAAGGGACGATCTTGCCATTTTACCCCGAAATCTAGTAAAACGACACAGGTTTTTTTACTATGATTTTTAAAATGACTTCTTAATTCAAGTCTTGTGTTTCAAGAAAATGACAATATTGTAGGAATGTTTTCTTGCATTTCTTGTTGCAAACCAACCGGAATTGGCTGATACTGCACTACTACCCATAGGTAGACCTCAATCTATGGTGCTGTGTTGTGTTGTGTAAACCAGAATTTTTCGTTTTGTCCATACTACTTTTATGTTTTTTGATCCAATCATTGAACAACAATCATAGCGATTCGCAAAGTAAAAGCACAGCCTGAATGTAGGGATTGATAGGGCACTTTGGGAAATGGTGCTGTCACCACAAAAAAAAGATACTGAAATATATTTAAGTAAGCCTCTCTGTCTCTGCGTTTTCAAGATTCATATTGACTACAGTACATGGCTGTGAACACTACTTGTTTACGACTATTATTTTATCCGACGATCCCACACCTAATATGTTATTTTCTAGGATTCCGAAATTATGATACCCCCTTAGTCGTAACCATAGACGTAGCTAGCATCCATACAGCAATTAGGGAGCCGTCATTATTTACGGCCTGGGGGTCGGAGGAATTTCATCGGAAACTCCGAAATTTCAAGTAACCCCCTACCAACCATGATATCGTGAGTAACCTCCTATCTAACTCAGAAATTTTAACTGACCCCCCACACACACACACACACACACTTAGAAAAGTTAAATACCAACACATGTATTTGTAAAATTTACAAAAATCATAGACAGCAGAGAAAGAAAAATACATCGTCGTAAACCACTCGCCTCTTTACGGCAACAGCTTGGCGCTACTTGACTTTTGCGTAGGTCCGCGGAGCGGAAATCATGCTCTGGCTCGCGAGAATGCAATACAACAATAGTAAAGACCTTTCAAATCCTGATGTACCCTACTAGATTATTATCGGTTATCTCATGACGGTTGAAAAAGATGAAACCAATAAAGTGAAATTTAAAGTGGCAACAATATAAAGATATAAAAGCACGGTATCCAATCATATAGTTTTGTTTACTCTGGATGGGTATCATGACAGAGTTTTCACTAGGATATCTTACCAGGCAGAATTTGAAGTACATGGGGGAGAACACGCGAGCAGCTTAGGGGAAAATCTCAGAGGGGTGTCCCCTTGCCTGCATGGACCATTTTGAGAAATTGATGTGTGCAATGGTGCAGTCTGGTGCAATCTAACAGGCGTTTTTTTTATTTGGCTTTTTTACTAAGTAAAACTGTTAGAACAGCCCAAGGGGGAAGCACGAGAGGGGACGTCCCCTCTCTCGCATCGAAATTTGAGAAACTGATGTGTGTAATGGTACAATCTGAGAGGTGTTTCAATTTATTTTTTGCACTCGGTAAAAATTGTTTGAAAATGACATTGATCACTGATATTTTTATTACATTTTTTGCATGATCAGTGTTTTAGTCACAATATTCAACAACCAAACAATGATAGTATATTGTAAAAGCAGTTCTCAGTTTGCCAGAGATTGAAGACCAAAGAACGCAGGAATGGAAAATCTGTAACTCTCTTGTGTCATTTCTCCAGCTGCTAGCTTCTAATGAAAAGCCTGAATAGGGTATGATTAAATGTCAAAATGGTTATTGAACTGAAGTCAATTAAAATATGTTTCTGTGATAATAAAGGATGTATTCATAACAGTTCAGTTTTATCCTGGAATCTGAGAAAAAATTTAGAAATTGGTGTGTGCAATGGTGCAGTCTGGTGCAATCTGAGAGGCGTTTATTAAATTGCAATTTGTTTTTTCTAGTACAGATCATCCCAAGGGAGGAGAGCATGAGAGGGGTGTGTCCCCCTCTCGCATCGATAATTTTGAGAAATTGATGTGTGCAATGGTGCAATCTGAGAGGTATTTCAATTTATTTGGCACCACAAATTGAGTAATAATCCCCCTTCTTCCTCTCCACGTTTTGAGCAACCTGAAAGATTCCGTCGCGTGCGGGCGCTCCGGCGCACAGCGACCTACGACCCTTTACCACGACTGAAGGCACACTGTTGAAATCCTGTTCTCCAACAAAATTTTGGGTCGTAGGTCGCAGTGCGCCGGAGCGCCCGCACGCGACGGTATCTTCCTCTCCACGTTTTGAGCAACCCCTTGGAATTTTCAATTTGAGTGACATCCCCACATTCCTCCGACCCCCAAGGCGTAAATAATGACGGTTCCCTTAATGGAGCATACATCTATTTGGTATACATGTCAACTCTTGCTCCAACAGTATTAGCCCTGAGGCGCACCGTCACCCAAGGGTATATTTACTTATCATATTGCAGAGTGTTCACTCAGCCTCAGCATTGCTGATGCGTGTCGGCACTCGGATTAGTATCATTAGGGGTGGACCATTTGATATCCTGGAGGGTCTGGAAGATTTAAGAGGTTGCATTTTTTTCGTACCTGATCCACTGTTCAAATTTTTTTTTTCACTCTCTGATTACTGGTAACTTTTTTCTCGCACTCCTCATTTGGATACTTTTTCCCCAACATCAAATGTACAGTCCTCTACTGTGTGTGGAGTTAATTGTTGCACATTAGATAATGTTGGAACACAATACTTGTACATAAAAGAAATGAAGGTTACTTCACATTTCTACCGTTGTTAGAGATGTACGATATAGTGAGTCGATCAATGAGGTTTTACGAGACACCGGTGAGTCTAAAATACTTTTACCCTGGTCGTGTGATCTGGGTCCCCGGCGGTAAAACCGGTTTTATCTTTGAGTGATTCGTCGGTGTTTCGGAACCTCACGGTCGGTTCCTTCATCAGTCACTCTGTTGTTTTGTATCCCCTCTATTCGGTTGTATAATAGTCATCTTAGTCATCGAAGAGAAAAGACAGATTCGTTATTAAGAAAGTTAGTCACTGTTGACTGACTCTATAGTGAGCGATCCGGTGTGTGGTGTAAACTTGAACACAGTCCCTCTATGTGGATAGAGGGACTGTGACTTGAAATAAACTGAATAAATTGACTCAGCATGCATCAGGCGTGGTTAGTGCTCGTTATGTTTGCAGTAAATGTTGTATTAATATGTCAATGATTACTTTGTTGTAGGCACTTACCCGAACTTTGGTATATTGTGTTAATTATTCTGCATTTTAATACATTTCGGGTCAATACTAGCGCCTGCTTTCCGGTGTTTGAAAAGCGTGTTGGGCCTCCGGTTGTGGAAGGCTGTTTTGAGATATACCACATTTTATTTCTCTGTTTTTAGCCTTTCCCCGATTTCGTGGTTCTGTTAACAATAGCTGCTGTAGACAGCCTTGCAAATTAGTTTGGTTAGAGGAGAGTGTCGGTTTATGTAATTCGAATCGCCAACTTTCTTTGTTGCACGACGGTTTTCTAAGTTTTTAATTTTCTTTGCCGGATGAATATTTGCTTTGCTCTGCAATCTTTTTAGTTTGGTGCATGGTTTGTAGTACCGAGGTGACAGATTGCATTATGGTATTGTACAATGAGTTGTGGCTGAAAAATAGGAAAAGGTAAGCAAAATAAAATTGCTGCAGAGTCCTTGTACTTCTTATTCTCTTATGTTCACATCCAAAATTACATTGTGATATCAAAAGTTAGTGGAAAGAAATGAGCTAACAAACAGAACAAGACGTTTAAAAGCCAAAAGTTGCTGCATGTACTGACAACAATTAGGCCTATACCCTTGAGATCGATCGAGCTATATGTGGAAGACATTAAAATCTAAATATAGCACTCCCAAATGTATTTGGCCAGAGAACCATTGAATATCTGACACAGTCTTCAATTTGCGCCCGAAGAGCGCCTTGAAAATAAAAAAAAATGTTCCAGAAAGTAACTTTTGATGGATTTTTTTTCCGTTTCACCTTAGTGAGCCATATTTTTTTCCTAAGCCCCTTCTGGCTGAAATTTTTTTATTGACATTCGCTGGGAATATTTTTTTTGAAACTCTTCCAGGCCCCCCAGGATATCAGATGGTCCACCCCTTAGTATCATTGTATTGAAATCATATCACCGTATCACAAAGAGACGAGAGGTATTAAATATCCAGGAAGTCGGCAGTGTGCCAGGGACGCCACTTAACTGTGTGGTTTCCGGATGTACCCATGATGCATCAGGGGGAGTTCTGAATTTTGATTGGTCGAAGCTGTCTCTCATCTGCAGAGGACGCACTATTTAAAAGAACTCTCCTGGCAAGAGAGTCACGTAGGTAAATACCTTCCGCAAAACTGTACTGTATATAGGGTAGGTGTAAATTTTCTCCTCAATTTTACTGTTCTTTGGTTTAACTATACGGGTTTCAATGTTAGCATGTCGTAAATGACACGAATTTACACTATACAGGTCACGATCTTGATCGCCGGGTTTCGAACTCAGTCAGATAAACATAGATAGTAGTGACAGATCGTCGGAAATCAGGAGAACTAAAAGCAAGTGTTTATTGAATTCTACTGAAATGGAAATGTGGTCATTTTTAACGAACACAGTTCACACCGTTTCACAGCTTTGTGTATTAACACTACAACGTGAATCGGTGAGCTTCCGTTCTGCCACAGTACGAGCTACTCCAAAGTACTTATGGAGGAGGGACTGGCGTAGCTGCAGTGCTGTGCTAGTGTTACTGGCTCCATGGAGGTAAAATCCTTTTTTATCTCTATGCTAGCTCGAGGTTTTGCCTGGATATGTGGATGAGGTGTAAAAATTAGTCTTGTCGTCCCGGTCTGACCCATTGCCTGGATATGTGGGTGGGGTGGAAAAATCAGTCTTGTCGTCCCGGTCTGACCCACATACCCTGGCAAAACCTCGAGCTACAGCACTGCAGCTAGGACTGGTGTTAGCCCTGCGTACGATGCTGTGTGTTCATCTACAGCTAATCGCCCCGCTCACCACATGTGGTGAGCGGGGCGATTAGCTGTAGCAGAACACACAGCATCGTACGCAGGGCTAGTAGGACTGGTGTAAGTCGACACCCTGGGTCAACATGGTTTCTAGACGTTTCGGCACCAAGTCGTTTTGGCCGAAGATGTTTCGGCCTCCCGATTTCAGGCCCCAAGTCGTTTCGGCACCGCGACCCAAGACGTTTCGGCACTGCTCAGGGCTATCTGAGGCAACTAGTGCTGGAGCGTAATGTTGCAAATCAAAGCACTAAAAAAGTAAGTGTCAAATGACATCCATGTACATCATGCTTCACTTTGTGAGAACATAGTAAGAGACCGTAAGAAAAAAAACTTCATATCATTTTCAAATCTGTGACACAAGTTTATCGATAGCAATAGCCGCCGACATGACAAATGTTTGAAAGCGGTGCCAAAACAGCACGGCAAATGTCACACAAATGCACAGAAAAGTACTGGTCAGAACGCAAAGGTCACGCTTACGAATATGACTGGTCAGTCAATTACTAAATAGTTTGAAAACAAATCGAAACAGGGATGCCAAAACGTCTTGGGTTGCAGTGCCGAAATGACTTTGGGCTGGAAATTGCGAGGCCAAAACGACTTGGTGCCAAAACGACCAGTTACCGGTCAACATTGCAGCAGTTCCGAAGCCAGACCAACCGAGTAAAAAAATGTTTTTCGAGGGTCTATGCCACAACTTTTATCGGCGGTTATGTGTAAACCCATCATTCAAAATCAGCAAGGAATGTTGTTTGCACAGGCACTCCTTAGCTGGGTAGTCTGCTAAATGGATCGATTTTCGACTGGATCTATCGATCCCATGGTCGATATGCCCGCAGTGGCAGACTACCCAGCTAAGGAGCGCCTGTGGTTGCAATGTTTGCTACCGAATGGGAGCAGGTCACCTCAACCCCTGTCCGTTCTGACCCCAATAATTCAAACCCTCATGTCACTGGTTGTGGTCACCTGGACCCAGCCTGACACCATAGTCACTTTGACCTTGTCACACTTTCCCTGTTTCATGACAAATTTTAAGTATATCATGCAACTTGCCTGGGAGATTTGATGATGTTTCTGTGAGAAAACCAGCTTGCTTCAAACCATAATTTATCAGTTTTGATGAACAAAATGCAGGCATCACAGCCCAGCACCTGTGCGTAAGTGGCGACAATTTTGCCTTGTACAAGGCACAGTCCAGACTGTGTACAAGAAAACAATGCATCTGCCTTTTGGCAAATGGTGTGTTCTCGGCATTAAAGTAGCTTCTACAAAAGTCCTTCAAAGTGCTATGAACATCGAACAAACCTGACAACATGCTTTCGAGATATTCACAAGTTTGTCCTCTTTCAGTTGAGGCCATATTCTTTGTTGGGGCAAGTTGGTAATTACCCACCAATTTAGCTAGCCATATACCACGGTCCCTCCACAGAGGGACCGTGCATATACCAAGGGAACTTACTAAGCTAAATTCTGTTTTTCTATCTGCAGCAGCAAGATTAGATCCAAACAAACGCAGCGTGTAATAAATTTTACAGCCAACATTGGTGATCTGATAACTAGGATGAACCATAATGTACTCCATTGTCCGCTTCATGTTTCTGTAATTTAGCTGGGCGGAGGGAACTTTGGTAGTGATTTGTGGCTCAATTCATTGTGTAGCATGTTGAATATTGTTCTGATTGCCGGCTGGTTTTCACAGTACAAGTATTCTAAAAAAGATATTCTGTCAATATTTCACTGGCTGCTATCAAGGGTTTCTTCACCCACAAAAAATCAAACAACCAGTTGTGCAGTTTATGTCAAACTTTTTGATTGTGGCCTCCCAGGATGTTTTGGGCAATGGTACTGAGAGTGAGATGGCCAATGACATGCTGGAGTGCCGTTTGTTGTGCATTTATTCTCTATGCAATATTTACAATAGTTTAAATTCTTGTAGCTTTGTGCGATTATTTTCCTTGTTACATTGTAAAATATCAACAGATTTTGTCATCTTGTCTCAAATTTTGATGGAGCTTTCCAGGCAGACTGTAAAGTTGACTTTTTTATGAGTGGCTGAGTGGTTTTGTATTAGACTCCTGTGAACCACACAGTAAAGACTGGCTTTTGAAAGATCAATATACATGGGATGAAACTTTTGTACAAAATACCATGTTCTGTAATGATGTTACTTTATACAGCTTTTTCAAACCTAGTTATGTGTAATATTTATCAAAAAGAAGACAAGGCATGATATGATCTCTTAAGATTGTGTTTTATTCCTTGTAGTTTTCATTCCCAATCCAGTCCCCTTTTAACAAACCTACATGAAGTTGGTTCATCCCGGTTATCAGATCACCATTGTTAGCTGTAAAACTTGTTACCCGCTGTGTTTGTGTGGATTCCATCTTGCTGCTTCAGATAGGAATACAGAGTTTAGCATAGGAAGTTGGTATATGGCTAGCTAAATTGGTGGGTAATTACCAACTTGCCCCAACAAAGAATAATTGCTTCAACTGTAATACTGAAGGAAAGGTAAGAGGCGTGTCAAGGTGATAAGGGTAAGGGGTCAAGGTGACTAGAAACCCCAACTGAACTACAGCAAGGTCGACACTACTTAAGCATTCCATCATGATGTGTGACATCTAACTGCTTGAACAGAGGATGTCCAACTCAAGGGTGCTAAGGGATCGTCAATCATAAAAGCAGATGCACTAGAAATGTAAATCCTTAGTTTTGATGTCAACCCTCCCCCTCAAAATGAAAATGGAAATTAATGTGAAATTAGTTTCAGGAAAATGTGTTGAATACCAACCTGTCTTTCATGCAGACACTGTGCAAAATCTACACACATGAATATAGATACACAAATTGCACTTTTTCGATGTTCAAAGTATTCTTCTATCAAATTCAAATTTGTTTTTTAGGTTTTTGAAATTTTTGTCCATTTTTTTCTTGATGAGCATGAGTTAATACTGCGTTATACTGCTCAATGCTGTCACACTCTTTACATATAGATGACAACACCAATCTTTTTATAATTTTTCAGTCAAATGAGCAGCCAAGAATATCAGTTTTAAATATGGATGAAATTGATGGAAGTTCTGAGGATAAATCACCAATTATCAAAGGAACATTCGAAGTGAACACAGCCACTCCCGAAGATGCCCTTATCATCAATCCATTTGAATCCACAACAACAGATACCTTACATCTACCTCAGTTTAGTCCATCAGTTTTCTCTAAGACAACATCGCCATCTCAGAAAAAGGTAGGAAGATATGATATGCCATGGCAACTTTCTTTCTCATATAACGGTAGTGGGAACTTACATGTTATAATGACATACGTTTATGCAAATAATATCAAAGTGCTTACAGTAAGGTTAAGGTTCCAAGTCAAGTAATTGACATTTTTAATTTTCTGGTGGTTAATAAGCTCAGAACCCCAGTAAATTATATATTTTCTGAAAGCCTAGGTATAGGGGAACATTTTGGTAACCACAGTGTCACCATTATTTACATAACTATCACGTGACAGGTCATTTGCATAACCTTTCAAAAATATCTAGGCTTTCCGAAAAATATATAATTTGTGGGGTTCTGAACTTATTCAAGGGACAAAGTTGTCCATTTTTCATGAATTTTGTTTGATACAATATACAACTTATATTGTTTGGCATGTTGAAAGATACTGAATGAATGGGTGACAATGCCTATATTCAACTTCGGTATTAGACATGATACATGAAACCATCGCGAAAATGAATTAATGGTCATGACCATTAATTCATTTTCATGATGGTTTCATTTAATTTGTCTAAAACCAGGGTCAAATATGTGCATGGTCACCCATTCATTCAATATCTTTCGACATGCCAAACAATATATCTTAGTAGTATCTCGCATCAAACAAAATTCATGGAAAATGGCCGACTTTGTCCCTTTAACCACTAGAGCATTGTTAGCTTAAAAAGGTCAGTTTTTTGTCTTGGAACCTTAAAGGGCCATTATTGTTGCTCAGTTGCAGGTTCTCATTCTACTTCCCAAAGCATGTTGAAACATCTTTGCTTGGGAACATGGCATCTATACATGTAAGATGTACTGTTATTGTTTAGTTACATTTGAATTCTAGCCTAGACCAAAATTCTCTTGTCAATAACAATGTAGTCTACACATGTGCAGGCTAAGGTGACAAGCTAAATACTGTGTACCTCAACATGCTTTTTGGGAGTTGAACAAGAAACTGTAGTTGACATGGCTAATAAAAATACTAAAAACTTCTGAAAAGTTGCAACTACTGGTCCTTTAATCAGCAAAGGTAAATACCTTGGGAAGTACAATAAAATGGTTTTTGACTCTTCCTGCTAAGTAGTAGACTTGGTTCAAGTCAGTGAATTTCAAAAAAATAAAATCATTTGTAATAGTTTCTCTTGTGTCTTTTGAATTTCATACGAACCCATTTGGACTTTGGCAACCCAGGCCAGGTTTTCCTGGCGATTACCTTGCAATAAGTTTGAGTCTGTGCATTGGTGAGCTAGTTTCTGCCTGATTCACTGACTTGGACTTCTTGCACAGTACCGGCGGCTAATTGGACTGTGTACACAGTGATGTAAAGCAAATACAAAATGATTGACAGCCCTCCCCCAGTTATTCTGGCCGAACGCATCCACTTTGACATCGAGTATGTTAAATGCTTAGCAAATATGGCATAAGTTCGCACATTGACTGCATTTTAAAACTGATCAGTTGACCATCGCAAATCATGCGAGATTACCAGAGAAAAGTTGTTGAGAGTTATATTCAGGAAATTACATGTATGTGTTTGTCTGCACACCAACTGATGGCGGTAAATCACTGATGAACGATGTCACCCAACATTGTTCTGATTTTCATTGCACTCAACATTTTGATCAACAATGCCATGTGAGTTTTATGCACATCTCTTGGGGGATCGAGAGGTAACTCCTCCCAATATGCCAAATACGATGATGTCATCTTATGAATAATAGATCAGTAAATACAAACGTCATCTCATCAATAATTTATGGCAATGCAGATCGTGCAAGAAAGCCAAGTCTGTGATTCCGGGAGAAACTCCCCTGTATAGCGTTCACCCCACTCATCACATTCACCCCACTCACACCTTTCACATGAAAGCAAAACACAAATCATCGCATTCACCCTACTAAAACATTCACAAATCACAGACTTGAACCAAGTCTAGCTAAGTAGTAACTAGGTACATTGACGAAAACACTGTACATATACATGTAGAATTGATGACCATGAAGTAATACTTTAGCTTTACTAATGATAGTCAGACACCTTTTAGTTGAAGTATTGCCATTTGAAACTGATGCCTTAGGTATTGTATTTCATCAGAGTGATTTCTGACCCATCATGTTTTGGTGATTCATTTTAAATGGTGCTCATCTTGTCACATGTAATTTTCTAACAGAACAGTGAGAGTCCATTTCAGTGGTCCATTGATAACATAGCAATGCTGAAACCAGTGGACATCGATGAATCATCACAGCAAGAGAGTGTACATCCTGACACAGACTTGGAAGAGAAAGCTCAAAATGCAATTGATAAGGTTTGTTGAATAATATTATCAATATCAAAAGAGATATTTTCCATTATCGCTTCACAAGTTGTAATGTATAATTGATTAAATCTTGAAGTTACTGCGGCACCACTAGTAAGATAGCAAACTTAAAGCTGTATTTTGTTAGGACAAGGAGAGTTTTGGGTTGATGTATATAGTTTAATTTAACAATGGTAATTCAAAGGAATAATTTAACAATTGAATGTACACTTTCCAGGTTCTCATAAATTTTCTGCCTTTGGAAGACTTGATGGACAAAAGATTAATTTTCAGTTATAGATTTAAAACTTTAGTTCATATTTTAGACCACTCCCTTTCAAAGCAAAGTACAAATGTCATGATCACCATACAAATATTGGTAACAGAGAAACAAATTACCCAGAATTTATAAATATTTGAAATTCAAATGACTGATATACAAATTTCAACACTACTTAGAGAAATGAAATTTTCAATTTTCACCAAAACAAGACAGTGAAAACTTTATCCAAAAGCTTCAAACTGAATCCATACAAGTACCATACCAGCAAAGTATTAGAAAAATCTGAGAACCTAAATGTCTGTCCCTGAGTTCTATTCAACCATATTTTACTTGCGTTGTTTTCAGCAGACAATCTTGTCATGCACTGTTCTACATGTATAATCAATGCTCAAGCTCTGATTATTCTGAAAGACTCACATGCATTAGAGTGTATCACTGTGCATGACTCAGCTACTATATATAAATACAATACCTCGATCTGGCATTGAAGTTACTTCCTGGAAAACACAGCAAAAGACAGATCAATGTTTTATGTCTTTGTCTATTGCTACAGTTTTTCTCACAGAAACATGTGGTGCCATCCCCATGGTCTGAACCCGTACAGATAAAGCATGTGACGTTCTCACCGAATCCACCGTCCACAAGATGTAAGTGAAACTTGTAATGTGAGGAAGACATTGAACATGACAGAAATGAACATATGAAACAAGGCATCTGTGCATCATTTTCTAGAAGTAGTGTGATGTTTTATTAATTGAATTCAGAGACAATGACAATATTCTGCAAAAGAAATTTCAAAAATACTTGTATTCACATTTAATGCTATTGAAGAAATTCCTTTTAATAGTAATAATATAATAATATTTATTTCTTTAAAAACGCCTTCCATGAATGGAACATCTCAAGGCGCCTCACAAAACACAATCAAAGAACAAAAATTACAAGAGTAAAAAAAAACATAACTGAAAATCACAATTAAATAAAATGAAAAGACAGTCACTGAATAAAAACTACACAAATGTCATTCTTCAAAAGATAGGTCTTGAGATTTGACTTAAAAACATTAAAATTAGGAGACGTTGAACGGTTCTGACCCCAAAAGGCAGTTTGTTCCACAAAAGTGGGGCACAGACAGCAAAAGATCGCTCACCATTTCACCTTTTCACTTGACACAAATCACCTGATGTATTGATTTATAATAGAGTTACTTGTTCAAGCTTTTATAGCCAACACTACCTATGTTTTATATAGCAAATCAGAGTTTGTTGAGCTGATATTCCAAGGATTAAGTTTGACAGAGGATTAAGCAGCTATCTCCTTGGTTTCATCAGACTGCTTCCACTTTCCTTGGCCATGTATTTCATGTACCCCCATTCAAGAATGTGTTCACCTCCAGCCTGACAGAACCACTTTCACTTTCAGCTGAGCTCCCTCTCAGCTTTGCAAACTCAAGTCTGCAACCCAAACCTTTGCTTTGGAAGCCAAGTTATATGTATGATATGATATAGGCTAATCATCTCCCAGAGCCAGTGAAGCTTTTAAAAATGTATTGCCCCTTAATAAGAACATTTATGTATGGTTACAACAGAGGTACAAATAAGATGTGCGATTATTTTTGTTGTATACATCTTTCCGTTTCTTTTTTCAGACTATGATGGCAACTCCTCAATGTTCTCTCCAGTAAATGCTTCAATACTGAATAAAGGAAGAACTGTTGATGGTACGTAAGTCCTCTGTAATGCACTGTCTGATGAAGATCAGCTGAAGAGATAGGCTCTAACTTTGTTCACTCATTGTAAACCATATTTTTACATCAACTGTCTCAGTCAGGTGGTGTAACACATGGGAATTACCTTGTTTTTATGATTGCATTGGAGAACTGTGATTTAAATGCAACTGAAAGTGAGGTGATCCTCACAAACATAAACACAAAAGAAGGAAAATAGCACAGTGATTAGAGAGATGACATCTCCTGCTCTTTGTTACAACATTATAATTATCAATGTAGATTATTGAAGAGCGATACTGTTTTTGGCAGTGACTGGTAGATGACAACCAGGAGGTTACTGGTACTTGTATCCCCCATGTAATACATGTTGAGTGTTTACCAGCATTTACCAAAATTCTAGTATTGCTTACATTTTAATTGAAATCAGTGTGAAAGGGTTATTCAGATGGAACTGTAAAGATACAGTGAATTGCACAAATAATACATCATTTGTAAATCTTTTACTTTCCTTACATAAATTTCTTGTTTTGTTTTGTATTTTTCAGCATCTTGTCAAACAATTCTTTCACTTCCTGTGAACTTTGACCTTCAAGCAGTCCTTGGTGAGTTTTCAAAGTGTGATGTTTAATGGCTATGTAACTACCCATTGTTGCGTAGTTCAAACGTTTGTGGGTGGAACTCATAGCCAGAGTCCAGACAAGTTAAAAACTGAGCAAGCGCATAGTGTAACGCAGTAGCTTGCACCTGTGTCCTAGTTAACTCTCAAGAATATTGGCATAAAGCATGATAAAAAACCTGTTCTTTGGTTGACCTTAAATAAGATTGTTAAAAATTGTTTCAATAGGACAGTAGGAATACTGTGCAAAGGTGCATAGAATTGTACACAATCATTATGATACGCATAATATGTGTTTGATTGCATGAGTAGACACATTTGCTTATCCATTTGTCTAAGATTTTTCCTCCTTTTCAGTTCAAAACAAGGAACAAATCTCAGACTACTTGTCTGTCAGACAATGTCCAAGGATGTAACATGGTTTATCCCATAGATACAAATTACATGTATCCATTACATTTCATGTTCTTTTATCTGATAATGCTAACATTTATAGCAAAGGCCTCAGTTTATTGTAATGTCACATTGTTTAAAATTTGATTTGGATTTCATTGCAGGTGCAGAATTTTATCAAGAAAGTGAAATGGATGAAACCTGTATGTCATCGCTGAGACGAAAGTTGTTCTTTCAAGGTGATCATTCTGAGGTTCCAAGTCCAGTCAAGGGCAGCACTAATCCATCAATGGATCAGTGCAGGGTGAAATCACCGCCGCTGTCACCAGCTAGTCATCCAAAACATGGCAGTGTAACAAGTGATGAATCTCCAGTGAAGACACCATCATCAGTAAGTTGGCATTGCTAAACTGATTCAGTCTGTTGGTTAATTGACAACGTGATAACAGATCACAGTTCCAATATACTTAGGGATGCATACCTGGATGTTTGTGATATTCCAGCCTGATTAACTGTATCATGAGACAACATCAGTTTTTGCCATATGCATTCATATTAGATCAAAGTGTATCTTGTACCTTGATTACTGTGTGCTTAACTTTGCCAATAGGTAATTACACAGGTGCGGCACAATCCCAGTTGCCTGGAAATCAATTTCTTATGTCGGTATATGACCGATAGTTGTGGTTGTTATCCAGAAATTGTCCCTTGGTATTGTACTTTACTGAATATGGACAACACTTTACCTCCTTGGCAATGTGAGGGTGGAGAGCATTGAGACAACTCATTATGGAATCCAAACAGCAACATAATCATCTGAACGACATGATCACTAACCCACTTTGTAGCAGACTGATTTTACAATTAAACTAAATTTCATAAACACATATTAATTTGTTTTAAAAAACCCAACATTAATCTTCTATATATAGCAAAGGAAACTTTCCTAGCTATCACTATTTCTTGAATCCAAATAGAGCAATAGCAAATAATGTTCCTAACAGTTTCACAGATAATTTAATTGTTTCAACGTAGCCAGATTTAAGTGCTGTTTGCTCTCAGGGGCATGTTTATATCCAACAATAATTTATAAAACCAGATATGAACTGCAAATGCTCACATGTTTTATTATATATTGCAGTTATGTGTAAATTTGAACCTTTGCCACATGTTTGCAACTTCATTGAAAGTATAATGATCAACATAATGAATAATATTCACCGCCGATTGATTCTAAAAGGTCATGAAGTATACAAATATGTAATTAGCTTAAATAAAAATATTAAAGTTCTTTGACTGCTGTCATTGAATCACCATTTTATATAACAAGTGTAATTACCTTTGGCCAAGTCCTTCAAGCCATAAATGCTGAACTGTGAAAGCTCATTAGATATGCAAATTATAAATTAGCTAACATGAAAATGTGAAACGACTTTTGATATTGTTTTAACCTGGTATAATCATCAATGAACATAGCATGTTTTGCCAACTTTGATAAAGTGAATCCCAGTATGTATCCGTAATAAGAAAAGATCATTGAAAATGCAAATTAGGAATTTGTTGAAGAAAAAATGCCTAATTATTTTCAATAATCTTCTATCATAGTATCTTCAATATATGTAGCAAGTTTTGTCAACTTTGGTCAAATCAATTCAAATATATATCCCTAATTAGGAAAGTTCATTAAATATGCAAATTAAGATTTGGCTGAAGAGAAAGTGCTTAATGACTTTCAATGATATTGTATTATAGTGTCTTTAATGTATACAGCAAGTTTCATCAATTTTGATCAAGTCAAATTAGCCATCATACTACCAGAAAATCCTTAAGGAGAACACTGTATAGTTTACAAATTGAAACTATTAGTTTACAGTAAACATACCCTCTCAGTGTATTAACAGAACAAGGACTTTGATTTCCTACACAATTTATGTCAATTTTTGAATTTTTGAAATATTTCAGAACCAGTTCTCCTCCAGCCCCATTCAAGAAAAACTTACGCCACTGAAGCCAAAAAGGTCATCCATTTTGTCAGTTGCTATGGATACACCATCACTTTCACCAATTGCAAGGCCTATTTTGAAGACACCCAGTACAGGAAGCTCAGGTGAGAAGAATTGACCAAAAATGCAATCAGAAGCTGGTGTAGTGTATACATGGTTTTAGTGATAACCCTTTTCCTGCCAGACAGTATCACTTCCCCATCAGCCAATACAGTAAAAAGCAGTATTGAGCCAAAACATGACGTATTTTCACCCACTTGGTTTGGTCTGTTATAGCATCTTCAGTCCAAAAAACGCAAGTTTACAGTATTTATGTTTTCATCAGCCTTCAAATCTTCAATATTATGTTAAAATACACCATGTGGAATATGTTGTGTTTCTTTAATTTTAACCATCTTGACCTGATGGTGAAATATGGACTTGGCAGGAAAAGGGATATATGTACTCACACAAATAGTGAACGGAGAGATTGCAAATGTGGCATTTTGACACCATAAAATTATGCTGGCAGAAGTGATTTTTGGTACTTCGGCATGTTTTTTAGGGAGTTTTTTAACAATTTTATAAAGTACCATTTATCAACATGTAGTTTAGGCAAATTATGTAGTAGCAGTAGGTCTTTTTTGTATAAAATTTCCCAGTATATATCGAATGAAACCAAAAATGTGACATGTAACCAGTTTTCATTGCCATAGATTAACCCATGTTTATTGTTTTCGATGATGAAGTTGGACTTCTCTAGACAAAAATGTTAGGGGGTGGAGTGATAGGTTTGATGGAGAGTAATATATACAGTACATAGCCCAAACATGGGACTATGTGCCCGAGGGTAGGTGACCATTTGCCCTCCTTACGTCGGGCAAATGGTCTCCTGCCCGAGGGTACATAGTCCCATGTTTGGGCTATGTTTTTATTACATGCCTCTCTTACACAAATTTCACTCAAAATATTTAGGTTTATTGGCAAATGATGAACAAATGCTTTATTTCCATATTGGACGAAAATCTGTTAAAAATCGAACGATTTCAACATCGAATGGCGCAATGATATATTTAAACTACTGTTATGCGGTTTATCAATTTCTTTCTGCAAAATTTTCCAAAAACCGGATTTCCTAGGCAAAACATGAAATTTCAACATTTTTACATCAAAAAGTTGTCAAGTTGAAAATAGTTCCGGTTCACTTTCAGTCCAATGATGACTTTGTGGCCCACGACCTCATCGACGAGTTACCATTGAATCCTATGGAGCGTGCGATGTTCCATATACAAGGCATGTAATAAAAGATGATATTTAAAATCAAGTGATATTTATTTTGAACCCATGTCTCAATCATATTGTGTTATAGTCAAGATTTACGTACCCTTCAGTCATTGTTTTCGTATTAATCCATTACACTGTTGAAGTAATCTAGTCTTCATTCACAACCTGACCTGATACATTCTGTGCACACTGATTTCAGGTGGCAGTGGCAGATTAACAGTTCCAATGACTCCGTCCACATTTCGAAGAGAAGGCACACCATCCACAACTGAAAGACTACGCCATTGTTTTGACTTGGCATCTCCAGATTTATCTCCGATCCATCAAGACTGTAGCAAATCACTCCGGCAAAACATGAGTACGCATCATGAGACACCACAGAAAGCATCTACATCCTTGCTCTACACAAGAGGTATGCGATAAATTGATTGTCATGAGTGTTAAACTAGTAAACAGTTTCAAATCAAATCACAGGGATTTTTTTTTTCATTGGCAGCGGGGTGTTTCTGTATAATTATACATGGGCACAGCCTCATCCACTAAACCATTTTTATGTAAAACACAACCTACATTGTCCAAACCAATTTCCCAATTCACCAATATGGTGGTTGATGAGCACACATCAAGAAGCAAAACTAGCGTCAATGTCACCAAAGCATGACTGGCAGGGATTGAAAGTTGATTTATGGCGTTAGAGTTTCATGTCCAATTTCTAATAAGAAATGTTTGCGGTAGGTTTTCAAACCCATTAGCCATTTGGTGCAGCATAGTCAACCAAGTTCAATCAGCCAACTTGTAAACTGATACAGTATTTTGATGATTATGTGGCTGTTAGTGTATTGCTTGAATGACCTTGGCAAAGGTAGTGATGAAAGCAGCAAATGCTGTCATCATACAGTAACATATAATTTAGACTGGTTTTATGAAGATTTTTTGTTGGGGAGGGGGGGATGGGCAAGCAATGACATAAAAAAGCAGAAAATGTCTGTGGTTGAAGTCATTGTTTATTTTTATAAAAAAAACAGAGAAAACTATGAGATATTTTAGGAATGTTGATTAGTAAACCCAAGGATTCATGCATACCAAGTTTCAAAGCAAACCAACAAGAACTTTTGGGAGAAATTATTTTTTGATTAAAAGGGAAAATTTGCCCCTAAATTACAGATATGAAAATTTTACCTCAATTTGAACGAATTTGACAGAGGTCAACCTAATGATCATGCATATCAAGTTTCAAAGCAATCGAACAAGAACTTTTGGAGAAAATGATTTTTTGACCAAAAATGGGAAAATTGCCCCAAAAATACAACCATAAAAATTTAACTATGATTTGAACAACTCTATCTAAAGTCACCTCAAAGTGCCTGCATACCAAGGTTCAACCAAATCTGACATATGGTTAGAGAGTTTTAGCTATTTGCAGGATTTCCATTTTTACCTCATTTTACACTACTTTTGACACCGGGGCATGTTCATTTGAACAACTTCACATCTCCATCCTTGAGTGCACCTGTAAACCAAATACTAAGACAGTAGGTGTTGCTGTTTTTGAGTTTTTGGAGTGGATGGACATACCGGTACGTCTGCACACATACCGGTACAGACATACATGCATAGCCAGAACGGATCTCGTCAATGAAAATCAGCAAAAAATGTGTTCAAAAAGTAGTATAAAATACTGACGGGGCTCACATATGACAGCGTTCAAAAATTGTGTCAGGCAGTAAATAGAATAGCGTCAGGCTTGGCCTGTACCACTTTGAAATTGACCTTTCTGCATCGATCATGAGCATTGTATCATCCAACTATCATATGATATTAAGTCTTGGGTTATCAATTTTAATAATCAAGCCTTTAATGAGTAAATATTATTTGCTGTTGATTAAAAAAACACTCAAACAAAGTATGGGTTTTGTCCCAGTTTTGCATAATTTTGACTGAGTTTTATGTAAAATCCCTCCAAATCGAGCTTCCCTACCCATCTTTACAGTGGCTCTTTTCGGACTTCATCAGCCAAATGCCACATAATGGTTGAAGGTCTCACGTTTGTTGGAGATTTATTGAAAAACTTATCCAATGGCATTTACCGGTATTTTCATAATCCGTCTTATTTCAATTATTTTTGAAGGAGTTTGGGGTCATGTAGGTGGCATGACGTACTTGCAAGTCATTGACAAAGGTTGCGTAACTGAAAACTACTTAGGGTTTGATGACACCTATGGTTAGATCACTCCAAGGAATTACACACTGATACACTCGTAACATGTCGAGTTTCATTTGTTTTTTGTCATTAGGCCAGGTATTTCTGTATTCAAACGGCGAAATAATGATATACACTGTACACCCTATTTTGTGATATATCTCAGAGGTTAATCATCAATCCAAATGTGCAAATTTTAACCAATTTCTTTGTTTTCCTTCGGTATCATAAAACCACACAACTTCATAGAGTAAGCGACGGGGCTCACATATGACAACCTTCGAAAATGGTGTCAGGCAGTAAATGGAAGAGCATCACATGATCCGCTCGACGGTCCTCAAAAATACACAAAATAGTCATTAAAAAATCTATAATTCCTGTAAGATTAATTGGATCAACTTGATTTGAACAAATCCCCATCTTCCTATTTCGAGCCGAGGTGTAGCCAACTGTCAGCAACCTCCGTGCAGGGATTCTAGTTTAAACGGTTTACGGATACAGCTTGGTGTTCTCTACCTTTCTGTCCATCCATCCATCTATCTACAGTATCTATCCACACTACTCTACAGCAACCCAATCCCTATAGCACAGACTGACTTGTCAGTCAGTTGTGTTAAGAGCAGTGATTTCATCTTCCTTCATTTGCCGAGTAACAACCCAAGCCAAGACTTTCACAGGTTACTGGGATACAAATGTGCCTAGAAGCCAAAACGGAGTCATGGTGAGATATGATACAAAGGAGAAAGTTAAAGAAGTTTTTGATATTACTGGTACATTAATATCATGCAAGAATGAAGAAATGTTGAAGTATTATGATTGTAATTTACTCTATGAATCTATATCTACAGAGAGAAATGGAAGACAGACTTGCAGTGTATCAGCTAGTCTCCATGGTAACAACAATACAAATCAAGGGAAAGGTACACAATTGTCATCAGAGTGTGGTCAGCATCCAGGAAACTCAATGCATGATGAGAAGAGCTGTATGAATCTTGACGAGGACCAGCAGATGACGGAGAACAGTATGGCAGTATTTGGTGGTGACGCAGACTGTGCTGTCGACAGGTACTCTAAAAACGGTGGAAATGGTACACACCAGGATGTAGATGTGGGAGAAAGCACTACCCAGCTTGAAGGCAATATGCAAATTGACAGTGGTGTTAACATGCAGAGTATGGACATAGAATTCACAAACTCTGAAAACACTGAGAACTTTGCAGTGACAGTTCAGAGAGCTATGACCCATCGAACACTGAGAAGTCTGTCCACAGAGACAGATAGCAGCATGGATAGTAATATTGATATTGACATGTCCATTATACAACCAGATGGACATCACAACGATAAGGCAGCAACCGGCATAACTGACAAGCCATCTCAACCATGGCAGAAGTATGGAGAGACATTTTTCCAGGAAAACGCAGTGATCCAACAAATGACTGATGTATTTGTTACGGAGGAAAGATATGACACTATGCAATATGGAAAACCACAGTCAAGAGTAGACCATGGAATGATGGATTCTCATCCCAAGGAATTTCCATGTCCGTCCATCATAAATACAACTGAAGTACATGAACACACTGATAGGCCAGATCCCAAAACATTGATGACAATTAATCCCATACACCCACCAGTTTTTTCTCCATCATTCCTACAGTGCAACAACAAACCAACACCTTGTGGAAACAAATTTTACAACTACAACTCTCAGAGTCGCGTCCTTTCCAAAGTGACTGTTCCAAGAATAATAAACCAAACATCAACTGGAGCACCACAGTTTCCATGGCAATTTTCATCAGGCCATCATCAAAGTTAAACAAACTATAACATTGAGAGTTAGTCTTGTGTACCGCTGTGCTTTGTTGATTGGGTAATGACAAATTAGCATTGGATGCAGCAGAGCACAGTGACATTGTCTTTTCGCTGTATGTTGGTGATTTATTTTTCATATAAGGTTGTATGCACCTCAAAATCCAAGACTTAAACTTCTGCTAAAACTTTCCATGAGTAACCTTTGAACTATTCTCTTTCAAAATCGGATGCGCTATTTTGCGGGTTGCGGGCTGCGGGCTGCGGGTTGCGGGCATGAAAAAATGTGTGATTTTTGGTATCATTTTCGCTAGTAGATAGAATAAATGCTAAAATAGTATCTAGATGTATTTGTTTATGGAATAAAAGCCGTGAACTTCTTGAATAATGCCGTTATTTTAGCTTACATCTGGTAAAGCACCACCAACGTCAGAATAGTCCATTTCCCATCCAACATTCGCCGTTGCACAGCGCACTGCCGATCGAAGCTTTCGAAATGATATGACTGAACACGGATGAGTAATAATATGAACACAAGACAGATTTCACAACAACTCGCTATATTAACTTTTTATGTAATGATTAGGACGGATAGTTTAAAGTAAGTTTCGGATCGTTGACAACACAGATGAACTGGGAGATGAACTTCGGTTCGTTGAAACTCGACACGCCTAATAATTTGTTACTTTTTCATAGAATGCCATGCCCTTCTCACACTTCAGATTAGTTCAACCGCCGATAAAAGCACAATTTTCAGAATCGTTTTCAATGCCGTTTAAAATTCGTAACTTTTCATAGTCACGCTGGATCAAATGCATATGGAGCGACTATCATGCTGCAGGTGCAAGTCATAGAATATGTTCATGATATTAGGAGATACACAATTATTGAGAGCTGCAGAACACAAACTCATCCAAAAATATTCCTATTAGATCGATTCCTGAAAATAAGTCAACGCACCGACGTGTTTTTCCCGCTGAAATTCTCGCGTAAAATGTTAGCGGAATGTCGTTCTCTGTGGTCGTGACCTCGGTTGAACCGAAACGGCAAAGTAAGCTAAGTCCATTGTCGTACGTCTTTTTCTTTTTAAAGATTTCATGAAAATACACGGCATTTAAATACACAACACTTCTACGCTTTTTGAAGTCAAATCTTTCCTTACACATTGCATTTAAGTAGGCATTGTTTAATTTTCTGTATGTGTTGCCCTAGAACCGAATTGTGAATAGATGCATTACAAAGAATTTACTTCCTATGGCCTGATACTAGAAATGTAACAATTTTCATTCCGCGATAAGTGGCGACATTTCCGAGGCGCGAATTTTTTTGTCAGTCTGGTATTATTTCTCACTCACATCCATGGCAAGAAAGAAAAGTGATTTCAGATCCCAAATTATTTGTGATGGCCAGGCAGCTCGGAACAAATAAATTGGTCCTCGGAATCGCCGCTTTTAGTTTAGCAGATTTTGATTTTTTTTCAGAAACATGACGTATTTTCACCCCACTTGGTATGGTCTGTTATAGCATCTTTAGTCCAAAAAATCAATTTTACAGCATATATGTTTTCAACAGCCTTCAAATGTACAGTATTATGTTAAATACACAATATGGAATATGTTGTGTTTCATTAATTTTAACCATCTTGACCTGATGTTGAAAATATGGACTTGGCAGGAAAAGGGATACTGTACGATAGACCTGATCATGATTATTGATAATAGACACCTTCTAAAGGTTTTATTTCTTATATACTAAATGCCATATTACATATATTAGAAATCTAGCCATAATTCTAAAAACCCGCAGCCCGCAACCCGCAGCCCGCAACCCGCAGCCCGCACTTTAGCAGATTCTCTTTCAAAATCAAGACTTGAAATAAGTGGTTACAAACCAGTATTGGTTTGTTTCTATGGAGAGTCGTCGTGCTGGTCACATTTGACATTCAGTAAAATCAAAGTCAACCTGCATACGGTTGATGAACATGTTGAGCCACCCAAATCTGACAGTAATTGTTGGTTTGCATCATGAAACAGAGACATGATGCACATCCATGTGTGCTGTTCTCATGCTCAAAAGTGAAACTATTGGTATCATAAATTCATAAGAAAAAATCTTCCAAAACATTTTACTGTCAAAGCCACAGTATGCAAATGGTTGTGTAAGACTCAACTCTGAAGTGATGATCCACATAGACCCTTCAAAGCAGCAGTCCTGAATCCCTGGTTCTTGCATTAGTTCCTATTGACATTAACCCTTTGAGTACCCAAGTCAATTTTGGTCACCTTTATAAAATATATCCCTGTCAATTTTTTTAAGATTTTTGTTAAAATTTTGATAAAAAAGGGTAGCCAATGAAATGTAATATACACTTGGTCAAAAATTATCAAAAAAATTTCAGAAAAATTCATAAAAGTTAGTAAAATGTTACACTAAAATTTTGGTGGGAAAAGTTACAGCATTCGAAGGGTTAACTATTTCCCCTATGACAGCCCCTTTGAAAAGTGATATCTCTTATTCCAATGACTGGAACTTGTCATGGTCTTCAATTAAACAATAGCTGTAACTTTTGATAATATTGTAATCATTTGTATTCCGTAAAATAATATGTATATTGTAATTCTTCCTTCTGACATACAGTATGATGAAATATGTAGAATCAGACTTGCAAACACAACAGCATTCATTGTTATTATTGAGAAAAGAATTCTAGTCCAGACTTATATTCAGTTTTCAACAATAACAACATACATGCTGTGTTGAAAAGTTGAACACTACGCGTTTTGATTTGGCTGTAGGAGAAGGATAAGAAACTGTATCGGTATTTGCTTTGACTGACATCCTTACTGATGTACCGTATGCTGAGCTGTTCTCACCTGGCTAGAATGTGAAATGTGTCGACATTAATCTGAATCAGAATTTCTCCAGAAACGTGTGACAACATTTGAAGTACTAAAATGAGAGAAGGCTAGACATATCAGTATGAATGACAGACACATAACTCGTATATGTATGTAACTTCAACAAGAAAAATGTCACGCTACGGCAATAAGCAGTCCATTTCTTCACTTATTTCATTCATCTGTATCGGATTGTATCATATTGTATAGCATTGTCATATCTGTCTTTACCTGTAAATTATGGCAGACTGACCAAGTACAATTCTCGTCTTTACAATACTTTTTTTGTTTGTATCTATTGTGCATGTGTGTGACATGTACAGCATGAAGATTCATTTAATGAATTTTGTAACACAAATTCTTTGCTATCTTGATAAAGATTAAAATTTTCTAATTAATGCTTTCTGGATTCATAGTAAATGAGACCATTGATTCAAACAAGGCAGGTGTATAAAATATTCTTCAAATTACGTCATTGAAAAGATAGTTCGGATATCCTACCCATGAATTTTGAAAAATATTGTAAAAAATTTGTAAAATTCTCTTTGTCATGCTTGCTTTACAAGTTCAGTGCCTTAAGCACAATATTTTGATTTTGTGGTTATGTTCCTTTTGTTTGTTTGGTTGATTTCTCACTTTTAACTTTCAAATGGTCTGATTTGGTTTCGTTTTTGAAAGATCTTCTTTGATTACATAAACTCAAGGGGTGGAAGATTATGAAACAAAACTATATATTTTCAATGATCTGTCCACAATCCTCATGACATTGTTTCATTTTTCTCTCTCCATTTATACTGTGAATGTGACATCATTTTTTTCATCTGTTAAAGATGTACTGTTAATCCCAATGGTCAATATTAGACCGTACAATTATATGTATGCATTATGCAAAATTGATAAAAAAGTGATTATGTTGTGTTAGTGCAGTCGGTAATGCAACGGTCCAATGGATTTGAAGTGAATGTCCATAACTGGCAATCTTACAAACTGTGCTAGGATAGGATGTCCGTGTACATTGTACATGTAAGTCTATTCAAACGATATATTTAAAAGCATGGCACAGCAAAACGACCAGCACCCTTTATCATTTTGACTCCAGAGAATTACAGCAATCAGAATGATAATAACAATCAAAGCACATCTGTTCAAAAAGTTGACATGGTCATGAAATATCCAGATTCTGCAGTAGTTGCACAGTGAAAAGCATCAACTTTTTTGTAATTATTGCCATTGCTTGGTTCAGTACAGGTTAAATATTTACTGTTTAAAATTATTACACAAAAGACTGCGTCACTTCAAGATTTAGCATTCATGTACCCCTGTGTATGTTTATCTTATTGCTGTTTGGCTAAGGTTTTACCCCCTGAAATTACCATGCCAGAGTTTCTCAATAATATGCCACATACTGATTGTGTTGATCTTGTAGAAGTTCAAGTTGATTTGTGAAGTCACCTCTTCAATGTCATAATAGTCTGAATTTCAAAGTGATTGTTTTGAACGTGAATTTCTCATATTGTTGTCAATGTCACAGGACTAAACAAGGCCTTCAACTGCTGGGTAGAATAGGGATTTGACTTCCTTCAATAAACCTTTTGGTGATGAAGCCCTATTTTGTGACTATCAAGGGCACCAATATTATCAGTTGAAATCATTACGCATGACTTTTTTCAATTTAAAAACAGATCCCAGAATATTCTACAATTTTATTGAGACGTATATATATTGATTTCTAACTATACAATGTTGCTACGGTAATGCCTAAGGGCTGATATACCCAGGGCTAGAACACTGCTACACAAGGGTAGAATGCCTCAGGGCTGATATACCCAGGGCTAGAACACTGCTACACAAGGGTAGAATGCAGCAGGGCTGATATACCCAGGGCTAGAACACTGCTAGACAAGGGTAGAATGCCGCAGGGCTGATATACCCAGGGCTTAGAAAACTGCTACATTGTACTGTTACCTGCTTGCTACATTTCTAAACAAAATAGGGCATGCGGCATCATCACATGCTTTCTTCTATTTGGTTCAATATTACATATTATAGCCCAAACATGGGACCGTTTGCCCATGTCAGGCAAATGGGCTCCTGCCCCAAGGGTTCCATACTCCATTGTTTGGGCTATAATATTTTTATCACATGCCTTAGTTTTCACTCAAAATATTAAGGTTTATTGGCAAATGATAATCAAATGCTTTATTTCCATCTTAGACGAAAATTTGTTAAAAAGGGAACCATTTTCATCATCGAATGGCGCATTGCTATATTTAAACCACTGTTATGCGGTTTATCAATTTTTTATGCAAAATTTTCCTCAAATCGGATTCCTATGCAAAACATGAAATTTCAACATATTTCCATCCAAAAGTTGTCAAGTTGAAAATAGTTCCGGTTCACTTTCAGTCAAGTGATGATTATGCAGCCCACCATGTCATCAACGAGTTACCATTGAATCCTATGGAGTGTGTGACATTCGATATACGAGGCATGCTATAAAGAGATATCTTGTTATTTCACAGCAAATTTATATTAAACTTATAGCAAAAATAGAAAGACAATATTCAAGTAGATGCGTAAGATAGGCAAATGCATTACTAGTTTATGAACAGTAAATTCATCGATATTAGTGTGGTTCATTTTCATCATTACACAGCAGTCTGCTAGTCTATCAAGGTCTGTAGATATGTGTTTTAAGGGATATGTCCTTCTGAGTAGTTTATGGTATGAGATAAAATCCATGATAAACAGATGCCTGTTGTAAGTGTGCACTCAGAACAATCTTGTGTAGCTTGTTTTTCCTTGGTACCAAATATCTTTTTTGTTAGAGGAAATAGTATGAGATTCTACATACTGGATTTCCAAGTCTTTCTCCCTGTTGCAAATAATTAGAAAATGTTTTAATGTTCGTTATAGATTCATTTGTATAAGCAAAAGTTGTGTCAGACTTTCAAGCATGTCTAGTTTGATAGTTTGAGCACAGTATTGTGAAGGACTGTCTGTGATTGTTGTATCTCACATTCCTGGCTGCTGGGAGTGCGGGATCGAGAGTGTGGGATAAATCGATCCCACACTCTCAGAAACCGTCCCACACTCTGCAGTAAATATTACACGACCTCTGATTGGATGACAAGTAGTCTGTTTTGTTCCACGCGCAAAATGTTATCCAATGGCACGACGAGTAACGCACGGACTAGAACTACAAAGTAAGCAGGTCAAAGTACAGTGGCCAGACGACAGAGTTGTCACGATTTTTGATAATATTGTACGTGTCCAATATGAATTTAACGCATTTTGTGGTCATGTGAGAAAAAGAATCTCACACACCAAGGACCTGGGATCAGATTTCTCACACTCGTTGGGGATATTTTGTCTCACACTCGCCTGCGGCTCGTGTGAGACAAAATATCCCCAACTCGTGTGAGAAATCTGATCCCAGGTCCTTGGGGGGGTGAGATTCTATTAATCTCTATGATGAACTGTGAAGAGGCATTAAACCTTTGAGTGCTGTAGATTTTACAACCAAAATTTTACTGCAAAATTTTGAAAATTTAAAAAAAATTTTTGTGTAACTTTTTTGACAATTTCAGGTCAAATGAACATCACTTTTCGTTACCATTTTGATCAAACTTTGGAAAAAATCTGAAAACAATTGTCTGCCTTACATTTATGAAGGCAACAAAAATTGACTTCGGTACTCAAAGAGTTAAAGGGACAAAGTCGCCCATTTTTTCATGAATTTTGTTTGATACAAGATACTACTTATATTGTTTGACATGTTGAAAGATGCTGAATGAATGGGTGACCATGCATATATTCAACCCCGGTTGTAGACACGATACATGAAAGCATCGCGAAAATGATTTAATGGTCATGACCATTAATTCATTTTCGCCATGGTTTCATTTAATTTGTCTAAAATTGGGGTCGAATATATGCATAGTTACCCATTCAATCAGTATCTTTTAACATGTCAAATATAAGTAGTATCTCGTATCAAACAAAATTCATGAAAAAATGGGCGACTTTGTCCCTTTAAGAAAGAAAGATCTGTGCATCCATAGTTGACGGTGACTGTCACTCTTGTCAAAATCTGTGAGTTGGATCAAAAATCTGCTTTGAGGATCTTATAGTCATACCAATGTTCTGTATAAAAACGTGAAAAGCATTGTCAAATTCTTCTCAAATTGATCATGTACAATATCATTTCATTGCTGAAAATTACACTGCTGGTATTAAAAGTATGTCGTGTTTATACAATGAAAAAGTTATCACAAGTGCAATTGGTTGACCAGGATATTTCAAATCGTTCTGTAATTTCACAATCAGTGTTGAAGATCTCAGCTCAATAAACAGTGTTAAGTTTAATTGTTGTCTTTGATATGAATTATTGACATGCAACTTTTCCATAAGAAACTTATTTGCATATTGACTTTATGGAGCAAAGAGTTGCAAGATCTTTTCAAGTTGGATTTCCAAAGTCTTTCTCCGGGCTCTTTCTATGTAAAGCGAAGCTAAGGATCAGTCAATTTAGGGGTGAAATAAAGTAATGCATCGTTAAGGCCCCACTAGCGGTAACTCTTGAAATTTGTTGACCTCAAATTATCTACCTATTCTCTCCTCTCTGAATTCTACCCTCTGAAGATATGAGCTTTTACTGCATTAGGAAACCATTCCTTTCAGAAACATTTGCCATGTAAATTCCAATTTTCAGTCATTTTGATTTCCTGCCATTTTCAAAAATTGGTAATATTAAAAAGGAATCAGAACATACAATGTCACAGTTGAAAACATTCACCCTTATGCATTACAATTTGGACTACTCTGTGCAGTTTATATGAAGATTTCAGTGCAGATATGCATAGTATCAAGGGTTTTAGCTTTTCTGCATGGGGCTGTGATTTAATGTTTGGGCAAACAATTAATCGCAGTGTAATCTTTATCTTGTTCAAAATTGCATATATAGCCCCGGCAGGTAGTTAATAATAAGGGTATACACACACCTAAATAACTACATTGTCACCAACTTATTTTAGTTTGAAAGTAAAATTATAAAAATAATGCTAAAAGATACAGCTAGTGGGGCTTAACATTGGGAACACACACTTTAACTTTGTGTTTCATCCAATGTAAATACAACATCCTAACAACAAACTTGAAGTTTATCAATGAATGAACAAGAACAACAACAATGAAGTCCAGGTTTCTCCTTTCAGAGGCATTAAAACTATCTCAATTGTCCTGGTGGTTGTAACAACTCAGTTCACACTGCTCCATTCAGGCGGACTACACATGCACCAGAAATGTAGCAAAATACAATTAAAAATAAATTCCGAGTGCAACCATAAACAGTAGAGAAACTACCGTCTATGGTGCAACAGAGGCCAACAGCCTGCATTGTTTACACAAACCAGGCACGTGTTACAACAATTCCCTCTGCTGGCTTCAACACGAAAGTGCGCATTTCTGCTCTATTTTTTCAAAATATTCATTCCCCCAGCAATTTTTACCTTAAATCGATTTGTAGGATAGAAACTTTTTTAGGTCAAAACCCACCACCTCCAAACTAAAAGAATTCAGTTTTTTATTAGTCCCCACGGACACCGTCCGGGGGACTTATAGGCTTGGTCATGTCCGTGCGTGTGTCCATGCGTGCGTGCGTGCATCCGTCCGTCCGTTCGTCCGTCCGTCCGTTCACGCAGATATCTCAGAGATGCAAGAACCAATTTCATTCAAACTTGGTACAAGGATTACTTCATATGTCATACAGATGCACGTCGATTTGTTTTGGGATACGATCCAATGTGGCCACCAGGCGGCCATTTTATTACGATTTTTTCATGTACAGAGCCATAACTCAGACATGTTTCAACCGATTTTATTCAACGTTGGTACAAGGACATTGACCAATTTCATAGATATGCACGTCAATTTGTTTTGTGATACGATCCAATATGGCCGCCAGGCGGCCATTTTATTATGATTTTTTCATGTACAGAGCCATAACTCAGACATGTTTCAACCGATTTTATTCAACGTTGGTACAAGGACATTGACCAATTTCATAGAAATGCACGTCAATTTGTTTTGTGATACGATCCAATATGGCCGCCAGGCGGCCATTTTATTACGATTTTTTCATATACAGAGCCATAACTTAGACATGTTTTAACCGATTTTATTCAAAGTTGTTACAAGGACATTGACCTATGTCATACATATGTACCGGTACGTCGGTTTGTTATGTGATACGATCCAATATGGCTGCTAGGCAGCCATTTTATTACGATGTCTTCATGTACAGAGCCATAACTCAGACATGTTTCAACCAATTTTATTCAAAGTTGGTACAAGGAGATTGACTAATGTCATACATATGCATGTCAATTTGTTATGTGATACGATCCAATATGGCTGCCTTGCGGCCATTTTTTTTCCGATTTTTTCATGTCTAGAACCATAACTCAGACATGTATCAAGCAAATTTATTCAAAGTTGGTACAAGGACATTGACTTATTTATACATATGTATGTCGATTGGTTTCACGAGATGGTCCAATATGGCCACATGGTAGCAATTTTGTTATGGTTGTTTCATGTCGAGAGCCATAACTCTGGCAAGTCTGAACTGATTTTATTCAAAGTTGGTACATGTATATTGACTTACGTCATACATATACATGTTGATTTTTTAAACAGTAAGATCAAATATCGCTGCATGGTGGTGATTTTGTTACAATTTTCAAATGTACAGAGCCATAATCAGACATATTTCCACCAGTATCATTCAAAGTCGGTACAAGGACATTGACCTTTTTCATACATATACTCGTCAATTTGTTTCACGTCATGTAGCAGTAACATGTCAATTATTGAAGTTTCGTAAGTAGGCTGATATGTCAAGAAATAAGTACTGCATCAAATTCATGAAACTTTATACAGATGTTAACTGATGTTAAGCTCACATTGCCTAAACATTGAAACAGACATGCATTTAACAGTGACATTTTAATTAATTTTTAATTGCATAAGTAATGAACTTTCCTAATTAGGGTGATATAGCCACAAATTAATACAACATCAAATGTGATGAAACTTGATACAGATGTTGATCTCATAGTGTTGTAAATACCGGTACTGCATCAAACTTTATGAAATATGGTACCAGTGATAATCTGTTAAGTGTTAGAATTGTATGCAAAAATGTTTTGCAACATCCTGTTGATTAATTCCTAGTTGACTCATTTTATGAACTTTAGGATGGTGGCCTACATTGGTTTTATGTTTTCATCACCATGGAACTCATTCTTGGCCATTGAGCGCCATCTGTATCAAAGTATTTTTATCACAGACCTAATTAATGAAGAGGACTCTATCCTCTCTGAGGACATGTAATCAAAGTACCCATTAACAAGTGGGGACTGTGTCATCAACGATGACTTGTTCTTCATTGAACTTTTGACGTTGCCCCTTAATCAGTTGGTGAGTCGTATGTATCAGACAACAGACAGCCAAAAATAAACAGACTAAGATTATGCTGTGGTGCGAAAAATAGAGGTCTGAACATGGTAGACTTGTCGACATTAAAGCCCCAGTGCTGCTAACTTTTGATGGTTTTTTCATTATTTTTATTTTATAAATCAATTGCAACTTCTTATTCTACTCCCCAAAGAATGTTGAAACACCCACTATTTAGCTTGTCAACTTAGCATCTATATGTGTAAAATGCATGGTTATTGTTTACATTTGAATTCTAGTCCGGACCAGAAGTCAGTTTTCAACAATAACAATGCAGTTTACAACCATAGGGGCTGAGTTGACAAGCTGGATACTGTGTATATCAACATTCTTTGGGGAGAAGAACAAGGAATTATGGTTTATATTCAATTTATTATCATCAAAGTTAGCAGCACTGGGGCTTTAACTAGTTGTTTACACAATAACTGGATACATAGATTAATGGATGATAAAGAAAGTCAATGGAAGGAATGGTTTAAGGCTGTCAGTGGATCTAGTGGTAAGTGTCTCCACTTTTTTACCCCACCAATTGCAAGGAACGTAGCATCAATATATTTTAGTCAAAATAGTTTCTGGAAAGATACCTTGATGACATGGTCTGAACAACTGAAACAATTGAATCAAGATGATGGAGATAGCGATCCAGTTACACAGTGCATTTGGTCCAATCCAAACATTCAAATCTATAATAAATCAGTGCATTATATAGACATGGTATCTGCAATTTGGAAGATTTACTGGACGAAATCGATGTATCGTGACATTTAATCAATTTAGTCATAAATACAATATACCACACTCAGAAATGTTGAAATTCATAAGTATTATTGATGCTATTCCTAGGCAATTGAAAGCAAAAATAAAAAATAAAACATTATCGATTAATAAACCAGCGATTTTCAGAAAAATATGCATGAAAGTATATTTGAGTCTTTTTCAAAATATTTATAAACAAAGTCAAACACCAGTCAGTACAACCAAGTGGATGAAAGGTTTCATATTAGTGACCTAAAAAATTATTTCCATTGACCTTCAAAATTACAGATGATACTGCCCTGCAAAGCTTTCAGTACAAGATTCCTATACGTACAATAGCTACCAATAATTTTTAAAAAATAAGAAATGTAATCACAAATGACAAGTGTACTTTCTGTAATGAATGGTTGGAAGACATAGTCCATCTTTTCTTAGAGTGCAAATATATTCTTCAATTTTGGAGTGATGTAGAATCGCTTTTGCTGAAAAATTGTAAGTTTCCAATAACACTGATTCCAGAGAATGTTATCTTGGGAATTATAACGAAAGATGATACATTCACTGTCAACGTTTTAGTAATTTTAGGTAAGAAATAAATATATGATTGCAGAAGATTGCGCAGAATACCAAAGATTCGACAATTTACAATATGGGTACAAGAAAGAATAACAGTAGAAAAACATAAATATAAATAATTTTTTTTGATAAGGCTGACATGGATTTAAAATGGTCAAAATTAAGTCTATTTTGCAAATAGAATATTTTGAGATGTAAAACCAAATCGCTGTACTGCTTTTTTGTTTTATGTTGGGTTTTCTTTTCTGTAGTGTTTGTTTTTCTCTTTTTCTGAAAGTCAATACAAAAAATTAAAAAAATAAAAGTCATATGTATCAGTGTTAGACATTGCCACATGATCAAATTCATGCTATTCTAGTTTCATCAGACTGTACAGTCTAGGCTATGCCTATGAAGGAGTAACATGATTTCAAACAAGCTAGAGGTCCTGATATTGAAGCTATAATTGCAAGAGCTCTACTTTTCCCATATCCCATCATCGATTATTGCCGTGACGATTCCAAACACAAAATCATTTACATCCAACATTGGCTATGCAGTAAACATCATATGTGTTATCTCTGGAGGGAAAACCCCAGCTTTGTATGCCCCGGCTACTGCCACAGCCAACACTTGCTGTCTGCATTGGATACCGTACACTGCCATCGGACAGCCATCCCGCTGCACACACATTTAGACCGTTTTCCCAAGCTGCATGCAGTTCGTCATACGATGCCATCCTTGCACTGTGTTTGATGCATTCAGCGGCAGCCGCCTCGAAATTCAGCTTGTACGTCGTCTTCCTTCTGAGCTATGTACATGGAAAGCTGGAAATGGAATGAAAAGATGAAATCATACACAGTTTGCCATTATTTCTTCGGATCAGGAGAGGTTATTATGTTCGATTTTCAGTTTTTAATTCATGAAAAGCGTTCATAAAATTTTGGAGAAATTCTCCGAATGCCATTAATGCTTTTAAAGTAATTTGAAGGAGATTAATAAACACAGAAAATCAAACACAATCCCTGCTGATCCTGACAGCATTCTAAAACTCCCGATGACAGGAAAGGCTACTCACAAAAGTGGCAAGGACTTACAACCCAAGTAAGGTTATTACATCACAAAGCTCTAATATAAAAAATTTGAAATATAACGTATACAATGTCCTATTTCTTATATTGGATTTTTCAAAGCCTCATACCAGACTGTAACTAGAGTTTTGAAACTTTTCAGGGTTTCTTTTCTCAGTATGTATCAACTACAGTTCCTATGATGTAAGTGTGCTCCCGAATACATGTTGAAACACGCAGTATTCACTTTGTCAAAATTGTCTGCATACAGTGTATATATGACATGTTTTTATCATCAGTGGTGGCAATTTGACATGAACAATTATTATGGCTCCTCACGTATAAATGATATAAGGCTGTTGAGGAAAAGTGGTTTATTGTTATTAAGTGGTACATTTAGTTATTCATGTCATATGTAGCCTAGAATCCTACACCTACGCTTGCCTCCATACCTCGGGAGTGGGTCGGAGGTGCAAGCGTACATGTAGGATTCTAGGCTATGTCATACGATGCTGTAGGCATTTGTTTGCCTCCTTGTTATGAAGTCAAAATTGCCACTATCTGAATGTTATTTCACACCACTCAAACGTACACCGTAGGGACTGGATGTAAATTAGTAGGGGAGGGCTGGGGTTACAGCACTTAAAAATCATGACCCTCCCTTGAAACATGGTCCGTAAATTTACAACCTTACACCCAATACTGAGGGCTGAAAATGTGTACAAAATAATGTTAAGGAAATGAAGGCAACTCCATACATCTGCTCAACATTGTTATGCTGCATTCACAATCACCTCGGGGGGGGGGGGGATTTCAGGGGGGGACTGGAAAAAATTAACAACATGCCAGGGATGATCAGAAAAAAATTGACATTGCAAGGAGGGACTTGATAATTTATATTTGAAAATACGCATTCATAGTTTTCTCATAGACTACCATGTATAGTGAATCAACATTATCGATGAAATCCAAAAATCAATTTTTTGTACACACATGCACTTTTTACCTGCCACTTCAAGCAAAGTAAATTTACATGAATTATCACACACATATAAATGTACAGATATAGCTTGTTTTTATGGGGAAAATGTTAATAGTTTGCCCAATAGACTCCCATGTATTATGATTTGATATTTTTGGACGAAGCACTATATCGGCCACATTTTGCCTTCCTTTGGGGGGGGGGGAGACTTCAAAATTATAGCAAGTCAGAAGGGGGGACTTGAACACATTGCGAGTTTGTTAGGGAGTATTTGAAAAAATCTGAGAACTTTTTTTGAATCCCCCCAGGTGTTTGTGAATGCAGCCTTTAATAGTGATAGATATCGTATACGTATGTGGGGTCGTTATAGTCACAGCCTAGCTTACCCTCGGGTGGTGAGGCATCTTCATCTTCATCAGTATCACTGGTATCACATAGACACTGTCTCTTCCGCTCTTCGAATTCATCTCGAAGAGCCTGCAAAGAAGTCTTCAGGGCTTCAATCTCTTCTCTTAAAGAACTGTCGCCGTCGGCGACGTCGGTGCGTTCTCGGCAGCCCACTGCCTGTTTGAGATGAGGACACCGTCCGTCGACATCTGATGGTGATGTGAGTGAGTATGAGCAAACTCTGTTTGTTGTATCAGACATGTGCTGAGCCAGATTGTTCGTCCCTGTAGAGAGTAAAATCAACACCACGACCACGGAAACGGGGGAGATCGACATTTCGATATCTTGAATTCTGGTTTGGAAAGTTTCCGAGAACACGGTTCAGAACCAGCACAGTGAGAAAAAGACAAGGCACAAGTTGAACCGTATTTCGTCGCTTGTCTGTAGATTTTTAATGTCTGACTGTTCCATTTATTCAGAGGAGGGGTGATTGTTTTCACAATTTTATAGGTGAGAATCCCTGGATTCCATCGTGCAAGTACGATACCGTTATGAAATCTATACACAATTTATTTCGATTTGTTCTGTCATCTCCTCTTCTTCTTCGCCCTTTCTCAAACCTCGCTACACCCCCCCCCCCCCAGCATGTATTTTTATTTATTTATTAGCCGTGTTCACAATAATGACATTGGCTCAGAAAGAAAGAGAAGGGGAAGAAAATGTATAACACTGAAAAGTTTTCAGATTCACTTCATTCACATTAGCTCAAAAGTAATTAAACTTTCTGACTGAAAATCTGTAACAATTCATTCATGTATTTTGCAACAACATGAACAATGCAACTGTCAGTACATGACAAAAAGTACTTAAGAAGAGAATCATTGTCAAAGCATTTTAGCTGGTTCTGAATGTTAAAAATCATTTCTAAGTAAATTGTTCGTACAGTGTGTGGCTGGTTTACTTGGACATAATAAAATACAATGGATTTCATCACCAACACCAGAATGACAAAGGGTACAAAGTCTAAGATGTCTTGGAATGTTTTTAAAACGACCAATTTCTATTGCAAAAGTATGATCAGAAATTCTTGCCTTTGTCAAAGCAATTCTGTGAAATGGAGACTTAACAAGTGATAGATAATTTTCACATTTAAACATGTTTTTAATACTACAGTATACATTTAATTTGTTATTTTTTGACAAGGCATTTTTCCAGGCTTCCTTAAATTTAGACTTTAAAGACTTTTTCACAAGTTCGATAACTGTTGAAGGTTTACATTTCTCACAATTCAAAATGCTAGAATTGCACAGTAGAAGAACAGACTCAACAAAATGTAAGAAACACGAGAAACCTTTCTTGTGTTAGCTTTTTCGAGTTCAAATGCAGTATACAGCAAACTGCCCTTGGACAAATTCTTAAGGCGAACCCAAAATTTAATAACATTCAAAATAACTGATATCAGTAACGGGTAACGCCCAAGTTCACCAAGACAAGCATGGATGCTGGCAGTTTTACTAACGCCAAGAATGTGTTTACATGCTTTCATATGAATTGACTCAAATTCACTGACAGGTTTTGCAAAATAATCTGTAAATCTTTCCACACTGACTTTTCTGAATAAGTAAGCACCCCACACCTCAGATCCATAAAGCAACACAGGTTTTACTAATGAATCAAATAAATGTAATTGAACCCCAACTGGTGTTCCATTGAGAGAGTTGAAAGCTTTCATGTAAGCGAACAACGCCCTCGATGCTTTGTTTTTCAAAACTGACCTGACTTTTTTAAAGTTCGCAGATGAAGTAAAGTAATACCCAAGTAGGTATAGGAGGGAACAATCTCCAATTTTTTCTTTTGGATAAAGATACTAAATTTGTGGGGATTAAAATTAGCATTGAAAACCATAACTTTTGTTTTCTTGAGGCTTATTGAAAGTTGCCATTTACTACAATAAGATTCAAGCAGTTGAAGTGAATGCTGTAAACCATGCACTGTGGTTGATAAAAGTACAATATCATCAGCAAACATAATAGTCCATGGGCCAGGAACCGAAACCCTCCCCCCCTCTAGGGATTTTTGCAGACCGATATTTTCTGAAAGCTTATCTATCCAGCTGTCGGAATCAGGTTGTCTGCAGTCATATCGAATATGCGTGTGGCTGTGGGGAGCTGTTGTCATGGTAACGGCAGCAAAATTTGAGGGGTTTGCATAAGATTAAAAAATGTGATATTTCAGGAACTGAAAATGATAGAGATAAAATTTAAACACTTATTCTTACTTATTTGGACACGTGCTATTCAATGGTGACATGACTGACAAGGTCAAAGGTCAAGGTCACCTTGAAAATTGAAAGGAAAGTAGAAATTTCACTGTTTTTGACAAATATGACCAGTTATAGTTTCCGTTTATTTCAAAATTAATTGCCCTAGGAAGCTGTTATTTGGTCATCACATAGGGTATTATATTACTTTAAAGAAATTTAAGTTGGTTTACTTTTGTGGCGTTGCATGATATTAAATTCAGTTACCATAGCATCTGATATGAAATTTTACACAAAACCCTTAAAATTAAATATGTGATATCTCAGGAACTGAAAATGATAGAGAAAAAATTCAAACACTCTTTCTTACATATTTAGACGCGTGCTATTCAATGGTCATATGACCGACAAGGTCAAAGGTCAAGATCACCTTGAAATTTAAAGGAAAATAGGAATTTAAATGTTTTTGGCAAATATGACCGGTTCTAGTTTTTGTTTATTTCAAAATTAATTGCCCTAGGATTCTAGGAAGCTGTAAATTGGTCATCACATAGGGTATAATATTAGTTTTAAAAAAATTTAGTAGGTTTACTTTTGTTTTTGCGTGGAAATTCAGGGAACATCTCCATACTAAATCCATATCAATAAAACACTTTTTGTTAATCATGCATTGGCTCGTATATATAATCAGTTAAGCTTTGAAATTCAGGAATTTCCTGTTCTTCTACAGTTTCTTGTGGTTCGTCCATTATTACTTCAATAAGCTCTCGGGCATGAGATCACCCTCTGTCCACTTAAACTGAAGTTTTCCATCAATGATTTCCCAGCCATGTGCCTGCGGTGGGGGAATATTTGGGACTGCCTTGTCTGCCTGATACCATATCAGCGCTTGGTAATTTGCTCTTCTGATATGCATTCTCAATGAATCTCTGCATGGTGGTAAGAGACTCATATCCATGCCATCGTAGGTGGACAATACGCCTGTTTTGGCTGTAAAACGTTCCATAAATTTCTCATACCTTACCACGTTGATATCACTTGTGGCTCTGTTTCCATACAGAAGGCAAGTAAAATGCTCAAGCCTTTTGAAAGCATGATCATCAATTTCTGCTGACCTTCCTATTTTCTGAAAAACATCCATAAAGCCCGGATGTTGTTTTAGGATTTTCAGAACAGTCAATTTTCCTTTCCTGACAAAAGCACTTGTGGTATCACAACCACTGAAAGCATGCAATGCAGGGAGAATCTGACACATATTCGGGCCTGTATCTCTGATCACACTTTGCACGTCTATAAGACGCCGCTTGTTGCCAACTCCGGTGTCAAACAGAACACTTTGCTTCAAGTGATGTGTGAAGTTCAGGAGAAGTATGAACACATCTGTGTCTGGGGACCTTACAATTATTGTAGAGGTCTCTGGTGAGTTTTCTCCAATGGACAGACAGTGGAGAATTATCCTTGTGTCTGCCTCTTCCTGTGTGGAGTTCAACTCACCCATTTCTGCTAATAGTGTTTCTTTACCATCAATACTTGTCAAAGTGAAACACCTCTTCTCACATACCAGTATCACTTTCCTACCGACAAGCTTTGGTGCATATTTGTCGCTTTTCCATTGATCAAGTAGAAAGTCAATAAGAAATTTCTTGTTTTGATCATTTGACATAAATGACTTCCAGTCTCGAGGAACTTTAGTTAGAACCCCTTTGATTAAATGTGGCTGTGAGTTGCCCCTTCTTTCTCTTTCTATCCCTTTTATTGACATAGGGAAGTAAGAGTCTGTCACAAAGTCAACACGCTGTGCCTTAGGAAGTTGATCAAACACATTTTCCGCAAGCTCTCCGAATGTATTTGGTAAAGCTACTTGTGCCTGTAGGAGGGCATTACCATCAACAATGTAACTAATGGTACCTGTTGTTGGTCTCGTAGTAGAGTTTGAATCGCCCTCTAAAACATGCATTAGCTTTGATTTGTCAGTCTTTACTGGAGAGCCATCTGCAGTAGCCAGTGCCCATGGCACAGGCCCCAGTGAGAAACTTAATACTCTCTCCATACTAAGTTGATGCTCCAACGCCAGAAGGACCAGCTGACCAAAAACATTTCTTTCAGCTTTTATTTCTTTGGACTTTTTGGACAGTCCTGTAACTTTCACTGATTTCGCACGGTTTGCAAATGTTTTGAGATTACGTCTTTTAATTGGTGCATGGAAGCTCGTTGTTTTTTTCAACAATTCTTTCCTTGACAAATGACTCATAGGCTGCTCTGCCCAGGTTGTTTGCCTGGAGCAGATCATGTTCTATATCCCTTGGAGCAGGGACCCCTGATGAAAGGCAATACAGTACCTCTTTGTTATCAACTTCAAATGGGTTGATAAAATTTGATATTGCCTGAACAACCCTTTGAACATCATCTTCACTTCTGACAATCTGTGATGACCTCAAGTCTTTGTGTGTTGAAAATTCGTGGCAGTTAATGTCAACCATCTCCATAGTTGCCTGGAGATAACTACTTCTAGCATGCCTAGTCATGCACCATCTGTAGTATGCCGAGTGGTTTCTGCTGAAACCTACTATGCCACTGCGTGACTTGGCATGACGATTGATTGTTTGCTCGATTGTAATGTCAACAGCATTTCTAGATGCTGGTACTTCAGATCTATTTATACTGAACCCATATTGCTTCAGAAGCTTTTCTGCTCCTGGATGTGACTCGGGCAAATTCAGAAGTGTCAGGAAGTACACTGTGGCATACCTAGCATAGTTCTGGTGGTCATAGCTGAAAAACAGCGTGCACATCCTTTGAAGCGATGCCAAATGCAGATCAAAGTCATTTTCTTTAGTTGCTCTCTGAAATAATAAAATAAGGCCCACATTGTCCATATAATTTAGCCAAAACTGAGCTGTTTTGCCTAAAAATCCTCGACGAACCCTTTCCTTGAATTCATAATATAGAGACAGTAGTTTATTGCAGCCGTCATCATGGAGAGCTTTTGATAGATTTTCGTTGCATGGATCTGTGGCCAGGAGATGGAGGGTCTCACTTGTTTCATCAGCAAATGCATTCTCATTTTGCAACTCAAACACCTGAAGCAACAGACGTTCCAATGCTTCAAGGACAAGCTTATGGACACGTAAAGCTCTGTTGTAATGTTTTCCGGTCATTACCTTCTCGATTGACCCACTGGCACATATTTCTGATTCAATAATAATTTCTTCAAAGCCACTACCCCTCATGCTCTTTCCAAGGGCACCCATATAAGAGCATACGAGATGAAAACTACCTAACCTGACAATACAGTCTCCGAAAGCATCTTGGTTTGCCACACTAGTTCATATGCTTTTTTGGCAACTGCCAAATCAAACGTCATTATGGTGTACTGTTGATCAACTTCCCTAGAAGCATCTTGTGATGTTTTTAGAACTTCTTGAACGGTTGCATTCTCTGTTATTGGAGCGAAAATGGGACGCATGTAATCAATAGTAGTTATGTGTTCGCTACCAGCATTATTCCCTGTGACAGACACCCAGCCTGCCCACGAAGGTACTTTCAATGTTTGTCTTGAATTCTTAAGCAAAGCCCTAGCAAATATCCATAACATATCACAGTTTTGAGCCTTTCTTATCACATTATTATTTTTTATTTCGGTGGTTGTTATTTTTAGTGTAGGTTCAGCCTTAGATTTCATAAAACAAGGTTCTATTTCATTTTGTCGTGCTGTAATAGATCTTTTTTTTGTTCTAGGTACACTTTCAGATACACCTCCTGTTTCACTTGTACCGTTACTGTTTACTGATGTTTCTTGTAGAATGATTCCATGTGCAGTGTGTGTTGTGCCAGCCCCAGATGGCGTTTCTTCCCGCATATCAAAATTATCCCAACATAGATGAGTTACAATGTTACAGTCCGTCTTAACAGAAGGGGGGATCACACGATTTGTTTCCTCTATTCTCCTACACATTGCTGTTTCCAACTCAAGAAGGGTAGAATATGATGAACAATGACCGAAACGATTGATAAATGTTAAAATTTCAGCACTTCCTGTTAGATGTCTCAAGGTCATGCCAAGCAATAGATGCTTTGGCATTGTCCACTGTCCATTTGTGACAGCTGCACAGAGATCTTGACCAAAAGACATAGCCAATCGTTCCTGCTTACCAGTTGAAACTTCAGTTTTTTTGCCAGTAATCAAATATGCAAAAAATTTTGAAGATGTACTGGTGGATGAATGGTGTCACCAAGTAAAAATGTTGATGACGGTGGCCATTGCATTTGTTCTGACTCTCTGTAAGCATTTTGAATTACTCTACGCAAAAACAATGCTGATTCTTCCAAACGCCTGGTATCCGATGCAGCTGTTTCAAAAGCTGATTCAACTGCTCGGCCTTTTTGCAATCCCGAGGAATACACAAGCTCACTTCTATAGTTTGGCTGCCAAAAATTTAGCTCATTTCCAAAATGTTTAATCAGTTTGTCTTTCAATTTATACGTTTTATAGTTTGGATTGTAAAACTCAGGATTATTTTCAAGAATATGCGACATATATCTTTCTTTAAGCATTGATATTCGTTCAACATTCAAACCTTTTATGACGTTTTCAAAAACGTAACAACAGATATATTCAAATGCTTCCTTGTGTGCGATTTGTTTTTCACTTGGTTCGGTATTACTTGTGTATTCATTACGATCATCATCACGTGTATATGCTTTCCTACAAGATTCATGGTAATGTACTTCCCTGGCTACCAAATCTATACCTTCAACTTTACGTATCATTGTCTCGTCTTGCTTTTTCTCTACTGCCACCTTTATAGAATTTTCAGCTGTTTTAGTTTGACATTTGACGAGTTTTATGTTTATTCCTCGTTTTGTGATGCGATTCCTGTCGCAAAACAGACACTTATCGGATGGGAATAAAACACTCGTTGACGACTGCTCTGATGTTCTGCGCCTTTTTTTAACACATACATCGTCCGCATTACTTGCTGAACTTTTACGCTTAAGAAGTCTAGATATGTTAGTGAAGTTATTGTAGCACCATCTGTGACACCCATGTACATTAGAAAGGAATTCAGGCACTGAAGAACAAATTTGGTCTAATCTATCCGTTAATTTGTCCTGTTGCTGTCTAAGTCTACAAGAATCCTGAATTTTTTGGAAACTGAATTGAGACAGCGGCCTTACTTTCTTGTCCGAATTATTTTTAGGGTAGTGAATAATGCACACCAAACCACCCGTGTCTTTAATTGGTTTGGTTTTATTAACCCGACTCATGTTTACAGGTTTTTCATCCAGGCGTTTCTCTTCTGCCATTTCTCGAATGAGAGAGAGAGAGAGAGAGAGAGAGAGAGAGAGAAAGAGAGAGAGAGATTCAATATCTGCCTTTGTTAAAGCACGTGTAACAAAACAATTCGTTGTAAACTATCACCTCACTAACGACGAGAACCAACAATCACTACTGTGCTTTGACACAAAAAACACCCTCCTAGAACGGAAAAAACTTCTGAAACCACCCTTATCAACTGTTTACAGGTCGATATGTACAGTAAACTACTAACAGTTTTAGCAGCAAGTAGAGGTATGGGAGCGCGCAGCGTGTGAACGAGAGGAACGGTTTACGCTCTGTTGCTTTCACCGCTTACACTGACCAGACTGGCGAAACCTTTGAAGCCTAGAGTTTTTATAACCTTCATCACGTGACAACAAACGCGCCACGTCTAATTGTAAAAGGGTGTCCCAATCTCAATACAAGGATGTATTGAGATGATGTAGTACATATGCCGGAAGTGTCACGTCAGCATGTCCGGATATACAGGCAGAAGAAACAGCGTTTGTGATTCATGTAATGATATTATTTTTGTCACTGAATCACATTCAATAATTTTCAATCCCGCAATCTTTTTTTTGTTCAGTATAAATGAATTAGAAACAATATAAATATACATTAACACTGAATATAATTTAGAAAAGTAGTAGGGTACAGAATTCTAGGCGAAATCAGTGTTAAGGAAAATAAATGTGGATGGCATCATTTATAATATATTCTGCTCTGATTGGAATGACCTTGACCTTTAACCCTAAAAATGTCAACTTACCACTAAACAGCCAGCAAGTGAAAATGTGAATGTAAATGTCTAAACTTTTAATACTTTCCAGTGAATTGATAGCAACGATATGGTCATTTCTTATTTTGAGGATTTTGGGCAAAGTTGGTATCTGTCGTTATGGTAACAAATTTCATAAATAAATCAATTCCATAGAGTAAGCAGCACAACTTGTTACAAATAACATAAAATCCTATGTAATGACCACTTTTTGGCCCTCAATGTTGAATATTTTTCCGTTAGCAGAGACTATTGGCGGTTGTTTTTCTACAAGATGCGATAATCTTACGTTCAACTGAAGTTTTGAAGGTGACCTTGACCTTTGACCTTGTCGGTCATGTGACCATTGAATAGCATGTGTCGAAATATGTAAGAAAGAGTGTTTGAATTTTTTCTCTATCATTTTCAGTTCCTGAGATATCACATATTTTAATTTTAAGGGTTTTGTGTAGAATTTAATATCAGATGCTATGGTAACTGAATTTGATATCATGCGATATCACGCAATATCACAAAAGTAAACCAACTTAAATTTCTTTAAAGTAATATAATACCCTATGTGATGACCAATTTACAGCTTCCTATGGCAAGTAATTTTGAAGTAAACGGAAACTATAACTGGTCATATTTGTCGAAAAACAGTGAAATTTCTACTTTCCTTTCAATTTTCAAGGTGACCTTGACCTTTGACCTTATCGGTTATGTCATCATTGAATAGTACGTGTCCAAATAAGTAAGAATAAGTGTTTGAATTTTATCTCTATCATTTTCAGTTCCTGAAATATCACATTTTTTAATCTTATGCACACCCCTCAAATTTTGCTGCCGTTACCATGACAACAGCTCCCCACAGCCACACGCATATTCGATACGACTGCAGACAACCTGATTCCGACAGCTGGATAGATAAGCTTTCAGAAAATATCGGTCTGCAAAAATCCCTAGAGGGGGGGAGGGTTTCGGTTCCTGGCCCATGGACTATAAGTATTGGTAGTTTTCTATTGACTAGTAATGGAGCATCAATACATTCTCTGTTAAGTATAGATGGCAAATCATTCAAAAAGAGATTAAACAATGTAGGACTGAGATTGCAGCCTTGTCTGGTACCAATGTGTGAATGAAAATAATTAGTAAAACCAGATGGTAACTTGATACAAGATGTAATGTTGTCATACAGAGACTTGATAATATTTAAAAACTTACAGCTAAAACCTTGTTTAGATAACTTATAAAACAATCCCATATGCCAGACACTGTCAAAAGCTTTCTGGAGGTCAACAAAGCATGTAAATAAATGTCTAGATCTACTCTTGTGCTTGTAGTAATTGATAAGAGATTTCAATACAAAAATGTGATCTGAAGTGCGATGACCTTTTTGAAAACCTATTTGTTCACAATTAAGTAAATTATTCCCGTTAATAAACTTGTTTGCTCTGTTATTGAGAATCACAGTAAAAAGTTTACCAATACAACTACTAACAGTAATACCTCTGTAATTTGTAGGGTCATATTCTGACCCAGACTTGTGGATAGGCACTATATGTCCTTTGGCCAAATAGTAGGAAAAAGTTCAGAACTCAACACAGTATTGAAAATCTTAAGTAAAGCTGGCATCAAAATGGCAGAACCACTTTTAATCATTTCATTTAAATTGCATCATCACCACAGGCTTTCCCTGATTTTAGAGATCTGATTGCAGCTGACACTTCACCGGCAGCAACATCAGAGTCAAGAATTGCATTATAAGAAAACTTAAAACCATTAGCAAGCTGTTTCTTTACCTTTGCCTGAAAATTGGTATCAAAATGTTGAGAATGTAAACCTTTCTGTGCAAGTGATTTAAAGTGGTTGTACCAAGCATCAGGAGAAATTCTGTCACTAGCAGAGTTATTTTTGTTTTTCAGGGTATTAACTAACTTCCAAAATTTTTTTTGGATTTTTCTTTTCAGCATCTGCAATAATTGTTAACATATTTTCTCTAAATGAACGCTTACGGTGTCTTACAGTCTTAGTGTACATTTTTTTATAACGGAAAAATATGCCTCTAATGACTGGGTCATAGGGGTTTTTGTGTAAAAGTTTACCCATCTTACAAGTCTCCCTTTTCAATTCATAACACGAGTAATCATACCATGGTTTGTTGATTTTTCTCTTCTTTTGTTTTGTTCTCATTTTAAGATTTTTACATGCCATGTGGATGATCTTAACAAAATCACCAACTAACAAATTAATGCCACACATGTCAACATCATATTTCTTACTTAATAACAAATTAATGTGGTTTTTAACCATTGGATTATTTAATCCCTTAATAAATGGTTCTGAATTTGACCAAATATAAGAGTTGGGTAAAGCACTGAGAAGGTTGTCATACTGTGTATTGGATTGAACATGTGGTAACTTAAAACCGAGTGAAATCATACAGTGATCAGATAAATGACTTGGATAATCTACGTGAAAATATTCACACAGCTGTAAAACATCATGACTAACAATACCATAATCTACTGTGCTACAACCATTATTATGATAGCAAGTTGTCATGCCCAACAGATCACCACTGACACGGCCATTTAAAACTAATAATCTACTTGTTGTACAGAGAGATATTAACTTCCTGCCATAAGGATTAACAAAATTATCTCTGTTCTTTCTAGCAAAGACAGATTCATCACAATCATTTTCCAGATTTTGGGGTAGCTGATCAGAAATAAAATCCTCTAACGTACCTGTGCGTGCATTGAAGTCACCCAACATGATGACTTTACCAGAAGAAAGATAGGTTTGCAACTCCTTTTCAATCATTTCATAAGGATCAAAATCAGTAACAATTTTTGTCATTCGTAACATGTAACTTGAATTTTCGGGAGGAAAGTAGACAAAGCAAATGAAAACGTCATGACTGATATTAAAAAATGACTTATCTAATCTTAGCCAAACAGCAAAATCATGTTTCTTTTGTAAAATTTTAACACCAGCTCGTAAGGAGTTTTTAATAAATACACAAATGCCTCCACTAGTTTTTCGACCAATAACACCCATAGATCTATAAGAATTATAACAATAGTAATCATCAATAGAAATACACTGGTCAGAAGATGACCATGATTCAACAATTCCAAAATGTCAAATTTCATAACCCTACCAAGGAAATCAGGGTCAGACATCTTACTATCAGAAAGACCTTGAATATTCCAACATGCTAAGTTAATAATAGGTTTTGATACAACCATACTTGAATTACATACCATAAAGCACAAAGGAGTAACCTTTGGCTGGGAGAAATCAGCAATATGATACAAATATTATACTAATACTGGAACTTATCACGGAAAGGAAAGAGGGAAAAAACAATATAGACAAGGATGAAAAGATGGGAAGGAAGGAAGGGGGAAAAAAAAAATACGTACCACCCTCATCCCTTTTTCACTCATGGATTTGAAGTGAATTAAACACAGAGAAAGGTTCTTATTCAATTTAGTTACCCACTATAACCAACACACTGTTGTGGGTTTGAAAACATGGCATTAGCACCTGGAGCAACTGTTCCAGATGTTACATTGGAATTTAAGTAAACATTTCTAAAATTGCCTCTTGGCACAGAAACACTTGTGGAACCATGAAAAGTGTTTGGAGTGCCTACTGGGTTAGTATAGCCTCCACTTTGAGATTGTTGTGGATAATTTTGATTGGGAAGTACAGTCCCTTTACTATTTTGATCAACACTAGACTGGCAGATGAAAGGCATGCTAGAATTTCCATCTGCACATATACCAGAGTATATTTGACCAGTATTTACTGGGTAAACAGATCCATTTATTGGATAGCCATGACGTGGCCATGCATAGCCAGTAGAACGTGTAGCGGCATTGCTTTGTAAGGAATTCCATGAGCAGGAATTTGAGACATTAGACCCTTCAATATTAGGATCGTTAAATCTGTTATTATTCAAGCTAGGCAGCTGATGTTGTGTTATATTTCTTGCATTTGATTGCTTCTCACTGTGATAAACAAAATCACTCCCATGTTCCTCAATGTCACCAGATTTCACAAACTGTAGGTCCTTGGTGTTGATTTCTTTGAAAGCAGGATACACCAATCGTTTGTTCCACTTCTCAGAATATTATATTTCAAAGCCCATCCTGTTTTCGCTCGGCGCATCGTCGGGGTCGTGCATCTCTTTGACCTCTGCTGATACGACAATGTTATCACACCACGAATAGCTGAATTGGTATGTACTGCAATGAGCGATGGAATTCCATCTCTTCGTCCTTGATCGTAAACTTCGGAAGATAGCAACGTGCTTTACTGTGTCAGAGCTTTGTTTGCGTAATCATCATGTTTCCTAAAGAGATCGACCCAATAATTATTGTACATAATATTGTAGTAGAAAAACTTATACAAGTACAAATCGAAAGAAAATGCATTTTTGAATAATTTGTCGATAAAAGCTTGGATAATCGTCCTTAATAATGAGGGGCGATGATTCGTTTTGCAAATCATTTCATGAGCCAAACTTTGTCCATGATTTCCAGACGCGTGTCCAGTTTAAGACGATTGCATGCAAGAGACGCTGTGCCCCTATTAGTCAAGATAAAAGAATTAAACCTACTATAAATTGCAACAGATTTTTTGTCTTCTAAGGGACTGGTCAGTTTCTTCAGCCTGGGGGGGGGGCGGTGGATTCATGGGGGGTCACCCTGTTTTGACTTTGGTGATAGGGGGGTCACCATGTTTTTGAAATGCCCAATAGGGGGGGTCAGTGTGTTTTTGAATTTTGACACAGGCTCATCATTGCCTTAAATGCTAGTGTCAGCCACAAATTTCATCATTTAGTTGTATTTACGGCGCGCCCTTCGGCGCGTAACTTTCATAATCAGTCATATTTTTCAGCACGCCCAATTTTAACATATCAAGCATACATACATCAGAGATATCTGTATGTTCAATATTTTTCAGCGTGCTCTTCAAGTTCATTACTTTTATATATCAGACATTTTTCAGCATGCCCTTCAGGTGCATGACTTTAATATACAAGACATATATATATCAGAGATATCAGGATGTTTCATATTTTTCGGCGCGCCCTTCGGGCGCCATACTTTTATATTTCAGAGATATCTTGATGTTTGCTAAGTGAAAGTGTACCATTATGAAATCTGCATTTCATATGAAAAGGATGACAAATTCCTGATACTTTTCTGTTCTCTCTATGAGAATTCAGTATGAGAAAGCAACATGCACAAATATTTCACAATATATATTTGATACAGTGACTTATTTTAGAAATAGAAAAATGACAAGATATCTTTCCTTCTCATTGATGCAATTATTTTCCTTTGTGTCACTGGTTTTCTGTAGAAAGATGCTCGCTTTTTTATGAACAAAATAACAGTTAAAAAAGGCAGTTTTTGTCATTATTACCTGTGCTTTTATGGTTTCAATGTTACAAGAAAAGATCCTCTCAGACACTGTACACATCAGATTTGGCTAAAAAAGCTCTCTATGGCTCCTCAGGAGATTTAATTGGATGGTTGGCAAGTCTTAACACCCATAAAAGTTTTTGATTCACTGCTTTTTCCTCTTTGATATTAATGATTGACATCCATTTCTGTACAACAGTTCAGGACATCTGGTTAAGCATAGAAAGTGTGAAATACATTCACAGCTCATTCAAAATACAGCTCATTCAAAATGTACTGTATTCAAACTTTAAGATTTACATTTTGAAATTCCTATCTTACAACTGACATGTCAACAATTTCATTAAACATAGAATGACTGTTAAAAATATAAATATATGTAAAATGTAAAATATAATGTATATATATATACATATATATATATATATATATATATATATATATATATATATATATATATATATATATATATATATATATATAAAATTTATGTCCACCTTTTGTTTTACCTATGTCGCGCCGGGGGGGGGGTCACCCTGTTTTCGAAATTTGGAATAGGGGGGTCACCCTGTTTTCAAAATTTGGAATAGGGGGGTCAACCAGTTTTTGACGTCGGCAAAAAATAATCCACCGGCCCCCCCAGGCTGAAGAAACTGACCAGTCCCTAAGAGAGGTACCAAGAATAATGTTTAAAGGTTATCAATCCATGTTCAACCATATATTACATAGTATACAAGCTATATTTCTTTGGCACAGGGAACTTTTTTGTGAGACACGATGTTTTACATGGGCACTTTGATAATTTGCATCAAACTAAGGTGGCTGTCTGCATTCCGACGAAATAATATGTTTGGGCTATTTCAGTGATTTTATAAAATTTCTTTGGCATGGAACTATTTTTACAGGTACCATGATTTAGAGGCATTTTGACAATTTGCATCGATCCAATATGGCCATCTGCATGCCAATAGAAGTATGTAAAATATTACACTAAATATTTCAGTGATAAAATCTAAAATTATTTCTTTTGAATGGGATTTTATATTGATACGATGTTTTACAGGGGCACTTAGATAATTTGCACAAATCAAATATGACTGACAGCATTCTGATAAAATATTTTCGACTATATACCCTGTATTCAATAGGCTGTTTCAGTGAAGTGAAAATACAAAATTATTTCTCTAATATAAGAAAACATTTTAGAAGTTCAACGTTTTACATAGTCACTTAGATAATTTGCAAAAGTCCAACATGACTGCTAACAGTCCTACCAAATAAAAATTTTGACCAATATATCACATATAATTTAGAAGTTTCATTTTTTACATGGACACTTTGATAATTTGCAAAAAACCAACATGGCTGCAAGCAATAGACAAATTGTTTTTGGCCATATCTCAAGTATTTAATAACCTATTTTGATACTTTAATTAGGTGTACATCATTTTGTGTAAACAACCAAAACGGCAATGATTTAATTTGATATTTTAGAGATTAAGAACATTATGAAGAAGTTTTGTATACTGAGTAGTAATATTATCAGATTCTAATTTGCAACACACGATACTTGCTCACCTAGCAAGCAATGCATGTGCTTTCGGCGGTGCAAAGGTTTGTTTTTACACCCTGAAATTAACCAATTGTTTGCGGAGTGCTATCATCAACCATCATATGCTTTTAAGATACACACACACACACACACACACACACACACACACATGCACACACACACACACACACACTCTCTCTCTCTCTCTCTCTCTCTCTCTCTCTCTCTCTCTCTCTCTCTCTCTTTCTCACACAGACACACACAGACACACACAGTTGGTATACAGTGGATCGGTAAGTTCGTCCATAGACGGTCCCTTCCGCGTCTCTTTAAGGGTCAACGCTTGTCCTCACTCTTCACAAGAACATCGAATTTTTTTTCTTGCATTCCAAAGGAGATTTCGTTTGAATTTTATGGAGGCTCAGGATTGTAAAAGTGGTCCTTCGTCAGAGATGGTGCAGATATTAACTGATATAAAGAATAGCAGCTGCAATTTTTTCCCTGGTGGTCTTGGTGATTTTGACGGTAATTATGATGATTGATGATGATAATGATTGTGTTGTTGTTGTTGTTGTGTTGTTGCTTTTGTTGTTGTTGTTGTTGTTATCATTGCTGCTGCTACTGCTGATGATGACGATGAAAATATTTGTATTTTCCCCTCGTGAAAAATTCCGCCCCCCTTATGCAGTTGATGTTCATCCCTTATTTGTTATTAGAGGGCCACTACCCTTTTCACTGCCAACTTTTTGTGATGGTCCATTGTCTTCTTTGATAAACTTTGACCCCTACGCAGAAAAAAATGAGGTGAAACAGCAATCGAAGGAGCCTATAACAATATGCATTAACAACTTCAGCCGAAAGTAAATGACCGGGAAGAAATCACAACTTCCCGAGTAAGTGGTACAGTTATTTGTCCCGAGAACACACAAGGATAGAAAGAGACGAGGACTCTCAGGATTTGACACATAGTGACATATATTACAATGCTAATCAAACAAATCATGCTAGAACCGTGAAACACACAGTCACAGACGACCGCCTTTACCTTGTCGCTATTTGATGTCAAAGCATCAATACAGACAAGTCGATTCGTAAATCAAATGTTTCCGGCAAAAATGAACACTGTTGCAGACGACCCATGCTTTTGTTTCGATAGACTATCAAAACTAGGCTATGTGTTAAAACGTTTCGGCTCCAAATGTTGAAAGCTAACATGATGCAGCACATTGGAATCTTATATCGCTTCCTTGATCGTTGCCATGACGATAGCATAGACAAAAAATTAACATCTGACATTGGACATGCAGTACACGTCATATTCCCTATCTTTGGAGGGGTAACCCGCGCTATGTATTCCCTTTCTATTGCCACAGCCAGTCCTTGCCGACTGCATTGGAAACTGCGCACTGCCGTCGGACAACCATCCATATGCACACACTTCTAGACCATTCTCCCAAGCCGCATACAGGTCATCGTACGATGCCATCCGTGCGTGGTGTTTGATGCATTCAACTGCAGCCTCCGCGAAAGTCAGCTTGTACGTTCCTTCTAAGCTCCGCACATGGAATGCTGGAAATGAGAACACGAACTCGATATGAATTCTTATTTTTATCATCAGCAATTAAGTCAGGCTTGCATCCACTTTGTCTTTAAGGCAGTACGCGCCTCCCAGGTGAAAGACTTAAACTTTTGCTCAAACTTTCCACGCGAAATCTTTTCTCCACTTTCTTTCAAAAATCGAGAATAAAACTCGGGGGTCAGGTGCACATTTCAGTACTAGAGAAACAAATTATCCAAGATTTACCAATATATGAAATTCAAAATGGCCGTCATCCCCATGGAGAAAAATAAAAATTTTGATTTTCAAAAAACTAAGACGGTGGAAGTTTTTCTTTCTCCAATGGATTCAAAATGAGCCCCACACAAGTAGATCACAAAAGAGGTGGAAAAATTTAAGAGTCTAAATATCTGTCCCCGAGGCGCAGTCTACCATAGTACGATAAACGGAAATGTGCATTACAATTGCAACAAAGCTGACGATAAAGTGATGCGGAGGGAAATGATGACGTGTTATTAAGAGGCATATCTATCGGCCATCTACATTTTTATTGGATATAAGTCAAGATTGTCACTGACTCAATCTTATATGATAACCGACAAGTTGAGAATTTACGCTGAAACTGAAGCCTCAAGTCATCAAGTGAAGTGACTTTTATTGGTTCGATCGTCTTTCGTTCTCATTTGGAAGAATGTCCTTGGAATGTCCTTCCTTTCCTATCACGGTTGAACACAAGGAACACATTTGTGGCATAACATGATCTAATTTCCTTTTTTTAAAAATTGTGCCCGATAGGAACGAAGAAAATATGATGAAAGGCGAAGTAAGATTCGCCAATGTAAATAATGAGATAAATTGTGGTTTCCGTTCCATAAATCCCTATGTTTTTATGTTCATCCTTAATTAACACGGTCAAACATTTCATCCCCCACCATTAATTTCTCCATACGCTCCCCCCTCTCTCTCACTCGTTTTCTTTGAGTGGCCTGATGTGGTTGCTTACCCTGGAGTGGCGTGGATGTGGCATCTTCGTTACATGGACAGTCTCTCTTCCGCTCTTCAAATTCATTTCGGAGAGATTGTAGAGAAGTCTTCAAGGCGTCAAACTTCAAGGTGTTAATCTCTTCTCTCAAAGCGTCCAGTCTTTCAGTGTCTGTGCTGTCATCGGTGCATTCTCGGCACCCCACGGCTTGTTTAAGATGAGGGCATCGGCCGTCAACATCTGATGGTGCTGTCAGGGTGTATGAGCAAACTGCCCTGTCTCCTGTATCCAACGTCGCCTGCTGAGCTAGACTGTTCGTCCCTGTCAACAGTACAATCAACACGACGACTAGACAAACAAAGGAAATTGACATTTCGGTATCTTATTTGTAAAGACAGCACACAGTGGTAAGGTCCGAACAAAGCGCTGGATGAAAATCTTAGCAAATGTGTGCTTTCTTGTAACTTTTATACTGTCTTTTTGACTGTTCCATTTTATTCAGAGGGCAGGTGATTGTGTTTAACTTTAGGGTGAGATAATCAATCGCTTTCATGTGATTATGCGACTAAGATTGGCAGAATTTGGTGTCAACGTACACTATAATCAACAAAATTTAATGTAAACAACTTAATTCGTTTAAACAACTTGATTCACATTATTCTGTCAAATCCAACTGCAACTTGTTCTCTCTCTCTCTCTCTCTCTCTCATTTCTTTCCCCTCTTTCTCTCACTTACAATCATTTCCGATGTGTTCCTCAAAGCCTGATCAAATTTCATGGATTATCAGATCCGTGCTGTTGATTTCTCTCTTGGCAGAATATACTTGTCGTTTCCTTTTTATTTCAACACATCCTGGGTCAAGGAGTCTGCTTGGCGTATCCTTACTGCAAAGAGTCATACGTCATTACGAACATTACACCACGAATTGGTATGTACTCCAATACGTTGTGATATTCCAAGCTCAATTGCTTTGAGTTTGAAGCAGTACTGCTTTAATACATTTTCGAATATTTATTTGCGTGATTATGTAATTCCTTGAGTAGCAGAATACTGCTGGACTAGACTACTTGGAAAACATTTATCTCTACTAACTTCAGCAATTACGTTCACTTATGTTATCCCATCCACCTACTGTGAAGTCAACGTCTTTGTACACAGCTGAGCTTTTTCGATTGCTTCCATGAAAAGATTGGTGTGATCAGATAGCTTATGTAATATTTAGTAGGCATCTGATATCCAGGTAATTACATGTTAGCTTGAAAATAAACTTTGAAAGAATGGGTGAGAATAAGCTCTGCGCAAATTAAAACCTAGGGATTTTCGTCCATGATGTTGAAAGTTTTGCGGTGTTAGCTCGTGAGGAAAACCTTTTTGATAGGGAAAATGTGAAAAAATCTAACCTTCATATCAAAGGAGGACGTTTGCGTCATGGCAGCATGTGCATACTTTATAGAATCCTTTTTTCTCTATTGAACCATATCTTTTTAGGTCTTTTGCTTGATTATGTTTTCCAAAACTAGCCCAGATGTTTTCGCTTCGATATTCAAAACCACGATAATTCAAGTGGTACATCGTTCGTCCGAAACATGACTTTACTTTGAATATGTCTGTATGCATACGTGTGCATATTCATGTATTTCGAACTTGATTGCCATAGGTAGTTTAACAGGTTTTGGCATCATTTCCGTTAAATCATTGACACATCGCAAAAATCCATGATATTTCGCAATTTGTCTCTGTAATACATGGGCAGAAATCGATTGCCATCGTTTTAGGGAATTGCTTGATTGGAAAGTCTATTCTGATGAACTGTTTATCATATCGTGCAGGCAAATTTAATGTGAGTGTTGGCAATTTATCCTTTGTGAAACGACTTAAAAACATACTCGGTCACCGATTTGTCATATCCTATTGGTCGTTTTGATATTTTTCGATGTAACTGAGATGTAAAACCATATTTCTAATTTACAGGTGAAACGCCTGACAAAAATTGGTGTGCATTTGCCATGATTTTTATTCCTAGTTGTATCGACTTGGATTTATACTTTTCATCTTCTGCGTTTTTTGTCAAATGAAATAAATATCAAAATCAATAACGCTATTATCACCGTAATTGATAATATAAAGTGTGTCGGTAGTTTCACAAAGTCATAGTGGATGAAAGTAGAAAATGTTTAATTACTATTTGTCGGCCTTCTAATACTCTGTTCTATTCATTTCTATTTTGATTGATTGATTATCTTTTCATTTATTCATTGGTTATTTGATTGATTGATTTATGATGTCGACTTTAGTGGTGACCGTTTTTTAAAACGAGGCTATTTGTTGATAGTACACAACAAGCTCTATTTGTAACATAAGTTTGAAAAACTGTTAAAACTTGAATCTCCTTGTAGGCAGTTCAGATTTTATTCTTTGTCATTCGTAGGTGCCAGCCTTCGTTGTTGAGGGCGCCTAACTGAGAGACGATGATTTAAACCGGCACATTTCAAACATTGCATTTCGTAGAGTACGTAGGTATATTCTTAGTCAAGTTCTGTCATTTCTTGCATTTCCAGTCAGTTTGTACATCAAAGAGAGGGCGCTGTTGTTCAACGGGAAGACATTCCGCTTTCTTGTCCATGGCTGGTTTTTACAAGGCCCTAACAGATACCTTTACAAAGCGAAGTTCTGTTGATAGGGTTTGGAGCTACTAAAAAGAATAATTGAACTTACAAAATCAGCTGTAAGCATAATTATTTTTCTTTTTCTATGCGGAAACAATACAGTGCTACGTATACAAATTACTTATAACCTTCTTCCGCGCCATATTTTGGTTTAGCTCCATTGTTTTCCAGGGGAAGTTGGTCCTCCAACAATTCAATTGGGTGACAGGTTTTGCTAAAGAAGCATGGAACAATTTGCATCGACATCAACTGCCGAAAGTCACGGCAGTCTGTCAGGCAAAACCTGAAATTCTACGAACATGGGACACAGTTTCTCTCTGAACGCACAATATGATAGAAGGTGACTAAGACTGTCAGCAGTCGACACAGGATGAGCAATTGCCGAATGATACAACCAAAACAAAATACATTTCAAAACACACAAGAAATGTTGGTGGAAACTAGTCGATCGCAGACAACCATGTTTATTTGTCGCGTTTTGATATCAAAAATGCAGAGACAGGCAAATTATAAATCATATTTACCGGGCAAAGACGGACGCTGTGCCAAATGACCAATACTATTGTTTCAATAGACTATCAATACTGGGTCATGTCTATACATATGTGAAAAGGGAAAGCATATTCATTCATTAAGTAGACTTAAAGAGAGAAAAATAAAGATAAAGAAAGCTGACATGGAGGGTGAATCATGATCGCTACACTTTCCATATCTCTAGCCATGTCATGCCATGTCCCTAGCTGACATAAAAATTATTAACATCTGACATTTAATACGCAGTAAACATCATATGTATTATCTCTGGAGGGAAAACCCCAGCTTTGTATAGCCTTGGTACTGCCACAGCCAGTTCTAGGTGTCTGCGTTGGATACCGTACACTGCCGTCAGAAAGCCATCCGGCTGCACACACGTCTAGACCATTCTCCCAAGCCGCATACAGGTCATCGTACGATGCCATCCTTGCACTGTGTTTGATGCATTCAGCGGCAGCCGCCGCGAAAGTCAGCTTGTACGTTCCTTCTGTGCCCTGTACATGGAAAGCTGAAAATAAAAAATGAAACATTTCAAATATAGTCTAGACCTTTCTTCGGTTACTGTATACGCTACGCTCCAACAAGACCAACGTCTATGGCGACGTAAACGACTGCGACCGAGCTTCAGTTAAGGGACTGGTCAGTTTCTCCGGCCTGGGGGGCCGGTGGATTCATGGGGGGGGGGGGGGTTCACCCTGTTTTTGACTTTGGTGATAGGGGTTCACTATGTTTTTGAAATGTCCAATGGGGGGGGGGGGGTCAGTGTGTTTTTGAATTTCGACACAGGCTCCTCATTGCCTAAAATGCATCGTGTCAGCCACAAATTTCATCATTCAGTTGCATTTTTCGGCGCGCCCTTCGGGCGCGTAACTTTAATAATCAGACATATTTTTCAGCACGCCCAACTTTAACATATCAAGCATACATATATCAGAGATATCTGTATGTTCAATATTTTTTAGCGTGCTCTTCGAGTGCATTACTTTAATATATCAGATATTTTTCAGCACGCCCTTCCTGTGCATGACTTTAATATACAAGACATATATATCAGAGATATCAGGATGTTTCATATTTTTCTCCGCGCCCTTTGGGCGCCATACTTTAACAAATCAGAGATATATGTCAGAGATATCTTGATGTTTGCTAAGTGAAAGTGTACCATTATGAAATCTGCATTTCATATGAAAAGGATGACAAATTCCTGATACTTTTCTGTTCTCTCTATGAGAATTCAGTATGAGAAAGCAACAGGCACAAATATTTCACAATATATATTTTATACAGTGACTTATTTTAGAGATAGAAAAATGACAAGATATCTTTCGTTCTCATTGATGCAACTGTTTTCCTTTGTGTCTCAGATTTTCTGTAGAATGATGCTTTTTTATGACCAAAATAACAGTTAAAAAAGGCAGTTTTTGTCATTATTAGCTGTGCTTTTATGGTTTCAATGTTACAAGAAAAGGTCATCTCAGACACTGCACACATCAGATTTGGCTAAAATGCCTCTCTATGGCTTCTCAGGAGATTTAATTGGATGGATGGCAAGTCTTAACACCATCAACATTTTTGATTTACTGCTTTTTTCCTCTTTGATATTAATGATTGACATCCATTTCTGTTCAGGACATCTGGTTAAGCATAGAAAGTGTGAAATACATTCAAAGCTCATTAAAAATGTACTGTATTCAAACTTTAAGATTGACACTTTGAAATTCCTATCTTACAACTGACATGTCAACAATTTCATTAAAACACAGAATGACTGTTAAAATATAAATGTATGTAAAATATAATATATATATATATATATATATATATATATATATATATATATATATATATATATTCGTTTGTAGGATATTACACACGTACCAATCTTCTGACGGCACCTGACGGCCTAAATATTCACAGCTAGCTACTCCCATTGTCTTTATTCAAATTCCAACACTAGCGCCCTCCCAGCCACACTATAAATACACATTCAAACATTCTCCAATTGCCATTCAACATCTGAGCCATTCAAATAGGTAAGAAACAACTCCTGTATTTTCACCATACTGTCACTTAGTATTTTCTCCGACATGTAACTTTTGTACGTTAAATATCACTGTGACTTACTCCGTGTTGAAACTTTTTGATCTGTAGCACCTGAGGAAGTCCTACTTTTAGGACGAAACGTTGTGCTGTTATAATAAACTATTTGAACCAGAAGATTGGTACGTGTGTAATATCCTACAAACGAATTTATCATAACCACGCCACCGACAACACTGGGGACAACCTGAAAAACCACAGTCGAACAATATATATATATATATATATATATATATATATATATATATATATATATATATATATATATATATATATATATATATATTATATATATATATATTATATATGTGTGTGTGTGTGTGTGTGTGTGGTGTGTGTGTGTGTGTGTGTGTGTGTGTGTGTGTGTGTGTGTGTGTATAAATTATGTCCACCTCTTGTTTTACAGTTGTCGCGTGCGGGGGGGGGGGTTCACCCTGTTTTCAAAATTTGGAATAGGGGGGGTCACCCTGTTTTCAAAATTTGGAATAGGGGGTCAGCCACTTTTTGACGTCGGCAAAAAATAATCCACCCCCCCCCCCCCCCCCCCCAGGCCGAAGAAACTGACCAGTCCTTAAGAAAAAAACTTTACGTCACTCGTGTTACCATGCCACTCATTCAGGAGTTGTCTGGTTCCCTGTCCCATTCCTACCGTTGGCTGCGCGCTAACTAAACAGGGTCAGGTATACGCTAAAGCACGGTTGTCATTGGTCATGAGTATCCAGCAGGGTGATTGACTGGAGTTTGAATTGGTTGCCAGAGAAAACCCAATGTGAACTGAAAATACTCCCGTGTTTCAGTATATATATATATATTGCAGTTTTCTGTAAATTTAAGCTTTTGCCACAAATTGCAGCTTCACTACAATTGTTATGATCAAGATCACGGACAATATACACGAACATACATTAATTCGAAAAAGCATATACAAAATATAAATCAGCTGAAATGAAAATACCAAATTTCTGTGCCTGCTGTCATTGTATCACCACTTTACACAGGGCAAGTGTAATTGCCTTTGGTCAAGCTCTATGTACCATATTGTGAAAGCTCATTAAATATACAAATTAGAATGAGCTGACGCGAAATTGCAAAACTTTGCACTGTTGCAACTTTTGTCAACTTTTGTCAAGTCCTTCCAGTTAAATGCGCTTACTAGTAATTTGAAATGTTCATTAAAATGCAAATCATCAAATGGCTGACATGAAAATGCAAGATGTCTTTCGCTGTATATCACCATCATCAATATCCATAGTAAGTTAAAGGGGGTGGTCGTCGGAACTGCGCGTGTGCGACTTGCTTGTTTATAAACAATATATTTCATGCATGATATGCATTACTTCAACATAGCTGCAACATATAAAGTTTACGATATTCATTGTTAACAAACATGTTTCAACTTTCATCAATCACCAACGTACCCTAGATACAGTATTTACATCGGTCATAGGGGTCCCTGGCAACCTTTGAGCAGAGTTCGGACGACCAACTCCCTTTAAATAAATTTTGCTTACATGTAAGTCCTTCCAGTCTTATATCCTTTATTGGGAATGTTTGTTCAATATGCAAATTAGTAATTAGCTGATAAAAATGATAAATGACTTTCATTAATGTTTTATCATAGTATCTTCAATGTCCATAACAAGTTTTCTCAACTTTAAAAAAAGTCTGTTTTGATATATTTCCAATTAAGAAAGTTCATTAAATATGCAAATTAGTAATTAGCTGATCTCAAAATGCTAAAACGCCTTTCATCAATGTTGTATCATAGTATCTCCAATGGAAATAGCAAGTTTCGTAAACTTAAGTTGATCAAGTCAGTTAGTAGACATATATCCCTAACTACAAGTTATTTAAGTATGCAAATTAGTAATTATCTTATAGTGTTATATCATAGTGATTTCAATTTACGTACAAAATTTCGTCAACTTTGGTATAGAGTCAATCCAGATATGTACCCATAATTCTGAAAGATCATCAAATATGCAAAATAGCAATAAACTTCTATGTCACCCTTAATATCTTTCATGGCTAATACACCCTACTGTGATCAACATTTGCAGCAAATCTCATCAAATTGTGTGCAGCCGTTCTCAATGTATATCCGCTTTTTCCAAATCACTAATTACGCAAATAGGATAAAATATGCAAGCCTCACCCACCAAAAACCAATCAGTTCTTGCTATTTCTGAATAGAATCTATGTATTTGACTATCAGCCGTTCTCGAGATATCGCGCTAACAGAGTCATACAGAAAACAGAGACAGAAAGACAGACAGAAAGACAACATCGGTGCGACATTAGCCCCCGTGTCCACAAACGGGAGCTAAAATGATTTGGCGAAACAGAATGAAAAACATTAACCGTAGTGCTCTGGTTGTGAGCCAGTCCACTAGACTGCCTTCCAAAGGGAAGAATCCAAAAGGACTACTACCATTGGGGGATTTGCTCATTTTTGAGTCTCTCCCTAACATGTGAAATAACGGATTGTCCGAGCCATGAGGTAGTATATAGAACTCAAGGACTAAAAATGCATCTATGTGAAAACGCACAATGTCCCTTGGAAGTGAGGTCCGGTGGAAATGTGGTTGAATTTTTATACAGAGTCTTCACGTATATCAACAGAAATAGCAGGATATTCGGTCCACGAAGGAATCACGGATATGGCCAAAGGTTTTGGAAAAGGTTTCGGTTCAATGCCTGTTGAGAAGTACACGATATGTATGTACAAGAACTGAACAAATGCTAGGAAAAATTGCTCAAAGTCTGTATGCATAAAATATCAAAACAACAGCAGACTGTCAAGTTAGAAGTACTCTGTCGCACAGATCGTGGGGTGAACGCGATGGCCCACACCAGCCAGTAACTGCTACCGAGAAAAGCTACGTGACTGTGGGTCAGTCTTAACAAATACTGAAAACACGATTGGAACTAATTTGGGATAATTGGATGGTGAAGTAATGCCAATCTCATCTACAAATGTAATCTCATCTGCTTTTCTTTTTACGTTACACTCTTCTTTTTATGAGTACTTTGTAATATTGCAACATTCAGCTATACGGCACCTAACACTTTTGAGAAATTTGAAAAATGTGAAAATCCAATTATCCCAAATTAGTTCCAATCGTGTTTGAATTTATCATAATATGTCAACCAAAGGGAACAAAGGAAACAAAATCAAAGCAGTTACCTGTGATGCACTCAGGTGAGAACAGAAAAACATGGAAACTCAGAGAAAGACCATAAATTATTTGAAAACTATTCAAAGTACAGATAGTGACAGTGACAGTGACATGTCTGACTCAGAGCTTTTTGCCGATGAAGAAGATGAAGATGTTGTGATCCATAAAATTGGCAGCAGCACAAGTGATGAAGAACTTTTTGAACCTTCCGAGACACAGTATACAATGTATACAAGTTCTGGAAGAACATCGGGATCTTCAGTGGAAAAATCTCTTTTCCACTGATGTTATATTGCATCTATGCACCGGTAATGGCCAGTGTTACCATTCAAAACTGAATCAAGCAATGAGGGGGGGGGGGGGGGGGGGGGTCATGAAATTTTTGTCATCCTTAAAGGGTCATCAATATTGGGGGGGGGCAATGGGTAGGGGGGTTCACTTATTCTGACAGATGCACAGGGAGATTTTGCCGGCCCACCCTGGTCACAATAACTGAACGCTCCCTGAAGCTTGTGTAATTGAAGACGAACATGCAAGTAGACTGAGATCGATTACTTTATTTAAACGAAGGGAACTTTGCCCAGGTTACACCTTGAGCTCTCTGATACCGTCTCTCCTAAATTAATTTCATTTCTCATTTAACACCATTCAAGCTAGACCTTTACTCTAAAGGTAATACTCATTGTATTCTAATGACACCATCTCGTGATATAACGAATTGTTTACTCTTCATACTTTGTTGATTCTGCAAAGTATATTTACTGTCGGTACTTTATTGCCTACTGGGTGAGTTTTCACCTTGAAACATCACGCGACATCACCTGAGCAGCGTGTCGTACCAGGATGTGTCGTAACCGGCCGTTACATTATGTGTAGAACAGCGCCGGTGAAATTTTCTGAGGTCCCGAACAAATCGGAATTTGAGATCATGTCGAAATCAAAGTGCCGCGATTACAAGCTATCTGTGAGTCACATGAGGCGACTGACCCACTCTGAACTCGTTAAAGAACGAATAAGCTGGCATCGTGAGTCAACCTTGAAATAAATAGTAACTCTGTGATAGGCATTTAAGCCCCAATAGCTGCAAATGTGCTATAAACCGATCTCAAAATACCCTCAGTTTTCCAAGAGTTTTCTTTGAACAAGTCATTGTCAATTACATAGTCCCTGCCAAGTATAAATTATGTCACTGTAATACATTGAAAGTGCATAAATCCAATAGTTCTATTTTCATGACTGTCCATCCTGGTACTTTTGTTGGCATGTTGTCTGAAATGAACATTTTTGTGCAAGGAATGTGTAAAATCAACTTGTGTTTTGATGGGTTTTGAACCTGGATCTGCCGTAACTTGGAAGTCCGCCGTCATAACCACTTGGCCAAGTTCACATGCACAAAAAGTTTTGTTTGAATAAGACCCATTCAAGACTGAAAAAGTATATAACACTTTCATACGTGTCGAAAGTGGCATGTAGATTTTAGATTTCCCGCCATTTTCAAAGACCTTTAGACGCACCCACGTTTACAAATTTAACAAAAAATGGCATCACCAGTAGTATTTGGCAACTATTTCCCGGTAAAAAGTGTGTCTAACTCTAGCAAACTTGCGAAGCCAACACCAGCAGAGTGTTACGCATATGAAAATCTCTCTCTCTCTCTCTCTCTCTCTCTCTCTCTCTCTCTCTCTCTCTCTCTCTCTCTCTCTCTCTCTCTCTCTCTCTCTCGTCAAGTATACAGCTATTTGCGATGTTTTATTTTGTCGACATTTATTTGCCGGTAAATGTCGACAAGTCATCCATATCGGTATGATCCCCCAACGATTCGTCATTCTAATGTTTGTTGTATCAGGTGGTAATAAATATTGCAGCTGTAGTCTTGTAAGCAGGTAAACGTTGTAACAGGTGACTTGTCACCCACTTCTCTGGAGCAAGTTATCGCATCTATAGTCAGTGAGAAATTCGCCGACTTTCAAAACCATTAACTGTACTGTCAACAATAATCACGATGGAACAAGGATGTCGACTTCAAAGGCTTTGCGTGTTTTGTCACAGTTACCGAGTGGCGAGTGAAGATTGAGTCGTGAAACTTTTATGATCGTGGTATTTGGCTTTGAATTTTCAATCGAACCCCTTGTGCTATGTTAAATGTGAAAGCAAAAGTTGAGTATTCTCTCTATCATAGGGCACTTGAACATGAAAGATTCGGACATCTGAACCACACCGCTACTTGCTACGCAGCTTGAAGATCGCTCGTCAATTAGCTACCAATCACAATATAGTGAATTTGTAAATTTCGATTCACGTAGTAGTGTTCAACAATCATTACACTCAACTTCAGAAAGAATAAAAACGAGGCTTGCGGTCATATTCAAGATGAGACGCCTTATTCACTTATATTCAATCACGGTTCCTCTGTGATAGAGGGACCAAGATTCAATTTATTGTTTTCTAGTGTATTTATTTGTTTGTTTATCCTAACTTCCCAATTGACTTGACTTTCATCACTTGGTCTTTTATTCTCTTTTAAAGAATGTGCTGTAAAAAGTCTACCAGAGTGCTATCGCCGTTGGAAATAAGGAAGTCATTATATATATATTAACTTCTGTAACAGTGGCAAATATAATTATATGATTGCATTTTTTGTATTTAATTTACTTCCTATTGGCAATGAAAGTAAAAGAAGATACACAATGTAGGTTGTGGTGTGCGTACTACCCTCCAACACAGCCCAATATAGGTTTGCTTACCCTGGAGTGGCGTGGATGAGGGGTCTTCATTACACGGGCAGTCTCTCTTCCACTCTTCAAATTCAACTCTGAGAGATTGTAGAGAAGTCTTCAGGGCTTCAATCTCTTCTCTTACAGCATCGTCGTCGGTGACGTCGGTGCGTTCTCGGCAGCCCACTGCCTGTTTGAGATGAGGACACCGTCCGTCGACATCTGATGGTGATGTAAGTGAGTATGAGCAAACTCTGTCTGTTGTATCAGATGTCTGCTGAGACCAGGTGTACGTGCCCATTCCAAGTAGAGTTGCCAAGACGACGACGGAAACGAAGGAGATTGACATTTCGGTAGCTTGTTGGGAAAGTTTCCCTGTACGCAGTTACAATGCCTAAACAAGACGAGCGATGAAGGTCTTGACAAAACTATGACCGTATCTCGTAACTTATACGGTGTTCTTGACTGATCCATTATAATTCAGAGGGGGGTTAGTTTTGCACCTTTAAGGTGAGAAAATCCACTACTCTTGCGTCATTTAGCTGTGCCTGAAGATTTGGCACTTTTAAAGGGAGGGAGCCGTAGGAACTGCGCTCAAAGTTAGTATGGGACCCATACAACACCGTATCCAAGGCACCTTTGTAACAATATAAATCGTATAGATACAAATTATGTCAATTTGTTCTGTCAACTCTAATAGCACAGACTCACTCGGTTCTTTCTTTCCCCTCTTCTTCTTTCTTCCCGTCCACATCCTTCTAATGCGTTCCTAATTTGCATGAAATTACATATACTATGATAATTCTTTTTGTTCATTTCTCCGAAAGCAGGACATACCACTTGTTTATTTCATTATTCAGAATGTTATGATCCAGATATCATGACACATCCTGTTTACGGTGGTCGCATATCCATGGCATTATATTTTGGTTTTTGTTTGAGTTAAGCAATCCGCATCCATTACCCTGTCTGTGTCCGTGAGAAATCGCTTAGAATAGTGATGGCGGTGGAAGGCATCGATCCACTCTGTTGTTGATTGATTCAACACAATATTTCCATGTCATTTTAATACGATGATTAAGGAAGCTTTCATTATTATGAGGGGTGGGCTGGAGAATATTGGATATGGTCCGTCATGTGAAATGTGACGTCTCCCAGATGCCACCTTCATCTTGAGTACGGCCCCTCTTTTTTCCACTTTGTAAAAGTGACCCTCTCCAGCGGCTTAATTTTAAATTTTGCGATGTGTGTACATCTTGACAGGTAGTAACCTGACTCATCACTCAATGTTCATTACTGACGTCATCATTTGCTTAGCAACGTAATCTCTCGGTTTACAAGGAAAAATTTTGAAGATCAGTTCAAAAGTATGTCTGTCAATAAAATTAAGGTGGTATATGGGAAGGAGACGGTCTGACAGTGTCAGTGTTTTTCCTGCTTTTGCAAGCACCATTGTTGCTGGTGTTGGCACCTGAGTGTCCCCCTCCTGTCTGGAAGTTATAATTTCTTCATATAACCTGGTTGAGTATTTCCCTTATTTGTCTAATCATCAAATCTAAACAATGTTAGTTTGATTGTTGGATGTGTCCTGCGCACTAAAAGTCCATCAAAATAACTGTCTGACATAACTTAGTCTGCTGGTTATTGCATGCGCGACAAATTTGTATCAAAATCGAAATATTTTTTCAAGGCAACGGTAAAATTGAAGATAGGGGAGGGTAATGTTCAACAAGTTTCGTGAAGGGGAGAGTCATATTTGAGAAAAAGAAATTGGGAGAACAACATTTCAAACTGTGGGCATGCTCCGATTTCCTCTAGCCCACCCCTTCATAATAAATGAAAGTTCCCTTACTAAAACACAGTGACTAAATATTTCGTAAATTATAAATCAAACCCTAAATCAAGTATGGGGTACAATGTAAGTAATCAATATATGCGTGACAACAAAGTGTACTTGGCCCCGTTGTGTCCAATGTATTGCACATACCGTCGGACGATGCAATTATGGTAAACGTCAGGGTTGGATATTTTGATGAAATCTGTGTTATGACATTGTCACAACTTTATGATTTCAATCAACACACGATTGTGATTACAAGGAAAAAACACGAAATTCGTACATCCGTTTTATGATTCTTTGATATTTCCAATAAAGACACGCGTTTTCTCTCAACGGTCTCCTCTCCCATTACTCACACTTTTATCGCAACCGCCAATCACTGGACTACACAGTAGCTGCTATATGTCCATAAAAATTGCCCAATCGCCAATCGTACGGACCCTATCACGGGATTAAATCAGTGGGCCAACATCTTGTGATATACCAGTGACGTCATCAGTCAAAAGTTTGCACAGGCCATCGTGAAAAACGAAAACAAGTTTACTATATTCATAGCACTTCATTTATTCATAAATATTAGTCGATAAAAGCGGAATTCCGTTCTCAGTAACCGCCTTATCAATGATCAGGTATGTAAATTGTAGAATATTCATTCACAATAACGGCTATAGATGGATTTTGTTTGTAGTAATTTGAACGTCGACAAAGGAGAAACCAGAACATAAGTCGTTAAATGAAATTCAGAGGTCAGGATCAAGCATTGTAAACCACGGGGATGCGTCATAAGCCAATGACAGTGCATAGGGTAATCATACCATCATGATTACAAAGTCGACGGCCGATGGATGAGTAAATATGTGGATGTAGTCAACACACTTGGCATCTAACAAAGGAGTAAATATTTATGACTCGCTTACTGCCCATGCAGTGTTGACTCTGTCAATTAAGCCGTCAATCGTGTCTACATATTTTCAAATAAATAGCCTTCGCGTCATAGGCAATTGGATAGCTTTTTTATTCAGTGGGTCAGAAACATGCAAAGATTAATCAATCAATCAATCCATTTATAAAGCGCCTGTATCCTATAAATCAATAGTTCAAAGGCGCTGGACAGAATTAAGCAAAAGCTTTAGTGAATAAGTAAGTTTTCAGGTTTTTTCTGAAGCTGGTGGCTGATGGCTTCTGTCTAATTTCAAGAGGAAGTTTATTCCACAGTCTAGGCGCGGCGCGCGAAAATGATCGTCCACCGTAAGCGTCAAGATTGTAGCTTGGTTCCTTCAAAAGACATTTAGCAGATGAACGGAGAATCCTTGTACATTGCTTTTCCTGGATGAGGTCGGTTATGTAGGTGGCGCCAATCCGTTTAGTGCTTTATAGGTAGTATAGAGAACTTTGAATTGTATCCTTGACTGCACTGGTAACCAATGAAGCTTCTTGAGAATAGGTGTAATGTGTTGACGTTTCTTGGTACGGGTGACGACTCTTGCAGCGGAATTCTGTCCATGTTGAAGTGGTTTGATGTGGTCGTAAGCTAAGCCATATAAAAGTGCATTACCGTAATCCAGTTTTGATGAAAGTACAGCTTGGACGAGCTGTTGACAAGTGTCGGTGGTGAGATAATTACGGATATGGCCGATTTTTCGAAGATTAAAGTAAATAGAACGGCATGTAGTGGATATATGTTTCCGGTAGGAGAGGTGACTATCAAATTCGACGCTGAATCTGTGAGTAAAACAGGACTTGATCCAATGATGATGTCAGCAATTTGGCATGGCGCACGGCTAAATTTGGAACGAATAAGTAGCACTTCTGTTTTTTCATCATTTAGTTTTAACTTGTTATGAGTCATCCAGAGCTTGATGTCATGTACTGCCTTTTCCATAATATTGACTGAAGACTGGGTATCAGATGGTGCAAAAGATAAGTACAATTGATTGTCATCTGCGTAGAGATGGAATTTAAGGTTGTGTCGTCTGATAAGCTGACCAAGTGGGATGATGTAAATACAGAAAAGGGGAGGACCAAGCAAAGATCCTTGTGGGACACCAGACTCCAGTCGCTGTGATGCTGATAGTGTGCCCTCTATGTTCACGCATTGATATCGATTAAAGTTGACAATAGCTCAGAAATATTGTTTCCTAGTGCCAAATAGTGAAAAGAGCTACACGGACGTCTACTGTGTGCTGATATCATTGCCGTATGCACGGTCCCTCCACAAAATACCCTGTGGCAATAACAGTGATACCATTTTCCCGTGAACAATTGAAGTGGCGCTGGTGACAGTGTAGCTGCAGTACAGTAGCTCGAGGTTTTGCCATGGTATTTTGGTCGGACGGCAAAACCAGATTCGTGCAATCCAAATACCAAGGCAAAACTTCGAGCTACTGTACTACAGCTAGTGACAGTGACAACAGCCATGTGTGACGAATAGCTTACTAAATATCCCGATGTCAATAGAGTAGTGCTGAAAACAAGTTTTAGAAAGACCGTTTTTCATAAATATTCATTTATGTAATCAGTTAATTTGATTTAACCTAAATTTCCGTTGTTGCCTCAATGGCCTTTGCTTCGGCATAAACCTGAACTATGCTAGTAGTCGGGTCTTCGGCATACGCACTGGCATAAGTATTGTACCGGAGTTCGTGAGCTCTCATCCATGTAGAAACGATGCATTGGTTAAACTTGACATCATTTGATCAATAAATTATATCTAATTTGTGTGTGAGGACAGGTTATACTTTAGAAATTCCAGACATTAATTTGACTAAATTCGGCAGCTGAAGTAACTCTAAAGCGCCCTCAAAGTCTGAGTCACCAGCGAAGTAGGAAATTATGATGGTGACAATAAATCACATGGTAATGAAAGAATGAGGATGAAAGTCACAACAAAAACGCAGCCAATCTGCATTGCTCGTCAATACAGTCAACACAATTGGAACTAATCTGGGAGAATTTGATCTTTTAATTGTTCAAATTAATCAAAAGCGTTAGGTGCTGTATAGTTAAAAGTTGCAGTATTACAAATTATCCACAAAACAAGTATATTGCAAAAAGTGGATGAGCTTCAATTTGCTGATTAAACCAACATCACTACAGTATCCAGTTATCCCAAATTAGTTCCAATCGTGTTAGTCTGAACTCCAGTGACGATGACGTAACTTGTAGACTGTTAACCATCGACTACCGTATGCCGTCACAACTTTCAGAAAATTGCCCTCAACTGCAGCAGCATAGGGGACACTGCTAAGTTTTTACATCTGAGCTACCATTTCTCAGGTACCCCTGCTTAAGAGTTAATAAATGCAAACAAGCTCCGTATGAAAATTTTGAATTATAACACAGCCTGGAATGGGTCCTTTAGTTTTCAGTCTTTCTCCATCAAATCAGTCTGAATGACGAATTCCGTACATCATGAACGGGGAATAAATGACATCACTCTGAGCAAATTTCCAAAATTTTAGTTTATTCGGATAGTACGTTTCCAATCTTTATATTGAGATCACCGTCATATAAACCAAATGTCACAATCGGTTTGAAAAGGAGTATAGCTTGTCAAAAATTTACGGTTCGAAGTTTGCTTCTTCTACACGTAAACATGCACTTGGAGGGTGAAGAAGTCAAGGACGGAAGGGTTTTTAAAGGCCGACCGAGGATATGAAAGGGATCCTTCTCCGCGAGGGGTCCATATGTAATTTGAATGGCAGTGGTCAAAAAACGTGAGAGAGGCTCCATAAAAAGCACAGTTTTGTTGAATTGGAGGGATTGTTTTGGCAAAGCTTCATGCTTCACCAATCCATGAACATCTGTAAAATGATATCGTACTCAAACGATGTCAGATTTTGAGCGTGAGAATTGGAATTGATCAAAAACGTAGCTTCGGCCAACAAAGGGATGGCACATCGTGTAAATCAAGCTGTGTGATTGCTTTTCCTGCATTGCTACTGGACGAGAGATAATAATATCTCAAAATCTGGATTTTGCTGTAAGCTTTAATGTTGTTATTGTTTCTCGGGTTTATGAAATACCATGACTCCTTTGTTAGTTTTTTCTTGACGCCTAGTCTTCGTCATTTAATGGTCTTCATGTAATGAGTAGAAGATGGATACCGCAAGGTATTCCTGTGTCTGCCCTCTTTCGACTTTAGTGCCTGACTAGCACAGCATAAATAAAACATGCAAAGTAAAATAAAGGGAAAGTGGCTACACACATCAACTACCTGATTGTGTTTAGTTTATATTGTTAGATACAGAATAATATCATATGACACCTCACTGAGGTATGCTTTACTTATGACATCAATCTCACCAAGCACCGCCGAGTTTGACAGTGGTAGCTATCAGTGTGCGGTGACCCGGCTGAGGGACGACGTCGCTTTAATTGATGGAATATCAAGGACTGCAATAGTAAACATCTATGCCATCCCAACTTTAAATTACCCAGATTGCAGGGCACACAATACCGCAACGGGTCAGGAAGTCTACGGAAGTCCGATTACGGATGTTAGGAACGGTAATCGGTTAACTTTAAACTGTCTAGCCGGTCAATCAATGCCTGCTGTTGGGTTATTTTGATATCGAAATGACCAATCAAGCTCACTACCAAGCTCTGATTTCGGCATAAATGATGACGAGTCTCACTATATCACTTACGATTTGATACCGTCAAAAAAATGATGGCTCGACCTTGACGTTTACTTGTACTCCTCGACATCCTGGTTTGTCATCTGATAGAACCTGTTCGATCAACTTCAATATCCAGTACGCACCAGTAGGCCTAGCAGCAGTCGATTCAAGTGATGCCATGGTAACAGAGGAGAATGATGAAATAGTGCTGCACTGCAGCCAAGATGCAAATCCACAAGTTACAGAGACTGTTTGGTACTATGACGATGACGCAGTGACCTGTGGTGGTAGATTCCACAGGTGCTCAAATCAACCAGTGATCGCGAAGCCCCCTGCTATTTATGTACGTTTACAGGGGGCTTGGCGATCACTGGTTGATTTGAGCACCTGTGGTGGTAGATTCCGTATTGAAGGAATGACCCTTCGTATAAATTTTAGTCCACATGACAATGGTGATCATACCATAACATGTGAGCTAAGCAATGCTATAGGTAAAGGTTGTGACAGTGTAACATTGACTGTAAATATTACATTTCCATCTACAAAACAGCCACATTCTGAGGACGCTACAACGCCACTGTCTTTAAACAATATTGTTTACGTGAACCCAAGTCGGCTGTTATCCGCTCACAGAATGAGACATTTAGCATTTGGCTCAGTGTTGGACTCTTCTCGGTTGGTTTAGGGATGGACCATTAGACCTGGGGGGGGGTGGTCACAATGAAATTGTGAAAATTTTTTTTTACTATTGTAATTTTCTGAAATTTTTTTTTTCCCATTGAGATTAGCTGTGCAAATTTTTTTTTTCAGACCAATTTTCAGATTTATAATTTTTTAGTTCGTCGCTGTCTGAAGATAAAGAGGGCAAAGATGTGGTGCCAAGCACCACAAGCGGCTACGCAAGCGGTCATAGGAGAGGGGTGTCCCCCTGCTGCTGTGGAGCTTTTGAAAAATAGAGATTAAAATGATGTTATTTGGTGGCACTTTGGGAGCATTTTTGCGGGGGGAGGTCAGGAGGGGGTGTCCCCCTCCCGCCGTTGGAGCTTTTGAAAAATAGAGATTAAAATGATGTTATTTGGTGGCACTTTGGGAGTATTTTGCGGGGGGAGGTCAGGAGGGGGTGTCCCCCTCCTGCCGTTGGAGCTTTTGAAAAATAGAGATTAAAATGGTGTTATTTGGTGGCACTTGGGGAGTATTTTTGCGGGGGGGGGGTGGTCAGGAGGGGGTGTCCCCCTCCTGCCGTTGGAGCTTTTGAAAAATAGAGATTAAAATGGTGTTATTTGGTGGCACTTGGGGAGTATTTTTGTGGGGGGAGGTCAGGAGGGGGTGTCCCCCCTCCTGCTGTTGGAGCTTTTGAAAAATAGAGATAAAAATGGTGTTATTTGGTGGCACTTTGGGAGCATTTTTTTCGGATTACACATCTTCCTCTGAAACATGGTCTTCTTGCTCCTCATTAGCTTCCTATAGTTTTGAAAATTGACTATTTTGGTTTCCTGGCTTCCCTTTCTACTGCGTGGTGAAATGCCTACATTCACCCCACCAAACATCATGCATATCTCATGATTTACAATTGATTTTGACAAGCTGTGAAGCTAAAATAAGCTAAATAATATAGTTAAATTTGCATATTTGTGTTTTTAGAGCAATTGTTGCCCTTTTTTGATCAAAACATCTATTTCTCTGTAGCAGTATGTCCAAATTGATTGGATGTGTATAGATGTGTTGAAATTTCAATATTTGTCTTTTTAGGGCAATTGATGCTATTCATGGTCAAAAAAATCTGTATTCTCTGAAAGGGCTTGTCCAATTTCTTTGAAACGATTATTCATGCAGATTTGTTCAGTATTTGCTATCGAGAAACTTTCAAAGTTCAACCCTTTTGTGTGTTTTTGTGTTGGGATTTGTTGGATACATGGCATTCTACGTAGTGTATTGTTGAATGTTAAAACATGTGTTGCTGTTGTTTTTTGAGGCTGTTTTTGAGAAAAAAGAATTGAAAATGCCTTTTTAAAAGCAAAATAATACAAAATGACTTGATATGTTGTTTTATCATTATTGACGTGTTTCTACTTGTTCACCCATTCTTGCATTCATCATTGCAATAAAATGCTGTGAAAAAATGAAACTGATGTGGCCTGCATCTGTTTACCTTGATCTTAAAAGGCAAATACAACTTTCTGTCTTGACAACCATACCATAGTTTCAATGTTTTACCTAGTGTACCTGCTTGGTTTGTACGCAGGAAACAAGTAGAAAACAGGCTCTATAATTTTATAATTTTCAAGTGATCAGAATACAAAAGTCCTGAAAAGATAAGATAATCACAACTTCCAGTATAAGGGATACAGTCACTCTAAATGTATAAATTAAAATTAAAAATGTGCCTGGAGAATGTACTAAAAATACAGAAAGTTGCTTCCTGTCGGTAAAATCTAAAAAATTCAAAATTTTAAAGACTTTTGCAGATTTGTTTTTACGCCTAGTCTTCTTATTTATTTTTTTTTTATTTTGCAAACTAGTTTGAAGATTTTTTTTTCCTAACTTTCTGCTCTGAAAAATTTTTTTTTTGTTTTTGACCACCCCCTCCCAAGATCTAATGGTCCGTCCCTTAGTGGCAGGAGTTTCGAGCACCATGGTGGTTGTATGCGTATTCATTAATAAACGTGGCCTAACCGAACGGCAGTACAGCAAAGACTCAAATCTCGCTGACTGCGTGAAATCTCATGATGAAATTAAACTGAACAGCAGGGATAATCTTGGTTTAAAGGAGATAGATGTTGACGATGAGCAAAAATATCAAGTTATCAAGGAGACCAACGACGCTTTGAGATCCCAAGATGAGAATACACTCAGTACCTACACCAATGTCCCGTCAAGGCAAAACGATCTTGCAGAAGATGAACGTTATCAAAGCCTTGGTGAAAAAAGTGGTAGTAATTACACAGGGCTCAATGTCGACGACAAAATCTAAAATTGGCACTCAGTATTACTGGCTCGAATAGACAGCATGATCAAATCCTTACAAAGTATTCAACAAGATGCTATACGAAAGTCAAGACAAAAGTTTAACATTGCAAAGTAAAAAGATTCGCAAGACTTTGATTTTGAAAATTTGATAATTCTAAGAAATGTTATTCGTCTATTGTCCACAATAATCCTTAATTATTGATAAAGGGTAGTTAAGGTCTGAATAGATTACTTTCGAAGTAGTTAATAGTTAATATGTATTACATGAACTGAAAACGTCATTTGAAAATAAATGTACGCGAACAGGGACCTCCTCAATCTGAAGTCGTTTAGATTTTGTTTGGCCGTCACCATCACACAGTTACAATCATTGTAACGCCCCTTTCATGCTTTTCTTATTTTGTGAAGCTGTTTTTGAAAGGTAAAAGATACTTTTTACTAAAACCACCATAGATTCCCCACTTTTATAGAAATTGTCCTGAGAAGATCATTTCCAATCGTGTCACTCCGTGTCACCCCGAACATTTCGTTCACTTGACTCACAGTCGAGAGGGACATAGAAATTAGCGACTCTGTCACGGTGAAAAGCTTTCTTTTCTTTTCTTTCTATTTATAAAGAGTATAAATGATGAACCCGGAACAGGAGGGCAACATTTTTCCAGCGGTTGCTGTAAAGTGGCAGCGTTAATCCCCCTCAAAGGGCTCGAATCGTAAAGGGTTCTACAAACGACCTTTATCCATTTTGAGCATAAATGCAGCACACTGTGGTGTCAACAGTTATCGAATATCGCACATTCTATTTGCGCAGTGGTAACGTTTAGTGATTTGTGTCGTGAAAACTTTATTCATTTACACCTTTAGAGAACCAATTTACTAAAGTGAAAAATCTTCATCGGGGCTCACACATACAAATAAATCACAATTCTCGTAAATAGAAATTTTATTATTAAAATACTTTCTAAATCTTTAGTTGTACTAAGGATGGAATGCTACGTGCTCTCCCTCGTAGGGTATGGAGAAATGTAAAGTTGCGAATTGAAATTCTAAAGAACTCGTACAGCAATGACAAACTATCAAAGTGGGTAGTATTTACCGCCTTGAAATGGTCAAGATTTTGCCTATAGAAGCAGATGTGACCCATGTGTTGCACTATTTGATGTGTTGCACTATATGCACAGGATCTAGAGAACGTCGGGACACGTTGCTAAGTTTGCGCCACCTACGGCGTGATCGACGAAACGTAAATACAGTGAATCATCGATCATACCACTTCGTCACTGTTGCTCATCTCCAATTCATTAGCATGAACTGATGCACATAATGATTAGTATGACCATTGCATTACAGAGTTGAGCTATTTTAGTTTTAATATATTATGCACTGCCCGCAGATACTCCATGTCCAATTATTGGTGTACTCAACAACAACAGCCAGTCTTTCCCGTCGACGGTGATCAATCCCAGTGAAAACATTTTAAATATAAAGTAACATCAGTTTGTTAAAGCCTTGCTGAAATGACTTTATTTTGCACAATCACCGACTTCAACCACGGTCACTCCACAAAATCAATCAAATCTACGGTATTGCCGAGACACAGCCATGTGACGACAATAGGTCAATGTACAAACCAATGATCATTACAAGAGTCAATCACCGCCCCTCCCACAGTAGATCAATCTTTTAATGTTTTTTTTTTTTCAAGAAGGGCACAGTGCATGCAGTTTTAAAACTCTTTGCTGTATCCAGATGAAGCAGTATAGCGTTTGCTGCTGTACCTATACCACAGACTACTGTAAAGCCACCACTATAGGGAAAAATTGCGAGACTAGAGCGAGAAAATGACGCTTTCTCGCAATCACTGAGAATATGTCCTTATTCTCACCGCTGTCGGTGAGAAAATTTTAATCTCCACTGGAGATTGGTGAGAAATGCACTCCTTGGCGAGAATGATCAAGTGTGAGAACAAATTCTCACCAGTGAGAATAAAATTTTCTCACCGACAGCGGTGAGAATAAGAACAGATTCTCACTGATTGCGAGAAAGCGTCATATTCTCGCTCTAGTCTCGCTATTTTTCCCTATAGTACACGGAAACCCGATTATCATGGCGTTCCTTTGTGCATCTACAACATCATCAATATAAACAGAAACCATAACAAGAAAACACATTTGTGTGTAATTTTCTATCGGTCTCTCCAAACGTCACCTTGCAACAGCCTTGATATATTAAATTGCATTATTATTATTGTTGTTGTTATTTATATTCATTTATTGGTTTATTTACCACGGCAGGATAGTTATGCAGCGTGCAGAAAGATTTTGAAATGGACGAAAGATAAGACAGAAAACAGAAAAAATCCAGAGAAATGGGAAATCGAGAAATAGTTAATAGCTAGTCAAACCTGAACTCTGATACGTAAGATAGTATGAGAGAACGACAGCGAGGGCGTTTTCAAATAATTATTTAAAAGATGAATTAAAACAGAATTGAACATTCTAAAAGCACGGAAACTAAATACAAACAAATGCCTACCTAAATTACAAAAAAATGATCAGTATTGGAGTGCTGGCTGAACTGAAACTTGGAGGTAAAAACGAGACCCCATCCAGCTCCACGATTGAAACAAAATTAAGGTTTGCACAATTAATGTGAATTGGACTTTCGTTCAAAATGTTTGCACATGAAAAAGAAATGCAAAATGAGCTTATTTCGTCCATGATTAGCTCCATGTTTCGTCCTAGTATCTGATATTTAAATTGCAAGTAGAATTCGAAGGGATCCTTTGTCCCAGCAAAACCTCGTAGCCTAAGGCTTTGAGGTCGTAAAGACACCGACAGATGTTGACAACGGAATCATTACCACTATCTGATACCTACAAGCTATTGCTCCAGATGTCACAGCCCGCACTTTTCAGTATACCGGTATAACGGAGCACAGCTTTAATGATATGTAAATTATTCAAGTTTTTAAACAATGAGGTTATTAAATTAACAAGCATCTATAGAAAGTATACCGTATTGAGGCGGACACGTGCGGGTATGACACATTGGTGTCATCATGGACATAAGATGATGGCTGTGACGTCACTGCTAAAACATCCGGGTTGTTCTTTATTAAAACAATCACATCTACTGGATATGTTACAAAAGGCATTGATCCCATTCATCGTCTGTACAGAGGCAAAGCCGTAAAAAAGTATCAAAGTGCGTTGTTCCGGAAAACATACATTCACATTGCACACACGGTTGATTAAGTAAAGGTTTGAAAGTCAACTGCACCCGACAGATTGATAACACTGTGGAGATACATGATAATCTGCCATACCAAAAAGCCCATTTTCTCATGTACTTCACTACTCAACTCCCGATTTGTTAAAACCTTACTGATTTGTACTGTACAAGAAAGGGGGCCCTCAATGTCAACAATTACGCGTCAAATATTTGAAAATTATCACCAAATTTCACCAATTTTTCGTCAGGATCTCACCAGAGCTCGTCCAAAAGTTACCAGGGTTGTACATTAAACAGAACAAAAGGCATCGGCGGTGTTTCTGCCTCTCTTAAGGCTTGAAATCCAGCGGAGGAAAAAGAAAAGCTGTATCCACCCCAGTTTCACCATAACGGTCAAAATTGACATCGATTTGACCAGTGAAGGGGTTTTGGAGAGAAAGTGTTAGCAGGCCTCTTTGAAGGGAGATTCACGAACGGTTTACGTGGGGGCAGCATTCCGGCTCAAATGCAAACTTCTGGTCTTGGAAATGCTGACTGCTAATGCAAAAAAAGAAATCATTTTTTGAATAAGATATTTCCTACGCATATGATATCACAGTTTCATTTGCCTTCATATGGTATATCTATATTATAATAGCAATATTTATGAAAATAATATTTATATCTAGAAAGGGACCTTAGTGGTTTGATCAAAGGTATGATGAGAAGTGGCATATTATGTGTGTTCCTTGCAGCCTTCAAAACCTCATTATACAAATCATGAAACTTCGATAAACATTTATTGAATATGATGTAAACATGAGTCATGAACACATACACGTCACAATGAGCCCTTTTTTGATTGAAATCACAACAGCAGCCAAAACAATGTATATGCTCCCAAAACAGGTATTATTCCAGCTCTCAAAACAGACAGGTCAAAGTTCGACACCGTTCCACAAACAGGCTGGAGATCAGGTGCCGACAACGAAGCTGTTCGTGCAAAAAGGTATTCATGCGAAGTTTTTAGCAAGCGGGCATTTTAAAAAACTAATCAGCGGGCGCAACACGGCGAAAGAGAAATTTCAGTTTTTACAGTGGGTGGGGAGAAAATTTTAGACAGTGCACGTGGGTATCATAATAGATTTCAATACAAAATCGACACTAGCTAACCGTTTTCCTTTTGGAAAGACGATATGTAATCAAGTAAATAAGTGGGCGGGAGTTTCAGTGGTAGGGAGAGGGCAGTGGGGAGCTTGAATTGTGGTGGGGAGTGGGGAGCGGGCAGACCAATCAAAGATACTGGGGGTTGGGGGCAGTGGGCCACAAAATTCAGTCACATATTTTCCCCTTGTGCCAGTGGGAGGGCGGTTACGAACAGCTCTACTTCCCCCTCCAAATTTTGTGGCGGACGGAAATTACGGCGGTGATGGAAGGACGTACAGACAAGCCGATACGAGGTGTTGCATTTGAACACCAGCAAATAAGAAATCCTACTTTATTAACAAATCTAAAGGTTTATAAACAACAAAGCCGTACTTTCTTTTCGAAATCTTCTCTCAGCCCTTCCCGTTCAAGTTTCGACAGAGTAGAAAAAACCTAGATATTTGATTTTTACCTTCGGTGGACTACAAATTCTAAATATGCTGGGTCAAGATAGGATCCTATGGCAACAAAAGATTTAAAATGCATACACAGTTGCTTCACATACCAACTTTCTTTTGGCGGAGTCAATGACAAAGGTCATGAATTAATTTGATGCGAATCAATACAATTTTATGAGCATACACGTGCACCTGTAACAACATTTGATGAAAAGAATAAGACCATACACGTGCCACAAATCTATTAGTGGTCAGTGTGAACAAATGCGTTTCCAATTCAGTGACGAGAACAATAGACATTTGCATTGTACAGTTGTTTTCATAATTAACCACTGCTCGGCAACGCTAGAGCATCAGGCCAAGAAAAAAATCTAACGTTTCCGGTAACCGTTGGTAAATCACGTCTTTTTCAACGCATATTTATGAATTAATTTTGCAATTTATTTCATCCATATATTCTTCCTTTGGCATGTAATATCCAGATATTCGTATATTCGCTATTTTCCGTTAATTTCACATGAATTTCGAAAACAAAAGAAAAACAGCGTGCCGTTAATGAGTAGTCGTGGTTCCATAAAGATATCGATAGCCAACATGTCACGTGACTGATATTGTTATTCAGAATGACTTACTTAAACTATGATCTGGTGTACAAGTGGTGTTTGAATTCCGAATTGAATCACAAAGTACTTTGAAGTGAAACCATACTCTCTGAGACTTTGTGAACAATAGCACAAACGTATCAACTCACTAGCACAAATAACTCAAATATACAATAATACTGCCCCCTTTTCCTTCCCTGTAATTGATTTGTTAAATGTTATTTGCGTCAATGGAAATTTAATATTCTATCCTATGCTTTTTATCACCGATAAATATCAAACGAAAGTAGAGAAACCATGGATACCATTAACGATCTAAAATTTTCCCCAGTTTCTATAATTGCAATAAGGTAGGTCAGCGAGTTATTTGTAATTGAATTGCAACCAACTACTTTCAAAAAAAAAACTTTCTACGTTTTATCACGAAAATAAATATCTACATGTAACTGACTCGCTTGAACTTCACGATCACGATGTATTGAGAGGATTACATCCCTGGCAATTAAGCGTCACAACCTATGTACGGCAACAGTTCCAAATGTTTGTTTCTTGATGAAAATACCACTGTTATTCTTCATTTGATTCCGACTTACGTTAAAGTCTCTACACCCAAGTACTGACTTCTAATCATATTCAGAGTCCCTCTGTGTTCTTTTCTTTCAAAAGTATTTTGTTTCCTCTGTCTTTAACTTATGTATCAAAAGACCCGATGTAGGGTTTCGTTCTTGTTCTCTCCGCTATAATCATAATGCTACGACAGACAAAGACATATCTCAACAAAAGAATTTAACAAAAGTTCTCCCACACGCCTCGTGATTTAACCATCATGGGTCATGAATAGATGACCCCTTATTTACATTGAATCTCATTACATTCTAATTTATGACTCGGAAACGATCAAATCTTCCTTTGTACTAACCCGATATAGTGGCATGCGGCCTCATTATGTAAAATGTCATGTGACATCCCTCCTGCCAATCAGAATCCATTTGCCGATATGACAATATGACAGCAGAAAAGGAACACTCGTCGCAATATGAAAATTTAGGATATAAATAGGGGCAAGGACCTGGTTTTACAGTTGAATCCTCGAAAAGGAGTCCTACACTTCGCTCTCTCGACGGTGGAAGTACAGGAAGATCACAGGCAATCGCATTTTGGAGAAACTGCTCAAGAATTCGTTTGCCTACTCTGTTGAGGTAAGCGTTATGTTTTCGATCAGAATTCGACTTAAAATCAATCGGCAATGTCATAATTGTTATGTATAGTTTTCCATGCACATTACACTCCTGTCTGAATGTCTGTAAGACTTGTAGCAAATGTCTGTACTATGTTAAATGGTGATCTGTTACAAAGGAAAGACAATTTCGACAAAGTCACGGTCGAATTAAAATCAAAAATGGCGATGCCATGAAATAAAATGAGCAAGGGGACTGAAATCCCTCCGTGTTTGCTGACACAAGCTAACACACCTTGCAAATGTGTATTATCATAGTTGCCGAAACATGTCCAGGCTTATTTTATTGTCTTAATAGTTTCAATTCAAAGTCGCGTTGAGTAAATAAAGAAATATTGCTTAGTAAACACAACATGTTACTCTGACATCATACCGACAATATCTCACATTGGAGAGCAACGAATTCTATTTTAATTCCACCCAAACCTGGGTCATTTTACTTAGTTCTGTTCCTTAAGTCGATGTCTCGTCCAGATTCACCATAGTCGTCGTTTTTGAATCCTAACATCAGCTACAGCAATGAACTGTGTGGGCTTCAATCTCATTCTTCAACCCTTGCACCATGCTATTAGCATAACAATACATGTATTTTATTTTCTGTCTGAGCATGCTGTGCGCATATTTAAAAAAATCAATGGCATGAAACAACGCAATAACACTACGATCGAAAGGTAAACTTTCACTTAAATATGGTGATTAAGATCGGACGTGGAACTGCGCAACTTTTGTTTTCAAAGACAGATATTCTAATGCAGGTGACCTCCAGATGAAAGTGTATCTTACCAAATTAAGAATGGCCTAGAATTTGTCAATTTTAATCACAGAATGAAACGCTATCAGTATCTAGCCCTTTGTATTTTTTTATGAATGAATGGATGTATGAATTGAACGGTATAAATAGATTATCTCAAACGAAAATTATGGGCAGATCGGAGTACATAGAATTATAATCTCTAGTACAAGTACCAGAATTGCAGTAAAAGTATTTTGCAAAAGTCTCTTCAATCAATACATTTCAAATAATCTACTTTTTATTTCACCAAATACTGTGAGAGCAATCGTTGGTAGGTAAAATCAAACAAAAGAAGTAAAAGATCGTTATTACACCGATTACAGTGCATTATGTTGAAGCGTTTTTAGTGAGGACAATGGAAATTGTATGTCAGGGCGAGTCTAGTCCATGGCCGTAACACAGGGAAAAATTACAGAGCAAAAAATATAATTTTGACGGTAGTATATTGTTTTGACAATATCACTTGCAGTGCAATATAAATTTAATCGTGTGACGTTATGTAACATGAATGGTTCAATTTCAAACATGTCAGGGCGAATCTACTCCATGGCCTGTAACACAGGAAAAATTACAGAGCAAAAAATATCATTTTGACGGTAGTATATTGTTTTGACAATATCACTTGCAGTGCAATATAAATTTAATCGTGTGACGTTATGTAACATGAATGGTTCAATTTCAAACATGTCAGGGCGAATCTAGTCCATGGCCTGTAACACAGGGAAAAATTACAGAGCAAAAAATATAATTTTGACGGTAGTATATTGTTTTGACAATATCACTTGCAGTGCAATATAAATTTAATCGTGTGACGTTATGTAACATGAATGGTTCAATTTGACGTTCAGTTTGACGTTGTTAGTCAACATTCATAAAATATATAGAGCATTTATACTGTAGAATCTAAAAAATCAAATTTCATTTCCTTGATTTATATTCGAATTAGAAGCTAAGTTTAAACGTCTTCGTACTGGGGTACCCATTGAATATATCGACGCGATATTTTCGAAGTTTACATTTTAGAAAAACAATAGAACGCCATTCCACGAAATTTACATCACAATTAATGTGAAAGTTTTGTCAAAATGGTAGGAAACAGGTTTTGTAAAGAAAATAGCCTGAAAATTTTAAAGGGCATCTGACTGTGCTATAACTTGATAGCTATCGTCATGTTGCAATATGTTTGTTTTTTTAAAATAAAGCAAAAGAGTTCATAAATCCAGTTATAGCCTGAAGAAGTAGATGTGAAATTCCAGATTGAATGCCATTGTTTACAGAGTAATTAACATATATACTATGAAATGAACATGTAGACGCCTGTCATTGTAGTAAAGTGAAACTCTGTTACTAATGATGTACGGTGCCGTATAAACTGATGGGCGATATATGTAGTCGGCAGTGAACGTACCAGGCAACGATTCTCTAGATACTTCCCTCGTGAAATATTAGTTAGTAAATTAGTACCCTCATTTTGAAAAGGTGTTACAGTCAAGAGTTTAATGTGATAATCCAAGAAATTGTTAAGATCTTTCATTGATCCCACAGGGAAATTCAACTTGAAATGTTCGCAAAACAATGACAAATAGACAGGATAATTTAACCATGATGGGTCTATTATATTCACTGAATGATTGAAATAATACAAAATACTCAAAAAACAGCAGAACTAGAAAGTAAAATTTGGACTTTATTAAATTTGGACTTTAAAAATTGAGATTGTACATGATAAAAATGACAATCTGTACCGCTACGTGTCTGTTGGTGGTGGTCTCAGACGGTACTGTCAAATTCCCCATAAAGGGTAAGGGTAGAGTTTGCCAAGATATGTCTTAATTTCTCTGAAAGACGCCAATCATCAATTTTCTCAAAGACAACTGAATTTCCCATGTAACTCTAACTTTATTGTTGCAAGATATCATCTGTTTTTGTCGTGGTCCGAAATTACAAGCACACAACCTAAAGTTAAAATGCTTAGAGCTAAGGCGTTATAAACGTAGCTATTATAGTATTGGATCAATATTTAATGATCGTAGCTCATGTAAAAGTGTATATATGCGACTGTTATCTGTCCCCATGATGTAATCGATGTTTTCACTGAGCAAAAGCTTATTATCAAGGCCTGTATAGATTTACTGTTTCTTCGTATTTATTTTGAACATTTTATGTTGTACGCGCCTCCAAAGTGAAAGACTTCAACTTTCACTCAAACTTTCCTCAAAGGGACATTAGCTGTAACTGTTGACTAATTTTTCACTATATTTTAATGTATCAACTACAGAATTTTACTATAATCCGATCAACATGACCACTGCCCGTTGTCCTGCTTGCCAACACAGCCTGAATACGTGAAATGACCATTGTTATTGTAAACAATAACAATGCAGATTATACGCATATAAGGTATATTTATGAGCTAAATATTAGGAATTTCTCCATGGTTCAGGGATTCACACCAGAAACTGCAGATGATACACAGAAACAAACAAAATAAAAAAAAATGACCAAAGTTACAGCTAATGGATCTTCAACCATCCCCTCACAAATCAAGGATAAACATCAGAGGTCACCATACAAAGTTTCATACCTTTGAAATTCAAAATGCCCGCCATTCCAGTGTTAACTCTATGAGAAACATTAAATTTTTGATTTTCGAAAAACTAATACGGGTAATTTTTTTCTTCCTCAGAGAGCTTTAAAATGAGCCATCAGAAGCGGTAGATAGGAAAATAATGAAAACGTTCCAGGATCCAAATATCTGTCCCCGATGCGCATTCCACTTTGATCATAAATGTTCCATCTTGCACTGATGCATTTGCCTGAGTGTTTTTCTTCCTCGATGCTAATGCTATTGTTTGTCTACACGGTTGAAATATTATATATGGTTTTTCATTGGTCATATTGTTTTCAATTCGAAGAGGTAGATGTTGTTCTTATCGTTTTCTCTCCCCTTTCCTCTTCAGAAAAGGAAGTTCACATAATTTGTGCACGATGGCAGACAACAGACCTGTGGTGAAGGTAATTCAGAACATAAACGAGATAATCAAGAAGTGGGCACTGAAAGGAAAAGACGGCCAAGACAAATATGTGGTAGAGATTATTAAAAATACCCTTGAATTTATTCAAGTCGGTGATATTAAATACAAACCAATCAGGAAAATGGTGCCGAGCGAGACCAATCCAGATGAATTCATAATTATACCAGATGCCGGTGATGATAGCGCCGAGGCCCCGCCACCAGAGACGTGTACACGCACTGTTCACACAACTTCTTTCACAAACAACACAACAGCCGAGTCTCAAAAACATCATTTTAAAGTGGAAAGAAGCGCAAAGAGCAGCTACAGTTGGTCGATGACAAGTGGACACACGTTCAGTTCAGAGGCTGGCGTTTCCTTCAAACCCCCTAACGTCGGCATCGATGTCGGTATTGAATTCTCCAAAACAACTTCTGAAGAGACGAACACGGTGAACGCCGACGAGAAAACTCGCTTGAATACCATTGAGTCAGATGTAGTCGTACCTAAAGGCAAACGTGTAAACGTGAAACTAAACATCACGGAAGAAGACTACATCGCTAGGTATGAAGTTCAATACCGCATCGAGGGTGAAGTCTGCGTCATCCTCAAGAAAGGCGATAAGCTAGAAGACAGGAAGGGAGAGGCGCAGGACATTTTTAAGGGATACGATGGATTTGATGTCTTCCCAAAGAAACCAAACCAGAAAGGTTATGCAACATTTGTAAACAGAGGAGTTTTCATGGCAAAGAGAGAAGTTAAACAGGAGCTAGAGATGAACGATGAGGACTTATGATCGGGTTGATAATCTTTGTTGGTTCATCATGATCAAAGAAATGAATTCATTTAAGAATTCAAAATTAACACGATTGGAACTAATTTGGGATAATTGGATGGTGAAGTAATGTCGGTTGAATCTGCAAATGTAAGTTCATCTGCCTTTCTTCATAAGTTACACACTTGTTTTTATGAGTAATTTGCAATCTTGCAACATTCGGGTATAGGGCTCCTAAAATTGTTGGGAAATTTGAAAAATATGAATATCCAATTATCCAATTATCGTGTTAAATTGATCCACGACACACGCAACAATAAAACGAGATTCATAAACATTCAAAATAACACGGATTTGGAAGGTGCTATTCTGTATTCTTGCTGTTTTACATGATTTTGATTACATTTCTGCCGAGATAACGCAGAAGAGTGATGTGCAAATGATATAATTTGCTCAACTTACAAACTAATAACAGCTATTTTTATATTTTAACATACAATATTCGGCATAGTCATCGGTAACGAATCAAATACAGTACAATGCCTTGGTGATGGCTTGTTAGTCCCCACGGACACCGTCCGGGGGGACTTATAGGTTTGGTCGTGTCCGTGCGTGTGTGCGTGCGTGCGTCCGTCCGTCCGTGCGTGCGTCCGTCCGTTCACGCAGATATCTCAGAGATGCCCGAAGCGATTTCATTCAAACTTGGTACAAGGATTACTTCATATGTCATACAGATGCACGTCGATTTGTTTTGTGATACGATCCAATATGGCTGCCAGGCGGCCATTTTATTACGATTTTTTCATGTACAGAGCCATAATTCAGGCATGTTTCAACTGATTTTATTCAAAGTTGGTACAAGGACATTGACCAATGTCATAGATATGCACGTCAATTCTTTTTGTGATACGATCCAATATGGCCGCCGTGCGGCCATTTTGTTACGATTTTTTCATGTACAGAGCCATAACTCAGGCATATCTCAACCGATTATATTCAAACTTGGTACAAGGACATTGACCTATGTCATACATATGCACATCAATTTGTGTTGTGATACGATCCAATATGGTCGCCAGGCGGCCATTTTATTACGATTTTTTCATGTACAGAGCCATAACTCAGGCATGTTTCTACAGATTTTATTCAAAGTTGGTTCAAGGACATTGACCAATGTCATAGCTATGCACATCAATTTTTTTTGTGATACTATCCAATATGGCCGCCGTGCGGCCATTTTGTTACGATTTTTTCATGTACAGAGCCATAACTCAGGCATATCTCAACCAATTTTATTCAAAGTTGGTACAAGGACATCAACCTATGTCATACACATGCACATTGACTTGTTTTGTGATACAATCCAATATGGCCGCCGTGTGGCCATTTTATTACGTTTTTTCATGTCCAAAACCATAACTCAGACATGTATCAAGCAAATTTATTCAAAGTTGGTACAAGGAGATTGACCAATGTCATACATATGCAGGTGAATTTGTTTTGTGATACGATCCAATATGGCTGCTGTGCGGCCATTTTGTTATGATTTTTTCATGTACAAAGCCATAACTCAGTCATATTTCAACCAATTTTAATCAAAGTTGGTACAAGGACATTGACCTACCGTATGTCATACATATGCACATTGATTTGTTTTGTGATTCGATCCATTATGGCCACCATGTGGCCATTTTATTACGATTTTTTCATGTCCTGAACTACAACTCAGACATGTATCAAGCGAATTTATTCAAAAGTATTTTTATCACAGACCTAATGAAGAGGACTCTATCCTCTCTGAGGACCTGTAATCAAAGCACCCATTAACAAGTGGGGACTGTGTCATCAACGATGACTTGTTTAGCAAGAAAATGGGTTTGTTAAGTTAATGTACTTTTTCCAGATTGTGCATTATTGTACAAACTATCATTTATGCTGTAATTTTTTTTCTTCAAATAAAGTTGACAAATTTGATTCATCCGTAATCTTGTTGTGGTACAATCTGTTGCACGACTAAGTCTTCTTTTTCTGTCTAACCTTCCGTGGAATGCAATGTCTTAGCGGTCAAAAGTAGACCAAGCGGCATGGATATTAATTTCACGCCTGTTTTCAACATTGCTCGCTATTGAAAACATAAATGTAATCACGATTCTTCTATCAACTTCTGATGGACAAACTTACTTGAGATTAAACTTAGTGTACAGAGTGCTGCTGTTCTTGTGAGTTGCTTGGTCTTCGTATTTGTTCAAATTTGTCTTTGCATAATTGCAATTTATTGACCTTATAGTTGCACCTGACCAGTTCTGCATACTACGCGTCAACGGTCACAGTTGCGTTTACGAATTTTATTCACTGTACACAGGTATTGGAATACATGTACCCAACATTTAGCCCATTTCCGTGCTACAGCGCCCGCAGTCGGATGTAACGGGAAATAGATCAGTAGTGTGTTATTAGTTACGTGAAGAGCGTAACATTTGAAAGAATGCCTTTAAACTGAAAAAAACTGTTCTTTCTTCAAAGTTTCTTAGTGAAAGGAAGGGCGATGCTAGCCAAATCATCTGGAAAACGGCCTATGGCCGCCAATACTCATCTGTGGATTTGTTGATAGCTGACAAACAAAATCCCGCTGACAACCAAGATAACAACCAGGAAGTTATGTACTCGACTCTTTTAATCACCCCCTGCTCTTATCAAGCGTTGCAGATAGCTAATTGTAACAAGCAAAATTTGCAAGCGGAACATAAACTTTTGAAACAACTTACAGAAGTATTACAAAAGTATGATAGCATATTTCAATTTCATATTCTTACTCTGGTAGAAACAAGTGTAAAACGACTTTGACAAAAACACATTTTCTATTCGTATTTTTGATGATCTGCGAAGAGATCCTGCGACACCATACAGAAACTAGAAAATTGGAATACAATTTCATCATGAAATTGACTGCATAGAGTTTATCAATATTCATAAGAAGCGTGTTGCCTGAAGGAAAACACTATTGTAAAATACTTTCATATATTTTTTTTTACTTTTACTATGATTGAGACCACGAAATCTGTCCCCCAATAATCTTTTGACATTCTCATCAAATGAAAGATTCACTGACCCATCCATCATACATCGATTCATCATCCATCCGTGGATCCAAAATACACGAAGATACTGGTGCTGTTTCATTCTGTCATTGAAGATGACCTTTTCTTAGTCATCGTAAATTTAGAAAGATATCTTTTATGTTGAGGCTCTGACGACTACCACAACAGAAAAGAAACATGAATTGTCTATGTGCTACTGTGTGAACGAGGTTCTTAAACCGCATGATGATTGTCACAGCAGCTCCAAGCCAGCAACTACTTCAGAGAACATTTTCAGATGTCAGAACGAGGAACTTTGGAAATTTGATTTTCCTTTTATTTCTGGACAAGCGTTTTAAAATGCCGGTCTCCGTCTTGTAAATTAGAATTGAACTCCTCGACGGAAATGTGGTTGAAATCAATAAACTTCACGGAAAGTTACATTTTCAAAATTTGTCTTGTAATTTATGAATATATAATTTATGAATATATAATTTATTTGTTTTATGAATCTATTCACACGTACAAAAAACCTGAGAGACAATGGGCAATTGTTGAAACGCATTCACTCTAGGGTAAAAGATAACTCAGCGTTGACACCTCGTCGTTTTTGTAATCATGGCATTTGTGCGTTCTGTGAATGAATCCTTATGAGTTCAACATTTCTCTTTGGTTGGCAGGTTCAGGCGTTCACGTCTGAGCAGCGACTAAAATAAAACCACCACCCTCAGCTTCGATGATTTGTATCCCAGTGCTCGATTCACTCAAGCCATTCAAACTTTTCACCTACCAGATCATGGAACAACACAGCGAAGCTCGTTGAATAATGACGCGACCACTTGGTCTTCCGTGTCTCTTCGGCCTAACATCTGGTATCCCAATATTGCACACTAAGAGTCGCACGCAATTGACTATGTTGAATTTTGCGATGGTGGATATATCACAGAAATCATGGACAGCATGTGTTGAAAGTCTCTTAAATGTTCGTGCCAGAACACTGTTTACAGTGGCATAGTTTATTTAATATCTTGGCCCCGGCATATTCAATACTTTACGATAAAAACTCGGATGTGAAACTGAAATTTATCCGCATCATGTGTTGAAATTCTCTTCCGTGTGCATGCATTGTTTTCAACGGCATAATTTATTATGTATCTACCTCCTGTCGTACTCAATAGATCACCAGGATTTTGCGATAACCTATCACATTAAACTGAAAATTATCAGCAGCATTTATTGAAATTCTATTCAAAAGTCTCTTCGATGACATGTTTTATCTTGGCTCTGTCATACTCAGCCACTTCCCCCACCTCCCTCGCAGAGCCCAGTCAGTGGTATTGATGTACCTACATTCATCGAAGCAAGCATTTTAAGTTCATCGAGTATTCAGTGAGATTCGCTTGAATTAATGACAATCCTCTTCATTTCTTTTACAAAATAATTGACAGATCAGCATATCGTTTCCAGGTTTAGCATACCTGTACCGGCATTTTTACTTCGTGAGTGGGATGGGGTAGTTTATAACTCAGTGTATTACCCAGGGCGAATGACTCATTGTCTACCTGATCAAACGACAAGATCCCACATTTCTTTAGAGCGTTTTACCGGGCAGAAAAGGATGAATAGAGGATTAATGGTATCAAAATATAACCTTTATTCGAAGACATTCTATCAAAATAAGATATACACTTCTAGTCTGTTGTTGTAGTCGTCGTAGCTGAAGGTCGTACACAACAGAATATCTATATTGGAAATTAATTTTGAACGGTGCCATGTCAAACTTCAATGAGATCGATAAAACTGTTCATGCATATTATCCTTATAAAAACAACAATTTCTATGTCTCTCACGATCCCGTAGTCAACATCTACACAATGTAAATTTGCAATTTCTTACAAAGAAGTGATTTCAATTTCGACCTCAGGACAGCAAGCTAGAAGCATATGTTGTTATCCGATATGTGAACGATATCGTCAGGCTAATAGATAGCTGTCATTGCAGCTCCGAATCAGAAGCTATAGTTAAGAGTATTTTGATGTTGTTTGTGAACGAGGAACTCCGAAAGCATTCGATTTTTCTTCTATTTCCGGAGAAGGGGTTGATCATTGAGAGTGAAACGTCAGTCTTTGTCTTGGACAATTCAAAGTCATTGCGTCACCATTTATCTCGTTAAAGTCAATAATCTGCATGATAAGTAACGGATAATTGTGAAAAATAGCCAAGTAATTTATGAATAATAATTACTCATTTTATGGATCTATTGTAAACGAAATCATAGACAAGTTTTCCTTGCTTTTTTGAAGCGCATTCGGTCATAGAATATGATAAATAAATGTTGTTTGAGTTGTCATAGTTTTTTTAATTTCTAATTTTGAGACTGAATAAATCCTTGCAGACGTTTTTCTAGGTTTTTAACGCTGCCAAGCGGCTTGGGTCGTTTCACCTCCAATCTCACCCTCGATGATCTTTGACCTGGTCTTTGATTTGGTCCGTCCATTCACAATTGTGACCTTCAAGATTACTGAATCCTTCGACAAGATAGGCCTACATGATATTCCTCTAAATTGAAACTCGTCCAATACTGATACGTTCACTTGACAAGTTAGTCTTGTGTGTCTCAAATCGTCTGCTTCACATCCGGCATCCCAATATTGCGGCATGTATTAAAACTCAATAGATGGTATGGAAGTTCACTATAAAAACTCATATGTGTAACCGAAAATCATCAGCAGCATATGTTTAAATTCTTTTCAGCGTGCATGAGAAAACGCTGGTTTAAGTAATGTGTTTCAGTTTGCGTCTTGGCCCTATCACACTCGACAGATTATCCGAAAATGTATGATAAAATCCAAATACGAAATGAAAATCAGCAGCAGCACATGTTTAAATTCTCTGCAGTGTTTTAAACGGTATCTTTCATTTTATATCTTCGTACTGTCATACTCACGAGGTCGTGTGGAATTTTGCGATAATCAAATTCAGAAATGAAACTCAAAATTATCAGCAGCACATGCATATTGTTTGGTTTTCGTATTTAATGATATTTTTCTTTGCACAAACGCAATTTATTGGTCTTATACTCGCAGCTGACCGGTTCTGCATATAAGGCGTCAACTTGATGGGGCAACAGTCACGTGTTTACAACTTCGTCCAATGTATATGGGTATTAGAATATTTTCCGTTCGGGGTTTCCAACAAATTGCAAGTTAAGTTTACATGTAAGTTACAGTAGGTGAAACAACCCTGAAAAAACAGACAAAGTTAATTCATAGTGAGTCAATTTGGTCGGTACCTCACCAAAAGCGAACATATTTTAACGTCATACAGAAAAACATATGGTCATTAGCTATATTTAGATACAAGAGTATAACGTCTTGTTTGCTTTTGACTTGCCGTTGTTAGTCTAACAAAAAGTAGTTTATTTCATAAACCATGTCTAAGTTTCTCTATTCATGTCATATCAAAGATTTGCTTATAGCGACTCAAGGTCAAAGAAAACTCATATTCAGCTAATATCTCATATCCAATCAATGTATTTGAAGCCAATTGTCCAGTGTAAATGTATAGAAAGGGGATCCCATATGTATTATCAGAGTCATTAGGTACTGGTCAGTCCGTCAACTTAACATCCATCTTAATTGATTTCATGTCTAAGCTGGTACCATTTCTTATTGGCGTAACTTTTTAAAAACATTTGGTCCATTATAATCAGCAGCATTATGTTTTCAAGTCCCCCTTTAAACCTCACAGTATTTTCAAGTCTCCGCAAATGTAACCCAAGTTTTATCAAGCCTCCAATTCAAAATTTCCCCTTTCCAGAGGTATTTTTGAACACAGCCTAATCGCCAGACAACAGTTTACAAACAATAACGTGGTGTTCAACAAAGAGAGTAAAATGTAATTTCTATTTTAGTTGCGTTAATGCTACCAATGTTACGGCAATGCAATCCTTATTATCTTTTCTTCCCAAGTTTCGACGATATACTATTTCAAACATGTTCTAAATTTACAAAAGTGCTTCTAAATATTTCAACTAGTTCTGGTTGAAATAAATTTCATGATAAAATTCTGCGCGAGTCAGACCTCTTGGTTGTTTACACTGATCATCTCTTTTTCAGTTCCGTTATGGCAACGTGTACCTATATATAAGGAGGTGAACGTTGGGGGCACCTCGGCAGGATTGCCAATTTTTCATCAAGTGACAGTGCATGAATGTCACACAAATCAATGATTTTCTCAATTCCGTTTATGACAATCTATACATATCAAGCACTGGTCCTTCATACACAAATCGTTGACTGTCTCAGTTTGGCATTGTGTACCTATACTAAGGTAGGTGAAAATTTACGGCACATGGGCAGATTTGCCTACTTTCTCCCGTTGGCAAAGCATGGATATATCTGAAAAAGACTTCTGAATTTTCCTGATAACTACCTGGATGTGAAAATATCCTGACGAACATGAAGTAAAGCAGCGGCGTTACTTTAAGAATAAAAAATTCGTGAACTTCAAGATAGAGCTGACGAAAAATGTACCGTATGTTTGGATGCGTCATCTCATCTTACATGTGAACGTATAGATCAATATGACTCGACCCTAAGTTTTGTTACCTCACATTCAAATATTGGGGTTTTGGTTGACTTTGATATCACATTGCAATATCATCATTTCTAACGAAAATGGAACCCGTTTTGGTCCTCTAGAACAATTTCATGATCTTTCTGTCTTCCCTGTTAAAGAAAGCATATAACACGATCGGAACTAATCTGGGAATTAGATCTCCATATTTTTCAAATTTCTCCAAAGTGTTAGGTACCCTATAGCTTAATGTTGCAATATTGCAAATTACTCATAAAAGCAAGTGTATAAATTAAAAAGAAAAGTAGATGAGATTACATTTGCAGGTTAAATCGACATTACTTCACCATTCCAATTATCCCAAATTAGTTCCAATCGTGTCATATACGAGAGACTATAACACTTTAAGGGTTTGAGGATAAACATAACACGAGGTAAGAAGCTTCGGCGATTCATCTTTTGGTAAAAATTAATTTACCATGGTGTCATGACAAATGGAAAAAAAGGAAATCTCGAGTATCGCCGAATCTCGGTTAAAAAAAGGAGAAATGCCATACTTAGTATTTTTCAGTCTGTCCCACTCAATAAATTATGTGCAATTTCCAATAACTACTCAGATATGCACAACCTCAAATCATGAGTTGCATATGTTGGAATTCTTTATACAGGGTGCCATTATTGAGAGGAAACTTTTCAGCGGTATACTTTATTCCGTATCTTTTCCCTATCACAGTTAGCCCCATCCCTTGCAAACCAGCCAGCAGTCTTGATGCGCCCTTTTTCCATGGAAGCCATAATTTGTCATTTCGATTGTCATGGCGAGTATTCGCTTGGTTAATGAAAGTCTTGCAGGCATGGTATTTAGGCAAACTGTGAGCATTCCAATTGGGACAAACTGTGCACCACTTCCTGCAGATTTGTTTCTATATTCATATGAAGCTGAGTTCATCCAATCTCTCAACAAATCTGGCTGTAAGTGAATTGCCAAACGTTTTACAATAATAACACACACAGATATATTGATGACCTTTCAAGTTTGAAAAATCCAAACATATCAAATTATCTGAATTATATTTATCCAGATGAGTTAGAGATCAAAGAAGCAACAGAAAGTGCGAATTCAGTTTCATACCTTGATCTGTTTATCCAAATAAGACATCATGCTCTGTACACAAAGCTATATGACAAGAGGTATGATTTTTATATTTAAATTATCAACTTTCTCTACTTGTCGAGCAACATTCCATCTGCTCCAGCGTATGGTGTACATAATTCACAGCTCCTTAGATACTGTAGAGCTTGCGAGTCATATGATGATTTTCGTGAACGACATGCCTCATTGGCTTTTACGTTAGTGAGACGGGGCTTCTCGGAAAGTAGACTTGCAAGATCTTTTAAGAAATTCTATGGTAGATATTGGGACATGGTTTCCAAATATGTCACAACTGATACGCAAATGATGCCTGACAGTATTCCAAACTTTGACCGTATACGGTAGCTTCACTGAGTTGCCATTGATTTTGACATTTCAGGGCTATGCTTGACGGGTGTAGCATGCTAGCAGGGTACGCTTACCCATTCCGGACACCTGGTACCACCACTTATAACTGTATTCGTGGTCCAAGATAGCCCTTCATTATCTTGTAATATTTTCATTTTGATACTTTATGCTAAAGGACCTGGGATGCTATTTATCCTTTGAAAAAACTTTTGAGAGAGATTTCAACTTGTCATGCTTCCTTGAAACCCTCTTTATGTTTTGTTTGTTATTCTCCCTTTGTTTTGCGTTTTCTTTTGCTTTGTAGCCCTTGTCCTTCCTTCTGTCAATAATTTTTGGTAAAAAATGAAGCCGGAAAAAACAAACAAACAAAAAAAACCCAAGCTATACAAAAAACATCCAATGAACTTGTCCCAAAGCTGAAAATTTAGGACTATAAGGTATGATAACATTTGTGTCTTCTGCGAGTCTGACTGTCATAGTGCTACTGTCCCGATAACGCGTAACTAAAAAACATGGTGTCACCAGTTTCGCCGCTGTCTCCAGAATTGAACGAATGATTTTGAGCAGTACATATATCCAGTGATCTATCGCTTGATCTTTACCAGTTCGGACTTGCGAGGTTTGGGCAAAGGTGTACATATGGATATAAATACGGGTAAACTTCATTTATGATCTCTGTATACCCAGTACGCCATCACCGGTAGCTTGTGAATTTCTCCAAAGATGTCAAATGTAATAATATGCAGCCACGAGGTCCATCTTGTGCAATACTCAGTGTCTTGCGTGATAATCGCAAATGGCAATAAATTAGTTGGGTTCTTTTTTGATGTTTGCGTATATATTGTATTTCAAGAAGTCGGCATCTGACCAGATCTGATCAGTCCAGTAATCACCGCTATGCAGTGTATTACCCCCTACATTAACATAATTTTATGAAATGTGTGCATTTGCATTGATAATTCGTTTGCATTCCGCTTACAGTCAGTCGTTCGTCTAATTACAAAGATGTAACAACCGAGTCAGATGGACCAGCTGCGTGGCATGTGAAGCTGAATATTTTATACGGAAGGCTTCCAATCCGACTGACGAAACGGTGCTGACGACAGATGATGCGATCAGGCTGCAAAATTGATCGTTGTACTGAATAGACAGGGTAAGGTGTGAACTGTACTTAATATCATTTCGCATTCTCTGTTTTCTTATTTGCCCATAATGTTACTTATCTATCCGGCAAGGGAAGCCATAGCTGCCCGATGTTGAAACGGAGTGTTGACTGTCGTCTTACCATTTGTTTGCTTTCTTTTATAATAATATGTGCTACATTACAGCATATTGTCATACCCTTTCACCTTTAACCCTTGACCTCTTCAACCACAGAATCCGCATATCATTAATTTTACCGAATTCAAAACGGGACTTTTACTCGGAAACGATGGCATATTGGATGAATACGTTTCTCAGGCATTGGTTTACATCACAGCTATTATATGCAGGCCTAGACGATAAAAATTACCTCACATGAACAGCCATATCCATTACAATACTCTTGGGCACACAATATAGGCAGACGCATTACAATTACATCGTCTGTGATGGCCCATTATATGTGTATACCATATTCGATCTTCTGTGCCCAAAATAAAATCCATTATCACATGTCTTTCCTGATTTCAGTGACATCCTACGTTTGATTTATGGTTCAGAGTCAGGGTCAAGTGTTTCAATTACGGTGAAAGGAAAATGACGCTTTGACGTCGCCATGTCTGAAACGGCTGTAAAATTATTGACACAATACGGTAGGTACGAAAAACTATCGTTCGTCTGTTGAATGCATGTAATTTTGTCTGCTGTAAGGACCGGAGCCACTGGCCTAAATACGATTAATGTTCAGGTGTTTTTGGTCGTAGAATTTTGGTTTAAGGGCAAATTGTGGATGATTTTAGCAGAGCGTTTTGGTTAAATTATGAATTTAAACCATAAAGAGCGAAATAAGGAATTTTCGACTGCTGTATTTGAACGGTTACCAATACCAAACGCTGGGGGCGCTATCAAAAAGAAATTCAGTTGCAATTGAATACTTTGCACATGAACGATTCCGTTGCATGCGGATGCTTGCGATCTCCGACTAGATGACTGCTAAGAAAAGGCTTAATCTCATTTATCATGTCTCTAATTTGACCATGGTAACCTACGCCACGCCTTGATTAGTCATGGAGGGAGTCAGAGATGGCAGAGAACGCAACTTTATGTTTCAGTCTACATATAATTCACCTGTTTCGTCCTGCTTCGTGGAACAATCAACATGTAATGTTATACTTACATGTAACAACAACTACTATCTTGCTTGCAGAAGTTTGGGAAAACAGATCATATGTCAACATCAAGGTCAGACTGACAGGGATCACCTGGTTGAACGTCAAACGGGGAAGAATTAAACTTACTGTGTCATTTCAAGACAGGTACACTGATATACAGATTTCAGATTTGTTCATACATTTTCTACTTGACATTCACTTGACCCAAGTTTAAGATTATAAGAGTCTAACAAACCAGGTAATAAAAAGCTGAGACTAAAGTAATTTCCATCTTGAACTCCAACACACACACACACATACATACATACATACATACATTCATACATACATACATACATGCTTGCATAGATGCGTAATATGTACATTTATTCTCGGTATATTTGATAAAGAGCATGGACCATGCAGACTATTTTTTTATGAAAATGCCAAACTATCCACACATATGTATAAAATAAAGTATCTTCATAAGTTGTAAATATAACAATATGATGAACGTGTGGTAACATATGTCTGTGATCAAACAGTGAATTGCAGGAAGTTGAATAGTTTTGTTGATTACGCGCTTGTCGTTCAAACCAGATGTCGACAATTTCATAATGGGCTGTATTTTTGCTTAACATATCGATCACCAGATCGCTAAACCTGAATGTGACAGGGGAGTTAGGAAATTACAAACTACCAATCAACGGGAAGGAGTTACACAAGAATATCATTGGAGATTCAAACCCATCGAGAAGTCTGCTTCGTAGAAGATATTGCAGACACCAGGTACAACGTTGTTTTCCTCCTTTGGAATTGTCTATTGAGAATTTAAGTTTGTATCTGTCCAGATTTTCTGAAATGTTGCTAAATGTTATATTTCTGTGACAATCCTAGTCTTATATACAGCCGAATGTTTCAACTTAACTTTTAAATCAGTTAACGTGTCCAATGATCTCTACTTCAATGTTGCAAATTTCACCTGTCTGCCCTTCTATCCAGTTTCCACTCAAACGCACTGACGTGGCCAAGTAATCATACCGAAACGATGTTTAAGTGTTTGAGGGATTCATTTGCTTTTGAAGAGTACCATTTATTTGATGGTCGGGCTTCAGATGTGTGAATAAGACTAGCAGACATATGGTCACAGACACACTGGTAGATTACTCTCAAATCGCATGAGACCTGTCCGAAATGTTACCTAGATGCCACCATGTATCATGTCCAATCAAGGCGCAATAATATATGTAGTTACATGTAGTATAAATAAATTGAAGAATGTAATACTTTCAATCTTATGTAAAAATTTTCCTCATGTAACGTCGTTTCCTTACATGTACTGTCTATTCACTTTGAGAACCTTATTCGACAAAGTGGCGACAAAATATTTACCTCTTAGAACAGTTCTTTAGGCTGCGTTCAAAAATAACGATTGAGGGGGGGGGGCGCTGGAGGAATCGCGATTGAAATCTATTTTTTTCAGATCCCCCTCAATACCCTAAAAAATTTCAAATGCCCCTCTATATGATGAAAATTTTTCAAGTCCCCCCAAACTATCACAAGCATGCATATTTGTAAAGGATGTACGCGCACACAAAATAAACACGTATTGCGCCGTTCCGCTCGCAGGTGTACAACACTACCTGTTATTAGCTGTTTGTAAAGTAATATTCCTATGGCAAGTTCTTAAATTGATTCATTTTTAAACTCATCGGTGAACTTTTTGGATTTATCGGTCTAAGCCAACTTGAGTTAATCCAACTCTGCCGAAGAGCAAACAAAATGACGATCATGAGAGAGTAGGCAAATTGTGAATTCTGGCTAATTGCCACATTGTAAAAAAAAACTGAGCTCAGTGACCTACCAAAAATTTGTTTCAAAAGTAGAACACATATATGAATTAGATGCTACTCAAAATTGACAATACTGGAAGGTTAAAATATTCCATTACATAAATGTTTTAATCTCTGAAATTTTGGGTGTAATAATGGCACCTTTAGTCACATATTTTTTCATTTAGTCTTTACTATTCAAAGTTTTATTTTTGTATTATTTTATGACAAGAATGTGAAAATTTAGAATATCAAGTATGTTGACCCCATCTTTTTTCTTTAATATTTGATTATTCTCATATGCCAAGAATTCAAAAATTCCCGACAATTTTTCAAGTTTCCTTGTCTTCCGTGTGTTACTCTCTGGTCTGATCTTGTGTGCAGGTATGTTTCATTTAACTGTCATGAGCGTCATTTGACTCAAACTCTTTCTTTAACTACCAAGTACATCAGGGTCAGAGCTATCTCTGACACTGCTCAGGTATGCAGTGACAGTGACACTGCAGTATCAGGGCGGTACCTGATAGTGACACTGTCCGTAGGGAATAGCTGTATTAACTTTGGTAATTTTGGCAATATTTTGTTTCAGTTTATTAACAGTGTGTTCTTGTCTACTCCCTACAGCATGTTGAAGTGTTCAGTTTTCAGCTTGCTATCACAGCCCGTGTATGTGTACCATGCATTTGTATCACTGACAACTGACTGTCAGTCTGGACTCTAATTAAATTATCACCTAATACATATTTATACAAGCTTTGTCGACAAACTAAATATTATGTGTTTGGGCATGCTGTAGAGAAACAGCAAGAAACTGTATTTGATAAATTGCATAAGAAATATTGCAAAAATGATCAACAGTTTCAGCTTCTGCCCTGTTAGTAACAGGCTCAAGTTCGTTTTTTTTACAAAAAATCACACATGATTAGATTTTATCGAGATAAAAAGTAATGAAATGTGGCAAAATGGTTCTAGATTTATTAAATTATTACTGACATTACAACAATTGGATGGCATAAAAATGGTATTTATTTTTCATTGAATTACCTGCAAAAACTTGGAATTGGAAAATGTAAAACAAAAAAGGGAACCAAAAAAATTTTCAAGTCCCCCCCTACAGGTAGAGCAAAATTTTCAGGTCCCCCCCTCTACTACCCCAAAAATTTTCGAATCCCCCTGAATTCCTCCAGCTCCCCCTAACCCATCTTTATAAAGTAGACTTGAAAACTGGTGACAGCGATAAAAACAACTCTGTTTCTCCTCCTCGTCATCATCACTTTTCATCATCATCATCATCATCATCATCATCATCATCATCATCATCATAATTTTCTTTATCGCCCTCATTGTCTCTTTGTTCTTAGGTGACCGAAAATTACATCACGCTGATCCTACGGAAGGAAGTACAGGAGTCCTGGATGAACAGAAGCAATGAAATAGTTCTGTTGGCCGAAAAGAGCGACACTGATAGTCAAAGTAACGACAGTGGATGTGATAAGTGATATCTTAGATCAACATTAATCCATTATTTGGTCAAAGTTGAAGACAATGTACCTCGATATCATAGCAGAGTTTTTCTGAACTAACCATCACGTATTGTCGCCATATATCACTTTCATCTCATTCTACTTGACTTGTTCATTTAGGACACATGTTGTAATGACTCGTTTAACTGAACGATAAGGCGGCCATTACGTCGAGCTTAGCAAAGGCGAAAATCAAAAGAGACGCGCTAAATTTTAAGGGGAGTGCTTGTAAATCTCTTAGACCGTGCCTTTAGAAAGTTTGTTTGGAATATTATTCCTCGCTATGACATATTGAAAACAGGAAATTTTCAAATGCACATGCTATTTCTGAAAATGTGAAACAACTTTGGGGTCGGTGGGTTAAAAAAACCGTAAGATCGGAGAAGGGACACGTATTTTCTCTTGACCAACATATTTAATCCTGAAAATCATTTGAGGCGCTTTGGCTATGCCCCAACAGAGAAACGAAAATTCACAGAATGATCTTAACCGATTGATCGTGGTATAATTTCTAAAAGACGTTGTGCTATAATGTTCATCTTGTTTGATCCTATTCCAGCGGTCACAGAGTATCAACTACTAATTAAATTTAATCAGAGACACGCATGCAACATACTCTGGTTCTGACATAGGAGAATTAATGGCGCCATTGCAATGCATAGAGTAGAATTGGCTCTGGTCTTTAAGTAGCGTGTTTTCTCTTTAAAATAATTGTCGCTGTCATCAATATACGACGGCAGCAGAGTTACTATAAATAGAATTGAGCTTAAAATTATCTCCCCTCTTCAACGAATGAATTTGCTTTTGAACTTCTGCGACAATCTGAGATTGTCCGAAGTATGTTGGTTGAACGTGTAACATAGGGAGTAAAGTCTCCAACAACACGTTGCATGAGTGTACATCGACTTACTTTAACATGACAATTATGCGGCATCTATTGTCGGGGGGGGGGGGGGATAAAAAACTGCTCATCACAAAGGAGTAAATCTGCTCAACACTGCACATTCTTTTTGCTTCGAACTCAAGGGTTGAAGAGTATCTTATAGCTTCCATCACCTCTCGATTACAACAAAATTGTATGAAACGTGACATTTCCTGTGAAGACCTCTAAGTGGTCCCTGACTTCAAAGTGGTCCCCGTAGTTGTAATTGAACTGAAATTTTACGCAGTCCAGGGATTTTTCCATTCCTATATTTGCATAAAGTTGTTAAACTTTGTAACATTGCCAATACTAATCTGTTATTTTGGTCCTTTTTGATATATGCGCTCACTTTTATTACTTTTTCTAAATTCCGATGCATTTTACCAGTCCAAACTGCGCGTCCAATTTTTTCACCTGGTTAGGGTGTCTCATATTAGCATCATGGGAGATTGCGCTGCACACGGCACGGTCGAGACCAGCGACCGCGACCCACCGATCACTTGTACGGATATGCGGATGTCCATACGGCCTAGCAGTTTACTGAGTGAGTACCAGCTCAAACAGTCATTAATTTCAATCTTGTTGCTCGACGTTATATTTCATACTCGCATACAGGCGTTCTGTTTACTGGGTAGCTCTGCATGGCAGGGCTGTGTGTTACCGGCGTTATACGGCCTCCCACCACATGTGTTGGGAGGTCGAGGTCGTATAACGCCGCGCCGCTAACACACAGCCCTGCCATGGCCATGCAGAGCTATATTTACTGGGTAGTTTGTTTTATGCTACGTTCCGACCATTGTTCCGACGTTCTGTTCCGTAGACTTTTACGGAACAGAACATCGGAACGTAGCATAAACTACACTTATACAAACTATCCAGTAAACAGAACGCCTGTGTGCGAGTGCTGATTGTCTTCGTCCAAAATCAAATTACACTGTGAACTTACAGTTACACAGAAACATCGCACAATGAATGATGGCCCTGCTACGATGCTGTGTTTCCGGCGTTATATAATGCAGAGCTAGAACTGCTGTACCTCTCTCGGGGGAGGGGGAAGTACTTGTTCAGAGAAGTGGTAGGGGTGTGCGGCCGCAGGTATAAAACCCAGGGCCCATTTTAGACCTAAAATCTCGTTGTTTTAGGACCCCATTGTAGACCTTTATGACCTTTGACCCAGGTCAACAGTCATAGCGTCAACATTTTTAAAACGGAAAAAGCAAGTATTTGCCCCGGCAAAGCCTACCACTGTAAGCTTATACTGCGTTTAGAGCTATTTTGTTGCTGGCCAAGCCATGATTTCAAAAAATCATGAGGAAATACCAACAAATTTTGTGAAAGAAAATGCCTTTCACTCTCACCAAATTTTGGTCCAGCTTCTGCAAATTATCAGTTATCTGCAGTAGTCTGAGTGGTGTTTTTTTTAAAATTACAATTGACAACAAACCTCGCTGTTTGTCTGTAAAGCAATAGTACTTCATATGGCCATGGTCGACCTGAATAATACTAGGAGCAGTAGAGCCACTTTGTTTGGTATTTTCTATTGGGCAAAAATCTGCCATATGTAGAGTTCTGACAAATCAGTGACAATGTTTTAAAACAAAGTCCATGTTTACTTTAAGCCAGGGGTCTCTGTAATGGTTCCCCTGCCACAGAAAAGATATCCATGCTTATTGAGTGCAGCTCAGAACCCTGCTAGCGAGATGGGAACAGACTGTTGAAATTTGTTCTTGTGTGGCACTCAAACTTCAACCCCATTTTAGACCATGGTTTACAGTGGAATTGACCCCCCCCCCCCCTATTTTGGACCAAGTTGCTGAAATACCCACCCCATTGGGCGGCGCATATTCATATTGGCAAGTAATAGAAGTGACCCCCCCCCCTGATTTTTTTTACCTGTCCGTGGTATTTTGGGGAAAGGGTTTTAAACACAGTTTGTCAGGAATTTATGATGATACTTGAAAGAATAGAAATATACTCAACACCCGACCCTGGCCCACTAAGCCCCAAGGCTGTATCATGTACGCACAGGAAAGCAAATTTAGCACTTGGAGGCAGCCATATTGTCTAGTTTCCATGTGTTGAGTTTGTACTCTACATGCCTTGACATTGTTTTCATTGTAACTTAGGTCATTTCACATCATTGGTACAACGTACATTTCAGTGACTTTGAATGACAAAGTTCTTTTACGTCAAGGACTGTGTCATCAGTCTTAACTGATGTCTAGCTGTAAATTCAAGCTGACAATCTAAACTGAATACAAGACATGGAATTTGTGTCCATACACTTTTGTAATATATTGTGGTTTCAGTCGGATTTGAACTCACAACGTATAGCACCAGTCACCTAGCGCAGAAGCCATAGATAAAACCGCTGAGCCAAATCCCAAATCTCAGCCTCATGTGTGTTCAGCACACAATTTGAGTCTTTACGGTTACACCTATAGTGTACTCATTTATGTATTTTGTTATGTCTCCATTTCAATACTTACCGTAGTCATAATTTTACATATGTGCTTATAATGAACAGACCTGCTTTGAGTCGGTTTTTAGCTCATATTTGGTGTGTATATAAATACCAAAAAGAGATTATATTTGTGTTTCTTTCTTAATTTGCATACATTTTATCTTCTGATAATGATGACTGGATTGATTTGCTTACTGGTAATAAATTTTTCAATTTTAATCTCTCCAGATAACAGAGTTCTTGGAAATGATGTGGAAAGATCAGAGTTATAACTGCTTGCTGATTTGGACCATGCCTACACGTTTTAACAGGCTGAATAATAAACTGGTGACGTACTCAAAAATTTGCGACCAACAGAAAATTAAAAAAAGAACAGTTTTTCCCCGCACATGCACACCATGATCATACCAGAAACAAGCATGATGCCATTTACTTAATGCACAACACACGAATGCCAACTATTTGTTGTAATCTTTATTTTCCTGTCATATGATTATTAGTCCCCAAGGACACAGTCCGGGGGACTTATAGGTTTGGTCATGTCCGTGCGTCCGTCCGTGCGTGTGTCCGTCCGTCCATTCACACAGATATCTCAGAGACGCCTGGAGCGATTTTGTTCAAACTTGGTACAAGGATAGTACCCTACCTCATACAGATGCACGTCAATTTGTTTCACAATGTGATCAAATTTGGCCGTGTTAGAGGACTTTTTAGTTTACACCTCCATAGACTCCCATGTATAAGGCAGCTCTCCATAGACTCCCATGTATAAGGCCAAGAAAAATAAAAATTTAGTTTCTCATCGTATTCATATTGCCAAAAGGATGCAGTGACACAGTTTTTAGTCCCCACAGATAAAGTCCAGGGGGCTCATAGATTGGGTCATGTCAGTCCGTGAGTCCATCCATGTGAGTCCATCCGTTCACGCAGATATCTCAGACACTTCGACAAAATGTCACGTGACCTTGGTGACCTTTGACGTCAAATATACATATTTGTCCATAACTTAGTAACCACAAGTGCTAAACCTTTCATATATGGTATGATAGGACACCTTATGACGCCACATATCGTACCTCATTAATGATGTGCATATCTAATTTTGAGCGAGCCAATAGAGCTAGAGGTCTGATTTTTGGTATATAGGGATAACTTAGCAATACAATTTTTTTGACAAAATGTCACGTGACCTTGGTGACCTTTGACCTTGATTATACATATATATGCACAACTCAGTAACCACAAGTTCTTTACGCTTCAATTTTGATAGGATAATAGACCTTAAGATGTCACATCTTGTACCTCATTTATTATGCGCATATGTATTTCTTGGCTGGCCAATACAGCTAGAGGTCTGATCTTTTTTCCTGATTTAGAACCATAACTTAGACATGCCTCTTGTTTCAAATTCGGAACAATGACATAGACCTATGTGCCCATAGATCTGAACATATACACTCCAGTTATACTTCTTAATGACCACATTTCCATGCCCCATCAAGACAATACTCCTATTACAAGTGGGGACTATGTCATTGTCAATGACTTGTTTTTTGAAATTCTCGGAAAATCTAAAATCATGTTAAAAGTTTGAATTTAAATGCTACTTCTTAGGCTATCGACAGTGTTGTACACTTTTTGGTCTTTAATGTGTCTTACTTGAAGAAAACCCTTGGAAAACTGAGGATAATTTGAGATTGGTTTACAACACATTTGCTGCTGTATGGGGCTTTAAGGTTTGGCTGAAACAAAATAGAATTTTTTACACCAAAACCCCTTGTCTGACAGCACTGATATTTGTTATACAGGTTCATAGGGATGATCAAATTGTGAAATATTCAAATTTTGATAAATCCACAATTTTATATTTTCAGGACAATTTTTAGCTCACATTTAGTGTGTACATGTATGTATATTATACCAAAAAGAGTTTTTTTATGGTAGGTCAGCGGTGTCTACATTTATGTATGTTAGTATGTGTGCATGCTATCTTCGTGCACATCGAAAACTCAAAACCCGCAGCACTACCATTGTAGTATTTGGTGTTCTGGTGCACCTGGGGGTGGAGATGTGAATTTGTTCAAATGAAAGTGTCAGTCTTCAAAATATGATGATGAGGTAAAAAAAAGAAATGTGGTAGAAAACAGAGAAAATCCAGCAAACGCTTAAACTCTGTAACGGCAGTCTAGATTTTGTTGAAACTCTGTATGCGGGATGTTTATGGTGATTTTCGTTAGTATTGTGGTGATATTTTCATTTTTAGCTACTATACGATAGTCTTTTGAAGCTATTGGGATGGGTATCTTTCCGGCATCTGTTGTCAGTATGTATGTATGTCCGTTTGTGAGGCGTCCAGTCACTCAAATATCTTGATAACTGCAGTACTTACTGATTTGCTATTTGTTGCGTAGATGAAAAATATGATTTGAGAATATATTTTTTTTAATTTTTAGCTCACATTTGGTATACCAATGTGAGGTTATCATATAAGCTGAATCAGTTCATTTGCATCCGATTTGCATGTCTGTATGTCTGTATATTTGTGGGTATATGCAGATGTATGTCCATCACACACAAAGGCTCCCATACCGCCAAAGCTACCATCTCAGTATTTGGTGTACAGGTAGATGCAGGGGTTGAGATGTGAATTTGTTCAAATGAACACATCAGTGTCAAAATGTGCAAATGAGGTAAGAAAAAGTGAAATCCAGCAAATGTGCAGGAGGCATGCCAGTGAGAAACAGGCAAACTCCACCGATCTTGACTCATTTCCTGTCATTGTTTATGAACCGTTACATATTAACAGACCAGCTGCAACCATAGACAGTAGATGGGGAAGACAGTTTATACTAACTAGGAGGGGCTTGTTTCTGCTATGCATGTTGCTAAAGTTGACCTCCAGTACCAAAAGTTAGACCTTAAAGTCCCTATAGCTGTAACTCTTGAAATTTGTGGACCTGAAAAAGGCTTTCTTTTTTCTCTGGTTTTCTTCAATTCTACAAATTTAAAGGATATAGTCTTTAACCACTGAAAAATTGGACAAGCAAATTTAAATTTTAACCGTTATTTTGATTTCCCGCCATTTTTAAAAATTGATAATATTACAACGAAAACATAGCATATTGTGTCCCGGTAGAGAACATTCAGCACTATGCATTATATTTGGACTACTCTGTTGTTTCTGTGAAGATTCCAATGCATATATGCACTGCGTACTGTGTTTTTGCTTTATTTGCATGAGGGCGCCATTTTATGTTTGGGCAAACATTTATTATTTATCTTGCTCAAAATTGCACATGTAGTCCCAGTGGACAGTTTACTATACCGGTATAAACACCCCACAATGAATACATTCCCATTAACTTGTTTTAGTTTGGAAGTAAAATCACAAAAATAATGCGAAAAAGATACAGCTATCGGGCCTTTAATTACTTTTGTCATTCTTGTTTTTCTGGTTTAAATATTTCTTGTTGTTTTCTGGTTGTACTGTGCAGAAATCATTGCCATAACATCAACGTAGAATTTTCCTCCACTGAACAGATAGAAACAACATTTATTGTTGATCATTGGTAACCCATACTGGTATATACCAATTCTGATCAAATTTGAGCGACACCGTATAATTGCGGTATTTTTTCTGAAACCACTCATCTGATTATTTTGAAAGTTGGTATACATGTTCCTCAGGATGACCTCAGTCAAGTTTATACAAATTGAATTGAAATTTTCATATTTGTAATTTAGGGCAATTTTCCGAATTTTTGGTCAATTTTTTTTTTATTCAAAAGCAACAAATCTGATAGCTTTGATATTTGGTATACAGGTTCCTCAGGTTGATGAAAATCAGTTTTATGAATATTGTGAAGATATCTCGAATTTTGTATTTTTGCTGAATTTTTTGTTATTTTTCTCATTTTAAGTAAAATTTCTTCTTTTCAGAAACCGCTAGCCCAATTGCTCTCAAATTTGGATTGGATGTTTACAAGGGTGTTACCCTTCTAATTGTTGAAGTTACGACAAAATTGGAAATATTACTGTTTTTGGGCAATTTTTGTCATTTTTGGTCAAAAAATCTTAAACAATATTTTCTTTTTAAAGCTCCTGGACAGACAACTTGTTCTCAAAATTACTTGTCTGATAGCTTTGTAATTTGGTACAAAAGTTCCGAGGGATGTTATTTGATAAAATTTCTGCTCAAAGTGTTGGGAAACCCCCAAATTTTTATATTTTAGGTAATTTTCTCAGTTTGTGACCTTAAATGACTTACACCAACCCAGGATATGTTGTGAGAGAGTTTCGAAGGCTGTGAACATAATTTTGTCATATTTAATATCAATTTGTAGTAAAATTTGATCCAGAAAACAAAGTTGAAGTAAATATTTTCATTGCGAACCAATTTTTGCAACTTTTGCATGTTAAGACCCATAAGAACTGATGAGAAATTAGGATCCAGGATAATTCCAGATGTTGTAATCCCCCCACAGTGGAAGGCATTTCACTATCTGTAACTGATTTAAGTGTTGTTTACATTTGAATGATAGCACTCATAAGCATTATATAATTAAAACATCCCCAAGGTTGTAAATACATTTCCTGTCAGCTGGTTTTATGTAAGGGGTGGAACATTTGATATTCAGGAGGGGTAGGGGCTAGAAGATTGATGAGGTAGCATTACTTTTTACCAGATCCCTTGTACATTTTTTCCCACTCTTTATTTTTTCCCCACTCTCCCACCTTTTCTTTTTGTCAAGCTTCTCTGGCTAATTTTTTTGTTGACATTGCTTTCTGTATGTAGGATCTGCTTGTCCCGTTGCTATAGAAGATGATATGCATGTTCCCAAAGACGACCTCCAGTACCTAAGTTGCAGACCTTATTTGCTTTTGTCATTCTTGTTTTTCTTGTTTAAATATTTCTTGAATTTACCAATTCAAACCGAATGTGAGCACACTGTCCTTGACGGTATTTTTTGATATTGTTGAAAATATGCAAATTAGCGCCAAAAAAGGCGTTTTTGGTAAAAAATCTTCTTCATAATCGCTGGTCAGACAGCTTTGTAATTTTGTATATAGGTCCCTTGGGATAACCCAACTTAGATTTGTTCAAATTGTAATGAAATATGCAAATCTGTACTTTTAAGGAATTTTTTTTGTCATTTTTGGTCAAAACTTTATTTCATCAAAACCGCCCATCTTACAGCTTTGATATTTGGTATTGGTATACAGGTTCCTACAGATGAACTAAATATGATATCTTGAATATATGATGAAATGTGCAATTTTGTATTTTTAGGGCAATTTTTCCAGTTTTTGGTCAAAAAATGTTTTTCTCTCAAATTTCTTGTTGGATTGCTTTGAAACTTAATAATCTTGACTCTAGAGCTGTTTTCTATATGATTTCTTAAATTGTGGTGAAATTTTCATCTTTGTGTTTTTGTTGTTTTTTTTTGCATTTTGGGGCAATATTTTGGTCAAAAAATAATTTTCTTTGAAATAAATGTTTTGATTGGTTTGAAATTTGTTTTTAATGTATCTAGAGGCAACCTCGGTTGAGTGTCTTCAAATTTTTGGTGAATATTTTCATATAGGCATTTTTGCGCAACTTTTCCCATATTTGGTCAAAAATTTTCTCTGAAATCCCTCTTCCAATGGCTATGAAACTTTTTATGCATGTTGCCAAGGGTAAACATAGTTAAGTATACACACTGTGGCCTGCCTCATCAAATCAAATGAGAGCCAAGTGTCATTGATGCTATGTTTTCCATTATTGATCAAAAATTCTCTTTCTCTAAACACTACTCATCTCATACCACTGGCTGATTTGTTCTCAGGGATAATCTTACTGTGATGTTCAAATTATAATAATATTTTCAATTTTGTATTAGTGGTAATGCAGCTTTTTTGACATTTTTTGAAATGTGCTATCAAAGGTATCTATCTTCATAGACATATGTGTCACAAAAAGCTATTCTCTACATAGCACAACAGGACTGTATTGGCCTTTAGGTAATGTGCTTTTATTTTTGTGAAATTGATGCCCTTTATCTCATTTTTCTGGTTATTGAAAGTAGTTATTTTACTTTATAGAGAAAAACTGCTCTCGTGCTTTACTCTACTGTTAAAATTTATGTACAGTTAAATAAAGATTTTTTGGCTAAATAATGCTCAACGTCCATTTGTATGTGTGTATGAGATTGAGTTTATAAGACAGAGTTACTTGTAGGATTATTCTACATTTCTACTGATTTATCACACATTTGGTATTGTATTGAAAAAATACACATGACACTAAAATGTCCGTAAAGATGTCCACGGAAATTCCACTTGATTACATGCTCCATCTGTTATGTTCAGCTTCTTTTAAGGAAAATTAAAAAGAACTGTTGACTTGAAAAATGTAACATGCCAGCTGTGAAGTATCAGGTATAATAGGCCTATAGTACACTTCCTTGGATTTTTGTCAACTTTTAGTATTGAATAAAGAAAATCAGTTTGACTCCAAAAGTGTCCTTTTGACTTCAAAGTGGTCCCCGAAAACTTGGGATGATTTTACGGTCTCTCTGCTGTATTCCACATCGTTTAAGTTAAAGACAGAATGTGTTGACTTGAAAAATGTAACATGCGACCTGTGAGGTATCAGGTGTTAATAAAACTATAGTACACTTTCCTTTTTTGTCCATTTTTTAATATTGCATAAGGAAAATCAGTTTGGCTCCAAAAGTGTCCTTTTGACTTCAAAGTGGTCCCCGGGAAAATCGAATGATTGTACACTCTGTCTGCTTTATTCAACTTCTTTTGCGTAATTGAAGCAATGTTCTAACTTGAAAATTGTAACATGTGACCTATGAAGTATCAGTTATTAATAGGACTATAGTACACTTCCTTGGATTTTGTCAACTTTTAGTATTGTATAGAGAAAATCAGTTTGACTCCAAAAGTGTCCTTTTGACTTCAAAGTGGTCCCCAGGAAAATCGAATGATTGTACACTCTGTCTGCTTAATTAACTTCTTTTGCGTAATTGAAGCAATGTTCTAACTTGAAAATTGTAACATGTGACCTATGAAGTATCAGTTATTAATAGGACTATAGTACACTTCCTTGGATTTTTGTCAACTTTTAGTATTGCTTAAAGAAAATCAGTTTGACTCCAAAAGTGTCTTTTTGACTTCAAAGTGGTCCCCGAAACTTGGGATGATTTTACGGTCTCTCTGCTGTATTCCACATCGTTTAAGTTAAAGACAGAATGTGTTGACTTGAATGTAACATGCGACCTGTGAGGTATCAGGTGTTAATAAAACTATAGTACACTTTCCTTTTTTGTCCATTTTTTAATATTGCATAAGGAAAATCAGTTTGACTCCAAAAGTGTCCTTTTGACTTCAAAGTGGTCCCCGGGAAATTCGAATGATTGTACACTCTGTCTGCTTTATTCAACTTCTTTTGCGTAATTGAAGCAATGTTCTAACTTGAAAAATGGAACATGCGACCTGTGAAGTATCAGGTATTAGTAGGACTATAGCACACTTCCTTGGATATTTGTCAACTTTTAGTATTGAATAAAGAAAATCAGTTTGACTCCAAAAGTGTCCTTTTGACTTCAAAGTGGTCCCCGGGAAAATCGAATGATTGTACACTCTGTCTGCTTTATTCAACTTCTTTTGCGTTATTGAAGCAATGTTCTAACTTGAAAATTGTAACATGTGACCTATGAAGTATCAGTTATTAATAGGACTATAGTACACTTCCTTGGATTTTGTCAACTTTTAGTATTGTATAAAGAAAATCAGTTTGACTCCAAAAGTGTCTTTTTGACTTCAAAGTGGTCCCCGGGAAAATCGAATGATTGTACACTCTGTCTGCTTAATTAACTTCTTTTGCGTAATTGAAGCAATGTTCTAACTTGAAAATTGTAACATGTGACCTATGAAGTATCAGTTATAATAGGACTATAGTACACTTCCTTGGATTTTTGTCAACTTTTAGTATTGCTAAAGAAAATCAGTTTACTCCAAAAGTGTCTTTTTGACTTCAAAGTGGTCCCCGAAAACTTGGGATGATTTTACGGTCTCTCTGCTGTATTCCACATCGTTTAAGTTAAAGACAGAATGTGTTGACTTGAATGTAACATGCGACCTGTGAGGTATCAGGTGTTAATAAAACTATAGTACACTTTCCTTTTTTGTCCATTTTTTAATATTGCATAAGGAAAATCAGTTTGACTCCAAAAGTGTCCTTTTGACTTCAAAGTGGTCCCCGGGAAATTCGAATGATTGTACACTCTGTCTGCTTTATTCAACTTCTTTTGCGTAATTGAAGCAATGTTCTAATTTGAAAAATGGAACATGCTACCTGTGAAGTATCAGGTATCAGTAGAACTATAGCCCACTTCCTTGGATATTTGTCAACTTTTAGGATTGAATAAAGAAAATCAGTTTGACTCCAAAAGTGTCCTTTTGACTTCAAAGTGGTCCCCGGGAAAATCGAATGATTGTACACTCTGTCTGCTTTATTCAACTTCTTTTGCGTAATTGAAGCAATGTTCTAACTTGAAAATTGTAACATGTGACCTATGAAGTATCAGTTATTAATAGGACTATAGTACACTTCCTTGGATTTTGTCAACTTTAGTATTGTATAAAGAAAATCAGTTTGACCTCAAAAGTGTCTTTTTGACTTCAAAGTGGTCCCCGGGAAAATCGAATGATTGTACACTCTGTCTGCTTTATTCAACTTCTTTTGCGTAATTGAAGCAATGTTCTAACTTGAAAATTGTAACATGTGACCTATGAAGTATCAGTTATTAATAGGACTATAGTACACTTCCTTGGATTTTTGTCAACTTTTAGTATTGCTTGAAGAAAATCAGTTTGACTCCAAAAGTGTCTTTTTGACTTCAAAGTGGTCCCCGAAAACTTGGGATGATTTTACGGTCTCTCTGCTGTATTCAACATCGTTTAAGTTAAAGACAGAATGTGTTGACTTGAAAAATGTAACATGCGACCTGTGAGGTATCAGGTGTTAATAAAACTATAGTACACTTTCCTTTTTTGTCCATTTTTTAATATTGCATAAGGAAAATCAGTTTGGCTCCAAAAGTGTCCTTTTGACTTCAAAGTGGTCCCCGGGAAATTCGAATGATTGTACACTCTGTCTGCTTTATTCAACTTCTTTTGCGTAATTGAAGCAATGTTCTAACTTGAAAAATGGAACATGCGACCTGTGAAGTATCAGGTATTAGTAGGACTATAGCACACTTCCTTGAATATTTGTCAACTTTTAGTATTGAATAAAGAAAATCAGTTTGACTCCAAAAGTGTCCTTTTGACTTCAAAGTGGTCCCCGGGAAAATCGAATGATTGTACACTCTGTCTGCTTTATTCAACTTCTTTTGCGTTATTGAAGCAATGTTCTAACTTGAAAATTGTAACATGTGATCTATGAAGTATCAGTTATTAATAGGACTATAGTACACTTCCTTGGATTTTGTCAACTTTTAGTATTGTATAAAGAAAATCAGTTTGGCTCCAAAAGTGTCCTTTTGACTTCAAAGTGGTCCCCAGGAAAATCGAATGATTGTACACTCTGTCTGCTTAATTAACTTCTTTTGCGTAATTGAAGCAATGTTCTAACTTGAAAATTGTAACATGTGATCTATGAAGTATCAGTTATTAATAGGACTATAGTACACTTCCTTGGATTTTGTCAACTTTTAGTATTGTATAAAGAAAATCAGTTTGGCTCCAAAAGTGTCCTTTTGACTTCAAAGTGGTCCCCAGGAAAATCGAATGATTGTACACTCTGTCTGCTTAATTAACTTCTTTTGCGTAATTGAAGCAATGTTCTAACTTGAAAATTGTAACATGTGACCTATGAAGTATCAGTTATTAATAGGACTATAGTACACTTCCTTGGATTTTTGTCAACTTTTAGTATTGCTTGAAGAAAATCAGTTTGACTCCAAAAGTGTCTTTTTGACTTCAAAGTGGTCCCCGAAAACTTGGGATGATTTTACGGTCTCTCTGCTGTATTCCACATCGTTTAAGTTAAAGACAGAATGTGTTGACTTGAAAAATGTAACATGCGACCTGTGAGGTATCAGGTGTTAATAAAACTATAGTACACTTTCCTTTTTTGTCCATTTTTTAATATTGCATAAGGAAAATCAGTTTGGCTCCAAAAGTGTCCTTTTGACTTCAAAGTGGTCCCCGGGAAATTCGAATGATTGTACACTCTGTCTGCTTTATTCAACTTCTTTTGCGCAATTGAAGCAATGTTCTAACTTGAAAAATGGAACATGCGACCTATGAAGTATCAGGTATTAATAGGACTATAGCACACTTCCTTGGATTTTGTCAACTTTTAGTATTGAATAAAGAAAATCAGTTTGACTCCAAAAGTGTCCTTAGACTTCCAAGTGGTCCCCGGGAAAATCGAATGATTGTACACTCTGTCTATTCAACTTCTTTTGCGTAATTGAAGCAATGTTCTAACTTGAAAATTGTAACATGTGACCTATGAAGTATCAGTTATTAATAGGACTATAGTACACTTCCTTGGATTTTTGTCAACTTTTAGTATTGCTTAAAGAAAATCAGTTTGACTCCAAAAGTGTCTTTTTGACTTCAAAGTGGTCCCCGAAAACTTGGGATGATTTTACGGTCTCTCTGCTGTATTCAACATCGTTTATGTTTAAAAAGAATGTGTTGACTTGAAAAATGTAACATGCGACCTGTGAAGTATCAGGTATTAATAAAACTATAGTACACTTCTTTGATTTTGTCCAACTTTTGGTATTGAATAAAGAAAATCAGTTTGACTCCAAAAGTGTCCTTTTGACCTCAAGGTGGTCCCCAAAGACTTGTGATGATTTTACGCTCTCTGTGCTTTATGTTAAAGAAAGAATGTTTTGATTTTAGAATTGAATATGCGACCTGTTAAGTATCAGTTATAACTAAGACAAGAGTACACTTCCTGTTTTTTCAAACTTTTAGTAAAGAATAAAGAAATCAGTTTGACTTCAAAAGCGTCCTCTTGACTTCAAAGGTGTCCCATGAAAATTCGGATAATTTTACGCTCTGCCTGCTGTATTCAACTTCTTTTAGGTAATGTATTACTTCAATCGCGTCACTTTCTATGGTAGGTATTGGATATCTTTGTAAAAAAAATTAAGAAAAATATCCCCCTAAAATATTGGCCTCGATCCCTATTGTCTGTGCATTCGTAGCATAATGCTGAGGCCTATAGATTGCATTCGTGTCAAGGGATATCGCTTCAGAACCGCTGTTAATCTGTCCATAGACCTTTTCTGTAGTTTACTACGACACCAATCGGTTTTTTTATTTACCTCGCAAAATAATGAAATAGCTTAGTCTTTGAATAAATGAACATGTACCTACTTTATCTCTGACTATCTATGACTCATCTCCACTTCCGTTAATTATGTTGAATGTGGCAACATCTATAATTCAGCTTTTTTTAAGAGCCGTCGACTGTTTCTGCTCGGTTCTGAACTTTTGACAGACCCAAAGTATTCAATCACGCGAGAGGGCAAACGTTGCAGAATTTGTGGACGTCGGCTCACGGGAAAACGGTTGAAAATACATGTTTATATTATTGAGGTAGCTAGCAGAAGTAGACAATGGGTCGTGAACTGACCAGTGTTATAGTACC